>NC_035445.2:146666829-148029700 GCF_002127325.2 Helianthus annuus | reverse complement strand
ATTAAAAGTTTTGAATAAAAAGAAAATCGTTTAAAAAATAAAATTCAATCAGGTGTTAAATAAACCCGACCTAATTTATCCAAGGGTGTGGCTAAATGCACCCCTATTTTTACTTTTCATACCTCCTTTCTAAAAATATCATTTTAAAACTTTTCAAATTCCATCCCTTTATAAATTCATTCCTCAAACTTTTTACACGAACTCACAACCAATACTCTCTTTTCTTCTAAATTTATAATCTGTAAATCTGCAACTTGCTTGGGTCGGGTCTTGTTGCTTCATGCCCGTATAGCCCCCTCGTAGAGAATTAATAGGGAGATCACAATTCCAACCAACCAAATACTGTACATCGTCAAGGATAATGACTTCAACTTCATCACTTTTTAATGGGTTTTTCCAACCCATTTGATAATAATCAATGGATTATCTAAATATCTAAATTCTAGGTCTGATTGGCATGATTCCAATACTAAATCTTGAAAAATAAAGCATATAATTTGATGAACGAGAAGGTTTTGTGAATGGTTTTTTGGTGGTGTGATGTGTTGGATAAACTGAGTTGTTGAAGGCAGTAGGCATACCCAAAAGTTAAATGTATGAATTAAATCTGAATCTGGTGTTTGATTGACATTTGGGTTTTGCGTTTGATGCATGATGTGCAGATTCACAGAGAATAAAATGTTTATTTTTTTAAGATACTATGAGATGGAGTTTGAATTGTGAGAAATTGGAGGTAAAATTACGTTATTGTTGTTTCATTTGATCGCAATTCTTCAATTTCTTTTAGGTTATGGAATTTGGTCATGGTGTAGAATTAACAGAGAAATTGGAGGAGTTGCAGAGTAGCTATAGATTGTCAACTAAAGGAAGCTTTAATGTTGATTTACAATGACTAATGAGGCATACACACCTTCACAACCGAAGCAATCTCACTTGTACGATCTCCAATATATTCTTTCGAGTCCCTTTGAACGAGATTTTTGTGCTTATAGTATAAGACCAAGATAGGTGTTGTTAAAAAGTTGTAAGAATAATCCAAATCCATACTAAAACAACTAGTTTTCTTTCACAATCGCCGCGTTGCGGCGAACTTCTTTTGTTATTTAGTCTGTGTTTACATGTGTTTTGAAATCATTACGAGGGCGTTGCGCACGAAACCGCTAACAAGAATAAAAAGAAAATATAGAAAAAAACACTAAAAGATAACCGAAAGAAAATCAACCAAAAAAGTTTTATGGTAATGATGTTGTTCGTATGAAAACCGTGGTCAGAGATAAGAAAATGGTACTGGGTACCGGAACTGAATTTCCCGAACCGAAAGATCTTAAATACAAATTCGGTGCCGACGTTTGGCGCCTACCGGTTTTTACCTTCATACACCGGTACCGTAACCGGTATTTTCGATGTCGGTATTAGTTGGCACCGAATGACTGCAAAACGCGTGTCAGCAATGGCAAGCAGATACTAGATACTGAATATCAAAACATAAATAAAAATGACGCGGTAAGGATAGTCACTCCGTCCTAAAAAAAGAGATTTTAAATAACCTAATATATAATAATAGGACCCACACGTCTTATACGTTGGAAATTCGGTTGTTTCCAGTTCATTTATTACGGTGCGAAAACGTTAAAATATGGATGAGCTCGGTACGGTAACGGCATCAAAAGTACCGATCCCGAAAATCGTCGCAATTAGGTACCAGCACAGAAAATGCTCGGTACAATACGGTATGGTGTTTAAATGTAAAAATCAATAAATACAGGTATGGTGCTAGACCGGTGTCGAACCGAAAGTAATGATTGGTACCGAAAATGATTTGGTATAGTAAATTTGGTACCGATACGGTACCGGTTTGATTACAGGATTTGATACGATTTGCTCGTCAATAATCTAAATATCCAAGTTAATTTTACATGCTACAATTCATTCATTACAGAAAAAGAAAAAAAAAGCAAAATAAGTTGTTGTGTATATAAAACGTCATTCAAACGAAATACAGTTTACTTACTTATTGTGTGTATTAAAAGTAATCTAAACGGTGCAATTACTTGCATTACTACGTTGCTACAAGATATGATGAGCTCGGTACCAACTGGTACTGAAAATACCGTTACCAAAATCCCCAAAAGTGGGTATCGGTACCGAATGTACCTGGTACGGTACGGTTTGGCACCGGTTGCTACTGGTACGGCACCGATATTTAAAGGTAAAAATTGATGAATACTGGTGCCGAATTGGTACCGAAAATACACCCGGTTTAATAAGTTTGATACCGATACTGGTATCCGATACCATTTCTTAATCACTTAGTGATTTCTAATTTTAAATGTATAATTTACTGTTCAATTAAATGTATAATTTACTGTTCATTCAGTTGGAATTTTATTTTAATAATTTAATTAATAATATAGGTAATAAGAGTCTTGGTTATATAATTTAATTATTTTTATTAAATTGTTAAAAAAAAACTTCAAATAGATCTAATCGATAAAATGTTTTAAAATAAAAGGTTTAATTGTATTTATCTCAAAACTTGAAGGGGGTGGTGCAACCAGTAAAAATTAGATAAAGGAGGTGCATTTAGCAACACCCTTTATCCAATTCGTGTCACCATCCATATTGTTGTCTCTTTTAGTTTTGTATGGTCATATAGAAAAACACACTTATTATTCAATTCACAACATTCACCACCATCGATGATTTCACGATGTTCCAAAATGATGCAACCTCATCACCACTTCCGATTTAAATAAGATAGCAAGCAAAAACAAATGTTGCCTTTAGCATACCAACATGTGATATGTTAGATAAGGCGGATAAAAGAAAAAATGAGGAGGTTTTTGCGGACGATGACGAGTTAGATCTAGAGAGGGATGTAAAAAGGTTATTTTCTAGTTATAGAAGGACAGAGAAATCTTTTCATGTACTATCCGTTTAAAATCATATTCATTTAAAAATGTATAATTGACGTTATAATTATTTTCCACGAAAATAATTTATACGTCACAACGAACAGTGATTTATTTATTATTATTTTTTTTTTGTAAAAAATTGCATATGTTATCCGAAGATATTGAACATAAAACAATAAAATGCATACGAAGTTAAATCATAAGTGCTAACACTTTAGAAATTTAAACGGAAGTATAAACAATATGTTGACATCAAATACCAAATTGCTTTTATCTTTAACACTTTATAATCAGATCGAAATTTTTGCAACGATATCGTCCCATAGCATGTCTTAAGGTAGTCCCTTAATAAGACTCCATGCACTCTAAGTACAAGTTTTCCATTTCATCTTGAAACTCTAAACTTGGACAATTCTGCTCAAAACAACACTAAGTTGTTACAAAAAGTACGTTTAAGTAGTAAACATAAACAATTAAATTTGTTCCAACAACATCAAGTTGTTTTCCACAAAATAATATCCACTAGACTGTTACTTTGTTCACCATATGCTACTTCTAGCAAGAGTAGCGAACCATTTGAATTATCAATTAGGGCTGCAAACGAACCGAATGAACACGGACAACACCTTGTTCATGTTCGTTTGTCAAGAAATATGTGTGTTCACGAATTGTTCATGAACACTTACCGAACAAGATTTTATGTTTGTGCTTGTTTGTTAAGGAAATGAACTTGTTAGTGTTCATTTGTGTTTGTTTGTTAATTTTAGGCAACGAACATTGATGAAGACACATGCCCAAAAACTAATGTTCATGAACACAAATGAAAACAACGAACACAAACAAACGTTCATAAACATAATATATAATACACTGACACTTATTAAATATTTTATTTGTCAGGATTTTGAAGTATTTAAATAAAATATAAAAATTAAAAACACTAATGAACTATGAAACACAAACAAACACGTTACCAAACGTTCACGAACATAAATGAACGAAAACGGTCTCTGTTCATGTTTGTTCATTTAACTAAACGTACGGAATTTCTTGTGTGTTCATATGTCTAATAAACGAACGAACACAAACGACCTTCCAGCCGAACGGTTCACAAACTGTTCGCCGAACGTTTGATTCGTTTGCAGCCCTATCAACGCTATGCAAAACTTTGTATAAAAAAATCATTCTAAAATATTTTCTTAGTTTTGCAATATACTATATTAAATATCAATTAGGGTTTATGAAAACATAGATCAAAACCCAAAACATCAAACGATTTTATATTGTTTAGTCTTACTATGCATGTACTAAACATTTTCTAACCCGCATGTTAGAAAAAAAATTTATAACGGGTACATCATAAAATCGAATGTTTACATAAAACATTTTCCAAGGATATAGTTTATAAATAAACCATTTCTATTTGGTTTTAATGAACACATAGGCAATTTAATGCTTAAACAAAACATTTCCATTCATTATGGCTTATAAAATAAACAGTCTCTAAACTTCTATTTGTGATACAGGTTTTCTAACATACATGTTAGAAAATTATAGTTATTTTATATATAGAAACATGACCATTTGGATTCAGAAATCACAAAGTAAAGTTGGTGATAAATCCTACACAACAACACCGTCACTTTATGGTGACTTAATTCTTGAAGCCAATCAAACATCAACTTCAATGTAAGACTTTTTATTTATAAACCATACAAAGCATTATATAATGTGTTTATATTCATTAAATCAATGCTACAACAAATTACTTGTATAAAATATTTACATAAAACATATCAAAGCATTTGTATTCTAACCATTTTTAACAATCATGTTAAAAGGAAAGAAATTCTAATGTGAACGTTTGAAATACTAACATTTCCACAAAACGTTAATTCGACTTGTTATAAACACATATATGGTTCATATAAATAAGTTATTTCTAATACACACGTTAGAAATAAACAATTAAAAAATTGTTTCCAAACTAACATTTTTGATGAACCGTTTCTAACACGCATGTTAGAAGACAAAATGATTACAAAAATTGTTTTCAAATTTAACGGTTTTATAAAGCGTTTCTAACACTTTTCTTAGAAGTAAACAATTACAAAAATTGTTATAAAGCTTATCAATTAATAGGTTTTAACATACTTGTTAGAAATAAATAATTACAAAAATCATTATCATACTTATCAATAAACAGGTTCTAGCAAGCTCGTTAGAAATAAATGATTACAGAAACCGTTATAAAACATATCGGTTTATATATAAAAACCGATTCTAACACACTCGTTTAGAAATAAATGATTACAAAAATCAATATAAGGATTATTAGTTTATATAAAATAAACTATTTCTAACACCCATTTTGGAAACGAGACGTTTAGACACACTTTTTTAAACCATATTATTTAAATAATATAATCATTTCTAACAAGCATGTATATAAAACGTTTACAAAAACCGTATTTTTATATAAATAAAGTCGGTCTAACGCACACGTTAGAGAATTTAACGTTTACAAAAAACATATGGTTTACACTAATAAACCCGATCTAACACAAAGGTTAGAAAAAAATAATGGTTCGAAAATCGTTTCAATCTGAACCATAAGCCATTCGTTTTTGAATCACGATATAGGATTTAAGATTGTACACAATCTCAATAAATCCAAACAGAACAAGTTATACTATATATATATTTCCCAAAAACCCTTATTTATAAGATCATAATCTCTAAAACATGAACCCAAAATCCTTATAAATAAGGTTTTTAAGATTGTAGCAACAATCTCATGAAATATGTTTTAAGATTGTAGGACATGGGTCACAATAATAATAAAAATTATATAAATTGACATAAAAATAGTAAAGATACTCTCTTTACTTATTGGGAAACCGTACTAACCGTACTGTATACAAATCCTAACGAAATAACTTATAATACAACATATGTAATTAAATTTATTCAAACTATGGTCTTCAACCGGTCTTCTTATATGGTCTGTTATGTTTTCAGTCCGTAGTGTAGGCTTCAACGAGGTCTAGAACCATGTCTTCTTGTACAATAATTTCCTACAAAAATAATAAACAAGTGTTGACGGTTGTGGCTGAGGCACGTGTTCAACACGCTTCCCTTAAAACAGATTTCGCGTCTCTACTAAAGATGACGCGTCTTTATCCTAGAGTACAACAACCGAAACAATCTGTACTGCCAGAAATGGCTACGCGCCCGAGGTTACACCAGATAAATTTATAGTGTTAGAACTTGTGTAAAAATAAGGATACGAAGTTGATGGCT
This sequence comes from Helianthus annuus, assembly GCF_002127325.2. Taxonomy (NCBI): domain Eukaryota; kingdom Viridiplantae; phylum Streptophyta; class Magnoliopsida; order Asterales; family Asteraceae; genus Helianthus; species Helianthus annuus. Next base: position 148,023,482 of record NC_035445.2, on the reverse strand, counting down.
TCGAGTAAATAAAACTTATCTAAGTAAGTACCGAACACATGGGCCTTCAAGTATTTCTTTTTTTCCAAGAATTCTCCATGTATTCATATATACTTCTTGTTTTCTTTCTCTTGTATTTTTATAGTCTCATCAAGTTAGGCACATAGCCTATTTTTAATACAAGAGACATGGGATGAAAAAAAAGTCTCATTTAATTAGAGATTTTATTAGAGACATATACTCTAATAAAAACTAATAAATTAACATAAAAACTCTACTTAAGAATTTATCATTAGGGGTGTTCAAAGAACTCGTGGCTCGCAGCTCACTCGAAACTCGCTCGAAAAAAGTTTGAAAAAAGCTCGGCTCGAAATTGGCTCGGTTGTAAGCGAGCCAGCTCGGCTCGGCTCGGCTTGGTTTGTAAATGAGCCGAGCTCTAGCTTGGCCTGAGCTCGGCTCGTGAGCTAGTGAGCCAGCTCGATAAGGTTTATATCTTTCATTTTTTTGTCCCACATCGCTTAGAAGACAAAAATCAAGAGAGTATCTCCCCTATAAAAGAAGGTAAAGATAATGTACAAGTGAGCTAACTATTTATACTTGCATATTTAGCTATTTGGTTAAATTAAATTGCAATTATGACCTTAAGTCTATGAAGAGATTCATTTTTAGGGCTTTTTAAGTAGTAAATTTTGCGGTTCTTTGTTAGTTTGAGCTAGATCGAGCTAAGCTGAGCCAACTCGAATTTTAATCAAGTCGAGCTCGAGCCTCAAATCTCAGCTCGATTTGAAATTCGAGCTCGAGCCGAGCTAACTCGAATTGAGTTCGAGGCGAGCTCGAGCTGGGTCGAGCTCGGCTTGACTCGGCTCGTTTACAGCCCTATTTATCACTCATAAGAGTCTAGTAAATAATTATAATTTCATTAAATTATAATTTCACTAAATTCATATCCATTTATACTATTCAAATTTCCAACATAGCCCCCTTTCAAGTGCAAGAATAAAGCTAGGAATGACAATGGGTCGGGTATTGGTAATCCTAGGCCCGTACCCGGGTGTAATTCTTTGTCCCATACCCGGCCCGTTACCCGTCGGGTATTTATCGGGTAATTACCCGTCGGGTATCGGGCATACCCGCGGGTATCGGGTATACCCGTTAATTTCATAAAAATACCTGTTGGGACAAATGTGCAATTTTTACATTTGTGTTTATATAATTTACTATTTTAATAACTACAACAAAATTAATAACTTACATATCATATTCTAACCACATATATCAAACTAAATGAAAACGATTACTTAATTAAGTAATTGTATCAGGACCACCAAATTGCATAAACATCCAAATAATAACGGGTGATAGCTTCCATATCCAATATACATGCTCAAAAATAAGTTATTTGTTCACTAAGAACCTTCCAAATACATATCCACACATGACTATAGAGAAGGTAATAAGTACATGTACTAAGTTTATATATATGGAAATATATTATATGATACTTTTGGGTATCGGGCGGGTATCACTAAATCCCATACCCGTACCCAATTTTTTTCCTTGTTAAGCCCGTACCCGGCCTATACACATTGGACTTCGGGTATACCCGGCCTGTATGGTTCGGATTTCAGATATACCTGTTGGGCTAGGGTTTTTTTGCCATCCCTAAATAAAGACTTTCAAAAGCCTTATGGTACTCCTATCACAAGCCATTCAATGAGACAAGCTAGCAAATGGATACCTAAGTTTAGGTTCTATTAATCTTCCTAGTGGTATTCGTTCCAGCCTATGAGCTACTCAGTAAGCAAAATATATAAAAGTTTATATAGTTTCCATAGTTCTATATTTGAGCGTTAAGTTATTCTACAAACACTCCTAAATGTAAGAAGGATTTATAGAGTTACAAGTGTCCAAAAACCTAAAACCTAAACCAACTACACCACCACCCAAAACCTTACCCCCCCCCAAAAAAAAAAAAAAAAAAAAAAAAACAAAAACTATAACTCACCAAAAATACTTGAGCGTTAAGTTATTCTACAAACACTCCTAATTGTAAGAAGGATTTATAGAGTAACAAGTGTCCAAAAACTTAAAACCTAAACCAACTACACCACCACCCAAAACCTAACCCCCCCTCCCCCCCCCCCCCACACACACACAAAAAAAAAAAATTAGGTTTTTTTTTATAGTTGGTTTTTTTAGGAGCCTTTGTATCCTTTTTACAATTAAGAGCCTTTATATTTGATCCTAATCCCTATACTTGATTGTGTATTCAATTCCCTATAGATAGTAAACTATATAGTTTTTTTTTATTTTCGTGTATAGGTCTGATATCACCATCTACATCCAGAAAGCCGTATGCTTTGGAAAAAGCTTGTACAGTTTGGTTTTAATAATAATTTTTGAGACTCATTATGTGAAATAAAGTAGTGGTAAACTTTAAGGAAGATGAATGTGATGCCCGGAATATTCTTATCTGGGTACGATTCTGAAGTAGGCATAACGTGATATTTTATAGCTAAAAAATACTAAATTGTAAAAGATAACATTTCGATTGATTTTTATTTAATAAAAAATATCATCTGCAGATTTATAAAAATTAAATAAAGATTAAATAAAAATTCATATGCAAGGAAAATATAGTAGAGGGACATCCTTTAGAAAAAAAAGTGAAAATATATGTGAACCCGTCAAGTTAATCTGAACCCAATCCGTGTTCACGGATTCGACCTAAAGTCCACCAAACCTGGTTAGACTAAACCTACTCTTGTTTGTGTCAAGTTCCTGTTACATCATAAGCTTACACCCGTAACTACAACGGTCATAGAAAGTATGAATACTAAGTTTTACTTACAAACTTAGAGCGGTTGTAAGTGGAGGAGAGAGAAAATGTTACTCTTCATTTATAAACATATGGGAAACACTGTTCATCCTTATATATATGTTTTTATATATTTTTGAAAGTGATTGTGAGTAGGGCTGTAAACGAACTGAAGGAACGGGAACAAGGCTTTGTTTATGTTCGTTCGTTAAGGAAATAAATGTGTTCACGAACGATTCATCAACACTTACCAAACGAGATTATATGTCCGTGTTCATTCGTTAAGGAAATGAACGTGTTCACGAACACATATAAAAGCGGCGAAAGCAATGGAGGCTAGAGGTGGATGGTGAAAGGAGCAATTGGAGCTTGAAAACACGATGAGAATAGGGTTTCTTTTTTTTTTTTGTTTCTAATTTTTAGGATAATAAAATAAACAAAAGTTAAACAATATAAAAAATTTAGATAAAATAAATAAAAGTATAAAACTCTCAGAAACAACACTAACAAACGAAGATGAAAGAACATTGTACCAACGTTCACGAACACAACTGAACGAACGTGACCTATGTTCATGTTCGTTCATTTAACTATTCGAACGAAATTTCTTGTTCATGTTCTTTCATTTCTTAAACGAATGAACGTAAACGAACTTCCCGCCGAACGGTTCACGAACTGTTCGCTGAATGTTCGGTTCGTTTATAGTCCAAGTTGTGAGTGGACGAGAAAGAAAATGTAATGATAAAGATATAAAATAATATTATTTAATTAATAAAAATAATTTTTATTAATTAAACAAAGAATAAAAAATAATTTTAATTAATAAAAATAATTATATGGATAAACAAAGAATTCCAATATGAATGCTGAAAAAATACGAGCAAAACTGCTAGTAAACTATTTATTGCCTCTAATATGTTACACGATAACCTAAATTAAAAGATCACCACTCTGATTAGATAAAAAGTATAGCATGAAACTTATAAAAACGAAAATGATCGTAAGAACTAAGACTACTAAATGTGGCGTCGGTGAAGGATTCGGGATGGTGAGGTGGCACCCTTTCCCGTCAGAGAATACCCCCCCGCGTCGGTGCAATTGGGGATACATCCCCGTCCACCCAGAAATGCTTCTCTCTGCATCTCTGTCTTGCTCCTCTCTCTTAAGATTATGGGAAGGGATGGATGGGAGAAGAGGATAGGAAAGAAGAATGGTGATGTGGAGGTGGGGGAAAGGGGACCATACCCCATAGTCTAAAAAAACAGAGAAAGGTGATCACGACGACTGGACCACGATACTGAGCACCAAGCGTACCTACAATCAGAATATAATATGTTGGTAAAAGTTGCCACACAAAGAGGAAATCGATAAATTAGAGTGAGATGTTAATAAGAAGAAATGACACATGCTAATGGTCGACAACCTAATCCTTCTGTCAACCTGCGGCAACAAGTGACCAAGTGTATGCTACACAAAAAAGAAATGATGCTAATAAAGACAACCATGACCAAAAAGATAAGAAATGAGATTGGAAAAAGAAAGTAAAAAGGTTCAAGTCACAAAATGGTGAGTTTTCTAGTCTTAAGTTCGAGTCTGGGTGATAAAGGTTTTTTTATTGAGTGATTTAAATTGGGGATCTATTATGCGAGGGGACTCTCTAACGCAGACCCGGTTAAAACAACGTATGCTAGATCTCCCAACATTCACGAATATTTCACACCTTTAAAAAAATACTTCCATAAAATATTGAATGTTTGAGTACCGATTTACCTTGAAATAATGAAATCACTAACTAATTAATATCAGGGAAGAAAATGTCTATTTTTAAAATATTGGAGCAAAACCGTTAAAATGACCAAACCACATAGAGCAAACGAAAGTTAACTCCTAATTTTACATTGAGAAAAATGCAATTTACGTCCCTGTAGTATGAGTGAAACATCAACTTGAGCCCCTAAATTCTTTTTTTGGTTTTTTGAGCCCCTGAACTTATAAATTCATAACACTTTGCGTCCCTCCGTCAGTCTTCCGTCTGTTTGACTGTTTAAAAATTGTGAACTGTCCTTTATACCCTTAATAATAAACAGATATAAATCCCTAATTCCCTAAATCGACTCAGCATAATTTCACTGATTTCATACGAACCCTAATTCCCAAATCGATCCAACAAGCTCAAGTGAAGATGTCTCAAAAATCGGCTGCAAGCTCCAACAAGAAATCATCTCAGGGCGGGAAAGCTTCTCAATTCATCTGTTCATGTGGTGCAGCGACTTGGTACAAGGTTTCAAAGACTGAAGCTAATCCAAATCGACGCTTCTTATGTTGTGTAAGTTAAACTTATAGTTGATTGAAGTTAATTATATGGCTATTTCCTGATTGCTGTGTTTTTTACAGAAGCAAGATTGTGGTTTTATACGGTGGGCTGATACACCTTTATCTCCACCTTCATCTTCATGCCCTGGTTGTGAGAAGGTAATACCAGTATTGTTAAGGAGCATGGAAAACAAAGATGATTTGGCAATTAAGAAAGCTAAGGAAGTGATATTTTTGAAGACGTGTTTATTGTTTACTTGGTTAATGATTGTGGTGGTTTATGTGTATTTTTAGTTTAAGTTTTAGAAGTTCAGTATCAGTTTAGTTTGAACAAGTTATTGATGTATTTTTTTGGTTAATGTAATGAACTTTTCAATGCTATGAAATTTGTAATGCTATGAATGTTGCCGTTGATGTGTAGAATAACGAATTGGTTGAGGAAGTGGCTGACAATGAGTTGGACTTAGTGTCGCCTGTGCTGAAGGAGGAATGGTTTGATGACTATGATGCTGTGATAGAAGTGTTGAAAGCAAAGTATGAAGCGTCTCTTCCAGATCCAGCAGCGGACTACGACTCAGAAGAGTTGGAATGGGCTAGGTGGGAATGTGCAGTTCAACCACAGGAGGATGATTGGTACCATGATCCGTACCCGGGGGAGCATTCTTTTGACTCAGAATGGTCAAATGATGATGCTCATTGGAAGTAGATTGTTAGAGTTTTAAATGTTTGTATTGACCGATTGGATGAGACTGATTGCATGTGTCTGATACGTTTAATGAAATTTAGTTGTGTTTGAGACTGATTGCATGTGTTTGCATGTGTTTGATAACATAACATAAACAAGTCTTTAAACCATAACATTAACAGCAGTTTACCACACATCAAATAGTACTTCACAAAACATAAACCAGTCTTTAAACCATTGAAATCAACCTAACTAAGCTTCACTCGAACTTGGTGCACCTTGTGTTGAAGTTTGAGATTCTTGAACATTCTCCCCTCCCTGGCCCTTGCATGTCCTACTGTTGTGACCCAAGGTTCCACACTTGCTACACTTGAGCATTTTGCCCTTCCTGGTCAAACTGCAATACAACATCAAAAGGGTCTTATGACAACATTGCAATTTACCTGGTACTGTACTGCATCCACCATTAAAACATTGAGTTGTGAGGCTTCTTCTGTGATGGTTCTTCACAAGCATATCTTGTATGGCTGGCAAATGCATCTCAGGGTTTGACTTAATCATGAGTTGGATCTCATTCGCTATCTGAGACATGGTGTACATGCCCACTTCTCTTGTTTGGAGGCAATGATGTTGTGAGTTAATGGTTTTCACACACCAAGATTCTATTTCAGTTCTCCTGGAGATCTGAACTGCCCATGGACAAGTGGGCTTCAAGTGCCTTTTATCTTGTTTTAACCCTAGCCCTCTAAATTTACTATTTTGCCCCTCACTATTCAGCCTTTTATCTTGTTTTGAACCAGAACCTAAAGTGGGATTAGTCCCAAGACAAATAACTCTGAACCTTGACTTATCATTTTTAATATATAAATCTGCCTTCTACTCTTAACAGCATATGTCTTAACCATGTGATTCAACTGTTGTTTATCTGGTATTAATTGACCAATTGAAAATGGGAGGTATGAGTCACTAACATGACCTGTATTTTTTCTCTTCTTCCTTACTTTCTCCGCAACCTTGTCCAGCAGTGTACAGTTATCATCTTTATCACTAAAATCCTCATGATCACAGGTTATGTCTTCCTGCCTAAGTTCTTCTTGACTATTCTCATTTCTAGCATCCTTAATTGTCTCATTGACTTCATCAGGATTAAAGTAAACACATGCTTTGAATTGACTCATATCTACTTCATAATCAAACACTGGATTATCTGGTTCCTGATCAAATGTGTAATCTGGATCCTCTTCATCACTGTTCTCTTCATCACTATAATCACTACTTCGTGACTCACCCTCAAAAACTGCCTCGCTACTTTGTGACTCACCCTCAACCACATTATCTAGTAAATGCAACATTGCAGTTGAATCCTTGATTCTAGAGTCCCATATTTCAACATACAAATCTACTAACTTGCATCCTTTTCTAAGTTGGTCATACACATACTCTAACTCATCATCATCAGTCAAGTGTCTAAGACCAAAATCCAAACACACATTAGGATCTTTAACAAAATAGTTGAACACATCATCTATAGAGTAACCTATATCTTTCAGCATTTCACCAAGAACACCAACACTTAACTTTTCAAATTTAACCCAGTCAACGTAACTAACCTTACCGTTGACATACTCCCTTCCTGGATAATCAGTAAACTCACCTCCATGGTTAATCTTTATCGAAAATAGTGTGGGTTCATTCTCTGTTAACACAAATGATCAAAACATCAAACTTTAGTAACCGACTATACATTGGCTCAATAACAAATGTAAAAGACACAAACTTACCATATATATGTTCTGGATCGTAGTATTCACCCTCAGGCCGAACTCGCCATATGAACACCATCGATGTATTCACCCTCAGGTTTGTCTCTGGCTCCTATCAACTGTCTTTTGGCGGGATAAAATTAGGGTTTAATAGTGTTATTTGGGGGGTTTTTAGAAGGGAATATATTCCAAAAGATGGTCTAACCCCTGGCTCATACAGTCAAACAGACGGAAGACTGACAGAGGGACGCAAATTGTTATGAATTTATAAGTTCAGGGGCTCAGAAAACCAAAAAAAGAATTTAGGGGCTCAAGTTGATGTTTCACTCATACCACAGGGACGCAAATTGCATTTTTCTCTTTTACATTTCATCATTTGTTTCAAGCTATACATTGAATAAAACGACATCTAGTTTGAGGGGGCATGTTAGCAATATATGTATTAGACATAATATATCAGTTAGAATTTCTTATATTTTCTTATTAGGTATATTTTATATATTATCTTCTTATATATTAGCTAGAATTTATGAATTACAAATTATTGTAATTATATCCATATATTAGATAGAATATAACTTCAGGGTTTATTGTAATTATCTCCATCATACTAAGAAGATATAGGTTGATTAGGTTTTCCTGGTAATTATCCTATAAGGGTGTCTACGCGATACGGTGGGGAACACAGACACTGCCAAGAGTGTACACAGTTCGGTTATTAGCCTAAACCAAAACCGAAATTAAATTCATCAGTTAATTTATTTTATTAACCAATTAGTTTTCAATTAATCAGTTCAACTTATCCGGTTAGATTGCCGGTTTTCGGTTCAATTTGGTTAAATTAGTTAGAGTAAACTGCATTTTTACCCCCTGACAATTGGGGGCGCTGACACTCTTATCCCCTTTTTACAAAATTTTGCTGTCTTATCCCTCGACGTTTCCTGATTGAATCAATCTTGTGCCCTGTTGTTAGATGACATCACATTTCTGTTAGTTGTGATGTGAAATGACATTTTTACCCTTTCTTTTTAAACCTTGTTCTTTATAACAACAAAACGTTTTACACCCTGCAAATTGGGTGTTGTAAGATTAAATATATTATATTTTAATATTTAATCTAGTAGCCATTATAATCATTTACATAATATAGATCAAAATATATAATAACCTATTAATAATTAGTTGGTAATTGTTGATGGACCATATTACCCTTATTAACTAATTAGGTTTTCTCTTGGATGCTTATATAAGGAGACTTATGTAGAGGTTCTAAGTTTAGACACATAACCTAATAATCCTAACATCATAATCGACCCTCTTCTCCTAAACCGATACCCTTTTCGGTTTCATTATTACCACCATCAGTTTGCACCCTAAGGAGGAACCAGATCACCTTGACTAACATGTCGAACTCTATGGCTTCTTCTCTCACTGGATTCTCCTCTGCACTGTCTGCTGTAACAGGAATGTTTTCATGTTTTCCCTCATGTTTAAACAGAACTGATTCAATATGTGGTATCAAAGCATATGTTGATTAGTTAGTTCTGTTTTCGTATACATCATTCTGGGATAGAAATCTGGAAAACGGAATTTTGAAAACTTAATAAACTAACAGCCGGTTTCGAGTCATAAAGGACCACTCGAGATCACTGTTTCGAGGAAAAGAATCTGTTTTAAATGTCTCGAAATCAAAACATGTAAACTTATATCCGAAATCTGTTTAGAGGACTCTTAAAATTCAGGTTTCGGATCCCAGAATTATGTTTTATTTTTTTTAGGGTTCATCACTTATTCTAAGAAAACTCGAAAAATTCCTTAAGTTTTGGAATGAAATTTGGATTAGTGGGTGTTTTTACTATTTTGATCTGAATTTTATCTCTTAAAATTTTCAAAAACTGTTAAAAGATAATGAGTTATAATTTTCGAAATCCTTGATAAGTTTAGATCAATAATAAAACAGGAAACACTATCCCACAATCCCTAAAATTTCGAGCTTTCAGTTAATTTTACATTAACAGCTGTTAACAGGAGTTTCGAGATCCATTTTAACGGTCCGAGACCAAGATCTCGACTCGAGACCACAAGGTCTTGACTCGAAATCATAAGTGTTCTCAAATCTATACAACTCGAGACAACCTTTTCGACTCGAGACCATAAAGTTTCGACTCGAGACCACTGAGGTTTCGACTAAGGGCTTCAATCTTCACAACTCGAGAACGTGTTGCGACTCGAGACCTCATCAAGGAGTCGAGATCTCATAAAACACAGTAGTCGAGACCATGATTACGACTCGAGACACTGAGGTTGCGACTCGAGACCTTAATGAGTCGAGACCTCATAATGTTACAAGATGAGTCGAGACTTGACTTGAGATCTCACTCGAGACCTCATAACTGAGTCGAGATCTCACTCGAAACCTCATTATTTTAGGTTGTTTAATGTGAACTAAAATCTCACTCGATCCGCGCTAACAGGTGGCTTGCTATTAAATAATTGTATTTTGTAAATACTTAGTTAATTAATCAGAATCAGATAATATTTTACAAAACCAAAATGGCTTAACTTGAATGAGCTTCTGATGTATCATTTCTGGCCAAAGCTGATTTGATACATCTATTTATCGTTCAAGTATTACAAAAGCTATGTTGAGTGTGCATTACAAATGTGAATGTCTTAAATCTGGCCAAAGCTGATTTAATTCATTCATGTATAGCAGACTTAACAAGTGCATAACTGAAGTGATTGTTTCATTTCTGGCCAAAGCTAATTTGTCACAAACACTTTGCACACATGCTTAAATGATTACACTTCTGGCCAAAGCTGATTTGTCTTCGTTTAAGAAGAATTTTAACTAAGTCTATTATTTTGATGTTAGTAATAGGCAATATCACAGCTTCATAATGTAAAATGGTCATTATTTATGACTGCCTTAGTATTACGTGCCCTTAGATCACATTAGAAATTAGTATCATAATTCGCTCATCTTATTTCCACTATCAGCACCCAATTGCGGGATTCCACCTTTGACTGGTGATAACTTTGCTGCATGGAAGGATGCTCTCATGCTTACACTTGGATTGCTGGACTTTGACTATGCTTTAAGAGAGAATAAGCCAGCGGACCTTACTCCTCAAAGTACTGCTGCTGAGCAGTTAACTCATGAAAAATGGACTAGGTGTAACCGTATGTCTCTCATGTTCATGAAGCAGTCCATAAGCAACGCAATCAGAGGAGCCATTCCTGATTCTGAAGATGCTAAAACCTACTTGGCTTTTGTGGAGGCGCAGTTCAAGGGGACGTCTAAAGCACACGCTAGTACCCTTATCCTCAAGTTGGTGAAACTAAGTATGATGGGAGGAGCGGCATTCGCGAGCACATCATGATGATGAATGACATGGCCAATAAGCTGAAGGGGCTGGAAATGGAAATCAGTGATAGTTTCCTCGTTCATTTCATCATTACTTCGCTTCCTTTGTCTTTTGAAGCATTCAAGATCAATTACAACACTCAGAAGGACAAATGGACGATGAGTGAGCTGGTCGCTATGTGCGTACAAGAGGAAGAGCATATGAGGATGGATCGCACTACTGATGTAGCTAACTTCACCACCTCCAATTCTAAGAAAAGGAAGAACAATCATCAGAGGAAGGATGGTTCAAAAGTCCAAAGGCCCAATCCTAATACAAGTGCACCTTCCAGCTCTAAGAACTCCTTAGGCAAAATCCACTGCAAGTTCTGTAAAAAGGCAGGACATATGCAGAAGGAATGCCCTGACTTTAAGGAGTAGCTGGCTAAGAAAGGTAACGATTATTTTATGATACTTGAGTCCTATAATTTAAATGTTCCTGCTAATTCTTGGTAGTTTGATTCTGGTTCTATGGTTCATGTTACCAATTCAACTCAGGGATTCCTTACAATCCAGAAGCTGGAAAGAAACCAAAGAACGCTTAAGGTTGGGGATGATCGAGAATTAGAAGTGAAGGCCATTGGAACATTACAATTATTTATGAAAACTGGTTTATGTATTATACTTTATGATACCTTATATGTTCCTGAGGTAACTCGGAACCTTGTATCAGGACCAAAGTTAGACATGGACGGTTTTATTGTTTCCCATGGTCATCGCAAACTCTCTATCCTCTATGATTCTGTTCTTTATGGTACTAGTATTCTGGATGGTGGTCTCTATAGATTAGAACTAGATGATAATTTTTCCAAATCTTTGTTGTCATATAAAATTAATGAATCACTCACAAAGATGAAAGAGAAACGAGACTTAGAGACTTCATCCATGTTGTGGCATCAGCGTTTAGGCCACATCTCAAGAGAACGATTAAATCGTCTCGTAAAGGATGAAGTCTTACCTCCTCTCGATTTCTCTGATTTTGAAACATGTGTCAAATGTCTTAAAGGTAAAATGACATTAGCGAATAAGAAAGGTGCCACTAGGAGCTCTAATTTATTAGAACTCATTCATACTGACATTAGTGGTCCCTACCAAATCGCTGGCATAACAGGACATACTTCATTTATCACTTTCATTGATGATTATTCTCGTTAAATGTACTTGTATCTTATTAAGGAAAAGTCTGAATCCCTTACAACTTTTAAAGATTATAAGGCTGAAGTTGAAAAGCAGTTAGATCGTCAGATTAAAGTTATCAGATCAGATGGAGGCGGTGAATATTATGGAAGACATACTGATATGGGTCAAGCTCCTAGTCCATTTTATGAGTTTTGTAAGGGACAGGGGACTGTGAACCAATACACCATGCCTGGTACACCTCAGCAGAACGGTGTCGCTGAACGAAGAAACCGTACCCTTATGAACATGGTGTGCAGTATGTTAGCCAACACTAATTTACCATTATTCCTCTGGACTTAAACGTTAAAAGCAGCTGTTCATATACTCAATAGAGTTCCTTCTAAGTCTGTCCCTAAAACTCCTTATGAACTTTGGACAGAAAGGAAACCGAGTCTTAAATATATGAAAGTATGGGGTTGCATTGCTGAAACAAAACTTTACAATCTTTTCCTAAGGAAACTTGACCCTAAAACAGTTACTTGTTTCTTTATCGGGTATCCTGATAACTCAAAGGGTTACCGTTTCTATTGCCCTTCCCATGTCACCCGTATTGTTGAAACTAAGCGTGCTGCGTTCCTGGAGGATTTCAAGGTCAGTGGGAGCAGTACCAACCCTTAGGAAGAATTGCAAGAAGTACAAGACGCGGGGGAGAGACTCGTCGCTTACCATTACTCCGATTACTCCTTTACTAAGGAACCCCCCCTCCCCGCAAAAAAAATTAGGTTTTCTTATAGTTGGTTTTTTTAGGAGCCTTTGTATCCTTTTTACAATTAAGAGCCTTTGTATTTGATCATAATCCCTATACTTGATTGTGTATTCAATTCCCTATAGATAGTAAACTATATAGTTTTTTATTTTCGTGTATAGGTCTGGAAAATAAATTAAGAAAATATTATTTTAATTTTTTAATAATAATTTTTGAGACTCATTATGTGAAATAAAGTAGTTGTAAACTTTAAGGAAGATGAATGTGATGCCTGGAATATTCTTATCTGGGTACGATTCTGAAGTAGGCATAACGTGATATTTTATAGCTAAAAAAATACTAAATTGTAAAAGATAACGTTTCGATTGATTTTTATTTAATAAAAAAATATCATCTGAAGATTTATAAAAATTAGATAAAAATTCATATGTAAGGAAAATACAGTAGAGGGACATCCTTTGGAAAAAAAAAAGTGAAAATATATGTGAACCCGTCAAGTTAATCTGAACCCAATCCATGTTCACGGATTCGACCTAAAGTCCACCAAACCTGGTTAGACTAAACCTAATCTTGTTTGTGTCAAGTTCCTGTTGCATCATAAGCTTGCACCCGTAACTACAACGGTCATAGAAAGTATTAATACTAAGTTTTACCTACAAACTTAGAGCAGTTGTAAGTGGAGGAGAGAGAAAATGTTACTCTTCATCTGTAAACATATGGGAAACACTGTTCACCCTTATATATATGTTTTTATATATTTTTGAAAGTGATTGTGAGTAGCGCTGTAAACGAACTGAAGGAACAGGAACAAGGCTTTGTTTATGTTCGTTCGTTAAGGAAATAAATGTGTTCACGAACGATTCATGAACACTTACCAAACGAGATTATATGTTCGTGTTCATTCGTTAAGGAAATGAACGTGTTCACAAACACATATAAAAGCGGCGAAAGCAATGGAGGCTAGAGGTGGATGGTGAAAGGAGCAATTGGAGCTTGAAAACACGATGAGAATAGGGTTTCTTTTCTTCTTCTAATTTTTAGGATAATAAAATAAACAAAAGTTAAACAATATAAAAAGTTTAGATAAAATAAATAAAAGTATAAAACTCTCAGAAACAACACAAACAAATGAAAATGAATGAACATCTTACCAACGTTCACGAACACAACTGAACGAACGTGACCTATGTTCATGTTCGTTAATGGAAAACGGAATTTTGAAAACTTAATAAACTAACAGCCAGTTTCGAGTCGTTAAGGACCACTCGAGATCATTGTTTCGAGGAAAAGAATCTGTTTTAAATGTCTCGAAATCAAAACGTGTAAACTTATATCCGAAATCTGATTAGAGAACTCTTAAAATTCAGGTTTCGGGTCCCAAGCTTTAACGGAGACTTAGACGAAGATGTTTACATGAAACAACCTGAAGGCTTTAAACCTGAAGGTCGGGAGCATCTAGTTTGCAAGTTGAAGAAATCCATTTACGGGTTAAAACAAGCATCACGTCAATGGTACCTCAAGTTTTATGAAGTCATGAAGAAACAAGGTTTTATGAAGAATCAAGTGGATCAATGCACCTACCTCAAGATGAGTGGGGGCAACTTTACTATACTTGTCCTTTACGTAGATGATATTCTATTGGCAAGTGATAGTTTAGACATGTTGCATGAGTCAAAGCGGTTACTCTCGCATAACTTCGACATGAAGGATCTCGGAGATGCTTCTTACGTCATTGGCATCGAAATTCACCGAGATAGACACAAAGGGATCTTAGGATTCTCTCAAAAGGCTTACATTGATTGTGTCCTTACACGTTACAACATGCAACAGTGCAAACCCTCCGTCGCTCCAGTAGTTAAGGGAGATGTTTTCGGTTCATTCCAGTGTCCGACAACAGAGGTTGGGAAGGAGCAAATGAGCCAGATACCTTACGCGTCAGTAGTCGGGAGCCTGATGTATGCTCAAGTCTGTAGTTGCCCAGATATCGCTTATATTGCTGGAATGCTAGGCCGTTATCAGACTAATCCTGGCCTAGATCACTGGAAAGCAGCTAAGAAGGTACTTCGATATTTGCAAGGGACGAAAAACTATAAACTGACTTATAGAAGAAGTGATCATTTAAAAGTGGTAGGCTATTCTGATTCTGACTTTACCAAATGCAAAGATGACAAGAAATCCACTTTGGGCTATATCTTTATATTAGTAGGTGGACCTATCTCATGGAAGAGTCATAAACAACACTTGACCACAACTTCCACAATGATGGCAGAATACATTGCTGTTTATAACGCAACCTGTCATGGAATGTTGCTTCGAAATCTTATTACCGGACTCAAAATTGTTAATTCCATTTCTAGACCATTGAAGCTTTATTGTGATAACTCAGCTGCCGTTAGTTTCTCGAACGGTAACAGTTCGACTGGAGCTGGTTTATATCTCGATACAAAATATCTGTTCGTACGTGAACGAGTTGAGGAAAATAATCTTTGTATCGAGTATATTAGTACTAAAGATATGCTTGTGGATCCGATGACTAAAGGTCTCCCTCCTAAGGTTTACGAAGAACATGTTCGGAATATGGGATTTAGTAAAGACCTTGTTTAGCATATTGTAGTAGCTTATGTTTTATGATTAATGAAATTTCCTTAGTTTGATTTTGTATGTCTCTTAGAATATGTTCAACCGGTATAATGGCATATAGACAAATAAAGTTACAAATCAAACAAAGGGCTTATGCGTATTTTAATCATAACGATTAGGTTTAAAATTAAGGAGAGTGTACCACGTGGACTGATTTGGGATAGTTTAGAGAGTAGAGGGTTACCTGGGAAATATATAGACATAATTAAGGATATGTATGATGGGACCGAAACTAGTGTTCGTGCGCCAGTAGGGGATACTGGTTTTTTCCCGGTGGAGATAGGACTCCACCAAGGGTCGGCGTTGAGTCCGTTTCTCTTTGCAGTTTTGCTGGATGAGTTGTCAAAGTCTATACAGGAGCCGATTCCATGGTGCATGCTTTTTGCAGATGATATTGTGTTAGTCGCAGAGACTAAACAGCGACTGAACGAGAGGTTAGAAGAGTGGCGAGTTGCTTTAGAAGGCAAAGGTTTAAGAATTAGTCGTTCAAAGACCGAGTACCTTCATTGTGATTTTAGTGGAACAGTCGACCGCGAAGATACTCAAATCACCATTGATAGTCAACCGGTGCCACAGGTTACCAAGTTTAAATATTTAGGATCGTTTGTACAAAAGGATGGAGAGATAGATAATGACGTTGCCCATCATATACAAGCTGGCTGGTGTAGGTGGAGAGCAGCCGCTGGGGTTTTGTGTGACAGGAGGTTCCCAACTAAATTAAAGGGAAAATTTTATAAGGTTGCAGTTACACCTGCTATGTTATATGGAACAGATTGTTGGGCTATCAAAAAGACGCAGACACGCAAGATGGAGGTGGCAGAAATGAGGATGTTACGGTGGATATGTGGGCACACAAGGCTAGAGCGTATGAGAAATGAGGTTTTTAGGGAAAGGCTAGGGGTGGCTAGTATATCAAGTAAGATTAAGGAGGGGAGATTGAGATGGTTTGGGCATGTGAAGAGGAGGCCATTGACGGCAACGGTTAGAGTAGTAGACACCCTTTGTGTGGAGGGTAGGAGGAGTAGAGGAAGGCCCAAACTAACTTGGGAGGAGCGGATTAGGCAAGATTTGCTAGAGTTGCACCTTTCTGAGGACATGGTCCAGGATAGGAGTTCGTGGAGACGTAGGATTAAGGTTAAAGATTTTTAGGAGAGAGTAATGAGGTGTCTGAGATTTTTGGGTTAGGGGTTAAAAAAAAATTCTACTTTTCGGGTGGACCTTACATGTGTTTATCATCTTGTGTGTATGTGTGTGTGTGTGTGTGTGTGTATATATATATATATTGCTTTAGGGACTATAGTTGTGTCTATTCTACTATATTTGTCGGTTACCACTTATTCTGTGATTGGTAGATTTCTATTGCTATATCTGTAGTTTTGCATTGTTTGCTTGATGTTTGGTTTCGAGCCGGGGGTCTTTTTGGAAGCAGCCTCTTTATCCATATGGATAGAGGTAAGGTTTGTCTACATCCCACCCTCCCCAGACCCCGCCAATTGCTTTGTTATTTGTGGGACTTGCTGGCTATTGTTGTTCTTGTTGTTGTTGATTAGGTTTAAAATTAAGGCTATAGTATGACTAATGGGGGTCCTGAGTCGCGTAATGATTCAACGGCTGTATTTCTCCGCTATAGTTCTTGTTTAAGGCTAAAATGAGTGTTAACTCCTGATCAGGCTTATCTAATACTCATAGTAAATGATTACTCGGCTAAGTGGGAGAATGTAAGATTAAATATATTATGTTTTAATATTTAATCTAGTAGCTGTTATAATCATTTACATTATATAGATCAAAATATATAATAACCTATTAAATAATTAGTTGGTAATCGTTGATGGACCATATTACCCTTATTAACTAATTAGGTTTCCTCTTGGTTGCTTATATAAGGAGACTTATGTAGAGGTTCTAAGGTTAGACACATAACCTAATAATCCTAACATCATAATCGACCCTCTTCTCCTAAACCGATACCCTTTTCGGTTTCATCATCACCATCATCAGTTTGTACCCTAAGGAGGAACCAGATCACCTTGACTAACATGTCGAACTCCATGGCTTCTTCTCTCACTGGATTCTCCTCTGCACTGTCTGCTGTAACATGTATGTTTTCATGTTTTCCATTATGTTTAAAACAGAACTAATCCAACATGTCGTTGGAAAATTGCAGAATGGCGACTGGAAGTTCCTATGGTGCTTCTGGTGGTCGATAGAGGTGGCACACAGTGGTGTTTGCCGATTGGTTATGTCGGGTTCAACGTTTAAGGTGTGGTTTCTACTCACCGGAATCTTTGTTTTTGCCGGAAAATCGCTAGGAAACAGAGTGTAGAAAAGAGAAGTGTGAAGGGTTGAGATGTGTGCATAAACATGGCCGGCCCTGGGGGTGGGCGGGGAGGACCAACGGCCAGGGCCCGATATTTAGAGGGGCACGTTTTTTTATAAAAAAACCAGATATGTATATGTAAATTTTTTTATATGGTACACCTATACAAACACCAATACAGGCCCCCTTACAAAACTATTTCTTATGGTTTAGATTAGTTATTAACCCCTTTGGCATTAGGTTTAGACCTTTAGTGAGCCTAATACCCAATTTCGTTAAGGACTAAGGGCACATTTTTTTGAGCTCAAACAAGGTACATGAATTCTTAGGCCCGACCACATAAACCATATTTTCTCAAAGTTAGGTAGTACATATACCCCATTCAACCTCAAGTATAAGTACAACACATTCTTTATGTTCCATTTTAATTCAATATTCAATATTCAATATTCAATCTGGCAAAAACATTTACGAAGTAGCACATACGTGTCTGCACATTGCTATTAGAAATGCTTAACAAGTCAATTCATAGTAACTCCCAATTGTTCTCAGTTAACATGTACAAGAAAACCTTCAGGTTGCATTACAAAGAAATTTGTATATCTTCCATGACATATCTATAAGGCCGGAGGGTGTGGAGGCGCCACCCTTGACACCTCAGCCTCCATAGCGCTGCTACGGCGCCATCAACCACACAGAGAGAATTTAATGGGGGGCGCCATTGTCACACCCCAACCGATGGCGGAAACATCGGGGCGTGGCACTGAGCGAAACAGATTGTCCAGAAATTTCCATAACAATTATCATTACCAATTAATTTAAAGTAACATGTCCCATACCATGTGATATGCGCAAAATGCAACATATAAATTGTATCAAATGTGGCATAAAACTAACCCTTTTTTAGTACTAATGTTGGAAAAAGTGTGTTTTTGTCTTCCTTTTGTATTTTCAGGATTAAATGAGCTCAAATTAACAAAAGAAGCAAAAAGACAGCAAAATCTAACATAAATACAAGAAAAGGAACAAAAGTGGAATGTCTGACCCCTCAACAGCATCTTTCCAAGCAAAACCAAGGACACAGAAGACTGAACACGCCCCGTGCTCAGCGAGCACGGGGCCGTGCCCAAGAAGCAGCAGAAAAGACAAACCTTTAGAAGCTTCTATTGCCCACCACGGGGCCGTGCCCAGTGGACACGGGGGCGTGGTCAGACTCCTGCAGGCGCATTTATTGTAATTGCGAATTACAATTAATGAGGAGAGAGACAAGGATGGACATGGGGCCGTGCCCAGCGGGCACGGGGCCATGCCCGAGCTTCTGTTCAGCCTATAAATAGGAGTGCTTGGAGACATTTCAACTCATCCCTTGGCACACCACCTCTCTCACACTTCACCCACCACCCACCACCACCATAACACCATCATCCACCACCATCATCCATTGTCCATCATAGAGTGTGTGAGTCGTCTCGGGATCCAAGATTGATCGTAAGAGTTCTTGACAATCAAAGGCCATGTTTGCCTAAGTCTCTTACATCACTTGGTGAAGACAAGTGTTTAGTGTAATACTTTTTATTTTTAATCTTTTGCACTTTTTAATTGGTTTTGTATTAATGGCTTTAATTACTAGTTTCTTATGTTGAAGGTGATTCTTCCTTATCGTTTGTCCGTGGTGTCTTGGCATTATTTTACTGTCTATATAAAATAAAAGATTTTCAACATTCATACCTCCACGGTCTATATGGAGGTATGTTGGCTACCTGGTCGGGGGTTAAGGGAACGGTTTGGTAAGAGTCTTGCCGTTGTTCAGCGTTTAGAGATCCTGCAAGGGACCTGGGTCAAATTTAGTAGGACCTCCTTCAATGCCCAAAGGTATTGGATGGCGGGGGTCCAAACTCTTTGATCCCCTCATAAGTTAAACTACTATTAAAACTTTAACCCAGCTATTTAGGACTATATCCCTGCTGACTCAGACTACTTAGCTGAGGGTAACGTCGCCTTCAAAAGAGGGGCCTACCACATTATGCATTAATAACCTAATTAATTATCTTTCAATAATCCGACCCTTTAGGATTGTATCCTTGCTGACTCAAACTACTGGGTTGAGAGTAACGTCGCCTTCAAAAGAGGGGTCTACTACAATAACTAAGATAATCTCTTAAACAAGTGCAAAAGTGCGAAAATAATCAAAGGTTACACTAACACACGAGTCGGATCCAAGTGATTCATCTTGTCTATCTGTTTTTATTTTTATTTTTATTTTCAGCATTTTAGTTAGTTTTATTTTCTTAGTTTAAAAAATCTTTTTCTAACATTTTGGTTTGATTAGACATTGATGATAAGCCGGTACTAAAAGCTCTTGTGTCCTTGGACGACCTCGGTATCTTACCAAGACTATACTACGTCCACGATGGGTGCACTTGCCCATATGTGTGTTTAGTGTTAGTAAATATCGTGTTTTATAAATTTAAAACTTGGCTAAAAGTGTAAAAAGGGTTTAAAATATACATCCAAATTATAACACACTTCACCCACATCAAGTTTTTGGCGCCGTTGCCGGGGACACAAGGATTTTAAGAAAGTTAGGAATCAACGGCCTAATCATCTTTTTTTAATTTTCTTTTTAATTTTTAGGATTTTCTTAATTTTTCAGCTTCTGCAGAGCTCTGCACGGGCCGTGCCTGGTCGGACACGGGCCGTGCCCAGCATTGGTACTGGCAGTTTTTTTTTCCGAGTTACAGAAGGCTGAGCACGGGGCCGTGTCGGTGCAACACGGGGCCGTGTCCAACTTTCCAGTAACAGGGATCCGGAAAACAATCACTGTAACTCCGACCACGGGCCGTGTTCACTGAGCACGGGCCCGTGGTGAACTTTCTGACCATCATTCTTTTTTTGTTTTCGTGACAGGACTAGGAACCAGACGCCACCTCTACGTAGTGTATGAGCTCCAGTTCTAATAAAGACATAAAAGAACCTCTAGAAGAACCCGAACGCTTTCTCAGAAAAAGACTAAAAGCTAAAAACCAAGAGAAGGTTTCGGGGGACCCACTTCCAATGGCGGACCAGCGTACCCTCATGGATTACCTATGACCCACCGTAGGTAACCTTGGCGCCGCTATCAATGCACCGAATGTCGAAGCCAACAACTTCGAACTTCGGCCACATTTGATACAGATGCTTCAAAACTCTGCAACCTTTCATGGGCTTGTGGACGAGGATCCCCATCTACATATTACTAATTTCTTAGAAATATGTGATACCTTTCGGATCAATGGAGCATCAAATGACGCCATTCGCCTTCGAATGTTTCCATTTTCACTAAAAGACCGAGCAAAAGCTTGGCTTAACACCCTCCCAGTTGGTTCGGTAAACACCTGGGATAAACTAGCCCAAAAATTTCTATATAAGTATTTCCCTCCCGCTAAAACGGCTAAATTAATGACTGGAATTAATACATACTCGCTAGACGAGGGGGAATCCTTATATGAAACTTGGGAAAGATTCAAGGAGCTATTACGAAAGTGTCCTCATCACGGTCTTGCGGTGTGGCAACAAGTATCCACTTTCTATAATGGATTGTTGCCACATACTAGACAAACACTTGACTCTAGCTCCGGGGGACTTTTAGGTAATCACCACCCGCAAGAAATATATAATCAAATTGAGGAAATTGCTCAAACCAATTTTCAATGGCACACTCCCCGAGGCAATAAATCTATTGCCCCGGGCGCCCATAAGGTTGATGAAAGCACTTCTTTATAAGCCCAAATCGAGGCCCTTTCTTCAAAAATTAAAAAGCTAGAAATGACAAAAACAGTCTCGGTTATGGCTTGTGAAGGGTGTGGTGGGCCACATGAAAATTGGAGTTGTATGAAAGAAACAGATGATCAAACAGAGTCGGTAAACTACATTGATAATAGACCTAGGCCGTCGGGTCCCCCAACGGGCACCTACAACCAAGGATGGCGTAACCACCCTAACCTTGGTTGGAGAGAAGCCGACAATTGTAGTAACCAACAAAACCTAAATCAACGAACAAACTTTCAACAACCGAGGAATGAGTCACAAAATTTTTCTCAACAACAAGGTGGACGAGAAAGGCTTGAAGATACTATATCTCGCATCATCTCCGACACTGAAAAGAAAAACTCGGATAGGTTTCTACAATTAGAATCAAATTTTAGAAATCAACAAGCTGGTATACAAAACATCGAAAAACAAATAAATCAACTAGCCCAAAATTTCTCCGAGAGACCACAAGGCGCATTACCAAGTAATACCGAAACAAACCCAAAGGCACAAGTTCATCTCATAACACTACGGAACTGTACCGTGGGTCCTGCGGAAGGCCCGCCGCCTACTGAGGAGATCGCAACACCGCCCCAACAAGAGAAGGGTTCTCCTCCCTCATCAGAGCCTACCAAGGCTCCTCGGGTTCCGTACCCTGGTAGGTTAATCCGTCAGAAGACCAATGAGCAATTCACAAAATTCGAAAGTCTACTAAAACAATTGCATGTCAACATTCCTTTCATTGACGTCCTAACCCAAATGCCTAAATATTCAAAATTCATGAGGGACTTTCTCGCTCATAAAAGGAAAATTGAATCATTGCAATTAGTTAACTTAGGCGAAGAATGCTCCGCCCTCGTGCTCAATAAACTTCCCCAAAAGAAGATTGATCACGGAAGCTTCACAATTCCTTGCTCAATTGGGGACTCCCCCATTCGAAATGCGCTAGCCGACCTTGGTACTAGCATCAACCTCATGCCAGCATCAACCTCATGCCAACATCAATGTTCAAAAGACTCGGCTTAGGCAAAACGAGTCCTACAAAGATGAGTATACAGCTTGCTGATCGATCCGCCAAATTCCCGCAAGGTGTCGCTGAAAATCTGCTAGTCAAAGTTGATAATTTCGTCTACCCGGCCGACTTTGTCATACTTGATATGGAAGAAGACACCGAAGTCCCCCTCATACTAGGGAGACCATTTCTAGCCACCGCGCAAGCAGTGGTAGACATGAATGACGGAACGCTCACTTTAAAAAATGGTGATAAGGAAGTGAAGTTCGGGGTTGGGAAGAGAATAGAGGACGATGACCCGGTCAATTACATGAAGGTTATTGATTCGAGTTTGGATGATGCTCTCCGGCGGTGCAACATGGGATGCAAAACATCCCGCTCGGAAAACATATAACCTCACCTTGGGTCTAGCCAAGGACCCTTATAAACGTGGCGCACCACGGAGGCATTCCACGGAACTATCCTTAGTTTAGTTTAATCTTTTAGTTTAATTTTAATTTGCAGGAATAAAACACACTCTGGATGGTAAAGGATAACAAGGGAAACGAGAAACATAGCCCCATGCACTAAAACAGAGCAATCCGACAACAATCTCCCATTACAGTAGGCTCAGCACGGGCCGTGTCCACCTAACACGGCCCCGTGCTGCACAATTTGCAGCAGATCGCCCAGTTCAGGTAACTGGACACAGGGCCGTGTTTACTGAACACGCCCCCGTGCCCAGGCTTCTGTTTCTTTTCTTAAATTTTTGTCACTGGCACCTGAACACGGGGCCGTGCCCGGTCCCCACGGAGCTGTGTCCAGACTGCTAGTAACATAAAATTATGTTTTTAACACTATTTTACACATTCAATCAACCTAAAAACTTATTTTTGGGACATATTGAGGACAATGTGTAATTTAAGTGGGGGAGGTGGATGCTATAACCTTGAATTTTGCAAGTCCTAATAACAAGCCTTACACAAAACTCTATTGGAACCGCTAATCACCCCAAATTTTTTCCAAAAATTTTCATTTTTTTTACTTGTCTAAGTTTAAGTTGGGAATTCAAGTCTTAATAAGGTTATATTTTTACAGATTTACAACCGATAGCGTCGTGATAAAAAGAACCAACATAAGAAAATTATGAAAAGGCGTGACAAACTTAGTTAAAATACGATTATATATACTTGATCACATAAAAACCCTTTTCCCACAAAAGTGAGTTTTGAGCCTTTAACGAGCATACAAATATATATATCTTTACACTAAATGCTCATATTTCGTTTCTTGTGTGAATAGCCGCTTGGTTCATACGACTCTAGAACTTACCACAACAGTACATTCCCGGTCCTTACCAACTTAAACCCGAGTAAGTAAATGATGGAGGCATTAGGACTACCCTTTTTCATTCTACACCATTCTTTTTTTTTTACCACCTACCCATAATCCCCCTAGTTAACCCCTTTGAGCCTAAACCTTTTCATTTCTTAACCCAAAACAACCCTTTTACCCACCTAAACCTTTTTATTTTATTTTTTAAGTAACAACGTTCGGTTCTCTTATGACTTTCTAAAAAAAAATTATATAATTTCGATGAAGCTAAAAAACAAAGTTTATCAAATATCTTTGTTTGAACAACCCATCGAAATAAAATAAAAATAGGAAAAATAAAAAGTCTTTCAAACCAACGTTTGTTACGCCTTTCACCCATTTTACTAACCACTAACTCAACCACCCACCTTTAGCCCAAGCCAAAAAACCCATAAAGTCCTCTTGATATTTACAAAGGTATATAGTTAAAAAGGAGGAGGATTGATTGCTTGGCAAGCTTATGGTAGAAGTAAGTTCCATGTCGCTCTCGAGTGATTCACTAAAAAAAATACACCTTCGGCCGAGTGTTGAGTGATCTCCCGTGAGGTATGTGAACCTGTATATATATGAGATTTTAAAAAGGTATGTTATGCCCAAATAAGTAATTTATCTTAAAGAATGTTCTTAATAAATCATGCCGAATAGGATTGTAAATAAATAAAAATAAAACCTCAATAAAGAATCTTGGAAATCCCGACACTCTATGACAAGCCCAAAAACCTTCTCTTCTACCCATTCCATTTGGGAGTGAATAAAGCCACATTATAAAGAGTTTTGCTTGAGGACAAGCAAAGATTCAAGTGTGGGGGTATTTGACATGCGCAAAATGCAACATATAAATTGTATCAAATGTGGCATAAAACTAACCCTTTTTTAGTACTAATGTTGGAAAAAATGTGTTTTTGTCTTCCTTTTGTATTTTCAGGATTAAATGAGCTCAAATTAACAAAAGAAGCAAAAAGACAGCAAAATCTAACATAAATACAAGAAAAGGAATAAAAGTGGAATGTCCGACCCCTCAACAGCATCTTTCCAAGCAAAACCAAGGACACAGAAGACTGAACACGCCCCGTGCTCAGCGAGCACGGGGCCGTGCCCAAGAAGCAGCAGAAAAGACAAACCTTTAGAAGCTTCTATTGCCCACCACGGGGCTGTGCCCAGTGGACACGGGGGCGTGGTCAGACTCCTGCAGGCGCATTTATTGTAATTGCGAATTACAATTAATGAGGAGAGAGACAAGGATGGACATGGGGCCGTGCCCAACGGGCACGGGGCCATGCCCGAGCTTCTGTTCATCCTATAAATAGGAGTGCTTGGAGACATTTCAACTCATCCCTTGGCACACCACTTCTCTCACACTTCACCCACCACCCACCACCACCATAACACCATCATCCACCACCATCATCCATTGTCCATCATAGAGTGTGTGAGTCGTCTCGGGATCCAAGATTGATCGTAAGAGTTCTTGACAATCAAAGGCCATGTTTGCCTAAGTCTCTTACATCACTTGGTGAAGACAAGTGTTTAGTGTAATACTTTTTATTTTTAATCTTTTGCACTTTTTAATTGGTTTTGTATTAATGACTTTAATTACTAGTTTCTTATGTTGAAGGTGATTCTTCCTTATCGTTTGTCCGTGGTGTCTTGGCATTATTTTACTGTCTATATAAAATAAAAGATTTTCACCATTCATATCTCCACGGTCTATATGGAGGTATGTTGGCTACCTGGTCGGGGGTTAAGGGAACGGTTTGGTAAGAGTCTTGCCATTGTTCAGCGTTTAGAGATCCTGCAAGGGACCTGGGTCAAATTTAGTAGGACCTCCTTCAATGCCCAAAGGTATTGGATGGCGGGGGTCCAAACTCTTTGATCCCCTCATAAGTTAAACTACTATTAAAACTTTAACCCAGCTATTTAGGACTATATCCCTGCTGACTCAGACTACTTAGCTGAGGGTAACGTCGCCTTCAAAAGAGGGGCCTACCACATTATGCATTAATAACTTAATTAATTATCTTTCAATAATCCGACCCTTTAGGATTGTATCCTTGCTGACTCAAACTACTGGGTTGAGGGTAACGTCGCCTTCAAAAGAGGGGCCTACTACAATAACTAAGATAATCTCTTAAACAAGTGCAAAAGTGCGAAAATAATCAAAGGTTACACTAACACACGAGTCGGATCCAAGTGATTCATCTTGTCTATCTGTTTTTATTTTTATTTTTATTTTCAGCATTTTAGTTAGTTTTATTTTCTTAGTTTAAAAAATCTTTTTCTAACATTTTGGTTTGATTAGACGTTGAGGATAAGCCGGTACTAAAAGCTCTTGTGTCCTTGGACGACCTCGGTATCTTACCAACACTATACTACGTCCACGATGGGTGCACTTACCCATATGTGTGTTTAGTGTTAGTAAATATCGTGTTTTATAAATTTAAAACTTGGCTAAAAGTGTAAAAAGGGCTTAAAATATACATCCAAATTATAACACACTTCACGCACATCACCATGTCTTAAAAAGGCAAACAAATTATTACAGATAAATCTAGGTAAATTGTTCTGTTCCGACAACTCAGGTTTCATAAGTACAGACAACTATTTGTTGGTCACTAAGACTCTTTCCTAGCCTTGATTTCCAAGCAAATAGACACCTTAAGCACCTGTCACATACGTTAAAATAAAAGTCAATACACATAGTGTAAAGGCGAGCATACAAGTTTGATAATAGCATATAGAGTTCAAAATAGTTTACGCATAACCAGCACGTACACTGAGTAAAACGAAGCATGTTAGTTATCGACATGAACCTATCGATACCAATGACTGCGGGTTGACTGCCCAAGGCAGTTCGTAATACATGATCACCACTGTAATCCATGCAAATAATTGTCCTTAACAACCCCCGTGTGGGGTGCTGAGTCCAAACTATAGTACCATCGTTGCTAAGGCAGGTAGACAACATTAGAGATGGGCATAATAACCGGTTCCAAACCCGACCTGGACCCGGTTCCGGTTCCTACCCGGCTAATAGTAGAACCGGTTCCGGGTTCAAAAAACCCGTAGGTTCCGACCCGGTTCCACATTTTATAAATAAAATCGGTTCGTACCCGGTTCCTACCCGGACCCGGTGCGTACCCGGAACCGGTTCCGGGTATTACAAAAAAACCCGATATGCCCATCTCTAAATTATCAATTAGTGGTTTAAATAGTAACTTTATGGTATTTACCAGATCCAAATAATGATTCATCGAGTGATGTTTAAAACCAACCATTCAATCAAATACGTGAAGCAAACGAAATTGTACAGGTTATGAAAGCATAACATGATGAGATACAGATCAGTTCTACCAAAAATAAACATTAAAAAATACAAAACCAAAAATAGCAACAATCCTTATTAAACCTAAGACCTTTACAAACTGATGTTTACCACAAAAATGAGTTGACATGTGTTGTTGGTTCCGTTCGGTAGAAAAAGTAAAAAAAACAACTTTTATCGAGTAAAAACAGGAGGAACCGGTTACGTATAGTATTGACAGCTTTTTTGTATTGAAAAACTCAAAAAAACCGGTTTCAAACAATACCTGTACCGGTTCCAAACAGGACCCGTACCCGGTTCCATTGTACCCGAAACCGGTTACGCCGGTTCTAAATATATTGACGTGTACCCGGGTTGTACCCGGAACCGGTTACACAGAGAACCCGGTTCCACTCACTTGTATCCATACCCGGTTCCGGGTTTTAAGAATACCCGATTATGCCCATCTCTAGACAGCATTCCATGTGTAAACATAACAAACAAGCATTCATTAAGTCACGTATAACATGCGGTAACGGTTAGCGTTAAAAGTATTGCGTAGTGTGTTCAATGTGATTTCGTATAAGTAACCTATGTAACACCCAAAAGTGCGTAAAGCAAAAAGGTATCGAGTATACTCACAGCGGTTGATGGATTGAAGGGAGCGCTTGAGAGTAGGGTTAGCATGAATAGTTCGATATCAAAAAGATAAGTGACGCGTAAAACGAAAACAAGTGTTGGTGGGTCGAACAGCTGGTCGATCGGATGGTAGTCCGATCAGACAGTTGATCGTGCGAGTGACAATCCGTTCGGACGACTGTCCAGTCGGATGGCCGTTCGAGTGGATTGTTTCTTCCTTTGGGGAAGGATGTGTTTGTGTATGATGGTTTGACTTTTGAAGTTTTTGTTGTAGCATTTGGAAACATTGAAGCGTCTCTACCTTTCAGGTCGGTCGATCGGACGGTCGTTCAATCGGCCGGCAACCCGTTCGGTTGGGCACCTCAGTGAGAACAAGTTCACAGCAGGTTGTCACTCGATCGGACAACAGTTCGATCAGGTGACATTCCTAGTGCATTGAACTTGTTGAAAATTGTCAAGTGTTGAAGTTTAATTGTCACATGTTCGAGCGGTTAACCCGATCGGATGGTAGTTCAATCGGACAACAACTCGTTCAACGATCAGACTTCAAATGTTGATGAATAGTTTAAGTGTGGGACCCAAGTGCAAGCCGTTCGGTTTGGCCAGTCGATCGGATTGGCTGTTCGATCGGACGGCACTCCGTCCTGGTCGACCTGTTCGTCTTACACTTGGTTGTTTTTGATTGTTTGTCGTTTTATCGAGGCGTTCTGATACCGAGTTAAGCAACAGGAACTTTGTCAATACTTGGTCCTCCTGATCGGACAGGAATCACCCAAATCCGACTAGCGAACTGTTCGAGACGATGGTTCACGTTTAACCCGAAATCGGTAAACCTCGTGCATAGAGTCCGGATCTCGAGCCACACAACCACTAGAATGAGTAGTAGGTCGGCACAAGCTCCGTTTCTATCGGTTTTAAAGGCATTGAGTGTAAAAGAGTTGAAAGAAAGTTGGAAAACCATCTTTCAATCCCTTTTCTTGGTGAATATGTTTAGATCTATGAAAGATCTTTGTTAGTTTATGTGGAAATCGGTTAGATCTAGGTTACTCTTGATGGATTGAGGCCAAAACATGAAGTTCTTCAAGAACCCATGATGACGTCATCCTAGAACACCTTGAATCTTGGTGATTTCACAGTTAAAAGTTAAGATTCAAAAGATAGAAAGGTGTAGGAGTGCGTATAGGTCAAAAAGTACAAGATTTAGGACGAGATCTTACCGGAATTGAGAGAAATCTGAAGAAAAGTGAGGAGTATGCGCTGATCGGACGTCACTTGCCAAAAGTGGAAAGAATGAAAGTGACAGGAGGTATTTATAGAGTTCCAAAAGTGGAAAGGTCTGGTCGATCGGCTAGGCAGCTCGATCGGACAACCTGTCCGATCGGACGGCTGTCCGAGCGGTCGGCTGGTCGATCGACTGGTTGCCTGATCGATCGGTCGCCTGATTCGAGTGTTCGGTGGGACGATTTTTGCTGTTTCGATTTCGATTGCGAGCGTCGTTATGTGATAGAGTTTCTTAGTCAAATTACTTTTAATCCCAACTACTCATATCTTGCGCTATCTCTTCTCCACCAATTATCATACTATATCTACATACAAGCATCCTTATTTCGTATTCGTTTAGCGTTTGCGATTCGATTGCGATTGAGTTCGATTGCGTTTCGATTGATTACCACACATAACATAAGTTAAACATGCACAAGTAACACATAAGGCACACACACACGTATAACAATAATCAAAATGCGAAATTCGAGTTGCGAGTGCGATGATGATTAGATTAGTTCGATTAGCGTTTAGTTGACTTTATCGCATTGTTACTTCCTATAGTTCACAGTCGTAAGGCGATTCTTAGCGATAAATATACATCGATTACTGCAATTCTTAACAATTACTCCACATAATACAACTAACGTAAAACATAAAATAGACTAACCATAAGTCAAAGAAGTCAAAACAGGAATTGAGCAAGGAGAGACAGATTGCAATTAGTAATCTTTTTTTCCTTTGACTTCAATCTTGACTTTGACTTTCGAAACACGGGGTGTTACAGCCATGGTGGTTTCGCCAACATGGTAACGGAAGAAAGGGGGCGGTATAGAGGGAAGAAAGGAGGCTGAGATTGGTTAAAGGGGGCGCTATAGTGTAAATGGGGCTTTATCCCACACCTTGCATGCTAAGGGGAGGGGCCTTAAGGCCCCCTATGTGACGTGGCGCTGAGGTGGTGTGATAAAGCCCCCACCCAGACCCTCCATATTCTAACGTCATATGTGTACAGTTAAAACAATCATTACAACTATTTATTTAATGATTTTTGTCACAAAAATAATTCTGTTGGCTAAGCTTCTCCACACACTGCATTCTACTACCGTTAACCAACAAGATTAAAAATATCGCAATCGCATGTATCCACCGTAGTCAGGAGGTGGAGGACGAGCTAGTTGAGCGGTGAATACAGAATTATTGTGCTCCGGTGGTCGGAATAGTTCGCCGAAGAAGATGAGTGTGAATTAAAGGGTGTAAAAGCGAACAAGTTAAGAAAATGAGAGGGGTGGGTGTAAATGATGTGAGTGAGTAAAGCGGATGAAATGACCATTTTATCCTTTGACCGTTAGTGGTTAACGGTTGACTTTGATAGCGTTAAGGGGCAGGGTCCAAGATTGATGCAATCAGGAAATGTCGGGGTATAAAGCAGCAAAATTTTGAAAATAGGGTTAAGAGTGTTAGCGCACCTCATGGGGTAAAACAGTAGTTTACTCCATTAGTTAATAACCAAAACCAAACTTGGGCTAAGGGGCTGTTTGGTAGTCTGTTAATGACCATTCAGATGCTACCTCTTAATGGTTTAAAACCTCTGAATGAATAAGAGGTAACCTCAAGTCTGAATGGTTAAGAGGTAACCTCTGAATGGTAAATCATCACATGTCACATTCTTCTACCTTCTCATTGGTAAAATTCTTAATGGTTCCATTAAGAGGTAGCCTCTTAATGACCATTCAGAGGCTACCAAACAGCCCCTAAATTTTTTTCGTTAGAATTATATGAAATGAAAGTATAAATACATGGAAATGGAGATATAGATTAGTGAAATATATGTATAAATACACGAAATTGAGGTATAAATACATGAAATAAAGGTAAAAAACATGAAATATATGAAATGGAGGTTCAGCTAATTTCGGCTAACCAAGGGTAGAAAAAATGATAACCGACTTTAGGTTAATTCGGTTTTTGGTTAATCGGTATTCAATTAAGTCAGTTTTCAGTTGATTTCGTTTCGGTTTGGTCTATTTTGGTTTCGGGTGCATTAACAATTCGGTTATTGTTCTTGTTCACTTCTAGAGTTTGTTAATCACATAACACATCAATTTTTTAAAATTTAAATGTATAGCAATAATATGCTCAAATTAAAGATAATAAATACTCGTTTTTACGGTATAA
This sequence comes from Helianthus annuus, assembly GCF_002127325.2. NCBI lineage: Eukaryota > Viridiplantae > Streptophyta > Magnoliopsida > Asterales > Asteraceae > Helianthus > Helianthus annuus. Next base: position 147,992,141 of record NC_035445.2, on the reverse strand, counting down.
TTTTTTTTTATAAAATTATTAACATATAAAAAAACTATGTTTGTTTAAAGGGGAATTGGCCTGTAATAATCCCACCTAGACCTTATTGGCCATTAATAATCCCACCTCAGAATATTCCCCCCACCAGTCCCACCTTTCATCTATTTTTCCTACAATGGTCCCCCGTTAAAAAAACTTAACGGAGTTAAGCTTTTTTCCAAATTACAAACTGATTTTTTAGGGCTTTTGATCAGAACGATGATACGAGTTCATTGATGTAAAACTTACTTCGAAATGGTGCTCCAAGTGACTTAATTTTGGTTAATTGGAAATTTAAACACCCGAATTGAAGCGCCGTTTTCATCGTTTGGAGCATCGTTTCGAGGCAAGTTTTACATCAATGGACTCGTATCGTCATTCTAATCAAAAGCCCTAAAAAATCTGTTTGTAATTTGGAAAAAAACTTAACTCCGTTAAGTTTTTTTAACGGGGGACCATTGTAGGAAAAATATGTGAAAGGTGGGACTGGTGGGGGGAATATTCTGAGGTGGGATTATTAATGGCCAATAAGGTTTAGGTGGGATTATTACAGGCCAATTTCCCTTGTTTAAAAAACTACTACTACTACCACCACCACCACCACCACCACCACCACCACCCCCCAACCCAACCCAACCCAACCCAACCCAACCACCTCGTTTCCACATACCTCTAAAACAACCTCCGGTTTGCTAACCACCTCCATCGCGAACACCACCTTGAATCTATGCAAATTTACACCCTGTCGGAATATCGCCGGAGAACCACACCATACAATCGATTCATTTCATTGCCTGGTATTTCTATCAAAAACCCTCGACATCAACAAGCACAATACCATTGCCGGAGTTTTAATGTCCGGTTGCTTTCCGGCGAGACATCAAACACAAATCGAAGACAACTACCGGACTCCACCGCCCACCACCCACCTCGCCGCCCTCCGCCTCCGCTTCTATGACCTCGACACCATCAGCGCTACCGTCAACAGCCACCACCAACCACCATTAGCGCCATCGTCAACGAGTCCGTCAGATTCAACGAATCAAGTTTCATTTTTTAAAAGTCAGTAGTCTGTTAGAAATAACCCGTTGATGTGGCCTTAAGGATCATTTGGTAACATTACCAATATGACATAACTAGTCCCCGACAATTACTTGATGGTAGTAATTGTAATTATTGATTAGTATTAAGGGGCAATTATGATTTCTCTTTAGGTACCATTAATAGAGAAAACATAGAGTTTTATAACGGATCACCATTCATGACTATTATTCATTTTTGATCTTTGTATATTGGTGATAAGTGGTGATCAAAACTCTCTAGAAGAACACCATGATCAATTCTCTCTAGTGTGATCCATCAACACAAGGTACCATAACGGGAATCATGACTTCATCTTTATCCTCAAAGATAATCATCCCTACAAGTAAGTATCTCTAACTTGGCATCTATATTTACGTTATGATTGAATAAACATGATTAGGGTTCTTTCTTTTAACCCATGTTTAAAGATATAATCAACATGTGGTATCAGAGCAATGTCGATTATATCTATTCAATCATGTGATTTGATGATTAGTTTCTTCAAAATAATTGTTGAATCATTTTTTATGAATAAGGGTATGAAATTGAAGAATGTATTTAATAAAATCCAATCATGGGATTCAAAAGTACACAATGGAAATACTATGGTTGACATTGTTGTCGTTTGTTATCTTCTTTTGTTGATAAAATCAACAGTGATTTAAAACTCAATTCCTTTTCAATTCATTACTCATTACCATGAATCAAAATTATTTTCCATGACCCAAACTTAATTAATCTAATCATTTATTCAACTTGATTATTATTTTTCCATAAATGACCATCAATGATCAACTTAATGTTGAAACGTCTAATCATCAATTTGATATTATGGATAGTTATTTTGCCTTTACTATGGGCATCAAATAATGATATAGCATTGGTTGTCATATTTTGTAATAATTTAGTCAAGAATTGTTTCATGCAAAATGACGCCATACTGTATTTTAAATTCATGAAATTGTGTATTAAATAATCAACACAATATTTGGTTGATGATATGAATTTTATTTTTTAAGTCATGATAGATGATTATGTATTCAAGTAAAGGTTCCATCAGTTACAAATTTGATTATGTATTCATGAATGTTTTATTTGAGTTATTTTACAACTAATTCCATTGATTTGACATGAGAGTTTTATGTAATATTGGATTAATGAAAGTAATGCAATTTAAAATCTTTTGCAATGAGGATGAACTTATAATTAATAATTTTTCAATGCACTTGATTATGTATTCATGCATTCTTGAATTAATCGGTTACAAAGTCCTCATGAATTAATGTTTGAATTTAATGATTGCAATTAATGAATTGATTATAGAAATTCTAGACTATAATCCATGAACTGAATAGTTGATTTTGTGCCTAAATGTTTGTACACTTAAAGCCCTTTATATGCAACTTTTATGTGAGATTCTTATTTTGCGAATGACCCAACTTTAATTTATACCATTTTATGTGATTATGTGTATTGTTGGATAATGAAACCAACAACGAATTGTTTGATGATGCACATAATAAATTATCAGCCTAATTTACATAAATATTTCATTTCTGGCCCAAAGGTGTTATGTTATATTTATGTGTTTTACTTTATTATTTATGTGTGTTCATAATACATGAATTTTGGTCAAAGCCAAAGCGAAGCCAGAGTTCATGTAGAACACTGAGACAATCTATATTTATGTGTGTTCATAATATGTGAATTTTGGTCAAAGCCAAAGCGAAGCCAGAGTTCATGTAGAACACTAAAGACGGTCTATTATTTATATCGTTCATAATGCTGAATTTTGGTCAAAGCCAAAGCGAAGCCAAAATTTAGGTAGAACATTAAGCCGAGGTTTATTATTTTATACCGTTCATAGTGCGTGAATTTTGGTCAAAGCCAAAGCGAAGCCAAAATTCAGGCAGAACATTAAGTTGGTTTGTTTTTGTTGGTGCACTTGTGTCTGTACTTTGTCTGTATTCGGTCTGTATGTAAACGATGTCCTAAATCAGTCTGTAAGTTGACCAAGTCAACTATCCTCCTAGTTTGACTTGGACAACATGATGTTGTCTGGATCGAAGGATAGCCTCGAAGGATACTGCTAATCCTTCGAGGTGCTCGAAAGATATGGTTCGACCATGGTTCGACCATTAGGCATCGAAGGATGATCCTTCGATGTCCATGCTGATCTTTCGGACACATTGTCATCGACAGATGATCCTTCGGACCATCTATCGATCCTTCGACCAAGACCTGTTATGTATGGGTATAAATACCCATGCAGTGTGTTCATGTTAGATGGATGCACACATAGAGAGTTAGTGAAACTCTGCTGGAAAACACACACACACTTTAGAGAGTTTGCAAACAGATTGTAAACCTTGTGCTTGTAACCGTAAACCTTCATACGTATTAATACAGTGGTGTTAATCGGTGAACTTTGTGTGTTCTTGTGTTTGTTCTTGCTTCATCCCGGTTTGCCCGCTAGCTTGGATTCCGCACTCGCTAGTGGGTTAGTATAACAAGGTTTAGGTTTGTTCTCGATCCTCCGAGAAAAGGGACCTACAATTGGTATCAGAGCCATGGTGCCCGATTTAGTAAAACTAACCGTTTACTAAGTCACATGTGCTCTAGATCTGTGATTTTTGTGGGTTTTTGTTCAAGATGTAAAAAAGGTGAAAATGAGAAAAACCCAGATCTGGACCCGGATATCCAGATCTGTGCTAAACCGGGTGTTGGGTTTTATGTTTTTCTCTAAAATACTCAAGTTTTCTTCATCAAAACAACGTGTACAAGTGTTTTCGTCGGATCTGCAGATCTCACCGTCACCGTGTTCTTGATGTTCTTGACAGCTTCAAATTTTCGAAAGATGGTGTTTTGTCCATCGAAAGATTGAACAGATTTCGAAGGATAAAACAAAATTCAAATTTCAAATTTTCATGCTTCGAAATTTGCGAAAGTTGGTCACCTACCACATCAACTTTTCTGACACCTGTCGTACTTTCTGTCCTTGTGTCAGGACCATCGAAGGATAACTTTCGACCTCGAAAGATCATCCTTCGATCAAGGAGATTCGAAAGATGAACAGGAGTGCTCGAAAGATCATCAGTTCTTCGAAGGATCAAAAAGACTTCGAAGGATCAAGTCTGAGGTGTACGAAGGATCAGCCATGTCCAACTTCGAAAGGTGTTCGAAAGATCTGTGACATGTGCTCGAAAGATGCTCGAAAGATATGTGACATGTGCTCGAAAGACTTCGAAAGATCATCTTTCGAAGCTATCTTGGTGTTTATCTTTCGTTTGATGCAGGTGTTTCGAAGGATCCAGATGTTGTGGAATTTTATGAACTCAGACAGTGTGTTGGGGTTAATCATTTAATTCACTTGGAGTCGGGTCGGGTGTTCGCAAGCATTATTCATACCGGGCTTCAAAGTTTCAACATCAAAATTCGTACGGGATTTGGGAACACGCGGGGTGATGCAGCATGATGAACACAAGAGATGATGAAGACTTGATGTTTGAAAATGTGGGGTAGTCACGGTTACCGATGCAATGACAAATATGGTAACGCGACTATTATGGGCCAAACACAACAGTTCCGCTTGGTGGAGGGAATTGGTGAATATTTGACGACAGTTTCTTTGAAGTGGAAAGAATCTGTTAAGGTTTAGAGATTTTGCCAAAGAAATGGGGGGATAAAAATTTTTTCATTTGTTGAATTTCTTCGGTAAAATTCTAAACGCAATCACAGGTGGTAGAGGTTGTGATTTTCAGGTGTTACAAACGGTTATGCGTGGAATGTTTTGCACAGACGCTTGAAGATCAAGACTTGATGCAGCTGTTTAAGAATGGAACCTTTATCATATGCCGGTTGGAGTATTGGAAGATCAGCGGAAGATCGGTCAATTGATCCTTTTGAGGAAATTGCACAACACTCAACACGGATACGCGTACTTTGAGGGGGAAATCTTATACAATGAGCATCAGGATGCTACTTACCTGGATCATCGGTCAAGGGGGAATTTGTCTACACAGAGAAGATGAATACTTGGCTGAAGATTGATTGCAATTGCATTTTCAGCATTCGACAGCAACGGACAAGGGGGAATTTGTTGATGCAGATTTTGTGTCCGATGCTTGTCGAATAGATTAGTTATTATTTTATGCTGAATTTGTAATAGTTAGTGAAACGGTCAAGCGAACGTGTATAGACCCGCTCGTTTGAAGTGGTCAAACGAGAGGGTTGTTGGTTTGACTGTGTGTGTGTGTTGCTAGACAAAGTTGCTGTGTTGTTATTGGTGTCGAAGGATAAGGCATCGAAGGATTATGAATATCCTTCGATGAGCTCGAAAGATACCCATCGAAGGATGGACCTCGAAGGATATCGAAGGATATCATTCGAGGTATGTGAGTATCTTTCGAAGACTGTCTGATCGAAGGATGATGTTTCGACCAGTCAGTCTGATCCTTCGACCTGCAGTGCTTGTTTTGGTATAAATACCAACACTTTGTCATTTGCAACACAAGAGTGAGAGCACAAGTGTGTGCTAGAGAGAGAATGGAGGTCTGAGACCTCACCGGGAGAAATCACCACTTGGTTTCTCCCCGGATGTATACTTCTTTGGTATTAGTTCGGTTGTCATGTAACCGGGCCGACTTGTAATGTTTACTACCGGATTAATACAAAGTTTGTTATGTTTATCCTCTCTTATCTCTTCCATCTTTGAACATGAACACGAAAATCACGGGTTGGATCTCAGAAACCGGACCTACAGTTTTTATTTATATTCATAATACATAAGTCAGTCTATTATGTATGTTCATGATGCATAAATTTTGGTCAAAGCCAAAGCGAAGCCAAATTTGTTTAGAACATCAAGACAATCTGTTATTTATGTACGTTCATAATGTCTGAATTTTGGTCAAAGCCAAAGCGAAGCCAAAATTCAGGTAGAACCTTAAGTTAGTCTGTTATTTTGGTGTTGTAGCAGACTATATCTTCAATATAATAATTTGTGTATGCCTTACTTGATTACCCCATAATGTAAATCACTCCAATTTTCTTCTTAGGTTTGTATCTCATCTATTTTATCCACTCTAATTTCAAAACCTAAAATGTTTTGCTTACGAAAGAGTTTCTACAGAATTATCTCTTGTTGGATTGTTGATTATTTCTTAAGATATGATAATCCTACTGCTCTTTTCTGATAAAAGTATTTCAAAAGAAAACTAGAGCATGACTAGTGGGATAAGTCAACCATTATATCTCTTATGATAATCAAGAACTCATTTCATTATTGCTATCATGGGAGCTGTTCCAGATTCTAAATTTTCTCAAGACTAATCTGTTTTTTTTGGAAGAATCAAAATAACTCCTAAAAAGCATGCATTACTCTAGTTTCTTACTATAAAGTTAGTGGTATATGTGAATACATCATGATGTACAATACCATGAACCATTACTTAAAGGTTTACACATGGAAAACAGTACACCTTTCTGATGCATTACATATAACTTTTCCACCAATATCATAAGTTGCATTAAGAATCAACTATACCACTCAAGAGTACCAAAGGAAAATGAGTGTGTTGATTAGCAACATATGTACAGGAAAATGAATGCATGAGATTGGAAAATTAGATGTTGTTCATCTCACCACCACTAAACCTAAAAGGAGGATACTTTTAAGATTCAAAGATAGTGTCAAGTACTACTTCCAGCTATAAGTTTTCTTCAAAGGAAAGTCCCACCTCAAATTTTTGCCATTAACTAGGCATGAGCATGGACTATCCATAATTCAATGAGACAGCTGGCTAAGATAAGTAGTTAGATATTTATGATATTTGAGTCTGCTAATGATAATATTCCAATTAACACATGACGGGTTGAGTCTAGTTCTATACGTTTACTTACCAGAAAAAAACAAATAATTAATATGAGAATTAGTGGCAAAATTTTATGTTAAGACTATAAGAACCATAATAAACTGTTTTATAATTGGGCTTTATGATACCTTATATATTCTGTAGATTATTCAGAATTTTTAGTATCAATATAAAAGCTATATTATGACAGTTGTAAGGTTTGCATGTTTAAAACAAAGTCACTCTTACCTTAAACTCTCATATTATTTGTCATTTCAATCTGGATAGAAACCTTATAAGATAGAACTAGATGATGTTACACCTTTTCACAACCTTTTGTTATCATGAAAATGAAAATTTAACAAAAGAAAAATGAGATCTACACACTTCATCCATTAAGACCAAATTGCATCTGAAATTTGGACCAGGTTAATGAAGGATGAAGTATTATCAAATCTCATTTTTAGTGTCTTACGAGCGTGTGTTAAAAGTCTTAATATTTAAATGGCTAAGGGAATAAATCAAGTTCCATTAGAAATTATATTTCACTGGAACTTATCCCAATATTCTGGAATATTTAGACATAAGTCATCTATCATTTCAAATAATGTTTACTTGTATCTAATATGTCTCATATGGATCAATTTATTAAAGAAATTAATTCATATATACTATGATTCCTTCTAAATATGTCCCTCAAAATTTTTATAACATCTGGACATTAAGGAAATCAAGTCTAACATATATGACATGTTCCCACAGCCCGTACATCATTGAAACTTATCTTTTAGCATTCCTAGAGATCCAAAAGGTTAGTGGGAGCATTAAATGTCTTAATCTTAATTTGCGAGAGTTGCAAGAGGTAGGGGAGTGAAAACTTGTTGTTACCTCAATTTGTACCTCCTGTACAAGACACTGCTCCTTCACAACTTTTATCTTTAAGAATATACTACTACTTTAACAAAAGTTTCATTGTTGCTTAGACGTGGGCACACTCAGATTTCTTGCCAAACTTGTAATCCTCAAACAAAGAAACTACAAGAAGTAAATTCATTAATTTGTTTCTTTATTAGAATTTATTTTTTAATGTTGACCATAAGCATGCTAAATTGTTAAAGATTTCTAAGTCAGTGAGAGCAGTAAAAGTCCTTATCAGGACTTGCCAGAAGTGCAAGAGGCGGCCGGGGGGGGGGGGAGACCTATTAAATTTTACTCTGATTACACCTCTTGCACACCATACTGCACCAACTCTTACACACTTAGAATCTTGAAAGTGATAGCAACTTAATCAAGAGTTAATCCATAAAACTGAAACTCATAATACAACCCAATAATCAACTACGGAGGTCATCTAGGTTTAACTTTGATGATTATGTATCCACCTTGACTTAAGTTGAAATGGATATTGGAAAGTTTACTGGTCCTACTTCCTCTAATTAAGCCATTAGCATCAATCAATTTTCTAAATGGAATTAGAATTGTTATTAGCAATTTTGATTTTAACGTTTGGGATTTGGTTGAATTACCTAAGGGTGTTCATCACTAAACAAAATCTGAATGCAAACGTTAAGACGCTAAAAGTATGATTGATTGTTAAAGGCTATGCTTAGAAGAGATTTATTTATCAAAGAATCATCTTACCTTTCTTACAAAATGTTTCTTTGAGGATCATTGTTGTTCTAGTGGCTTATAATCATCTAGAGCTACATTATATAAACATTAAAACAACTTTCCGTAAACAAAGACTTACATGTTTATAAAACAACCTGAAAGTTCTAAACTAAAGGTCAAGAACACTTACTTTGTGAGTCAATTAATTCCATGTATGGGTTTAAGGCAAACATCAAAATGTGATGAAATCTTAATGCATTTTTCATCAAGAATTAAGTGGATTTATGTACCCCTCAAGATGAGTGGGAGTAACTAATGTAAACTTGTCCTTATATAGATAGCATTTGCATTTTTTGGATAAGTATATGTTACACAAGTCAAATAATTTCTCACACATATTTTGATATAATGAATCTCGTAAATATCACTTACGCGAGAGATATCAAAATATACTGAGGTTGACTTAACAGGACATTAGTTTCGTCCCATAAGCTTTACTCTAAAGAGGGCTCTTACATGTGTAACAAACAATATAGCTCTCCTTTAGAAGATAAAATGCTCACATTTATGAATATTAGACCACTCTAGATTATTGTGAAGCATCTTACGATATCTTTAAGAAACGAGAAAGACTATAAAGAAGAGGTTGATTATTCTTACCTTGATTTTGTAATATTCAAAAGAACCTAAAAGTCAATTTGGGGTAATCCTTATGTTTGCAGACAAATTTATCTCATGGAGGAGTCATAAGAAATTGTTAACAACAACCTAAATCAAAATGACATAATATGTTGTTAATTAACAACGCAATTGTCAATAAATGTTGTTGAAATTTTATCAGTAGACTCATAAACTTATTAACTCCATATAAATACTATATTGAAGACTTACTGTGAAAAGTCAGCTACCTTATTTCCTCGAACAGTAACAGTTCGAGAGGTGCTGCATTAAACTTCGATACAAAATTATTGTTCGTTTATGAACAAGAAGAGGAAACTAATTATTTGTATCGAATACATTTACATTCATGATATGCTTGCGGATCCGATAACTAAGGTCTACACCCAAAGTCTTTTTAAGAGCTCATAATAAAGACGGGTTTTACTTAAGGCCTTACATAATAGCATATCGTACATATGAATGATTAGTTATTATTAAATTTCCTCAATTGTTTAAATTTGTTTGTCTATAAATACATATGTGCACCTGATGACGTATAGACAATAATTATACAAATTAATTTCAAAGGGCTTACCACAGTCATATTGGTCTTAAATTTACGTATGTTTTGATTTGGGGTTGTAACATGATTAATGGGGGTCTTGAGTTGACAGTAACTCAATGACTGTATTTTTCTGTTGCAATTTCAATTTGAAACATTGATTAATGTTTTAACTTGGCCAAACTTACTTATACTTATCACAAATGATCACTCGGCCAAGTGGGAGAATGTTAGAAATAACCCGTTGATGTGGCCTTAAGGATCATTTGGTAACATTACCAATATGACATAACTAGTCCCCGACAATTACTTGATGGTAGTAATTGTAATTATTGATTAGTATTAAGGGGCAATTATGATTTCCCTTTAGGTACCATTAATAGAGAAAACATAGAGTTTTATAACGGATCACCATTCATGACTATTATTTATTTTTTATCTTTGTATATTGGTGATAAGTGGTGATCAAAACTCTCTAGAAGAACACCATGATCAATTCTCTCTAGTATGATCCATCAACACAAGGTACCATAACGGGAATCATGACTTCATCTTTATCCTCAAAGATAATCATCCCTACAAGTAAGTATCTCTAACTTGGCATCTATATTTACGTTATGATTGAATAAACATGATTAGGGTTCTTTCTTTTAACCCATGTTAAAGATATAATCAACATAGTCGTTAAGGAGTTCTAGATTGGTTGATTTTGGTTCAAAAATTGGGGGTTTTCCATTGGAATTGGAGTTGGGAAAAATGGAGGAAAAAGGTTCAGTCTTGTCTTTTGTTGATTACATTGAGTTTTCAACCATATTTCCATGTGGGCTTCTTGTAATTTGTTTAATCTCAGTTGGGATTTGGTGAATTTGAAGTGGGTCTTTTTGTATTATAAAAGAAAAAAGATTTTGGTTGGAGAAAATGGAGGAAGAAGGTTCAACAGTGAGGTTAGTTCGTTGTCCTAAATGTGAGAATCTGCTTCCTGAGCTTCTTGAGTACTCTGTTTACCAGTGTGGAGGTTGTGGTGCTGTTCTTAGAGGTAATTTCTCTTTTAATTTCCAGTTTTTTTTTGAATTAAAATGTGCAAGAATTGTGTTGGTTGTTGAAAGAAACTTGGAAGTTGCATTGATTTTGTAGAAAATGCTGCATGTTAGAATAATAGAATACATTGTGAGATGATATAAATGAGGATTTTGAGTTAGGAAAGTTGTAGATTTGACTTGTGCAAAGTCAAAGGTGAAATTTGTTAGCACATGGATATGAGGTGGAGGTGGGTGGTGGAGGTGGGTGGTGGAGGCTGATGATGGTGGAGGTGGAGGTGGGTGATGGCGGCTGATGGTGGTTTAGGCGGGAAAGGTTTTTTTTTTCTGCAGGGGGTAAGGTTTGCAAGAACTTTTTAACACCGAGGGGTAATATTGCAGAGTACAATAAACCACATGGGGTAATAAGAAAGGACAATTTAGTCATTTTACACCAGAGGGTAATATTACAGAGTAGAACAAACCATAGGGGGTAATATGAAAGGGTAACATAGTCATTTCACATTCCATTTAACAGATCTGTTAACTTATTTTCTTCGGTTTTTTTTTTCATTTGTTTTACGCAATGTTTTAAAAACCGGTTTTTATGTCATACCGGGTTGTGCTCTAAAATGGTTCAACCGGTTGAAACGGGTTGTATCGGGCGGTTGAACCGGGTTATTAGTAAACCCTATAAATTCCATAAAATACAAATTCATCTAAAAAAACAAACCAATATCAACTAGGATTTATGTAATTGATCATAGTTTTATCTAAAAACAACTATTTTTATTGTAAACTATTAAGTATTTTAAGAATATCTTCATTAGTTATAAACAATATTGCATTGTATGAGGTGAGAAACAAATTCAGCAACGACGAAATATTGGAATAGAAGACACTAGGTTAATTACCAGAAATATGGAAGATCAATATTACCTTAATATTGTATTCTGTTAAAACTAAGAAATCAAATCTTAAGATAATGCAAACCGGTTCAATGGTTTGAACCGGTAGAACCGGATTTACCGTCGGTACATAAGACACACTGTATTCGGGTTTTACCGGCCTTTATCGTACCGGACTCGTGTCCGATATCCGGTTTAACCGGTATAACCGACCGGTTCATACCGGTATTTAAAACATTGGTTTTACGTGCTTTTCCGGTGTTGGTGGTCACTGGCGTGGACTGCTTATGTGGAAAATAAGTCAAAGTTTTGATCACTGAACTGTTTATGTGACAAAGTTTTAACGACGTGCATTGCCTGTGTGGTAGTCCACGTCAGCAAAAACTAACTAGGTTAACTTCACTAAAGAAAGTATGTTCAAAGTTGAAACTGTCGGTCAATATTTCCTGAGTTGGAATCAATCATCGCTAATAGGTCAAAGTTAAAGATTATTAATTCCAAATCGATTAATTACTACCTCTAATTAATCAAAAGAATTCCATATTATGACGTTTCTGCTTTTAATTTATATATGCAAGGCCACACATGGAAAAAGATTCACAAAACAAACAAACCCACAAAATTAGGTAGACCGATGGCCCAATCCCGAGATGGACATGTTTCAAAACCATGTTAAACTCTTGTATACCTAATTCATATAATGCTACTATAACATCATGGGGAGTGCAATTTCTTTAAAACGTAACCAAAGGTAAAACTTAAAAATGTCATATTGGAATGCCAGAAAACTAATAATGCTACAAAACAAATGATCATGTGAAATAAAAGATAAAACCAATAAATTGTCATCATGATGCCTAGACCAAAATCTTATACCCAACACACCTACAAACAAAACACAAATATTCTTATATCTCCGATAGCAGATTTTTTTGTTGTTTTTAGGATGATGTGGCAGTCTGTGACGATAGGAGAATTGTATGCGGCTGGAGGCGCGTTTTGGGGGTTGGGGGGGGGGGGGGGGGTGCGTTCTTGGGGTAAGAACTGGGTCGAACGATTGGTAGGTGGGGCTAAGGGTTGGTTACGTAGTTTTTTTTTTTTTAAATTAGTTTGGCAAATTGGATTTAAATAATTCAATTTGGCTGTTTTTGGCCATTAATAATCCCAATTGTGTTTATTCTCGACAGTGGTCCCAACCTTTTCATTTTGCTTGTATAACGGTCCGCCATTAAAAATAACTTAAAGGTGTTAAGTTTTTTTTCAGAATTACAAACCCATGTTTTAGGGTTTTCGATCAGAACGCGGATACGAGTTGATTGATGTAAAACTTATCTCGAAACGGTGCTCCAGATGACTTGATTTTTGTTAATTGAAAGTTTAAACACCCAAATTGAAGCATCGTTTTCGTCGTTTGGAGCACTATTTCGAGGTAAGTTTTACATCAATCGAGTCGTATCCTCATTCTCATCAAAAGCCCGAAAAGATCTGTTTGTAATTTGAAAAAAAAACTTAACTCCGTTAAGTTTTTTTTAACACCTAACCATTATACAAACAAAATAAAAAAGTTGGGACCATTGTCGGAAAAAAAAACTCAGTTGAGATTGTTATTGGCCAAAAAACAACCAGTTACGGATTATTTAAATCCAATTTGCCAATTAATTTTAGATGTAAATGGTGGTGATAAAATGCGTTTAACTAACACGATTTAGGCATTTTTCGGTCTCCCTATGATGATCATAATTAAGAAACCTAAAAATCGAAGTGTTAAAAATAATACTTCTTATTATTTCACTTTTATATATGTGTGATGCTTATACTTATGGTTTTATATTTTATGTCACATGTTCACAATAATGGGTTTGGTACAAGTTATGAGATGTGTGTACAGGGTTCACATCTGGGCCAGGACACGACCCGACGCATCCTCCAAATACTAATGGGCTGATTGTGGGCTAGCCGGTTAAGGATTTCATCGTGGGTTGTAGGCTGTAGCTGATTAAAAGGACCTCTTGTGTGCTAGCTGCTATGGAGTCTATATGGGCTACTGGAGTCTTGTTACGCTCGTGGGCTTGTGGAGTTATAACTGATAATGGTATCAGGATAAGAGGATGATATAAAAAGGGAGGAGTTTGGTTCATTTGTGTTTTGATCTCAGATATTTTTAGTGAGTCACCTAACACTTTCTCTCAAGAATGTTCGTCAGTAGGTGTAGGATTTCAATTCTTAGTTAGAGTTGTTTTCTTCCGTTAGATTTATATATCAGATTATGTTAATCTGATTGTTTTTGTTCTTGAGAGTTTTGTATTGTTTAGTCTCGATCTGTTGTAATCGTTTGAGATTCGTGTGATTAAACGATGAAGTTATTTTCGTATTGAAATCTTGAAGGGTTTTTTTTTTTTTTTTTTTTTTTTTGTGATTTCTATTGAATCGTGTTTAGATCTAGTTAGAACTCCATGTTTTGGCACGAAGTGTATCATTAAGAAGGAAGATTTTGAAAACAATAAGATGTTGATCAAACCGAGAACATGCTTCAACTTAAACATTCTGTAAGCAAGCCTCCAGGTTGAAAACAAAATAAGTAAAAAGCCATCATAACACATTAAGAATGAAAATGGTCCACTCCAAACACGTAAGCATTTCTTGGACATGTTATGTTAGCATATGAAAGCAAAAAAATCATGTGGGCCTTAAGAAGGAAAAAGGTGATCATAGTGACTTGATCATCTCTACACTTGGCACTGCACCAAATATATATGTTGAATCACACAAGTTATTAACCGATCTAAAAACCAAATCCACCACCTTTGACACGCGATGTTTGCTCCAATGACTAGTGCTTAAAAATTTATTTTAAAATTAAGACCGCCCGGTATGGGCCTCGTCTCCGGATCGGCGCCGTCTCGGTGGATCGTCCCACACCGGCCCCTTGTGGCCCGTCGCGTCGCCAGCGTTGGAATCCAGACGGAGGAGACGGGCTTGTTGATTGGCTGTGCAAGTGGGCCCCTGTGACTTCTCTCTCTACCCCTTTATTTATATATTATATTATATTATATTGTGGGGTTGGGTAGTCTTCCACACCCTTGGGTAGTCCCCAAGGGGATGCTCCTCCACCTTTGGTGAGGTGGCGCCTACGTGGCGGGTGGTCTCTTTGGGGACTAACCTCACCATACCCTATGGTCTAATACATTGAGGACTATGATTGTGGAAGTGGCTTTAGCGCCTTCATAGGTCACACTATATGGGAGAATGTTGATACATGTAATGTTTATTATATCATGTTTTATCACTTTCATTTAGTTTTTAATGTTTTTAATTATTTTATTTAGTTAACTCACAAACTACCGATGTTTTTAGACGTGTGTTTCGCATCCTAATGCAACGAGATGAATATCATATCGTTCAAACCATCAACTTAACTCAAGGTGGAAAGATATGAGACAGAATTTGACAAGGTTTTGTGTCATCTAAAACAATCTAAAACAATGAAGTAAGAATAGGAACATGTGAAACCGATTTTTCTAACACGGCTAACGTCCAATACCATTTGATAAGTGGCATGTCGTTTGCCCATATGATGGTATGGAGAATAGTTAAAGATCATTGCAATGTTATTGTTCTTTTAGCCTTCTAAGATTTTTATTTTATAAGCTAGTTTATTCAAAAGTTTTTTTTAGCCTTGTAAGCTTTTTATTTATATAAGCTAGTTTATTTTATTGGGTTTTATTTATTTTAAATGCTTTATTTGTAAAAAAAAAAAGCTGAAGGATAGTTAGGGATGCAAATGATGGGCATTTCACTACTTTAGATACACAATAGGAAAAATTGATATGACGCTAATGTGTTACGATCTTAGAGAATGTTGGTGATGAGAGTCATGAAAAAGATTACTCCCCCACCCTTATTTATCAAACATTTTACATAATAGTAATTAGGGCGAGTAAAAAGTTAATTAAGCGAAAAAAAATGATGGGTTTAGTTTTCCCTTTTTACTGAAAACCAAAAATTACACTTCGGTTTTGGTTGTGCCTCGCCTCAGTTACCGAAATCCTGAACTCCAAACTCGAACAAAACCAAACCAAACCATACTTGTTTCGAATTTTGTTATTGGATTTATGACCAAAATGTAATATTTTGGGCCAAAAGTTTTAAGCCAGTCACTATTTTGGACCAGTTCTTTCAAGCTCATACATTTCAAGCCTAAATGTAGAAATGTAGAATGGAATACTGATCCACAACCGAACCCATACAAAGAACCGAAAACCAAACCGTTCGGTTTTTAAAACTGAAACTTTGGTCTTGCTTCGGTTTGATAAAAAACCAACTTATGCACACCCTAACATCAATGGTAGCAACACTCAGCCAGTTAATTTGATAAAAAAAGAGTTAATATAACAGACTAACAGGGTCTACTTTAGTTCTCATTTTTCGTCCACAATGATCTAACACAAGCGGAAAACCATAGAACTCGCAAATCGGCACTACGAACTAAGTAAAACTTAAAACGGATAAATTACACGAATAGAAAGAATGAACAACGTTATATACATATCCAAGCTTCCTAATCAAAACGCTAATTAGACATCTCGTTGGCCGGCCCTACTACTCTCATAACCGCAACTATCACCAGCCTCAACGTATCTCTTTTCCATCAACCGCTCCCTTTCCATTTCCCGATTCCCTCTATGTTTTAACATACAAACTCACATCTCTGGACGGAAATCTTAGGCCTCAAGCATTTCAAAGCTCTTGAAGATGGTTGCGTTCCTGTTGTTACCATCGTTTTAAGCCAGTCCACAAGATTCACCTACAAGGTGTCTCTCCATTCAATTTTAGATAAAAGTGGCTGAAACAAAAGAATATTAAAAGGTTTATGGGCTAGGCAAACATCAGTTCTTTCATTCAACATGCCCGTGCTACCATATTCGGGAGCAACATATCTAATAAGCAAATTTAAGAATATGATTAACTCGTATATAATACTAACATATGTGATAAAAATATATAAAACTGATAAAATGAATCAAACAACTAAGTTACCCAAATGTTCCCCTGACTCAAGTGGTTACATAGCTTGTCTCTGAACCCAAAAGTTTGGCTAAGCCGAAACAGAAACTTATATTGCTTGATTTAATATCTCGGTGAACAACTATGGGCTCAATCCCTTCGAGCAGATACGTCAACCTGGAAGTTCACATCAAGGTTTAAAATTACCCTTGCGACAATTTCATTAACATAAAATTCATATTTTGGATTGCGGGAAGAACCGTTTAGCCGTTCCAAGTACGATGTTTGTACGAATCTCCCACGTAAGAGGACTAATCGGTCCAACATCTCCATGAAGCCTTTGCTCTAAGTTCCAATTGTTTACATACTCATAAATAAGGATTCTAAATAGTTATCCAAATAAAGTCAAGTAATTGAAAATGCAGCAATCAAAAGGTATACCGTCGAGCTAAATTCTTGTGATGAACACGCGTGAGCAATAACCGAACCGAAAACCGATGAAACCGAATTAACCGAAAAAGTCCAACTGCTTCCACTTCAACCTTAAACTCTTTCTCAGGTTGTCCTCTGTAAAGAAAGTCAAAATTAAAGTAAAAAATTGACCAAACCTCCTTAATTTAGCGATACAAACTGAAATTAACAAGTTAAATTGATTAGAAACCTGTTATTAAGCAAATTCTTGACAACAACCATGGTATTAACCACCTTCACCAATCACATTCTCATCTGAAAACCCGTTTGTAGCAACCACAGGTTCTCTCAAAGTGTACCAATGACTATTCAATTGAATGAAAGATCTATATATAAAAATTACACGTCCATTGATTGAAAGGAATATATACAAAGTATTACATAACCGAAAAGGAGCTAATCTAGAAAACACAGTATTACAAATGAATACAAATAAACTACAGTAAATAATACTAAACTTGTTTAACTCATGGTACATTAATCGCAATAAAAAGGAGTAATTAATTCCTTCCTTACAAACAAATGGTGAAACACATGATATGGCGATAAGACTTATTGGACATCATCAACAACCTTCCAATGACGGGTCTCCGGTCTCATCATTTCACTTGGATAAAATTCTAAGCTTGTTTGAGATTTTCGCTGCTTTATCATACGTTTGTTTCCCCCAGATATATAATAGATTCTTTTGACTGCATCAGGGTCGTATAATGATGTAAGCTCATGGTAACAGTGGCAAGCAAAGTTACAATGTAAGCACTTCCAGATCATCTGGGATTGCAATTTGCTTCCGCACTCATGGCATAAACCATCATTCTCTGTCCCCGGAGCAAATAACAGAGGATGTTGGTGAAAAGGTCGTTTTTCCACATGCCCAAACTTGATGTTAATAAACTTATAAACACCTTCTAAATCGGAAGAATTAACACCTTGTTCAGACTGAAGTATTAACGGAGCACATGCCGAATGAACGGATTGTGCGCACGCTGCACAATGATAGAACCACTTTCCAGGATCAAGCTCCTCCTCACAAACTTCACAGAAGTATTGACTTTTGTGGTCCTCAATCGGTGCATAGCTTAGTTGCAGGGGGTGCTTGTCAAACTTATGCATAACTGTTTTAGGCAATTGCAAAGCACACCGGCAGTCCAAATAGAAATCACAGGAATTACATTTAAAATAAGTCTCATTTTCACCAATACTTACATGGTATGCGCGACAATCCTTCTTAGGTACACCACTACGGCTTGATTCTATTCTTGTAAGTAAGTGATCCGTGTGTGCTTCATGTGTAATTTCTTTAGGCATAAATGCACAATTAACATCAATTTGAAAATCGCAGTTATAACAAACGTATGAAAACCCATTGCAAGGCAATCCACAAATCCTACATTTGGGTCCAGAACCTCTATATAGTAATCGATCAACCCAAAGTCTATGTTCTGGGTGAGCCGAATGGCCAGTTAGAAAACCGGGTAGCCGGGTGCACCAATCGTGGAGAACAAAATCATCATCTGTGGAGCATTTGTAAAATGGCATTTTTGTAATTGGCCTTGAACACACATTGCATAATAGTTTAATCCTCTTCATTGGATCGTGAAGAGAGGTGATTTTATCCTTATTTATTTCGTCATGTATTAGGACTAACGGGTCGAGACGTGGAAACCAATTTCTAAGTTGCTCACGAGTCTCGCCTTTAAATTGACGTGACAAGACGTGTGATTCATCATCCAGTGGCAAGTGAAGAAGGTCGGGATGATCAACATCTTTAAAATTCTTTTTTGTTTTTCCTAAGCCTGATACATAGAAATTTAATAAATGTGATCACACTATATAAACACATCTAACGCGTAACTCATACAAAACTTCTTTCATTACACTATCACCTTTTACTTTATACTAACTTACATGGCCCGTTCAACTCAATCATGGTCGAACCATCGGCATCTTCTTATATAGACTAATTTCATCCTTTTATATTTTAAATCCGTTTCACGAACTCAAACGTCACATTCATGCCTTTTATTGCTTTCATGTTTTGAATCCGTCTAGCGGTTCCAAACATACCATTCATACATTTCCTTCCTTTCGTGCTTTGAATCCTTTTCGCGGATTCGACATTTCATTTACATCATCCATTCACATCTTTCATTCATTACATGTGCTGAATCCGTCTCACAGATTCAAACATATCGTTTTCTACATTTCATTCCTTGAATCCGTCTTGCGGATTCAATCATTCCATTCATGCCTTTCATTCCTTGATTACAAGTATTTTATGCATACTCTTCCTAGTTCATAACATAGATCATCAATTTCAACTAGAATCATATAACTTTTATGCCATTATCTAACAATTACTCATTACATACAACATCCAATATCAACATCACACAAGTATTGAACATGTATAATCATCCATATCATCATCTCTACTACTACAAGTGGGTTTCACCCCAAAACATCAAATTAACCCAAACCATGCATAATCCATGTTCTACATGATGATTCTAACTCATAAACAAGTTCAATTTCATACTACTTCATAGATTAATCAAAACCCTTATCATTAACTAGCATCAAATCACATAATCCGACTTACCCCATGATGGGAAACCCTTAGATGACTAAGGAATTGATCACATGCATCCGATTGACCTTCAATTTCCTTCTTAATTTGATGATTTGAGAGGTGTTAGGGTTTTGAGGGGAAGGTTTCCCCTGGTCTCTCCTCACGATCGCACACACACCCACTTCCATTCCCTGGGCATTTTTTATATATGTTTTAATAACACATTTTTCATTTTCAACCCCTCATTTATTCATAACATGTCATCTTCCCCCATTTCTACATACTAATCTAGCAAACCTTCATGCATACCTAAGAATTTTAGATTTACTAAAATTTATAAGACTTTACTAATGGTAAAAATCTATGTTTACCATTTCTTTCCGTCAAATACTGCGATTAAATCATTATATTATGTCATACGAAATTTGGGGTGTTACAAGTCTACCCCCCTTAAAGAAGGTTTCGTCCCCGAAACCTTTCTCACTTTCCTCTTACACACACACATCTATGTTTGACTTAATAGTCACATTATAATTATAAGTAATCGTCCTATCTCATTTCGTAATTATTCATACACTTGACTTCTTCTTAACAAGTCTATACTTTCCATGGCATACTTTCACATAACATTCTCATTTCCTCGACCCGTTAGTAGCAGGTCAGTATACATATTCATTTAAACTTATAATAATGCTTACCTTCATATGATCTGTTTAAAATAGATTTAATACCTTTGCCTCATCCTTTAAGATTTCATTCCAAGCACACGTTGTATAACATTTAACTCTTGTTTTGTTATCACAACAAAACTACTACTTCATAGTTACACCTACATGCTTAACTCCATAGTTAGCGTCATTCTACGTTTTCTACAGTTACTTGTACCATGCGTACTTTTACATTACCTTTAAATCATCCCATAAATTTTACATTACTTTTTCTCTTATTTAATACATTATTTAGTTTACATAAGTACACGGGTCATACTAGTCAGACATCGCGTACCATACCATGCCTATCCTAACATTCATTTTACTAAGGAGTTACTCACCTATAACTCTTCTACCATTTCCTACGTACATGCTATAACATATCACACATTCCAATTCTTACACGCATTTCTTTCATTTTATTAGTCATTTCGCCAACTTGCCACATTTTGACTTTTCAAGGTCAAATTGCACTTCTTACTTATCGTAAATGTATTGAAGTACATGCCCTTACTTCTCTCCTTTCATGCTTACTTGCAAAGACTTTATTACATCGTTTCAGTATTTCTTACCAAACTTACCCTTCCCGTCAATACTTAAGTTATTGTCCGGGTCGTAGCCCTTCATCCATCCTGACTCCTGACGGATTATTAAAAATAATGAAACTAATAGAAAAGCCTAAATTGCGGATATTGAAAAGGCTCACACAAACTTTTGTGAAACTTTACCGGTAATTTCACCGTCGTGCCTACGGGCGGGTGGGTTACTGGATTTTCCCCGGAATTGGTGGTGGACTCGGGTTACTCTCGGAGTACTCCGTTTGTCCAGTGGATGCCCCGAGAGTACTCGGGATTGAGTTTGTTGGCCGTTCAAAAAAAAAATGAGTCGATCTTGAACTTGAGCTCTTTTAATAAGTCAAACTTGAGATTGGTTGAATTCAATTTACCTATTTAAACCCTTATTCATAAATAATCTTCTGAAAAGTTACTTGAAACGCTAAAAGATAAAGAATAAGTAAATGTGTACCTTAATGATTGTTGATGATTTTATAATAATCTTCTAAACAGTTACTTGAAACGCTAAAAGATGAAGAATAAGTAAATGTGTACCTTAATGATTGTTGATGATTTTATGATACATGTGACTTGAACTTATATATGACATATGTTGCTTGAATATGATATATATGTATATATATATATATATATATATATATATATATATATATATATATATATATATATATATATATATGATAAAGATCCGTTAGGAACCACCCTTTATTGCGAGAACCGCGAGAACCAATGTGAACACATGGCATTATTGTAAATATATTGAACTACAACACAAAACACACGGTGGCATATATTGTAAATATATTGAACTGTAACATCACGTCCCCTGTTTTAGGGTTTCTCCAGTTCAATTCATTCATTCCCAAACCACAATCTGCATCATCAGCCGCGACACATTGAGGGATCACGGCTGTTCACGGCGGCGTACAGGCGGCGCACAAGAGTGTAAGGTGGTTCTCACGGCAGTAAACAACGGTCGATCCCACAAATTTCACGGGTTCGTTCGTATCTCATCGGCCGTTCACGGATTTCACGATGGAGCGGCAGTCGGCGTTCACGGGTTCCACGGCGGGGCATAAGTCGGCGGTGGTGATGGTCTGGTGGTGGTGACCATGACTACTGTGTGTCTAGGGTTCCGGCGAGGGTACCAGTGTCTCTCATAGTGTCTCTCATCGACCGATCTAGATACAGAATGGGACACTTGAATGTTATCTTGAACAACCGCAACGTCATTGACTTGAATCGACCGATCTAGATACAGAATGGGACACTTGAAGGTGATCTTGAAGTCAGAGACTTGAATCAGAGACTTGAATCGGTGTTCCAGCGAGAATTCAGGTAATCACTTTTCGTTTGCATCTCTCCATTTTTATGCAGATCGGTTCATCGTGTAGTTAGTGGGCGAGCGTGAAGGAGATGGGAAGTGACTGTAGGTTCACCACCATCAATCCAACATCGCGGTCACAACTACATCACCGGACCATCCCGGATGGGTCACTGCGGATTGGACATTTGTAAGTGTTTATTATTGTGTAAATCGGTGTTAATTTTAAGTTTTTTTTTTCTGTCCGTATGTTGCTTTTGAATTATTACATTTACTATATTTGAAGTGCTTATGTAAAAGTGAATAAAAATGACGTCAAGAGGAGATGAGATTGCTCTGATTGGCATAATTCAGTGTTTCTCATCTTTATAAGTTTTTTGTAACTGATATGCAGATGTGCATTGCAGTTTATACGGTTTGAGACTAAAAGGTATTATACATCTATACTTGTAAATTATCTATACTTGTGAATTATACTACTGCATTAAAATGATAAGCAATAAATTATACTGCATTGAATGATATGTAAATGTGCATTATGTTGACAAATACAATATGTCGTTATATATTAAATGATAATGCACATGTGCATTATGTGACAATTACACTATGCACGTGTGCATTATGCAGACATTATTATGTTGACAACTACATTGTGCACATGTGCATTATTTTGACAATTAAACTATATAGACATTTAACGACAATCCGTAACCATCACAAATTAATCATCACATATAAACTTTTAGCCAACCCAACGGTACATAACTATACATATGTTTAAACATCACTAATACCACCTATTTTTCATTAATTAACATCAAACAACTAACTTGTTGTTTTCTTACGTATATTACTTATCATGCACATGTGCATCCCATTACCACACCCTGTAATAATTACAAAATTTTAAACAACTTTTATTTGTTATTTACACAGGAACAGTACAGGAACAGTACGCCTATTGGCACCTAATGGCACTGTAACACCTCGAAAAATTTCGTCCAATAATGTCTTGACACGTGTCATAAGGTTCCGTTATGTGAAAACATACTTTAGAGGGACTAAAAGTGACAAACAGTGAAGACTATGGAACGTAAGGGTCCAAAGTGTCAACAATGGATAAATAGACTCTATGATAACCCTACATAATGTTTATAACCTTAAACGGATGGTTCATGGATCATACGACGCGGAAATTGCACAAAAGTGAAGTATTGCAAACTATAGGGGCCAAAAGTGTCAACATGTTTAATTTATACCTCTGAGTGAACTTTTTGGCAGACCCGAAGCTTTGTAAAGCTAAAATATACTCACTAGAATATGTGGTAAAAATTTCATGAAGTTTCGTCAACGTATGAGAAAGTTATGGCCAAAACCGTACTTGAAGGACTAAAAGCGTCAACGTCGAATTTCAGGGCTTTTCGGTTGAGCGCTAAATGTTCCGAGGACATTTCCATGTTGGTAAAGTCCTAAGGTTCTTAGAAACCAAGTTTGGGGGTTTACGGGTCGAGAAAAGCAGCCGAAACATCGCGTACAAGACCAGGGACCAAATCTGCCAAAAATGAAACTTGTTTGGCTGAACCAGGGGTCAGGCGACCCGCCTGGTAAAGCCCAAGCGGGCCGCGTGGGTCTGCCAGCGACAGAAATCGTATTTGGGGCTGATTTGGGTCCGAAATTGAGTTGTAAACAGCTGGTCTTGCCTCCCAAATGCTCCAATACGTGCCCTTGCATGCCTACATCAACAGTAGCCTACTCCAACCATCTAATTACACCATAAATCAGATCAAACATCATTGTTCTTGGCACTTGAAGTTGTGAACAAGGAGCTCTCTACATTCAAGAACTCTCTCAAGCTTTCTGGAGTTAATCTGATCATCAAGGACGAATTCTAGTGTTCACTAAACACCTATAGGACCTTTGTAAGCTTCCAATTCGTTCTTTAATCCGTTCTTGTTGTGATTATTGCTAAAAGTCAAACTATTTGTTCATAAGCTTTGACTTTCTGATTATACGGATTTCTTTCAGTCATTTCTCGAATTGAAACCTGTTATAGATTGGTATTTATGTGGGAAACAAACCCTCTAAAGGGCACTATCTGAATCCCACTATATGCATGCTAATTGTCGAGTCAAACATGTTTCTAAAAAGTCAACAGAATTGATTTTCGCAAAAATAAGCTTGAATGTTGATATATTAGACATGCAATCTGATTGATCATTATAAATAACTTATAACACATATAAGAATGTGTTTTAATCATCATCAACTCGACAATCTATAGTATAGCCACGAAACGGAACCGAAAGTCTTGTAAAACGATTATTTCGTAGGCTATCGATTCGGATTCGTACATGCATGTTCGAGATCTGTATTGGAAAGTATTTTTGACTATTTTTATTTTAGTTAAACTTTCTGGAAATTTTATGTCATAAGTCTATGCTTAGCCGATTCGAATGCATGTTTCCGATTTATGCATAAAGTTGACTATTTTGCCCTTTTTGATATAAAACGTGATTTTTGGAAAAGTGAAAGGATAGAAATCTTTATTTCTAATATATAAACTTGCACCGAAAATTTCGGATCAGTTGGTGGTCCAGATTGTGAGTTATGGCCATTAGCGTAAAACTATATTATAAATTTACATAAACGGCCCTTTTCGCATATGACCTATTTCTGGCCACGTTTTGGTATAAAACTTTTTACCAACTGATGTAATATAATATTCTGGGAATTTTGATGATTTTTAATTAATTTTTGGCTGAACGGATCCTAGATCACCTAGTCATTTCGGCTTATGTCGGTTTTGACCGTTTTAGCCATAAAATGAGTTTTACACATCCTTTTGACCCGAAACCTTTTTCTACTGATTTTATATGATGAATAAATTATTTTAAGTATTCTGGAAATATAAAAATCTCAAATTTAATTTGAAAACCCGAAAACGCCCTTAAATCGCATATTTAGCGTTTTAAGCGCATAGTGAGCGTTATACTTGTTTTAAACATGTAAGACTATTAACTACTAATGTGTTTAACATATTTTCATAATAAAACAGTAAGTATAAGTATATGATCTCAGATTTCCAGTTTTTGGCATTTTTAGCCCTTGTGAAATTACTAAAATACCCCTACGGTGCATAGTTTGATTTTAAATGATAAATTTGATATATGGGTCATACCCTACTGATATAATATGTTATATTAAGTATATTTACTGTATGAACCAGATCCGAAACTCAGATTTCTCATTTTACTCTTTTATTATCTTTTAAAAGGACCAAAATGCCCTTCTAAGGCATAAATTGAGTTTAAAATTATTCCGGGCAATATAGAACATAACTTACTGATATTATATCATATTTAAAGCATATTATATCAGGGAACTTGCATTTGAATCATTTGTCTACCCGTATCGCCCTTTTCGCGTTCGGTTCGGTTTACGTAACTAGTTTGTGTAAATTGACCGAAACGGGTCAAACGTTATCATTTTTGTCTCAAAATCCAGAATGTATTTTGTATACCCATATTATACAAGTATTCAAACTTGTCGGGTCTAAATAACGTTCTATCCGGTCTTCGCTTAATCGTGCGCTTGAACCGTATATTTCCTTAAAACTAACCGGTCTAAGCTTATGCTTAATTAAAGACCCGTTAGTATTCTAATTGGTTATTTATACCATCGTTCCAGACTAGAGCCTTCCGGTAAATTGTACCTACGCTTACTTAAGTGAATACGGCTGAGTTATTATAATTCTTGCTATTTAAGACAGGAGCTAGCTCAGGTAAATACTCTTAACTTATTTTCCCTATTACGGGCTTGGGATACGGTAATATAAATACCGCATGGTCAGGTATGGGATTCAAAGACCAATGTGTCGGGAAATTCAAATAACCTGTTTTAATTCGTATTGCTTGACTGAAACATTGGGGGTTAATGCGACCGTGTCCTGGATATCCTTGACTCATTAATTGCAAATGGCCACGACCTAAGCACGGGGTGTAGGCATACACCTGACAGATGCTTTATGCTTATTATTTGATTATACCCAATATGGGATTCCCAATAAGGGAATAGTGGTGTGTCGGTTAATCTTGAACCGGCATAGGACCGGGCCCCGTATGTAGAGCAAGTTATGTAAAACTGATAACATGAGATATAGTTTGTCCCAAGTATAAAAGATTAATATTGCCTTGTGCATTTTAATCAAGTGTCAAAATAGTTTTGTGCCTTGTGCTCCTAAACCAATTTTCATAAACTCTTTTCAAATGAGTCAGTTGAGTGTATTTACCAGTGAAAACTGACGTATTTTCCAAAGTCTAAGTGACAGGTACAAGTACGTAATAGGCTGGGAGCTGCTCAGGGCGTTAGTAAGGAATCTTGCAAGTTCTAGGCGTCTAAAGTCTGTTGAACATTTATCTTATATTATTTGATCCGCCTGTGGATCCGTTTCAACTACTTGTGATGTTAAATATTACGTTTATGTAAAGTTGAAATGAATCTATTTCTGCTTCCGCTGTGCATTTATATATTGTGTTGTTTGACTATGATGCTATCAACTACGTCACGTTACCCCCACCGGGCCCACCGGTGACACGTGGAAATTCGGGGTGTGACAGGTTGGTATCAGAGCCAACATTGAGTGAATTAAACACTAGCCCTTAGTGTTTAATCTCAATGACACAATAGCACATTCCTTAACCTTCTGAGTCTAGACTTAACATAGGAATACTCCCGATTCTAATCTGGAATTTACCGCTTCCAATGATTTTATATATTGGATACGTCGCCAAGCGAAGGAGCCGTAATAGGAGTTCTCCACACCCGGAGTCCCGAGATGCTGAGCTTCGTACCACGGCTAAAGTGAAATGAACATCCAAGGAGAAAGCATTCAGAAATAAAATGAAGAAGAAGCTCCTTTTACTGAAGATCGTTTCCTTATTAGTCCTTATAAGGACATATTTATCTTTCAGTCCCTGCGAGGACAACATTATTCCTTTCAAGTCCCCGCTTAGGGCAACTTTATACTTTTACTTTTATATAATGGAATGATTACGTTTGGACTTTCATTCTAAATAAGAAATATTAAATAAATGGAAAATATCAATTTTTATTTGATTTGCCATTTAACAAGAATCCTAGTAAGGTAAAACCTAGCTCGAATGTCTTAATAAAAGGCCTGGCCAATATGGTAAAACCTGGTTGAAAAGATTCAAATCTCTGTTAACATATGTAAACATGTTAACACTCCTGGCTAAGCGTGACCGTAAAATCACACAAGCCACTCTTTTATAAATTATCTACAGATTATATCTGTATACAAGTCTGATAATGACTTGATGCCTACGGGTAATAAATTTGAAAGTTTGGAATTTATTTAAAATTCCCTGTAAGTAAAATAATCATCCCTTAAGGATGAAGTGCCACGAACTATAATACACTGTCCGATTGCGACATCGACAGTTGTGAATCTTTTGAGATTCCCTGTCCTAAGGGGGTGAGCTATGCTCAAAAGCCCTCTAGACGATAATCTGGTCGTCATGTCATTATTATGACCGCTGAATGACATTTGATTTAAATTAAGTACTAATCCTGTCGTTATGTCATTATTATGACCGCTGAATGACAGTTGATATAAATTAAGTGCTAATCCTGCCGTCATGTCATCATTATGACCACTGAACGACAGTTGATTAAATTAATGACACTGATCATGGCGTTATGTCATTACTTTGACCGCTGAACGTACCATCAGTACAATGACTATATGTCTTAACATCTTACGAGATGTTAATTGATAGGCCCACGGGCCAGAAATTTTAATAAATACAGTGGTAGCTATGACTCCCTGTCAGAAAAAGGTAATGAACTAGGTTCAAACCTCAAGGCTTTGATTCTCTGAAATCCTAGCTTATAATTTATAAATGTCCTTGTGACTAGGCCTTTGTGCCACCTCAATATCCGTAATGTTTTATAACTAGGATAAATTGTAATGCCTCGATTCTCAGAAATCATGGGTTATAAATTAAACTTGTCTACGTAACTAGGCTTTTATGCCAAAGTTATATTTTCAATAAATTTGGGATAATTATAATCCTGAATAAAATAAATATCATTCCTTTCCTGCCTGCAATTATATTAAAAAGAGTCTCAGAAGGTATAACCTAG
Source organism: Helianthus annuus (assembly GCF_002127325.2). Classification (NCBI taxonomy): domain Eukaryota; kingdom Viridiplantae; phylum Streptophyta; class Magnoliopsida; order Asterales; family Asteraceae; genus Helianthus; species Helianthus annuus. The sequence goes on along the minus strand of NC_035445.2, from coordinate 147,963,607 downwards.
CTTGAATGTCGTTAGGGACCTGGCTACGATGGTAAGACCTGCTTAAAGAGACTCAGGTCCTTGTTAAAACACCTGAAAACTTGTTAACACTCCCGACAACAGTGATGCGATAAAATCACGATGGTCACCTCTATATTAGGAACTTCCAAATTCCTTAATTAGCCTATATGATCGATAGGAATCATGGCTAATAAACGTCGAACCTGATATACACATCTAAACATCCACCTGGGATGTATGCCTACGGGCAAGGATGCATACATGAAAACGATAGTTTTATTTCATAACTTCTTGTCAAGACAATGAATTATGAAATTTTCCGATCCAAAGGAATCATTGGTTACGTTTTAAAATTTCCCTAGTGACAAGGCATCTATGCCATCGAAAAGTCCTATGGGACAAGCCGTTGTGCTATATAAGATGTCGCTATGACATTGACAGTCGTGACTTATGTCCCCTGTCTAGTAAGTATAAAGGATTTATTCCATTTAAAAACGCCAAATATGGTTTATTTAAAAATCTAGGCAAGACATGATCAAATAAACTAAATACTATCTATTGGCCTATATGGTTTGTTTGCACCATGGCTATTTAAATTATCAAGTTCGACAATTCCCTATAATTAAGTAAGCTATTACTTCATGGTTAGTTGGCCTTCAAGGCTTCACCATGGCTGACTCCTCTGGGGCTCACGATCATCTAGTTAGTCAGAATGATGTACATTGACTAGCCTTTGTGGCAAATAAATTATCTTCCACAAGATGACGGTTGTAGTCTTTGACTCTCTGTCCAAAGGTGAAGAACTATGTTCGAACCTTAAGATCTCTGATCCAATAGGATTGCAGCTTATATATTGATGCCTTAAGTGCCATATTTTGTATGTCCTTTGTGACAAGGCCTTCGGGCCTATGATTATTAATGCCCTTCATGGCAAGCCTTCCAACTATCTAAAGATTGTCGTTATGACGAGGACAGTTGTGACATTGTGATCCCCAGTCAAAAGGTGATGGACTCGGTCCAAACCATAAACTCAATTGATGGTCCTTTTGACCTAGGCTAAATATAATTGACATACTTTCTAGTAGCATACTATAAGGAAGTTGTAAACCAAACAGCCATTAAGGTTTAGTAATACCATGACTTTATAAATCATCCGTTACGATGATTCCATAATAACTTGCATCTAAGCATATGTTATTTTGGTGTTAGTACCAAAGCTCCAGAATGGAGGTTTCCGACGAAGCACACAGCAATGCAGCGGCTAAAAACAAGGATGCAAATATAAATATAAATGTTAATGGCACTACTCTTCAGGCCTTGCTTAGCGCAGCAATTAGTGAAGTTGTGGATAAGGTCCTTGAGAACAAAAAGGAACCAAGTGTCACTCACTCAAAGATCCATACGGAAACGCATACATCGGCTCGTAAGGAGAGCTCCGTTCACTCTTCAGATGAAAAGAGCGAACCTCAGGAGTTAGTACTCTATGATAAGCCTCGTTCAACTGAGGGCGGGTGCACCTACAAATATTTCGTCTCATGCAAACCCAGAGATTTCAATGGCGAAAAAGGAGCAATTGATGCTATGGAATGGCTTGAGGAAATGGAAACGGTTGTGGACATCAGCGATTGTGCTGATAAGGACGTGGTAAAATTTGTTTCACAATCTTTTAAAGGAGAGGCTCTTGTATGGTGGAAGGCCATGATGCAGTCCACGGGGAAAATTCCCCTATACCTTATGGGATGGTCCAAGTTTGCGGACCTTATCAAAGAGAACTACTGTCCACAACACGAAGTGGAAAAGGTGGAGACAGATTTTCTGAATCTCACAATGAAAAACCTAAATTGCCAGCAATATGTTACCGACTTCAACTCCCTATCTAGACTAGTACCCTATTTAATCACCCCGGAACCAAAACGCATTGCGCGTTTCATCGGTGGTTTGGCACCAGAAATAAAAGGGGATGTTAAGGCTTCAAGGCCAATCAACTACAGATCAGCTGTAGATCTATCCTTGTCTCTCACTCAAGATGTAGTGAGACAAAAGTCGTCCATGAATGAAACTAACGACAAAAGACCAAGGGAGGAGAATAACTCTCAGAATTCTAAGAAGAGCAAATCCAAGCTCAACAACAACCAACAGGATTCCAACAAAAAGCCTACATGCAAAACCTGTAAAAGAAGACATTGGGGGCAGTGTCGATTAAGCCAAAAGATAAAGCAATGTGGCATCTGTAAAAGAACTGGCCACCAGTCCCACGAATGTAGGGACATGAAGGATGCAAACTGTTTCAGCTGTGGTGAAAAGGGGCACATCAGTACTAATTGCCCTAAGGCTGCCAAGAAAGGAGCAGCTAGGTCTGGAAAGGATAGGAAAGGAACCGCCTAGACTACCGGTTGAATACCTGAGACAGTGCACATCGATAATAGCAATAGGTACGTCCTATACCATTTAGCATTGATAATGACTGCCAAGTATTTTTGCATTGATGCAAGGGATAATAAATCTTTAGCAAACCATAAGCTTAGCAAACTCTGGATTACATTCATAAGGACTCCATATATTAAATATGAGGTATAACTTACCAATGGAATCTTTAATGACCTCTCTCCCACCCTCGGAGATAATCCTTTCATAAAAATCTGGAGTACTCTTCCCCAGAAAGAGTACGACAATATATATTATTTATTTTATTTTATTATTTTTTTTCATTGTTTTCTATCGTCTGCGAATGCCAAACTATGTTTGATATGAGTACCATATGAGGATTTGCGTATCCTAGTGTGTCCCATAGATTGCTTCCATGCCTGATCAGTATGGAGGTTTAATGCATGGGATCCCCGAAGATATTCCAATGGTCATATTGTACTAAAGTCGACTAGTAGTATTCAAAGGAGATATCCAATATAAAAATGTCCTTATAAGTATCTCTACTTAGGGCATCCTTGTAATGGTAAAGGGAATATGTCATTTATCTGACACCGAAAACGATAGATAAGCTAAAGTCTGAGAATACGGAAATCTCTGACATCTCTATGTGTCATAATTAGCTTCTTTATAAGAATTACCATGTTTACCTTCTGAGAGGCAAGAGGATGTTAGGACAAACATCCCGCTTAGGGCTGCAGTTATTGTAAGAATCTTATATCTGTTATTACCAGCGAAACAGGAAGAACTAAGAGCTAAATCCATAAGTTTTGGATAAGGTTTCGTAAAGCCAAAATTCAAAGTTCTAAGAACTCCGATTTTAGTAAATAAGAAAGACGGTTCATCTTGCTTATGCATTGATTACCGCAACCCTATTTAGGCAATATCTAGGAATCCCCAATTGCCGCCCAGGATCGTCGATTTATTCGACTGACTTAAAAGATTAGCTACCCCTTAAGGTTAGTTTTAAGCAGTGATTGGAATAACCATCACACCTTAAGATTAGCTTGTCTATAACAGTTGTTATATAAGTATCAAGGCTGCTCCTTTGGGAGACCTTGTATAGATAAGATGTTAAACATCTATTGCTAGACAGAAAATTGGTAAGTCCAATTATCGGGATCTATAAGTTGCCAGTATTCGGCAGAGAATCAAGGATTCATGGAAATAGCAAACCTCCTAAGTTCTTGTTAAAGAGATAAGGTTCAACAAAAGATATCACCCTGGAAAGGTGTGCCAATCTGTTAATTGTCAGGCTAGTAAGCTCTGAATATATGAAATCATTCGAGGTAATCGAATATATCAAGGTCAAATAACTTATGAGCTAAAACCTATTTAAGGAGCTTGGTGGAGCTCGCGATGTATGGCACCCTAAGGATTTAAGGATATGTTCCGCCAATAAGTCAAGGAGCACTATCACATAACGGTTGGCAGACGGACGGACAGAGTGAGCGTACCGTCCAAACACTGGAAGACATGCTTCGAGCATGTGTGATTAATTTAGGTGGCAGTGGGATAACCGCCTACCCTTGATAGAATTCTCCTATAAAAATAGCTACCATACTAGTACTAGGGCCGCGCCTTTTGAGGCTTGTACGGTAGAAAGTGAAGATCGCCCATCTGTTGGGCGGAAGTTGGAGATGTCCAGTTGTCTGGACCGGATATCGTCTTTGAGACGACAGACAAGATCGTTCAGGTTCGCGATCGTTTGAAAGCTGCCAGGGATAGGCAGAAAAGTTATGCGGATCTTAAGCGCAAAGACTATTCACTTCGATGTAAGTGATAAAGTGTTACTTAAGGTATCGCCCTGGGAGGGGGTGATGCGATTTGGTAAGAAAGGCAAGCTAAGCCCAAGGTACATAGGACCCTTCAGGATTGTCAAACGTATCGGGTCAGTTGCTTATAAGTTAAACTTGCCTGAAGAACTTAGCGCTATACCTAATGTGTTCCGCATCTGTAATCTGAAGAAGTGTTTCGCTGACGAATCACTGACTATACCGCATACAGATATGCACATAGACGAAAGTCTGAAATTCGTGGAAAAACCCTTGTCGATTGAGGATCGACAGGTAAAGAAGCTTCGAAGGAAGCATGTACCTATTTTCTAGGTCAAATGGGATGCCCGTAGAGGTCCCGAATATACGTGGAAAGTGGAATCCACGATGAAGAGAAATATCCTCATTTGTTTCAGTAAAATCTCGGGGACGAGATTTCTTTTAAGGGGGTGAGGATGTAACACCTCGAAAAATTTCGTCCAATAATGTCTTGACACGTGTCATAAGGTTCCGTTATGTGAAAACATACTTTAGAGGGACTAAAAGTGACAAACAGTGAAAACTATGGAACGTAAGGGTCCAAAGTGTCAACAATGGATAAATAGACTCTATGATAACCCTACATAATGTTTATAACCTTAAACGGATGGTTCATGGATCATACGACGCGGAAATTGCACAAAAGTGAAGTATTGCAAACTATAGGGGCCAAAAGTGTCAACATGTTTAATTTATACCTCTGAGTGAACTTTTTGGCAGACCCGAAGCTTTGTAAAGCTAAAATATACTCACTAGAATATGTGGTAAAAATTTCATGAAGTTTCGTCAACGTATGAGAAAGTTATGGCCAAAACCGTACTTGAAGGACTAAAAGCGTCAACGTCGAATTTCAGGGCTTTTCGGTTGAGCGCTAAATGTTCCGAGGACATTTCCATGTTGGTAAAGTCCTAAGGTTCTTAGAAACCAAGTTTGGGGGTTTACGGGTCGAGAAAAGCAGCCGAAACATCGCGTACAAGACCAGGGACCAAATCTGCCAAAAATGAAACTTGTTTGGCTGAACCAGGGGTCAGGCGACCCGCCTGGTAAAGCCCAAGCGGGCCGCGTGGGTCTGCCAGCGACAGAAATCGTATTTGGGGCTGATTTGGGTCCGAAATTGAGTTGTAAACAGCTGGTCTTGCCTCCCAAATGCTCCAATACGTGCCCTTGCATGCCTACATCAACAGTAGCCTACTCCAACCATCTAATTACACCATAAATCAGATCAAACATCATTGTTCTTGGCACTTGAAGTTGTGAACAAGGAGCTCTCTACATTCAAGAACTCTCTCAAGCTTTCTGGAGTTAATCTGATCATCAAGGACGAATTCTAGTGTTCACTAAACACCTATAGGACCTTTGTAAGCTTCCAATTCGTTCTTTAATCCGTTCTTGTTGTGATTATTGCTAAAAGTCAAACTATTTGTTCATAAGCTTTGACTTTCTGATTATACGGATTTCTTTCAGTCATTTCTCGAATTGAAACCTGTTATAGATTGGTATTTATGTGGGAAACAAACCCTCTAAAGGGCACTATCTGAATCCCACTATATGCATGCTAATTGTCGAGTCAAACATGTTTCTAAAAAGTCAACAGAATTGATTTTCGCAAAAATAAGCTTGAATGTTGATATATTAGACATGCAATCTGATTGATCATTATAAATAACTTATAACACATATAAGAATGTGTTTTAATCATCATCAACTCGACAATCTATAGTATAGCCACGAAACGGAACCGAAAGTCTTGTAAAACGATTATTTCGTAGGCTATCGATTCGGATTCGTACATGCATGTTCGAGATCTGTATTGGAAAGTATTTTTGACTATTTTTATTTTAGTTAAACTTTCTGGAAATTTTATGTCATAAGTCTATGCTTAGCCGATTCGAATGCATGTTTCCGATTTATGCATAAAGTTGACTATTTTGCCCTTTTTGATATAAAACGTGATTTTTGGAAAAGTGAAAGGATAGAAATCTTTATTTCTAATATATAAACTTGCACCGAAAATTTCGGATCAGTTGGTGGTCCAGATTGTGAGTTATGGCCATTAGCGTAAAACTATATTATAAATTTACATAAACGGCCCTTTTCGCATATGACCTATTTCTGGCCACGTTTTGGTATAAAACTTTTTACCAACTGATGTAATATAATATTCTGGGAATTTTGATGATTTTTAATTAATTTTTGGCTGAACGGATCCTAGATCACCTAGTCATTTCGGCTTATGTCGGTTTTGACCGTTTTAGCCATAAAATGAGTTTTACACATCCTTTTGACCCGAAACCTTTTTCTACTGATTTTATATGATGAATAAATTATTTTAAGTATTCTGGAAATATAAAAATCTCAAATTTAATTTGAAAACCCGAAAACGCCCTTAAATCGCATATTTAGCGTTTTAAGCGCATAGTGAGCGTTATACTTGTTTTAAACATGTAAGACTATTAACTACTAATGTGTTTAACATATTTTCATAATAAAACAGTAAGTATAAGTATATGATCTCAGATTTCCAGTTTTTGGCATTTTTAGCCCTTGTGAAATTACTAAAATACCCCTACGGTGCATAGTTTGATTTTAAATGATAAATTTGATATATGGGTCATACCCTACTGATATAATATGTTATATTAAGTATATTTACTGTATGAACCAGATCCGAAACTCAGATTTCTAATTTTACTCTTTTATTATCTTTTAAAAGGACCAAAATGCCCTTCTAAGGCATAAATTGAGTTTAAAATTATTCCGGGCAATATAGAACATAACTTACTGATATTATATCATATTTAAAGCATATTATATCAGGGAACTTGCATTTGAATCATTTGTCTACCCGTATCGCCCTTTTCGCGTTCGGTTCGGTTTACGTAACTAGTTTGTGTAAATTGACCGAAACGGGTCAAACGTTATCATTTTTGTCTCAAAATCCAGAATGTATTTTGTATACCCATATTATACAAGTATTCAAACTTGTCGGGTCTAAATAACGTTCTATCCGGTCTTCGCTTAATCGTGCGCTTGAACCGTATATTTCCTTAAAACTAACCGGTCTAAGCTTATGCTTAATTAAAGACCCGTTAGTATTCTAATTGGTTATTTATACCATTGTTCCAGACTAGAGCCTTCCGGTAAATTGTACCTACGCTTACTTAAGTGAATACGGCTGAGTTATTATAATTCTTGCTATTTAAGACAGGAGCTAGCTCAGGTAAATACTCTTAACTTATTTTCCCTATTACGGGCTTGGGATACGGTAATATAAATACCGCATGGTCAGGTATGGGATTCGAAGACCAATGTGTCGGGAAATTCAAATAACCTGTTTTAATTCGTATTGCTTGACTGAAACATTGGGGGTTAATGCGACCGTGTCCTGGATATCCTTGACTCATTAATTGCAAATGGCCACGACCTAAGCACGGGGTGTAGGCATACACCTGACAGATGCTTTATGCTTATTATTTGATTATACCCAATATGGGATTCCCAATAAGGGAATAGTGGTGTGTCGGTTAATCTTGAACCGGCATAGGACCGGGCCCCGTATGTAGAGCAAGTTATGTAAAACTGATAACATGAGATATAGTTTGTCCCAAGTATAAAAGATTAATATTGCCTTGTGCATTTTAATCAAGTGTCAAAATAGTTTTGTGCCTTGTGCTCCTAAACCAATTTTCATAAACTCTTTTCAAATGAGTCAGTTGAGTGTATTTACCAGTGAAAACTGACGTATTTTCCAAAGTCTAAGTGACAGGTACAAGTACGTAATAGGCTGGGAGCTGCTCAGGGCGTTAGTAAGGAATCTTGCAAGTTCTAGGCGTCTAAAGTCTGTTGAACATTTATCTTATATTATTTGATCCGCCTGTGGATCCGTTTCAACTACTTGTGATGTTAAATATTACGTTTATGTAAAGTTGAAATGAATCTATTTCTGCTTCCGCTGTGCATTTATATATTGTGTTGTTTGACTATGATGCTATCAACTACGTCACGTTACCCCCACCGGGCCCACCGGTGACACGTGGAAATTCGGGGTGTGACAGGCACCCCATATTGGATACCCGATGTTGACGATGATCCCGAAGAATCTGCATACATACAAGAATCTGAGCAAACTCTTAGACATTCAACCAGACCAGAAGTCCGTAAATCAACCAACCCGACTTATTATTCTTGATTGAACTATTTACGACGATAAACGTTTTGCACTATATGTTTGTTTTCAAATGTTTATGATTATCATCGTTATATTTTGTTATCAATTACCTATTGTATGTGTTATACTTTGTTATCAATTACCTATTATATGTAATCGTTTCAAATTTTATTATTATCCATCTAACATATATGACCAAACTTACTATATTGACAGAAAAATGCACATGTGCATACATGTTTACTGTTTGACTCCATATGGTTGCTGATATGAAAAAATGCACATGTGCATACACTTATTTAATTATGGTTACTCAATATTATATGCACATATATTATCTCCACTTTGGGGTTTCGGTAGTTCACCAGCACCAGTTCATGGTCTTCTCACTCGGCCGAGAGGCATTCACGGCGGTTCATGGCGGCGGAGAGCCGTGCACGGTGGTTTTCATGGCATATAGATAGTCGTGTTCATGTACTTCATGGCGGTTGCAGTCGGCACGATGTTTACAATGGCATATGGCGTCTTCGTGTCGATCCTCGTATATCCGATGAACCTCCTCATATATTGTCTGAAATATCATCATCATACACCATTTGATGCCGACTTTGGTGGTCCATCTGTTATCAATCCCGTTGATAGTCACAGAATTTTGTCTAAAACTGTTGAAAGTCGACATACCCTTCATAGGTTTGAAATTCAGACTCTTGACTCTATGTATACATCACTTTGACAACACCTACAAATACAGATTATCAAGAGTTGCAATTCATTCGATTTGTGACTAAAGGTATTATGTTGACTGTAAACGATGTTTATACTTTTGTACATGATATTGTATTAAATGATGTGCACATGTGCATTATATTGACTGTAAATGATGTTGTATTAAATTATATGCACATCTGCATCATGTTGATTGTAAATGATATTGTATTAACCTATATGCACATGTGCATTATGTTGAAAATTATACCATGTCGTTGATGTATGGATCCTGTTTATGTATGGATTCTGAACAGGTGCCTTATGGATGACTATCCAATTATGTACAGAATGGCATTAAACAAAGGGTCTTGGGTGGCGGACAACTACAAAAAAAATGGAAGAACAAGCCGACAACCGGGGAGGCATGGGTGGAGTTTATGCATCTTATGGCGTGCTGAGGAATTAACAATCATTTACGTCACAATATTACACACTTGTGTATTTCTAACATATACTATACCAACCACCATATAACATTTGAAAACGTTGTAAACTGAATATAATCATCCGGTAATACATCATATATCACCACTATGCATACTAATTCACCTTATGCACATGTGCATTTCCAACATATACTATACCATATTACATCAAATTATGGAATTAACAATCACATAGTTGTCATCGTCCAATAAACAAACATAAATTATCGTTAAAAGAAAATAACTAACATATAAACCATCATACAAAAAACAACCATAATTTTCATTAATGTTTTCCACTGTCTTGTCGCCCTTATCATCCATCACATAAGATCCATCACATCGTGCATTCGTCTACTTGTCCTATTCCTTGTATTTCTTTATCCTGCCGTAACTGCACGTGACATCAAAGAACATCGTTCAACAGAAAGTAACAATTTGATGCACATGTGCATATATTACCAACTGCATCATCGACTAATAACCAACCTTCTTTGGCTTTTCACTTAACACTTTTGTATTCACCTTCCTTATCATCACCTTCCTTATCATCTGGCAGTTTTGTTGCCCCTTTATCATTCGATCTCAACAAAAGTGTTATTTTCTTCGCTTTTTCCATTTTTTGCCTACAATAATAATTGAAACATAATATAATCAAACATGCAATTTCAATTAGTATGTGCATTAAACAACCTTTTTCATCACTATCACTGTAACGATATGAATTCGTGCATCTATATGCACATGTGCATCACATATTCTTATAATGATGCTTAAAATCAATCCATATGTAAAGTTTAATGTTATGTGCTCAAATTCAATATGCACGTTTGCATCAATTTAAACAACAACATCAACAAAATCTAATTACACAGAATCATATACACGTATATTAAACAAAGCTGCTCATGTTTGCTATGCACATGTGAATCACATGAAACAATAACACCATCATATCCTAATTACACAAAATCACAATAACACCATCATATCCTAATTACACAAAACCACGTATCTTACACAAAACTTCACAAGTTCACTATGCACATGTGCATTATCTAAAACAACAATACCAACATTTTCTAATTACCCAAAATCATGTACACGTATCCTAAACAAATCTGCTCAAACTCACTATGCACATGAATGATATTATTAACTTTATTTGGTTCACATATACATACTAGGTCGGCTATGGCACTGTATAAGATATGTGCGATAACATAACAAGCACAGTTAACATATCAACGAGTTGAATCACATTCATATAAATCATTGATGGAAATCAAAATTACTGATAAAAAACAGATACCTAAAGAACAATATATATATCTACTGGTAATAATCAGATCCTTACCGAGTGTTACTGATAAAAAACAGATACTTAAAGCGTTGCACTTTGCCCTATTTTTTATCCAAAGAAACCCAAGCGTGTTAACTTCCTCCTTCAGACGTGTCAGATTCGTTTGCTTCCTATTAAAAACATCATTCATGTTTCTCCATATAAACAATAGCATAATCTGAATGATTGAGATCATAACCTGTTTCTATTTTTTAGATCCGCAGTAGCACTGATGCAGATACACAAAATCCTTCAGATGTAGCACGAATATTGATCCCAACTTGCACCATTCAGCGACAAAATCCCATAGACTTTGAGCCAGTCTGCATGAAAAAAAAGTTGGCTCGCTGTTTCGTCCCCGTCATGGCAGATCTTGCAATCAAGGGCTGGAATTTGGACATTTCTTCTACTAAGATTCGTTGTTGTTGGTAGTCTATCCAAAACAAGCCTCCAAACCAATAAATTTATTTTTAGCGGCACCCATCTGTTCCAAAAGAACCTGAAACCGTCATTTGGAAACGACTTTTCCTCGATTATCTTCCTGATGTTACGAACTGTAAATAACCCGGAGGATTCCGGATACCATATCCATCTGTCTGGACCCACCTCAAAAGAGACCGCATTCGCTGCATAGGTTAAGTCCGACAACTCAGCCAGTTCAGACGGGTTAAGTTGCAGCCTAGACCATTGGAGATGCAGCGTTAGTTGTCCATTTTCTACCCCCCATCCGCTCTTGTAGACACGCTGATTTGCGGCGTTCCAGCGCATATAAAAGTGTGTACCTGCTGCACAACGACTGGTCACCCAACCATACTTCCTTCCAGAATGTTACTTAACTTTCTGAGCCCGCTTAAAAACGACATTAGATCCACCCCCAAACCTGCAAAATCGTTGGAAATATTGGCAATTTGTTTCCACGTACCAAGCGCGGACAATTTAACTGGAATGACCTTATTAACCTATTCTAGCAAATTATGCACATGTGCATAAATATACGTATTTTCATCAATATGACTGACCCTTTTAAACTAATATGGCAAAATATGCATATGTGCATAACTATGCACATGTGCATTAACATGACTGACCTTATCAACAGTTTTGCTTCATTAAAAAAAACCCTAACCCGTAACAAATCCAATTTCGTATTACCACTTATCATATTTAACATTAATCAGTAACAAACTTACATACAAAAAAGCACATAACTACCACATTACAGATTGTGCTATCACATAACAATCGCCCCTAATCCCTCAAAAATTATATACATCACACCATTTTCACTAATGCATATAAGAAACGAAGATTAAGCCTCATATTCACATATAAAAGATCTGAATCGGTGATTAAGCTTCATGCTAACATATAAATATGCAAAACAGAGTGTATAAACTTACAAATTCACGGAACGATGTAATGACGCAGGATATTCCGACAATAACTAGGTTATGGCCGTTCATTGGATGTTTGTTCTTCAAATTCTCCCTAATTATGCCACAATCTTCAATGTTTCTGTTCTTTTTTTGCCCTAATTTCGCATATCTAACGAATATATGCTCGATGACTCTTTTATTTGTGCCCTAATTTCGAATATACTACGAATAAAGGATGAATGGTAAGATCGAGATGATGAATTTTGGAGAATCTGGAGTGACGGATGTGAACTGAGATGACGAATTTTGAAGTCCAGGAGTATCAGACGTGGGTGTTTAGGAGGAGGCTCTTAATGTCAGGTGTTTAGGAGGAGACACTTAATTTCAATTTTGTTATATATTTACAGTATTGCCCCCTGTTCACATTGGTTCTCACGGTTCTCGCAATAAAGGTGGTTCTCGCATGAACCTTACCCTATATATATATATATATATATATATATATATATATAGTGGGTAAGGACAAATCTTATTTCAAATATACCTAGTTAAAGAATCAAAGCAAAGAATATCATTCTTTATCTTATTCAAATATACCTAGCCAAAGAATCAAAGCAAAGAATATCATTCTTTGTCTTATAATTGTATAAAGAATTATACTTTTCTTTTATATTTACATAAAGAATTATGCTTTATTTGTATTTGGATAAAGAAATGAATTATGTATTACTTTTGATTTCTTGAATATATTTTGGTCTAAAATTTTTGTTAAATTTATATGGGTACATCGTGGTTAACCAATTTATAATCTGAATTCTAACCAAATTACCTTGATTCTCACATGATCACACACACAATGTTTCAAACCCTAGTTATAAATCTTGATTCTAGTCCACATTAACTACTCGTCTACTTAAGTACTTATACAAAATACTACAAGCAACGTTTTAAATCCAAAATTCATAACTCATAAGTCATAACTTGTAAAGAAACAACAAACAACATCAAATAAATTAAAACAAATAAGTGATATGGTGGAAAGAAACATGCGGTGAGAATCTGGCCAAAATTAGGGTAATTGGCGGCCGGTAAAGTCAGTGCCAACGAAGGGGAATGATCAATCAGCGAAGGATCTCAGGTCTAGGGTCGGACATTGTTCTCTCTTTTTCTTGCTTCGTTCTTTTTTGAGTTAAATTTCTGGTAGGTCCCTGTAGTTTGCAGATATTGCAGAGTTGGTCCCAAGACTTCAATAACTACAGAGTTGGTCCCAGTGGTTGTAATTTTTGCACTCGGGTGATTCTTATCACTAACTAGTGTTAAGTTTCTAGTTAAGTCTATGTTGAATGACCAAAGTACCCTTAGTTATTTAAAAAGAATAAAAATAAAAAAATAGTTATATATTAAAAAAATATTTAAATATTTGTGAGTCTCACCCCACTTTTTCTTCAACCTCAAATCAATGTTTTCAGGACCGGACCGGAGGTCGATCCGGTCGTCTTACGGGGTCAAAGGTCCGACCGGTTCGACCAGACACTTGTCAATATACAATGCCTTCTTACACTTCTTATACAGTGGTTTAGGTTTTTGGGTGGTGGTGGGGTGGGCGAGGTTGTTTAGGTTTTGGGTGGTGGTGTAGTGGGTTTAGGTTTTAGGTTCTTGGACACTTGTCACTAGATAATGTCTTCTTACACTTCTTATTTTTAGTAGCCTTTGTAGAATAACTTAACTCATTAAATATATAATTTAGTATATATATATATATATATATATATATATATATATATATATATATATATAAAAGGATTAGGATCAAATACAAAGCCTTCTTATTGGAAGAAGAGTACAAAGACTTCTAAAAAAACGACTAAAAAAAAAAAAAAAACTAAACACCCACTACCACCCAAAAACCTAAACCACTCCCAACATATGACTTATGAGTTATGAATAACCAATTGGTGATAAGACTTATTGGATATCATCAACAACCTTCCAATGATGGGTCTCTGGTCTCATCATTTCACGTGGATAAAATTCTAAGCTTGTTTGAGATTTTCGCTGCTTTATCATACGTTTGTTTTCCCCAAATATATAAACAAATCTTGGGGCATAATATGTAAGCTCATGGTAACAACGGCAAGCAAAGTTAGGGCACACTGGGCGGTAGCTTATAACGCGTGATGGCAAAAGTATAACGCGTGGAAGTTTATTTTTCCCACCCCGCCTCATTTAGATAACGCGTTATATATTAACGAAAATCCATTTTCGTTATATTTTCAACGCGTGATGGTTTGGTTTTGTGAGTGGAATTGTTGGTTGGGGGAAATTGTTGGGTGTGGTGATGAGTGATGACCACCCCCACTAAAAAAGGTTGTGAGTGATGGAAAAATGGTCGATGACATGGCGGAACTTGATTGGTGCTTGTAAGTGATAAATTATATCACTAGTGAACCACCCCCCTCCCCTTACAATGTAAGCACTTCCAGATCATCTGGGATTGCAATTTGCTTCTGCACGCATGGCATAAACCATCATTCTCAGTCCCCGAAGCAAGTGACACAGGATGTATAACGAACTACATATCTTCAGGGATTAAATCGTAATGTCATTCAAATTATTTAAAATTCAAATGTAAAGTCTGTTGTAAGATAATTATGGTGCCTCCATGTATTACTCCTAAATGTGCTACTGTACGTGTATATGTATATATTGCTGTGAACAGAATGAATTATTCAAGCCAAATATTCTATGTGCAATAATATGGTATCAGAGCTTTTATAATGCTCTTGCGAGTGAATCCATCCTACTCCTTCTACTCTTCTTTCACACCAAACTAAAACCATGGCAATCTCAAAGCCCTTAATCCAAATCACTGCTACAAACCACTTTCCCATCAAACTCACATCTACGAATTTTTCTGTTTATCGGATTCAAACTCGAAGACCACATCATCGGTGATTACGATCCACCGACCAAAACCATCGCTAACAAAGACACAACCAAAACGAATCCAGCATACACGGCTTGGTTTCGCCAAGACCAAATCGTTTTTTCCGCCATTCTTGGTTCATGCACCGACGCAATTCAACCATTGATAGCTTCTGCCTCCACTGGAAAAGAGGCTTGGAATCGTCTAACGGCCGCCTATGCCAGCTCTTCTTGATCAAGGATCATCTCCTTGAAATCGTAACTTGCAAAAAACCCGAAAGGAAATCGATCAATGGTCGAGTTTCTGAATGGCATGTGCTCCATAGCCGATGACTTAGTTCTAGTTCAGAGCCCGGTTCATGAGGAAGATCTCCTTGTTCATATTCTTAGCCAACTCGGTGAAGAATACAGTCAACTCAATGCCGCTCTTAAAACTCGACAGCACGCGATCACATACCCAGAGCTTTTTGACATGTTAGTCGATCATGAAAGATCACTTAAAGAAACCGAAACCATTGTTGCTCCTTTAATGGCCACCGTGAACTTCTCGCAACGACAATTAGGTCACTATCAATCTCGGTTCTCATCGGATGTAAACTGGACCAACCGCAGTTCACCAAATCCTCCAGCAACCAGAGGACGCCAACCACCCAACACTCCACCGGGTTTCTCCAGTCGCCAGTGGCGAAGCTTGAAAAAAATGTTCGGGGGGCGGAAGGTACCGCACCTAAAAAAAATTCTATGTTTGGGTCGGACGTCGGTGATTCGATTCGGGTCGGATCGGGTCAAATATTAATATCAAATAAAATACGTTCTCAAACATTAAAACGTAAACATTGTTTAACAAACAATTGAACAAAGACACGAAAACATTAGCGGGATCTCTTTCTAGACTACTAACATCCACTTCATTAATGTTAATCGGATTTTGAGGAATATCATGATGCTCTTGTTGAATGTTTTGATTCGCTTCATTAACCGGTTCATTATTCGCTTCATTAACCGGTTCGCTTGTTGAAGCTTTTTGCCGTTTAATCTCATTGTTTCCATCAACTTGTTCTTCATTCTTTCTTTTAAAAAAAGAAGTTATGATTTTGTTTTTCCCCATAGCGTAATCTAACAAGAAACAAGTCAACAACACAAGTTAAATCCCTAATTTCAACAAGTTACAGCCTAATTAACCATCAACAAGGCATTTTCTTTTTCTAATATCTAGCATCGAACTCTAATATCTAGCATGGTTACAGCCTAATTTCACCCCTAAATCCCCAATTTCAACAAGTTTATGGCAAAAAATCGGTCCAATTTCATCTCTAATTTAAACCTAAATCACATAAATTAAGCCCTAATTTAAACCTAAAGATAAAAAAACACATACCTTGAAGAGTTGAAGCCGATTAATCGTTTAGAGCAGCCCAACCTCGTCTCCTCAAAGTCGATTAGTCGAATGAAGCAAGCAAGAGTTGAAGCCGCACCTCCGTTTTGTTTGTTCTGTTCTCCTCGTCCCCAGTTAGCAGCAAGCAAGCAACAGTTTGTTTTTTTTTTTTTTTTTTGACCGGTTAGCAGCAACAGCTTTTAACTCCCAAGTCCCAATCTTTTTTACATTGGGTAATTTTTTTTGGGCTTATCATTAATGGGCTAAGTAATAAACATACAATCCAAGTTATAATGGGCTATATAAATAATTTTATTTAGGTTATATAAATATTTTTTTTTATAAAACCGGAGGGGTCAAAAACGTATATACCAAAAAAAAAATTAAATCGGGGGGTCGAAAAAAATATATACCTATTTTTTTTTAAACCGGGGGGGGGGGGGGGGGGCGAAAACATATAAACCTAAAAATTTCTATACGAAAAATAGATACGTAACACTACTCCGCAAAAAGTTCGGGGGGTCGGGCGCCCCCCCGGCCCCTCATATCCTGCGCCCCTGCCAGTCGCAAGAACAATAGGTCCATTTTTTTGTCAGTTTTGCTCTATTCCGGGCCATCACACACGTGAGTGTCGAAAACTCCAAAGGTTTCTAACAGAGAACCATATCACCTTCAACACCTCACCTTTAAGTCCCATGACAAATGCAACCTTTTCTGGCTCTCAATCGTCGCCAACACCTCAGTCTTGGATGTTTAACAGTGGTGCTTCCCACCATCTCACTTCATGTCCATCCTCGATTCACTCGGTCTCCGAGTATGGTGGCTCGGATGAGATTTTACTTGGCGATGGTACAACTCTTCCCATATAACACACTGGTTCGGCCAACATCTCTAATTCTACTCACACACTCCATTTACCTAATATACTTTATGTTCCTAAATTAAAAAAAAATCTCGTTTCGGTTGCAAAATTATGTCGTACTAACAATGTCTCTGTTAAATTCTTTCCATTTCATTTTCTTGTAAGGATCTCAAAACGAGGGCGTCTCTCATGCGGGATGAGAACATAAATGACGTTTACTACATCAACCATCTAAATCATAGCCCTCAAGTCAACTCAGTTGTTTCGACTTCACCAATTCAATGGCACCACAAAATTGACGTACTTTCAAGCATGTTTGTAAAGACCTTGGTCTTGTTTTTAAGTTATCTAATTCATCTTTGCATTGTCAATCATGCTCCATAAGTAAAAGTCACAAGTTGCAATTTGGTGAAAATTCTTTTAGTGCTTCGAAGTCGTTACAACTTCTTTACTCGGATGTGTAGGGACCAGTTCAAAAATCGGTCGATGGTTATTTATACTATGTAGTGTTTGTTGATTATTTTTCTAAATATGTTTGCTTGTGTCCCATGAAATACAAACCCAACGTTGCCAAAAATTTTCCACAATTTAAACTTTTAGTGGAAAAATATTTTCAAACTCCAATTATCTCCATTAACGGTGGCGAATATCAAGGACTTGCTCCTTTTCTCCAATCCATGGGAATTTCGCACTACACACCCCCACACACACCGGAACAAAACGGTGTTGTCGAACGCCTTCATAGGCACATTGTCGAAACCGGTCTTGCTTTACTTCTCTATGCGGGACTTCCTCTCAAATTTTGGTCTCATGCTTTTCAAACCGCCGTCTATCTCATCAAGCGGCTACCAACCGCAGTTCTTGCGTCCAAAAGTCCTTTTCAATGTCTCTATCTCACGAAACCAACTAAAAAAATTGAAACCCTTCGGATGTCTTTGTTATCCATTGCTTAGACCCTACTCCACATCAAAACTACAACATCGATCCAAACCGTGCATGTTTTTAGGCTATTCCTCGCCAAATCCGCATATAAATGTTTTGACCCAAACACACATCGTCTTTATCATTCTAGACATGTGGAGTTTTTTGAAAATATATTTCCATCCAAAAACCATTCTCTAATCATGAACAATATTCCCACAGTAGATAATTTTTTGTCCTCCACTCAACCATCTCCTCCTTTGCATGATTCTCTTTCCCACCCCATGCAACGTATATCATCTACATTCCCTTCCTCATCAATCTCACCATCTCCCATAAATCTTAATTTTTTCCCACCCACTCATACCTCACCTATTGTCACTACCATCCCCTACAAACCTTGTCTCTTGATCCATCCTCATCTTTTAGCTAACTCACAACCGCCCGCCATTCCTGTCACCATACCCCTTCCCACATCGCCAATTCACTCACCTACTCCGTTAGACTCCCAAAATCTCTCACCATCCACTCAACATTCATTGGCTCCCTCAACTTCCACTCCAGCCGGTGCTCCAACCTC
Organism: Helianthus annuus; assembly: GCF_002127325.2. NCBI lineage: Eukaryota > Viridiplantae > Streptophyta > Magnoliopsida > Asterales > Asteraceae > Helianthus > Helianthus annuus. Next base: position 147,944,627 of record NC_035445.2, on the reverse strand, counting down.
ACCCCTCCTCTAGCACACCGTTGCCACCCTGCCAACGGAAACCTAATCCTAAATACTGTGGTTCTACCTATGTTAATCACACCACTCTTCACCCGCTTCCTATACCTCTTGAACCGACTACCCATAACCAAGCCTCCAAAGACCCAATTTGGCACAAAGCCATTGATGCGGAATATAATGATCTACTTCATAATCACACGTGAGAGCTAGTTCCATCCCACAATCATAAGCCAATTGGCCGCAAATGGGCCTTTCGTATCAAATGAAACCCGGACGGTTCGGGTGCGAAGTACAAAGCCCGCCTTGTGGCGAAGGGCTTTTTACAACAATACGGGAAAGATTATTTTGACACTTTCAGTCCCATTACCAAACCCGTCACGATTCAAACAGTTCTCTACATTGCTCTATCTCGAGGTTGGCCACTACGTCAACTTGATGTTAACAATGTCTTCTTGCATGGAACTTTACAAGAAGAGGTTTACATGGTTCAACCCCCGGGATATGTCAATCCTCACTACCCACATCACATTTGTAAGCTTAAAAAATCTCTATACGGCCTTAAACAAGCACCATGCGCATGGTATATGGCATTAACCTCCTTTCTCATTGATTTTGGGTTTAAAAAGTCTCTAACAGATCCATCACTTTTTGTCTATAATCATAAACGGGTCACATGCTACTTCTTGGTTTATGTTAACGATATCATCCTAACCGGAAATGACTATGTTTTCATTAAAAAGTTTGTGTCTAATCTTGCTTCTCGGTTCTCTCTTAAAGACAACCTTGGTCCACTTAGTAATTTTCTAGGTGTGGAACTAATCTCTACATCACATGGATTGTTTTTTTCTCAACATAGTCGCATCCGTGACTTACTTACTCAACATGGTATGGATGGAGATTTAGGGCTGTCCAAACTGCACGACGATCGCTTGAAAAATGCTCGAAAAATGCTCGTTCGATTCCCGCTCAGTTTGTAAATGAGCCGCTCGAATCGGTTCGATTCAAATTCAATCCAAGCATGAGCAAAGGTTCGCTCGCTCGTCGATAGCTCGGTTTCGCTTGAATTATTTTTATTAATAATTTATATATATAGGGGAAGGTTCAAATGAAAACCAATAGTTATCGCGAAAACTCGAAAACTAACTAAAAAAGCCAAAAAAAAAAAAACATACCAAAATTTTTTTTTTGCATACCAATTTTCGCCACTTTTTATATATAAAAAAAATTTTCAAAAAAAAAACAAAAAATTTGTAGTGCACATGTGTATGTGTACTACACATGACATGTGTAGTATTACACATGTGTACTACAATTTTTTTTTTGAAAATGTTTTTATATATAAAAAAACCTGCGATTTTTATAAAAAAATTGAATTTTTTTTGTGTTTTTTTAGTTAGTTTTCGAGTTTTCGCGATAAAAGTGGTTTTCATTTGAACCATCCCCTATATATATATATATATATATATATATATATATATATATATATATAGGATTAGGTTCAAACGTGAACAAAATCCCAAGAGTGAACTGATCTGGGCCCTTGATTTTTATGATCTTGAGATTAAAGTGAGTGACATGATGGTAATTATTTGGTTAATTTTTTTCATTTAATTAAATACAAAAAGGGTATATGTGTAATTTCAATCTTAAATTGATTGCATAAATCTCTCACAAATCAAGTAATCAATTATCCTCTTAAATTGATTGCATAAATCTCTCACAAATCAAATCAAGGATTAGGAAAGATGTAACTTAATTCAGGTATTAAAATAATTATTTGTTTAAATGCGATGTATACATATGTATTCTGATTTTGCCCTCTTTTTAATGCGATGTACACATGTGTATATCGTCTGTTTTTGTGATATCTCAGAATTGTTTTTGTATTGAATGTTGATGTACACCTGTGAATTACTGTACACATATGTACGATGCTGAGTACACATGTGTATTGTTCTATTTATATCCAAGTACACATGTGTATACCGTTGAAATATGAAGGTTAAGTGGATCTTAAAAATCAAAATTTGAATTCTGGTGATGAAATCTGAAATAAAAATTAAAATTGAAATCTGGTGATTTGTTGTTTGTTTTGATAATTATCTTATTAATAAATAAACATAATGTGGATAATGAATTTAAATCAGGAAAGCTATAACTTAATTCAATTATTAAAATAATGATTTAAATCTAATTTTTTATATAATTACAATCCTACCCTTAACAACTAAAAAGGAAATCAAGGGTCCATATATGTTCACGCAGTTCACTCTTGGGAGGTTGTTCACGCTGGAACCCTACCCTATATATATATATATATATATATAGAGAGAGAGAGAGAGAGAGAGATTTTAAAGATTAAAAGCCCAAAATATATACTAGCACAACTTAATAGTTAATATCAAAATCTAACCCTAAATCCCTAATTCCTAAAATCTAACCCTAAATTTGAAGATCAAGCCCTCGTCGCTGCCAGTCTGCCACACAATCAAGCCCTCTTCGCCGCCAATCTAATTGTTCGATCCAGCTCGGACTCGCTGCCAGTTCCACAGGTCCATTCTGTTTATGTTTGTTAAACTTTTGTTTATTAAACTTCTGTTATGTTTGTTAAATAGTATGCTTCTCTGTTAGTTAAACTTCTGTTTATGTTTGTTACACTTCTGTTTATTAAACTTTTGTTTATTAAACTTCTGTTCTGTTTGTTAAATAGTATGTTGTCTCGTTGTCATATTAATTGTTGTCGGATTAAACATCCAAAAAGTTAACCAATAGAACAAAAGAAACATTTATGTATGTTAAACTTCTGTTTATTAATCTTCTCTTATCATTGTTAAAAAGTATGCTGCTCTGTTTGTTAAACTTCTGTTTATGTGCATGAATTTACAAGGAGCAGAAAACTCATATTCAACTTATGTTTATGTGCGTTACAGGGAGCAGAAAACTTCTGTTGTTCTGCATATTCAAGGTTACCAAAATTTTTGTTTAGAATCATGATTTTGGTTATGTATTGCTTTTGTTAGTAAAGTGTTGGACATGTTTTAATTAAGTTAGGATTTGTTTTTGTTGAACGCAACCTTATAATTCAATTGAGCGAAACCGAGCGAAAACGATCCGCTCGATTTTAGTTAGGATTTGATAAAAACCGAGCGAAACCGAGCAAAAACGATCGGATCGATTCAAATTCAATCCGAGCATGAGCATTAGTTTTGTGCTCGGTTTTGAAAATTTGATACGATCGGATCGGATTGGTTGTAATTCAATCCGAGCATGAGCAGACCCTCGATCGGATCGGATCGGCTCATGAACACCCTAGATGGAGTAAAGACTGTCAACACACCTTTGAGCACTTCTCAAGTTCTCACACACACTGATGAAACTCCCAAAGTGGGCCCGACTCCTTACCGAAAGCTTGTCGGGTCACTGCAATACTTATCGTTCACAAGGCCCGACATCTCTATTGCGGTGAATAAACTCTCACAGTTTATGCACTCACCGACGCAAACGCATTGACAAGCTTTAAAACGGTTGCTTCTCTACCTTAAAGGCACTATGTGGTCTATTTTTTAATCGATATTCTCCCTTGGAACTAAATGCATTCTCGGATTCGGATTGGGGAGGTGTTACAACCGCCGGTCGATCTACTACCACTTACATATTATACCTTGGCTCGAATATCATCTCATGGTAGTTGGCTAGGCAAAATTCAGTTTTCCGCTCCTCCACTGAAGCCGAGTAGAAGGCACTTACAAACGCCGTAGTCGAATTGTCTTTGGTCCAAAACCTCTTAATTGAATTGCGCATATCAATCCAAGAGCCGCCACACCTATACTACGACAACACAGGTGCGACTTGTGCTAACCCCATCTATCACTCTCGGATGAATCACATCGCACTAGATTACCACTTCGTGCAAGAAAAAGTTACAGCCGGTGCTCTAAAGGTTCTTCACGTCAACTCCAAAGACCAACTCGCTGACGTTCTCACTAAACCACTTTCTCGGGCTCCACTCACATCACTTAGATCCAAGATTGGAGTATCCGACGGATCCTCCATCTTGCGGGGACGTATAACGAACTACAAAATCTAATGGGACTAAATCGTAATATCATTCATATTATATATATTAAGCCCATTAAGTCTAACCAACTTTTAAATCAATCTCCACCGTTAGATGTAGGTCCCCCGGAGGTCGAGGTTAAACCTTATCCTTGTTATGTTTAACACACTAGCGAGTGCGGAATCCAAGCTAGAATGCAAACCGGTAGTTTATATGAGAACACAAGCTACAAAGAGAAAGGTAGACACACACGATATCAAAGTTTTCTCTTGTATTTCAGTGGACACGGTTACAGCCCTTGACCAAACTGAAAATACGCTCTCTACAAGACTTAGTTCACTCACATACACTCACATGCATCTAACTGTGAAGTGAACCCATATATATACCCATAACAGTTAGACTGGTCGAAGGATCAGATTGTCTGGTCGAAAGATCATCTATCGACCAGAAACCCACCGAAGGATTCACATATACCTCGAAGGATGATATATCCTTCGAGGTCCATCCATATCCATCGAAGATTATCTTTCGAGCTCATCGAAGGATACAAACAATCCTTCAATGACATCCTTCGACACAACAAACTTACAAACCATGTGTTAACTGTTTGGCCAAGTCAAACCAGGAGGATGGTTGACTTGGTCAAACTTACATCCAAACACATATACAAACCAACAAAAGACGTAAACAAGACTAACAAAAGACATCGTTTTATATCATTACAAAATACAGACAAAGTACAGACACAAGTGCACCAACAAACTCCCCCTTGGCTGTAGCTTTGTCTCGATCTTCGTGTCTTTAAGTCTCTGACGTCCTTTCAACCGTTAAGCGATGCGTTGACCATGCACTTCCCGCATTCACAAGTAGGTTGAAGCAATACAAGGCCATCTTCTGAAACTTCATTGCTTGTTCCCGATCCCTAACCAAATAGTTGATCTCGTGATCCTTAAGAACAATAATATCCGACCTGGACATGTTAGTAATCCACATCGGATCTATCATTCGAAAGTTCTCCTGATTGTCTTGGAATAAGATCACCGCTTCTCCAGTATCTGCATCATAAACCCAGCAACGAAAGTTACCCAGAAAATCTGTCTTCATCTTCAACAATGGTATCTTCTTCATCAACTTTGGAGGATCATAAACCAAACGATAACGAGCAGTATTTGTGTCTGGATCAAGCGTAAACCTGATCTGCTCGTATCGAGGAAACTGCGGCTTGTATAGCGGATCCTTCCAACCCCTTCTTCGTTCCAACCTGATCTTCTGGGCGAACAGATCCACCATCTTTTCTTCGACTCGATTAATAACCTTCAGCTGAGCCAAAACAGCAACATCATAATAAGGAAGTGAAAGAATGCTGAGAAGAGTCCTGAAGTACTGAAGGCCGCATTCTCGCTTCACAACCATGCAGTGAAGCTCCTTGATGAACATCCAGCTAATAATACGACCTCGAGCCTGATTCTTTTCTAGATTCATGTAGTTGACTTGATCCAACGGAGGGAGCGGAGGAGGATTCCTAGCTAGGAAATCCGCTCGCCATTCGTTGACGGTCTTCTCACGGTTTTCTTGAGCTGTAGGAGAATCTGAAGAAAGATTAGCAAATTCTGCTGTCTTTTCCGCCACATACCCATCATCAAGAGCATTAAACTTCGCATTATCTTGACCAACGTAAACAGGACGTTCCGGATCCGAACCGATGAAGATTTTTTCAATCGTAGAGAAATCGGTTTCGTCCGGAACTAACGGAGTAGCATCGATCATATTCACATCAACTTCATCCAGTTCCTTCAGAGCTAAAACACGTTCATCAGACATCTCTGTAACGTGTTCTCCCTCTTCTAATAGTTCACCCGTGACTGGATGATACTGATGAACAATTGAGGATTCAGGGAGATCGGCAAACGCTTCCGGTTCAAGACTAACATGTTCAAGTCCTGCCGAAGCTTCCAACGATTCATCTGCTCAGAAGGACCTGTAGTAGCTGTTGGAGGAGCAGTAGGAGCATCTTGAGACGTACCAGACCCACCTGCAGCACCGGATGCAGTTGCACCGGAACCTGAGGCAGCTGGTTGATCAGGATTTGCTGCATCATCGTCTTTGTCATCGCCACGCTTTGAGGGAACGATGTCTAATGCTTTGCACCTTTCATTCCAAAGCGTAACTACTTTGTGTTCCATCTTCTTGAAATTTGCTTGAACAGGCTTGAAGCCTTCTATTAATCGATCATCACGATTTTTATAACGCTCCGACAGCTCTTCATGTTTCTGCCTTAACGCTTTTGCCTCATTCTCTAACACAGTGATATGCCCTTTCATTATCTCGACCTCCCTGTCACGAGCCCTGTTCGCTTCTTTCAGCCTTTCAATCTCTAGGGCCTGTTCTTTTATCTTGAGATTCTGAGCATTAACAATTGAGACTAGCGTGTTGTGTGCCACCACATCCTGTGTTCGCTGCACACGATACTCTTCAATCGTTCTGGTATGCCGACCGACTATGGTACCCAATTCACTGACTTGTTCGATCAGGAATTGAATCTTTTCAGCTTCAGACAAAACAGACAAAGTTTCTGCCAGAGTCGGTCATGAAGACTCAGGTCCTGAGGAGCCAGACTGACCAGCCTGACCGGAAGCACCTGTTGGACCAGTAATAACAAGAGGAGGACGTACATGTGTACCTGAGACGGGAGTTGCAGGCAGCTGTTGATCAGCAATCACCGTGCACGTCCCAGAAGACGTCTGAGGAGAAGAGACCAGCTCCAGCATCTCTGATGAAGTCAATTGATCACTGACAGGAGGTAGCTGATGCTCTGAAGGCGTTGAATGCTGAATAGAAACAGGAATAGGAGCATCACCAGCAGTTTCCTTTGATTTCTTTGAAGCACGAATACCCTGTCTTTTTGCTTTCCTCTTTCTAATCAAACCAGGAGCAGCAGGGATATAATCCTCATCTTTGTCAGATTCTCCGGTTCTAACCGTCTTCTCTATTCGTTCAAGACCACGGAGATTCCCGCGCTTATCATAGACCTTTCGCATCCCTGGTGGAGGAGGATTATCATCCTCAGAAGACGAACCATCATTACCAGAACCGCCTTCATCTTCAGAAGACGAACTACTTTCATCTACCAATCTCCTCGGCTCATCTACCTTTCCTTTACCTTTGTCAGTCGCAACATCGCCTGACTGACTTGCAGGGCCACCATCTCCACCTGCACTACCGCCTGTCTCACCAACTACAGTACCACCAGTCTCACCAACCGTAGAACCAACAACATTACTACGGACATCAGATTCGATGAATACACCTTGAACTTCTTCCGCAGCAACATTAACATCAACTTCAACATGTGCTGCAGCACTGGAACTGCCAGCAGACCTCTTGCTTGATGCTTTAATTCCGTGCTTAGCCCCGAGTTGTGTGTTAGCTAATGCGATTAACCTGGGCTCTTCATCATCAGAATCACTTGCATCTCGACGCCATTTGTTGTTCTGTGGTGCCACGTAGGTCAGAACATTGAGATGACCAATAAGCTTTCTGATTGGATCCGATTCCTTATACTTAGACATCGACTTGAAGATCAGTAGTGTCCGCTCGTTCATCGGATTGACAGGTAGAACATCTGCCTCAGCCTTGGGAAGATCAGGAATCTGATCATCAATCATCATCTGCAAGAATCTTGGATATAGCCAAAACTTGGTAAATGTCCGTTGGGTTGCTGACGGAAGTGGCCTGCGAGCATTCTCTTTCAGATTGTCGAATATATAACGTGATATGTTGAACGGCTTGTTCAGAATTAAAGCCGTAAACAATTCCGTCAATTCAATCGGCGACAGATCATATCCAGACCGTTTGTTGCTCAGGCAGTGAATAAGGATATGCAATAAGAACTTGTATCGAAGCGGCATGAACCCTTTGTTTATCTGATTAGCAAGAACATTATCGCTGTAACGTAGCCTCATCAATAACCCACGCTGACATTGTAAATCAATAGAAGTAGAATCTTCTGGTTGATCTCCCAATTGCAGACGCGCTCTGATGGTGTTCTCTGTGATCACCACGGGTTTCTCAGCAACTGACCCTCTAACCACTTCTTGGTTATCCACTGTTTCAACCACAGCAGAATTCCAGAATTCCTTGATCTGGGACTGATAAGCAGTGTGATGTGTAGTGATGGCATAATTGATACGGGCCCGATGAAGATACTCCATTATCCCCTTGAATTCCGGACTGATTTTGCCTTCCGGTTGTAGATAAGCAGCCATGTTACGTCTAGGTTCGGACATAGATTCAACCTCAGATTTTTCCTTCTTAGTTGGCTTTGCCCGTTCCTTCTTCACTTTCGGTGCCATTTCTGTTCATCAAAACAATGACACGTAATGAGAAAATAGTCAAACAGTAAACAAGGATCTCACACTTAGAAAAATATAAATTTCCTGAAAAATTTCTAAGTGTTGATTCCTCGAAGGATGTTACTTGGACATCGAAGGATTGACACATGGCACGAAGGATGACAGACTGATCGAAAGATGTAATTCTCTTTGAAAGATGACAGCCTTATCGAAAGATCAACTTACGAAAGATCAAAAATTTTGAAAGATATTTTGGTCAAACAAAAGATCTGACCAATCGAAGGATGATCCTTCGAAAAGTTTAGTATCCTTCGAATCTCACATCGAAAGATGAAGAGGTGCTTCGAAAGATGAGCTTTTGATCGAAAGATCCAGATCTGGATCGAAAGATACCAGATATATGAAGGATCTGGATCGAAGGATACCAGATATTTGTGGGGATCCTCGAAGGATATCTTTCGTCCTGATCCATCTTTCGAAAAGTCTGACTTTCATTGACCATCTGATCTTTCGAGGGCCATTGCTTCCTCGAAGGATCAGATTTTCACCAACACTTTGGATTTTGGGAATTTGCAATTTAAACCCTTCAAATTCTTAAAGGTTTTCAGAAGCGACCATTTTGAAAAATTGCCCGTTATGAAGTTCTGCAAAGGTCAGTTTTATGAAGTATCTCGGCTTGCCAGGTATCGGATCGAGCACCAACATCAGTTAATCAAAAATAAGATTAAATTGAAAATCTTTTTGGATTTTGATAAAATAAAAGACAACAATTTTAATATCCTTTGAATGTTATCAAACGACATCACCGCTAATGTCGTGCTGATATGCACCAAACGACAAAACTGTTTAAAATAAGATAAAATAAAGATAAGCGGTAAATAAATATGTACAAACACAATAATATTTTTGCGAGTTTCTGGCGAAGAGAATCATATCAGGTTGCGGTCTTTTGTCAAAACACATTTTCTTTTAAGATTCTTTTACAGAAGCGGATAAGTATTCTACCACAATTACCGATATTGTTATCCACTTAAACTCAGCGATCAAGTGTAATCATAATACATTGAGATACATTTAAGGTATGATTTATACTTACCGACCGGTGTTTATCCACTCACGACACATTCCCGTATCAAGGTATGCACGAGAGTTCATCTTACTGGGGAGTATACCATTTATCATCCGTTTTTAACGTATATAAAATGTGAACAAGTCACTTATTTGATTTGAAAACAAGCCCTATGTGATAGAATCACTTATTGATGAGGAACTTGATTTTCATATGCATGAGGGCACAGGAGCAAGTCCGTGAACAGGTCAGTACTTCCGTACAGCAGAGAGACGAACTTGACTCCCGGATAAATGTGATATTTTATCACTTATTTGTTTGGACATGTGATTGTTTATCACTTATTGAGGTCGAATGCAGTATGAGATATGTACACGTATGTATGGTATCATGGAAGAACTAGACTTTGTCTTTTATAGAAACAACCATGATACCCAGATGATAAACAGCATAAACCCCAAATATCTCAGAACCTCGGCAATCTATCAAACGAAATTTCGGTACCAAGACCATATGCCAATGAGCGGTTCCCACGCGGTTTTCAGTTCGTTATGTTTATATCTCCTGCATACTTTTAAAATGATCGTGAGTCTACCGGTACATCATTAGTAGAGCTACTTATCATTTTCTTTTCTTTTGATTTCTAGAAACATGTTTCGACCGACCTCTGATGAAATATTATTTTCCCTTATATTACCAAGAAACTCATTTTTGTTTTTCTATTGTTTTTGTGTTTTTCTGAATTTTCTCCCCCTTAAATGCAGAAAGTAAATAAATTAAAGACATATTTTTGTATTTTTGTGGTTTTTCAATGTTTTTGTATTTTTCTTGAAACTTTTCTCCCCCTAAAATTCAAAAATAAAATAAAGTAAAAACATATTTTTGGATTTTTGGTTTTAGAAAAATATTTACAAAAACGATTTCCCGATGTCGGTTACTCTTGCTTCACCTTTATGCGGTTTACCAAAAGTAAATAATCGAATCTTGATTTATCAAATGCTTTGGTAAAAAGGTCGGCACGTTGGTGATCGGTATGAATGTGAACCACATCGATAAGTCTCTTTTCAAAGCAATCACGTATGAAGTGATATTTAATATCGATGTGCTTCGTTTTTGAGTGCTGTACAGGATTTCTAGTGATCTGTAAAGCAGCTTCATTATCAGCATAAATAGGAGTAGTTAGGAATTCAAAACCGTAGTCCCGCAATTGTTGTTGGATCCACAGAACCTGGGAGCAACAACTTGAGGCAGCAATGTATTCAGCTTCGCATGTGGATGTCGCGACGCATGTCTGCTTCTTACACTGCCATGTGACTAGGAGATTTCCCAAAAACTGACATCCAGCCGTTGTGGATTTACCGTCGATTTTGCATCCGCCAAAATCAGAATCACTGTAAGCCTTGAGATCGAAGTTATCATCCTTAGGATACCATAACCCGGTGTCAGGGCAACCCTTCAGATAACGAAAAATCCTTTTGACAGCAGCATAGTGAGAGACCTTCGGATTCGCTTGGTATCTGGCGAGAAGGCACGTTGGATACATAATGTCGGGTCTTGAAGCGGTGAGATACATTAAGGATCCAATCATAGCACGATAAAGTGAAGAATCCACAGCTTCCCCTTTTTCATCCGGAGTAATCCCGTGATTCTGCGGAAGAGGAGTAGAAATTGGCTTCGAATCGGACATCTGGAACCGGCTCAAGATGTCTCCGACATACTTGGTTTGATGGATAAAAATTCCAGATTCAGACTGATTAACTTGCAAACCCAAGAAGAACGTCATTTCACCCATCGCACTCATCTCGAATCGATCTTGCATCACCTTCTCAAATTCCTTGCATAACTTATCATCAGTAGAACCAAAGATAATGTCATCGACATACACTTGTACCAACAGAAGATCTTCACCTTTTTCTTTGATGAAGAGGGTACAATCGATCAAACCCCGTCTAAACCCGTTGTTCAGCAGGTAGGTAGACAGTGTCTCATACCAGGCTCGAGGCGCTTGATGAAGACCATATAACGCCTTGTTAAGCAGTAAAACTCTGTCAGGATGTAATGGATCTTCAAACCCCGGTGGTTGCTCGACATATACTTCCTCTTCTACTAGTCCGTGAAGAAAAGCACTTTTAACATCCATTTGGTACACCTTGAATTTCTTGAAGGATGCGTAGGCTAGAAAGATTCTAATAGCCTCCAGACGTGCAACAGGTGCATACACTTCATTGTAGTCAATACCTTCTATCTGACTGAAGCCTTGAACAACTAACCTTGCTTTGTTTCGGAAAACAACCCCACGGTCGTCCTTCTTGCACTTAAACACCCAACGAGTTCCGATCTTCTTGTAGTTGTCGGGCCTATCAACCAATTTCCATACGCCCAACTTCTCGAACTGCTGAAGTTCTTCTTGCATGGCTTCCACCCAGGAATCATCTTTCAATGCCTCCTTCCAAGATCTAGGCTCTTCTTGGCTAACATAGCAGGCGAAAGACCAATCATTTTGTTGTCCCGATTCTCGTATCTCAGCATACAAGCCAGCATTTTCGTTATTTCTGATTTGATTCCTTGTCCTTACACCACTGAGAACATCACCTATAATATTCTGCTGAGGATGAATGTTATGAATTCGGGTTTCAGAAACTGGAGGAATTTCAACATTTGACCTCAAGTTATTGATATTTAAATTCCCGATATCATTCTGAAGCTGTTGAGTTGTAGAAGATGATGCATTTTCTTCTTGGACAATTGGCTCAGACACTGGATCCGTTGCTTCTGAAGTACCTTGAACCAGACGTGGTGCTTCACCATCATTTGCATCAACATACTCCTCATCTTCCGATGACAAATTGTAATCTACAGCATCATTAAACACCTCATTTGAAACGAGATTGTTGACAGAAGAAGATGCTTGTGAGTCAACAATGATTGGGCGAGCTAACTGAGAGCCAGTCGCATTCTCGCTTTCAGACAACATTTGAGCAATTGCATTGTCATCATCAAATGTCGGCAGATTAAATGAGTCGAAAAGACCATCATAATCGAACATCCATGGATCTCCAGAAGGCTTCGGTGGATTAGAATATCTTTGAACTCTTACTTCACCCCATTCTTCAATCTTCTTGGTAGTCAGGTTCCATACTCGCAGATTAGGAGTAGCATACCCAAGGAAGTAACCTTCGATAGCTTTGGCACCAAACTTCCCGTCAGGCTCAATCATGGTACATGGTGCACCAAAAGGTTCTAGATATTCCAAGTCAGGAGTCTTCTTGTGTAGGAGTTCGAAGCACGTTTTGCCATGTCTTTTCACTGTGAGAACCCTGTTTAACGTGTAGCAAGCCGAGGCAACAACTTCAGTCCAGAATCGAACTGGAAGCTGAGACTCAACCAACATGGTTCTTGCAGTCTCAATTAAGGTTCTGTTCTTTCTTTCGGCGACTCCGTTTTGTTGTGGAGTGTACCGAGAGCTGTATTCATGAAGGATTCCTTTTGCAGTGCAAAATTCATCCATAACCCTGTTTTTGAACTCGGTTCTGTTGTCGCTTCGAATTCGCCTCACCTTTAGATTATAAAGATTTTCCAACAAGGTGATCAAATTCTTTAGAATTTCTGGAGTCTCGCTCTTGTGTACCATGAAATCAACCCATGAAAATCTTGAATAGTCATCAGTGACTACCAAGCAGAAAACCTCCCCGTGCACACTTTTGTGTTTGACTGGGCCGAAAAGGTCCATATGCAGACGTTCGAGTGGCATGTTTACAGTGTTAACCTTCTTCAATGGATGTGATTTCTTGATCTGCTTCCCTTTCTGACACGGCACACAGACATCTTGAAGTTGAAAATTCTTCACATTGACACCTCTCACCAGATTGTTTTTGACAAGGTGATTCATTTTTCTGAGGTGAATATGACCCATCCGTCTGTGCCAAGAGATCGTCTCCTTTTCAGTGGCTTTTGAAATAAAGCAAGTAACTTGTTTGGACTTAGTTATTGCTTGGCTCATATCGAGGACATACAAATCATTAACTCTTGGTGCTGATAAGAGAATCCATTCTTCGGGAATCTTGAATCCTGGCTTCAGCACATAACAACCGGCATCATCAAAATGCACGGTGAACTTCTTGTCGCAGATCTGAGAAACACTCAGGAGATTGTGATCCAACTGTTGCACATAATTGATTTTGTCGAAACTCACAACTCCATTTGAGATCATTCCCTCGCCGGTGATATACCCTCCTTTGTCTCCAGCAAATGCAACATATCCTCCTCTTATACTTCGCACATCGAAAAGAAGACGATAGTCGCCTGCCATGTGCCTGGAAGCCCCACTATCAACAATCCAATGACTATTAATAGTTCCTCCTCGAGCCGCCTGCACATGCAACTAACTTATCAGTTTGAGAAGGGGACCCAAGCCTTTGTGGACTTGGGTCGTCCTTGATCATCAAGGAAAGTGATCTCAATCACTTGATGATTAGGAAAAAGAACCTGTGGTGCTCCCCCTGATTGAATTACCTGCTTTTGCTTCCAAGCTGTTTGTCGTTTACCAGTATTTGAATTTATTGTTTTAGCATTTACTGGTTTTACAGTTTCAGGTTTTGCTTGTACAGGTTTTTCTTCTTTGACCTCTGATTTTAAGGCCTTTTCAATTACCTTTTGATTCTTTTGCTTTAGCTTCTTTTCCCTTTCTTTCAAGACACGTAGGTCCTGTTTCGGGGAAACTGGTCGTTTTTGGTAATTGATTTCTTGGGGAGCACTCGTTTTTGACTTCAGCTTTTGCACGTATGGGCAATATCTTACAATATGCCCAACTGTGCCACATTCAAAGCACATTCTCCGTTCTACAAACCTCGGAGAAACATGTTGATGACCAGACGAAGAACCAAACAATGAACTCTGTGATCTAGACATACTAGGACCTAAATCACATCCGTTGGTGTGTTGGGTGTAATTATTCTGATCATTTCGTTTTAAAATTCTAACTTGTTTTACAAAATCAACGTTAGATTTATCCTGAAATGTTTCTAGTTTGTCTGAACCAGTGGATCCAACAAAGTTCATTTTTGGTTCTTGTTTCTTAACAGGAGCTCTTTTGTTTTGCACCTTTTGTTGTTGAACCTTAGGTTGCTCAACCCTTGATTGTTGAATTTTAGGTTGTGCAGCCTTAGGTTGAGTAGCCTTAGACTGTTCAACTTTAGGTTGTTGAACCTTTGGTTGTTCAGTCTTAGGCTGCTGAACTTTAGGTGCTTGAACATTCTTGTTCTGAGCCTTCTTTCCCTGTACCTTACCCTTTCCGGAGTTGACTTGTTGTTTTCGCTCAATTGGTAGTTTTTGGTTTCCGTATTGTTTTCTAATTTGTTCACACGGAATTGGATCACATTGAGTGACTGTAACTTTGTCACTTTTGTTCCCCAAAAACTTATCAGTGCATCCTTCAAAAATTTGCTCAATTAAATCTTGATTTACATTTTTAATTGGAAAATCTTTGTTAGAGTAGATTTTGCTATCTCCTTTGAGCGTGTACAACAAGTTATTCCCTTCAGGGCTAACTACAAGGGACTCCATTGCTTTTGACATTTCAGTCTTACTCGGTTTCACTGGTGGATCACACAAGATGTGATTCTCGATTGGAATATCTGTTGTAACCGAGTTAGACTGTTGTTTCACAGTTTCTTCAGATTCATCGTCCGAAGAATCAGCATCCTCAATAATGGGAGGACTCTGTTCCTTAACACACGATGTATCTGTCACGTTCTCAGATTCTGATTGACCCGAGGATGATGTACCAGTTGTGAACCCGAGGCCTGCTGCAAAGTCATCTAGACCGAGTGGCACAGTAGGTTCAAAACGGGGCATATCCTCGTCATCAGGCAATTTGGAGTAATTGTGATTCATTGGGGGAGGGCATGATT
This sequence comes from Helianthus annuus, assembly GCF_002127325.2. Taxonomy (NCBI): domain Eukaryota; kingdom Viridiplantae; phylum Streptophyta; class Magnoliopsida; order Asterales; family Asteraceae; genus Helianthus; species Helianthus annuus. The sequence continues at coordinate 147,929,237 of NC_035445.2, read as the reverse complement.
TGAATCCAATACATTTTGCATCCCCCTTTTTCCTTTGAACGTCAATGATGTGATCCAATACATAGCGGGAATTGGAATAGCTTTCCAATTTCTGCTTAATTGTCTCACATTCACATCGAGCTGTTGCTAACTCTACCATTTGCTTTTCAATTGTGTCAATAAGATTATTGTTAGCATGTTGTTTTCGCAAAACAGCCTTTTGTAATTCTGAAACATCATGTCTTAATGACGCAATTGTTGCTTTAAATTCCTTTTCATTTCTGGTTAAAAACAAGTTCGCTTCAGTTGCTTTAGAAAGATCTACAATCAATTCTTGATTGTGTTTGTGTGTGATTTCAAACTGACTTTCCTTTTCTGCATATTTTAAACACTTTGCACATTCAATAGGAACAGAAATAGAGTCAGAATTAGTATCACATACCTGAGAAGTTTGACCTTCTACGTGAGCCATAAAGGCTGTATGAAAAGAAAAAGATCCATCTTCAGAGAAAAACTGAGCAAGCTTCTCGGAAGTTCCAGCAGATTTCTGGCATAGAATAGATCTCCTCTTGCATAATGCTTCAGCTTCAGCCAAAAGCTCATCAACTTCCAAATCTAAAGCATCACTTGATAAATCACCAGCATCAAGTGATTCTCCATCCATGCTCCCACTATAACCCGAACTATCTTCATCTTCTGAAGATTCACCAGCAGACACGGGTTCCACTACCTTCTCAATCACTTTAGCATAACATGCTGTTCCACCATTTCCTCCTTCTCCGAGCTGAAGGTTCCAGTTGCAGATTTCATCAGCTTGAACAACCAATCCTCTGTGGGGATTAGTGTTTGTGGATCCAGATGCATTTACTCCAACAGGAACTATTGATCTGACAGAATTGTTGTTCTGTTGCTGTTGTGGCTGTCCTTGATTCCTGAAGGGATTCTGATTTCCTTGCTTAGGTGGCTTCTGACACTCCCGCTTAAAGTGACCCTTTTCGCCACAATTAAAGCAAGTGACAACATTCTTATCAAAACCATACTTGGTGTTGTTGTTGCTTTCCAAGTTGGTTCTCCCCGTCCTTTCCATAAACTCCTTTGCTCTTCGAATTGCACTAGCAAGAGCCCATTTGATATCCATCATTTCAAACTCTTCTTTATCCACTTGCTGATAATCTTCATTGGTTAGATTGATATTCCCAATCTGACCTGCGACTAATCCACAATAAGCACTAACCAAGGTATTCAACATCTCCATATGCTCCTTGGCTATTTCAACAGTGACTTTGGAAAAGTTGGAAGTGTCTAATCTGACTGTGTTCGGATTGGAAGTGGCTTGAACGTTTGAAGAGCTTCCATAAAACCCTTGCTGTTGCGGTTGTTGCTGCTGAGCTCTGCTTGGGTCTAAGAAAGGCGGTGGTGTGAATTGCTGAGCTGTCGGTTGTACATACTGTTGTTGAGAAGAAGAATCTGGTCTTGAATACATCATCGTGTGTGCTGAAGGATCAAACTGATTTGTTGTGGAAGGTCCGGTGTTTGAGATGAAAGCTGTTTGAAGCTTCGGGTGTTGAGAGGCTGGTTTTTCTCCACTGATACCTCCTGCAATCCCATAATACATCTCTGGATTTTGAGGAGTTAGTGTTCTTTTTGCTTTAAGCTTTTCTTCTACATCCTTGTTCTCCAATCTTTGAATTAACTCATAAACGGTGATTGTATCTAGAACACCATTTTCTTTGAGAATTTCAAGAAAACTGCTCCACTTTGATAGTAAGCTATCAGCAAATCTCTTCACCATTTCTTGTGGAGTGGCAGTGACTCTAAAAGCAAACATCTCGCTCAACAAGTGATGGAACCTTGTAGATAACTCTGCCAAAGTCTCATTCTCCATACACGTGAATCCTTCAAACTCTTTCTTCAGTAATTCTTGCTTGATCTTTCTAGATTGAGCATTTCCTTCACATCGTAACGTGAGCATATCCCACAAGCTTTTAGTAGTCGTACAGTAAACAAACTGGTGGTAAATGTCTCTGTGAAGAGCTTGTGTGAGAATCATGAATGCTTTCTTTTCTAACTCAAATTTCTTCTTATCATCATCAGACATAGTACTGTAAGTTTCTGGATTAGATCCTGCAACTTCCAAATCATTTTCAAATGGGGTGAAGAAGCACATCCATAGATCTTGACCTTGCCCCTGAACATAAGTTCTCAGCCTTTCTTTCCACCATCCCCAATCATTGATGTGATTTAGCTTAGGCGGTTTTGTGCTTGTACCAGTTTCACTGTCGTTCTGCATCATTGCTTGAATGCTGCTGCTTTGATTTGTGACCAATGCCCATTGATTTGCAGTTATCATTGCAGCTTGAGGTGGGGCAATAGCCTGCATCCATGCAGTTTTGTTAAACTCTGACGCAGATTGCGTGGCTGATGATTGCGTAGCTGATGATTGTGGAGTCAAAGTTGTTGTAGTCCACGTGGATGGATCCTACTGACCGTTTGTTCCCATTTTATAAAAATTAATATATTAAGTGAAAATTAATTTAAAATTTTAAAAAAAAACAAGTTTTTCCTTTTTGAAAATTAATGTTCACAAACTATGTTAATATGTTGAAATGAAACAAACAGCCGAAAGATCCTGGATCGAAAGACCTGAAAAACACAAATTGTTAAATTTAAACAGTCAAGGATTGAAAGATAATACTTGTTCGAAGGATCAACAGTGTTCGAAAGATCACTGTTGAATTTCGAACAATGACTTCGAAAGATTCTCCAAGACGAAGGATCCTTATCTTTCGAATAATAACTGTAGCTCGAACAATATATCCTTCGGAAAGATTCCTTGGCTCGAAAGATAAATCACAGACTTCGAAGGATGTTCGAAGGATCAATATCTGTCGAACCTCTGATCGAAAGATGATCTTTCGATTTCGAAGGATATCCTTCGATCTGAACTGACACAGTTGACAAAAGGTGATAGGTTGGTGAAAAAGGTGATTGGTTGGTAGACAACTTTCGGCAGAAAGGTATGTTCAGACCTTACCTTTTCACCAACTCAGATTTGACTAAAAAATATTGCCTAAAATAGAAGGTTCTTATCCAGAAACCGGTCACCGGAGTAAGCCGGAATTTTGTCCGGAAATTACCAAACCTTTTAAAACAAGATTTTAAGTTACCCAAACCTTCCTTTAACACACCCGGTTAGTTTAGAACACGTTTTTACGTCAAGAAATCCAAGAAAAACACTAAAAACGGGTGCTAAACCAAGTGAGTTTTGTCCAAACACTCCAAAGTCTTGTATAAACTCGGTTTTTAACAAGGAAAAGAGCCACGGCTCTGATACCACTTGTAGGTCCCCCGGAGGTCGAGGTTAAACCTTATCCTTGTTATGTTTAACACACTAGCGAGTGCGGAATCCAAGCTAGAATGCAAACCGGTAGTTTATATGAGAACACAAGCTACAAAGAGAAAGGTAGACATACAAGATATCAAAGTTTTCTCTTGTATTTCAGTGGACACGGTTACAGCCCTTGACCAAACTGAAAATACGCTCTCTACAAGACTTAGTTCACTCACATACACTCACATGTATCTAACTGTGAAGTGAACCCATATATATACCCATAACAGTTAGACTGGTCGAAGGATCAGATTGTCTGGTCGAAAGATCATCTATCGACCAGAAACCCACCGAAGGATTCACATATACCTCGAAGGATGATATATCCTTCGAGGTCCATCCATATCCATCGAAGATTATCTTTCGAGCTCATCGAAGGATACAAACAATCCTTCGATGACATCCTTCGACACAACAAACTTACAAACCATGTGTTAACTGTTTGGCCAAGTCAAACCAGGAGGATGGTTGACTTGGTCAAACTTACATCCAAACACATATACAAACCAACAAAAGACGTAAACAAGACTAACAAAAGACATCGTTTTATATCACTACAAAATACAGACAAAGTACAGACACAAGTGCACCAACATTAGATCTTGCTAAAACTAAATCCTAACCATGTAAACTCCACTTTTCAACTGCTATTGTGCCAGTTCTCAGCAGTTTTTTTTTGCTGCAATTAGGTCCGTCTTTTCCTGCCCATCTTCCCCACAAATCACAACTCCTACAAAACTAGGTTCGTGGGTTCAATTCAATTACGGACTGGTCTTATAAAATGCAGACGCTACATCAAAAGTTCGCACCGACAATTGAAGCAGAGTTGAGGAAGCATTCCAACAGAAGATGGATCAAATTAAGGATTTTCTCACACATTTAAAACCCTAAACTGTATGCATAAACAAATTCTCCGTTAAGCCTATCCCTTCCCTTGGTTGTTTAGTCCCCCATTTGTAGATACATGTATGTCCTTTAAAGCATCCATCTTTGTAGTTATCCATGATTAACTTCCACCTTCTGAATCGTTTCTTCATCTTCCTTCTTCCAAATCTTGAAGGCAGAGAATCGCCCATTTGATTTACACCCAAATTGTAAAAACTAGGCTTCATGCATGTTTGTACAAGGATCACTATTGCTTCCAGGCGCCATTGTTGTTGCTGATCCCCTCCAAGTAGTTTTGGCAAGGTACTTCACGCAAATTTGATTTTTTTTTCAATTTGTTAGTGATCGATCCGTAAGGGTTTTTTTGTATATGGCGGTGTATTTCACTACTACAAAAAAGGTAGTTGCCACCAAAATTTGCTACCAAAAAAATAGGTAGCAAATAAGTAAACGAGATGCCTTCAAATTTGCTACCTTATTTTACTGGTGGCAAATATACTCTACTTAATTTACCCTAAAATCACATTCACCTCCAAATATACGGTATGCCTATTCACACCATCACACATTCACCTCTTGAAGAACCCAAAATCTAACGATTTACGCGTCGTTCAACCCTAAAACACAACACCGGTGTCTAGGGTTTCGATTTTGTCCTTGATTGCGACCAAGAAGGTACGTTATTGATGCGTGTCAGTGTGTATATGTTTTAGATGTATATTTTAAGCCCTTTTTACACTTTTAGCCAAGTTTTAAATTTATAAAACACGATATTCACTAACACTAAACACACATATGGGCAAGTGCACCCATCGTGGACGTAGTATAGTGTTGGTAAGATACCGAGGTCGTCCAAGGACACAAGAGCTTTTAGTACCGGTTTATCCTCAACGTCTAACCAAATCAAAATGTTAGAAAAGATTTTTAAACTAAGAAAATAAAAACTAACTAAATGCTGAAAAATAAAAATAAAAATAAAAACAGATAGACAAGATGAATCACTTGGATCCGACTCGTGTATTAGTATAACCTTTGATTATTTTCGCACTTTTGCCCTTGTTTAAGAGATTATCTTAGTTATTGTAGTCGGCCCCTCTTTTGAAGGTGACGTTACCCTCAACCCAGTAGTTTGAGTCAGCAAGGATACAATGCTAAATGGTCGGATTATTGAAAGATAATGAATTAAGTTATTAATGCAAATTATGGTAGGCCCCTCTTTTGGAGGTGACGTTACCCTCGACTAAGTAGTCTGAGTCAGCAGGGATACAGTCCTAAATAGCCGGGTTATAGAATTAATAGTAGTTAACTTATGAGGGGGTCAAAGAGTTTGGATCCCCGCAATCCAATACCTATGGGTATTGAAGGAGATCCTACTAAATTTGACCCAAGTCCCTTGCAGGACCTCTAAACGCTGAACAAGGGCAAGATCCTTACCAAACCGTTCCCTTAACCCCCGACCAGGTAGCCAACATACCTCCATATAGACCGTGGAGATATAAATGGTGAAAATCTTTTATTTTATAAGACAGTAAAATAATGCCAAGACACCACGGACAAATGATAAGGAAAAGTCACCTTCAACATAAGCAACTAGTTATTAAAGTCATTAATACAAAACCAAATAAAAATTGCAAAAGATTAAAAATAAAAAGTATTATACTAAACACTTGTCTTCACCAAGTGATGTAAGAGACTTAGGCAAACATGGCCTTGATTGTCAAGAACTCTTACGATCAATCTTGGATCCCGAGACGACTCACACACTCTATGATGGACAATGGATGATGGTGGTGGATGATGGTGTTATGGTGGTGGTGGGTGGTGGATGAAGTGTGAGAGAGGTGGTGTGCCAAGGGATGAGTTGCAATGAAACCAAGCACTCCTACTTATAGGCTGAACAGAAGCCTGGGCACGGCCCCGTGTCCGCTGGGCACGGCCCCGTGCCTGTCTGACATTCTCTCTCTTCATTAATTGTAATTCGCAATTACAATTAATGCGCCTGCAGTACTTTCGCCACGCCCCCGTGTTCACTGGGCACGGCTCCGTGGTGGGCAATAGAAGCTTCTACTGGTTTATCTTTTCTGCTGCTTCTTGGGCACGGCCCCGTGCTGGCTGAGCACGGGGCGTGTTCAGTCTTCTGCCTTCTCTATTTTGCTTGGGAGAATGCTGTTGAGGGGTCGTGCAATCCACTTATGTTCCTTTTCTTGTATTTATGTTAGATTTAGCTGTCTTTTTGCTTCTTTTGTTAATTTGAGCTCATTTAATCCTGAAAATACAAAAGGAAGACAAAAACACTCTTTTTCCAACATTAGTACTTAAAAAGGGTTAGTTTTATGCCTCATTTGATGTAATTTATATGTTGCATTTTACACACATCAAATATCCCCACACTTGAATTTTTGCTTGTCCTCAAGCAAAACTTTTTAATATGTGGCTTTCACTCCCAAATGGAATGGGTAGAAGAGAAGGTTTTGGCTTGTCATAGAGTGTCGGTAATCCAAGATCTTTATTGGGTTTTATTTTTATTTATTAACAATCCTATTCGTTATGATTTATTTAGAACGTTTCATAAGAGAAATTACTTATTTGGGCATAGCATGCCTTTTTTAAAATTTCATTTATATACAAGTTCACATACCTCACGGGAGAAATCACTCACACTCGGCCGACGGTGTATTTTTTAGTGAATCACTCGAGAGCGGCATGGAACTTATTCCTACCATAGGCTTGCCAAGCAATCAATCCTCATCCTTTTTAACTTGTTACCTTTGTAAATATCAAGAGGACTTTTTGGGTAAAGGCTTGGGCTAAAGGTGGGTAATTGGGTTAGTGGTTAGTAGAAAAGGGCGAAAAGCGTAAAAAGCGTCGGTTTTCGTTAAACATTTTGTTTTAGTGACTTTTCATTCTTAATGAAGTATTTCTTCAAACAAGCTTTTTAAGAGCTTTGTTTGTTTATTTCTAACTTCATTTCAATTTTTTTTTCAGTCACATGAAAACCGAGCTTGTTACTAAAATAAAGGGTAAAAAATAAAAAGGGTTTTTGGTGGGTAAAAAGGGTTTTGGGTTAAGAAATGAAAAGGTTTAGGCTCAAAGGGGTTAACTAGGGGAAGTTTTTGGGTAGGTGAAAAGAAAAATAAAAATAATGGTTTTGAAAGAAAAAGGGTTAGTCCTAATGCCTCCATCATTTACTTACTTGGGTTTAAGTTGGTAAGGACCGGGAATGAATTGTCGTGGCAAGTTCTAGAGTCGTAAGAACCAAGCGGCTATTCACACAAGAAACGAAAAATGAGCATTTAGCGTAAAGATGTATATTTGTATGCTCAATAAAGGCTCAAAACTCACTTTTTGTGGGAATGGGTTTTTTTTCTATGTGATCAACTAAGTTTGTCATGCCGTTTCATAATTTTCTTATGTTGGTTCTTTTTATCACGACGCTATCGGTTGTAAATTTGTAAAAATATAACCTTGTTAGTCTTAGAATTCCCAACTTAAACTTTAGACAAGAAAAAAAATGAAAATTTTTTAAAAATAAATTTGGGGTGATTAGCGGTTCCAATAGAGTTTTGTGTAAGGCTTGTTATTAGGACTTGCAAAATTCAAGGTTTTAGCATCCCCCCACACTTAAATTACACATTGTCCTCAATGTGTCCCAAAAATAAATTTTTAGGTTGATTAGATGTGTAACATGGTGTTAAAAGAAAAAAATTTATGTTACTGACAGTCTGGACACGGCCCCGTGTCCGTTGGACACGACCCCGTGGTGAACTGCCAGTAATGAAAACTTACAGAAGATGGACACAGGGGCGTGTTGGCTAGGCACGGCCCCGTGTCTGGCAAAAATCCGCAGAAAAGTAACCAAACAGCAGGTCTGGGAGGTGAGCACGGGGGTGTGTCTGCTGGACACGTCCTCGTGTGGACAGTCTGTAAGCCTGAAAAATAGGTTTCTTCCTCCGGTTTTTCCATCCTGGCTTTATGAGTGCTAATGCTTAGCACTCTAAGCCTTGGTTTGTACCTGTTTCATCACTACATACCACACCAAGTAATACCAACATCCTACATTACCATCGTTAATTGTTCAAAGCATAAAGTAAAAGAAAATAAAAACAGAAAATAAAAGTAGTTAAGGAAAGTAAATTGTTCAACACTTGGCACGCAGGCCACAAACTGTTTTGATAGATAAAGGGACTTTAACCTGTGGGCTCACCATCAACCCGCTCCTGCTCCTTCAACCCCCTAGTCCATGTCCTCATCGCTGTCATCACCTCCATCCCCATGACCTGCCATATACTCCCGGATGCTGCCGATGTCGTCTTGTATATCGTTGATGTTTCGTTCGATAGCTCCGACCCGATGGTATGTATTGTTGGCAAGGTTGTAGGTGTTCCTGGTGCACATGAGGTTTTCCTGCAAAAGATCATGTAAACTTTGAAAGTTAGGAAAACTGCCTCCTTGTGAGGAGGATTGACCCGGATCACCATGGGGTTGATACTGGTAGTGAGGAGGGGGTGCGTGAAGAACTAGGGCCTCCTGCGGGTTCCATGCATGGCCTTGCATCCTTTGGAAGCTCACTGACCCGTCTTCCGCCTCATAAAGTAAGTTCATGGCTCGGAAAATGTGATAGTCAACTCGTCCCGACCATGGGCTTCTTTCAAAGGATCTAGGGATGCGCGTGAAGTGCTTGAAGAGGCGGTACACCAACCCTCCAAAGAAGATAGGTGTTGGAGCAAGAGCAAGGCGGTTCAGATGCATGTTTCGCAGCAGGAGATACGGAACATCAAGGGGCCTTTGGTTGTGGATGCAGTGAAGGACTACTAAATCTTTCAACCCCACAACGCCACTACTGTCGTGACGTTGGCTAAGAGAGTAGGCGAGGAGCCTATGAATGTAGCTGTTAGGGTTGTAGATTCCTTCACTGATTTGGGCCCATGCAGCTTGACGTTCATTTTCGTCCAAATCTCGTAATCCCCCGGTATTTTCCTCATTCCCTGATTCTTCTTCAGCGTACAATCCCACTATTACTCCGAACTGTGCCATAGAGATCGAGTACCTCGTCCCACCACATCGAAATGCAACCCCTTCATTGTCGAACGGGTCACACCTTGAAGAGAACGTAAAAGTACTATAGAACTCCATGGTGCATTGATGCACCGACCGAAGCCGAGTGGTTAATGCAACCCTTAGTGGTCCCGTAACGATGTTGTTGAATCGGTCCAGCTGGTTTACCAAGGTTAACAGGTCCGTGCACGCTCGTCTGGGGTACTCCTCGGGCCTTGTTTGAAGTAACTCGTATCTTGCCCTAGCGTCGGGCTCATTTGCGTTAAACCTTGTGAACTTCGACATCTGAAAGAATACACCAAAAGTTAGCATGAAACAGTGAGATTTTCAAAAGAAACTGCAAGCAGTGGGCTGGACACGGCCCCTGTTCAGCGGGCACGACCCCGTGTCTAGGCGTCTGTTACTCAAACTCTTCATTTTTCGTCTCGGTCCCGAAAATCTGAAAATTTTTAGCCAAGTAGGTGTGGTTTCCCCCGAAAATGAAACCCCAATTGCTGTTTTTTCCCAAAACAACCCGTTTACCCTTTCAATTTTATCATTTTCGGTTGAAAAACAAGGGTTTGAGGTTTTAGTGAGAAATCGGGCAAATCTATCAACAATACAAGTGTATTTACTTCCCATTACACTAATCTAAACTAATACTAACAGATTATATCAAAAATTTGAAGTTCGATCTAGATGAACTTGAAGAACCCTAGATTTTTCCCCAAATTTTTGATGTTTAACCACATGCAAGTAACTAATCTAACTACTAATGATGATAGAATCATACCTTGATGTTGTTAAACATGGAGGTAACGTCGGAAATCTGCGGAAAATCGCCTTGAACCAGAGCGTTTTCGGCAAAACGGGGCGTGTGGAATGAGGTAACTGTTATGAAATGAGGGTTTTATCCCGACAGTTGCGTTGACACGGCCCCGTGTCCAGCGGACACGACCCCGTGCCGAGAAAAGTTTTTTAATTTTTTTTTGTGTGCTCGTGTGAGTGCCCATTTTTCCGAAAACATGGTTAGAAGACTTACTGGTTTCGATGTATACTCACTTGTTCGTAACATACCGGGTATGATGTGGGTGCTTTTCATTCGTTAACCGTTTGAAGCGAGATCTCTTCCTCTTCATCCTCAATGGATCCTTCGTTAACCGTTTGAAGCGAGATCTCTTCCTCTTCATCCTCAATGGATCCTTGGTATAGTTTCAGCCGTTGGCCATTGACTTTAAATGGAATACCATTTCGAGCTTTAATTTCTACTGCACCGTGAGGAAAAACATAGGTGATGGAAAAAGGTCCTGACCACCTAGATTTTAGTTTACCAGGAAATAATCGAAGTCGTGAATTAAACAACAGAACTTGGTCTCCTACTCGAAATTCATTAGGCTTAATATATTTGTCGTGTAAATTTTTCATTCTTTCCTTATAAATTTCGGAGTTAGAGTATGCATAATTCCTTAATTCGTCTAATTCATTCATTTGACAGAATCGATTTTTACCTGCAGTTTCTAAGTCTAAGTTTACGCTTTTTATTGCCCAGTAGGCCCTGTGAGCTATTTCTACTTGCAAGTGACAACTTTTTCCATAGACGAGCTTATATGGGGTTGTGCCTATAGTGGTTTTATAAGCAGTTCGAAAAGCCCATGAAGCATCATCTAATTTATCAGCCCATTCCTTTTTATTTAAACCTACGGCTTTTTCAAGTATTCGTTTTAAACCTCTGTTAGTCACTTCGGCTTGTCCATTTGTTTGAGGGTGATATGTTGTTGAGACCCGGTGATAGACCCCATACCTTGTTAAAAATTTTTCGAGTTGATGATTGCAAAAATGGGTACCTCTATCACTTATCAAAGCTTTTGGTGTTCCAAAACTAGAGAATAACTTTTTTAGAAATTTTACCACTACTCTTCCATCGTTTGTTGGAAGAGCTTCGGCCTCTGCCCATTTAGACAAGTAATCAACCGCCACAAGTATATATTTGTTTCCTTTTGACGGTGGGAAAAGGTCCCATGAAATCGAGCCCCCACACATCAAAAATTTCACAAACGAGAATGCCATTCTGAGGCATTTCGTTCTTGGAAGAAATATTACCTGATCTTTGGCAAGCATCACATGTCTTTACAAGATCTTGGGCATCTTTGTGAATGGTTGGCCAATAAAATCCTGAATCAAATACCTTTCATGCGGTACTAGCGGCACCATGATGTCCTCCGTACGGACCTTCATGACAATGACGGAGAATTCTTCGTGCTTCACCACCATGGACACACCTTCGGATGAGTTGGTCGGCACACATTTTGAAAAGATAAGGGTCTTCCCAAAAGTAATGCTTTACATCAGCGAAGAATTTCTTTCTTTGATGATGTGGCCATCCTTTGGTGACTATACCGCTAGCTAAGTAATTAGCATAGTCGGCATACCATGGTTCTTGTCTGCTCTCCACCATTTCCAAGGATTCTGTGGGAAATTTTTCGTTGATCTTTTTGTCCCTGGTTGCCTCCAAAGCTGGGTCTTCTAGGCGTGAAAGATGATCTGCAGCAGTGTTTTCTGCTCCTCTTTTGTCTTTGATTTCAATGTCGAATTCTTGGAGGAGTAAAATCCATCTGATCAAACGGGGTTTTGCGTCTTGTTTCTTGAAGAGGTATCGGATAGCTGCATGATCTGTATAGACTACGGTTTTAGAAAGAACAAGGTAAAAACGGAATTTATCAAAAGCAAATACCACAGCTAGTAACTCTTTTTCAGTAGTTGTGTAATTTTCTTGTGCATCGTTAAGTGTTTTACTAGCATAATAAATTGGGTGGAAATGCTTTTCTTTTCTTTGTCCCAAGACCGCTCCAACAGCAAAGTCACTTGCATCACACATGATTTCGAAAGGAAGTTTCCAATCAGGGGCTATCATGATAGGTGCATTGACTAGCAATTCCTTGAGGGTTAGAAATGCTTGATTGCATTCCTTGTCAAAGATGAAAGGTGCATCTTTTTCAAGTAATTTTGTTAGAGGTCTTGAAATTTTCGAAAAGTCCTTGATAAACCTTCTATAAAATCCGGCATGCCCTAAGAAACTTCTGATGGCTCTAACGGAGGATAGTGGAGGTAATCGAGAAAAAGTTTCTATTTTTGCTCGATCAACTTCCATTCCTTCGCTTGAGATTTTGTGACCGAGTACTATTCCCTCTGTTACCATGAAATGGCATTTTTCCCAGTTAAGGGCGAGGTTAGTTTCCTCACATCAGGATAGCATTCGTTCAAGGTTATCGAGGCATTGGTCATATGAGTCTCCAAAGATAGAAAAGTCGTCCATGAAGACTTCCATGGTCTTTTCTATCATGTCATGGAAAATGGCCACCATACAACGTTGGAATGTTGCAGGTGCATTACATAGACCGAATGGCATGCATCAATAGGCGAAAGTTCCGTAGGGGCATGTGAAAGTTGTCTTTTCTTGGTCTTCAGGTGCTATCGGGATTTGAAAGTAACCTGAAAAACCATCCAAGAAACAGTAAAATTTATGACCGGATAGTCGTTCTAACATTTGATCAATGAAGGGCAAAGGAAAGTGGTCTTTCCTTGTTGCTTCATTTAATCGTCTATAGTCTATACAAACTCTCCATCCTGTGACGGTTCTTGTCGGTATTAATTCATTTTTTTCATTAGTTATTACCGTCATGCCTCCTTTCTTTGGGACTACTTGGACGGGACTTACCCATGGACTATCGGAGATAGGATAGATTAGTCCGGCGTCAAGTAGCTTGATGACCTCATTTTTAACCACTTCTTGCACATTGGGATTTACTCTTCGTTGTGGTTGTATTACTGTTTTGTAGTCACCATTCATTAAAATTTTGTGCGTGCACATGGAAGGATTTATTCCTTTAATATCTACAAGCTTCCAAGCGATCGCATTTTTGTGTTTTTTAAGAAGATTAACTAATTTCTCTTTTTCTATGCTACTTAATTTAGACGAAATAATTACAGGTAAATTACCATCTTTGTCTAGAAAAGTATATTCCAAACCTTTAGGAAGTTCTTTGAGCTCAATGGGTGGGTCTTTAGGAGACACCTTATTTTGTGGCTCATCTAGATCAAGAACCTTAAAAGTTTGTTCTATGGCGACCTCTTCTTCAACAAAGTGGTCATCTTCTTCAGTTGTATCGGGTGGCTCATCTTCATCTTCAATTAGGGGGTCATTATTGCCAAAAGGATATTTCATTGAACGCTCAAGATCTATGCTCCTTTTGAATGCCCCTAATTGAAGAGGTAGATTGTTGAATTTCCGGTTTTTCAAAGCTTCATGAGTTTTCACAAAAGGTTTTCCCAAGACTAGAGGAGCGTCATCGAGGATGACAAAGTCGGTTGGAATAACCATTTGATTTGCTTGAACCAAGACATCCTCAACTACACCGATTGATTTTATTACTTTCCGATCGGATAGAAAAATGGGTATTTGAAGTGGAGCAAAATCACTAATACTTAGCTTTTCAAAAATGTAGTTAGGCATTATGTTAACACAAAGATCTTTATCAATGGTGATATTACTAATAAATGAATTTTGAAAGAAACATGGAACCGGTGTAATGTTAATTTCAAAAGGATCTTCCTTTATTAGCGAGGTTTGATCATTAGTTAACTTAACACTTACCATTTCTTCAATTCTAGTATTAGTGTTTAGCTCTTTTAAAAACTTAGCATGAGGGGTTACTAAACAATGATTTTCAAAAGAAGGTGACAAGAGATTAATTTATTCAAAATTAGACTCTTTTTGTAATTTAACGTTATCGACCTCACCCCTTTCGTTGTTTAACTCATGTGTCGGTTTTCACTTATTTGTTTTTCCATTTTTCCATTTTCAACTATCTCCACGTTATTATTACAATTTAATTCTTCTCTTGCGCGGGACTCCTCTTCCCTTGCGTGAGATTCTTTTATGCAACGTTCGATAGTTTTAATGTGTTCTAATATCCTATCGGTCACTTCGGTGATAGAGAAAGGTTCGGGATCCTTAAAGCTTGAATCCGGTTGTTTGATCCTTGGTTCCTCATAGTACCCATATGAAGTAGATGGTTCACACCATTGTTCTTCATTATAAGTATATAATGGATAAGGGTTGAAACTTTGTTCTTCATAGTACTCATATGAGGTGGGTTGTTCACGCCATGGTTCCTCATAATAAGTGTATGAAGGTGGTGGCTCATATATTGACTCTTCAAAGTATGAGTATGAAGGCTTATACCTTGGTTCATCAAAATATGAGTATGAGGGAGAAGGTTCATACCTTGGGTCTTCATAGGATGTGTATGAAGTTGATGGCTTGTACCTGGGTTCCTCATAGTGGTTGTATGAAGTGGATGGTTGAAACAAGTTACAATATTGTACCGAGTGCGGGTTACCACAATTAGTGCAATAGTCTCTCATATAATCATCCTCCTCATAGGTGTAGTTGTAACCTCCTGAGTATTGATCCATAGGGATCACTCAACAGACCACAACTGAGTCTCGGGACCAGAAAACAAAAACAAAAATGGAAACAGAAGCTGGACACGGCCCCGTGTTCAATGGACATGGCCCCGTGTACAAAATCTGTATCTGGGCGTTTTAATTAAAGTTACTCGTCTCGTTGAGCACGGGGGCGTGTTCAGTGAGCACGGCCCCATGTTCAGTCTCTGTATCTGGGTATCTAACTAAAAATATGCAGCACGGGGGCGTGTTCAGTGAGCACGACCCCGTGTTCAGGCTACTGTAAATGCAAACTAAACTAAAATGCAGAAAAATGTGCGCGCGTTTTAAAAAGGTTTTGAAAAACTGATTAGGCCGTTGATTTTAAGCGTTCTTAAAATCCTTGTGTCCCCGGCAACGGCGCCAAAAACTTGATGCGTGTCAGTGTGTATATGTTTTAGATGTATATTTTAAGCCCTTTTTACACTTTTAGCCAAGTTTTAAATTTATAAAACACGATATTCACTAACACTAAACACACATATGGGCAAGTGCACCCATCGTGGACGTAGTATAGTGTTGGTAAGATACCGAGGTCGTCCAAGGACACAAGAGCTTTTAGTACCGGTTTATCCTCAACGTCTAACCAAATCAAAATGTTAGAAAAGATTTTTAAACTAAGAAAATAAAAACTAACTAAATGCTGAAAAATAAAAATAAAAATAAAAACAGATAGACAAGATGAATCACTTGGATCCGACTCGTGTATTAGTATAACCTTTGATTATTTTCGCACTTTTGCACTTGTTTAAGAGATTATCTTAGTTATTGTAGTAGGCCCCTCTTTTGAAGGTGACGTTACCCTCAACCCAGTAGTTTGAGTCAGCAAGGATACAATCCTAAAGGGTCGGATTATTGAAAGATAATGAATTAAGTTATTAATGCAAATTATGGTAAGCCCCTCTTTTGGAGGTGACGCTACCCTCGACTAAGTAGTCTGAGTCAGCAGGGATACAGTCCTAAATAGCCGGGTTATAGTATTAATAGTAGTTAACTTATGAGGGGGTCAAAGAGTTTGGATCCCCGCCATCCAATACCTATGGGTATTGAAGGAGATCCTACTAAATTTGACCCAGGTCCCTTGCAGGACCTCTAAACGCTGAACAAGGGAAAGATCCTTACCAAACCGATCCCTTAACCCCCGACCAGGTAGCCAACATACCTCCATATAGACCGTGGAGATATGAATGGTGAAAATCTTTTATTTTATATAGACAGTAAAATAATGCCAAGACACCACGGACAAACGATAAGGAAAAGTCACCTGCAACATAAGCAACTAGTTATTAAAGTCACTAATACAAAACCAAATAAAAAGTGCAAAAGATTAAAAATAAAAAGTAATATACTAAACACTTGTCTTCACCAAGTGATGTAAGAGACTTAGGCAAACATGGCCTTGATTGTCAAGAACTCTTACGATCAATCTTGGATCCCGAGACGACTCACACACTCTATGATGGACAATGGATGATGGTGGTGGATGATGGTGTTATGGTGGTGGTGGGTGGTGGATGAAGTGTGAGAGAGGTGGTGTGCCAAGGGATGAGTTGCAATAAAACCAAGCACTCCTATTTATAGGCTGAACAGAAGCCTGGGCACGGCCCCGTGCCTGTCTGACATTTTCTCTCTTCATTAATTGTAATTCGCAATTACAATTAATGCGCCTGCAGTACTTTCGCCATGCCCCCGTGTTCACTGGGCACGGCCCCGTGGTGGGCAATAGAAGCTTCTACTGGTTTGTCTTTTCTGCTGCTTCTTGGGCACGGCCCCGTGCTGGCTGAGCACGGGGCGTGTTCAGTCTTCTGCCTTCTCTATTTTGCTTGGGAGAATGCTTTTGAGGGGTCGGGCAATCCACTTATGTTCCTTTTCTTGTATTTATGTAAGATTTAGCTGTCTTTTTGCTTCTTTTGTTAATTTGAGCTCATTTAATCCTGAAAATACAAAAGGAAGACAAAAACACTCTTTTTCCAACATTAGTATTTAAAAAGGGTTAGTTTTATGCCTCATTTGATGTAATTTATATGTTGCATTTTACACACATCATTATCTATACAATTTCTTCTTGTTTTTGTTGAATCAAATGCGTTCACTTACTTTTGGTGTCGTGTTCTATGCTTTCTCTCTTTGAAAATCCTTCGCATTCTCTCCATGTTCTTCTGCTTCAATCATTACAGAGCTATGGCGGCCGATGAATTCGAGTTTTATACTCATTAAATCCACCGTTAGTTCATCAAAATCGCAATAATTCCACTGGTTCGTAATTCCACTGGATTATCATGATATTGTTGTTTTTTTTGTGGTTTGATTGGTTGATTAGGGTTAGATTTGTGCTTTTCTTGTTCTGATTGATTGTTGAGCTACTGGCATTAGTTAATTAGACTCACGTGTGTGATTTTGAAGTCTAATTGATTGTTGAGCTACTGGCGTTAGTTGATTAGGTTTAAATTAATGATTTTTTGATTCTAATTGATCATTGAGCTACTGGCATTTGTTAATCAGGTTTAGATTTGTGTTTTTTTTGTTCTGATTGATTGTTGAGCTACTAGCATTAGTTGATTAGGTTTAGATTTGTGATTTTGGATTCTAATTGATCATTGAGCTACTGCATTAGTTAATCAGGTTAAGATTTGTGGTTTTTTTGTTGTGATTGATTGTTGAAGCTACGGGAACTAGTTGATTAGACTTGAGTGTGTGATTTTGAAGTATAATTGATCGTCGAGTTACCGCGTTTTTGTATCATGAAGGTTAGACGATCTGTAGACCCGAGTGTATTGCATTTTTGTGTGCGGAATCTATTATAGAATGCCAGCATGTTTACTTATTGAATTGAGACATTGTGAAGTCTGATTCGAGGGTATAGTATTGATGTAGAGTACTTTCGCCTATTTTAGAATGCCGGTTGTTTTTTATTCCCCCTAGTTATTATAGTTGTACAGGTACATGTAAATCTCTAAGTGGTTACTGTAAGATTATATTGTGTTTAGGATTTTAAATTTAGCACATTCCAAGTCACTTTATGCTTTCAAATGTGGCGAAAACTCACAATGTGGATGTATAGACTATAGAGTTCTAAAATGTGTAAATTTGTCGTTGAGGCGTATCTTGAAGTGCAGAAAGTGTCTGAAATACCTTTGGGTTAGAATTTCTTGCAATTACCACCATTGTTATCACTAATGCTTGGACAACTTTCTTTAATGAGGTGAACAAAACATGTATTACATAGCTTTATATGCAAACAGTTGATTGAACTGTACTTAGTTGTATATCGAAAACAGTTGCTAATTTTACCAAATTCTGAAGTATGTGGTTTTGAAAAATAAAACAGTTGCTAATTTTACCAAAGAACACGATGAGGCAGTCATGCTTGAGGCTGCAATTTTTGGTGGAGTTCCTGAAAGGGCTGGATATCATGTACCATATGTCCGAAATCGTTATAGGCGGAATGGTGTTGGAAGGAATAATGGTCCCTACATTAGGTCGACCCCTCGTTCTCCATGTTCCACACTTACTGCTCAAAGATTGATAAGGGAGCAACAGGTAAACCCACCCTAAAGTTACTAATTTACACATCTAAATTTTACAAAACATAACCGCCATCTTTCTGTAGAATGAAGAATATCTTGCTTCATTGCAAGCTGACAGAGAAAAAGAGTTGCTAGAGCAGGCAGCCAGAGAAGCTGCTATGGAAGAAAAAAAGAGAAAATTGGAACAAGAAAATTGGAAAACTCTATACCAGGCACATTTTGTTTTATTTTCTTCTGAATGATTTATCGATCTTGTTATATCTTTTTGTGACACCAGAGTGGGCATAAAAGTCGTTTATCTCCAAGGTATGGAACTCCATCAATTGGTTTATGTTCATTCTCTAAATTCGTCGGTTTATAGGTATTAATTTTCATTTCAATTGTTGTAGATTTTGGAATTATGCCAAAGCAGTGTAGCATATCAACTGCCAAATCCTTGGACAATGGCTATTCTCGTTTTACTAGTTGAAGTTTATTCAATGCCAAATCTCAAAGAAAATCTCACGTTTGAAATAGAAGTGTGAAAACTTGAAAGAGTAATAGTAATTGAAATGGTAATGGTATCAACTATATATATGTATGCTTATGTTGGCTTGACTTTTCTGGTATTGTTCAAGAATCTAAATGTAGATATAAAGGAAGTCAAGCCAACAACTCTTCTTAAAGACAAGTCTAGGATGACCGAAGGAAACCCTGATTTTTCTCAACCAAAGATTGTTGAAGAAGTTAAATCTACAGCGAGAAGTGCGGTAAATCAAGTTGTATTACTGGCTGACGTTGTAGGTCCATCTTATCAGGTTGATCTTTCACAAATAGTATACCAGGCTTGTTAACTTAAGATTTTTTTTTTACATTTTTTATGATATTTTTCTTTACAAGTATGGTCATTGCATTTGCAGCCGACCGTACCAGCCTCAAATATTCCTGATTTCCAATCGGTTCTAAAGACTCATGTCCTAGTGTTCGACCTTTTCCATTCTCAGTTCAAATAGAAAGCTATAATTAATTTTTGTATAACTTAATGATAGTTCTTATTATTTTCTCTTGCAGTTTGCTTCCGATGGCTATGAATAAGGCTATTGAAGAACTAGTTTCTACCGTTGTAGAGAGGAGTGTTTCTATAGCATCTCAAACAGCAATTGAGCTTGTGTTAAAGGTGTTATTTATGTTTAGTTAGTTCCTTATATGGTAAACATTTCACATTTTTATAAATATTTATAAAAGTTTTTTTTATAGAAATTGACAGGAGTATATTAAGGACCCAGATGAGATCTATATCGACAATGTATCAAGTTTGATGGTTGCTTCCCTAGTTGGAAGTCTGTCTTCTGTCACCTGCAAGGTTTCATGTTAAAAGTTTAATTATATAATGTCTGGTTATATAATTCTAAAGTTATAAAATAGTTTTATTGACTGTGATCCCCCTTTGTTGTAGGAACCACTGCGTGTTTTCACGGCATCTAAGAAACTCCACAAAGGGTTTGAATATTCCAAGTGAATTTCTTGAAGATGCCGTGAAAACACGCAGTGGTTCCTACAACAAAGGGGGATCACAGTAATAAAACTACTTTATAACTTTAGAATTATATAACCATACATCATATAATTAAACATTTAACACGAAACCTTGCAGGTGACAGAAGACAGACTTCCAGCTAGGGAAGCAACCATCAAACTTGATACATTGTCGATATAGATCTCATCTGGGTCGTTAATATACTCCTATCAATTTGTATAAAAAATGTTCAATAAATATTTATAAAAATGTGAATTCTTTACCATATAAGGAACTAACTAAACATAAATAACACCCTTAACACAAGATCAATTGTTGTTTGAGATGCTATAGAAACACTCCTCTCTACAGCGGTAGAAACTAGTTCTTCAATAGCCTTATTCATAGCCATCGGAAGCAAACTGCAAGAGAAAATAATAAGAACTATCATAAGTTATACAAAAATTAGTTATAGATTTCTATTTGAACTGAGAATTGAAAAGGTCGAACCCAAGGACATGCGTCTTTAGAACCGATTGGAAATCAGGAATATTTGAGGCTGGTACGGTCGGTTGCTAATGCAATGACCATACTTGTAAAGTAAAATAGATTAAAAAAATGTAGAAAAAAGTCTTAAGTTAACAAGCATGGTATACTATTTGTGAAAGATCAACCTGATAAGATGGACATGCAACGTCAGCCGGTAATACAACTTGATTTACCGCACTTCTCACTGTAGATTTAACTTCTTCAACAATCTTTGGTTGAGAAAAATCAGGGTTTCCTTCGGTCATCCTAGACTTGTCTTTAAGAAGAGTTGTTGGCTTGACTTCCTTTATATCTACATTTAGATTCTTGAACAATACCAGAAAAGTCAAGCCAACATAAGCATACATATATATAGTAGATACCATTACCATTGCAAATACTATTACTCTTTCAAGTTTTCCCACTTCTATTTCAAATGTGAGATTTTCTTTCAGATTTGGCATTGAATAAACTTCAACTGGTAAAACGTGAATAGCCATTGTCCAAGGATTCGGCAGTTGATATGCTACACTGGTTTGGCATAATTCCAAAATCTACAACAATTGAAATGAAAATTGATACCTATAAACCGACGAATTTAGAGAATGAACATAAACCAATTGATGGAGTTCCATACCTTGGAGATAAACGGCTTTTATGCCCACTCTGGTGTCACGAAAAGATATAACAAGATCGATAAATCATTAAGAAGAAAATAAAACAAAATGTGCCTGGTATAGAGTTTTCCAATTTTCTTGTTCCAATTTTCTCTTTTCTTCTTCCATAGCAGCTTCTCTGGCTGCCTGCTCTAGCAAATCTTTTTCTCTGTCAGCTTGCAATGAAGCAAGATATTCTTCATTCTCCAGAAAGATGGCGGTTATGTTTTGTGAAATTTAGATGTGTAAATTAGTAACTTTAGGGTGGGTTTACCTGTTGCTCCCTTATGAATCTTTGAGCAGTAAGCGTGGGAGATGGAAAACGAGGGGTCGACCTAGTGTAGGGCCCATTATTCCTACCAACACCATTCCGCCTATAACGATTTCGGACATATGGTACACGATATCCGGCCCCTTCAGGAACTCCACCAAAAATTGCAGCCTCAAGCATGGCTACCTCATCGTGTTCTTTAGACTTGGTAAAATAAGCAACTGTTTTATTTTACAAAACAACATACCTCAGAATTTGGTAAAATTAGCAATTGTTTGCGTATAAAGCTAAGTACACTTCAATCAATTGTTTGCATATAAAGCTAAGTAATACATGTTTTGTTCACCTCATTATAGAAAATTGTCCAAGCATTAGTGATAACATTGGTGGTAATTGCAAGAAATTTGAACCCAAAGTTATTTCAGACACTTTCTGCACTTCAAGATACGCCTCAACGACAAATTTACATGTTTTAGAACTCTATAGTCTATACATCCACATCGTGAGTTTTGGCCACATTTGAAAGCATAAAGTGACTTGGAATGTTCTAAATTAAAAATCCTAAACATAATATAATCTTACAGTAACCACTAAGAGATGTACATGTACTTGTACAGCTATAATAACGAGGGGAATAAAAAACAGCCAGCATTCTAAAATAGGCGAAAGTACTCTACATCAATACTATACCCTGGAATCAGACTTCACGACATCTTTATTCAATAAGTAAACATGCCGGCATTCTAAATAGATACCGAGCACAAAAATGCAATACACTCAGGTCTACAGATCATCTAACCTTCATGATACAGACTCGCGGTAACTCGACGATCAATTATACTTCAAAATCACACACTCAAGTCTAATCAACTAATTCCAGTAGCTTCAACAATCAATCACAACAAAAAAACCATAAGTCTAAACCTGATTAACTAATCCCAGTAGCTCAACAATGAATCAGAATCAAAAATCACAAATCTAAACCTAATCAACTAATGCGAGTAGCTCAACAATCAATTAGAACAAAAAAAAAAAAAAAAAACACAAATCTAAACCTGATTAACTAATGTCAGTAGCTCAATGATCAATTAAAATAAAAAAATCACAAATCTAAACCTAATCAACTAACGCCATTAGCTCAACAATCAATTAAACTTCAAAATCACACACTCAACTCTAATTAACTAATGCCAGTAGCTTAACAATCAATCAGAACAAGAAAAGCACAAATCTAACCCTAATCAACCAATCAAACCACAATAAAACAACAATATCATGACAATCCAGTGGAATTATTACGAACCAGTGGAATTATTACGATTATGATGAATTAACGGTGGATTTAATGAGTATAAAGCTCGAATTCAATGGCCTCCATAGCTCTGTAATGATTGAAGCAGAAGAACATGGAGAGAATGCGAAGGATTTTTAGAGAGAGAAAGTATAGAACACGAACACCAAAAGTAAGTGAACGCCTTCGATTCAACAAAAACAAGAAGAAATTATATAGATAACATACCTTCTTCGTCGCAATCAAGGAGAAAATCGAAACCCTAGACACCGATGTTGATTTATTTGGAAGGTTTATTGATGAAATTGAAGTCGTATTGTGTACGACGGTGTTGTGATTTAGGGTTGAACGACGCGTGAATCGTTAGATTTTGGGTTTTTCAGGAGGTGAATGTGTGAACGTGTGAATAGGCATACCGTATATTTGGAGGTGAATGTGATTTTCGGGTAAATTAAGTAGAGTATATTTGCCACCAGTAAAATAAGGTAGCAAATTTGAAGGCATCCCGTGTAAAACTTTTACTTATTTGCTACCTATTTTTTTTGGTAACAAAATTTGGTGGCAACTACCTTTTTTGTAGCAAATTAAGGAACAGGATCAGGATAGAACGCCTCAAAGTGTGAGAACGGTGAGAATAGTTCTCAGCCACAAGATCTTAGTGGTTTGTGGCTGAGATTGATGCGGTGACATTTTTGTAAATAATAGGGGTCTTTGAACTAACAGGAAGGGTAAAATAGGAAGATCCAATCAAAGGTGCACATGCCAATCACATGCCATTTTCCCCCATCATATTTAATCATATTTAAACGACAATAACTTTTTTATACGTGATTATTTTTTGAAAAAAATTACACCATAAAACTCAGCGTGTTTTTATCTTTCCAATGAGTATACTATTGATATACTTTTCGAAAAAAAAACTAACTGGGTTTTATGGCGTTCTTCTAAACCGGGTGTTTTATGGCGTTTTAGACTAGGTATTTTCATGGTGTTTTTCTTCTGAACTAATTAAATACTTGTGTTCACACTATAAGTTACACTTTAGACCCTGAAAATATAGTTTTTTTGTTATGGCGTTTTGTATTTGTTATAGCGTTTTGTATGATGAAACTAATTAAATACTTGTGTTCACACTTGTTTACAATTGTTCACACTATAAATTACACTTTAGACCCTGAAAATATAGCTTGTATTTGTTATGGCGTTTTGTATGGAAACTAATTAAATAGTTGTGTTCACACTTGTTCACACTATAAGTTACACTTTGGACCCAGAAAATATAGCTTTTTTTGGTTATTCCGTTTTAACTAGGAGCTGGCTCAAAAAATGGTTTTTTTGAGCTGTCGTAAATTATAGCTCAAAAAATAGCTTTTGAGTGTTTTATGGCGTTCAAAAAATAGTTTTTTTGAGCTGTTGTAAATTATAGCTTAAAAATAGCTTTTGAGTGTTTGGCGTTTTTCTAAATTGGGTGTTTTTATGGCGTTTTATTTGAACACCCAGTTCGTGAGTAGTTCATGTGAGTGAGTTTTTTTTGACAATATTACCCCTTAGTGTAATTTAACATCAGTGCCACATGTCACCACCAAAATCGTTCTCACCGTTCACACACATTTCACCGTTCTCTCTAAATCCTGACCCTATATATATATATATATATATATATATATATATATATATATATATATATATATATATATATATATATATATATATATATATATATATATATAGGACAATGCTCTATAAAAAACCCCATTTTTTTATGAAACTTAGCAAACTCAACATGTGGCTCTCATATGTCCACGTATCCCATATCCATTTCATCTACCTTTTTGAATAGAAGGGTAAATCAGCAATTGTCCCAACCCAAGATACTTTCCCAACTTGATTTGACTTTAATAATTAATGCCCATCAACTCCATTGTACAAATTACCCATCCCCATATTTTTTTTCATTATTTCTTTTTTACATATGTCCATTAACATCTTCTCAACAAGTTCATGCTTTCTCCATTAATTTCCATGGAGACAAATCCACCAACATTGGAGTTAATGTCGCCGATCCATAGTTTCCCCAACAGGTTTAACTCGATCCACATCAACTGACGACGTACCCTGTTTGATGAGAGAGAAAGATGAACAGGGAGTAATGAATATCTTGTGGGGAAGATAAAGAAGAAAAAAATTTGAACTGCCACCACTGCCCCTCCACCACCGCCATCCCCCAACCCCAACCCATATATTCAGATGTGGAACTGAATATATTCAACCCAAATGGCTATACTTTATTCCTTGAAGAACCATGTGGGTCCGTAGCATCCTCAAAATGGCACCAGATCGGAATGTTGCCATCATCAACTACTGCTCAAAGGTCACCGATGTCGACGAGCTCTTGAGATCATATAAAATATGATTTGTATATGTTGTTTCAGATCAGAATATTTGTGAGTTTTTTTACACTTTTTTAGTTTATATAAAATATGATTTGTATATGTTGTTTCAGATTTTGGTTATTGTTTTGTATGTGATTTGTTTGAAATAATTTGTTGAAATTGTAAGGTGTTAAGAGTTGTTAAATCTGTGAGGGTTTTTTTTTTTTTTTTTTTTTTTGTTAATGTTGTATAAGATTAATTTTACTAAACATGTGATTAATTTTACTAATTGTTGATTAGGAGTTGCTGAATTAACTGCTGAAATTGTAAAGTGTTATTGATTATATGTTAAAGAGTTTTTAGTTCTGTGTACTTTGTTAGTTGTTGTTTAAGTTGTGTAAGATTAATTTTATTAAACAGGTGTTATTGATTAATTTTATTAAACATGTGATTAGTTTTACTGATTAATTTTACCTCATCATACCCTAATACATGTTACACTTTATCCTATTAGACATAGCCATATAGTTTAAATTATTATAGTTATGACGTGTTTAACACATGCCTGATTTTTTTATTTTTAGACGTCTAATAATCGGCACATCTGTTTTTAGAAACGAAAAGCCAAGTTTGTCTTACAGGACAACCAACGTAACACGTGTTATAGTCTGGACTTCTGTTTCACAGCTAAGCCAAGTTTGTCTTACAGCACAACCAACGTAACACGTGTTATAGTCTGAACTCCTGTTTCACAGCTAAACCATAGTAACATGTTATAGAGACATGTATTAGGGTATGACGATGTATTAGAGACATGTATGACGAATTAATTGCAAGTTTTTAGTTCTATGTACTTTGTTAGTTGTTGTTTCAGTTGTGTAAGATTAATTTGCAGGTTTTTATTTTTGTGTTAAAAAGTTATGCTTGGTTTGGTTGCTTCTTTGGGCTTTTGATCTGAATAGTAACTGTTTTTTGTTGGTTTGGTTGCTTTGTTTGGGGCTTTTGATCTGAATAGTAACCGTTTTTGTGATGTTATTTGAGAAAAAAGATTTTCTGGCTATGAATGTGTTAATATTTATGTCTGGTTAACGACTTAACGGTTATCTTATCTTTTTGTTTATTAGGACGGTGATAGATACAAGGGATATAAGATCCAATTCTCGGGACCGTTGGTTTCGTCAAACGTGGATCAGATACTCAAGGATCATGACCATGTTTATGTTGCAGCACAACACAACTAACACGTGTTATAGTTTGAACTTCTCGGATATGCATGTGTTACATGTGACATGAAACCCATGTACAACGTAATACGTGTTACGTGTGACATGAAAACACATTTTTATAACTTCCCTGGCATACGCACACCCACATGTTTACAAAGCGTTTCAAGACCGACCCAAACAATAAAGGAAGGGTAGCCGCTGAAAAGCTAAGGCAGCAAAGGTAGCCGCTGAAAAGCTAAGGCAGACTGTCAAAGGAAGCTCCGCCACTTTCTTAGTGCTATGTATTTTTGTTTACTAGTAATATGTAATGTAAGACTCTTATTGTTTTGTCTAGTACATGATGTTAAAACGGTATGGACTTAACACATTCTAGAAGTCTTAACACACGTTATAAAAGAGGCTTAACACACGTTATATCAGGTATACTATGTTGTTATTAAGTTACTATTGGAGTTTATGCATCCGATCTGGAAATCTTAACACACATTATAATAGAGGCTTAACACACGTTATACAATATTAACTTGTATGTTCCATATTAACTTGTATGTTCCATATTAACTTGTATGTTCCATATACGGTGTTGCAATATTAACTTGTATGTTCCATATTAACTTGTACACATATTAACTTGCAAACCACTTTCATATACATGAATACAAGTCGGGTTATAATGGATGCTTACATGTTATCATATGTATACAAGTGGGGTTACAACAAGATTACGATATTAACTAAGCTAACCATTAAACTCATCGCCCCCGTCGACTGTTTTCACCCTTGTCACATGTTAAGCAATTACATGTTCCGAACAGACAAATTGTAACACCTGTTAGATCAGTATATACACATCATGGTGTTTTGTAAACCCCTAGCTTATACATGAATATATGTCAGGTTACAAAAAGATTATAACAGAGGCTTAACACATTTTATACATTCCAAAATGTGCAAAACAAACACATGTTATAAATGAACGAAGAGTTCTTTCCCACGTTATATATCATTCTAACAAGGGCTTAACACATGTTATACATGAACACATGTCAGGTTACATCATGGTGTTCTGTTACAGCTTGAACCACCAACACATGTTATAAATGGATGCTTACATGTGATCATATGTATACAAGTGGGGTTACAACAAGATTACGATATTAACTAAGCTCACCATTAAACTCATCGCCCCCGTCGACTGTTTTCACCCTTGTCACATGTTAATCAATTACATGTTCTGAACAGACAAATTGTAACACCTGTTAGATCAGTATATACACATCATGGTGTTAATTGAATATCTTTATGGACGAAAACTTGTTATAAACGAACGAAAACTTGTTACAGCATGAAAACTTCTTTATGGATCTGTTACAGCATGAACCACTAACACATTTTATAAACGAACGAAAACTTGTTACAGCATGAAAACTTGTTTATGGATCTGTTACAGCATGAACCACTAACACATGTTATAAACGAATGAAAACTTCTTTCCCAGAAGATTTGACTTATTCAATGTCCCCGCATTAACGTCGCCTACATCCATCCAGCTTGTCAATTGAATATCTTTATGGATCTGTTTCTGTAAATCAACACACGTTATATATCATTCTAACAGGTGCTTAACACATGTTATGGGTCTGTTTCTGTAAATCAAACAACCCAACAAAAAAAAAAACACTTACTGTTCAGATCAAAAGCCCAAACAGCAACCAAACCAACAAAATCGTCAACCGTATATCATTATTTCTGTAACAATTATTCCAACAGTTTCAATAATTTTTCAGACCTTATGTATATATAAACAAACAAATCGGTAACCGTATATCATTATTTCTCTAAAATCCCTATATAGTTAACAATCAACATTTTTCAAGCATAATCCATCCAAACAGTTCATAGCTATATATATACATATACCCATATCCAAGATTCACGAAATGTAAGGAAACAAGATACACATCCTAAAATCAATCAAACAAATAGCAATTCGAACAAATACTCAGCTAAAAATTACAAGGATGTAGGGAATTCAAAGACAATCATGTACCGACCGAAATAAATCTGGAGTAAATCCCGAACTAAATTAGAACCGAACCTGAACATGAATCTGACCCGAGTCGTCTGTATGTGTGTTCAAACTTCCTCTCTCTCTCACACTTTTATGTGTGTTCTTGGTGTTATAGATGAACATGATGAAGATTGTTGTCATCGTTCTCTCTCTCTAAAACAAAATTTAGACCCTTCATTTGCTTCTAAAGATTGAGGTGAGAGAGAGCCGGAGAAGAAGCCTGGTGAGTTTCGCCGGAGGAGGTGGTTGCTGGTGGTGGTTGTTGTTTATTTCTCCTGATTTTGAACAGTGTTCATTCTTTGTCTTCAAGATTGGGTTGAAGAAATGGGAAAGAGGAAGAGGTAAGAGAAAGAGAAAGTGATATGATGATTTGATGGTTCTGGAAAGTCAAAAAGCCCCTTTTTCACTACCGAAAATGCCCCTCCCACTTGTACTAATGTATTATATCATTTCTTTTAAATCTAATTCTTACCAAAAAATAGGAGAGCCATTGATCAAGTTAGATGAGAGATAATCAATGGCTCACATTGGGTTTGCATAGTTTTTTAAAAAAGATGGGGTTTCTTATAGAGCCCTGCCATATATATATATATATATATATATATATATATATATATATATATATATATATATATATATATATATATATATATATATATATAGGGGAATGCTAGACAGAAAACCCTTAAATTCTTAGGAAACTCTGGAAACTCAAATCTCCCCCCATTTTTACCCAACCTCCCGACATTTTTTTTTTTGAAAAAAATAACACATGTAATATACATGTTTTAAAGTGTTTTGGGCCAAAAAAAAAAAAGCGCCGAAGGGATTTAAAAAAAAATAAACAAATTTCAGCAATGTCCGGTTGCCTAACATGTGTTAGACAAAAATGCTGAAAGTTGCTGAAATTTGTTTTTTTTTTTAAAAAAACCCTTTGGCGCTTTTTTGATTTTTTTGGCCCAAAACTCTTAAAAACATGTCTATTACATGTGTTATTTTTTTTTTTTAAAAAAAAAAAAGTCGGGAGCTTTGAGTTTTCCGGGTTTCTTAAATATTTAAGGTTTTCTATATAGCCCAACCCTATATATATATATATAGGCCGGTTAACGTACAATACCTCTTATCATACATTATGTACGCGATGCCCTCAGCCGTACGATCTTCAATCGATCAAACGCGAGCGAAACTAATTTAAATGATTAAATTAATCATTTTAATATATCTAAATGATACCAGGAAGGTTAAACGTCGTTGCGAGGTCATAAATCTCTGTAATTGACCGATGATAGTTCAAAATCAAACCCTAAATCAAATTCAAAAACCTGAAAATCTTCTTCCCCAACCTCCCTTCGTTCCTTTTAGTGCGATATCGATAATAAGAACTACTAATTTGAGAGTTGTAAGGGTCAAACGGAAGAAGACTGACAATGATCGACCAACAATCGAAGAAGATGAACAGTAACACACACACAGATTTTTCACATGCGATATTCACTTTTTCCACATGCGATTCTACACACCCCATGCTATTTTTCACATTACCCCATGCTAGCCATTTTTCACATGCGATATTCAATTTTCCACATGCGATTCTACACACCCCATGCCATTTTTCACATTACCCCATGCCATTTTTTCACATGCGATATTCAATTTTCCACATGCGATTCTACACACCCCATGCCATTTTTCACATTACCCCATGCCATTTTTCACATGCGATATTCAATTTTTCACATGCGATTCTACACACCCCATGCTATTTTTCACATTACCCCATGCTAGCCATTTTTTCACATGCGATATTCAATTCCACATGCGATTCTACACACCCCATGCCATTTTTCACATTACCCCATGCCATTTTTTCACATGCGATATTCAAATCTTCCACATGCGATTTTGTCCATCTACACACCCCATGCCATTTTTCACACTACCCCATGCTAACCATTTTTTCACATGCGATATGTATTGAATTCGCACCAGATCTGCACCTGATCGAACGGCTGGGATGATCGCGTACGTATCGTACGATAAGCGCATTTGTATTTTACTCTTTACCTATATATATATATATATATATAGGAACGGGATCGGGAGAAAACGCTCAAAACTGTGAGAACAGTGAGAACGCATCCTGGCCCAACACGTGGCGCGGGACATGATCAGGGTCCGAGGGTTTTTTTTTTGTCTTTTCAATCGTCTTTTATTTTTCTAACGCGCTATAACATTTTCTGGCGTCTAAGATTTTTTTGGCGTTAATTGTATTTATTAAACTTTTTTGCATTGAATTAATTATTTTTGTGTCACATAGATAATTTTTCTCGGTGTTATAGCGTTTTTTGGTCAATTTTTTGGCGTTTTGTGGCATTTTGTATAATATTCACTACGAGTCATTAATATTCTCATAATTTAACAATAAGACCAAATGTTTTTTTTTTTGGCATTTAATGAATTTTTTGGCGTTTAATACATTTGACTAGTTGCTTTGCCAGCACCCATTCTCACAGTTTTCACACCACTAGAGTTTTGGTTTTTGTAGTTTTTGGCGTTTTATATAATAATGTATTTTATTTGTAGAGAATTAGATAACAAAACAACAGATAACAGATAACTTGATAACAAAACAATATAAAATGAAAACGAAAAAAAAATTAAAAATGGTAATCTAATTTCTCTTCCGAATCTTCACTATCATCAGCTCCTTCTTCTTGAATTTGTTTTGACGTTTTGAACCTTTTGAATACCTTAGCTAGATGCCAACTTTCCCACATAAACCCCGTCTTTTTTAGACAAAGCTGCTTAGTGGCATCCTGTTTTTTGGTGTGATATTCTTGTTTGGTGGCATGCATGTCATTAAAGATCAACTCTTGCTTGATGATACTTGTAATCATGGAGTCCAAAATAGCATTTTACACTTGTGATGATCCCTTTATTCCATACCTATATTCATCAAGAACAAAGCTCACATGATGGCATATCACTGTTATCAGTCTCTTTTTTCTTGAATATTTGTCCATCTCATTCAACAAAATATTATTGAGATAACCCTCTCAGAAGAAGAATCCATTCAAGGAAAGCTTTGCCATCTGTGGTTTTTTTAACTAACATTATTTGGCGTTTTAAAGTGAGTGGTTTCTAGAGGATATGGCGTTTGTGTTTTCTGGGTGTGATCAATTTCATTGTGTATAGACCCCTCTCTTATAGGTGTTTTTTTAGAAATCACAGAAATATTTTTATTTTTATAAGTTTTTTAGCCTTGTAAGATTTTTATTTTTATAAGCTAGTTTATTCCAAAGTTTTTGTTTTTTTAGCCTTGTAAGCTTTTTATTTATATAAGCTAGTTTATTTAATTGGGTTTTATTTATTTTAAATGCTTTATTTGTA
This sequence comes from Helianthus annuus, assembly GCF_002127325.2. Lineage (NCBI taxonomy): Eukaryota > Viridiplantae > Streptophyta > Magnoliopsida > Asterales > Asteraceae > Helianthus > Helianthus annuus. The sequence continues at coordinate 147,897,616 of NC_035445.2, read as the reverse complement.
AAAAAAGCTAAAGGATAGTTAGGGATGCAAATGATGGGCATGTCACTAGTTTAGATACGAAATAGGAAAAAGTGATATGACGCTAATGTGTTATAGTCTACAATCTTAGAGAATGTTGGGGATGAGAGTCATGAAAAAGATTACATCATCATCATCATCACCATCACCATCACCATCACCATCACCATCACCATCACCATCACCATCACCATCACCATCACCATCAGTGAATCCCATCAATAGCAAAGCTAAGGTAGGGTCTGCGGAGGGTAAGATGTAGACAACTTTACCTCTACCCTGTAGGAATAGAGAGACTGCTTCCAGTGAGAACCCGGCTCGATAGTAGTTTTGCATCAAGCCTTGGACATAAGGCATATAACACTCAGCAAGAGCAATTGGGACAGAGGACCCCCTAGTTGCATATAACACATAGTAACTAGGGCTAGTAAAAAGTTAATTGAGCGAACAAAAAAATGATGGGTTTAGTTTTCCTTTTTTTACTGAAAACCAAAAATTACAGTTCGGTTTTGGTTGTGTCTCGCCTCAGTTTTGAACTGAAATCCTTAACTCCAATCCCGAACCAAATCAAACCAAACCTTACTTGTTTTGAATTTACTGGATTTATGACCCAAATGTAATATTTTGGGCCAAAAGTTTTAAACCAGTCACTACTATGGACGAGTTCTTTCAAGCTTAATAGATTAGATCACGTTTATATTTTGTATAGATCTATATCTTGTATTATTAGAGATAAATCTTTGTATTTATTTTATGGTTATCTCCTCCCAAAATAGTGGGGAGCCATTTGTATTTATAGGGATATTGATTCAATGAGAAGGCAAGCAATTATACAATCTTTCATGGTATCAAGAGGGTAAAATACGGTCCTTCTTTCTGCCCTCTTACCTCCGCTGCCTACCTTCTCCTTCTCTTCTTCTTTTCATCTTCGATCCCTATGGCCTCCAACCTGCACCCTGCAGTCACTGTTAATAACATTCGTACCCTTATTCCAATCACCCTTGACATCGAATCCGGCCATTACACAACATGGTCAGAACTTTTTAAAATCCAGTGCAAATCCTTTCAGGTGTATGATCACTTACAGCCTCGTACCACTTCTTCTTCAGCTGAGAAAGATAAAGATAAGGAACAAGCTCCTACCGAGAGTTGGGAACGATTGGATTCAATCGTTCTTCAATGGCTTTACGGAACAATCTCTTCCGGTCTTCTTCACACCATTCTAAAGCCCAACACCACCGCCTATGACGCCTGGACCGCGTTAGCCAATTTATTCCAAGACAACAAAGCAACCAGAACAATCAACCTCAACAACCGATTTTCAAGCACTCGCCTTGATCAGTTTCAATCGATGTCCGCCTATTGCCAAGCCATGAAGATTATGTTTGACCAGCTAACCAACATCGGCTCCTCCATCACCGACGAACAACTAGTGTTACAAATTCTCGCAGGTCTCACCGAACAATACGAAAGCGTCGCTCTCATCCTCCAAAATACGAAACCCTTACCCAGCTTCTATGAGACCCGCTCTCAACTGTGTATGGCAGAAACCAGGAAAATCAATCAATCAAAACAAGCCGCTCAGCTTGCTGGTACAGCCCTAACCGCCACAGCCGATCGTAACTCCTCCTCTCGATCTTCAGATACTCGCCAGCCAGATAATCGGACTGATTCATCGGAACGCACTCGTGGTCGCGGCCGTGGTAGGGGCCGCGGTAGGGGCAGAGGGTATGCTTCTCGTGGACGCGGGAGCTGGAACTCTTCTGGATCTTCGTTTTCTTCTCAACAGGTGCCATGGAACTTCTCTTTTTCCCCTACGACCGGTCATTCTCAACATAATTGGGCTGGACATTTACAACAGCCATGGGCCCCTTGGATACCCCCTTGCCCTTATCCAACTGTCCCAAAAACAAACAATGCTGGGCCAGGTGTTTTAGGCCCACGACCAGCCCACAACTTTACGGCTAATCAGGCCCAGTCAACTGCAGATGGCTATACTCCAACATATCTGTCTCAGGCTCTATATCATATGGCACTTAATTCTCCCGAACAAAACTGGACCATGGACACAGATGCGTCAGATTATATGACCTCTATATTTACTAATTTCCCGTCTTTATTTTATAATAATTGCATAGCTTGTAATATTGTAGTCGGAAATGGCAAAACCATACCCGTCCTTGGACAGGGTAACCAAACCTTACAATCACCTTTTCCACCTTTTAAATTAACCAACGTCCTTTACGCCCCTTCTTTAATCAAAAACTTGCTTTCTGTCCGTCGGTTCACTAAAGATAATCATGTTTCTGTTGAATTTGACCCTTTTGGTTTTATTGTGAAGGATCTCAAGACCCGAACCCCTATCCTACGATGCAATAGTTCCGGTGACCTCTACACATTGGATCTTACACAAGTTTCAAAGTTCACTTCACCATCTACTTTTGTCGCTGTGACCCAAGATCTTTGGCATCAACGCCTTGGACATCCTGGCTCAAATTTATTGCATTCTCTTAAAAGTTCCAATTTTATTGATTGTAATAAATTGAAACCTAAACTTTGTCAATCGTGTGTTTTTGGTAAATATGTTCGACTTCCATTTATGGATTCTTTTAATTCTACTTCTTTACCTTTTGATATTATACATAGTGACTTATGGACTTCACCAATTCTTAGTAGTAGCGGTCACCGTTATTACATTTTATTTCTTGATGATTTTACCAACTTCTTATGGACCTTCCCAATTAGTAATAAATCACAAGTTTTCTCAATCTTCCTCACCTTCTCTACCTTCATTAAAACACAATTTGAGCGTCAAATTAAACAATTTCAATGTGATAATGGCAAGGAATATGTCAATGCTCAATTTAAACGATTTTGTGATCAAAATGGTATGCATTTTCGATTCTCTTGCCCTCATACATCGTCTCAAAACGGTAAAGCCGAGCGAAAAATTCGAACAATTAATAACATTATCCGTACACTTCTTGCTCAATCTTCTATGCCTAACACCTATTGGCATCATGCTCTAGAGGTGGCCACTTATCTTCTAAACATTCTTCCTAGTAAACTTCTTAACTACAACTCTCCTACTCAACTTCTCTACCTCACTCGTCCATCTTATACACACCTTCGTGTATTTGGTTGTTTGTGTTACCCTTTAATTCCTCACACCACCATCAATAAACTCGAACATCGGTCCATGCCTTGTGTTTTTCTTGGTTATCCCTCTAATCATCGAGGATATAAATGCCTTGACCTCGCTACTAATAAAATTCTCATCAACCGTCATGTTATTTTTGATGAAACTCTTTTTCCCTTTTCTAATTCTCCTCAAAAGTCTCTTCAGTCCTATGACTTCCTTTCTTCTCCCCTTCATCCTCTCTTTTGGCCTCATTTTAATACTACCACCTCAACCAATTCCCCTCCATCTCCTAGCTCACCCTCTTCGACCTCACCTATTCCCACTGGGCCATCTCCTCCCATCGGCCCATCCATCCATTCTCCTTCTACACAACCCCAACCCTCTACTACTCACCCCACCAACCCGATTCCTAAACCTCCTGTCACCCAGACATACTCTCGCCGACCCAAACCACAAACCCAACCGATACCAACACCACCACCCCCTCCTCCTCCTGTTGTCCCAAACCCACCTCCACCTGGCCGTACCATGCGCACCCGTGCCATGGACGGTATCTCTAAACCTAAGCAACCATTAAATCTTAACGTCTCTCTTGTCACTCCCTTGCCTAAGACACCTACCGAAGCCTTGTCCAAACCGGATTGGTACAACGCCATGACTACTGAGTTCAATGCTCTTATTAAAAATAAGACGTGGGAGTTAGTCCCTCGCACAGCAGACATGCATGTCATTCGTAGTATGTGGTTGTTCCGTCATAAATATCGCTCAGATGGCACGTTGGAGCGGTATAAAGCTCGGTTAGTTTGTGATGGCAGTACGCAGCAGGTGGGTATTGATTGTGGAGAGACTTTTAGTCCGGTTGTTAAACCGACATCTATTCGGACTGTCCTGACTCTTGCTTTATCTCACTCATGGCCCATACATCAATTGGACGTTACTAATGCTTTTTTACATGGGAACCTTACTGAAACTGTCTATATGTATCAACCCATGGGATTTCGTCACCGCCAGTACCCTGATCATGTGTGTTTATTAAAGAAATCATTATATGGGCTAAAACAAGCACCACGGGCATGGTACCAACGGTTCACAGATTTTGTATTGTCCATTGGTTTTCAGCAAAGTAAGTGTGACAACTCGTTGTTTGTTTACCATCATGGTTCGGACATCGCTTATTTACTTATCTATGTTGATGATATTATCCTTACGACTTCTCATGATGCATTAAGAGTTCGTCTAATACATCAGTTAGCTGCGGAATTTGATATGAAAGACCTTGGGCCTTTGAGTCATTTTTTAGGGATTAATGTGACACGGCACAAACATACTATGTTTTTATCTCAACAGTCTTATGCTTTGGATATTATTGATCGAGCTGGTATGTCATCTTGTAAGTCTGTTGCTACTCCTGTGGACACAAAGTCCAAACTTAGTGCTACTTCGAGCCCATTGTTTGACGATCCTACATTATATCGCAGTCTGGCTGGTGCACTACAATATCTTACTTTCACCAGACCTTATGCATTCTCCTTGTGTAGATCATTGGAATGCTCTTAAACGCATCATCCGCTATATTCAGGGCACCACATCTTTTGGCCTCACTTTGGGCCCTTTTACTGATCTCTCTTTACGTGCATACACTGATGCTGATTGGGCCGGTTGTCCTGTCCTGACACCAGGCGTTCCACTTCTGGATATTGTGTTTATTTGGGTACTAATCTATTATCTTGGTCATCTAAACGTCAGGCGGTTGTTTCTCGGTCTAGTGCTGAAGCCGAATATCGGGGTGTTGCTAATGTGGTTGCTGAGCTTTGTTGGATACGAAATTTATTATTGGAGCACAGACCTCTTGTGAAGGCCAGTGTGGTATATTGTGACAATATTAGTGCTGTTTATCTATCCGGGAACCCAGTGCAGCATCAACGTACCAAACATATTGAATTAGATATACATTTTGTACGTGATTTGGTTCAACGAGGTTCCGTACGAATTCTACATATTCCGTCTCGCTATCAGATAGCTGATATTTTTACGAAAGGTCTTCCAAGGGTTCTTTTTGATGATTTTCGGTCCAGTCTAAGCATTCGGCCTCCTCTTGCTTCGACTGCGGGGGTGTAATAGATTAGATCACGTTTATATTTTGTATAGATCTATATCTTGTATTATTAGAGATAAATCTTTGTATTTATTTTATGGTTATCTCCTCCCAAAATAGTGGGGAGCCATTTGTATTTATAGGGATATTGATTCAATGAGAAGGCAAGCAATTATACAATCTTTCAAAGCTCATACATTTCAAGGCTAAATGTAGAATGGAATACCGATCCACAACCGAACCCATACGAAGAACTGAAAACCAAACCGTTCGGTTTTTAAAACTGAAAAACTGAAACTTTGGTCTTGCTTTGGTTTGATAAAAAACTAACTTATGCACACCCTAACATCAATGGTAGCAACTCTCGAGCCAGTTAATTTGATAAAAAAAAAAGAGCTAATATAACAGACTAACAGAGTTTACTTTAGTTCACATTTTTCGTCCACAATGATCACAAGAGGAAAACCATAGAACTCGCAAATCGGCACTACAGACTAAGTAAAACTTAAAACGGATAAATTACACGAATAGAAAGAATGAACAATGTTATATACATATCCAAATGCTAATTAGACATCCCGTTGGCCGGCCCTACTGCTCTCGTAACCGCTATTGTCACCAGTCTCAACTCAACGTATCTCTTTTACATCAACCACTCCCTTTCCATTTCCCGTTTCCCTCTATGTTTTAACATACAAACTCACATATCTGAACGAAAATCTTTGGCCTCAAGCATATAAATCACATGACCCATTTTAGGCCTCTTTTGAGCACTCAGATCCACGCCGCGTAGCGCTACTAGTAGGGGCCGCTTCAAAGCTCCTGAAGATGGTTGCGTTCCTGTTGTTACCATTGTTTTAAGCCAATCCACAAGATTCACCTACAAGGTGTCTCGCCATTCAATTTTAGACAAAAGTGGCTGAAACAAAAGAATACTAAAACGTTTATGGGCTAGGCAAACCTCACTTCTTTCATTCAACCTGGAAGTTCACATAAAGGTTTAAAATTACTCGTGCGACAATTTCGTTAACATAAATTCATATTTTGGATTGAGGGAAGAGCCGTTTAGCCGTTCCAAGTACGATGTTTGTACGAATCTCCCACGTAAGAGGAGTAATCGGTCCAACATCTCCATGAAGCCTTTGCTCTAACTTCCAGTTGTTTACATACTCATAAATAAGGATTCTAAATAGGTATCCAAATAAAGTCAAGTAATTGAAAATGCAGCAATCAAAAGGTTTACCTTTGAGTAGTGGCGAATGCAGGATTTTATTCTATTGGGTTCCTTTTGGTAAATTCTCTTTAATTCTCACAAATTTTTCTAAATTCTACAAAGTTCTCACTAATTTTTTCCGTTTTTTTCCAAACACACTGGGTTCCTGGGAACCCACAAATGTGGGCTGGATCCGCCCATGTGCTTTTGAGCTAAATTCTTGTGACGAACACGCGTGAGCAATAACCGAACCAAAAACCGATGAAACCGAACCGAAATTAACCAAAACCGAATTAACCGAAAAAGTCCAACTACTTCCACTTCAACCTTAAACTCTTTCTCAGGTTGTCCTCTGTAAAGAAAGTCAAAATTAAAGTAAAAATTGACCAAACCTCCTTAATTTAGCGATACAAACTGAAATTAACAAGTTAAATTGATTAGAAACCTGTTATTAAGCAAATTCTTGACAACAACCATGGTATTAACCACCTTCACCAATCACATTCTCATCTGAAAACCCGTTTGTAGCAACCACAGGTTCTCTCAAAGTGTACCAATGACTATTCAATTGAATGAAAGATCTATATATAAAAATTACACGTCCATTGATTGAAAGGAATATATACAAAGTATTACATAACCGAAAAGGAGCTAATCTAGAAAACACAGTATTACAAATGAATACAAATAAACTACAGTAAATAATACTAAACTTGTTTAACTCATGGTACATTAATCGCAATAAAAAGGAGTAATTAATTCCTTCCTTACAAACAAATGGTGAAACACATGATATGGCGATAAGACTTATTGGACATCATCAACAACCTTCCAATGACGGGTCTCCGGTCTCATCATTTCACTTGGATAAAATTCTAAGCTTGTTTGAGATTTTCGCTGCTTTATCATACGTTTGTTTCCCCCAGATATATAATAGATTCTTTTGACTGCATCAGGGTCGTATAATGATGTAAGCTCATGGTAACAGTGGCAAGCAAAGTTACAATGTAAGCACTTCCAGATCATCTGGGATTGCAATTTGCTTCCGCACTCATGGCATAAACCATCATTCTCTGTCCCCGGAGCAAATAACATAGGATGTTGGTGAAAAGGTCGTGTTTCCACATGCCCAAACTTGATGTTAATAAACTTATAAACACCTTCTAAATCGGAAGAATTAACACCTTGTTCAGACTGAAGTATTAACGGAGCACATGCCGAATGAATGGATTGTGCGCACGCTGCACAATGATAGAACCACTTTCCAGGATCAAGCTCCTCCTCACAAACTTCACAGAAGTATTGACTTTTGTGGTCCTCAATCGGTCCATAGCTCAGTTGCAGGGGGTGCTTGTCAAACTTATGCATAATTGATTTAGGCAATTGCAAAGCACACCGGCAGTCCAAACAGAAATCACAGGAATTACATTTAAAAAAAGTCTCACTTTCACTGATACTTACACGACATGCGTGACATTCCTTCTTAGATACACCGCTACGGCTTGATTCTACCCTTGTAAGTAAGTGATCCGCGTGTGCTTCATGTGTAATTTCTTTAGGCATAAATGCACAACTAACATCAAGTAAAAATTGGCAGTCAAAACAAAAGTATATAACCCCATTGCAAGGCAATCCACAAATCCTACATTTGGCTCCAGAACCTGTATACATTAATTCACTAAGCTCAAGTGTATGTTCTGGGTGAGCCGAATGGCTAGTTAGAAACTTGGGTAGCCGGGTGCACCAATCGTGGACAACAAAATCATCATCTGTGGAGCATTTCTAAAATGGCATCTTTGTAATTGGTCTTGAACAAACATTGCATAATAGTTTAATCCTCTTCATTGGATCGTGAAGAGAGGTGATTTTATCTTTATTTATTTCGTCATGTATTAGGACTAACGGATGGTCATGTAGAAAAGAATCAATATCTTGCTCACAAGTCTCGCCTTTAAATTGATGTGACAAGACATGTGATTCATCATCCAGTGGCAAGTGAAGAAGTTCGGGATGATCAACATCTTTAAAATTCTTTTTTGTTTTTCCTAAGCCTGGTACATAGAGATTTAATAAACTGTGATCACGTACACTCTATAAAATCTTATTAAAAATAATGAAATTTTGTAGTATGTATAAATGAATTAAAATTTTAGTTAATTGGCGCCTACAGATTAAAAACAAAACTGTATAAAACTAATAAAAAAGCCTAAATTGCGGATATTGTAAAGGTTCACACTAGTTTGTGTGAAACTTTTACCGACATGAGTAATTAGTTTTAATGAACCAGATTTAATTTGGAAATGGTTACAATCTACACGTGTTTAAGTTTTAGATAATAAACATTAATTCTTCTATGGAGATGTGAGAGTCTTAGATTGTGGCAGGCATAGCCATTTATGAAAAAAAGAACCCTCACGTTATCACAATCTTTAGAATTTGCCCATTTATAAAAAAATAAAATAAAAAAGTCATTAGTGAAGTGACATGTATACATGCGTATGTTTTGGGATTTACCTGGTAAGAAGACAAACATGAAAGGCTCTATCTTTTGCGTTGCACAGTCTGCGTGAACATAGTACATGCATCTACTGCACTTGTAAATCGAATGATCATTTTCTAATTCCACACCACAAATCCTACATTCGCAGTCGTATAGTTGATCCAAAAACGAATATGAAAGGGTGAGCAAGTGACGGTGGCTAAAATTTTGAGTTTGAAGTGATAACTTTATGGGAAGGGAAAGACAATCAAAATGTATTAAGAAGTTAAAACAAGTGGTGCACTGATAGAAATGTCCTTCATGTTTCTTCCCACATGCAAAACACTTGCTCAAAATAGGTTCAACACTAATAGAGATCAATGGGTGTGGGTGGATAGGGTGATGGATCGTGTGTTGCTCCACGAATGTGGCACAAAGCAGATCAATTGCATAAGAACATGCTGAGCAATGATAACCAATGCCATCTCGATATTTGAAACAAGCGTGACATTTCTCATCATGTGTTGTTCTTACAAGGAAAAGAGTATGAGCAGGGTGACCTTGGAATTTTAAGGTTGTTGGAATTTCTTCACAAAACTTGTGAAGGGAGTAATTACATGACAATATGCTACACTTGTAGTAATAACGGTGGTACCAGTCTATACGTCTGCCACACCTGTTACATGTGCAGTGGAAGTTTTGCGTCATGATCAAATCATTGTCATTATATTCGTCATCGTCTTCTATGTAGTCTCGATGCATCAATTGCAAATCTACCAGCGTGAGTGGATGCTCATGTTGAAGCTCTTCTACGATTAGGCTGCTTACATCAATTTCGGTGTTTCTTTCTTTCAGTTTACTATACATGGCGTCTGATTACTTCCAAGCGTAACATACAATATATATAAAAAATATAATGAAAATCTAGAAATATTAAATAAAAGATATATAAAAAATATAATGAAAATCTAGAAATATTAAATAAAAGGTGTAAACTAGGTAAGTCGTTCATAAACTATTCATGAAAGACATGTTAAAATCTCGCATCATACTAGGATTAAACTAGCTCGGGCTTTATATACCAAATTTGACTCACTTGACGAGTTTAGGCGTCATTATTATTATATGAATATAATAATACTATTTTGTATGATAAAAAACACTTATCTTAGTACAGTATATTATTATATTTATAAGTATGACAAAGTAATTAAATAATGCATAAACATATATATTTTTGGACTGATATTCAATACATGAGCAAATTGAAGTAGATGAAGGCAAGAACCGCATGTAAACTCATACGTATTGCAATAAATGTGACCTGTACCATGACTTTTTTGATAACTCTATTTCTCTCTTACTACATGTGATTATATTCCATACATTATGTACACGCATGCTTGTGAGGTTATGTAATTCATTAATTAAATTTGATACTGCAAATGAACACGCATACATAAATTAGATATTTAAACAATATTAACTATAAAAAAATTAATAGTATATATTATGCTATTCAAGCTGGTAAAATGAGTCAATCTTGAACTTGAGCTCTTTTAATAAATCAAACTTGAGATTGGCCCTTATTCATAAATAATCTTCTAAAAAGTTACTTGAAACCCTAAAAGATGAAGAATAAGTAAATGTGTACCTTAATGATTGTTGATGATTTTATAATAATCTTCTAAAAAGCTACTTGAAACGCTAAAAGATGAAGAATGAGTAAATGTGTACCTTAATGATTGTTGATGATTTTATAACACTTGTAACTTGAACTTGAATATGACATATGTTGCTTGAATATGATATATATATAGTGGGTAAGGACAAATCTTATTTCAAATATACCTAGCTAAAGAATCAAAGCAAAGAATATCATTCTTTATCTTAATCAAATATACCTAGCCAAAGAATCAAAGCAAAGAATATCATTCTTTATTCAAATATACCTAGCTAAAGAATCAAAGCAAAGAATATAATTCTTTGTCTTATAATTGTATAAAGAATTATACTTTTCTTTGATATTTACATAAAGATTTATGCTTTATTTGTATTTGGATAAAGAAATGAATTATGTATTACTTTTGATTTCTTGAATATATTTTGGTCTAAATTTTTTGTTAAATTTATATGGATACATCGTGGTTAACCAATTTATAATCTGAATTCTAACCAAATTACCTTGATTCTCACATGATCACATACACAATGTTTCAAACCCTAGTTATAAATCTTGATTCTAGTCCACATTAACTACTCGTCTACTCAAGTACTTAGACAAAGTACTACAAGCAACATTTTAAATCCAAAATTCATAACTCATAAGTCATAACTTGTAAAGAAACAACAAACAACATCAAATAAATTAAAACAAATAAGTGATATGGTGGAAAGAAACATGCGGTGAGAATCTGGCCAAAATTAGGGTAATTGGCAGCCGGTAAAGTCAGTGCCAACCAAGGGGAATGATCAATCAGCGAAGGATCTCAAGTCTAGGGTCGGACGTTGTTCTTTCTTTTCCCTGCTTCGTTCTTTTTTGAGTTAAATATCTGGTAGGTCCCTATGGTTTGCAGATATTGCAGAGTTGGTCCCAAGACTTCAATAATTACAGAGTTGGTCCCAGTAGTTGTAATTTTTACCCCTCGGGTGATTCTTATCACTAACTAGTGTTAAGTTTTTCAGTTAAGTCTATGTTGAATGACCAAAGTACCCTTAGTTATTTAAAAAGGATAAAAATAAAAAAAAATAGTTACATATTAAAACTAAGGGTGTGCATGGGTCGGTTTGGTTTGGTTTTTACTATTAATCATAACCATAACCGCTAGTTTGGTTATGGAGTTTTGGTAACCATAACCATAACCAAACTTCGGTTACGGTTAATCGGTTATGAAGTCGGTTATGGTTAATTTCGGCTAAGTAACCAAGCAAGATTTGAAATAAATAGGGTTGTGCACGATTTAAACTTAGCTTGAGCCTATTTTGTAAGATAACAGAGACTAAACTTTTTGGTTAAACTACCGATTTGGGGTTCTTTTTAATAAGGCAATTCTCAAACAAAGAAAAAAAATTATGGCCATAACACCTTAGTTCTTTATCAAAATAAATGGCATCTACATCAAGATCATTTTGTTACTAACATACTTTTATCTTAGTAAAAACCCTCTATATGGTTTTGTAACACAAATCCATTATATAAAATTAACATTACAAGTTCGGTTCGGTTTCGGTTATATCGGTTAACCAAAGTTTCATAACCATAACCATAACCGATTGAGCGGTATACAAAATTTCATAACCATAACCGCTGGTTATATTGGTTATCGGTTATTAGTGGTTCGGTTATGTCGGTTATGGTTCAGTTATCGGTTATGGTGGTTAATTTGCTAACCCCTAATTAAAACAATATCTAAATATTTGTGAGTCTCACCCCACTTTTTCTTCAACCTCAAATCAATGTTTTCAGGACCAGACCGGAGGTCGACCCGGTCGTCTTACGGGGTCAAAGGTCTGACCGGTTCGACCAGACACTTGTCAATATACAATGCCTTCTTACACTTCTTATATAGTGGTTTAGGTTTTTTGGGTGGTGGTGGGGTGGGCGTGGGTGTTTAGGTTTTGGGTTGTGGTGAAGTGGGCGTGGGTGTTTTGGTTTTGGGTTGTGGTGAAGTGGGTTTAGGTTTTAGGTTATTGGACACTTGTCACTAGATAATGTCTTCTTACACTTCTTATTTTTAGAAGCCTTTGTAGAATAACTTAACTCATTAAATATATAATTAGTATATATATAAAAGGAGTAGGATCAAATACAAAAGCTCCTTATTGTAAGAAGGGTATAAAGACTTCTAAAAAACCCACTACAAAAAAAAACCTAAACACCCACTACCACCCAAAAACTTACCCCCCCCCCCCCGCCCCATAAGAAAAAGGGTGTGTGTGTTGGGGGGGGGGGTTAGGTTTTTGGGTGGTGGTGGGTATTTAGGATTTTTTTTAGGTTTTTTTTTCGGGGGGGGGGGGGGGGTTAGGTTTTTTGGTGAGGTATAATTTTTTTTTTATTTTTTATTTTTTTTGCGCAGAGGGGGGGGGGGGTTAGGTTTTTGGGTGGTGGGGTGGGGTGAGGGTGGGTGTTTAGGTTTTGCGTGGTGGTGTAGTGGATTTAGGTTTTAGGTTATTGGGCATTTGTCACTCTATAAATTATTCTTACACTTCTTACAATTAGGAGTCTTTATAGAATAACTTAACTCATATATAAAAGAGCTTATAAAAATCTTTCGACACTTTAAAAACTTGGTCCTCGGGCGTCGGCACATGTTGGCCGGCCCTGGTTATACCTTACCCGAAATCTAAACCGAATTCCAAACCCGAAGTGAACTATACCTAACTTATTTGAATGACTGTTATTGGACTTATAGCCCAAATTTGATATTTTGGGAAAGTTTCATTTATGAATTCAGTAATTGGTGGGTTAACGAAATTTGATATTTATAGCCCAAATTTGATATTTTGTGAGTAAATTATAGTCCAAACGTTTTCTTTTACCAGATTCACTATTTTGGACGAACCTTTTCAGGCCCACAATTTCAAGTCTAAATATAAAACCGAAACATAACTAAAACACCTACAAAAAACTGAAAACCGTACGGATTGGTTTTTAAAACTGGAACACTGAAACTTCGGTTTTGGTTTGGTTTGGTTTGTTCTCAAAACCTATGATAAAAAAAATAACTAATACAACAGGGCCTACTTTAGTTCTCATTTTTCGTCCAGGACGATCTAACAAACACAAGCGGAAAACCATAAACCTCGCAAATCGGCACTATGAACTAGAACTTTAAACGGATAAATTACACAAATTGAAAGAATGAACCACGATATCTACATAAACAAGCTTCCTAATAAAGCAAACTTGGAACTAGATGGGTGGTTCGAAACAAGCAAGATTCTGCAGGGGTTATTGTTCAAAATAAAGCAAGGCTGGTGCTTCAGGGTTTTCGACAAATAGAAGGTCTGGATTATGATGAAGTATATGCTCCGGTTGCCCGACTTGAAGCCATCCGGATCTTCTTAGCTTACGCGTCATACATGGGGTTCATTGTATATCAGATGGATGTCAAGACAGCGTTTCTATATAGAGATGTGAAGGAAGAAATCTTTGTTGAGCAGCTACCAGGTTTTGTGCATCCAGATCATCCAGAATATGCCTACAAGCTAGACAAGGCATTGTATGGATTACACCAAGCACCACGAGCTTGGTATGCCACACTAACTGAACATCTTTTGGCTCATGGGTACACACGTGGCACGATAGACCAGACTCTGTTTATCAAGAAAGTGGGCAAGGATCAGATCTTAGTTCAAATTTATGTTGATGATATTATTTTCGGGTCTACAAGTGAGGAGCTTTGCAAGGAGTTTGAGAGAGTTATGAAAAAGAAGTTTGAAATGAGTGCTCTCGGGGAAATGACACTGTTTTTGGGCCTACAAGTCAAGCAGAATTCTCAAGGGATTCTTATCCATCAAGGGAAGTATGTGGATGACGTGCTAGCAAAATTCAAGTTTTCAGACGCAAAACCAGCTAAAACACCAATGGCAGAGAGACCGTTATTGACTGAAGATGAAGAAGGATCTCCTGTGGATCAACGTCAGTATAGGTCTATGATCGGGTCGTTGATGTATCTGACAGCTAGCCGTCCTGATATCATGTTTGTTGTCTGCAACTGCGCAAGATATCAGGCTAATCCTAAAACTTCTCATCTTATTGCTGTTAAACGAATCTTTCGGTACCTTAAAGGCCGACCCCGGTTTGGTCTGTGGTATCCGAGGGATTCCAATTTTGACTTGTTTGCGTTTTCTGATAGCAACTTTGGAGGTACTGACAGTGACAGGAAATCTACATCAGCGGGATGTCAATTTCTTGGCGACAGGCTCATTTCTTGGCAATGCAAGAAACAACAAATGGCGGCGATATCTACAGCTGAAGCTGAGTACGTTGCTGCCTCTGCATCTTGCTCTCAAGTGGTGTGGATGCAACATCAATTGCAGGACTACGGTTTGACTTATCACAATACTACTATTTACTGCGATAATGATGCTGCAATAAAAATTGTTAGAAATCCTGTTTTTCACTCCAAAACCAAGCACATAGACATAATAGTTCATTTCATTAGAGACTGCTTCGACAGAGGTCTTATTACACTTGAGCAAATCGACACAGATGCAAATGCTGCCGATTTGTTCACCAAACCTGTCAGCAGCTCAAAATTCAAAGTGCTTGTGGATTTTCTGAAAATGATCCATTTTACCGACTGAGCATGTTTTTATTTCGTAGTTAAATTTGTTCATAAAGTTTTCTATTCTTAGGTAGTTGTTTATTTATGCTCAAATTTAGGGGGAGAAAAATACAAAAACAGTAAAAATTTGAAAAATACAAAAACAATAAAAAATTTGAAAAACACAAAAAGAGGCATTGCATGACTGGGAAATGAAATGAATTTTCACATTATGGTCAAGGGCTGACTCATGTAAGACCAGTATCGAAACAGTTTGACTCTAGTATTGATGTGTTGGTAGGCTCTACTCTTTAGACTGGAAACATTGGCTGTTTCTGTTTAGAATTAAAATAGTACATGACCCCAGGAAAGAAAATCACTTGGATTTAGCTCATGTCTATTTGAATGTCTGTATGTTGTCCCGGTACACACAAGCAAGATATCTACATAAACAAGCTTCCTAATCGAAACGCTAATTAGACATCCCGTTGGCCTGCCCCACTGCTCTCATAACCGCTACTGTCACCAGACACGACGTATCTCTTCTCCATCAACCGCTCCCTATCCATTTCCCGATTCCCTCTATGTTCCTGTACAACATACCAATGAAAAATGCACCCAAATATACAAGTTTTAACACACAAACTTGCATTTCTAAACGGAAAATCATCAGCCTCCAGCATATGAATCACATGACCCATTTTAGACCTCTTTTGAGCACTTGGATCCACGCAGCGTAATGCTATGCTTCAAAGCTCTTGAAGATCGTTTTAAGCCAATCCACAAGATTCACCTACAAAGTGTCTCTCCACTCAATTTTAGACAGGCTAACCACATCTGGAGGCAGGCTATAATCTACAGGGTTCTACCGCTAATAATCTCCATTATAAGAATCCCAAAGCTGTAAACATAACTTCTTTCATTTAACAAGACCGTGCTGGCATATTTGGGAGCAACATATCTAACAATCAAGCAGTCTCACTAAATTGTTGTGCTTCCACTTCAACCTTAAACTCTTTCTCAGGTTCTCCTCTGTAAAGAAAGTCAAAATTGACCAAATCTCCTTAATTTAGAGATACAAACTGAAATTAAATTGATTAGAAACCGTAGTATTATCATCCAAAACACCAGAATAAACAATCCCATAACCATCTTCACCAATCACAAATGAATACAAATAGATATGTAGTTTAGTGTATTGTCCTGGATATAATAATACTAAACTTGTTTGAGTTATGGAACATTAATCGCAATAAAAGGAGTAATTCCTTCCTTACAAACAAATGGTGAAACACATGATACTTCCAATGACGGGTCTCTGGTCTCATCATTTCACTTGGATAAAATTCTAAGCTTGTTTGAGATTCTCGTTGTTTTATCATACGTTTGTTTTCCCCAAATATATAAATTAATGTTTGGCCCAAAGAAAGGTTGAGTAATGATGTAATCTCATGCTAAAGCAAAGTTACAATGTAAGCACTTCGAGATCATATCCCCGGAGCAAATAACACAGGATGTATAACGAACTACATATATCTTCAGGGACTAAATCGTAATATCATTCAAATTATTTAAAATTCAAATGTAGTCAAAGTCTATTGTAAGATAATTATGGTCATGTTACTACTCCTAAATGTATGCTACTGTACGTGTATGTATATATATATATGTTGCTGTGAATAGAATGAATTATTCAAGCCAAATATTCTCTGTGCAATAATATGGTATCAGAGCTTTTATAATGCTCTTGCGAGTGAATCGATCCTACTCCTTCTGCTACTCTTCTTTCTCACCAATCTAAAACCATGGCTATCTCAAAGCCCTTGATCCAAATCACTGCTACAAACCACTTTCCCATCAAACTCACATCTACGAATTTTTCTGTTTCGCGCACACACGTTCAATCCACTTTCATCGGATTCAAACTCGAAGACCACATCATCGGTTATTACGATCCACCGACCAAAACCATCGCTAACAAAGACACAACCAAAACGAATCCCGCATACACGGCTTGGTTTCGCCAAGACCAAATCGTTTTTTCTGCCATTCTCGGTTCATGCACCGACGCAATTCGACCATTGATAGCTTCTGCCTCCCCTGCAAAAGAGGCTTGGAATCGTCTAACGGCCGCCTATGCCAGCTCTTCTCGATCAAGGATCATCTCCTTGAAATCGAAACTTGCAAAAAACCCGAAAGGAAATCGATCAATGGTCGAGTTTCTGAATGGCATGTGCTCCATAGCCGATGACTTAGCTCTAGTTCAGAGCCCGGTTCATGAGGAAGATCTCCTTGTTCATATTCTTAGCCAACTCGGTGAAGAATACAGTCAACTCAATGCCGCTCTTAAAACTCGACAGCACTCGATCACATACCCGGAGCTCTTTGACATGTTATTCGATTATGAAAGATCACTTAAAGAAACCTAAACCATTGCTGCTCCTTTAATGGCCACCGTGAACTTCTCGCAACGACAATTAGGTCACCATCAATCTCGGTTCTCATCGGATGTAAACAGGACCAACCATAGTACTTCACCAAATCCTCCAGCAACCAGAGGACGCCAACCACCCAACACTCCAGTGGGTTTCTCCAGTCGCAACAACAATAGGTCCAATTTTTGTTTGTCAATTTTGCTCTATTCCGGGCCATGACACACGTGAGTGTCGGAAACTCCAAAGGTTTCTAATGGAGAACCGTATCATCTTCAACACCTCACCTTTAAGTTCCATGACAAATGCAACCTTTTCTGGCTCTCAATCGTCGCCAACACCTCAGTCTTGGATGTTTAATAGTGGTGCTTCCCACCATCTCACTTCATGTCCATCCTCGCTTCACCCCGGTCTCCGAGTATGGTGGCTTGGACGAGATTTTACCTGGCAATGGTACAACTCTTCCCATATAACACACTGGTTCGGCCAACATCTCTAATTCTACTCACACACTCCATTTACCTAATATACTTTGTGTTCCTAAATTAAAAAAAATAATCTGGTTTTGGTTGCAAAATTATGTCGTACTAACAATGTCTCTGTTGAATTCTTTCCATTTCATTTTCTTGTAAGGATCTCAAAATGGAGGCGTCTCTCATGAGGGGGGAGAACATAAATGACGTTTACTACATCAACCATCAAAATCATAGCCCTCAAGTCAACTCAGTTGTTTTGACTTCACCAATTCAATGGCACCACAAACTTGGACACCCTTGCTTAAGTACTTTCAAGCATGTTTGTAAAGACCTTGGTCTTGTTTTTAAGTTGTCTAATTCATCTTTGCATTGTCAATCATGCTCCATAAATAAAAGTCACAAGTTGCCATCCGGTGAAAATTCTTTTAGTGCATCGAAGTCGTTACACTTCTTTACTCGGATGTGTGGGAAACGATTCAAAAATCAGTCGATGGTTATTTATACTATGTAGTGTTTGTTGATTATTTTTCTAAATATGTTTGCTTGTTTCCCATGAAATACAAGTCCGACGTCACCAAAATTTTTCCACAATTTAAACTCTTAGGTAGCGTTTGGTATGAAGGAATGGAAGGTGAAATGGAATGGATCATTCTGATGAAATGAAAAGAAATTTGTTTGGTTATAATGTGGTAATGGAATGGAGCATTCCAAGGGAATGTAACTCCTTCCAAATATAATAATTTCCATTCCTTGGTATGTAGGTGTTTTTTTTTTTTTCCATTCCTTGAAAGAATGGAAAGAAATATATTATTATTATTATTATTATTAATTTATTATTGTTATTATTATTATTATATTATTTATACTTATACTTTTATTTGTATTTATATTTATATTTATTAATATTCATACTAATATTAATATATATCAAAAATCTATTATTAATTTTTTATCATTAATATTATTATTATTATTATTATTATTATTATTATTATTATTATTATTGAGGCAATTATATTTTTGTCGTTTTTAACACAGTTGAGTTTCGTTGCTTCATCTTTTTTTGTTTATCAAATTATACAAAGTAATGATTCATACTATTCATATATGAGTAACCAAACATCACAATGGAATAGAATGATCTAATCCATGGGAATTTCGCACTACACTACACCCCTACACACCGGAACAAAACCGTGTTGCCGAACGCCGCCATAGGCACATTGTCGAAACCGGTCTTGCTTTACTTCTCTATACGGAACTTCCTCTAAAATTTTGGTCTCATGCTTTTGAAACCGCCGTCTATCTCATCAACCGGCTACCAACTGCGGTTCTTGCGTCCAAAAGTCCTTTTCAATGTCTCTATCTCACGACACCAAACTACACAAAATTGAAACCCTTCGGATGTCTTTGTTATCCATGGCTTAGATCCTACTCCACATCAAAACTACAACATCGATCCAAACCGTGCATCTTTTTAGGCTATTCCTCGCCAAATCCGCGTATAAATGTTTTGATCCAAACACGCATCATCTTTATCACTCTAGACATGTGTAGTTTTTTGAAAATATACTTCCATCCAAAAACCATTCTCTAATCATGAACAATATTCCCACAATAGATTATTTTTTGTCCTCCACTCAACCATCTCCTCCTTTGCATGACATCACCCCACCCATGCATGATTCTCTTTCCCACCCCATGCAACAACGTACATCATCTACATTCTCTGTCACACCCCGACCACATAAAACAGCAAAACGTGGCGGAAACATTGGGGAGTGTTGTAATAGAATCATTGTTTCACAACCATGGATTAAATAATTTCGTTTTATTGAATTAATGAACTCATTGTTTTATTACAAATCAGATAAATACAAATATTGTCTTTCAAGTTTTAAAGTCGCTAAGGCACGAGTCCATCCTATGTGTATCATGCATCAACAATCATCACAAAGCAGCACCTGAAACATGTGTAAAAATAGGTACGTCAGCATAAAAATGCCTGTGAGATACATAGGTTTTATTAATGCAGGATTCATGACTTGTAATTTTAAAAGAATGTTTTAACAAAAATAGTCATGAACTTTAAAAATGTTTTCTTTTATAAATCATATAATAAGTGATAAGAAAACAGATGATATGAAAGAAAGATGCATAGATAAATAATTAAGTAAAAATGAGTTTGTATAAAATATGTTGTTTGAAAAACAATATTTTGATAAAAAGGTTTGTAGTATATATAAAGAGTAAATTGCCATTTTAGTCCCTGAGTTTTGTCCAAATTTGCCATTTTAGTCCAAATACTTTTTTTTGCCTCTAGGTCCCTGACTTTTCCCTTTTGTTGCCATTTTGATCACATACACTAACTCCATCCAAAAACTCCATCTTTAACCAGGGGTATTTTGGGGATTTTCATTTTAAATGTTTTCAATTGCCCATTTGATCCAATTCCAAAAAATCCAAAAAATTCCAAAAAATTCTAAAAAATAATAAAAATTCTAAAAAATCGTAAAAATTCTAAAAAATTCTAAAAAATCCAAAAAATCCGTTTAGGCGCGAACCGTTTCGAACCCGAACTGTTTCGAGCTGAACCGTTTTGACGCGAACCGTTTCGACCCGTACCGTTTCGACCCGAACCGCTTCGAGCTGAACCATTTCGACGCGAACCGTTTCGACCCGTACCGTTTCGACCCGAACCGTTTCGACCCGTACCGTTTCGACCCGAACCGTTTCGAGCTGAACCGTTTTGACGCGAACCGTTTCGACCCGTACCGTTTCGAGCCGAACCGTTTCGAGCCGAACCGTTTCGACGCGAACTGTTTCGACCCGTACCGTTTCGAGCTGAACCGTTTCGACGCGAACCGTTTCGAGCTGAACCGTATCAACGCGAACCGTTTCGAGCTGAACCGTTTCAAACCGAACCGTTTCTAGCTGAACCGTTTCGAACCGAACCGTTTCGACGCGAACCGTTTCGACCCGAACCGTTTCGAGCTGAATTGTTTCGGTGCGAACCGTGCCTTATCGACGCGAACCGTTTCGAACCGTACCGTTTCGATGCGAACCGTGCCTTATCGACGTGAACCGTTTCGAACCGTACCGTTTCGATGCGAACCGTTTCGAACCGAACCCTTTCGACCCGAACCATCGAAACGGTTCGGCTTCGAAATGGTACGGGTTGAAAAGGTTCGGCTTCGAAACGGTACGGGTCGAAACGGTTTGCGTCGAAACGGTTCAGCTTCGAAACGGTACGACTTGAAACGGTTCGGTTTCGAAACGGTACGGGTCGAAACGGTTCGCGTCGAAACGGTTCAGCTCGAAACGATACGGGTCGAAACGGTTCAGCTCGAAACGGTTCACGTCGAAACGGTTCGCGTCGAAACGGTCCGGCTTGAAACGGTTCGGCTTCGAAACGGTTCGGTTCGAAACGGTTCTTGTCGAAACGGTTCAGCTCCAAACGGTACGGGTCGAAACGGCATAGTTTGGTTCGAAACGGTACGAGTTGAAACGGTTCGGCTTCAAAACGGTACGGTTCGAAACGGTTCGCGTCGAAACGGTACGGGTCGAAACGGTTCAGCTTGAAACGGTTCGGGTTCGAACCGGTTCGCGCCGAAACGGATTTTTTTTTTTGATTTTTTAGAATTTTTTTAGAATTTTTATGATTTTTTAGAATTTTTATTATTTTTTAGAATTTTTTGGATTTATTTTTATTTTTTTTTTATTTTTTTGATTTATTGGAATTGGATCAAAATGGCAATTGAAAACATTTAAAATGAAAATCCACAAAATACCCCTTGTTAAAGATGGAGTTTTTGGATGGAGTTAGTGTATGTGATCAAAATGGCAACAAAAGGGAAAAGTCAGGGACCCAGAGGCAAAAAAAAAACTATTTGGACTAAAATAGCAAATTTGGACAAAACTTAGGGACTAAAATGGCAATTTACTCATATATAAAAATATACTTTGGTTTTAAGAAAGTCGAATAAGTAATATATTAAATTATATTTCAGTTCCAAAATAGTCAAACAAATGGTATATTAAATATACTTTAGTCAACCTTCTGGGGTAGCCTAGTTGGCCAGCCTCACCCAGCCTCTTCTTGAGGTCACCGGTTCGATTCCTGGCAATGCCCTAATGGGGTGTTGGGGCTCTTCACCGTGGGTAATCACCGCCAGGCAGCTATGGGGCTAAGCTAGCTTGCGGAGTTGCAATACTCCGGCGGATGGGAGGTCCGTGCAACTACCCCCCCCCTAAATATACTTTAGTCGTCAAAATAACAATTTTCAGTAGTATATCAAAAGTATACTTTGGTTTTATTAATAACATATTAAACTATGCTTTGGTTTTATAAATAACATAATAAACTATGCTTTGGTTTTATAAATAACATATTAAACTGTGTTTTAGTAATTAACAAAATATATGTTGTTTTGTACAATATCACACATGAAAATATATCAAACTATACTTTTGGGAGTATAACAAAATATACAATAAAAATGTGATTTAAGAATTCATTCAGACCTGAGTGTATCAAAATACACATTTGAGACTATAGAAATACCACAAAGGCAATCCCTATTTGGATAAAATATCGGTTTCTGACATTCCATGACAACAGGAATGTGGTGTCAAATCCTATAGCGCTATATCATACTACCAATCGGTCCGGTGAACATAAAATAAGTACAATTTAACAATTAATTTTATAATCTTTAAAAAAATCAGTGTTTAAACCATAAATAATCATTCAGTTTGTCAAAAGATAAGTACTAATATGTATAATCAATTATACTTTGAAATCATGAACATAACAAATATGTACACATTCTTCACCCCAAAACATTGAAAACAGTAAAAGAGGGGACTATGTACTCACTTGAGAATGCTTAGAAGTCTTGAATAACAACCAAGCAACGCTAGAGGAATCACGGAATCAAACGACACCTAATATAGGTAACTAAGTAAATAAACCGGACCTAAATCGGAAGATCGGATAGAATGAGGTTTCGTAAACCAAATGAGTATGGGAACTCATGTAATATGATTTAACAAAGCCTACATACTAAATCAAAACCTAACCGAAGTGCTTACGACCCATTACGACCCGTTTAGGTAGCTTACGCTACTTTAACGTATCGTTCGCGTAAAACGCGTTCGGACCGCCTAACTAGTCCTATGACAAGTAATATATGCCTTAACATGTCTAATAATGTTGCCTAATCAGTTTAGATGTTAAAATTTATGTTACATATGCTTAAAATGAATTTATGCGTAAAAAGGGCATTTTGGTCATTTACCTAAGGCATATAAACAACCTATCATACAACTACTTAAACGAAGTGATCATTAGGTATAACCTCGGAAGGTTATTACCTATACAACTATGGTCACAAAATATGTTTGGTCGAATCCTACTGATTGACCAAACGGGTCGGCTTCGAAAGTCTAAGTGGTTGTTTAGACCGCTTATCTTACGACCCTATATAAGCACTAATCCTAAAGTGACGAGTTAAACATGTTAAAACATGTTTAACAAAGTTAGAAAATAAGTTTGATATAAGACAAAGGGTCTTGATACCCAAAAATAGTTTGGTTGCAAAATACGTATAAACGCGCATTTTGACCGAAACTATGACTCGTCACTATACCTAAATAACGTGGTAATCAGTAGGTACAGTCACAAAGGACTATGACCATCGTTATTACGCTCACGTTGCGAAGTTCAAACAAATTTCGTGTTGACCATAACCTGGTCAAAGCAGAAAGTCAAACACCGTTTGACTTTTACGCTTAAAACGCATAAAAGAACGAAAGAAGCTTACAAAGGGTCCAAGCTAGGAGGATCTTGATCTAAATACTCAGGTATGAAGCATAAAGCTTCAACTTAGAGCATTAAGATCAGATCATGTGGGAAATGAAATGAAATCTTGGCGGGTATATATAGGATTCGGTCCACCGTTAAGATCGTTTATCGAAAACTGTGCTTTAATCATGGCCTTACACTTGGGCCCAAGGCTTTAGAATACCATGGGAACATGTAAAACTATCAAATACCAGCCCATAGGGTGCAAAACCATGGGTTAAAACCATCAAAACCAAAAAAAATGGACCAAGTTCAATGTATCTGCCAGAAATTTCAAAAATGGTCCCTGCACTTGTAAAACTTGATTTTTGGCACTTTTAAGCCCCGTTAACCCCATTTCAAGGCTCTAAAATAAAGATAAAGAATAGGGAACTTAAAATATGCTCAAAAACATCTCGGATGCCGGCTCGTTTGGTTGTACAGTTGCGTTGTTCGGTTAATTACGATGAAACACGAACGGACGCGAAAAACGATCCAAATTACGCGATGAATAGAATTTTTTCATTCCAATCACTAAAATAAAATATTTTAATGATTACATAAATTTTTGGATGTCCAGATATATTCAGAACGTAAGATATGCGCGAAAATGCAAACTTATGCACTTTTTGATGCTTTTAGTCCCTGAATGACCAAAAAGTTTATTTTTGCGCACCAAACACCTCAAAGCCTATTTCTAAGCTATGTAAGGGATATTTAAGGCATATTTAACTTATGATCAAGTTTCGGAATGTTCGTTACAGTACGAATCAGCATACTTTCGCAGTTTTTCGAAATTAGTCCCTGTAAGCGAATAAACTTGATTTCGACATACCAAACCTCTCAAAACTTATTTCTAAGTTATGTAAAGGTTATTTAAGGTATGTTAAGCCTATGTCACTGTTCCAGAGTGTTTGTTGCATTAAACTGGTTATATTTACGCATAAGTTTACGTATAACCTTTTAGAAAGCGATTTAGAGCTCGGAATCGAACAAGAATTGATATGTGCAAACGATACACATATTTATACAAATCCCAAGTATGAAATACAATATTTCATTGGTTTGGTATTTGTATGATGGTTGAAGTGATACAGGTGTCACAGTCTCCCCTACTTTAGGAAATTTCGTCCCGAAATTTAATTTTAGAGGAAACTTGTGAAGACAAGCTGTGATTGTTTCGCTTTCGAACGAATCCCTCGAACCCTAAGTAAAAATCTATGTTATGTTTTGATTCTTAGCGAAATTGTCAACTGTCAAAGTGAAGTCCTTGTAGTAACAAAACATGGAGTTTCGAACTATGGACAGAAGAACGTTTCTTATGAAGACTTATCATAGGAAACTTAGGTGTGCTCGAAATCAGAGTCGGAGAGTGTAAGATAAAATGACATTGGTCAAGGTCCAGGACTTCTAGTAACTTAAATAACGCTACATTCGCAATGTAATAAGGAACACTTATTTATAGGAAGTACCAGCGGCGTATCCCCCATGCCCCTTTTTACATTGTTCCCGTTTCGTTATTCTCATCACTATAGGTCTTAACACATGACAAAATTTGTTGTGGTTTCTGTGCACTGAATTCCATAATTATGTATGCCTCCATAATTACGTAATTCCTTACACAGTCCGCACAGTTCATTTCATAATGCGTAGGGGAAAAATCAATCGAATAAACATGAAGTGACTTGACTAGACCACCAAAGGATCTTTTTAACTAGATCAACGAACGATCTTTTTAACTAGATCAACACATGATCTCTTTAACTAGACCATCGTACGATCTCCTTAAATAGACCACTTAAGGGATCTTTTCAGCTATATCATCACATGATATTCCTAACCAGATTTTTGAATCAATCTTTTAAACTAGACCACTCAAGGGGTCCAATTATAGAATAGTACTTCATAATCCAAGGGAATTAACTAAAACGTAGAAGCCCATTAAGGATTTAAGGTAGTACCTTTGGATGTCATACTATGAATCCCTCATATGGAGATATGGAAGATTCTATGAGGATTTGGATGGATCACATAAAAACACGAAACACATAAGCACATAATCACATAATTGTTTAACTTGATCTTTAATTTGTTATCTTTGGACACGGGTATTTAAAGCACACCAGGAATCCAATCCGTGGATTTCATTTGGCACATTTAAACATCTTCAAGAATCTAACTATGGAGATAGAAAGATCTTAATAGGAATTCGGCTTTGTCCTTATTGAATCTTAATGTACGTATTAATGCATACGAATAATTCAATTAAGGGCTCCGATTTGAGCGATATTTATCCACAAGGATCTAATTATGAGGATAGAAAGATCCTTTTTTGGATTTTGGAATTTGTGTAACGAGAGGTGTTTTGAAACCTTGCACTAAACGTGTTTAAGTCGATACACAGGGTAGAAAGTTCATGAGGTTGAGGTACTAGATATGCCAAGGCGACATATGAAGCAGAATTTGGAGTTTGAGCAGCGGCAGGATTTACAACAGCTTTGTTTTGGATAGCAAAGCGGCACATGTTAACAAAATGTCCCCATCGTCCACCGTGGGTATATTTGAAACAGGGTATCTGATTCGGATGATGACGGTGGCATTGATTGCACCAAGGAGCAGTTCCCTTGTATGGCTTCATCCCTGAGGCGAGTCATGGTGATAGCTAAATCAACGGTCCTCTGGAGTACGACGCCTAATTGTTGGGCAATTGTAGCACCTAGTTCGGACTTTGTTGTTGCGATGAAGAGGCATCATGAAGATAATGAAAGATATGGGAGGAAACAAGTGAAATCATAATCAAAACAGAAGGACGCATAGAAATTGCGATCATTTGTTTGTTACCTAAGGCAAACAAATGAGACGGTGACTAATCAAAGTAAATGGGTCAATATAATGTATCGTGAAGACATGCTCGCCTATAAGTGGACACTCACCCCAAGAGTTCCCAGGTAAGAGTGACTGGTCCGATACTGCGGATTTGTACGAACACTCTAGCCTTAGACAGAAGACCCAGGGTACATGCACCCACCCTTCCAGTTTGCACGTGTTCACATTATTTAGACCAAACTTTGACGAGATTTTGAAAACTTAGAGGGTTCAAAACCTTATAATAAATCATCCTAGAACAGATGATTGGTTTTCAAAGCGGATTCGAAATTTGTGTTCTTATTGTGGTTGTCACCTAAGGATAAGTGACGGTATTGTTTTAAAACTAAACACAAGATAACTTGTGTTAAGGTCCTAGGAAGGTTATAGTCTAGGTCAAAACATTACTAATAACCTAATTCCCTATAACCATTGGCTCTGATACCAACTTTTATGTCACACCCCGACCACGTAAAACAACAAAACGTGACGGAAACATCGGGGAGTGTTGTAACAGAATCATTGTTTCACAACCATGGATTAAATAATTTCGTTTTATCGAATTAATGAACTTATTGTTTTATTACTAATCAGATAAGTACAAATATTGTCTTTCAAGTTTTGAAGTCGCTAAGGCACGAGTCCATCCTATGTGTATCATGCATCAACAATAATCACAAAGCAGCACCTGAAACATGTGTAAAAATAGGTACGTCAGCATAAAAATGCCCGTGAGACACATAGGTTTTATTAATGCAGGATTCATGACTTGTAATTTTAAAAGAATGTTTTAACAAAAATAGTCATGAACTTTAAAAATGTTTTCTTTTATAAATCATATAATAAGTGATAAGAAAACAGATGATATGAAAGAAAGATGCATAAATAAATAATTAAGTAAAAATGAGTTTGTATAAAATATGTTGTTTGAAAAACAATATTTTGATAAAAAGGTTTGTAGTATATATAAAAATATACTTTGGTTTTAAGAAAGTCGAATAAGTAATATATTAAATTATATTTCAGTTCCAAAGTAGTCAAACAAATAGTATATTAAATATACTTTAGTCGTCAAAATAACAGTTTTCAGTAGTATATCAAAAGTATACTTTGGTTTTATTAATAACATATTAAACTATACTTTGGTTTTATAAATAACATATTAAACTATGCTTTGGTTTTATAAATAACATATTAAACTATGTTTTAGTAATTAACAAAATATATGTTGTTTTGTACAATATCACACATGAGAGCATATCAAACTATACTTTTGGGAGTATAACAATATATACAATAAAAATGTGATTTAAGAATTCATTTAGATCTGAGTGTATCAAAATACACCTTTGAGACTATAGAAATACCACAAAGGCAATCCCTATTTGGATAAAATATCGGTTTCTTCTGACATTCAATGACAACAGGAATGGGGTGTCAAATCCTATAGCGCTATATCATACTACCAATCGGTCTGGTGAACATAAAATAAGTACAATTCAACAATTAATTTTATAATCTTTAAAAAATCAGTATTTAAACCATAAATAATCATTCAGTTTGTCAAAAGATAAGTACTAATATGTATAATCAATTATACTTTGAAATCATGAACATAACAAATATGTACACATGCTTCAACCCAAAACATTGAAAACAGTAAAAAAGGGGACTATGTACTCACTTGAGAATGCTTAGAAGTCTTGAATAACAACCAAGCAACGCTAGAGGGATCACGGAATCAAACGACACCTAATATAGGTAACTAAGTAAATAAACCGGACCTAAATCGGAAGATCGGATAGAATGAGGTTTCGTAAACCAAATGAGTATGGGAACTCATGTACTATGGTTTAACAAAGCCTACATACTAATTCGAAACCTAACCTAAGTGCTTACGACCCGTTTAGGTAGCTTACGCTACTTTAACGTGTCGTTCGCGTAAAACGCGTTCGGACCGCCTAACTAGTCCTATGACAAGTAATATATGCCTTAACATGTCTAATAATGTTGCCTAATCAGTTTAGATGTCAAAATTTATGTTACATATGCTTAAAATGAATTTATGCGTAAAAAGGGCATTTTGGTCATTTACCTAAGCAATGTAAACAACCTATCATACAACTACTTAAACGAAGTGACCATAAGGTATAACCTGGGAAGGTTATTACCTATACAACTATGGTCATAAAATATGTTTGGTCGAATCCTACTGATTGACCGAACGGGTTCGAAAGTCTAAGCGGTTGTTTAGACCGCTTATCTTACGACCCTATATAAGCACTAATCCTAAAGTGACGAGTTAAACATGTAAAAACATGTTTAAAGAAGTTAGAAAATAAGTTTGATATAAGACAAAGGGTCTTGATACCCAAAAATAGTTTGGTTGCAAAATACGCATAAACGCGCATTTTGATCGAAACTATGACTCGTCACTACACCTAAACAACGTGGTAATCAGTAGGTATAGTCACAAAGGACTATGACCATCGTGATTACGCTCACGTTGCGAAGTTCATACAAATTTCGTGTTGACCATAACCTGGTCAAAGTAGAAAGTAAAACACTGTTTGACTTTTACGCTTAAAAACGCATAAAAGAACGAAAGAAGCTTACAAAGGGTCCAAGCTAGTAGGATCTTGATCTAAATACTCAGGTATGAAGCATAAAGCTTCAACTTAGAGCATTAAGATCAGATCATGTGGGAAATGAAATGAAATCTTGGTGTGTATATATAGGATTCGGTCCACCATTAAGATCGTTTATCGAAAACTGTGCTTTAATCATGGCCTTACACTTGGGCCCAAGGTTTTAGAATACCATGGGAACATGTAAAACCATCAAATACTAGCCCATAGGGTGCAAATCCATGGGTTAAAACCATCAAAACCGAAAAAAAATGGACCAAGTTCAATGTATCTGCCAGAAATTTCAAAAATGATCCCTGCACTTGTAAAACTTGATTTTTGGCACTTTTAAGCCATGTTAACCCCATTTCAAGGCTCTAAAATAAAGTTAAAGAATAGGGAACTTAAAATGTGATAAAAAACATCTCGGATGTCGGCTCGTTTGGTCGTACGGTTGCGTTGTTCGGTTAATTACGATGAAACACGAACGGACACGAAAAACGATCCAAATTCTGCAACGAATGGAATTTTATCATGCCAATCACTAACATAAAATATTTTAATGATTACATAAAATTTTGGATATCCGGATATATTCAGAACGTAAGATATGCGCGAAAATGCAAACTTATGCACTTTTTGACGCTTTTAGTCCCTGAATGACCAAAAAGTGTATTTTTGCGCACCGAACACCTCAAAGCCTATTTCTAAGCTATGTAAGGGATATTTAGGGCATATTTAACTTATGATCAAGTTCCGGAATGTTCGTTACAGTATGAATCGGCATACTTTCACAATTTGTCGAAATTAGTCCCTGTAAGCGAATAAACTTGATTTCGACATACCAAACCTCTCAAAACTTATTTCTAAGTTATGTAAAGGTTATTTAAGGTATGTTAAGCCTATGTCACTATTCCGGAGTGTTTGTTGCATTAAACTGGTTATATTTACGCATAAGTTCGCGTATAACCTTTCAGAAAACGATTTAGAGCTCGAAATCGAACAAGAATTGATATGTGAAAACGATACACATATTTATACAAATCCCAAGTATGAAATACAATATTTCATTGGTTTGGTATTCGTATGATGGTTGAAGTGACACAGGTGTCACGTTCCCTTCCTCATCAATCTCACCATCTCCCATAAATCTTAATTTTTTCCCACCCACTCATACCTCACCTACTGTCACTACCAATCCCCTACAAACCTTGTCTCTTGATCCATCCTCACCTTTTAGATAACTCACAACTGCCTGCCATTCCTGTCACCATACCCCTTCCCACATCACCAATTCACTCGCCTATTCCGTTAGACTCCCAAAATCTCTCACCATCCACTCAACATTCATCGGCTCCCTCAACTTCCACTCCAGCCGGTGCTCCAACCTCACCCCTCCTCTAGCACACCGTTGCCACCCCGCCAACGGAAACCTAATTCTAAATACTAAGGTTCTGTCTATGTTAATCACACCACACTTCACCCGCTTCCTATACCTCTTGAACCGACTAGGCGACTACCCATAACCAAGCCTCCAAAGAGCCACTTTGGCGCAAAGCCATGGATGCGGAATATAATGCTCTACTTCATAATCCCACGTGAAAGCTAGTTCCATCCCACAATCATAACCCAATTGGCTACAGATGGGTCTTTCGTATCGAACGAAACCCGGACGGTTCGGTTGCGAAGTACAAAGCCCGCCTTGTGGCGAAGGACTTTTTAAAACAATACGAGAAAGATTATTTTGACACTTTCACTCCTGTTACCAAGCCATCACAATTCAAACAGTTCTCTCCATTGCTCTATCTCGAGTTATCAACTACGTCAACTTGATGTTAATAATGCCTTCTTGC
Source organism: Helianthus annuus (assembly GCF_002127325.2). Taxonomy (NCBI): domain Eukaryota; kingdom Viridiplantae; phylum Streptophyta; class Magnoliopsida; order Asterales; family Asteraceae; genus Helianthus; species Helianthus annuus. Next base: position 147,866,302 of record NC_035445.2, on the reverse strand, counting down.
ACGAAACTTTACAAGAAGAGGTTTACATGGTTCAACCCCCGGGATATGGCAATCCTCGCTACCCACATCACATTCGTAAGCTTAAAAGTCTCTATACGACCTTAAACAAGCACCACACGCATGGTATATGGCATTAACCTCCTTTCTCATTGATTTTGGGTTTAAAAAGTCTCTAGCAGATCCATTACTTTTTGTCTATAACCATAAACGGGTCACATGCTACTTCATGGTTTATGTTGACAATATCATCCTAACTGTAACACCCCGAAAATTATAAAATTTAAAATCAGGATAATAAAGTATTAAATAGACAGGAACAAACTAACTAGGAATTCATAACCCAGTTAGTTACTAGTCATAAGATGGCAAATAAGAAGGTTAAAATAAGTTTATAGAAAAATAAAACTTAGGGGTTTAAGTTGTCAATTATGAAACCTCAAAGACTAAAATAGCTAATTAACACCAAACACACACACACACTTAGTGTGTGTCTGGTCGATCTCAAACACAGGGGGGCGACCCAGACTTCTCCATCAAACCCTAGTTTGTATAAAACTCAAGAATTGAAGCCTCTAATCTACTCTAAATCAAGTTCCAAACACGAATTAGTGATCACCTTGTTGCAGGGATCAAAAGGTATGTAAAATTTTGGTGTTTTGATTCAAGTTCAGTTTTAGGTTAAATGAGAAAATCAAGAATTGAGCTTGAATATATGTTGTATAGTTGAAATAGGAAGTAGTGTGATGTCTAGGGACAAACCCTAGATGAATTCTTGTTAAAAACCCTTGAATGATATTTGTGAAATTGAAATCACCATTGTAGGTGATTAATGGAACTATAGAAACTAGGTAGACACTAGGATTTTGATTACCATTCTAGTGAAAAAGCTGAATTTAGGTATTAAATTCAGTTTTTTTTAATGTCAAAAATTGTGAAAATTCGCTTTATTATAGTGAAAGTGGATGGAAATAACATGTCAAGAACATAGTAATGAATATGTAAAAATCTGACCCGCTAGGTGTTTGTTGAAACGCCTAAGTGAGGATCGAAATATTAATAATCGCACAAAAACGCAGATTCGGATATCATAATGACTTATGATAAATAATTGTAAAAAGGGTTCTAAAATAGTTGTGAATGGAACTCTTTAGGTAAAGAATCTGGATCATCAAGCGGGCGAGCCGGAGGTGATACACGTTTGAAGGGTGCGCTTTGAAGGTACGCAACCTATGGTTTCGTTATGTTATGTTATTTATTTATTTTAGTCCGTTGTGTTGGGAACTAGCTAAACAGGAAAACCCATTAAGTCACGGAAGTGACGATGTGCTATAGATGATTAAATGGGTCAAAACATGCGTTAGAAATAGATTTTGGAATGTCTTGAATGGTGGTTCCCATTCGGCATCCAAACAGGTCAAAACAAGTTGTGTTGTGAACGTTGAAGTTAATGACCATCATTTGATGAATGGTTAAAAACAAAGCGTAAGCCGTGTAGCGGACACGCTAAACTCGTTGTGAAATTGAACCTTAATATGGGAATTCAAGTTCGGAAATTTAAGCATGTCAAATAGTGTATTAAAGCAAGTTAGAAATTTTGATAACAAGCATGAAGGTTATTGCGTAAGCAATCCCTCGAGAGGGAAGCGAATCACCATAATTGGTAAAATCTAGATATGTGTAATGGCTTAATCATGTGATCGCTAAAACACAAGTTGTGGAACTTGTAAACAAGTAGGTCAAATAAACAAGGAACCGAATTGTATGTGAATTATCCTTGAACTGTAATCAAACCACGTTAATAGTAATGACGGACAAAATACCGTTAGTGGCAAAAATTAACCCGGTAAATATTAGGATTTAAATAAATAAACTAGATGATAATTAAAAAAAAGTAGGATAAATACTTTGAGAAATCAAACTATGTGAAGAGGCCCGAGTTAACGGGACTTAAAATAAAACGGGTTATGACTATCTCGAACTCACTAAGCTAACTAGGAAAGTTTAACCTAGTTAATAAGACAAAATATTGTTGAAGACAAGTAGGTTGTAGCCTACTTACTAATTAACGAAGCATGAGGGGCTAATAATGTTAAGTGAGATACTTGGGTTATTAAAAATAAAAAATAAAAACACAACACACAGTGTGTGTGCGTGATGGAGATCGACCAGGAGAACTAAAAAGGGGCTCAAACCCTAACTTCAGCAAAATCAACAAATTGATGCTTGATTCAAACCCTAAATCGATGCATGAATACATAGAAACGATCACCTAGTCGTGAGGATCGTAAGGTATGTCAAACTTTTGATATTTATGAAGTTGAGAATTCTTGATGAACTTATGAAAATCGATATTCAAGCTTGAATGATTGATACTTGGCTGAAACTAGGAGGAATTCATGTTTAGAAACAAACCCTAGTTGAAAACTTGATGAATTGGTGTCAAAACTAGGGATTTGATAATTACCCTATTATGTGCTAGGTGGGTTTTATGATAATATGATGAACACTCGGATTAGAGTGTTAAATTGATGAATATTGATGTTATAATATAAGTTCTAGTTGTAGCTCATGAACACTAGACATAGAGGGTTGATTTTGATGTAAATCTTGGTAAAAATAACTAGTTATGAACTAGTTAGTAAATATGTAAAATTATGCACATTAGGTGTTTGTTAAAATGCCTAAATGAGAACTAAAGTGTTGAAATTTAAAGTGAAAAGATGTATTTGAATGATATGGCAATTATGCGTAATATGAAGTAATAAGGGTTCTAAACATCATGTTGATTTAGACTTAATGTTGTAAACCATGTTATTGAAAATAGTTAACTTTGATAAACTAAGTTAACTAATCATGAAGTCGAATAGTAGCTTCGACATAGAAAATAAGTGAGGTGGAATAGTCGTGATTGTTATTGATTAATTTAACCGCCTTATAAATGACTGACAATAGTTTGACGCTTAAACGAGCCAGGTGGAGGCTTAGGAAAGAAGCGGTCAAATAAATCAAGTACGAGAGGAGAAGCATAATCCGGATGAGAGGTAAGTGAAACTTACACCCCCTTGTAGAATATTTGCTTATTTTATGAGTATAAATGCGATAAATATAATATGAGAAACATCGATTTCCGACGCAATTGATGCGGGTCGGACTAATATAGACAATAAAAACCATGGGTTATGGTAAAAAGGGTGAAATAGTAACTTGGTCATGAAAGGACTAAGAAATTATGAGTTTTCGATAAGATTACCTTGTAATGTAATCTAACATTAAGAAAAAGGGTAAAAATGGAATTTGGTCAAGTGTTGACTAATGTAAACTGAAGTTAAAAAGGGTACTCATGGCGTAAGCCGAAATGGGCTAAATAAGTACGGAAAGGGATCAATGAAAGGAAAAATCCGAAATGGGTTGGATGGGAAAATTGGTGATTAAAAACCATGTTTTTGCTATACATGTAAAGGTTTGGCCGTATAGGCCAAACGGGTCAAATGGTGGTTGTAACACCATTTGACATTATCGATTAATGTGGTTGTCGAGCCTTATGCTAACAGGAACGATTAGCAATTCGGATGATTCCGTCGCCATAGAAATTGTGATAATAAAAGGAAGGTATAAATCGGGTCTAATTGTTGACCCGGGCCAGGTACGCATATTTAGAATTATACTTAAAAAGCCATATTTTGGTCAAATATTAGCGAAAGTCCTTCATAGTAAATAAGGGACTAAAATTGACCAAAAAGCCCTCGATGGGTAAATTAGGCGAACAACCGATAAAGGTTGTTTATTAACTTGCATTTGATTATGGAATCATTAAATTTGAATTAAAGTTATAGGTATGCACCTTCGTGGGTCAAATGCCTAAAAATGGGTCAATTGCATAATATGACCAAAAATTTGGGAAAATTGGTTAATTATGTTAAATCCACCACAAAAATTAATTGTGGTGGAATGTAAGTAGTTATCCTAATAAGAGAATGCAAAGTGTGAAATGAGATGAACAAGTTAGATGCTTAAATGTATGAAAACTTCTAAACGGGTCAAAATAAAGTTGGTGGTAAAATGCTGGTTTAACGTAAAACGGGTAACGGGAGCGTAAACTATATGAATAATGGATCCGGGTAATGGACCATAGCTTAGATATGTTAAGAAACGAACCCCAAGCGATTAAAATGAGTTTGGATAGCTTTGGACGTAAATTGGGTGAAAAATAAATGTGCAGAGTTGACACGGTCGGGTGAACATTTGACACGACCGGGTGAAGGGGCTGTGAAAAATACATGTTTAGCTGACACGGCTGGGTGAACATTTGACATGGCCGGGTGAAGGGGCTGAAAAATAATAATAATAATAATAATTTCTTGTGTTTAATTATTTTGTTCAAATGCTTTGATTTCTAATCGTTTGAATGAAATGCAGGTTTAATATGTGATGCCGGTGGACGATCAAGCTCGTTAAAGAACCGAACACAACAAGATTCAAGCTTCCGCGAAATGATTCGTCGTCACGTTTTTAAACGGCGAATTTTCTACGAAATGTTGAATTGTGTTATTTCTAAAAGTTTTTAAGAAATGCATATTTTGTAAAGTATGTGTAAACATATTTAACTAATTATAATCGAAATTTATATAAAAATCGTATAAATGGACTAAGGGTCTTACAAGTTGGTAATCAGAGCCCAAGGTTAAAAGAATAAAGTGTTCGGTTCGAGGTTTGATCGCAAATCCGGTAAGTACATGTATATTAATCATTTAGGAAGAGTTAAAGTGTAACAACACATAGAGTTATCGTGTAATACACGCTACTCCAATCAAATCGGTAAAGGATTAATATAGTCGACAAAATTACGCGCGTTGACGCGTATAGTAGAAAAGCCTTGTATTATAATACGGGCAATTATTGAAATTGATGTTATTAACTCTTCTAAATGTTTTAGTTGAAGGTGACGGGTGGTCCTTTGGACAACCCTTAAGCATGTTAAAAGATGAAATAATCCTCCACTTAATCATGTAATTATCTTGAATTAGATAACTACCGTTGCTTATGTTTCAGGTGCATTTCGGGGGCTAAGAGATGGATTAAATGCAGCTTTGGAGGCTTTGGTGATGAACGGGTCAAGCGTGGAACAAAAGACGAAAGAAAGAAGAAAATTCAGGTCATCACCGTAAATTACGGTCCCACCGTAATTTACGGTGGACCTGAAAATCAAATGGTTCCTACCGTAGCACAGACTATCCTCACCGTAATACTTTCATGTTCACCGTAAATTACGGTGATGCCGTAATTTACGGTGGAGTCTGCGAAGAAAACTTGTAACTGCCACTTTTAAGTTAGTTTTGGGGTGTCTTTTCATTATCTTTCATCATTGGACGGTTTTGGATCATCATTGGGGCGATTTTTGGCTGCTTGCTTGGTTTGTGAACAATTCATATCATTCGGTTTGTATTTTCAATTCGTATGAACATTAGTTTGATTATGATGATGATTCACCGAGCCATGTCCGGCTAAACTCTTCGGTGATCATCTTAGGTGAATGTTTCTTGAACTTTTGTGTGTTTTAATTCTGAATTTCTAGAATGATAACTTGCGTTGCTTGAATATCATGGTGTATGTTTGATTGTTTGTAATTTGTTAATCGATATTGCAATTTCTAGTCTTAATCGTACGTTCTTGGTGTCGTTGGCAATCGAGATATCACGGGAAGGGTTAGGGTTGGTTATTGATTAATTGGTCATCGGGAAACAACCTCGCGTTTATATAATCCGAGTACTTTGTTCCCTTTTATCACTTCAATCATCTATACACGAGTTATGTCTATGTAACTCTTTCTAGTTGGAATTACACACAATTGTTTAAAGAAACTGAAACCTAAGGTGATCATTGTTCTCTCCTAATTTGCTTTACAACCGACTTTGATTTGAATTAGTTTTTAATTTAGTTTTCTAAATCAACAATCCAAACTCTTGAATTTTAATTTCTGCAATTTAGTATAATATTAGTTTAAGTACAAAGCTATACAATCGACACATCTTCCACATACTCCCTGAGTTCGATACCCTACTACCACTATCTATAGTTGTTTGGGGATTAAATTTGCGTGACCCACGACATCACGTCAAATTTTGGCGCCATTGCCGGGGAGTAGTGCGCAACGTGTGTTAGTTTAATAGTTTTGTTTGTTATTTTCGGGTTTACGTTGGTTGTGTTTAGTGTGCAGGTACTTCAGGTGTATGCATACTAGAGGCTCTCACAGGTCATCACCGCTATCGTTTGATCCGGAAATTGAAAGAACGCTAAGACAAAACCGAGTTTTAGTGCGAGAAAACAAAATCATTGGTTCACCCACTTCACCCATCACACCGAGAAACATCATGGCTGATTCTCAAATTCCACCTACAACGGGTCAATCATCCTCAACCTTTATACCTACTTCCACCCAACCATCACCAAACACCACATTACCTAATACCACCGTTGAATTCACACCATCCAATGTCACCCAACCAATTACCACTCAAACTGAGCCTACCATCACCTACAATCCATCCACCACAATCCCACCATTATCTCACTTCTTTCCCCCAACTACGGGTCAATCAACATCCACTTTCACGATTGCACCAAATTCAACTATTGTGCATACTACCTCATCCTTTAGACCACAACAATCTGGTTTTCAGTATTCGACCATTCCAGTTGGGCAAACTTCAGGAATTCAAGGGGATGGTTATGATGAGGGATTTGAAGATTTTGAGGGGTATGAAGATGATGGGTTCGGTTATGGAAATTATGGTGATCAAGGGGAGTTTGGGTATGTTCAAAGTCAATCTCAAGGGATGGCAAGTGTTGGTGGAATACCACAACAACAACTTATACCACAACACATTCGGCCAAGACCACAAGGGCCACCAATACAACAACCGATTCCATTGCAACAAGTCCGGCCACAACATGTACAACAACAACAATTTCAAAGACCACCTCAGCGCCCACCGATGCGACAACAACAGTTTCAACAACCAAACGCACCACAAGGGCAAGTACCAAGACCAAATGGTCCTATTATTCCGAGAGGTAGGTATGGTGTACCAAGAAGACATCTTAGAGAAAATGTGAGGGGCATTGAAGCACATTTTCGGCCGGTAATCACGCAAAACCCTTCACCGGTAGTCATTCCTCATAATGATCAAGGGCGAACATTCGAAGTAAGAACCAACTCTTTGCAAAGTTTACCAAAGTACAAGGGGTTGGCAAATGAGGAGCCTTATTTTCATTTGGAGGCTTATGATTCTATTTGCAATACTCTTGGGAGTCAAGGGTTTTCAGCCGACGATATCAAATTGGTTTTGTTCCAATTTTCTTTGGAAGAGAAGGCTAAAAAATGGTTCTACACGTTACCTTCGGCATCAATATATACATGGGGGGAGACGCAACAAACATTCTTGGATGAGTTTTACACCGCCCAAAAGACCAACGATGCAAGGAAGGGATTGAGAAGCTTTCAACAACAACATGGTGAGATGTTTCATGAGGCGTTTGAGCGCTTCAATATGATGATTAAAAATTGCCCTCACCATGGGATTGAATTATGGGAGTTGATGAATGCCTTTCATGAGGGGTTGAGTGCCGAAGACGCACGTGATTTGATGTCTATCACCGGTGGGACATTTGGAACAAACTATGAGAATGAAGATTGGGAGTTCTTGGAAAGCATGGCAACTACATCAAAGAGGAAAGCTCAAGCCTCAAGAAGAGCCCGACCGACCACTAACCGACCGCAAGTGCACGCCATAGGTGATGGTAATGTTCAAACCACTAACCAAATTTATGATGTTTGTGCTTTGTGTAATGAGATAGGTCATGCGGCTGAAAATTTCCAAGGGATGTTGGAAGGGCAATACGAGGAGGTCCATGCGGTTCAAGGTCATGGTCAAGGAGGAGGTGGTAGGAACTACAACAACATGAATTCTAATACCTACCACCCCGGATTGAGGAACCACCCGAACTTTAGATATGGGAACCCTTCAAATCAAGCGAACCCAAATTTTCAAGGTAGCCAAGGTAATTTTGGTTCACGGCCATCTTACAATAACCAAGGTGGGTACCGAGGCGGAAATAATCAAGGTTATCAAAAACAATACCAAACGGGCCAAGAACAAGGGGGGTCTTCGGGTGGAAACGAGGTGATGGAGATGCTCAAGAGCATGCAATTGGAGATGCAAAAACGGAACCAACTTGATGAAGTGCGAATGCAAAAAGATGAGGTTCGTGATAAAAGCATCCAATCACTAACAACCCAAATGGGTCAATTAGCAACTGAGGTGGCGGAATTGAAGAAAGGTAAGGGTCAACTTCCAAGTGACACTAAGGTAAACCCTTCACATGGTTCGTCACGAGGTAACGTTAATATCAATCATGTTAGTGTTTTAAGAAGTGGGAAAGAATTTAAGGCCAATTTGTCACCCGAATTGGTTGAGGGGGTGGTTGAGGATATCACGGGAATTGAAAGTGATGATGAACTTTCACCGGTTAAACCAAAAGAAACAATTATTAAAAAACCGGGTTTGGGTGAAAGTGAAAAGAATGAAAAAGTTGAGGGTGAACCGAGTCAAGTTCCATTTCCATCGGCCCTTCTTGATCCGGGAAAGAAAAATTTTATTGTGTCGAGAGGTCCTCAAAAAGAGGAGATGTGGGATATGTTCAAACAAGTAAAAATAAATCTCCCACTCCTCGATGCAATAAAACAAGTCCCCGCTTATGCAAAATTCTTAAAAGAATTATGTACACAAAAAAGGCAAAACAAGAAGAAAGTGCCTAAGCGGGTGGATTTGACCGGGCAAGTAAGTGCGGTGTTGAATGGGGAGCTTCCTCCTAAGCTCCAAGATCCGGGCACGCCATTGATTAATGTACAAGTTGGTAATTTTCAAATGGCTAAGGCGTTGCTAGATCTCGGAGCCGGAGTTAGCATTTTACCAGGGGGCTTATATGACCAATATGACTTTGGTCCATTAGCAAGGGTGGAGACGACGGTTGTTTTGGCCGACTTGTCTCATAAGTTGCCTCGGGGTATGGTTCAAAACGTAATTGTAAAAATTGATGAGTTTTATTACCCGGTGGACTTCTTAGTTTTGGATTACTCATCGGCGGACCCTAAACAACAACAAAATATAATCTTGGGTCGGCCATTTTTAAGCACCGCACATGCTATTATTGATTGTAGATATGGTACAGTTGATATGGCGTTTGGAAATCGAAAAATGCGTTTGAATGTTTTTACTAACAATTCTAATGCTAACGGTGTTGATGAGTGTTTCATGGCAGACATAGTAGATGGATGCAACCCGCATGAGTATGAGGAGGATGGTTTGGATATTTTCCTGTGTGACTTTTCTGAACAGGTACATGCTTATGCACTACGGGTTGAAGAGGAAGCACAAGATGCTATGGCAATGAAAGAAGGTAGACCACCATGGACCCACCAATTCGAGGGTCTACCGGTGGAGATCGATTCGGGTACAAAACCATCATTGGAGGAACCACCAAAGTTGGAGCTCAAGGACTTGCCTAGCCATTTGAAGTATGTATTTTTAGGGGATAATGACACTTTACCGGTCATTATTGCCTCTAATTTGGAGTTGGCACAAGAGCAAGCATTAATGGAGGTTTTAAAAGTGAACAAAGATGCTATTGGATGGACGATTGCCGATCTCAAAGGAATTAGTCCATCCATTGTCATGCATAAAATTATCACGACCGAAGATGCCAAACCGACACGAGAAGCTCAAAGGCGGTTGAACCCGAACCTAAGGGAGGTAGTTAAAAAGGAGGTAATTAAATGGTTGGATGCGGGAATCATCTATCCGATTTCGGATAGCGCTTGGGTAAGTCCTACCCAAGTTGTGCCTAAGAAGGCCGGCATTCAAGTAGTCAAGGATGAAAGTGGTGAACAAATTGCCACCCGACCGGTTACCGGGTGGCGGGTGTGTATTGACTACCGAAAACTGAATGCCGCCACTTCTAAGGACCATTTCCCACTACCTTTCATTGACCAAATTATTGAAAAATTGTCGGGTCAAAAATATTATTGCTTCTTAGATGGGTATTCGGGTTATAATCAAATCGCCATACACCCGGATGACCAACACAAGACCACCTTCACATGTCCATATGGCACCTTTGCGTTTAGGCGAATGCCATTTGGCTTGTGTAATGCTCCGGCAACGTTCCAACGATGTATGATGAGTATTTTCTCGGACATGGTTGGAGAGTCGCTCGAAGTATTTATGGATGATTTCTCCATTTTTGGCACTACTTTTGATAATTGTCTCAACGAATTGCAAAAGGTTTTGAAAAGGTGCGTTGAGAAAAATTTAGTGCTAAGTTGGGAGAAAAGTCATTTCATGGTGCAAGAGGGCATTGTGTTGGGGCATGTGATTTCGGAAAGGGGGATGGAGGTGGATAAGGCAAAGATACGGGTAATATCATCTTTGCCACCTCCTAAAAATGTTAAGGGCGTAAGGTCATTCTTGGGACACGCGGGTTTTTATAGACGTTTCATTAAGGGTTTTAGTGTTATCACCAAACCCTTATGTAACTTGTTATTAAAAGATGTCCCATTTGATTTCACTAACGAGTGTATGCAAGCTTTCACTGTTTTGAAGGAACATTTGGTCAAGGCGCCTATCTTGCAACCACCCGATTGGTCAAAGCCTCCCAAAGCCATACATTGGGGTCAATGTATCCCAAGTGTGGGGATGGGGGGAATTTTTTTTTTGAGTTTTTTTGAAAAATTTTAAGCCAAGCGAAATAATGTGAAATCTTGACGCCCTAATTTATCTCCAAGTTGATGCACCGGCAACCCTTGATACCTTTTTCATTCTTGGTGAGAGTTGTAGCCACACTTGTACATAAATAATGATTGTCTTTGATGAGAGTGGCTACGGGTGGGGGTGCTTTAGAACTTGTGCTTGAATGCGATTTGAATCCTTAGTTAAACATGAATGTAGAAAGGATAAGGGCATTAGGTAGCCTCGTCGTTGGTGTGAGCGAGTGTGGGACTTGGGGGGTTGGACCTCATAAGTATATATATGAGCATGGTAGTGAGAGGGGCGGGGGTTTGGACATTTAGTTGCCCATTTTGTGCCTTTTAAGCTTATCATTTGTTTCCCCTAGCTACTTACTTAAAAATTTACCCAGATTTGACCCGGTCTTATAGTGTTAGTGATAGTATTAGTAGCTTTGCTAGTTTGAAGTAGATATGGTTAATGCGTTATTGTATGGGTGTTTATTTGAAAAAAAAAGCAAGAAAAAAGAAAAAAAAAGAAGAAACATAAAAGAAAAAAAGGGGGGGGGGCTTAATTGTCTTGTATATAGTAGTTTGTTTGTTTGTTAGTTTGTTTTTGTTTGTAATAAAAAGACCGGGTCGAATTTTCGCTACTTCATATATATTCCATTCCCTACCTATACACCTAGCCGCGTTACAACCTTGAAGTCCCTTTGATTTGCATTCATGTTTGACCCATTTTAGGAGAATGATCGATTCAGGTACAAGCTTATGATTGTGCAACCACCCGTTGGCCTAGTGTGTGTCTAGCTTATCTTTGCTAGTTTTCACTTGTAGCCGAGAGGAGAGAATTTGAGAGGGGTGCATTGCTTGGGTGTTAAAAAGGGGTTGGTAAAGAGATTGGATGCTTTGCTTGGTTTGATTTGATAACTTGTTTTGAAATCATTTTGATGAGTTGCTTGGGACAAGCAACGGTTAAGTGTGGGGATGTGACGGGTGGTCCTTTGGACAACCCTTAAGCATGTTAAAAGATGAAATAATCCTCCACTTAATCATGTAATTATCTTGAATTAGATAACTACCGTTGCTTATGTTTCAGGTGCATTTCGGGGGCTAAGAGATGGATTAAATGCAGCTTTGGAGGCTTTGGTGATGAACGGGTCAAGCGTGGAACAAAAGACGAAAGAAAGAAGAAAATTCAGGTCATCACCGTAAATTACGGTCCCACCGTAATTTACGGTGGACCTGAAAATCAAATGGTTCCCACCGTAGCACAGACTATCCTCACCGTAATACTTTCATGTTCACCGTAAATTACGGTGATGCCGTAATTTACGGTGGAGTCTGCGAAGAAAACTTGTAACTGCCACTTTTAAGTTAGTTTTGGGGTGTCTTTTCATTATCTTTCATCATTGGACGGTTTTGGATCATCATTGGGGCGATTTTTGGCTGCTTGCTTGGTTTGTGAACAATTCATATCATTCGGTTTGTATTTTCAATTCGTATGAACATTAGTTTGATTATGATGATGATTCACCGAGCCATGTCCGGCTAAACTCTTCGGTGATCATCTTAGGTGAATGTTTCTTGAACTTTTGTGTGTTTTAATTCTGAATTTCTAGAATGATAACTTGCGTTGCTTGAATATCATGGTGTATGTTTGATTGTTTGTAATTTGTTAATCGATATTGCAATTTCTAGTCTTAATCGTACGTTCTTGGTGCCGTTGGCAATCGAGATATCACGGGAAGGGTTAGGGTTGGTTATTGATTAATTGGTCATCGGGAAACAACTTCGCGTTTATATAATCCGAGTACTTTGTTCCCTTTTATCACTTCAATCATCTATACACGAGTTATGTCTATGTAACTCTTTCTAGTTGGAATTACACACAATTGTTTAAAGAAACTGAAACCTAAGGTGATCATTGTTCTCTCCTAATTTGCTTTACAACCGACTTTGATTTGAATTAGTTTTTAATTTAGTTTTCTAAATCAACAATTCAAACTCTTGAATTTTAATTTCTGCAATTTAGTATAATATTAGTTTAAGTACAAAGCTATACAATCGACACATCTTCCACATACTCCCTGAGTTCGATACCCTACTACCACTATCTATAGTTGTTTGGGATTAAATTTGCGTGACCCAGAAGGACACTCCCAATGGAAGATAGCGGGAGTATCACGAATTGCGGATTTGACGAAGGAACGGTCCAAAGTACGACAAGTAAAACATGCTCACCAAGGACCTAAATCACGTGGTGATCGCGAACAAGGCTAATGGCAAGATAAGCCCGTTAGGACAAGCATTACCAGGTGCACATTTTAAATTTAATTGCACAAATAGTAATATGAACCAAATATGTAGAGATTGAAAGTTGCATATGTAGATTGAAAACTTGGAAAAAACCCGAATAGAAAACCTATCCGGGATATTGTTTCCAAGAGAAACAAATAGAGGCATTACTTACATGGGGTGTAATGTGAAAATTATAAAAAGCTCATGTATACCAGGTGTTGATCGCTTACTCTGGCCAAGTAAGTGGTGAGCACGTGGTACCATGAACTTTTTATGATGGACATACTTACATCCGATGTAGTAAGCACAGGGTAAATGGGACAAATTAAAAGTACCCAAATGAATCAAATGAGCAAAATATTTAATAATAATGTAAACGCACAGCCAGGTGACGAAAGCGTATTACATTAAGATAATGAGCCCGAGTGAAGGGACAAAGATTAATGTAAAATGACTAAGACATGCATTGGGAGGGGGTGTACTTACACTCGAACCCGGAGAATGCAAATATGTAAAATGACTAAGATGTGCATTGGGAGGGGGTGTACTTACACTCAAACCCGGAGAATGCAAATATGTGAAATGACTAAGATATGCATTGGGAGGGGGTGTACTTACACTCGAACCCGGAGAATGCAAATATGTAAAATGACTAAGATATTCATTGGGAGGGGGTGTGCTTACACTCGAACCCGGAGAATGCAAATATGTAAAATGACTAAGATATGCATTGGGAGGGGGTGTACTTACACTCGAACCCGGATAATGCAAATATGTCTTTTAACGGGCCGTTTTTGTAAAACGTCATACTTGAGGACAAAGTCGGGATATAAAAGTGAAACGAAGTCTTAATGCATACCGGAAGAGTTGCAATAATAACGACTTCGGTAAAACACCCGGTTGATGGGTAAGGAGTTAAACACATGCGTAGACCGAGAAACGGGAACTCGGATGGAAAGTCAAAAGACTCGGGTTTTGAGTCATGACTAAAAGACGACAAGATTACGTAAATAGAAATTTTGATAAATTATGTTCAACTACTTTGAAGTTGAACGGGTCAAACAAAGAATGAAGTTTGACATCCATAAATGATAAAATTTCAAATGAATAAGTCAAACGGGTTGAATATAATATAATGCCGGATGGCATTAGTAAGCGCAAGTTGAATAACGGTAGCGTTAAAAGCAAAAGAATAATGAGACTGGTAATGGGACATAATCAAATACGAATATATGTAAACTGGATAATGGTGAGCATAAGATGAACCGACGCACAAATGACGTGAGAAATCATAAAGTCGGAAAATTTGTCCAAAGAAAACAAATGTAGCCTTAGACTACGGTCAAGGTCAAAGGATATACCAAGACGAAAATAAATGATTTTGAACATAAAAGGGTACCTTAACGCCCTACACATATATAGGTGTATATACCTTTGAATAAAGACTTGAATAAAAGATGATCTACGGGATTATCATAACCTACGAGATTATAAATAAGGCTAAGGTCTACGGGACCAAAAAGACCCTTTGTTCACAAATAGAAAGAAACGAACGGTTAAGGTCTCACCTTAATGAGGTAAAAAGATGAAAATCTAAAGAAATAGCCTACGAGGCTAAGAGAAAGAACATACGGGTCAATAGTATAAAGTGAGGGAACTTATTATTATTCCCCGGGTAAAACGAGAATGGAAAGGAATAAATTACTGATTGTCAATTTCCTTGATATGAGTAATTGATGTAAGACAAAGATGAAACGTTAAACTAAAATTCACTTATAGTAAGAGACGACGTTTTAACAGATATGAATATTATGAAATGAATTCGGAAAATGATTAATATCAAGGAATATAGATCTTAACACCGTTAGGTGCAAGGCGATACATTCGAAGGAAAAATTTTCGATAATAAAAGTCAAAAAGTGATGTGATCACGGTCACAAAAAGTGAAATAGAATACAATCAAGTCGTAACACGAGTTACGAGTTATGAAAATCAGAAAACACGCAAGAGGCGGGGTTGGCATTAAGATATACCCGAATGACGTGGAATAAAGTCACGGCGACTAATCAGTCTAGCCGGTAAAACATTTTAAAGTCGGAATAGTGTTATGACTTATACAAAGCGCCTGTTGAAATAAGATTAGCTTGAAGTAAACATGTTGAAAATAAATACAACCGAGTGATCAGATGACAACTCGGTCAAATAAGTGACTAAAATAAGAAATACAAGCTGAAAATAATGGCCTTCGAGGCCTTACACGTGAAAGGCACATACGTCATATGCCTTAAAACCAAAACATATTACCATGCTTTTTGGTGAGATTATTATTATATGCGAGCAATTGCGCAAGTAGTTGTTGAAGCCAAGTCCGTAGAGTTGAACCTAAGGCACTACGTAAGAAAGGTTTCGAGGACGAAACCTCTATAAGGGGTTAGACTTGTAACACCCCAAAAAAGGGTTTGGTAATCAAACCACGTTAATAGTAATGACGGGCAAAATACCATTAGTGGCAAAAATTAACCTGGTAAATATTAGGATTTAAATAAATAAACTAGATGATAATTAAAAAAAAAGTAGGATAAATACATTGAGAAAACAAAGTATGTGAAGAGGCCCGAGTTAATGGGACTTAAAATAAAACGAGTTACGACTATCCCGAACTCACTAAGCTAACTAGGAAAGTTTAACCTAGTTAATAAGACAAAATATTGTTGAAGACAAGTAGGTTATAGCCTACTTACTAATTAACGAAGCATGAGGGGCTAATAATGTTAAGTGAGATACTTGGGTTATTAAAAATCAAAAATAAAAACACAACACACAGTGTGTGTGCGTGATGGAGATCGACCAGGAGAACTAAAAAGGGGCTCAAACCCTAACTTCAGCAAAATCAACAAATTGAAGCTTGATTCAAACCCTAAATCGATGCATGAATACATAGAAACGATCACCTAGTCGTGAGGATCGTAGGTATGTCAAATTTTTGATATTTATAAAGTTGAGAATTCTTGATGAACTTATGAAAATCGAAATTCAAGCTTGAATGATTGATACTTGGCTGAAACTAGGAGGAATTCATGTTTAGAAACAAACCTTAGTTGAAAACTTGATGAATTGGTGTCAAAACTAGGGATTTGATAATTACCCTATTATGTGCTAGGTGGGTTTTATGATAATATGATGAACACTCGGATTAGAGTGTTAAATTGATGAATATTGATGTTATGATATAAGTTCTAGTTGTAGCTCATGAACGCTAGACATAGAGGGTTGATTTTGATGTAAATCTTGGTAAAAATAACTAGTTATGAACTAGTTAGTAAATATGTAAAATTATGCACATTAGGTGTTTGTTAAAATGCATAAATGAGAACTAAAGTGTTGAAATTTAGAGTGAAAACATGTATTTGAATGATATGGCAATTATGCGTAATATGAAGTAATTAGGGTTCTAAACATCATGTTGATTTAGACTTAATGTTGTAAACCATGTGATTGAAAATAGTTAACTTTGATAAACTAAGTTAACTAATCATGAAGTCGAATAGTAGCTTCGACATAGAAAATAAGTGAGGTGGAATAGTCGTGATTGTTAATGACTAATTTAACCGCCTTATAAATGACTGACAATAGTTTGACGCTTAAACGAGCCAGGTGGAGGGTTGGGAAAGAAACGGTCAAATAAATCAAGTACGAGAGGAGAAGCATAAACCGCATGAGAGGTAAGTGAAACTTACACCCCCTTGTAGAATATTTGCTTATTTTATGAGTATAAATGCGATAAATATAATACGAGAAACATCGATTTCCGACGCAACTGATGCGGGTCGGATTAATATAGACAATAAAAACCATGGGTTATGGTAAAAAGGGCGAAATGGTAACTTGGTCATGAAAGGACTAAGAAATTATGAGTTTTCGATAAGATTACCTTGTAATGTAATCTAACATTAAGAAAAAGGGTAAAAATGGAATTTGGTCAAGTGTTGTCTAATGTAAATCGAAGTTAAAAAGGGTACTCATGGCGTAAGCCGAAATGGGCTAAATAAGTACGTAAAGGGATCAATGAAAGGAAAAATCCGAAATGGGTCGGATGGTTAAATTGGTGATTAAAAACAATGTTTTTGCTATACATGTAAAGGTTTGGCCTTATAGGCCAAACGGGGCAAATGGTGGTGGTAACACCATTTGACAATATCGATTAATGTGGTTGTCGAGCGTTATGCTAACAGGAACGATTAGCAATTCGGATCATTCCGTCGCCATAGAAATTGTGGTAATAAAAGAAAGGTATAAATCGGGTCTAATTGTTGACCCGGGCCAGGTACGCATATTTAGAATTATACTTAAAAAGCGATATTTTGGCCAAATATTAGCGAAAGTCCTTCGTAGTAAATAAGGGACTAAAATTGACCAAAAAGCCCTCGATGGGTAAATTAGGCGAACAACCCATAAAGGTTGTTTAGTAACTTGCATATGATTATGGAATCATTAAATTTGAATTAAAGTTATAGGTATGCACCTTCGTGGGTCAAATGCCTAAAAATGGGTCAATTGCATAATATGACCAAAAATTTGGGAAAATTGGTTAATTATGTTAAATCCACCACAAAAATTAATTGTGGTGGAATGTAAGTAGTTATCCTAATAAGAGAATGCAAAGTGTGAATTGAGATGAGCAAGTTAGATGCATAAATGCATGAAAACTTCTAAACGGGTCAAAATAAAGTAGGTGGTAAAATGTTGGTTTAAGTGTAATAAAGAAAAATGTAAACTGGGTAACGGTAGCGTAAACTATATGAATAATGGGTCCGGGTAATGGATCATAGCTTAGATATGTTAAGAAACGAACCCAAGCGATTAAAATGAGTTTGGATAGCTTTGGACGTAAATTGGGTGAAAAATAAATGTGCAGAGTTGACACGGCCGGGTGAACATTTGACACGGCCGAGTGAAGGGGCCGTGAAAAATACATGTTTAGCTGACACGCCCGGGTGAACATTTGACATGGCCCGGTGAAGGGGCTGAAAAAAAAAATAATAATTTCTTATGTTCAATTATTTTGTTTAAATGCTTTGATTTCTAATCGTTTGAATGAAATGTAGGTTTAATATGCGATGCCGGTGGATGATCAAGCTCGTTAAAGAACCGAACACAATCAAGATTCAAGCTTCCGCGAAATGATTCGTCGTCTCGTTTTTAAACGGAGAATTTTCTATGAAATGTTGAATTGCGTTATTTCTTAAAGTTTTTAAGAAATGCATATTTTGTAAAGTATGTGTAAACATATTTAACTAATTATAATCGAAATTTATATAAAAGTCGTATAAATGGACTAAGGGTCTTACATGGACGGATATTTTATGTAAATGTCATAGATAATTGGGTCCGTAATTTAATTACGGACGCGTAGGAAAAAGAATCGGCTAAATCGGACCTACGGATCCAAAGTTATGACCATTTGAAGCTGAATTTAGTGAAAATCCGGAGCTGGCAGAAAATGCGGGTCAATAACCTGCATCTGCTGGAAAACCGTTCCCCCCCCCTCCCCGCGCCACGCGACAGGATCACATGGATCTGGCGCGACACGCGAGAGCTGTCGCGCCACGCGACAGGGCAAAATTTTATTTCTATTTTATTTTTGCATGATTCAATGATCGGGATTTGTTTATACACTTAATTTAAATGTCTAAACTAATATCTGAAGTGGTTTTGACCTTAGGTGACAAAGGGGACTTTCCGGATGGCGATCAAGCATCAATTGTCAAGAATCGAACGCACTAAACAAAGCTTCCGCACTTGATCTATTTTTTCTTAGTAATATGTAAACACTTTAAGTTATGTCTTGAAAGTTTATTTAGGAGGTTGTTAACTTGAATATTATGAACATGTATGGTCTTAAAACCATGAAATTTTGTAAACTCAAAATTTTTGTATGAAATGCATGTGATATATTATTAATTTCAGTCCTTTTAAGAAGGGACTTACACTAACCGGAAATAACTCTGTTTTCATTAAAAAGTTTGTGTCTAATCTTGCTTCTCAGTTCTCTCTTTCCTTGGTTCACTTAGTAATTTTCTAGGTGTGGAAATAATCTCTACATCACATGGGTTGTTTTGTCTCAACACAGTCACATCCATGACTTACTTACTCAACATGATTTGGATGTAGCAATGACTGTCAACACACCTTTGAGCACTTCTCAAGTTCTCACACACACTGATGAAACTCCCAAAGTGGGCCCGACTCCTTACCGAAAGCTTGTCGGGTCACTGCAATACTTATCGTTCACAAGGCCCGACATCTCTATTGCGGTGAATAAACTCTCATAGTTTATGCACTCACCGACCCAAACGCATTGGCAAGCTTTAAAACGGTTGCTTTGCTACCTTAAAGGCACTATACGGTCTATTTTTAATCGACCTTCTCCCTTGGAACTAAATGCATTCTCGGATTCGGATTGGGGGGTGTTAGAACCGCCAGTCGATCTACTACTGCTTACATATTATACCTTGGCTCGAATATCATCTCATGGAAATCGGCTAGGCAAAAGTCAGTTTCCCACTCCTCCACTGAAGCCGAGTAGAAGGCACTTACAAATGCCCCAGTCGAATTGTCTTTTGTCCAAAACCTCTTAATTGAATTGGGCATATCAATCCAAGAGCCACCACATCTATACTGCGACAACACAGGTGCGACTTGTGCTAACCCCATCTATCTCGGATGAAGCACATCGCACTAGATTACCACTTCGTGCAAGAAAAAGTTACAGCCGGTGCTCTAAAGGTTCTTCACGTCAACTACAAAGACCAACTCGCTGGCGTTCTCACTAAACCACTTTCTCGGGCTCCATTCACATCACTTAGATCCAAGATTGGAGTCTCCGACGGATCCTCCATCTTACGGGGGCGTATAACGAATTACATATCTTCAGGGACTAAATCGTAATATCATTCAAATTATATATATATATATATATATATATATATATATATATATATATATATATATATATATATATTAAGCCCATTAAGTCTAACCAACTTTTAAATCAATCTCCACCATTAGATCTTGCTAAAACGAAATCCTGACCATGTAAACTCCACTTTTCAATCGCTATTGTGGCAGTTCTCAACAGTTTTTTTTTGCTGCAGTTAGGTCCGCCTTTTCCTGCCCATCTTCCCCACAAATCACGACTCCTAAAAAACTGGGTTCGTGGGTTCAATTCAATTGTGGACTGGTCTTAAAACATGCAGACGCTACATCCAAAGTTCGCACCGACAATTGTAGCGGAGTTGAGGAAGCATTCCAACAGAAGATGGATCAAATTAAGGATTTTCTCACACATTTAAAACCCTAAACTGCTTGCATAAACAAATTCTTGGTCAAGCCTCATCCCTTCCCCTGGTTGTTTAGTCCCCCATTTGTAGATACATGTATGTCCTTTAAAGCATCCATCTTTGCAGTTATCCGTGATTAACTTTCACCTTTTGAATCGTTTCTTCATCTTCCTTCTTCCAAATTTTGAAGGTAGAGAATCACCCATTTGATTTACACCCAAATTGTAAAAACTAGGCTTCAAGCATGTTTGTACAAGGATCACTATTGTTTCCAGACGCCATTGTTGTTGTTGTTACCCTCCAAGTCAATTTGGCAAGGTACTTCACGCTAATTTGTTTTTTTTTTTAATTTGTTACTGATCCGTAAGGTTTTTTTTTTGTATATGACGGTGTATTTCACTACTACAAAAAAGGTAGTTGCCACCGAATTTTGCTACCAAAGAAATAGGTAGCAAATAAGTAAAAGTTTTACATAGGATGCCTTCAAATTTGCTACCTTATTTTACTGGTGGCAAATATACTCTACTTAATTTACCCTAAAATCCATCACCTCCAAATATACGGTATGCCTTTTTCACATGTTCACACATTCAGCTCTTGAAGAACCCAAAATCTAACGAGTCACCCGTCGTTCAACCCTAAATCACAACATCGTCGTACACAATACGACTTCAATTTCATCAACAAACCTTCCAAATCATCAACATCGGTGTCTAGGGTTTTGATTTTGTCCTTGATTGCAACGAAGCGTGATTTGGTGTGACTTGCTTAATATCATTGCATTCAACCATAACAAACATCTATATGATAAAACTAAAGATGTCCATCCGTTAATTTAAGTTTTAAAACATAACAACAACATTGTTTTAGAATCCAAACACAGACTTCGAATCTGAATTACAAACCATGCAATTTGTTTTAGAGTTCCATAAGGACTCGACAAAAGATACTTCTAAAAACTAGGTTTCGAGCCATGTATCTTATCCAAGATAAAATACATAACCCAAACCGTTCGACTTCGGATGACACCTTTTATTTAGAAACATAACTTGTAATCTTCAACGCCAGCCAGATCCATACTTAATTTCCTGAAATACATGTAGTTTGAAAACATCAACAAAAGTTGAGCGAGTTCAAGTGTTTTGTATGTGACAGTTGTCACATTCTCCCCCTGTTAAGAAAATTTCGTCCTCGAAATTTAATCTACATTAACTCCTTAGGGTTACCTTATGCTTGTATGGATATGAATAATACCAAAGTGATTAACCACAAAACCGAATCAAGACTTATTCAAGTCAGGTGAATCCAAGGACATATTACAACATTAGGAACCCAATGGTTAACATGTATGTGTTTCAGAATTTGATGTCAAAATATATGAGGTGTATACATGTATGACCTAGTGTAACTTATTTCACAGGGGTTCAATAAAAAGGGGAGTTTCGACCAATAGGATTCCAAAGGATCGTTCACAATAGGCAATGAGTTCTAGAAACAATAACATCCGCTGGGTGAACTCAGAATCAGCAAGCTCAAAGGTAATTGTAACGTGAAAGTGATCCGTCAACTTTCGAAAAAATAAATGGATAAAATTAGTGTGTTGACATTATTGAGTTGTGAGAATACACCGAAATGAAATACAACCGAATATGGTGTATCATTATCTAAATTCGTAGTTGCATAAAGAATGTTTTAAATGACAAGTCAAACAATAGTATGTGTAGTTTCGTGTGAAACGGTTGACCATGATTAGCACAAGCTACAAGTTTGTACGGACACCACAAGGTGTCGCAATAACATGACTCAATAATAGCGATGACCGAACAAGTTCACCATGTTTGAATTCAAATGAAAGTGCAATGAAGCAAACCTGAAAATTTGTTTCAAACGGCATCGTAGGATTTTTCAATTGAATATAGATCACTAAAGAACTACTGTTTTCGATCGAGGATGAAAAAGCAATAAATACTTTAAAGCATTCGATTGATGATGAAAGAACTGTTTGGAGGTACACTGGAATATAAAATGAACTTATGTACCATTGTATTAACACACGATTGTGTTAAGAGTGTTTTAATCATGATGAAACAGAACGGTTTTAGAGCAATTCAATAGATTATCAATTAAATCCGTGTATGAGATGCGTAAATGAGATTAGCGCAAGCTTCAAATTATCGAGACACCACCACAAGGTGTCGAAATCAACGAACGATTTAATGGAGCCACAGACCAAACAAATCTACTACGACTCAGAACAATAGGAACATTTGCAAAAATGAAATTAAATATGATACTCTTAATACATCATATGGTGTCCTGAATCGAATATACGTAATGAACAAGTTCAAGCTATTGAACTTGGTTTCAGTGCAATCTGACAATAAACATAGGTATCGACAAGGGGATTTCGGCATGGTTACAAGGATAAACCATGTATGTAACTGAAAAGAAAAGAAATTTCAAGGAAGTGTGTTGACTTGATAACAAAGGAGCCAACAATTTCAATAATGTAGGTCATTCGAATCACAAAACAACAATTTGATTTATAAAAATAATATTTGAACTTGGATCAAGCGCTTATTCGAAACGAAACCACATGCATAACAAACGGTACATGCGTTACATATGAATTTCCAAGAAATGAAACAATGAATATTCGCTAATGAAGAAATGATCAAGTATTGAGACAAAGGAGTGTTCGCTTTAATGAAGAAAATTGACGCGATGCAACTATCATTAAGAGAAGTAGAGATGCAAAATTCTACTTGCTAGAAGCAAAATTGGAAATTTCAATATAAGAAATTTGAGCGCTTTATCTGTTCGGTTAACTGAAATAGCATATACGTCAGAATAATGGGGTTTGCTCGAGTTAATAGACGTAGTTTCTATGTGATAACCTTTAATGAGTTTTGACCTAAGCCCCGAAGGTCCTAAGTACATGTTTCCTAGATTCTCGAAGTCTTGTATTCTGTGTAAAATTGTTTTGTGCACTGTGTAGAAAACACAATATTAGCGTATGTTTAACACAAATTGTTGACTCACTGTACTTTGGTATATTCTTTTCTTGAATCCGCAGCTGGTGATAACCTGATCGAAGATCGGTCTTGGAATAGTAATTTGATCCCAGAAGTTGGTCGAATAAATCATCATTCCTCGGCAAGGGATACCTCTTTTTGATGGTTAACTTGTTTAGCTTTCTGTAGTCAATGCACATATGAAACTACCGTCCTTTTTCTTGACGAACAGAACTGGAGCTCCCCAAGGCGAGAAGCTTGGCCTTATAAATCCCTTATCTAGCAACTCTTGAAGCTGCGTGGATAAATCTTGTATCACTGAAGGTGCAAGTCGATAAGGTGCCTTGGCTACAGGTGCAGCGCCTGGAACCAAGTCAATGCAGAACTCGACTTGTTGTTGCGAAGGTAATCCTGGCAAGTCTTCGGGGAAGACTTCAGGATATTCCCTTACTACAGGGATATCTTCGAGGTCCGGTTCTTCGGCTTCTTTGTCCACGACATGAGCCAAGAAGGAAACACATCCTGTGCGCAAAACTTTCGTGCCTTCAAACAACCAGTAATTCGTAGAAGCGTATCATGCTTCTCCTCGTGACTCAAGATCGTCTCTTCATTTGCCATCGGGATGCGGATAATCTCCTCATGGCATACATTCTCTGCTCGATTACTCGACAGTCAATCCATCCAAACCACGACGTCGAAGCTTCCCAGTTCAACTATCAGAAGATCTATCGAAAACTCATGCTCTCCAAGCTCTATAACACAGCTTCTAATCACTCCTTTGGCTTCTACTAGCTTCCCATTAGCTAGCTCTATCGAATACGGGATATCTAACTTACTTGTAACTAAACCAAGTGTATTCTTAAATTCTAGATATACGAAGTTAAAATTGGCAACAGTATCAAGTAACACAGATGCATAACGTTGACTAATATGGGACGTACCGATGACCACGTTTGGATCCTGGTGTGCTTCCCTAGCTTCGCTGTTGAGCTTTCATCCACGTGCCTGATTGTTTTTAGGGCAATATTTTCTGAAATGCCTTTTGTCTCCACAGTTAAAACAACCTTGACCACGTCTTTGATTGTCACCATTTCTGCCTCGATAGTCGTTGTTGCCGTTGTTTCTTCCATGATTCCCGCTACCATCTTGATCTCCATTTCCACCTTCAGTACCTTGCCTACACGTCTCCTTAACATGCCCCACCTTGCCAAATTTTTCACATTTTCCATATCTACATTGCCCGACATGATAACGTCGACAATTGTCGCACTTAGGTAGGATACCCATGTACTCTTTTCCCTTTCCCTTTTTGGCCTTCTTCTTGTTACTCGCTCGAGTACCCTTCTTGAGATTGGTGAACTTCCTCTTGCTCTTACCCGATGACTCTACATGAGTCTCCTTTTTCTCCGTAGAGGTTGAGAATTTTCCCAGTCTAATCGCTTCTTAAGTGAGCGTCACACTTATGTCGATAGCATCGGTAATTGTTAGAGGCTTCGATGCGGTCACCATGCTCAGAATCTGAGGTGCCAATCCCCAGATTAAACGTTCGATCCTCTTAAATTCTAGTTCTACCATGTAAGGGACAACACGAGACAAATAGTGGAATCTCTGCACGTACTCAACTATCTTTGAACCTTCCATTTTCAAGTTCCAAAATTCAGTTTCCAACTTCTGGATTTCTGCCCTCGAACAATACTTCTTATGCATCAGCTCTTTCAGTTCGCCCCACGTCAAAGTATATGCAGCAGCCTCGCCCAACGTCTGAACTTGAAGGTTCCACCATGACAGAGCCCCATCTAGAAACAGTCCAGAAATGTACGTGACTTGTTGCCTTGGAGTACAATTGCTCAATCGCAAAACAGAATCCGTCTTCTCAACCCAACACACAAAAGCTACGGCATTCCCAGTGTCGTCGAAATCCAGGGGCTTGCAGCCGAAGAACTGCTTGTAGGTGCGGCCTGCGACATAAGCAACACCATTCACATAAGGCATTTGCAAAGCACACTTGGAAATGTCCAAACGTTTTGTAATGTGTCTTAAATGACTAAACATTACCGTTGGGTGGGTTATTTCCCGAGGTACCTCTGTTGTGTTTGGAGCGAAGGGCCTTGTGCTGTGCGATGGCCTATGAGATGCGCTCTTGTAATTCCGCCTCTGTCGTCGGCAAAGGGTTGTTGGTATCGGTGTTTCTTTGAGACGACATCTTCTAAGAAGAAGATCGAATAGGTCAGGTCTTATTAAGGATACAAGCGCTTATGCATCTACTTAACGAATAAGACCTAGGAGGTGTGTATACATATGTATATAAGCAATCGCCATAGCAAGAAATCATATAACATCACGATTATAGTACAAACATGTAAATGGGAACACGTTTAATGAGAACATAACAAGCAAGCACGTTGTTGATTTACATGTTTAACAGAACTTGACGATTAGGCTTTCACTAATCATCGACCACGAAGTATTGTTACATGTTTTACAAGGTGTATTATATCAAAAGGAACACAGGGTCACACTACCCTTGTCCAACAAGTCTACCAATTCTACAAAAGTTTTACAATCAAAAGGTGGTCTCCGAAAGGCTTCACAATCTTGGCTCGATAGTGGTGCTCTCACCAAAAGTAATGCAATCTGCATAAAACCGAAAACCAACCATGCTGATGGTGGAGGAGGAGGTGGAGGGAAGGAAAGCAAGCTACGCACATGCGCAAGCTCCTCCTCAAGCTCATAGACACGTTGAAGCAAGTAACTGCTCTGCTACTCGACAGTGAGGAAACGAGCATCAAATTCTGGAGAAGGAGTAAGAGCAACAAGTGAGAGTGCAAAAGGAAGCAGTGATGAATGTGGAGGATCAAAAATATACTTGCATAGACAGGGTGGAGGATGTGATGTCAGCACAAGCTCCAAAAGCCTAAGACTCAAAACCTCAAACTGTAGCTGAAGTGACAGGAGCAACTCATCTCGTGTGTAGCCTCCATAATGTGGGGGATGATAGGGGTCTGAAATCGGTGTAGTGTATGGTAGGAACCATCGGAATTGCTTATCCAGCGGTGAAGAAGTGAAAGGGGCAAACGGTGCAGCCTGTGAGGTCGGAGGAAATGGTGCTGTAGCAAAAAGGATCGTCACGCGGGTGCTGACTTGTAATACCTTCCCCTGGACGGGGTACAGGGATGTCCTGAAGGAAAAACAATCGGCAAATCAGTGCGATGGACATCGAATTCTACAGGAGGGAGAGGAGCATCATTAGCGGGTGCAGGTGGGGGAATAAATGGCTTGACAAAAGGAAGATCAACAGGTGCAGGTACTGGGTCAGGTATAAGGGGTGCAATGTCTTGTAAACCAAAAAGGAACATGGTCTGGATCAGGAATCGGCTCAAGATCAATAGGTGCAACATCAGGCTGACCCAAAAGGAACAGGAGCTAGCTCAGGAGCAGGCTCTGGGTCGTGTGGAGGTGTGGGATCTCGAGCAGGTGATAGCAACAACGTCCTCATCCAACTCAATAACAAGGATCTCAAGAAGTGGAATAGCAACAATGTCCTCATCCAACTCTTCATCACCATGAGCGTCATCAGGAGAACCATCAACAATCAAATCAACGTCATCATCAAACAAATCGTTGAAAGGCAGATCCTCGGGAGGAGTGACCACGAGAGGTACGGCATCGAGGATCGGGGCCACAACATGCTCACCATCGGGATGAACAATGATGAGATGATCATGGGCTGGAACAGGGATGACGAAAGGATCCTCGTCAGGGAAACCATCAGCAAGGGTAAATCACCGCCAAAGTCTGGTAGCGCGAACGGTTGGAAGTCGTCCTCATTCTTGGACAACATGTCAGGGTCACTTTCAGCGTCTGATGTATATATCTCTGGTGCGGCCTAACCTCCTCGTCTGATGCGACTGCTATCGGGTCACGGGCATCCGTCAATCCATTCCCTGAAAATGACAGGTGTGCCTATATTGTTGTAATCCTAACATGCGTACATATAGTAACCACTAACACTCAGTATATGCAAACAAAGGCAATGTAATCAAAGACAATGTATCATGAAATCATGTATCCTTGTTATTCCTCATGAAATCTTTCTATCCTTCCTAGTCTCCCAAACTAAACCACCTAGTCTCCCAGACTAAACCACAAGGTAAACCTTGCAATCGTGTTCCTTATCTTTCCTTTTGTAAAAATGTTTGTTTCTCTAGATCTGGGAGTTTCGTGTATGCAATGAAAACATGATGTAAAAATATTTTTTTGAGAGCCCTAATGATTGTAGTCTAGACTCGAGAAGGAATCCTAGTTCGCTATAATCGAAGCTCTGATACCAAACTGTCACACCCTGACTTTTGCGGAAGCGTGATTTGGTATGACTTGCTTAATATCATTGCATTCAACCATAACAAACATCTATATGATAAAACTAAAGATGTCCATCCATTAATTTAAGTTGTAAAACATAACAACAACATTGTTTTAGAATCCAAACATAGACTTCGAATCTGAATTACAAACCATGCATTTTTTTAGAGTTCCATAAGGACTTGACAAAAGATACTTCTAAAAACTAGGTTTCGAGCCATGTATCTTATCCAAGATATAATACATAACCCAAACCCTTCGACTTCGGATGACACCTTTTATTTAGAAACATAACTTGTAATCTTCAACGCCCGCCAGATCCATACTTAATTTCCTGAAATACATGTAGTTTGAAAACATCAACAAAAGTTGAGTGAGTTCATGTGTTTTGTATGTGTTCGCGAACATCCCTGAAAACATTTGTAACTATGTATGTATGTACTTGTAAACTGGTATGAAGCAACAAGGAAACATATCAATTAATGTGTAGCTAATACATTAATATATGTGTCATGGTGCAGGAAGACTCAATCCTAGCAGATTTGCACCGGCTTCAGTTTGAAGACATAGTCACCTCATGGCCCACCCGGCAGGCGCATGGGTGGGGCTTGCTACACCCAAATAGATCTATCACTCATGTCCCTTGGTCCTACTACGAGGATTAATAGTCTTAAGTTAATCGCCTACCCATTCACATGATCTAGCAGTTCATTTCTTAGCTAACCATACCATTTGTAATCATCGAAACATTTGTAACATGTTCACCCCCGAAGTTGTAAAACTGGAAAATAGTTAAAAGAAAAGGGGGAAATGAACTCACAGGTTTGCATTCTTCGTAATCAAGTATAACTCAAAGCTTCTCATGGTGCACACGACTACCTACAACGTACTACGATCTATTAGACGAGTGGGTCGTGCCTTGACTTTGTATTAATTGGTGCCACTGAGTTACGTTTTATTGTGTCTTTAATATTATTCCAAGTTATATAATTATTGGTTAAAATAATAAATATTTTAACTTAAATTATATTTGTTACATTTTGGAATAATTGTTAAAATAATATATTTTAACTTGTTACTTTTCAAGTATTCATTCATGTGTATCCTTCCCAAGGATGGGTGTATTTGTATTCGTATTCTTATACTCGTATATTTTGCCATGTATTGGTGTCGTATTCCGGAGTGTATTTATACATACAAAAATACGTATTTTCTTGTAATTGTTAAGTATTCTTATACTTAATTTTTTTTGTATTAACTTTCCCGGAATAATATTTCTAGTAAAAATACATCAATATATGTTCCCAAAACATATATTTTAAGAAATATTACTTAGAAAAATTACTTATAATTTTTCTTGGCAAAAATATTTACAAATCTCATACAAGTCTCAAAATAATATATTTCCAAGTCTAACTTAGAAAATATATATAAACTTATTCTTCACTCAGAAATAATATATTTCAAGTTTATTTAAGAAAATACATATATTTCTTCCCAGAATAATATATCTTCTAATAATTCTAAGAAAATATATATTTTTACTCGCCAAAAATAATATATTTTCTCCTTGCCAGAAATATGATATCATTGTAATAATTGTGAAAATCATATTTTTGTTTCCTTGGTGTCCAAAATATTATTTATCAAAATTACACTTGTAAATCAGTTTTCCGGAATATTTTTGTGGGTTATATTCCTTTGTTCGGTTTCCTCAATAATGTGGGTATTCTTTGTATATTTATTCCTTGGAATTTTGGTAATATTTTGGATTGTAATTTCTTGGTATTTGGATGAGTTATATCATTTCAAGTCTTAAAATAATATAACTAATACACATAATATACAAATAATCACACACATGTTGACTTCTAAATATATATTTCCTAAATACATATTTAGTCACTTTTATTTATAAAAACCAACCTCCAATATTTATAATTTTTTTGTAACAAATTTATGGCAAACTTTACATGAAAATTCATGGGTAAAGATATACTTGTAAATATTTGTTTAAATTTTTTTTTTCTAAGTGTTTAATTTTTAGAAAATTTTTGCCATAGTTTCCCCTAAAAATGGAGGTTTCCATACCTTGAAGGCATATCATTTTCTTTTGTAAATCAACACAATCAATCAACAATAAATAATCTATACTTACCAATTTTGCCAAAAACAAGTATAAACTACCACTTCATGAACTTGAAAATTTATAAAAATGTGTAGTAACTTACTAGTGTATTTAGTAAGTCTTGTTACCCTTTAAAGTGTGGTTGATTCTTTAATAACATCATTTTTGAAGAATCTAGATCTTTACAACTTATAATCACATTTTCCAAATATGTTTCTTCTTTGATTTCTCTTGTTACACATATGTTTCTACACTTTATTAACCACCAAAAATGAGGGTTATTTATTTAAGATCCAAGATTAAGTAAAACTTATATTTTTAACTTGGTTTCTTGAAAAATCACTCTTGAAACCTTAGATTTACAAGACTTACAACTCACTTTAATCATTATTTTGCAAGAAAACCATATATTCTTTCAAGTTCATGCTTTATGTGAGGATGATCTATGAATCTCTAACATTTTCATCCTCTCATCTTGCTAGATTATGTTTTTAATCATGATCTAGCAAGATCATATGATGATCTACATCATTTTCATAAGCAAACAATAATCAACAAGTAAATCAACACATAAACAACATGATTTCTTCATGATTTAAGCTTATGTTCAAGTTTCATTCTCTTGATTCTTAGTGTTCTTCAAGTTTAACATTATGTATCATCTTTTAACCATTTAAACAAGATGTAAAATGGAAAAATTAGTGTTCTTACTAATAGCTCAAGGCTAGGGATGATCAAGAGAAGAAATGAAGTGGATAAAAGCAAATGGTGAAGGTCCTTTAACTTCCGAAAGCTCCAAGCTTCTTTGTGCACCTTCTAACACCCTTGTATATGTGTGGATTTAATAGAACTTGATTGAATGATGGTGGTGTATGGGTGGTTGATCATGGCCGTAGCCAAGGAAGGAGGAAGAGAAGAATTTAGAGTGTTGGTTTATTGTGTGAGATAAGAATGATAACCCTTTGGTTCAATTTATAAACTTCCAACAATATAAGATCTTTTGTGTATTATGTTTCTAAAAGTAAAGACAAGATCCACTTAATAATTCAAATAAAATCTTTGGTGGGACCCTCATCATGGGCCGTGAACTAGGTGGGGGGTGGGTTAAAGCTTAGGTGGTAATGGTAAGTTAGGGTTATAGTCCAAATTCAAGTGTTTAGTTAAGGTGTTTAGTTACTAGTATGTTATATAGTGTGTTATGATGTTCGGGGACCATAACTAGTTTGGAAATGTTAAAACAGTGCTTCTAGTGAAAATTTGGTGTTTCGGGTAGTGTCCGGTTGTTCGGTTGATTACCGGTTCGTTAAGGTGCTAAACTATGCAGTTTAGTGTGTTTTATGTACCCTTTTATGACAGTTTTGATTCCGACACTTAGGAAAGCATTCAAGACCATTTAACCATATTTCTGCATGATATAAGTGTGTTTAAATGCTGAATTTGTTGATTTTCTGTAGAATTCTTCAGTTTATGTGAGTTTTAGGCACTTTCTGGCACTTAAACTATCTCTAGGAAGGCAGTTTTGTGATCCTTTCTTTCCTACACACTATACTAGTGTAATACTTGGTTTCTGGGTCACAATGTGTCTTAATACAATGTCTGTCTATCTACTAAACTCCGTCAGCATTTTTCTGATTTGTCTGATAATTGTTCTGTCGGTGTTTCGTGCATCATTCGAATCAACAAAGTTTGTATGCAGTAATGATATGTCATTTGCAATATATGATGCACATGTATGCATATGGTAATAATCAGGAAGCAATTCAAGTACTTAATTGTAATTCAGCACAGTCATTAAGTACTAATCATTGTTTAATAATTGTACGGATGCATGCAAATTTGACAGTTGTCACAATTTCTTCTTGTTTTAGTTGAATCGAAGGCGTTCACTTACTTTTGGTGTCATGTTCTATAATTTCTCTCTCTAAAAAACCTTCGCATTCTTTCCATGTTCTCCTGCTTCAATCATTACAGAGCTATGGAGGCCAATGAATTCGAGCTTTATACTCATTAAGTCCACCGTTAATTCATCATAATCGTAATAATTCCACTGGTTCGTAATAATTCCACTGGATTATCATGATATTGTTGTTTTGTTGTGGTTTGATTGGTTGATTAGGGTTAGATTTGTGCTTTTCTTGTTCTGATTGATTGTTGAGCAACTGGCATTAGTTAATTAGAGTTGAGTGTGTGATTTTGAAGTCTAATTGATTGTTGAGCTACTGGCGTTAGTTGATTAGGTTTAGATTTGTGATTTTTTGATTCTGATTGATCATTGAGCTACTGGCATTAGTTAATCAGGTTTAGATTTGTGTTTTTTTTGTTCTGATTGATTGTTAAGCTACTCGCATAAGTTGATTAGGTTTACATTTGTGATTTTTGATTCTGATTGATCGTTGAGCTACTGGCATTAGTTAATCGAGTTTAGATTTGTGGTTTTTTTTGTTGTGATTGATTGTTGAAGCTACTGGAATTAGTTGATTAGACTTGAGTGTGTGATTTTGAAGTATAATTGATCGTCTAGTTACCGCGTCTCTGTATCATGAAGGTTAGATGATCTGTAGACCCGAGTGTATTGCATTTTTGTGTTCGGTATCTATTTTAAAATGCCGGCGTGTTTACTTATTGAATTGAGACATTGTGAAGTCTGATTCCAGGGTATAGTATTAATGTGGAGTACTTTCGCCTATTTTAGAATGCCGGCTGTTTTTTTATTCCCCCTAGTTATTATAGTTGTACAGGTACATGTACATCTCTTAGTGGTTACTATAAGATTATATTATGTTTAGGATTTTAAATTTACAACATTCCAAGTCATTTTATGCTTTCAAATGTGGCCAAAACTCACGATGTGGATGTATAGACTATAGAGTTCTAAAACGTGTAAATTTGTCATTGAGGCATATCTTGGAAGTGCAGAAAGTGACTGAAATACCTTTGGGTTCAAATTTCTTGCAATTACCACCAAGTTATCACTAATGCTTGGACAATTTTCTTTAATGAGGTGAACAAAACATGTATTACTTAGCTTTATATGTAAACAGTTGATTGAACTGTACTTAGCTTTATATGCAAACAGTTGCTAATTTTACCAAATTCTGAAGTATGTGGTTTTGTAAAATAAAACAATTGCTAATTTTACCAAGTCTGAAGAACACGATGAGGCAGTCATGCTTGAGGCTGCAATTTTTGGTGGAGCTCCTGAAGGGGCTGGATATCGTGTACCATATTGTTTTGGTCAAAAATTACCTAAGCAATTAAGTGATCAAATTAGTTTTGTGAGGTAGTGTGCTAACAATGTGTATTGAAAATATTCTGGTTTAGTTGTTTGCAAAAAACAGTTTCATGATATAGCTCAGGATACCCAGCTATATTAATAATCAAACAATGAGCAAAAATGTAAAGGTTGACACGAGATATACGAGGAAAGCCTTTGATCAATCAAATCTCCGGCATAAAACCTCGGGAGCTGACAATCGTTGGCTGCCTTGTTGTTCTTATTACTTCGAAATTCAGGATACAGTGCCAGATATGGCTCAAATCGATGCTAAGTGTACAATGATTGTAAGTGATGAGTGTTAATGTGTGATTGTTGCTGGAAAGAAGAGTGTGAGAGTTAGAGAACTCGAATTGTGTGTTTCCTATAATCTGGCCATCCTTATTTATAGTTACAAGAATTAACTAACTATGCTAAAAATTCGGGATACTTGGAATATTCCCTTCTGAACGTTCGGGACTGTTTCAACTCGTTCTCCACGTGCATATTAACTGTAAATCTGGGATTTAAGCTCCCAAAACCGTTACAGCATTAATAGCATTGACCAGCATCCGTAACTCCCATAAAATATGCCTTTCTTCAATGCTGACCGTTACAAGAGCTATTCTTCCGCCATCAACGTCCTTATCCTAACCAATTTGAGCGGGTCTTCAGGATGACTTGGTCTTCATGAACGTTAGTCCCTTGTAACCAATGTTTACAAGCAAATTGTTAGTAATAGTCAGGATACTGCCTCAAGATGTTACCAATATCCAGGTCAGGTATCCTGATCGTAATCAGCTATCATAAAATCAAGATATAGTGTCAGGATATAGGTTCAGAATTTCACCCATAACACATATGTCCGAAATCGTTATAGGCGGAATGGTATTGGTAGGAATAATGGGCCCTACACTAGGTCGACCCCTCGTTCTCCATCTCCCACGCTTACTGCTCAAAGATTGATAAGGGAGCAACAGGTAAACCCACCCTAAAGTTACTAATTTACACATCTAAATTTCACAAAACATAACCGCCATCTTTCTGCAAAAATGAAGAATATCTTGCTTCATTGCAAGCTGACAGAGAAAAAGAGTTGCTAGAGCTGGCAGCCAGAGAAGCTGCTATGGAAGAAGAAAAGAGAAAATTGGAACAAGAAAATTGGAAAACTCTATACCAGGCACATTTTGTTTTATTTTCATCTGAATGATTAATTGATCTTGTTATATCTTTTCGTGACACCAGAGTGGGCATAAAAGCCGTTTATCTCCAAGGTATAGTACTCCATCAATTGGTTTATGTTCATTCTCTAAATTTGTCAGTTTATAGGTATTAATTTTCATTTCAATTGTTGTAGATTTTGGTATTATGCCAAAGCAGTGTAGCATATCTATTGCCAAATCATTGGACAATGGCTATTCTCGTTTTACTAGTTGAAGTTTATTCAATACCAAATCTCAAAGCAAATCTCACGTTTGAAATAGAAGTAAGTGTGAAAACTTTAAAGAGTAATAGTAATTGCAATGGTATCTACTATATATATGTATGCTTATGTTGGCTTGACATTTCAGGTATTGTTCAAGAATCTAAATGTAGATATAAAGGAAGTCAAGCCAACAACTCTTCTTAAAGACAAGTCTAGGTGGACTGAAGGAAACCCTCATTTTTCTCAACCAAAGATTGTTGAAGAAGTTAAATCTACAGTGAGAAGTGCGGTAAATCAAGTTGTATTACCGGCTGATGTTGCAGGTCCATCTTATCAGGTTGATCTTTCACAAATAGTATACCAGGCTTGTTAACTTAAGATTTTTTTTTTTACATTTTTAAGCTGTTTTACTTTACAAGTATGCTCATTGCATTTGCAGCCGACCGTACCAGCCTCAAATATTCCTGATTTCCAATCGGTTCTAAAGACACATGTCCTTGGGTTCGACCTTTTCCATTCTTAGTTCAAATAGAAAGCTATAATTAATTTTTGTATAACTTAATGATAGTTCTTATTATTTTCTCTTGCAGTTTGCTTCCGATGGCAATGAACAAGGCTATTGAAGAACTAGTTTCTACCGTTGTAGAGAGGAGTGTTTCTATAGCATCTCAAAC
The DNA here is from genome assembly GCF_002127325.2 of Helianthus annuus. Lineage (NCBI taxonomy): Eukaryota > Viridiplantae > Streptophyta > Magnoliopsida > Asterales > Asteraceae > Helianthus > Helianthus annuus. The sequence continues at coordinate 147,831,024 of NC_035445.2, read as the reverse complement.
AGCAATTGAGCTTGTGTTAGTGGTGTTATTTATGTTTAGTTAGTTCCTTATATGGTAAACATTTCACATTTTTATAAATATTTATTAAAGTTTTTTTTATACAAATTGACAGCAGTATATTAACGACCCGGATGAGATCTATATCGACAATGTATCAAGTTTGATGGTTGCTTCCCTAGCTGGAAGTCTGTCTTCTGTCACCTGCAAGGTTTCGTGTTAAATGTTTAATTATATAATGTTTGGTTATATAATTCTAAAGTTATGAAATAGTTTTATTGACTGTGATCCCCCTTTGTTGTAGGAACCATTTTGTGTTTTCACGGCATCTAAGAAACTCCACACAGGGTTTGAATGTTCCAAGTGAATTTCTTGAAGATGTCGTGAAAACATGCAGTGGTTCCTACAACAAAGGGGGATCACAGTCAATAAAACTGTTTTATAACTTTAGAATTATATAACCAAACATTATATAATAAAACATTTAACACGAAACCGTGCAGGTGACAGAAGACAGACTTCCAGCTAGGGAAGCAACCATCAAACTTGATACATTGTCGATATAGATCTCATCCGGGTCGTTAATATACTCTTGTCAATTTGTATAAAAAACCTTCAATAAATACTTATAAAAATGTGAAATCTTTACCATATAAGGAACTAACTATACATAAATAACACCTTTAACACAAGCTCAATTGTTGTTTGGGATGCTATAGAAACACTCCTCTGTACAACGGTAGAAAGTAGTTCTTCAATAGCCTTATTCATTGCCATCGGAAGCAAACTGCAAGAGAAAATAATAAGAACTATCATTAAGTTATACAAAAGTTAATTATAGCTTTCTATTTGAACTCAAAATGGAAAAGGTCGAACGCAAGGACATGCGTCTTTAGAACCGATTGGAAATCAGGAATATTTGAGGCTGGTACGGTCGGCTGCAAATGCAATGACCATACTTGTAAAGTAAAATAGCTTAAAAATGTAAAAAAAAAATCTTAAGTTAACAAGTCTGGTATACTATTTGTGAAAGATCAACCTGATAAGATGGACCTGCAAGGTCAGCCGGTAATACAACTTTGATTTACCGCACTTTTCACTGTAGATTTAACTTCTTCAACAATCTGTGGTTGAAAAAAATCAGGGTTTCCTTTGGTCATCCTAGATTTGTCTTTAAGAAGAGTTGTTGGCTTGACGTCCTTTATATCTACATTTAGATTCTTGCACGAGACCTGAAAAGTCAAGCCAACATAAGCATACATATATATAGTAGATACAATTACCATTGCCATTACTGTTACTCTTTCAAGTTTTCACACATCTATTTCAAACGTGAGATTTGCTTTGAGATTTGGCATAGAATAAACTTCAACTAGTAAAATGAGAATAGCCATTGTCGAAGGACTTGGCAGTTGATATGCTACACTGCTTTGGCATAATTCCAAAATCTACAACATTTGAAATGAAAATTAATACCTATAAACCGACGAATTTAGAGAATGAACATAAAACAATTGATGGAGTTCCATACCTTGGAGATAAACGGCTTTTATTCCCACTTTGGTGTCACGAAAAGATATAACAAGATTGATAAATCATTCAGAAGAAAATAAAACAAAATGTGCCTGGTATAGAGTTTTCCAATTTTCTTGTTACAATTTTCTATTTTCTTCTTCCATAGCAGCTTCTCTGGCTGCCTGCTCTAGCAACTCTTTTTCTCTGTCAGCTTGCATTGAAGCAAGATATTCTTCATTCTTCAGAAGAAGATGGCGGTTATGTTTTGTGAAATTTAGATGTGTAAGTTAGTAACTTTAGGGTGGGTTTACCTATTGCTCCCTTATCAATCTTTGAGCAGTAAGCGTGGGATATGGAGAACGAGGGGTCGACCGAGTGTAGGGCCCATTATTCCTACCAACACCATTCCGCCTATAACGATTTCGGGCATATACATGATATCCAGCCCCTTCCGGAACTCCACCAAAAATTGCAGCCTCAAGCATGACTGCCTCATCGTGTTCTTCAGACTTGGTAAAATTAGCAACTGTTTTAATTTACAAAACCACATACTTCAGAATTTGGTAAAATTAGCAACTGTTTGCATATAAAGCTAAGTACATTTCAATCAACTGTTTGCATATAAAGCTAAGTAATATATGTTTTGTTCACCTCATTAAAGAAAATTGTCCAAGAATTAGTGATAACATTGGTGGTAATTGCAAGAAATTTGAACCCAAAGGTATTTCAGACAGTTTCTGCACTTCAAGATACGCCTCAACGACAAATTTACACGTTTTAGAACTCTATAGTCTATACATCCACATCGTGAGTTTTGGCCACATTTGAAAGCATAAAGTGACTTGGAATGTTCTAAATTTAAAATCCTAAACATAATATAATCTTACAGTAACCACTAAGAGATGTACACGTACCTGTACAGCTATAATAACTGGGGGGAATAAAAAACAGCCGGCATTCTAAAATAGGTGAAAGTACTCTACATTAATACTCTACCCTGGAATCAGACATCACAATGTCTTTATTCAATAAGTAAACATGCCGGCATTCTAAAATAGATACCGAACACAAAAATGCAATACACTCGGGTCTACAGATCATATAAACTTCATGATACAGAAACGTGGTAACTCGACGATCAATTATACTTCAAAATCACACACTCAAGTCTAATCAACTAATTCCAGTAGCTTCAACAATCAATCACAAAAAAAAAACCACAAATCTAAACCTAATTAACTAATGCTAGTAGCTCAATGATCAATCAGAATCAAAAATCACAAATCTAAACCTAATCAACTAATGCCAGTAGCTCAACAATCAATTAGAACAAAAAAAACACAAATCTAAACCTGATTAACTAATACCAGTAGCTCAATGATCAATCATAATCAAAAAATCACAAATCTAAACCTAATCCACTAACGCCAGTAGCTCAACAATCAATTAGACTTCAAAATCACACACTCAACTCTAATTAACTAATGCCAGTAGCTCAACAATAAATCAAAACAAGAAAAGCACAAATCTAACCCTAATCAACCAATCAAACCACAACAAAACAACAATATTATGATAATCTAGTGGAATTATTACGAACCAGTGGAATTATTACGATTATGATGAATTAACGGTGGATTTAATGAGTATAAAGCTCGAATTCATTGCCCTCCATAGCTCTTTAATGATGGAAGCAGAAGAACATGGAGAGAATGCGAAGGATTTTTAGAGAGAGAAAGTATAGAACACGACATCAAAAGTAAGTGAACGCCTTCGATTCAACAAAAACAGGAAGAGATTGTATAGATAACATACCTTCTTCGTCGCAATCAAGGACAAAGTCGAAACCCTAGACACCGATGTTGATGATTTAGAAGGTTTGTTGATGAAATTGAAGTCGTATTGTGTACGGCGGTGTTGTGCTTTAGGGTTGAACGACGCGTGAATAGTTAGATTTTGGGTTCTTTAGGAGGTGAATGTGTGAACGTGTGAATAGGCATATCGTATATTTAGAGGTGAATGTGATTTTAAGGTAAATTAAGTAGAGTATATTTGCCACTAGTAAAATAAGGTAGCAAATTTGAAGGCATCCCGTGTAAAACTTTTACTTATTTGCTACTTATTTTTTTGGTAGCAAAATTTAGTAGTAACTACCTTTTTTTGAAGTAATGGTACGTGTATATATATAGGGTCAGGATTTAGAGAAGACGGTGGAAAGTGTGAGAATGGTGAGAACGATTATGGGTCGTCCGATCAAAACAATTTATGGACTAGGTTGGCGCGGTGGCATTTTCGTTAATAATATCAATTTTATTATGTGGACACACTTCGTTAAGGGTAAAAAAGGTAAAACATCATTTCTCACATAAAACGCCTTTGTAAAACAAAACGCCAAATAAATACAAAACGCCAATTTTATCACTGCGTACTTTTTTCTGTGTTTTTATTTAAGCTCTCAGGCTACAAAAACGCCACAAAATGTGAAATGCCATAACATATAACGCCAAGTCTTACATCCGGATAAATGTTAATTACATTTTTTGTTATAAAAATAATATCCCGCCTAAATTACGCGCAAAAAAAATCCTATAAATAGAAACGTCTCACCACCTTCCGTTTATCACACCGAAAAAAAACACACACAGTGGTTCCTAAAAAAATACAACTCAATGTAAAACGCCAAAAAATACAACGATGGCAAACATCTTTTCTTTGATACTCAGTAATGGATGTTCTGCATGAAGTTTCGCTGAATGATTTGTTAGGTGAGTGTAGTAAGATTTTGCTGCATGAGATGGACAAAATTCAAGAAAGTGGGACTGATGACACCCATAAGTCATTATGTCATCTTTGTTCTTGAAGAAGGTTTGGATGATTAGAAGAGACCTATCCCAATGTAAATACTACTTTGGCCTCGATGATTATAATGAAGACGACGGGCAGATAGCATCCACCCACACGGGGTCAATCTATGTCTCCAACATCCACAAAGACACTTCAAAACACATGAACAAAGAAAATAAACCACCCCAAACCCAAAACGCCATTTATTTGTGACAGATCTTGTAGTTTCAAAAGAAGAAAGAGACTGGTGGCACTATTTAGATCATAAATTGCTTCTATTTGTTTTTTTTTTTTTTGCTATTTTCTTTATCTGTTGTTTGTTTTGTAATTTAAGCTAAGAAACAACAAAGTACATTAATCCTATAATGAAAAACATAATAAAACGCCAAAACGAGCAAATGCTTGTAAAACGCCATCATGCCATAAAAACGCCCCAAAAAACTAACAAACTATAGTAAAATTACTTTGAACAAGTACTATTATAATAAATCTAAAAAAAAGCTTAAAACAATGTACAAAGAAAATAAAACAAAAAATTCCCATCGTTATCTAAACGCCATTGGAAAACAAAACGCCATAATTACATCTGTCAAGATTAGACGTGTTACACCATAAAAACAGATGAGTCTGAAAACAAAACACGGTAACTGCAAAAACAGTAAAATGAAACGGCGGAAACATAATTACTATCATTTATTATATTGAAAGCCAAATACTTGGGGAATTGAATTTATTTATCTTTTTTTCAAAACGTCATAATTACCTGTCATGCGCAGGAAAAAAGTCAATATAAAAGAAGACCATCAGAACACAAGCTCAAACACGCCAAAAACATTGACTAAAAACGTCACATATTGTGCAAAACGCAAAAAACTTCAAAATGGCTAAGGTTATTGCATGGAGGTTTGAAAGGAAAGAGAAACGATTCATCATAAAGTTCTGTGATAGGCGAATGGTGAAGGTAAGGACAATCAAAGCCATGCTTGGTATGAATGAAGGGGTTCAAAGGGATATCCTGTGTAACACCCCCAAAATACCTCCTGCGGGAACTCCGCGAGGCGTGTCACGCATCAGAGAGTCTGAGTCACCAATCACATTGAACCAATGATAAATATTTAAATAAAACATGTCATTAATTTCTAATACAAAATGTCAAACATAATATTAATTCTCAAAGAGTTATATATAGCGGAAGCATTTAGTAAATCATTTAAAATTGTTTTATAATGCTGCTCAAAGCCAATGCATCACATATAAATTAATCCAGAAGCCTCGATCCATGACCACTCCAGCACTCCCAGATAGCAAGTCCATGTCACGAATCCTAACGACCTGCAAGCATGCAGACAAGTGTGTCAGACGACGCTGGTGAGTTCAAAGTTTAGCTAACGTGTTTTGTTACCAGATATATGTTAGGTCAATTCAACGTTGTGATATGATGCTGTTTATAACCGGTTGAGATACCCTAGGGAGTGTGCCCATATGTATCCGGGAAGTGTGTCCCTCAATAACCTGGAGTGTGTCTAGTCCCCAATGCCCCTAACCAAGCATTGGTAGTGATCGATTCCATGTACAATAACCAAGACCCAATTTCATTGTTTACCCAAGATTCCCTTCCAAACGTTTACTAGTGTCCCAAACCACCGGGACACATGCTTGAGAAATGCAGTAAACTCACCTTGGTTTGCTCGGTAAGATTATTTACTTGTTCACACTTAATCAGTCAAGTCCTAAGGTAAGCACGTATACATAATCAGTTCATGTTCATGAAGTTGGCACGTAAGTATGTTCATAATAGACATCGCATCAGAATTCACCAAGTATCACATAGCACGTATTCGTAATCATACGAGTACTGGTTTATACTTAACAGCAGTTAAATATTTCAGTTAGCTTCTAACAGAGTTAAGTCAGATTACTGTGCAGAGTATACAAGTTGGCGAAACACAGGTTGGCGAAACACCTTCGGTTTCGTCAACCATCCTTGGCGAAACACAATCTCTATTTCGCCGCTAACCCTTGGCGAAACACATTCTCTGTTTCGCCAAACTCCTATTTCGTCAAACAGTCTGATACGTCGAACAACATCAGTTACATCAACACAAGTCAGTTACGGGTTTAATCACAGAAACTCTAACTATCTAAAACAGCCGTCAAGAACATCCATCATGGTCATCATCAATCAGTAATCATACACAAATCGTTCAACATATAACCACTTAATCATCATGTTACGATTTGTTATTCGTGTCTAGCCCGAACCCTAGTTTAATAATTTAACAAAGTATGTTATCCGGTTCACATATGCTAGCCAATTCCATACACATCAATGACTAATGATTTAATCCACACTTGTTTACAAGATATCCCTAATACATCATGCAAACAATCCGAACAAAACATGATAGCCGATCAATACCATTCATAACCGATTCACAAGAACGTCATCAATCATACACACTTTATCATTGTCAACAATCACATAAACACACAAACAATTTACGGAGCTAATCACACTAACCGGAATAGATGAAAGCAAGAACGGGATTGATCTAGAGGGCTTCAAGGTTGCCGTCACACAGAGAAAGCTCTAGGGTTTTCTTGTTTTGCCAAAACGTATCAAACATAAGTCTGGGTGTGTGTATGTACGTGATTTACCGTAATCGGCCGAACTGGGCTTCGGCGAATATGTGGGCCGGCGAAACACTTTGTTTCGTCGACATGCTCTTGACGAATCAAGAGTCCGTCTCGTCGAGAGGTTGTATGGCGAATCACACTTGATTCGCCGGGTCCTAAATGGGCTTAATGGGCGGCTTAATGGGCTTAATCAGTTACAATCTCATGTTACACTTACACAACCACACATACTCATGAAATCACAAAACACTTTATTATATCACAACGTGCACAATTACAAGTCAAACACTTAAACAGCCAAAATCAACGTGCATTTAATGTGAAAGTGAAGGTCGAAAACTCGAGTTGTCACATCATCCCCAACTTGAAAGAAATTTCGTCCCGAAATTTGATAGGCCATCCGCAACACAATGTGATGCTAATCGGGATGACTGTGCATTTTCCGTGGGTGTCACATCATCCCCAACTTGAATGGGAATTTCGTCCCGAAATTCACTAGTTACATGAGATCTAGAATTGCTAGGCTTGGTCTTGTCTTTGGGGAACAAATGTGGATACTTACGTTCCATCTGGTCCTCGCGTTCCCGCGTGAACTCCGGACCACGTCTTGAGTTCCAACGAACTCTCACAATGGGTATACGGCTGTGTTTACGAACTTTAACTTCCCGATCCATAATCTCAATTGGTTCTTCGGCAAACTGCAACTTGTCGTCTATCTTCAGTTCTTGAAATGTACAACTAGTGTTTCGTCAGCTAAACACTTCTTTAACTGCGATACGTGAAACACATCATGAACATTACCTAACTCAGCAGGTAATTCCAACCTGTAAGCTACCTTTCCAATTCGTTCCAGAATTTTGAATGGTCCTACATAACGAGGGTTTAGTTTGCCTCGTTTCCCAAAACGCACCACACCCTTCCAGGGTGAAACCTTTAACATAACGCGATCATTAACTTCAAATTCCAGCGGTTTACTACGCTTGTCAGCGTAGCTTTTCTGACGGTCGCGAGCTGCGGCCATACGGTTTCGGATCTGCACAATGTTTTCTGATGTCTCAAGTACAAGCTCAGGGCCTGTGATCTGACTATCGCCCACCTCAAGCCAGCAGAGAGGTGAACGGCATTTCCGTCCGTACAGTGCTTCGAACGGAGCTGCCTTAATACTTGTATGGTAGCTGTTGTTGTAGGAGAATTCTATCAACGGTAAGTGCTTCTCCCATCCCTTCCCAAAGTCGATTACACATGCCCGCAGCATGTCTTCAAGCGTTTGGATGGTGCGCTCGCTTTGACCATCCGTCTGCGGGTGATAAGCGGTACTCATGTCGAGCCGTGAACCGAACGACTTATGCATTGCTTGCCAAAGATCAGAAGTGAAACGTGGATCTCAATCTGAGATGATAGAAGTTGGTACCCCGTGTCTAGAGACGACTTCTTTAAGATAAACCGCTGCTAGATGCGAAAACTTGTCTGTCTCCTTGATTGCTAAGAAATGTGCTGACTTCGTGAGGCGATCAACAATCACCCAAATGGTATCGTTCCCAGCCTGAGTTCTTGGTAGTCCTGTCACGAAATCCACGGCGATCTGTTCCCACTTCCATGTGGGTATCTCTGGTTGCTGCAGTAGACCCGAGGGCTTTTGATGTTCGGCTTTGACTTTAGCATAGGTCAAACATCTGCTGACGTAGGTTGCTATATGAGCTTTCATTCCAGGCCACCAGTACGTAGTTTTCAAGTCATGGTACATCTTATCTGATCCAGGATGTACGGAGTAACGTGATTTATGCGCCTCTTCCATTACAAGTTCTCGTAAATCCCCATAGAGTGGAACCCAGATGCGTCCGGTTACGTAGTAAGCACCGTCTCCCTTTTGCTCTAGTCGTTGCCTTGAACCGCGTAAAGCTTCAGCTCGTACGTTCTCCGGTTTCAATGCTTCTAACTGAGCGTCTCGTATCTGGGAAGGAAGATTGGATTGGATCGTGAGTTGCAATGCTCGTACGCGCCTAGGTGTATTATTCTTTCTGCTGAGGGCGTCAGCTACGACGTTCGCCTTGCCCGGATGATACTTGATGGCACATTCATAATCATTCAACAGTTCAACCCATCGCCGTTGCCGCATATTTAACTCTCTCTGGTCGAAGATATGCTGAAGACTCCTATGGTCGGTGTAGATGGTGCATTTGGTACCGTACATATAGTGCCTCCAGATCTTCAACGCAAATACCACCGCTCCTAACTCCAAGTCATGTGTCGTGTAATTTTTCTCGTGAATCTTCAACTGTCGCGAGGCATAGGCTATCACCTTCTCGCGTTGCATTAATACACAGCCGAGACCTTGAATCGATGCATCACAGTAGACCAAAAAATCTTCGGTACCCTCTGGTAAAGACAAGATTGGTGCACTGCAAAGTTTTTGTTTTAACAACTGGAAAGCCTCTTCCTGCTTCGTTCCCCAAGAGTACACCGTGTTCTTCTGTGTCAGCGAGGTGAGAGGTTGCGCGATTTTCGATAAATCTCTAATAAACCTTCGATAGTATCCAGCGAGACCAAGAAATTGGCGCACCTCAGAAGGAGTCTTTGGTGCCGCCCAATTCTTAACTTCATCTACTTTTGCAGGATCCACATGTATCCCTTTTTCGTTAACAACGTGGCCAAGGAAATGTACTTCTCGAATCCAAAAATCGCACTTAGAAAACTTCGCATACAATTGTTCCTTCCTCAAAAGTTCCAAGATGAGACGTAGGTGACGCTCGTGATCCTCCTTGTTCTTTGAGTAAACCAAGATGCCGTCAATGAATACTATAACAAACTCGTCGAGATATGGCTTACATACGCGGTTCATGAGATCCATGAAGACCGCTGGTGCATTAGTCAACCCAAACGGCATAACCAAAAACTCGTAGTGTCCGTAGCGCGTTCGAAAAGCAGTCTTGGGAACATCTCCCTCCCTAACTCGCACCTGATGATAACCCGATCTTAAGTCGATCTTTGAATAGAAACTTGACCCTTGCAACTGGTCAAACAAGTCGTCGATGCATGGTAACGGATAGCGGTTCTTAATGGTTACCTTGTTGAGCTCCCGATAATCGATACACATACGGAATGACCCGTCTTTCTTCTTTACAAACAGAACTGGGGCTCCCCAAGGCGAAGAACTGGGTCGAATGAAACCTCTATCCAATAATTCCTGTAGCTGATTAGACAATTCCTGTAACTCCCCAGGGGCCAACCGGTATGGAGCTCGAGATATTGGGGCCGCTCCTGGCGCCAGATCAACCTGAAATTCTACTTGACGGTGAGGAGGTAACCGTGGTAGCTCCTCTGGGAACACATCAGCGAATTCTCGCACCACTGGTAGGTCCTCGATCTTTCTCTCTTCAGACTGAGCGTTAGTAACTAACGCTAACATTGTTGGATACCCCTTCTGTAGATACTTTTGCGCATGAATAGCCGAGATAATACCAACCATCGTCCCACTACGATGCCCTTGAACTAATAATGACTCCCCATCGGGGAGAGGGATACGCACAACCTTATCCTTACACAAAATCTCTGCTTGGTGTTTAGACAACCAATCCATGCCTACTACTAGGTCGAAACTACCGAGCGTAACGGGAAGGAGATCAATATCAAACACTTGACCCACGAGGTCTAGTTTGCACCCGAAAAGGACATTCGAGGCTTCTATCGTTTTACCGTCTGCTAGTTCTACTACTTGCTTAACTTCTAAAGGCGTTGGGGTTATCCCCAATCGTTGACTAAACTCTAGGGACACGTAACTCCAATCGGCACCAGAATCAAATAACACAGAAGCAATATGATTATTTACAGGAAACGTACCGGTGACAACATTGTCTTCATTCCTAGCATCCCCTGCCCCAAGCTGAAACACCCTGCCCCGAGCACCATTACCCCCATTGTTGCCATTGTTGTTGTTGTTCCCAGCATCGTTGTTATTCGGGCGGTTGTTGTCGTTAGCGTTCTGGTTTAGTTGAGGGCAATCCCGCTTAAAGTGACCCTCGTCCCCACACTGATAGCACCCCTTTCTGAAGCCCTGATTCTACTGGGGTGGTTGTCCCTGCTGTCTCTGGTTCTGCTGGTTCTGTTGCTGCTGATGTTTGGGCTATGGGGCCCTACAATCTTTGGCCTCGTGGCCCGCTTTACCACACCTGTTACACGTCCGTCCACACTGCCCGAAATGATGATAGCCACACTTGTTACACCGTGGCTTCCTCCCTGCATACGAACCCTGACTTTGGCCACTTCCCTGGCCTTGATTGACAGAAGACGACTAGCTGATGCTGCGATTTCTATTGTTGTCTGGCTTTTTCTGAGTCTGGCCCGCACTAGATGCTTTGTCGTAATCGTTCCACTTCCGCTTGTTATCATTAGCGGACGCAGTGGCAGTGGGTGCAACAGTAGTAGTGGCTAAAACACGCGGTGGTAACGAGTTACTCTCTACCTCTTGATCCACAATCTTGTGGGTCAATCGAACAATCTGTGTCAAATCATTGAGATGGACTGCAGTGACCAAACTCTTCACACGCGGAGGCAGCCCCTTGATGAATAACTCAATCCTCCGAGACATAGGCCGGGACAAGTTCGGGCACATGTCGGCCAATTCATACGATCGCTTCACATACGCTTCGACTTCAGATCCAACCATCTTCAAGTCATAGTACTCGTTTTCCAACTTCTGGACATCATCCCGAGGACAATACTCCTCTCTGATCAGTTCTTTAAAGTCATCCCAAGTTATGGCATTCGCTGCCTCGATGCCCAACAACTGCACTTGGGCATTCCACCACGTTAGGGCACCATCCGCCAAGGTACCCGCAGCATATTTCACCCTGTCCCCAGCGGGACAGTTACAGATAGCAAACACAGACTCTGTTTTCTCGAACCATCTCAGAAGTCCCACAGCCCCTTCAGTCCCGGTGAAGGTCTGTGGCTTACAGTCCATAAACATTTTGAACGTACACGCAGGCAGGTTGGGTTGAGGTTGCACTTGCTGACCTAGACGACGAAAGGAAACACATTATAGGAGTGAAAAGACGTGTACGCGATATAAGAGGAAAAGTACTTGGTACATTCCGTACCAGCTTGATAGGCTGCTAAAGCCTCAGCCACACGGGTGTTGATTAAGTCTGTCAACTCAGCCTGAGCCATGTTAATGTTGCCACGTCCGTGTCCTCGTCCACTCATGATTATATATATATAGAGATGAACCGATTCAGGAAACCGAAACAAGATGGAAATCAAGTATCATGTTGATACCTATGTACTACCAAGTTCACACATAATAAGGCAGAACCCTTCTCACGCTCGATAAGCCTCACTGGGACTTGCATGCACCTCACGTTATTATTAAGTGTGCACCCATAATAATAAGGCAATTTGCATGCTTATCTCAGTGCCTCTTAGCTTGCGCTCGAAGTTTCCCCCGTTCACACAACACAACGAATGGTATCTCAGGTTTACTAATCACATAAGTCGAAGAGTAGTGTCACACTATCAAGTCACCATAGTATCAAGTGTATTGTTTCATGCATGTTATGAGTGTGTGACTACTAAGGAAGTAATGCATAAACTAAACAGAAGACGAACCTTGCGATCTGGAGCTGAGTGTCATGATCGATTCTTCGAAGGTATTCGGTTATAGTCTGGTTTTATAGAACGTTTTAAAAACCTAGTTCACTATAACCAGTGGCTCTGATACCAAACTGTAACACCCCCAAAATACCTCTTGCGGGAACTCCGCGAGGCGTGTTACGCATCAGAGTCTGAGCCACCAATCACATTGAACCAATGATAAATATTTAAATAAAACATGTCATTAATTTCTAATACAAAATGTCAAACATAATATTAATTCTCAAAGAGTTATATATAGCGGAAGCATTTAGTAAATCATTTAACAATTGTTTCATAATGCTGCTCAAAGCCAATGCATCACATATAAATTAATCCAGAAGCCTCGATCCATGACCACTCCAGCACTCCCAGATAGCAAGTCCATGTCACGAATCCTAACGACCTATAAGCATGCAGACAAGTTGTAACACCTCGAAAAATTTCGTCCAATAATGTCTTGACACGTGTCATAAGGTTCCGGTATGTGAAAACATAACTTAGAGGGACTAAAAGTGACAAACAGTGAAAACTATGGAACGTAAGGGTCCAAAGTGTCAACATTGGATAAATAGGCTCTATGATAACCCTACATAGTGTTTATAACCTTAAACGGATGGTTCATGGATCATACGACGCGGAAATTGCACAAAAGTGAAGTATTGCAAACTATAGGGGCCAAAAGTGTCAACATGTTTAATTTATACCTCTGAGTGAACTTTTGGCAGACCCGAAGCTTCGTAAAGCTAAAATATACTCACTAGAATATCTGGTAAAAATTTCATGAAGTTTCGTTATCATATGAGAAAGTTATGGCCAAAACCGTACTTGAGGGGTTAAAAGCGTCAACGTCGAATTTTATGGCTTTTCGGGCGAGCGCAAAGTTAAACGAGGACATTACCATGTTGGTAAATGTCCAAGGGTTCTTAAAAACCAGATTCGGGGGTTTACGAGTCAAGATTCATGGCCAAATCATCGCAACCAAAGTACAGGGACCAAAACTGCAACAAATGGGCAAACTTTGGAGCTGCCAATAAACCCAGGTGCAGAATCCGCGAACAGCAGCAATTTGGGTCCGAAATTTAGTGGGTAACAGCTGTTTTCACCTCCCAAAAGCTCCAATAACATTGCATGCATGCCTAGGCCACAGTAACCCCTTGCAAACATCAACAATTCAGCTTTAAATCTGATCCAAAGCTCATTTTACTAAACACTTGTGTTGTGAACAAGAACTTCCAAACTTGCAAAAGCTCTCAAGCATCTCTGAAGCATTTCTGGACATCAAGGCCGATTTCTAGTGTTAGCTTAACATCAATAGGACCTTGGTAAGCTTCTAATTCGATCTCCAATCCGTTCTTGCTTTGATTATTGCTAAAAGTCAAACTGTTTGTTCATAAGCTTTGACTTTCTGATTAAACAAGTTTCAATCAGTCATTTCTCGAATTGAAACCTGATATATGTTGGTATTTATGTGGGAAACAAACCCTCTAAATGGTATTATCTGAATCCCACTACATGCATGCTAATTGTCGAGTCAAACGTGATTCTAAAAAGTCAACAGAAGTGATTTTTGAGAAAAATAGCTTAAATGGTAAAATAAATGACATGCAATCTGTTTGATCTTCATAGATAGCTTTATTATGAATATAAGAATGTATTTTACCACGATCAACTCGACAATCTATAGTATAAATACGAATCGGAGCCGAAAGTCCTATAAAACGACTAATTCGTAGATTATCGATTCGGATTCGTACATGCATGTTTGAGATCTATATTGGAGATTATTTTTGACCATTTTTATTTTGGTAAAACTTTCTGGAATTTTCGTTGATTAAGTCTATGCTTAGCCGATTCGAATGCATGTTTCCGATTTATGCATAAAGTTGACTATTTTGCCCTTTTTGATATAAAACGTGATTTTTGGAAAAGTGAAAGAGTAGAAATCTTTATTTCTAATATATAAACCTGCACCGAAAATTTCGGATCAGTTGGTGGTCCAGATTGTGAGTTATGGCCATTAGCGTAAAACTATATTATAAATTTACATAAACGGCCCTTTTCGCGTAGAACCCGTTTCTGGCCACGTTTTGATACGAAACTTTTTACCAACAGATGTAATATAATATTTTGGGATTTTAGATGATTTTTATTTAATTTTTGGCTGATCGTATCTTGGATCGCTTAATTATTTCGGCTTATGTCGGTTTTGACCGTTTTAGCCATAAAATGAGTTTTACACATTCTTTTGACCCGAAACCTTTTTCTACTGATTTTATAAGTTAAATAAATTATTTTAAGTATTCTGGAAATATAAAAATCTCAGATTTATTGTGAAAACCCGAAAACGCCCTTAAATCGCATTTTTAGCATTTTAAGCGCATAGTAAGCGTTATACTCGTTTTAAACATATAAGACTTATACCTACTGATGTAATTTGCATATTTTCATATAATAACAGTAAGTATAAGTATATGAACTCAGATTTCCAGTTTTGGCATTTTTAGCCCTTGTGAAATTACTAAAATACCCCTACGGTGCATAGTTTGGTTTTAAATGATAAATTTGATATATGGGCCATACCCTACTGATATAATATGTTATATTAAGCATATTTACTGTATGAACCAGACCCGAAACTCAGATTTCTAATTTTACTCTTTTATTATCTTTTAAATGACCAAAATGCCCTTCTAAGGCATAAATTGGGTTTAAAATTATTCCGGGCAATATAGAACATAACTTACTGATATAATATCATATTTTAAGCATATTACCTCAGGGAACTTGCATTTGACTCTTTTGGCTACCCGTAACGCCCTTATTGCGTTCGGTTCGGTTTACGTAACTAGTTTGCGTAAATTGACCGAAACGGGTCAGACGTCACCATTTTTATCTCAAAATCCAGAATGTATTTAGTATACCCATATTATACAAGTATTCAAACTTGTCAGGTCTAAATCACATTCTATCCGGTCTTTCGCTTAATCGTGCATGAACCGAATCATCCTTAAACTAACCGGTCAAAGCTTAGGCTTAAATAAAAGACCCGTTAGGAATCTAATAGGTTAATTATAAACCTTTGTTCCAGATTAGGAGGCCCAGTAAAAGCTACCACACTTACCGTTTGTGTTACATACTTGCTCAGGTAAATACATTTTGACTTATTTTCCCTATACGGGCTTGGGGTACGGTATTTAAAATACCGCTTGATCGGGCGCACAAGTCCTGCTCCTTATGGGTGTACAGTCTTGAATAGCTTGTGCGACTTCGTTTAAACAGTCTTGTCTTACTTTAGGCTTTGGGGGGTTATTGACCGTGTCCCGGATATCCTTGGCATTATCTTACGAGATGGCCACGACCAGAGCACGGGGTGTAGGCATACACTCGGCGTGTATAACTCTTTAATGTGGTGTGTCATTTAATTCTTAGCCCGGGCAGCAGATCCCGGGCCACCAAAGATACGAGTGCATGTAAATCGTTCACAAGTTTATATTATATAATTATCCCAAGTTAATAAAAATATTTATGCCTTGTGCATTTAAATCAATTTTCAATCATTTTCAAAATGAGTCAGTCGATTTGTATTTACCAGTGTAAACTGACGTATTTTTCCCAAAAGGTTAAGTGCAGGTACTATACGAAAATAGGTTGGCTGTTTCCTAAGAGCGTCCACTATAGTCTCGCAAGCTCGGACGACAAATATCTGTTGAACAATATTTTATCTTATTTGTATTTGATCCGCCTGTGGATCCGTTTCAACTACTGTGATATTTATTATTGCAATTTATTTAAAAGTTGAAATGTATCTATTCTGCTTCCGCTGTGCATTATTATATTGTGTTGATTGTCTATGACGATGCCAACTACGTCACTGTACCCCACACCGGGCCCACCGGTGACACGTGGAAATCGGGGTGTGACACAAGTGTGTCAGACGACGCTGGTGAGTTCAAAGTTTAGCTAACGTGTTTTGTTACCAGATATATGTTAGGTCAATTCAACGTTGTGATATGATGCTGTTTATAACCGGTTGAGATACCCTAGGGAGTGTGCCCATATGTATCCGGGAAGTGTGTCCCTCAATAACCTGGAGTGTGTCCAGTCCCCAATGCCCCTAACCAAGCATTGGTAGTGATCGATTCCATGTACAATAACCAAGACCCAATTTCATTGTTTACCCAAGATTCCCTTCCAAACGTTTACTAGTGTCCCAAACCACCGGGACACATGCTTGAGAAATGCAGTGAACTCACCTTGGTTTGCTCGGTAAGATTATTTACTTGTTCACACTTAATCAGTCAAGTCCTAAGGTAAGCACGTATACATAATCAGTTCATGTTCATGAAGTTGGCACGTAAGTATGTTCATAATAGACATCGCATCAGAATTCACCAAGTATCACATAGCACGTATTCGTAATCATACGAGTACTGGTTTATACTTAACAGCAGTTAAATATTTCAGTTAGCTTCTAACAGAGTTAAGTCAGATTACTGTGCAGAGTATACAAGTTGGCGAAACACAGGTTGGCGAAACACCTTCTGTTTCGTCAACCATCCTTGGCGAAACACAATCTCTATTTCTCCGCTAACCCTTGGCGAAACACATTCTCTGTTTCGCCAAACTCCTATTTCGTCAAACAGTCTGATACGTCGAACAACATCAGTTACATCAACACAAGTCAGTTACGGGTTTAATCACAGAAACCCTAACTATCTAAAACAGCCGTCAAGAACATCCATCATGGTCATCATCAATCAGTAATCATACACAAATCGTTCAACATATAACCACTTAATCATCATGTTACGATTTGTTATTCGTGTCTAACCCGAACCCTAGTTTAATAATTTAACAAAGTACGTTATCTGGTTCACATATGCTAGCCGATTCCATACACATCAATGACTAATGATTTAATCCACACTTGTTTACAAGATATCCCTAATACATCATGCAAACAATCCGAACAAAACATGATAGCCGATCAATACCATTCATAACCGATTCACAAGAACGTCATCAATCATACACACTTTATCATTGTCAACAATCACATAAACACACAAACAATTTACGGAGCTAATCACACTAACCGGAATAGATGAAAGCAAGAACGGGATTGATCTAGAGGGCTTCAAGGTTGTCGTCACACAGAGAAAGCTCTAGGGTTTTCTTGTTTTGCCAAAACGTATCAAACATAAGTCTGGGTGTGTGTATATACGTGTTTTACCGTAATGGGCCGAACTGGGCTTCGGCGAATATGTGGGCCGGCGAAACACTTTGTTTCGTCGACATGCTCTTGACGAATCAAGAGTCCGTCTCGTCGAGAGGTTGTATGGCGAATCACACTTGATTCGTCGGGTCCTAAATGGGCTTAATGGGCGGCTTAATGGGCTTAATCAGTTACAATCTCATGTTACACTTACACAACCACACATACTCATGAAATCACAAAACACTTTATTATATCACAACGTGCACAATTACAAGTCAAACACTTAAACAGCCAAAATCAACATGCATTTAATGTGAAAGTGAAGGTCGAAAACTCGAGTTGTCACATCCTGGCCCTTGGGGTTCCAATGGCCAATGATTGTGAAAGAACCCAAACTATAATAAAAAGACTGAAGAGAAAACTTCCGGCAGAAGATGATGATGATGATATTAACGATACTCCTCTACCAACACTTAGCAGTTGGGTGATGCATGAAGAAGAAGAAGAAGGAACGGTTGAAGTGACTTATAAACACGGGGTGCAATATTCATTGCCAATGGAGGAAATGTTGAAGACAGGGAGGCTATCTATCATTGAACAACTATGTGATTTAGCACCTTCAAACGATCCAAAATCCAAGGATGCAGTGATATTCAAGAATAGGCTACAGCAAAGAAGAGACGAGCTAATGGTGTTATACGCCAATCTAAAATTTGATGATGATGAATATGAAGAAAGTGATGAACAAAGCGATGGGTACATCTCTGATGTAATCCCATCCACGGAAGACTATTAGTTTATTTTGATTTCGTATTATTGTAATTTTATAAAATATTAATCTATGGTAATCAATTATTAACAAAAAGACCCAGAATGCCAAAAAAATGACATGGAAAATGCCATAACGCCAAAAAAATTAACTATGTGACACAAAAAGAATTAATTCAACGAGAAGAAATTTGGGAAAAACAGTAAAACGCCAAGTAATTAATGATTCTAAATAACGCCAAAATTATCTTGCACTTCAAAAATGAAGCAGCATGTCAAACGCGAAAATCGGGAAAGGAGAAGAATATTGAAAACACAAAAAAACCCCTCGGACCCTGATCATGTCCCGCGCCACGTGTTGGGCCAGGATGCGTTCTCACCGTTCTCACACTTTTGGGCGTTTTCTCCTGATCCCGTTTCTATATATATAATAGGTTAGAACCCCGTGTATTACACGGGTTGAATAAATGTACTTTTATATACTAAATAAAAAATATATTTTAAGAACCTCATTTATTACACGTGTTGAGTAAATATAATTTTATATATTAAACAATAAAAAATTATATCTTTAACAACCTCGTTTATTGTGCGGGTTGAATAAATGTAATTTTATATACCAAACAATAAAAAATTATATTTAAAAAAAAAGAGTAAATTACGTTTTTTGGCCCCTGTGGTTATATCACTTTTACTATATTAGCCCAAAATAAGATTTTTTAACGTATGTACCCTCATGGTCTCTATAACTAACTATTTTGACCCTTGAGTCTAACTCAACCCCAAACTCTGGTTAATTATTAAACACATGACATGCACATGATGTGTATTCACAGGTGGAAGAAATGTATTTTTATATACTAAATAATAAAAAAAAGTTATATTTAAAAAAAAAACTCTATGTATTGTACGGGTTGAGTAAATCTAATTTTATATAGCAAATAATAAAAAAAATGTTATATCTTTAAAAACCCTGTGTATTACACGGGTTAAACTATTTATAACAGTTAAATTACACTTATTATAATTCTAATTATACCACTAATCGTATCTTTGTTTTTCTAAGTTAAATTAAACGTTGATAAATAAGTACTCCTAATAATTCAACTTAAGTGTTTATCCTTAGTTTCTTATTTCTTATTTTTTTTAAAATAGGTTAATAGTATTTTAAATTTTTGGTTTGATTAATAAGTTGTTTAATATAATTTCTTACTAGGTTATTGGCCCGTGTAATACACGGGGTTAATCATAATTATATTGTGAAATAAAAAAATGATCATAATATGATCTAAGTATATATATAATATAGAATAATATGCAGACTGAATACGAAATAAATATTGAAGTTTGTATAGCCATTCATAATAATATGATTAGTTATTTGTTATAGGATTTGTCATAGAAACTTAAAATTTTGTATCACTACTTATATTTATTGTGACATTTTCTTGTTCAAAGGTAACATGTCTGATTTTAGGAAATTTGGTATTTAATAAACCAACCTTTGGCCAGTTGGTAAATAATAATCCAACCTACAGAATTGGTATATAATAATCATACCTATCAATATGTTGGTACTCAATGAACCTCCGTTAGTTTTTTTTAACTGAAGTTAGTTTTTAAGTTTTATTTATTTCACAAACAGTCCCTGTAGTTGTAATTTACTAGTTTTAACTATGAGTTAATAGCCAAAATGGTCCCTGAGGTTAATAGCCACAGCACCGTCACTGCCACCGCCACCACCACCACCACCGCCACAGCACCGCCACCACCACCATCACCACCACCGCCACAGCACCGCCACCACCGCACCCCCACCACCACCATCTCTGTCTTTGATCATCGACGCCTAAGGGGTTTGAATTCAGATGCAGCAACAGACAATGACTTACCAAAAACATCACAGATCCAACAGCTCTAGCGACGGTGGTGGTGGTGGTGGCGGTGCGGTGGTGGTGGTGGTGGTGCTGTGGCGATGGTTACGGTGGTGGAGGTGTTGTGGCGATGGTGGTGGTGGTGGTGGTGGTGGCGGTGTGGTGGTGGCGGTGCGGTGGTGGCGGTGTTGTGGCGGTGGTGGTGGTGGCGGTGGTGGTGGTGGCGGTGCTGTGGCTATTAACCTCAGGGACCATTTTGGCTATTAACTCATAGTTAAAACTAGTAAATTACAACTACAGGGACTGTTTGTGTAATAAATAAAACTTAAAAACTAACTTCAGTTAAAAAAAACTAACGGAGGTTCATTGAGAACCAACATATTGATAGGTAGGATTGTTATATACCAATTCTGTAGGTTGGATTATTATTTACCAACTGGGCAAAGGTTGGTTTATTAAATACCAATTTTCCCTGATTTTATCTGATAATAGATTATTCTAACGGGTTAATGTTGGCATAATATTATATTTTCTACCATCCAAATATAGTTTCCTCACTTTCGCTATCATTAACATTAATATAAGGTATACTCGTATTCAAAGCTATAAACCAATATGAATTGTACGAAATAATTACTTTTATCACAATTAGTAAGGAAACCAATAAAAACTATTGATAGTGTAATATGTCCCAAACCATTTGAAAGGTCTGAAAAGGGACTTATAGACAGATAAAAGTAATGTAAATGAATAGACAAAAATTGAATCAATAAAACCAATTAACTATAGTTGAGAAAATACTATGTATAGTGTAATACTTTACATGTACAATTGAACCAATGAAACATATATATAAGTGAAAAAATAAAAATAAAGACATGAGACACTATACGACAACTAAGTAAATCCAAATTTAAAAAAAGTTATGACATTCCGAATGTGAAGATACCTTTCACAGACCTCTACATCTTAGTTACAATAGGAAAAAAATATGTATGTTAAGAGTTTACCATGTTTTAAAACACATATATCTAACTTATCTAAAAATACATGATGTTTTCTATGTGACATAGATAATATGCATATTACTTATATGACATGGTAAACTTATCTAAAAAACATGATGTTTTCTATGTGACATAGATAATATGCATAGCATATGAAGAGTAAAAAAACATACCTAGTATTTCGAATGAAGTGGAGTTTACAATAAATTACATTTATTCAACTCGTGTAATATACGTGGTTTTAAAGATATAACTTTTTTATTTGGTATATAAAATTATATCTATTCAACTCGTATAATATGGTTCTTATAGATATATTTTTTTATTATTTAATATATAAAATTATATTTATACATCCCGTACAATAAATCAGGTTTTTAAAAATATACTTTTTATTATTTAGTATATAAAATTTATTTATTCAACCCCGTGTAGTACACGTGGTTATAACCTAGTTTTATTATAATCATAACTACAATGGAAAATTTCCTTAAAGTATAGCAATGTTAGAAATTATAAAACATCGATATGATGAAATTTAATCATTAAAAACATACGAAACTAAGACGGTTAAATAAGTGGGTTAAGCCTGGTTGGTTAAACACAATCCAGATCGAATAATTTATCTTATCAATAGATTTACAATCAAAATAAAATTCTAATATAATATTTAAATCTTTTTAATTTAAATTTAAAATGTATCAATAAATTATTGATGCCCTCATTGAATGACATGTGTCTCAAATCAGGTTTCTTTTATTATATAGTATAGATAGTTAATAATAATAACATTAACAATAAATAATATCCATGTTTATCTATTGTTAAGTGAAACAACGCTTTAAGTTTAGATAAGACTTTACGATTTGATTTGAAGTTAAGTTTATGCCAATAATTTAAAGTTGATAAGATTTATAGTAATTTGATTTATATTTATAATTTAAATTAAATAATAATTATCTAAAGGATGGTCTAAAATAATGATAAGTGTCTCTCTGTTGTTTCTTTTATTATATAGTATAGATATAGATTGCTGTGAATAGAATGAATTATTCAAGCCAAATATTCTCTGTGCAATATTAGGATGTTGGCGAAAAGGTCGTTTTTCTTCATGCCCAAGCTTGATGTTAATGAACTTATAAACACCTTCTGAATGGAGAGAATTAACACCTTGTTCAGACTGAAGTATTAACGGAGCACATGTCGAGAGTGAACAGATTGTGCGCACTCTGCACAATGATAGAACCACTTTCCAGGATTGTGGTCCTCAATCGGTGCATAGCTTAGTTGCAAGGGGTGCTTGTCAAAGTTATGTATAATTGTTTTAGGCAATTGCAAAGCACACCAGCAGTCCAAAATAGAAATCGCAGGGCATTACATTTAAAATACGTCTCACTTTCACCAATACTTACACGACATGCGCGACAATCCATCTTAAGTACACCCCTATGGCATGATTTTATTCTTGTAAGTAAGTGATCCGCATGTGCTTCATGGGTGATTTCTTTAGGCATAAATGCACAACTAACATCAGTGAAAAAAGTACAGACTATGCCAAATCCTGCATTTGGCTCCCGAACCTGTATACATTAATTGACTATGCCAAAGTGTATGTTCTGGGTGAGCCAAATGGCGTCTTAGCTTTTCGGGTAGCCAGGTGCACCAATCGTGAAGAACAAAGTCATCATCTGTGGAGCATTTGTAAAATGGCATTTTTGTAATTGGTCTTGAACAGGCATTGCATAATAGTTTAATACTCTTCATTGGATCGTGACGAGAAGTGATTTTATATTTATTTATTTATTTATTTATTTATTTCGTCATGTATTAGCACTAACGGATCGTCATGTAGAAAACAATATCTAAGTTGCTCACAAGTCTCGTCTTTAAGTTGATGTGATAAGACGTGTGATTCATCATCAATTGGCAAGTGAAGAAGGCCAGAATGATCAATATCTTTAAAATTCTTTTTTGTTTTTCCTACGCCTGATACATAGAAATTTAATAAACTGTGATCAGCCTGATACACAGAAATTTAATAAACTGTGATCACACTGTATAAAATCTTTACGGATTATTAAAAATAATGAAATGAAATTTTGTAGTATGTATAAATGAATTAAAATTTGAGTTGATTGTCGCCTACAGATTAAAAACAAAACAAATAAAAAAGCCTAGATTGCAGATATGGAAAAGGCTCACACTAGTTTGTGTGAATTTTTTACCGACATGAGTAATTAGTTTTAATGAAAAAAGATTTAGTTTAGATGACTCATTTCTCTTTGCAAATGTTTACAATTTACACATGTTTAAGTTTTAGATTGTAAACATTAATTTTTTTTTATGGAGATGTGAAGAGTCTTAGATTGTGGCATACCCTTTTATGATTTTTTTTTTTAAAAAAAAAACCTCACATCATCACAATATTTAGAAATTTACCCATTTATATAAAAAAAGTCATTAATGAAGTGACATGTATACATGCGTATGTTTCCAGATTGATTTAATTACTGGGTAAGAAGACAAACATGAAAGCCTCTATCCTTTGCGTTGCACAATCTGGGTGAACATAGTACATGCATCTACTGCACTTGTAAATCAAATGTTCATCTTCTAATTCCACACCACAAATCCGACATTCGCAATCATATAGTTGATCCAAAACCGAATATGAAAGGGTGAGCAAGTGACGGTGGCTAAAGTGTTGAGTTTGAAGTGATAACTTCAGGGGAAGTGAAAGACAATCAGTACTAATATTAAGTTAAAAACAAGTGGTGCAATGATAGAAATGCCCTTTGTGTTTCTTCCCACGTGCAAAACACTTACTCAAAATAGGTTCCACACTAAAAGAGATTAATAGGTGTGGATGGCCGCTAGGGTGATGGATGGTATGTTGCAAGCCCAGTGACAAATCTTGAACTAAATATGGGGAGGGGGTCCCCTGGCCCTAACTAAGATCCTCACCTGGTTGAGCCGTTCATGAACCATTCGATGAAAAGTTTGATTTTGATCTTTTATGTAATAAACGAAGGAATGAACAACAACCCATCACCTAAATCTAATTTTCGAACTAAGGCTTGGGTAAAATTGCAAAAAGAATTGAGCAAACGAACAAGACATTCATTTTCTCCATTCACGTCGTTCAATTTATGTTTGTTTAGAACATAGACGAATGAACACGAGCACTAATACAAAAGCATTCAGTTTCTTAACAAACCTAACATGAATATTAAAATTCGTGCTTACAAATGTTTATGTGCGCTCGCTTGTTCTGTTGAATTTAAACAAACGAAAATGAACAAGCTTCGTTCATACCCGTGCGGATCGTTTACTAACTACTTATTGAATTTGACCTGTTAGTAACCGTAATTTCTATGATTAATATTCTGTATTTTAGGAACTATCTTTAAAATTTGTATCGTTGTGTTAAAAATGACATATATGAAAGAAATGGGCTAAATGAGTGAACTTAGTGTATAATTAGGCATAGATTGTGCATAATCAACTATAGCTTTGATTGTAATTATTCTCAGCATAATTAGGAGATTTGTATTGTATTATATATAGTGGGTGATACCAATGAAATGGGACAACCAATTATTACATCCTTACATGGTATCAACCCTAACCGATCCTCTCCTCCCTAATCCCTTCCCCTGTAATGCCGCCCCCTCCTGTCTTCATCCTTTTCAGTTTTTTTCACCTTATTCCCCTCTCCTCTCCCCATGGAATCCAAACTTCACCCTGCCATGACTATCTCTAACATCAAAAATTTCATCCCTATCACTCTAGAAATCAAAACCGACCACTACACAACCAGGGCAGAACTATTCCAAGTCCACTGCCGTGCCTACCAGGTGTTTGATCACCTAGAACCCCCTTCACCATCGGTCGCCGCGGCTGCTGCTTCCACCGCCGATGGCAAATCTCCAGCTCCCGTCGTCGATCCATCTTGGTCTCGCCTGGATGCCATCGTCCAACAGTGGATATATGGGACAATATCCACCGACCTCCTTCACACCATCATCTCTACCGGGCAGTCAACATATGAAGCATGGACTGCTGTTGAAAACCAATTCAAAGATAACAAAAATACTCGAGCCTTCTATATCCAACAGGAATTTGCAAATGTTTGTTTGGAAAACTACCCCAACATGGTGGCCTATTGTATGGAAGTCAAACTCCTTTCTGGTCAATTGACAAGTTTTGGGTCTCCTGTTGATAATAATCGACTGGTTCTTCATCTCCTTGCCGGTCTCACTGATCAGTATGATGGTATCTCAACCATTCTTCAAAACCGAGATCCACTTCCTGATTTTAGTGAGGTTCGGTCTCGCCTCACCATGGAAGAAAAGAAGCGGACCCATCAAGCCACTACAGCCGCTAAGGCCAGCGCAACTGCGCTTCACACCGCAGCAACAACACTCACTGACTCCCCCTCCAACAGCAGCAGCTCTTCAGGTCGTGCCCGCCTCTCCAACAGCTATAACAACAGTCGCGGACGCAGCCGCGGGTGGGGCAGACAGTCGGGTGGTCGTGGTGGCCGCTCCTCTTCTCAGCAGCCATATCCCTTTTCTTGTTGGGGACAGTTTCCGTGGATGCCTCAGTTTAACTCCTCCACCTTCCCTTGGCCACCTTCCATGGCCCAACCACCATGTCCGTACCCATCTGCCCCTCGGACCACCAATAATAACAGTGCAGGAATTCTTGGTCCTCGCCCGAATCAGGTGTACACAACAGGATACTCGCCCACTGACATCGCCCAAGCTCTTTACACTCTCTCTCTAAGCCATACAACTCCATCATGGATTCGGATGCTACCGGTCACGTGGGCAATGAAAATGGTACGTCTTCTCCGTCTAATTTTAATACTTGCACTAAAAACATAACTGTCGGCAATGGCATGACCATTCCAGTCCTCGGACAGGCCAACCTAACCTTACCTCCTCCCTTCCCTCCCTTAAAATTAAATGATTACCTTTATGCCCCTAACTTAATTAAAAACCTTATTTTCGTCCGCCGCCTTACAACCGACAATCTTATCTCCATTGAATTTGATCCTTTTGGTTTTGTTATGAAGGACCTCACACCACGGGCACCTATCCTACAATGCAATAGCACTGGTGATTTGTACCCGCTCACTTATCCCCTACCCAGTTCCTTCAGCAGACCTACCACTTTTGCTGCCATCACTCAAGACTGCTGGCACCAACGTCTTGGGCATCCTTGCATTAATTTATTACAGTTTTTAAAAACTTCTTCTTGCATTGATTTTAGCAAAACTAATAATGTTACTTGTTAGCCTTGTGTGTTTGGTAAAAGTATTATACTCCCGTTTCGTGATTCAAATAATCGTACTTTATTAGCATTCGATATTATTCACAGTGATTTATGGACATCACCTGTTCTTAGTACTGCTGGTCATAGATATTAAATGTTATTTCTTGACGATTACACAAATTTTTTGTGGACGTTTCCCCTTGCTAATAAATCTCAAACATACTCTCAGTTTGTCAAATCTCATAAATACTCAATTTGAACGAAAAATCAAACAGTTTCAATGTGACAATGGTCGTGAATACACTAATAATAACTTCCATAATTTTTGCAAACAACACGGCATGATTTTTCGCTTCTCCTGCCCCCACACTTCTTCACAAAATGGGAAAGCGGAATGCAAAATCCGCACCATTAATAACATGATTCGCACCCTTCTTTCTCAAGCATCTCTACCCACTAACTTCTGGCATCACGCACTAGAAGTGGCCACATACCTCTTAAGTATACTTCGTAGCAAAAACCACAATTTTCTCTCCCCTACCACCCTCCTCTACAATCGCCACCCAAAATACGCTCACCTTCGCGTCTTTGGTTGCTTATGCTATCCTCTCATCCCTTCCACCATCATTCACAAACTCGCTCACCGCTCTAAACCCTGTGTCTTCTTGAGATACCCCCCAAATCATCGGGGGTATAAGTGTCTAGACCTCACCAATCACAAAATATTTGTCTCCCGTCATGTTCACTTTGAAGAATCTATATTCCCATATAGTATTCGGATCCCTACCAAACCTTCTTCCTATGACTTTCTAAATTCTTCCCTTCACCCCTTATTCTTGAACCATATTACCTAACCAACCCCACCTTCCAACCCAGCCCAAACATCCCATCCTCCCTCTCCCATATCCTTGGCCCAACATCCCTCATCATCATCTTGTACCCAACCCGCCCAACCCACTCACACTCCCACTCCCACTCCCACTCCCTCTCCCAATCCTCCGTCCGTTCCCCACTCACCTCCAAACTCGACCCAACAGGCTGCTCCTTATACCTCGGCCCACATTCTGACCCCTCCTCCCATCCTCACCTATACCCGTCGCCATGGTTGCAAAAGTCGCTATGCGCTCCCTAGTCGGATTCGGGAGTACTCGGGAAGTACTCGGCCTAGGCGGAGATTACTCGGGGAGTAATGGGCCTAGGTCTCGGTACTCGGGCCTCGGCAACCTACCTTGTAGCGAGTACTCGGGGAGTACTCGGAGCCTAGGTGGGACTTTTACAACCATGCCCGTCGCTCCACTACCAATTCCAAAGTCCAACCACCACACCACACCCCACCTAACCATCTGTCACCCCTTCTACTCCCCCTCAACCACCGCCCTCTACTACTACCACCCGGACCATGCGCACCAGGTCCATGGCCGGAATCACCAAACCAAAACAAATTATGAACCTGCATGCATCCACCATCGTCCCAATACCCAACAGCCCGCAAACCGCCTTGTCCACCCCTGAATGGTACAATGCCATGAATGCCGAATTTAGTGCAATTATTAAAAACAAGACCTGGGAACTTGTACCTATGACCTCTGATATGAACATAATTCATAGCATGTGGCTCTTCAAGCACAAATTTAAGTCGGACGGTAGTTTGGAGTGGTACAAAGCACGTCTCGTGTGTGATGGTAGAAAACAACAGGTTGGTATTGATTGTGGTGAAACATTCAGTCCAGTTGTAAAACCAGTGACTATACGGACTGTTCTCTCTCTTGCCCTCTCTCATTCATGGTCTATTCATAAGTTGGACGTAACAAACACCTTTCTTCATGGCAACTTAGACGAAACATTATATATGTACCAACCTATGGGCTTTCGTCATCGGGATTTCCTGGACCACGTGTGCAAGTTAAAGAAATCACTCTACGGCTTGAAACAAGCTCCGAGAGCATGGTAACAACGTTTCACTAATTTCGTGCTTCAACAAGGTTTCAATCAAAGCAAGTCAGACAACTCCCTATTCATCTACAGTCATGGCTCTGATGCTGCATATTTATTAATATACGTAGACGACATCATTCTTACTACTTCTTCTGATGCTCTACACCATCGCCTCATGTCTACTCTTGCTAGCGAGTTTGCCATGAAAGACCTTGGCTCGTTGACATACTTCTTGGGGATCGCTATATCCCTCACTGGTAATAATATGTTCTTTTCTCAACAGGCATATGCTTGGGACATCATTCAGCGAGCAGGTACGGATTCTTGCAAACCAGCCGCAACTCCTGTGGATACCCAATCCAAACTTAGTAGTTCGTTTGGGTCCTCCCTTTGATGATCCGATGACATATCGCAGTCTAGCTGGTGCACTGCAATACCTCACCTTCACTCGTCTGGACATCACCTACTCCGTGCAATAAATTTGTATGCACATGCACTCCCCTACTATTGACCACTGGAATGCACTCAAACGCATCATACGGTACTTACAAGGCACCTCTGATTTTGGCCTACACATAGGCCCGACTGCAAATTTCTCTCTTCATGCTTATACGGATGCAGATTGGGCGGGATGCCCTGATACTCGCCGTTCTACTTTAGCGTATTGTGTTTATTTGGGTGAGAATTTAATTTCCTGGTCCTCGAAGCATCAGACTACCGTATCACGCTCCAGTGCCAAAGCCGAATACATGGGTGTTGCAAATGTGGTCGCAGAAATTTGTTGGCTTCGGAACCTCTTACTTGAGCTACACCGTCCTCTATCTCATGCCACTCTTGTCTATTGTGACAATGTTAGACCATGCGTAGTGGTTTTATCAATAATGCCCCCACCATGGGGCGTTTTCTGCCATGTGGTAGTCCAGTCAGCATGGGGGCATTATTAGGGGTAATTGCAAAAGTGTCGTAGTGGGAATAATGCCCAATAACGCCCATGCAATCATTACACAATAATTTATTTTTTTAAATTTGAAACATAAAATTCTTCGTTAATTTAAAAAAAAAATACACTACTTGAAATTAAAAAAAAACGGAAAAAAACAGAATATAAAAAAAACGGAAAAAAATAAAGTTAAAAAAAGGATGATGATCTAGAGTCCATATTTTTCCCGAATTTTTTGGCGATGCATTTGCGCAAGGATCAACGCGTCGCCTTGGCGGTGGTCGATCGGTTTGAACAAAAACTCAATGTCCTTTTCCATTTGCCTCGCCTCTTGCATCTCGTTAAACTTTTTGGTTTCGGCCACTCGTTCTTTCATAATCTCCCAACGTTTGTGGCCAAGGTCGCGAATGTCTTGGAGACGACGGTTCATCTCCTCGAAATCTTCCTTCAACTCGAGATCGGAAGACGACTCCACAGTTTTTTTCCCGGTTCGCTTATCCTTTTTCTACCGGGCGGTCGGGCCAACTCTTCTTCAAGTTGCTCTTCGTCAACCTCCACAACATCATTTAGATCGACATTGCGGGCATCGGAAGTCGGTGTTTCAGGGTCAACGGAGGATGCTGTTTTTGACCGTTTAGCTCGACGTCTACTACTCGACGTCATGGTCATTACGCCCGCCCACTTTGGAGTTTTTCGTAGTAGTTCCCAGCACTTATAGTACGGGAAAGCGGTTTTCGTTCTCTCGTGCTCTTCCAAAGCCTTCGTTAAAACCCTAACATCACCTTCTCCGCTCGGGCGATTATCGTAGTTACGTTGATACACTTCTTAGAAGGAGTGACACTTGTTGTTGATGTCAGTCCGTTTGCTAGAAATGGAATCTGTGTCACGATGCTCGCACTTACCCCACGTGCTATAAAAGAGTGCACGAACCCTATCCCAAAAAACGAGGCCCGTTTGAAAGTTTGCTACAAATTGAAATATAAAGTTGTACGTTAAAAATAAAACAAAATAGACGTGTACGAAAAAATAAGTAAAAAAAATATATAAAAGTTACCAATTTCGGGGTCCTCCGAAACCTCGAGCCACGCCCGAGCCAACGTGTATTCCTCCTCCTTCCTCCAATTAAGGTAAGAATGCTTACGTCGAGGTTCGTTCGCTTCCTACTTCTTATGCGACCTTCTGCCGTGTTTGGATGTCTCTCGCTCCAGTTCGGGTTGCGTCTCCGGCACGATATCCACATCGGGTTCGAGTTGTTGTTGTGAAGGTTGCGACCCGCCGGCTTCACCAAAGCCGAAAGTGGGTTGCACGAATGGAGTAGCGCCACTCAAGTAAGCCGCGTACGATAACATGTTCGGGTCCATGTCTTGAAAGGTAAAGGGTTGTTGCGGTTGGGTTGTGTTCGGGTTCATGGGTCTTGAGGGGACACCAAATGGGGGTTGGAATAGATGCATCTTTTTATAAAATATAGAAGTAGTAGAGAGAAAGTTTTAGAGTGTGTAAGTTTTTTTTTTATAAAAAATGATGGAAAAGTGGGTAATATATATAGTGTTGTTAATATTGGAATTAAAAAAAATAATAAACAAACGACCGTTGGCAACGGTCAACTCTTTTCCCAATTCAAATTTTGGCGTGATTTGAAAATCGCCAATCGAATTTTTTTGGAAGAAAACGCCCGAAAACGCCGGCATGTAATGGGATCGGGGCGTGTTTCGGCGATTTTTTTTGAATTTAAAAAAAAAACGCCCCACTACGGGCGGTCTTAGTGCCATTTACCTCTCCAACAACCTTGTTCAGCATCAACGAACGAAGCACATTGAGTTGGACATTCTCTTCGTTTGTGAATAGGTTCATAGAGGACGGATTCGAGTTCTTTATGTCCCCACTCGTCATCAAGTTGCCGATATCTTTACTAAAGAGCTCCCTAGAGTCCTCTTTGACGACTTTCGCTCCAGTCTCGGCATCCGGCCTCCTACCGCTTCGACTGCGGGAGTATGATAGCGTATAATTAGACATAGATTGTGCATAGTCAACTATCGCATTCATTGTAATTATTCTGAGCATAATTAGGAGATTTGTATTGTATTATATATAGTGGGTAATATCAATGAAATGGGACAGCCAATTATTACATCATTACAAGGTCTAAAAAAATTGTAGCAAGTTATGTTGAACTCCTAATTATCAAACATTTTTTCTAGATCATTTTAAAAATATATACGCATAAGCTCAGTATTAAATAGAGGTGTACAAATCGATTTTTTTTTAAAACCGATTACGGTTAATAACCGGACCGGTCAAAATGAGGTATCGAAAAAAACGGTTATTAAAAAACCGGTTACGGTTATAAACCGGTTTTGAAGTGGAAAACATATAACCGGTTATAACCAGTTGTAATCGATTTTTAAAAATACCGGTTTTTTTTTGTATTGATTATTAACCGGAATACTGTAAAAAAATGATTCTGCATATTGATCACAGAATGCTCATAGAATGTAGATTTTGCTTTTTTTTCAACAGATTTTGCTGTTTTTGATGTTTTTTCAGCATTTTTGAGATTAGAGAGCGGTGTGATTGAACCTAAACACCCACCACCCTTTTATACTAGTTGGAGATGGATTTTAGGCAAAAAAAATAAAAACAAAAAAACAAAAAAAAAAAGGCAATAATTTGCCCCAAACGGTCATATTACCGTTGAATAGAGCTGGCACGAAATAACCGGTTATACCGGTTTTTTTTAATATGTTACCGGTTAACCGGTTTTTATTTACTTCGATTAATAACCGGGTTTTTTAATAACCGGTTTTATAACCGATCTGTCGAATGAAATATGAAACCGGGCCATAACCGGTCAAACCGGTTAGTAACCGAACGGATTTCCGTTTTTTTTACCGGTTGAATAATCAGTTTTTTTTTTTTTTTTTTTTTTTTTTTTTTTTTTTTTGTAATGTCTAGTATTAAACGTACATATTTTGATATTCATATAACTAAAGCTTGTATACACGTGCACTCCCACTCGTTCATGTATCGAAAAAAGCAAGCATGGCATATTTTTATAGGGGGGTGGATTGATGGAAGAGCTACTAGAGTTTAGAAATAAGTACACTAAGGCTTTATTAGGCTCATTCAAAGATGTGTTCACGTCCTTGGCTTGGTCAGGATCGGGGTTTGCACCTGAAAAACACTGGATGATTATGCCAGAGGTAGGATTCTTGATTGCGAACAAGTTTAAGGTGATCGTTCATTTTTTATCTCAAGAAAAAAGAAACAGTTCTACTTGTTTTTCGCTTTGGAGAGGCCCTCACGAGTTCCCAGAAAAAATAATAATTACAATTGCACACGTGAATGGTAACCATTTTATAATGGTAGAATTGCAAGGAGAGTATCCAATTGCCAGCACAAACAACCTATGGAAATTAATGAGAGAAAATGATGCAGCTGGCTGGGAGAATATATTTGAATCACGTCAAAATATGTATAAGTCTTGGATAGCACAACCTGCTACATTTGGGGGGGGGGTATAGATTAAAACTCGGTATGTAAATTATTAAATGATAATAATTTTGTAAAAAAGTACTTATTTTTATATAGCTTTTGTTACAGCTATAAATATAATTTGATAAATTATAACAATAAAAACTAATAATAAATACTATATCATTACTACTACTACTAATAATAATAAATATAATAAAAATAATAATAATAACTAATTAAATAATAAACAAATAGTAAATAACTAATAATTAAATAAATGTATAAAAAAAGACAACAAAAAGACAAAACAGGCTAAAAACAAAAAACAAATGATTGATGGATGTGATGTTTTTATAGTGGGAGTGTAATTAGTAAAGGGTGATACTATACACACCCCCCTAATTCCTGATTACACCCCCCCTATAAAAACATCATATCCATCAATCATTTGGTTTTTGTTTTTAGTCTTTTTTTGTCTTTTTGTTTTTATTTTATTGTCTTTTTTATATTTTTGTTATTATTATTATTATTATTATTATTATTATTTACTATTAGTCTTTGAACAAATAAAAACAGAAAAAAAGCTTCAAACTTTATCACAATAGATCTGAGCCCATATGGACACAAAAATATAAAAAAGACAATAATAATGAGCCGTGCTAATAGTAAATAATAATAATAATAATAACAAAAATATTTTTTTAGTGAACACAAAAAGACAAATAAAAAACACAAACTGGTCATACATCCAAATAATTTCCATATTTTTTATTTTATTTACTATCTCATGGTGATATAATAATGAACACAAAAAGCTCATATGAGCCGTGCTATTATTGCTGCAAGTTCTATGTGGTGATATTAAATAGTTGATATTTCCTCCAAACAACAAACAATACCAAACCCTGCAATTCCTAAACCGCCCCTTCAACGAAGCTACTCTCAGAAGCCTCCAAGGCACAGTCCGTTTGGGAACTCCCAAGATCATGATTACACTCAAGAGCCTGCAAGGCATAGTTCATTTACGAACTATAAAGAGCAGGATTACACTCAAGAACCTGCAAGGCATAATTCATTTACGAACTATCAAGAGCAGGATTACACTCAAGAGCCTGCAAGGCATAGTTCATTTACGAACTATCAAGAGCAGGATTACACTCAAGAGCCTTGGAGACATAGTTCATTCGGGTATCTAGAGACTGATGATTATGTTGGTTACATCAGTCCAGACGTGAACTATCAAGTTCCTGGTGAAACAAGTCCGTTCATAAATCAAGATATTTACGGAAAAAAACCATTCAAGGACGATCCTGGTGAACCAAGTCCGTTCATGACACAAGATACAGACGGACAAGGTTTTTTTACCAACCTTTTAAACACACCGGGATATGATTTCATGGGGTTGAACCAAGATATTGTCGGACAAAGTTCTTTCGCCAACTCTACAAGTGCGCCAGGCTATGACTTCATGGGGTTGAACCAAGATCAAGCATCACAGGTGATACACAACTATATTCATCTAATTCCAAAAATCTTCCATGCGTATGTTACACGCATACATAACGTGTTAGGTGATGGAAATTGTGGGTTTCGGGCGACAGCTTCTGCTCTCGGCTACGGTGAAGATGAATGGTTATTTATCCGGAGATCACTGATGGAAGAGCTACTCGAGTTTAGAAATAAGTACACTAAGGCTTTCTTAGGCTCATTTAAAGATGTGTTCACGTCCTTGGCTTGGTCAGGATCGGGGTTTGCACCTGAAAAACACTGGATGATTATGCCAGAGGCAGGATTCTTGATTGCGAACAAGTTTAATGTGATCATTCATTTTTTATCTCAAGAAAAAAGAAACAGTTCTACTTGTTTTTCGCTTTGGAGAGGCCCTCACGAGTTCCCAGAAAAAAAAATAATTACAATTGCACACGTGAATGGTAACCATTTTATAATGGTAGAATTGCAAGGAGAGTATCCAATTGCCAGCACAAACAACCTATGAAAATTAATGAGAGAAAATGATGCAGCTGGCTGGGAGAATATATTTGAATCACGTCAAAATATGTATAAGTCTTGGATAGCACAACCTGCTACATTTGGGGAGAGTATAGATTAAACCTCGGTATGTAAATTATTAAATGATAATAATTTTGTAAAAAAGTACTTATTTTTATATAGCTTTTGTTACAGCTATAAATATAATTTGATAAATTATAACAATAAAAACTAATAATAAATACTATATCATAAAAATAATAATAATAATAATAATAATAATAATAATAATAATAATAATAATAATAATAATAATAATAATAACTAATTAATAAACAAATACAAACAAATACTAAATAACTAATAATTAAATAAATGAATAAAATAAAAAAGACAACAAAAAGACAAAACAGGCTAAAAACAAAAACCAAATGATTGATGGATGTGATGTTTTTGATAGGGGGGTGTAATCAGGAATTAGGGGGGGTGGGAATAGAATGAGCCTTAGTAAATAGGGGGGGTGGGAATAGAATGAGCCTTGTTCAAAAGAAAAAAGGTAAACAAAGTACAAGTTCAGTATTACACAAGGTTTTGTAAATAATCTATGTTACAAATATCTTCAAATTATCCACACTTCGTAATTCATGAACCTGTCTTCAAACAATGAGGATGTTACACCCTCGACTTTTTTAGTGAAAACATGAAACACATACCGAAAAGAAAATGAAACAAAACGAAAGTTGTTAAGCATAGTCTTCAGAAGCCGGAAGTGTCTGGTATGATCCAATGAAGACATCACCAAAGATTAACCCAGCTAGCCCACCACCAATCAATGGGCCGACCCAGTAAATCCAGTTTTGGGAGAAGTCTCCACTAACCACAGCAGGTCCAAATGATCGAGCTGGATTCATTGATCCACCACTAAAAGGCCCGGCAGCCAAAATGTTGGCTCCAACAATGAACCCAATTGCGATTGGTGCAATGGTTCCGAGTGAGCCCTTTTTAGGGTCAACTGCGGTGGCATAAACTGTATAGACTAGAGCAAAAGTAATGATGATCTCCATCACGACTCCTTGAACACCATTCATGCCATCTGCAACTCCATGTGTTGGGACGGCCTATAATAAAATATCAAATATTACATAAGCATCAATCTAAGAGTCTATATCATATGTTCGTGTTTGCACATTTAGTTTTTAATAAAATGGCACTCGGTTATGGTTATCTTATACAATTTAAACGACTTATAAACGTCAATGAACCGTGTGTTTGATGATAAAAAGCTTACTAAGCCACCGGTGACAAATTGGAGGAGAAAGCAGGCAACAATGGAACCAAGACATTGGGCAATCCAGTAAAATAGGCCGGTTATGATGGTGATGTTACCGCCAATAGCCAATCCAAAAGTGACAGCTGGATTCAGATGACCACCTGAGATGTTGGCTGCCATGGAGACCCCAACGAACAGTGCAAGCGCATGGGCTATTGCTATTGCGACTAGACCAGCCGGATCTAGTGCTGCATCTGTAGTGAGCTTACCTACATTTTTTATGGTCTCTCTCATATATAAATCATGGATAGATGTAAAGTTGTAAAGCAAGCACATTGTACTCCAAAAATGAGAAAAATTTAATGGTATATATCAAATGAAGTAAAAATATTTTGTTTCATTAGCTAAAAAAATAATAATAAAACACGTGCGTAGTTAACAAAAGATTTTACCATAAGTATATATATCAAATGATCATCATACTGATAAACCGAGAGGGTATACATGATATACGTCAAGCTCAACTTAGAACCGTTAAGGCTATTACTCAACCAAGATGGCTTATATATGAGATACTCGATTTTAACCCTGTGAAATTAGTTTATATACGTTTTTTCAATTTTTTTAAGTGTAATTTAGATATGTGTACACAAACATATAAAGTAGTTTCATAAAACCCAAAAACTCAACAACAAAACTTGAACATGATCTTGTATAAGAAAATCAACATACCATACGCAATGGCTGACCCAACACCCGCAAATACAAAGAGAAGGGTGGCAATGAATTCGGCTAAGTAAGACTTGATAGAACCGGCACTTAAAGAGTCACCAATGCTACCAAGTGCCAACTTCACCATTTTTGGAATGCTTTAGATAGATCACTAGATGTCAAAATGGAAATTGTGGTTTGTGTATGCTCTTAACAAAGCTTTATATACTACATGATTTCAAATTTAAAAATGGCTATATAAAATTTGTGCTAGGATGGGCCTAATGTCTATAAAATTTGTGCTGGCACCGACCGTGGGTCCAAGATG
Source organism: Helianthus annuus (assembly GCF_002127325.2). Classification (NCBI taxonomy): domain Eukaryota; kingdom Viridiplantae; phylum Streptophyta; class Magnoliopsida; order Asterales; family Asteraceae; genus Helianthus; species Helianthus annuus. The sequence continues at coordinate 147,793,606 of NC_035445.2, read as the reverse complement.
GCTAATTCCTGACCATTGATTGGACTATTAGTGCCAAACCACCGGCCTTCATTTGAATATTTTATTTTTCAAAACCAACTTATAATTAGGAACCGAGTAAAACAAATAAATTATCATGCATATTCATTAATATAATTATTATTCTTGCCTTTTTTGCTTTATCTACTTTTTTATTTTTGATCCTTATATTTTATACAAGTTTTGTTGTTTTTCAGTACTATTACAATACGATTATTAATGAGACAGGAGGCTCCAATTAATCAATTATCCATTTTTATTAGTATTAGTATTAACTTTCTAATGAATATAATAATGATGTGGCACTTCAAATAATTGAGTGCACGAATCATGTTCATTTTAAAATCAGCATAAAACGATAGCATAATAGTTTTATTTAATTTGATAAATCACTCTATGCTGCATGTTTATTTAAAAAAAATGGTGCAAGTAATAATGGAGTAGTTGTCAAGTTCCAAGTTAAGCATATGTCAACAAAGATGAGTTGTATTTGAACATAATCTTTTAAAAATCAGAGTGGCAATAAATTTTAGAAGTTCACTGATTCAACCACTTGGTTTGATTTTTAAAATTAGTTAGCCAGCATAGGCCATTTAGGCTTAGACGAACGTGTTTGAATAAGAGGAGTTCAGGGGTTTAATTTCTATGGAGTGTAAGATTTAGCCGTTTAAAAAAAAGTTAGCCAACAAAACGAGGAAACGAACATCGGTGGGTTTCCACTGGATTAGTTTCGCTATGTTGGGGAGTTTTTGATTGCCGAATGATCAGAGAGGCGTGTAGTCAGTCTCAGATCAAATTATTTCGGTGGTTCACCCGAATAATTCAATCGGATACAACTCTGATTTTCGAGAAGTGAACCAGGGTATTTTTTTGTGTGTGAGTTGAATGAACTAGAAGAGAATGATTAAAGAAAACTGTCTACGAAATTGGGGTTAGAAATCACCAACTCCCATTGCAGTTATGTCAAAATTAAGACATAACTGCCACATAAAACTGCCAATATTTTATGTTTCGAAAATAAACCATTTTCCATAAAATATATTTTCCTAATGCAGCTCGACCCCAGCCAGGGGCTCTTCTCCCCGACCCCCGCCAAGGGGGCGCTATCCCCTTGGAACCCCCGTAGAGTATGGGCTCCGCCCGTACACTTCGAATTATAATAACTCTAACAAGCGTGCACTCCCGCACCTCCTAACTTGCTTGATGTGTATTATAATTCGCTTTGATCACCAAGTCAATCCCGATTACACTAAAATATCTAACATTCCTCCCCCATTTTAGCGTAATCCTTGATTAACTTAAACAAATTCACAACAATCAAACTTATACATAAATGAAATATCACGACAATTGAATTTCACATTAGTATATTAAACATTCCAAGTATTCAAATATAGGGGTGTCACTAAGGATTGACCCATTTCTATTCAGTGAATACATGAAGATAATATACACACAAGTTTACATACTCTAATGTTCTTTCTTGACACTATTTTTACTAGCATCTGTCCCATCCTTCAATGAGCATAACAAAGTCAAGTCCTAGCTTCTTGAAACGGCTGAACTTCATGCTCATATAGGTAGCTCTTTATTCTTGCACCTGCATATGCAATTTTTCAAAGAACTATTAAGAAGAAAACCTTCAACCTCCTTTAGCTTGCAGGTCTAAACACATACCTTGGGATGATGCTACTAATGTGTTCCAATTTCTAGATGTTAAGCTTTTCACATTGAATTCAGCACCTAACGTCATATTAAGTGGGAATTGGGTATCTTAACACGAGAAATCTGATGTGGACTTTAATCCCATCCCTACAGCCGCTTTGTACACAAGATCTCTACATAACTCTTTGGTTAAGTGATCGGCTAAATTGTGTTGAGTTCTCACAAACTCCACCGATATCACCCCATGCATGATGAGCTCACGAATCATGCTATGTCCAACACCTAAGTGTCTAGACTTCCCATTATACACTTGGCTATAGGCCTTAGCCAAGGTAGCAACACTATCACATCTAATAGATATTGGTGATATGGGTTTAGGCGACAATGGAATCTCATATATCAAGTTTCTTAGCCACTCAGCTTCTTTGCCAGCTGCGGCTAACGCTACAAACTCAGACTCCATTGTCAAATCAGTTATGCAAGTCTATTTCTTAGATGCCCAATGTCACACCCCAACCAATGGCGGAATCATCGGAGTGGGACTAGTTCGAGATTGCAAGAGACTTCAAAACACTATTTGTGACAATATTTAATTCAACCATTTTCATTCATAATCAAAATTGTCAAATATTACAAGAAATTCAAATAAAAACATTGTTCATGACATAAACATAACAAAATTCATATAACACTTTAAACCTAAATGTCTAAGTGAGTATCATCATTGCTAGTCCATTCATAGCATCATCTATTCTCAACCTGTAACATGTTTAAAATACAATTCAATGCAAAAGCAAAGGCGAGTATACAAGTTTAGGAATAAGTATAAGTATAAAAGTTTAAATCGAATACACATGGCAACTTAGTTTATACAAGATCAACATAACATGGCATGCAATATTTCTAGTCAACCATCCGTTTACGCAAAAAGATATAATTCAACATGACCACTAGTCTACGAGCGGTGCGTTACTCCTATAGCGCTATACATGTCAAATGGAGGCTCGTAAAAGCTAATGACTAAAACATATCACATAAGTATGGTCCACGTATAAGCATCAAGTATAACAACATAGTATTCATGTATAAGGATTGTTTTTCCTGCATTGCATAAAGAATAAGTTTAAGTGTAGTTTAATAGATTGACATGTTACACCCCAAAAGTGGTAAACATAAAAAAGGGGGTTGCGAGTATACTCACGGTTTTGCAAGTCTTCTACTTAAATCCGCGAGTGAGTTGTTGTTGATTTGGAGGTTGGAACACCAAGTCCTTCTACGCGAAGAAACAAAGTGTATGAGTTTGGGGAATTCGGAAGATTTAAGGATTCGGAATTTAAACATCACAAACATAAACATATGAAAATAACATGTGAAAATAATCACCTAGTACATATGATACTTGTTCTTGACAATATGAAACTCTAAGGAGTTGATATGTTTTCATGGAACAAGATTCCATTAGAATCGTGACAAATTATCATACCATAGGATGATATAATCTAGTACTATGACATATGAACACTAGTTCATCATCTTAGATTCGATTACTTGGATTATGTTTTTATATATTACATATATTATATACATATTATTATGTCCAATATTTCAAGCATGAGGTATGAGGTAGAAGATTAAGATCTCCATTTAGGTACCTCTAAGTATCATGGAAATCATGTAGGAGGTAGGAAGATCAAGCTTCCATTTAGGTACCTCTTATGGTTCACCACTACACTTGATGTAAAAACATAAAAGGAGGGTCATGAACTAATATTAATACAATAATAATAAACAACTACACTCTGAGAAATCATCAAGTAATGTGGGGATTCTATGTTGGACAACCCAAGTTAGTCCATAATCACACCTTCATCAAGCTTGAAACTTGAACATCACTTGTTGTAACACCTCGAAATTTTGCGTCCAATAATGTATTGACACGTGTCTTAGGTTTACACGTGGTGTTAAATACTAAATAAAGGACTAAAGTTGACAAACATTGAAAATATGTAAATTCGAGGGTTAAGAATGTCAACGAGGGATAAATATACTGTACAGTAACCCTAAATGATGCTCGTACCTTCAAACAAATGAATCATGGATCGTACGGAATGAATTGTGGAAGAAAGTGAGGAATTACGAACTACAGGGGCCAAATGTGTCAACATGTTTAAGTTATACCTCAGAATGACCTTTGGGCATACTCGAGGCCTTGTAATGGTAAATTATACTCACTAGAATGCGCGATTTAAATTTCGCGAAGTTCCGTTTTAAAACGAGAAAGTTATGATCGAATTCGTTAAAAAGGGTTAAAAGCGTCAAACTTTGAAAGTTAAGGATTTTCAGGTAATAATAAATTAACCAAGGGTTAATAAGTTGGGTAAAAGTTTCGAGGCCCTTATTCGTAAATAAACGAGGCCCAAAACGCAAAGTTACCCCTTCGAAACCGAAAGGCCAGGGCAATAATTACAAAAGATTTGAAAATCTTGAAAAACAGGCCTCAGGCTGGCCGCGTTGAAGAAACAAAGGAGCTTACGCGGGCCGCGCGGGCAGTGTAGATGCGGGCTCTGACATTAGGATTCAGGCGACCCGCGTAAGAGTTAAGTGATCTCTTATGCGAGTCGCGTCAGCCCTCCAGATGCATAAAACGTGGACAGAAGCACTGTTGAGTGTTTTAACCGACCTTAGAGCCAATTATGAGAGCATGGGCGCCCCCTAAACGACCCCTAGCACTCAGGGACACTTGGTGAGCATCCAAGAACACTTGTAGCACTTGTTGTCAATTATCTAAGGACTTATGGTTGCTATAAAAGGTCACATTGTTGCAACAAGTTCTTCACACCTCCAATCTGCCTTCTTGATCACTCCTGGAGCTCAAGTGCCTTCTTTGCTCATCCCTGGTCGTGCATAGGACTCTTGTAAGTATGCTCCACCCTTTCTTGGTTAAGTTTTGCTTAGATATAGCCTAAAAGTCAATCCGTCGTAATTAACGATTGACTTTACGATAAATCACAAATGGTCCAGTGGTTTGTCGAATCAAAGGTAGTTATATGTTGGTAATTATGTGGGCATTAAACCCTTAAAAGGGCACCCTCTGATTCCCACTCTAACTAGTCCGAATGTCGAGTCAAACTTGCCTAGAAAAAGTCAACAGAATACTAAATTGCGTTTTTATGCATAATCGGTAATGTAGATGGCGTGTAACCTGTTTTAACACTCATATAACATGATAATAAGTATATTAACTAGTCTAAGCCTGTTTGATCCGACCATCTACTGTTTTGACCCGGTTCGGAACCGAAGGTCGCAAAACTTTGACTTTTGCTTTGACTTCAGTTCTGACACGTTATGGTGTGATTTAGATATCTCTTATGACTCTCTTAGGACCAGGTTACATGATGGTATAACCCTCTGTGACCGGTTCGTTGTTTGTCCGAGTCTTTTGCACATTTCTGTTGAACGCCTAAAAGTTGACCATAACGCCCTTTTTACTTTTAAACGAGAATTTTGGACATGTGAAAGAACAATAACCTTAGTTACTGATTTCTAAGCATGTCCCTAAAATTTCACGTCAATCCGAGGTCTAGAATAGGAGTTATGCTAAATAGCGCAATTACGGAAACTTTAGTAATTAAACGACGCATTTAGCGTAAAGCCTATCTAAACCCAAATTTCGACACCAAAGCTTTAACGCACTGATGTAAAATAATATTTTGGGATTTTTAAAGATTTTTAATTATTTTTAACCTGCTCATAACCTGTGGTTATGGCATCGATTCGGTAATTACCGAATATACCATTTTCGGACATAACTTGAGTTCTACATGGTATTTTGACCTGATTCCAGTTTCTAATGATTTTAAATAATAAATAAAGTATTTTGGACTTTATAAACTGTTCGGGAAACTCAGATTCCCTGTAGAACTCGGAAAACCTCTTTTATAACCTTTAAAATGACCAAAATACCCCTATGGGGCGTATATTGGATTTAAACTCGTTACGGGCATTATGGAAGGTATCCTACTGATACCACAACCTCTTTAGAGCATGTTAACTTAGGAAACCTGTGTAGGACTCTTACGGTTACCCGTTACGCCTTTTGCGCGCACGGTTCGGTTTATGTAACTAGTTTACATAAACTAGCCGAAACGGGTCAAACCTTATTGTTTTTACTTCAAACTCCAGAGTGTGGTTATTATACCCATATAAAACAAGTCTTCAAACTTGTTGGGGCCCAAACCACATTCCATTCCCGGTTTTCGCCTTTCACGCGATTAAACCGTAATTATCCTTTGAAACTGACCGGTCTAAGCTAAGGCTAAATTAAAGACCCGTTAGGATTCTAATAAGTTGTTATAAACCTTCGTTCCAGAATAGGAGACCAGTAAAAGATACTTGCATTTGTTTGATTGAGGCTAATACTTGCTCAGGTAAATACTTTTAACTTATTTTCCGTTATACGGGCTTGGGTTACGGTATTAAAAATACCGCTTGGTCGGGCAATTGACCCCAACTCATTAGTAGTTGGGTATTATCAATGTGACCCGTTTAAAAATTGGTTGTGTTGGCTTTACGCCTTTGGGAGCTTAATGACCATGTCCCGGATATCCTTGGCAGCATTTTACGAAATGGCTACGACCTTGACACGCGGGTGTAGGCGTACACCCGAAAATGTGTCCATAATTATAAAGTTATAACCGATGGCTTTCCCGCCACGGTTTTATGCTATGTGGTGTGTCTATTAACCTTAAACCCGGCACGACCCGGGCGACCGAATGCATAGTGAACATGTAATTCTTTTACAAGATTTAATTAATAAATTACCCCAAGTTATAAAGAGTTTGTGCCTTGTGCATTCAAATCACTTTTATTAAACATTTTTACAAAAGTGTCGGTTGAATGTATTTACCAGTGTAAACTGACGTATTTTCCTCAAAAAGATTAAATGCAGGTTCTGTACGAAATAGGCTGGCCACTCCTTAAGCATCGTTAGAGTCTCGCAAGCTTGGGATGCCATATCTGTTGAACAATATTTATATATTTTATTTTGATCCCCTGTGGATTTGTTTCGACTATTTGTGATACTTGGATATTACAATCAGTGGTTGAAATATAATTTATCTTTATGCTTCCGCTGTGCATTTAAATATTGTGGTTTGACTATATTGTTGCCAACTACGTCACGGTAATCCCCCACCGGGCCCACCGGTGAAACACGTGGAAATCGGGGTGTGACAGGTTGGTATCAGAGCCAACGTTGAGTGAATTAAACACTATCCTTATGTGTTTAATCTCAATGACACATTTGCACATACTCGAGTCTAGACATGAACATAGGACAAATTCGAATTGTTATTCCAGTTTGTCTTTTATTGTTTATTATGATTTAAAAAAAATTGTTAAGCAGGAAATATGCCACCAGCAATCAGACGAGGAGGAAGAGGAAAAGGGCCGATCACTACTCATAATGATCACGAGGCCGGACCTTCCAACATGCGAGCTCCTTCCAGCACAAGGAGTGAAGAACCTCAGAGACGTAGGAGGAACCTCTTTGAGCCAGCAAGACGGTCTACCTCACACAGTTTGACACCTTCATACCGTCACTCCTTTGGACCAAATTCGGAGAATGAGCCCAGTAACCCTCAACCTTCTTTCATACCTCTCCAACGTTCTGTTTCGCACCGTTCCTATGGCGATCCTACTCCTTTCTTCCAAGGCCAGTTCAACCCGGCTGATTATGTCCAAGAACCTATAGGTTATAACCCTTTAGGACCTGAAGACCATTTCTCCGAGGATAATGCGGTAGATATGGACGAGGACACGGATCCCATAGAACCTGCACGAGGTACTCCCAACCATCCTATCGAGATCTCTGATGCGTCATCCTTTCATGGAACACCCTATCAAGGTCCCGAAAGTTTCCAGGCAAGGTTTAACCAGTGTGAGTGGTACTTTACACCCTCTCACCATTCATCACCTCACCAGTAGCAACAGCAACAGGATCCTTCCGAGGATTCGCGTTTCGTGGCACTCACGCCACCGCCTCCACCGCCACCAGTTCAACAAGCACCTCCAGATCCGCCAAGGCGTAGGAGATCAGGCGCGCGGATGTCCACCTGAGGAGGGGAATTTCACTTCAGCACCCCTCGCCACTCGAGTGCAAGTCATTTCCCGCCATTGCCTGAAGAACCACAAATGGGTGAACCTTCGGGCCACCATGCAGAGGTGAATTCTGCACCAGTTGCACCACCTCCGCCACCTTTTGGGTATGATAACCCTATACCTGCGTACGCCGGTTCCACAACGTACAACCCGTTTGAGCAACCAGCTCACACGCACTACAACTATAATTATGCGGATGCCGACCCATACGTGGTAGCGGCCAATTACAATGCCCTTCATCCCGACAGACCTTATAGGGATCCTTGGGGATTAGGATACGCAGCTCATGGATATCCAGCTCCTACTAGAACTCCGGCTCAGCAAGTAACGCAGCAGCCACGTTTTTCCCCTCCAGAACAGGAAGAAATCCTCCACCATTTGAATCGTGTGGAACGAGACTTTGAGCAAGAACGTAAGAACAATCATGGATTCCTTAAAGGCCTTGCAAACCTGCTAAAAGGGAAGAAGAAACGAGATCATTAGTCTTTATATGTTCTATTATAGTTCTTATTTCAATCAAGTCCCTGCGTGGACAATTGCCTTTCAGTCCCTGCGTGGACTTATCTTTTTGTCCCTGTGCGGACATCTATCCTTGTATTTGGTCCCTGTGTGGACTTGTTTTTCTGTAAACCTGTGCGTTGGTATTTGTCTATTAAAAGTCCTGTTTAGGGCAGTGTGTAATCATTATTATGATTAATGGAATGTTAAGTTTATAAATTTCATTTTTGTCATTTTAATACATTATTATATGAAATAAATTAAAATCATTCCTTTTAATTTAGTCTGCCTAAATAAAGAATCTTAATGGTGAGACCTAGCCTGGTGTCATTATAAGGCCCGGCCAAGATGGCGAGACCTGAGTAAAAGATTCAGATTCCTGTTAACCTCTGTAAACGTGTTAACATTCTTGGCAGATGTGATTCGTTAAAATCACACGCGTCATTCTTATGTAAGAATCCTTCAAAGGATTCCAAGACCTAAATGAATGATTTATGAATCATGGGTTAAATCATCCGTTAGTGGTGTAGTGCCTACGGGCCATACTTATTGTCATATAAGACAAAAGACAGTTGTAGTCTATGACTCCCTATCAGAAAAGGTAAAAGAACTATGGTTCAAACCTTCATGCCTTGATTCTCTGAAATCCTGGCTACTAATATATAAAATGTCCTTGTGACTAGGCTTTTGTGCCACTAACAATATTGTTTGTAATTAGGATAAGTTATATTCAAATCCTAAATAAAAGTGAGTAACAAATTAACCAAATATGGTCTATGTTTACCACGATTAATGAATTGCCATAAAAGACAATTCCATAATAAACTCCTAAATAAAATTCTGTCATATTCCTTGTAGCAGATCAAGATCGCGATGGCTGACCCAAATGAAGTTAATAGTCATTCAAAGGAGGATGACAATGATAACGCCCAAATTCATATAACGGGCACTGAATTGAAAGCTCTTGTAGACGGCGCTATTAAGGCAGCCTTAGATCGACAGTACGAAGAATACACCGAGTCTCGAAGCAGGACCCGATCTGCACCACACTCTAAACCAAAAACCCATTCTAAACCTCACAGCAAACCACCCTCGACCCCGTCTAAGCCTAAGAAGGATGACGATCGGCACTCATCAAATGAGAATAGTGTCCATCCTAAGAAGAAAGTGGTCGATGACGCACCTCGCGCCAGGGGTTGCACATATAAGTACTTTGTTTCCTGCAAACCCCGAGATTTTACTGGGGAAAAGGGCGCGGTGGATTGTATGACCTGGTTAGACGAAATGGACACAGTTGTGGACATAAGTGGTTGTGCTGAGAGAGATGTGGTGAAGTTTGTATCGCAGTCGTTCAAGGGTGAAGCCCTAGCATGGTGGAGATCATTGGTTCAAGCCTCTGGGAAGGCTGTTTTGTATAGCATGACATGGGAGGAATTTATTGCTCTCATCAAAGAAAACTACTGCCCTCAGCACGAGGTTGAGAAGATAGAGTCCGAATTCTTATCGTTGGTCATGAAGAACCTGGATTACCAGGCTTATCTCACGACTTTCAACACTCTGTCAAGATTGGTTCCGTACCTTGTAACACCGGAACCCAAACGGATCGCGCGTTTCATTGGGGGTTTGGCCCCAGAGATAAAAGCTAGTGTGAGGCTTCTAGGCCTGCTACCTTCAGATCCGTGGCAGATATATCTCTGTCTCTCACACTGGATGTAGTGAGGCAGAGATCATTGAGAAATGCTGATAGTGAGAAAAGAAAACATGAAGATGATGATTCACGAAGATCTAACAAGAAGCACCGGGGAAATCGTGACCACAAGAAGGGGTCAGAGAACAAGAAGAATGACCGAAAGTCGGGCGATAAGCCCTTATGCAAGGTTTGTCAGAAGCATCATTTCGGAAGGTGCAGGTATGAAAAGAAATCCCAGCCGAAAGCCTGTGGGATTTGCAAGTCCTCTGAGCATAGGACTCTTGAGTGCAAGAAACTCAAGGATGCAACTTGCTATAGTTGCAACGAGAAAGGGCACATCAAGACTAACTGCCTGAAGATAGTGAAGAAGGCTGAAGAAGGGAAAAAGACCAATGCGAGGGTCTTTCAGATGAATGTTCAAGAGGCTATCCAGAACGACAACGTCATAACCGGTACGTTTCTTATCAATGATGTATTCGCCAAAGTGTTATTTGATTCTGGAGCAGATAAATCCTTTGTGGATGATAAGTTTTGTGAGTTGTTAAAATTGGCTATTAAAACCTTGAATGTGAAATATGAAGTAGAACTAGCTGATGGAACTATGGGAACAGTCTCAACTGTTTTAGATGGATGTGTTATATCCATTAGGAATCACTCATTTCCTTTATCCCTGTTACCCTTTAAACTCGCTGGTTTCAACGTAGTGTTGGGTATGGATTGGTTATCACATAACCAAGCCCAAATTGTATGCAACAAGAAACAAGTGGTAATCAAGACTCCGTCTGGAGAACCACTTACCATACAGGGAGATACTCGACATGGATTGCCTGCACAAGTATCTATGCTAAAGGCATCCAGATGTTTGAAGAAAGGATGTGTCATTTATATGGCACTGGTGACTATTGGGGAGGAGAAACCCAAGATTGAAGACATTCCAGTCATCTCTGACTATCCTGAAGTATTCCCGGAAGAACTGCCTGGTTTGCCACCAGATAGACAAGTGGAATTCAGTATCGACATCATTCCAGGAGCCGCGCCCATTGCGAGAGCACCGTATAGATTGGCACCCACGGAAATGAAAGAATTGAGGACGCAGCTAGATGATCTGCTAGCCAAAGGTTTTGTTAGACCAAGTTCATCTCCTTGGGGAGCACCAATCCTGTTCGTCAAGAAGAAAGATGGTTCGATGCGTCTATGCATCGATTACCGTGAACTGAATAAAGTTACAATCAAGAATAGGTATCCTTGGCCCAGGATCGACGATCTGTTCGTTCAGTTGCAAGGAGCGAGCTATTTTTACAAGATTGACCTAAGGTCAGGCTACCATCAATTGAAGGTCAAGGACGAAGATGTGCATAAAACTGCATTTAGGACTCGTTATGGTCATTTCGAGTTCCTAGTGATGCCTTTTGGGCTCACTAATGCACCTGCCGCATTCATGGATCTCATGAATCGCGTTTGTAAGCCTTCTTTGGATAAATTTGTCATTGTCTTCATCGATGACATCCTCATCTACTCCAAAAGTCAAGCTGACCACGAGGAGCATCTTCGATGTATTCTTAAGTTGCTTCATCAAGAAAAGCTTTATGCCAAATTCTCTAAATGTGAATTTTGGCTACGAGAAGTTCAATTCCTTGGGCATGTGGTGAGTGAGCGTGGCATCCAAGTGGATCCTGCCAAGGTTGAAGCCGTCATGAATTGGTAGGAGCCGAAGACGGCTACGGAGATTCGCAGTTTCCTAGGTCTAGCAGGATACTACAGACGCTTCATCGAAAATTTTTCAAGAATTGCTGCACCCCTAACTTCTTTAACTAGAAAGAGTATCAAGTTTAATTGGGGCCCTAAGCAGCAAGAAGCTTTTGATATCCTCAAACAGAAGCTAAGCAATGCTCCAGTGTTGACATTTCCGGAAGGAACAGAAGAATTTGTCGTATATTGTGATGCATCGTACACCGGTATGGGTTGTGTGCTTATGCAGAGGGGCAAGGTGATTGCCTATGCGTCACGAAAATGAAGGTGCATGAAAAGAACTACACCACCCATGACTTGGAATTGGGTGCCGTTGTATTTGCACTAAAGCTTTGGAGGCATTACTTATATGGCATTAAATTTGTGATCTATTCTGATCACAAAAGCCTTCAGCACCTGTTCAATCAGAAAGATTTGAATATGAGCCAACGACATTTGATGGAAACTCTGAACGATTATGACTGTGAAATAAGATACCATCCAGGCAAGGCCAACGTAGTCGCAGATGCCTTGAGCAGAAAAGAAAGAGTGAAACCAATTAGGATCAATGCCAAGAGCATTGAAATCAAGAACAATCTAAATGAGAGATTGTTAGCAGCACAGAAGGAAGCTGTGTCAGAAGCTAACTATCCTAACGAAAAGCTAGGAGTAACTGAAGAGCAGTTATCCTATGGCAAAGATGGAATTCAGAGATTGAATGGAAGAATATGGGTTCCTGTTTATGGAGGTCTTCGTGACGTTATCCTTCAGGAAGCCCACAGTTCCCGATATTCCGTTCATCCTGGGGCGGATAAAATGTAGCAGGACTTAAAGGCAAATTTCTGGTGGATAGGCTTGAAGAAGTCTATAGCCACCTATGTAGCGAAATGTTTGACTTGTGCGTAAGTAAAGGCAGAACATCAAAAGCCGTCAGGCTTGCTACAACACCCTGAACTTCCCGAGTGGAAATGGGAAATGGTGACGATGGATTTCATCACCAAGTTGCCAAAGACAAAGAAGGGAAACGATACAATATGGCTAATAGTTGATCGACTGACCAAGTCAGCACATTTCCTACCCATAAAGGAGACTCATAGCTCCGATATACTAGCCTAGTTGTTTGTAGATAAGATTGTAGCCCTTCATGGCGTGCCTGTGTCTATCATATCTGATAGAGATACCAGATACACGTCACACTTTTGGAAAAGTTTCCAACAATCTTTAACCACACGTTTGAACTTTAGTACGGCTTACCACCCTCAGACAGATGGACAGAGTGAGCGAACAATCCAAACGTTAGAAGACATGCTTCGTGCATGTGCGATCGACTTAGGTGGCAGTTGGGATAACCACCTACCATTAGTCGAATTCTCCTATAAAAACAGCTACCATACTAGCATTAAGGTTGCACCTTTTGAAGCCTTATATGGTAGAAAATGTAGAACGCCCGTTTGTTGGGCAGAAGTTGGAGATGTCCAGATGATAGGACCTGACATAATATTCGAAACAACGGACAAGATTGTCCAAATTCGCGATCGATTGAAAGCTGCCCGAGACAGGCAGAAGAGCTACGCAGATTTGAAGCGTAAGCCTTTCAATTTCGAAGTAGGCGACAAGGTATTGCTTAAGGTATCACCCTGGAAGGGGGTGATGCGATTCGGTAAGAAAGGCAAGCTAAGCCCGAGATATATTGGACCTTTCGAAGTAATCGAACGTGTCGGATCGGTTGCCTACAAATTAAACTTACCAGAAGAGCTCAGTGGTATCCACAATGTGTTCCACATCTTCAATTTAAAGAAGTGTTTCGCTGATGAATCACTGGTTATACCACATACAGATGTACACATCGACGAGAGCTTAAAGTTCGTTGAGAAACCTGTGTCGATCGAGGATCGACAGGTTAAGAAACTTCGCAGGAAGTATATACCTATAGTGAAGGTAAAATGGGATGCCCGTAGAGGTCCCGAGTACACGTGGGAAGTAGAGTCCACGATGAAAGAAAAGTACCCTCATTTATTTCAATAAATCTCGAGGTCGAGATTTCTTTTAAAGGGGTGAGGATGTAACACCTCAAAATTTTGCGTCCAATAATGTATTGACACGTGTCTTAGGTTTACACGTGGTGTTAAATACTAAATAAAGAACTAAAGTTGACAAACATTGAAAGTATGTAAATTCGAGGGTTAAGAATGTCAACGAGGGATAAATATACTGTACAGTAACCCTAAATGATGCTCGTACCTTCAAACAAATGAATCATGGATCGTACGGAACGAATTGTGGAAGAAAGTGAGGAATTACGAACTACAGGGGCCAAATGTGTCAACATGTTTAAGTTATACATCTGAGTGACCTTTGGGCATACCCGAGGCCTTGTAATGGTAAATTATACTTACTAGAATGCGCGATTTAAATTTCGCAAAGTTCCGTTTTAAAACGAGAAAGTTATAATCGAATTCGTTAAAAAGGGTTAAAAGCGTCAAACTTTGAAAGTTAAGGCTTTTCGGGTAATAATAAATTAACCAAGGGTTAATAAGTTGGGTAAAAGTTTCGAGGCCCTTATTCATAAATAAACGAGGCCCAAAACGCAAAGTTACCCCTCCGAAACCGAAAGGCCAGGGCAATAATTACAAAAGATTTGAAAATCTTGAAAAACAGGCCTCAGGCGGGCCGCGTTGAAGAAACAAAGGAGCTTACGCGGGCCGCGCGTGCAGTGTAGATGCGGGCTCTGACATTAGGATTCAGGCGACCCGCGTAAGAGTTAAGTGATCTCTTATGCGGGCCGCGTCAGCCCTCCAGATGCAGAAAACGTGGACAGAAGCACTGTTGAGTGTTTTAACCGACCTTAGAGCCAATTATGAGAGCATGGGCGCCCCCTAAACGACCCCTAGCACTCAGGGACACTTGGTGAGTATCCAAGAACACTTGTAGCACTTGTTGTCAATGATCTAAGGGCTTATGATTGCTATGAAAGGACACATTGTTGCAACAAGTTCTTCACACCTCCAATCTGCCTTCTTAATCACTCCTGGAGCTCAAGGGCCTTCTTTGCTCATCCCTGGTCGTGCATAGGACTCTTGTAAGTATGCTCCACCCTTTATTGGTTAAGTTTTGCTTAGATATAGCCTAAAAGTCAATCCGTCATAATTAACGATTGACTTTACGATAAATCACAAATGGTCCAGTGGTTTGTCGAATCAAAGGTAGTTATATGTTGGTAATTATGTGGGCATTAAACCCTTAAAAGGGCACCCTCTGATTCCCACTCTAACTAGTCCAAATGTCGAGTCAAACTTGCCTAGAAAAAGTCAACATAATACTAAATTGCGATTTTATGCATAATCGGTAATGTAGATGGCGTGTAACCTGTTTTAACACTCATATAACATGATAATAAGTATATTAACTAGTCTAAGCTTGTTTGGTCCGACCATCTACTGTTTTGACCCGGTTCGGAACCGAAGGTCGCAAAACTTTGACTTTTGCTTTGAATTCAGTTCTGATCCGTTATGGTGTGATTTAGATATGCCTTAGGACTCTCTTAGGACCAGGTTACATGATGGTATAACCCTCTGTGACCGGTTCGTTGTTTGTCTGAGTCTTTTGCACATTTACGTTAAACGCCTAAAAGTTGACCATAACACCCTTTTTACTTTTAAACGAGAATTTTGGACATGTGAAAGAACAATAACCTTAGTTACTGATTTCTAAGCATGTTCCTAAAATTTCACGTCAATCCGAGGTGTAGAATAGGAGTTATGCTAAATAGCGCAATTACGGAAACTTTAGTAATTAAACGGCGCATTTAGCGTAAAGCCTATCTAAACCCGAATTTCGACACCAAAGCTTTTACACACTGATGTAAAATAATATTTTGGGATTTTTAAAGATTTTTAATTATTTTTAACCTGCTCGTAGCCTGTGGTTATGGCATCGATTCGGTAATTACCGAATATACCCTTTTCGGGCATAACTTGAGTTCTACATGGTATTTTGACCCGATTCCAGTTGCTACTGATTTTAAATAATAAATAAAGTATTT
Organism: Helianthus annuus; assembly: GCF_002127325.2. Taxonomy (NCBI): domain Eukaryota; kingdom Viridiplantae; phylum Streptophyta; class Magnoliopsida; order Asterales; family Asteraceae; genus Helianthus; species Helianthus annuus. The sequence goes on along the minus strand of NC_035445.2, from coordinate 147,777,806 downwards.
TGGACTTTATAAACTGTTCGGGAAACTCGGATTCCCTGTAGAACTCGGAAAACCTCTTTTATAACCTTTAAAATGACCAAAATACCCCTATGGGGCGTATATTGGATTTAAATTCGTTACGGGCATTATGGAAGGTATCCTACTGATACCACAACCTCTTTAGAGCATGTTAACTTAGGAAACCTGTGTAGGACTCTTACGGTTACCCGTTACACCTTTTGCGCGCACGGTTCGGTTTGTGTAACTAGTTTACATAAACTAGCCGAAACGGGTCAAACCTTATCGTTTTTACTTCAAACTCCAAAATGTGGTTATTATACTCATATAAAACAAGTCTTCAAACTTGTTGGGGCCCAAACCACATTTCATTCCCGGTTTTCTCCTTTCATGCGATTAAATCGTAATTATCCTTTGAAACTGACCGGTTTAAGCTAAGGCTAAACTAAAGACCCGTTAAGATTCTAATAGGTTGTTATAAACCTTTGTTCTAGAATAGGAGACCAGTAAAAGATACTTGCATTTGTTTGATTGAGGCTAATACTTGCTCAGGTAAATACTTTTAACTTATTTTCCGTTATACGGGCTTGGGTTACGGTATTTAAAATACCGCTTGGTCGGGCGATTGACCCCAACTCATTAGTAGTTGGGTATTATCAATGTGACCCGTTTAAAAATTGGTTTTGTTGGCTTTATGCCTTTGGGAGCTTAATGACCATGTCCCGTATTTCCTTGGCAGCATTTTACGAAATGGCCACGACCTTGACACGCGGGTGTAGGCGTACACCCGACAATGTGTCCATAATTATAAAGGTATTACCGTTGGCTTTCCCGCCACGGTTTTATGCTATGTGTTGTGTCTATTAACCTTAAACCCGACACGACCCGGGCGACCGAACGCATAGTGAACATGTAATTCTTTAACAAGATTTAATCAATAAATTACCCCAAGTTATAAAGAGTTTGCGCCTTGTGCATTCAAATCAATTTTATTAAACATTTTTACAAAAGTGTCGGTTGAATGTATTTACCAGTGTAAACTGACGTATTTTCCTAAAAAAGATTAAATGCAGGTTCTGTACGAAATAGGCTGGCCACTCCTTAAGCATCGTTAGAGTCTCGCAAGCTTGGGATGCCATATCTGTTGAATAATATTTATATATTTTATTTTGATCTCCTGTGGATTTGTTTCGACTACTCGTGATACTTGGATATTACAATCAGTGGTTGAAATATCTTTATGCTTCCGCTGTGCATTTAAATATTGTGGTTTGACTATATTGTTGCCAACTACGTCACGGTAATCCCCCACCGGGCCCACCGGTGAAACACGTGGAAATCGGGGTGTGACACTTGTGGGTTAAAAACCATAAACAAAAAAAAACATATGTGAGGTTTAACCTCTGATTTCGAATGTATCAGCCCCGTTTTTAAGCTTAACTAACCATAGAAGTGGTTATAAGCATAAGGACGGATGTTTGAGTGAGTTAGACTCAAGTTTAAACAAGTATTAACAAAGTATGATTCAAAACAAAACGTACAGTGAACTTTGGAGCCTATTTTGCCGGAGTTCCAGGGACTTATTCACTGTGAAATATCCATGGAATCGAAGCTAAGGTCGATCCAAGTGTTTTGGAAAAAGGCGAGCGGCACTTGCGACCATACAATGCTTCGAAGGGTGCCATTTGAATAATCGCGTGATAACTGTTGTTGTATGAGAATTCGATTAACGACAAGTGTGAATCCCAGTTGCCGCCAAAATCGATTACGCATGAACGAAGCATATCCTCTAAGGTTTGGATAGTTCGCTCGGTTTGACCGTCTGACTGAGGATGAAAAGCAGTGCTAAGGTTAAGAACAGTACCCATAGTAGATTGAAAAGTTTGCCAAAGGCGAGATGTAAAACGAGCATCACGATTGGAAATGATGTCAATGGGGATACCATGACGACAGATGATCTCATTAGTGTAGATTCTAGCCAATTTCTCGACTTTGAAATCTTCACGAATGGGAAGAAAATGAGCTGATTTGTTCAGTCGATCAACGATCACCCAAATACTGTCATGACCAGAAGAAGTACGAGGGAGCTTAGTGATAAAATCTATGGCAATGCTCTCCCATTTCCAGATAGGAATTTCTGGTTGTTCGAGTAAGCCAGAGGGAAGTTGATGTTCAACTTTCACCTTCGAACAAGTGAGACATTTCTAGACGAAAGTGGCTATATCCTTCTTCATACCAGGCCACCAATAGGATGCACGCATATCATGGTACATCTTGTGGGCACCAGGGCGAATAGAATATTTCGTGTGATGTGCCTTCTTCATCAGGAACTCTCGAAGATTATCACGATTGGGAATCCATATTCGATCGAGATAGCATTGAATACCATCGGATTTGGTTACGAGGCTTTCTTCAGCAACCCATCGCATCTCGTCGTAGAGGTTACCCTCATTAACAGATGAATATTGAGCGTTACGTATGCGGTTCTGAAGGTCATGGACGAGTTGGAAACAACGGATACACTTGACATGAGTTTTACGACTAAGAGCGTCGGCTACTACATTTGCTTTACCTGGATGGTATTTGATTTCGCAGTCGTAGTCGTTTAACAGTTCCACCCAACGACGTTAATGCATGTTCAGTTCCTTTTGGTCGAAGATATGTTGAAGGCTCTTATGGTCGGTGAAGACCACACACTTAGTACCATAAAGGTAGTGTCGCCAAATCTTTAACGCAAAAACAACTGCCCCAAGTTCAAGTTCAGGAGTAGTATAGTTTTTCTCATGTATTTTGAGTTGTCTCGACGTATAAGCGATGACCTTGTCTCGTTGCATAAGCACACAACCAAGTCCAAGGTTTGAAGCATCGCAATATACGACGAAGTCGTCGTTACCATCAGGAAGCACGAGAATAGGAGCATTACAAAGCATCTCCTTTAGCCTTTGAAAAGATTCTTCTTGTTCGGGACCCCAAACAAAAGGTTTCTATTTTTGAGTCAAAGAGGTCAAAGGAACAGCGATCTTCGAGAAGTTAGAGATAAAACGATGATAATAACCAGCAAGACCAAGAAACGAACGAATTTCAGACGGAGATTAGGTGTGATCCAGTTCCTCACAGCTTCGATTTTAGCGGGGTCAGCGTGAATACCAAGTTCGTTGACAGTATGACCAAGGAATTGAAACTCTTTTAACCAAAATTCACACTTGGAGAATTTGGCGTATAAATGTTCAGCACGAAGAAGTTGAAGGATAGGACGCAAGTGTTGCTCATGCTCTCCTTGTGTCTTGGAATAAATAAGAATATCGTCAATGAACACGATCACGAAACGGTCCAAGTACGCTTTGCACACGCGGTTCATCAAATCCATGAAAACAGCAGGTGCGTTCGTCAAACCAAAGGGCATGACCACGAACTCGTAATGACCATAACGTGTACGAAAGGCGGTTTTAGGTACATCTTCTTCAAGGACTCGAAGTTGATGGTACCCAGAACATAGATCGATCTTGGAAAAGCAGGTCGCGCCTTGCAATTAATCGAAGAGATCATCGATGCGCGGAAGAGGGTATCGGTTCTTGACAGTAAGCTTGTTGAGCTCACGATAGTCAATACACCTACGGAATGACCCATCTTTCTTTTTAACGAACAAAACGGGAGCGCCCCTAGGAGAAGTACTAGGGCGTATAAAGTCTTTATCAAGAAGCTCTTGAAGTTGACTCGAGAGCTCTTGCATCTCAAAGGGTGCTAAGCGGTAAGGAGACTTAGCGACAGGCGTAGCGCCAGGCACTAAATCAATGCGAAAGTCGACAGAACGAGCATGAGGCGGACCAGGAAGATCGTCGGCAAACACATCGGGAAAGTCACGTACAACGAGAAAGTCACTTATGCTTGGGCCTTTGTCCTTCTTTTCCACAATATGGGCGAGAAAGGCGTAGGTACCCTTGCGTAAGCATTTGTTTGCTTGGATACACGACATAAGCTTGAGACCTTAAGAAGGTTTCTCACCATACACGTGTAGAGAATCACCGTTTAGAAGAGGGAGGCGGAAAACTTTTCAGAACAAACAACTTCAGCACGAACTCGCCTAAGCCAGTCCATGCCTACTATGATTTCAAAGCTACCCATTTGCATAGGTATAAGGTCGATTGAAAACGTATGATCGTTGAGATTCAATGAACAATTTGAAAGCACGGAATCAACAGTGACGGATCTACCATTAGCGACTTCGACAACGAAAGATTTTGGCAACTTAGAGTGTTTACACATAAGAAATTGTTCAAATTCTAGCGACACAAAACTTTTATTGGCGCCAGTATCAAACATACAAGAAGCATAAATGTAACAACTCTCACTAAAACTTAATACTTAGTATGGTAATTAGCTATTAAGGAAACCCAAATTGAGAAACCCAAGTAATTCCGCATAAACCCTAAAATTTTCATAACAATCAGAATCAGGATCAGGGCCCCTAAAACTCAAGGGGGGTAAACCGTAGCTGATAATTATCTTAAATTCTTGCTGTAGAAGTTAAATTTCGTTTAACTGTGACTCATCTAGGCTATCTGGGACACGAAACAACCTAGGCTAGAAAGTAGACCCGTCGCGCCACGCGACGGGTACACATGTCTCTTTCGCGTGGCGCGAAGGAGAGCATTTTCCAGATATAAATAGGGGATGTTGGCACTTGAAATTCGCTGTTCATTCGACGCTAAAACTCAAATTACACACGGAGATATCGTCTAAATACTGCACAAACACACACTAATCTCGAAACGCTGCCGTAATCAGGGTAATAACTCGATCGCTATTACGATTCAACGTCCGATCGAATATAACTATCCAACGATTGTTTGAGTGCTGCTCAAATTGAGCTGATACTTTGTTATTCGTCGTGATTTTGACTTGAATGTTTGAGTGCTGTTCGAATTCGGACTATGCTCTGTTATTCGTTGTGAATCCGTTGAATTACTAAAGTATTGCACTTGTTGATCGCTGTGAAGGTTTAATCTCGTGAATTGTCGTAACTGCTGTATTAGTTACTAACCCGTTTGTGTGTGCATTGTTATTTAAATTAGGTTAATCAAAGGCTAATCAGTAGGCTTAAACTCTGCTCGTTAAATCTGCAATGTGAGTCATTCTCTTTTTATCAACTGTTTTACAATACTCCAAATTATTTTCCAAAGTTATAATTACAGGGTTTTAAGTCTTTGTAATCACCAAATTACAGCCGGTATGTGGGGTATTGTGCACATTACTAGTGTTTTATCAGTTTAGGTAGGCGTACCTAAATCATGATACCCTGTTAGGTGAACGGACCTAAATAGGGATGCACGTCACATGTGGGTGAACGGACCCAACAGTGATATGACCACAGTCACCGAAACGAGTCGAGTGACAAATACTGTGGGTAGTTGGTTTGATATCAGAAACATTGTAATCGCTCTTAATACTGTAAATTATAACTGAAATTGTTTTACTTAAAATAGAATGATTCACTCAGTATTTCCCCGCTGACAAAACATTTTTCAAACATGTTTCAGGTGATCTGTTATGATCCAAGAAAAAGTGCCGTGAAGCACTACAAGCTTAGAGAAGTGGCTCAGTGAAAATAAATAAACATGTTTTGAAAAATAAAGATTTCCCCGAGAAATCAACTGATTGTAAATTACAGGGTTTATCCCTAAACTTTATGTAATAAAGTAAACAAGCATTTGAGTATTAACAGATCCTGTATTAAAAAGACTTCCGCCGTCACCTAAATTAAATACCACGGGATTCCTGTCTCGCGGCTCTAGACCTGGTCAAACCGGGGCTAGGGTCGTGACAGGAAAAGGTGGTATCAGAGCCACTGATTAAGCTGCTGATTTAAGCCTATTACTGATTTAGATAAATTAAGTATTTAGCAAAATACTTAATTCTATCAATTACTATTTTGTGATTATTTGTTTTATTAACTGATTAATTGTTAGTTACAGTATGGGTAAACAGAGACTTTCAGATATCTATCATAAACTAGATACTGCACCCAAAGAAAAAGGAACTTCCTTAAAATATTCCGCAAATATGGACGAGGGAATATTTGTTCGTAAAGCCCAGTTTGAAAAACCACTTTCTCCCAATAAAAGAAATTCGATACTTAGAAAGAGTCAGGAAAAGGAAAGAAATCCCAACCAAAGAAAGTGAGGTTTAACCCAGAAACTCAGGAAATAGGCAATAACCCACCGTGGGAAGACAAATTAAATGAAAAATGGGCAAATATTTATATGTTAGCTACTGTAGTAGAAAATGCCAACCTCTAAACTATCAATAAGCCTGGTCTAGAAGTACTGCCCAGTAAATAAATAAATCCGAGCGTATTCTCTTTCCCGTTGTCTTTTGTACAAATTAGTATGCAATAAAACTTCAATGTTTATTTGTTAAACTTTGTTCCAAAGTTTTAGCTTGGCATTTTTGTGCATTTTACATATATGCTATATAGCATGAATGAGATATCGGAAGCATTTCAGAATCTCAATCTATACCCAGTACCAATCGAAGTCTCTCACGATTTTACTGGTTATTTTGCTGATGTGGAGGAACCCGTGGAATTTCAAGCTCCACCTCCTGAGAAAGCAAAAGCTAAGAAAAGACGAAGATATGTAGGATGGAGGAAAGTGCGCAGGAGGAAGCCAGCCATTAGGAAACTCCCTAAAGTAGAAAACCCTATAGACAAAGGAAAAGGAATCAAAACCGGAGAGAGTTCTAAACCAGCTGAGATGGAAATCAGGGAAAGTCCTAAACAAAAAGGAATAGAAATTGGAGAGAGCTCTAGACAACCTGAAGAAATCACATTTCAAGACGAAATAGACCGACTACTGGCAAATTGTGATATCATTAGCCCTATCCATAATAATCTATACCCTTACCCAACCGAAATTCAACTTCCCATAAATCTAGAACCAGCTATTCCAGACCCACTAATCCACACTCGACCCTTAGGCCAAATGGAAGAATGGTGGACGAATGATTGGCAATTCCAAAATATGATTAATAGTCCTTATACCTTTCTCCCACAATTTGACCCAGAACCTATACCAAACCCGCCACTAAGCAATGAAAACTTGGCTGAACTTCGTCAGTTCGGTGAAGAGCTGATAGGTACAGGAAATAGAATCCGGGAGATGGGAGAACAAATCTCCTGGAAGTATGATGAGAGGGAGCGTCACTACTAAACTACCTGTTGGAAAAAGAATGAAGGGGTTGGGAAGATGTTTGTATAATAGCAATAGTAGTAAAATATAACCCTATAAATGGGAAATAAGACTTTGTAAGATAAACAGTGTGTATGGATGCCTATACAACTTACTAAAACAAAATAGAAGTCGAAACATCGACAATTTTGGCTAGATATGTGTGTTGATAAGATTTCTTGATTTTGTGCCATTGTTTGTTAGATTATCAATTATTTGACACTAATAGTTATACCTATAATGATCATCAGATGGAAAATGCTAACAATGAACCAGTTAATGAAGAGAATCAATCCGAGCAAAACCAGGAAAATCAGTATATGACTAGACAAGATATTGAAAATATCATTACTCAGGGAATAGCCAATGCTATTCCAGCAATCATGGCTGCTGCTCAGAAACCTGTTGAACCACAACAAATTATTCCTAGTAAACGTACACAGGAAGATAATTTTAGTAATAGTGTAAACGGAGGCGACAATCATGATAATCATAACGACGATCCACGGCAAGCCCCACTTCCTAAGAAAATGAAAGCTGCAACGTCTGGTTGCACTTACAAAGAATTTCTTGCATGTAAACCAGCAGAATTTGCGGGTAATGAAGGGGCAACTGCAACACTGCGTTGGTTAGAGAAAACCGAAGCAGTAATTGCAATAAGTAAATGTGCCGAAGAAGATCAGGTCATGTACGCGTCAAATTTATTCAAAGAAGGGGCGCTGGAATGGTGGAACACGGTATTACAAGCGAAAGGAAGAAGAATGGCCTATGATATGAATTGGGAAGAATTTAAGAGTCTTGTAGAAAGAAAATTCTGTCCCGAATATGAGAAAGATCAAAAGGCCAATAAATTCCTAAATCATCGCATGACGGGTGTAGATTGTCGTGGTTATACTTCGACATTCTTTGAATATGCTAGAGTAGTACCAACACTGGCTTCGCCAGAACCGGTACTCATTTCCCATTACATTTGGGGATTAATTAGTGAAATCCGTAACATCGTTAAAGCTGCGAGACCTCGCACTATTGACGATGCTGTGGAATTAGCTAATACTCTAACTGATGAATTGGTACGTGCAAGAGAAGAAGATCGAAAGAAGGAATTGGCTCAAAAGATTACCCAAGGATTTCGTGTGGGTAATAATGATAATAGGTTCAAGAAGAGAGGAATGAGGCAATCCGCAAATCCGCCTTTTTGCAGGAATTGCAAAAAGAATCATTTTAGAAGATGCAATGTAATCTGCAACTTCTGCAAAATTGCAGGACATCGTGAAGAAAATTGTAGAAAGAAGACAACAGTCTGTTTCCACTGCGGAGAAAACGGACATTTCAAGACAGAATGTCCTAAGCTAGTTAAACCAGCAGACAACAAATCCAAACCAGCAGATGGAAATACTAAAAAGAATGCAAGAGCTTTCCAGTTAACCACTCAGGAAGCGGAACTTATCCGAGATGTGATAGTTGGTACGTTTCTAGTTCACGACGTGTTTGCAAAAGTATTATTTGACTCTGGTGCAAACCAAAGTTTTATTGATACTTCATTCTGCCAAGCTCTTAATTTACCTTTAACCACCCTTAGGCAAATTTTTACCGTCGAAACGGCAGATGGGAATTCTATTAACATAGATAAAGTTTTGCAAGGAGGAAAAATAGAACTATTAGGCCATAAGTTTTCTGCAACTCTGTTACCTATGAAATTAGCCGGATTCGATGTCGTGTTAGGAATGGATTGGTTAATAGCCAACCATGCTCGAGTCCTGTGTGATAAGAATTCTGTAGAAATTCGTACACCAACAGAAGAGGTAATTTTAATTATAGGAGATAGACCTCGAAAACCACTGAAATTCATTTCAGTAATGAAGTTGGCTAGTTATTCAAGAAAACAAGAAGTAGTGTATATGATTTCCGTAATCATTAGCGCTAAAAGTAAGGAACTTCAGGACATCCTGTAGTCTCAGAATACTCAGATGTTTTTCCAGAAGAATTACCCGGGTTACCACCCGATAGGGAAGTAGAATTTAGAATTCATCTAATTCCTGGAACTACCCCAATAGCTAAAGCACCTTATCGATTAGCACCCACTGAAATGCTACAATTGAAAAAGCAATTAGATGAATTATTAAGCAAAGGTTTCATACAACCTAGTTCATCCCCGTGGGGAGCACCAGTATTGTTTGTGAAAAAGAAAGATGGATCGATGCGAATGTGTATTGATTATAGGGAGCTGAATAAGGTTACAATTAAGAATCGATACCCATTACCTAGGATTGATGATCTTTTTGATCAACTCCAAGGCGCTAGATATTTTTCTAAGATAGATTTACGATCCGGATATCATCAGTTGAAGGTACCAGAGGAAGACATACCTAAAACTGCTTTTAGAACTAGGTATGGTCATTATGAGTTTACAGTCACGCCTTTCGGATTAACGAATGCACCCGCAGCATTCATGGACATGATGAATCGAATCTGTAAACCATATTTGGATAAATTTGTGATCGTTTTCATCGATGGTATACTTATTTACTCCAAAAGTCAGGAAGAGCATTGTGAGCACTTGCATACACTCTTAACTTTGTTAAGAAAAGAACAACTTTACGCTAAGTTCTCGAAATGCGAATTTTGGTTGCAAGAAGTGCAATTCTTAGGTCATGTGGTCAATCACGAAGGTACCCATGTAGATCCTGCTAAGATAGAAGCAATTACCAAATGGAAAGTCCCACAAACTGCTATGGAAATTATAAGTTTTCTAGGCTTAGCTGGATACTATAGACGATTTATTAAGGATTTCTCTAATATAGTTGTACCTTTGACTAAGCTGACTTGTAAAGCAGTTAAGTTTGAATGGGGACCTAGACAGGAAGAAGCTTTTAAGATTTTAAAGCAAAGATTGACAAATGCTCCAATTTTAGCTTTGCTAGAAGGAACTGCAGATTTTGAAGTATATTGTGATGCTTCAAAATTAGGCTTTGGATGTGTGTTAATGCAACGCAAGAAAGTAATTGCGTATGCCTCCAGACAGTTGAAGAAGCACGAGGAAAACTATACGACTCATGATTTGGAATTAGGAGCGATAATTTTTGCCCTTAAGATTTGGAGACATTATCTGTACGGAAGTAAGTTTACTGTTTATACAGATCACAATAGTTTAAGGTACATATTTGGGCAAAAAGAATTAAATATGAGGCAAAGAAGATGGATGGAAATCCTAAGCGATTACGACTGTGATATTCAATATCACGAAGGGAAGGCAAACGTAGTTGCAGATGCCTTAAGTCGTAAATACCATGAAAAACAAAAACGAATCCGTGCTCTTCGATTAAATCTACAAGTAGATTTAATGGAACAATTGAAGAAACTTCAAGAAACAGCAATCAAGGACGATGCTGAAGGAATGAAAGGATATGTAAAGGAACTGGAACAAGGAAGTGATGGAATTTGGAGATTCCACAAGAAAAGAATTTGGGTACCTAAGCCAGGAGAATTAAGAAATAAGATTCTAGAAGAAGCTCATAAATCTAGGTATACCATATGTGACAACCCGAACTTTCATGGTTAGTTACGTTTAACCCTTGTGCTCTTAATTTCGTTAATCATTGGTAACTCCGTTGTGTATGGTGCGTTGGGCCATTGGGTCACAATATTTAATCTCGGTTGTTGTGTGTTCGATTGGGCCGTATGTGCAATTGTTTCCGTTCATATCTCAAGTATTCTCGGTTGCCTTTGTAAACCGACTCACCACATCAAAACTAATTAATAATAAGAGTCCCCCACATCACAATTGATTAACAGCAAGATCTGGCCCAAACCTTTATTATACCTGAACCACTTTCCCGGCCCAAATGCATTATTATGCATAATACACGTAACCGACTAGATGGCCATTCAAAGTAAACCCTACTTGCAAACTCTTGAGCGACGGCAGGAGAACCAAGATTCTGAATCGCACGGTTCTGCGGAGAAACCCCCCCCCTCTCATCGCGACTTACTGTATTCGATTGTCTTTTGCCTCTCGGTTAGTGAATCATACTCTTATTCATTCGTGATTGTACGTGCCTTAATCTTTTGTTCGTTGCGATTGTATGTGCACCGGTTCTTGATTTGTTTATGATCATATGTACTGTTCGTTCATTCATTGTCTAATATAATTGTTATGCATTGAATAACACGTAATCGAACATTTATATGTTAGAACTGGCATGCTACAGGAATTCACGGGTAAGTGAAATCACATGTCGCTTGTTTGATTGGTCATTAGCTGCTGGAAACGTGTATAGTCGTTTGGATGTGAGTTACTCGATTGTGTGGTTTCCGATGATCTTGCTATGCGGCCGAATAACATACGGTGGTGCAAATTTAGGAAACTGGGTAGTAGTCTTATGTAATGAGATTAAGTGTTCATACAGTATGTGTAGTAATTGCATGTGAAGATAGTGGGAAGTATGGTGGTCCAATGATATCCATTCGATAAACAGATATTTGGATGTTAGATTTAGGTGAGGTCCAATAGCATTACAAAATTCAAAACAGTTGTCGGCCATTTATGGATGTCATAATTCTTTTAAATCAATCTATTTCATGAGTGCATGTGACAAAAGGCATCTTTGTAGAACACTATAAAGTTCATCAGCTAGAATAGATGATTGACGGTACATGGTAGTAGTAAAGGTATTTGATTGAGAATTTTGATTTCTAAAAATTGTCATACAAATAATCAGATATGTGATGACCCCTAATATGATAAATGGGTTGGTATAGTTTGTGTGTAACTAAGTTGGGCCTTGCTAGATTGGACCGCACATCAGGCTAGTGGGCCACTGGTTTTGGGGTCGCGCAACAACAGCAAATGGGTCATGTAATGATAATGAATTACAAATAATTGGGGCCGTAATCTTTAATTAACTCGCATCAGTGAGCCGGGTATTCAAAGGGGGGGATGCACGAGGGCCCAAACGATTGATAAATAGTATGGGCATTGAAATAATTGTGGTCAAGTAACTCGGGCCACACATGTTTTCATTGGCAAGGCCTAGTGTGTAGCACCTGAACGAAATCCGCAACAACCTTGACTCCTCACTTCACCCTTTCGTACTCACTTGTCAAATTTCGGGACGAAATTCCTTTCAAGTTGGGGATGATGTGACAACCCGAATATTTAAGGTTAGCATTACTCGAAACCCCGCAACTATTAGCGTGTGTTTTTATATCTATATGCTTGTTTTGCGTATTACTGATCCGATTTCGTACATTTAACTAACCAACCCTCTTGAATATCGCGCGCCGTGTAAGGAACTTAGAAAGCTAAACTCTTTGGGCTAGTTGCGTCGGGCCACTTAGTTACATTGCACATGGGCCACTGTAATGCATATCAAATAAATCTTGGCCCAAAGCCTTAGGCAATCGGCCCACTTGTGTGTTATCAAATAACTTGAAATCGGCCCACATGTGGTTAAGTTTTAGCTTTATAATCTCAGGAACGTAAAGCATTTTTACAAAAAAAAATACATATCACATCAAACCCTAGTTTTTCTATTGAGAGTGACGGCAGCGGACCTCAAGACCCCCCCCCCCCTCGCTATAGCATCTTGTGCGACTAAGATCTGTGGTTAGTGACTCTTGTCTGCTAATGATTCGTATTGCATGATATTGTTTATAGGTGTTATTGATTGAGATGTGATGGTTAATTAGTTGGTGATAATATGTGATGTTGATTATATAACTATATGATGAATATGAGTTGTGGTTGTCTGGTAGCGAACAAATGATAAATAATATATGCAGAAGGTAAATTAAACCATGCACCATTATATGTACGTAATCGGTGGGCCGGCCTATAGAAACAAAATACAGAATTCATATCATGGGTATGTAATCATCATAGCATTATTCTTGGATTAATTTGATTGGTGCCAATGAGCCGCACACTTTGATTGGACCGCACCCTTGCATGAGGTTGGATAGTGGACTGCATGATGTATGATATTTTAGGATATATATAGTGGACCGCACCCTTGTATGATGTATGATTTTAGGATATATATATAGTCATGTTATGAGTTGGTATGAGTCTGATGATGATGTTTGATTGACACACTAATAGCTAGGTTGTTGAGTTATGGAATATTGTCAGGCCTCACATGACTTAGACTTGGTGCACATGTTTCATTTACCCAAGGTGGGTGTGTCAGCCACTAATGAAGTGGTTTGATTATTTATCATGTGGAGGTTATGTAAATATCGACCAATATTATAATATATCACATGATGTTATGTAAAAAAAAGGGAAAACAATGTTATAATCATGTGGCCGCTGCTATGTACGTAAAAGCAAGGAAACGGTGCATTAAGTTAGTTAATGGGCCGAGCCATATACACCCGTGGGCTGTGATGTTTGTACATGTATTGGGATCTGTTGTACATGTATTAAAATAGTTAATCGGTGCGTTAAATGTTATACGTTTTTTGGCAGTAGCTTATGTGGGCCATGAGACCGGCTGAACTCGAGCGATGGCCTCTAAGATATTGCATGTTTGATTGTTATAGTTTAATAAAGAGTGTTGCTTGTTTAAGTGTTGGGCAATGAAAAATGTCATTGGTTTCATGGTGGATCGATATAGAGACTATGCACTTAAATGTGATTTACAAAACTGTCATTATTTATTACATGAGCAACCAAATGTGTGATAATTATTACGTGATAAACATGGTAGTCCTAACTATGGTCAACAATTGAAAATAGGACACACTTGATTTAATACGGACAAGGAATTTAAGCCTACCGAGCAACCTAAGGTGAGTTCACTACATTCGAGCATGCGTCCCAGTGGTTGGGGACAGTCAGTGGTTTGGGTAAAAACGGGTATATTGGTTAATATTCTCACCTATCATTTTTGTAAGTCCCTTATTATGTTACCTGGAGGGTAACGGGTATTAGTTGGTAGCGCTACTTAGGTTTGGCACCCTCACACCGCTCCTAGATAGGACGGATGTGAACTAATGACCCAGTCGTGGCCCAGTACTAGATAGGAGTACGTGGGAAGGGCAGTCATGTATTTCAGGAGCCGTCTTGTTCGGAATTGAGATATTAACAATATTACTTGCATTGATTATTGAACTGTTTACATACAACTGATAACAAACGTTTTCTAAAACTGTGAACTCGCCAGCGTTGTCTGATACACTTGTTACATGCTCGCAGGTCTTTAGGTGATTGGAACAGGAGCTTGTTGGCTGGAGAGCAGGAGTGGTCATGGTCATGCTGAGGACTTAATTATCAAACACTTATTTATTATGATCGTTTAGTATTTACTTATTGATATCTTTACGCTTCCGCTGAACTTATGGTTTTGGATAACTTATGTTTGGGATTTCAATAATATTAAACATTGGAATTTTATTTTAAACTTGTGATTCAATGTAATTGGTGGCTCATTGCTAGTCCTCACACGCCTAACAGGGACACACCCTAGGTGGCAATTTGAGGGTGTGACAGTTTGGTATCAGAGCCACTGGTTATAGTGAACTCGGTTTTAAAAACGTTTTATAAAACCAGACTATTACTGAACTGATCCGACATTGACCATGACACTCAGCTCCAGGCAGCAAGGTTCGTCTCTATTTACTAATGCATAGCCTATTTAGTACATACTCATGATTTGTATCACACTCAACCGCATACTTGACACCACAAGATGAACTCATATGTTATCAGTCTATGCTACGTGTTTTAAGAGTAGGACTCTTCTTGAACTTACATGCTCTATGTTGTGATGCCATTGGTCGTGCTGCTTGAATTTGGGGGAAACCTTTTAACATGAGTTGGGAGGAACTGAGATAAACATGCAAATTGGGTTATTATTATGGGTGCACACATAATAACAACGTGGGGTGCATGTGAGTCCCAGTAAATTTCAACTAGTGTGAAAAAGGAATTCCGCGTTGTTAGTCAATCTTGTATTAGAACCTCGAAAACTGTGAATACCATAGCAATACTTGACATCTACTTGAACCTGTCTGTTAATCCGTTCTTTTTCACATCTTTATAGAATCATGAACGGACGTGGCGGAGGTCGTCGTGGTGGACATGGTGGAGGCCGCGGTGGTGGACGTGGCCATATAGCTATGACTCAGGTTGAGTTAACCGACCTTATTAACACTCGCGTGGCTGAAGCCTTAGCGGCTTATCAGGCTGGTACGATGGGTACCAAACATTCTTTATCCTTGAGTCGCATGCTTGAGTCTTATCCGTTTGTTTTATGTTCTTTCTTTAATAGGCCAACAGGTGCAACAGAATCCGCAACAACCGCCTGTTTGCACGTTTAAAACCTTCATGGATTGTAAGCCGCAGACCTTCAGTGGGACTGAAGGGGCTGTAGGACTCTTGCGCTGGTTCGAAAAGGAAGAGTCCGTATTCGCAATGTGTAACTGCCCGGTTGGGGATAGAGTGAAATTTGTTGTGGGCACACTCGAAGATGGTGCCTTGACCTGGTGGAATGCCCAGGTTCAGCTGTTAGGCATCGAGGCGGCGAACGCCACTACGTGGGACGACTTTAAAGAGTTGATGAGGGAGGAATATTGCCCTCGTGATGAAATACAGAAATTAGAAAATGAGTACTATGATCTGAAAATGGTGGGGTCTGAGATTGAAGCATATGTGAAGCGGTCGTATGAGTTGGCTGATTTGTGTCCGAATTTGTCTCGACCTATGCCTCGAAGAATTGAGTTGTTCATTAAGGGGTTACCTCCACGGGTGAAGGGTTTGGTTACGGCAGCAAACCTCAATAACTTAACTCAGATTGTTCGTTTGGCTCACAAGATCGTTGATCAAGAGGTGGAAAGCAACTCATTGCCACCACGTATTTCTAATACTACTACTGCCGCTACTACTTCCACTACACCTGCTACTGATGGCAAGCGTAAGTGGAACGATATGGATAAGGGGTCCAACTCTGCTCAGCCTCAGAAGAAGACGGATACTGGCAACAACCGTAGTTTCAGTCAGTCATCATCAGTGAATCAAAACCAGAGTAACAAGCCAGGGCAGGGATCATATGCGGGGAAACTACCTTTGTGCAAAAAGTGTAACCATCATCACAAGGGACAGTGTGTTCGGGTTTGTCATCGGTGTAACCGATCAGGGCATGTGGCTAGGGATTGTAGGGCCACACTTCCAGCTCAGCAGCAGCCATCACAGCAGTCGGGTAGACAACAGACTCAGCAGAACCAAGGTACTCAAAAAGGGTGTTATCAGTGTGGGGCTGAGGGGCACTTTAAGCGAGACTGTCCTCAGCTGAAACAGAACACAGTGGGTAGCAACGGGAATAACAACGCGGGGAACAATGGGGGTAATGTTGCGCGTGGGCGCGGGTTTGTGTTAGGAGCGGGGGAAACGAGGAACGACGGCAACGTGGTTACTGGTACGTTTTCAGTAAACGGTGTATTTGCTTCTATTTTGTTTGACTCTGGTGCCGATTGGAGTTACGTGTCTTTGGGGTTCAGTTCTCAGTTAGGGTTAAGTCCTACACCTCTCGTAATGAAACACATTGTAGAGATAGCAAATGGTAAAACAATCGAAGCTTCGCATGTCCTAGTTGGGTGTAAACTCGATCTTCTAGGTCAAGTATTCGATATTGACCTACTTCCCATTACTCTTGGAAGCTTCGACGTGATTATCGGTATGGACTGGTTGTCCAAGTACCAGGCGGAGATTCTTTGTAAGGAGAAGATCGTACGTGTCCCTCTTCCTGGTGGGGAATCTTTATCGGTTCAGGGTCATCGCAGTGGGACCCCAGTTAGTATTGTTTCAAATGAAGGCTCAGAGATATCTGCGTAAGGGCTATCCTGCTATTTTTGCTCTTGTCACTGATTCACAGTCTGATGAAAGGAAGATTGAAGATCTTCCAGTTGTCCGCGAATATCCCGACGTATTTCCTGAGGAACTCCCTGGTTTACCTCCACATCGTCAGGTGGAATTTCAGATCGACCTCGCCCCAGCGGCAGCCCCGGTTGCTCGTGCGCCGTATCGTCTTGCGCCAGGGGAGTTGCAGGAATTGTCAAACCAACTCCAAGAGCTGTTGGAAAGGGGTTTCATCCGACCTAGCTCTTCCCCCTGGGGAGCCCCAGTCCTATTTGTGAAGAAGAAGGATGGGTCTTTTCGGATGTGTATAGATTATCGCGAGCTCAACAAGATGACGGTCAAAAACCGATATCCTTTACCACGTATTGACGACCTGTTTGACCAGCTGCAAGGGTCAAGTTTCTATTCAAAAATCGACTTAAGGTCGGGATATCATCAGGTGCGAGTTAGAGAGGAAGACGTTCCCAAAACAGCGTTTCGGACGCGATATGGTCACTACGAATTCTTGGTTATGCCATTCGGGTTGACCAACGCACCAGCGGTCTTCATGGATCTCATGAACCGCGTGTGCAAGCCATACCTTGACGACTTCGTTATCGTTTTTATCGACGACATTCTAATTTATTCCAAGAACAAGGAAGATCATGAGCGGCATCTACGCCTTATCTTAGAACTCCTGAGGAGGGAGCATTTATACGCAAAATTTTCTAAGTGTGATTTTTGGATACGAGAAGTACATTTTCTGGGGAATATAGTTAATGAGTTGGGCATACATGTGGATCCTGCCAAGATCGACGCCATTAGAAATTGGGCGGCACCAAAGAATCCTTCAGAGGTGCGGCAATTTCTCGGTCTAGCAGGGTATTATCATCGCTTTATTCAGAACTTCTCGAAGATTGCTCAGCCACTCACCTCATTAACACAGAAGAGGGCAGTTTACTCTTGGGGAACGAAATAGGAGGATGCTTTCCAGCTCTTGAAACAAAAACTATGCAGTGCGCCAATTCTATCTCTACCAGATGGTACCGAGGATTTTGTGGTTTATTGTGATGCTTCGATTCAGGGTCTCGGTTGCGTGTTGATGCAACGCGAGAAGGTGATAGCTTACGCTTCTCGACAGTTGAAAGTACACGAGAAGAATTACACGACACACGACTTGGAGTTAGGAGCAGTGGTCTTTGCACTGAAGATTTGGAGGCATTATCTGTACGGTACGAAATGCACCATCTATACTGATCACAAGAGCCTTCAGCATATCTTTGATCAGAAAGAATTGAATATGCGTCAGCGTCGCTGGGTAGAGTTGTTCAATGATTACGAGTGTGCCATCAAGTATCACCCGGGTAAAGCTAACGTTGTAGCGGATGCTCTTAGCCGCAAGGAACCGAAGCCGAAGCGTATTCGTGCCCTACAACTTACTATTCACTCTGATTTACCTGCTCGGATTCGTTCAGCTCAGATTGAAGCGTTAAAGGAAGAAAATATCGAAGCTGAAGGATTACGAGGTCTACACAAGAAGAAGTTCGAGCAACGGTCAGACGATATCTACTACTTCATGGAACGAATATGGGTTCCTTCATTCGGTGATCTTCGAGAGCTTGTGATGGACGAAGCACACAAGTCACGATATTCTATTCATCCAGGGTCCGATAAGATGTACCAGGACCTCAAGGTTTTGTATTGGTGGCCGAATATGAAAGCTATCATCGCAACATACGTGAGTAAGTGCTTGACTTGTGCTAGGGTCAAAGCAGAGTACTAGAAACCTTCGGGTCTACTTCAGCAGCCAGAGATACCCATGTGGAAATGGGAACAGATCGCTATGGATTTTGTTACGGGGTTACCTAGAACACAGGCTAGGAACGATACTATATGGGTGATCGTCGACCGTCTCACAAAGTCAGCACACTTCCTAGCGATCAAGGAGACAGATAAGTATTCACAGCTCGCAGCAGTGTACCTTAAAGAGGTGGTTTCTAGGCACGGGGTGCCGACTTCTATTATTTCTGATCGAGATCCTCGTTTTACTTCGGAGTTATGGCAGGCTATGCATAAGTCGTTCGGCTCGCGTCTCGATATGAGCACGGCCTATCACCCACAAACGGATGGTCAGAGTGAACGCACTATTCAGACGTTAGAGGATATGCTGCGGGCATGCGTTATTGATTTTGGGAAAGGATGGGAGAAGCACTTGCCGTTGGTAGAATTTTCCTACAATAACAGCTACCACACCAGTATCAAAGCGGCACCATTTGAGGCACTGTATGGGAGGAAGTGTAATTCACCTCTCTGCTGGGCGGAGGTGGGTGATAGTCAGATCACAGGTCCTGAGATGGTACTCGAAACTTCAGATATGATCGTGAAAATCAGAGGATGTATGGCAGCTGCACGTGACCGCCAGAAGGCCTATGCGGACAAGCGTGCCAAAGAGGTAGTGTTTGAAGTGAATGACCGAGTCATGCTGAAAGTCACACCGTGGAAAGGGGTTGTACGCTTTAGGAAACGTGGCAAGCTGAACCCACGTTATGTTGGGCCGTTTAAGGTTCTGGAGCGTATCGGTAAGGTGGCTTATAGGTTGGAGTTACCTACTGAGCTGGGTAATGTTCACGACGTATTTCATGTATCACAGTTAAAGAAGTGTTATGCTGACGACCCATTAGCGGTACCTTTTCAAGAGTTAAAGATCGATGACAAGCTACATTTTGTTGAAGAACCCATCGAGATCATGGACCGTGAGGTCAAAGTACGTAAGCATAGTCGCATTCCGATTGTTAGAGTTCGTTGGAACTCGAGACGTGGACCGGAGTTCACGTGGGAGCGGGAGGATCAAATGAAGCTTAAGTATCCTCATCTTTTTCCTAACGACAAGTCTAAACCGAGTGAAACAAGTGAATTTCGGGACGAAATTCCCCTTCAAGTTGGGGATGATGTAGCACCTGAACGAAATCCGCAACAACCTTGACTCCTCACTTCACCCTTTCGTACTCACTTGTCAAATTTCGGGACGAAATTCCTTTCAAGTTGGGGATGATGTGACAACCCGAATATTTAAGGTTAGCATTACTCGAAACCCCGCAACTATTAGCGTGTGTTTTTATATCTATATGCTTGTTTTGCGTATTACTGATCCGATTTCGTACATTTAACTAACCAACCCTCTTGAATATCGCGCGCCATGTAAGGAACTTAGAAAGCTAAACTCTTTGGGCTAGTTGCGTCGGGCCACTTAGTTACATTGCACATGGGCCACTGTAATGCATATCAAATAAATCTTGGCCCAAAGCCTTAGGCAATCGGCCCACTTGTGTGTTATCAAATAACTTGAAATCGGCCCACATGTGGTTAAGTTTTAGCTTTATAATCTCAGGAACGTAAAGCATTTTTACAAAAAAAATACATATCACATCAAACCCTAGTTTTTCTATTGAGAGTGACGGCAGCGGACCTCAAGACCCCCCCCCCCCTCGCTATAGCATCTTGTGCGACTAAGATCTGTGGTTAGTGACTCTTGTCTGCTAATGATTCGTATTGCATGATATTGTTTATAGGTGTTATTGATTGAGATGTGATGGTTAATTAGTTGGTGATAATATGTGATGTTGATTATATAACTATATGATGAATATGAGTTGTGGTTGTCTGGTAGCGAACAAATGATAAATAATATATGCAGAAGGTAAATTAAACCATGCACCATTATATGTACGTAATCGGTGGGCCGGCCTATAGAAACAAAATACAGAATTCATATCATGGGTATGTAATCATCATAGCATTATTCTTGGATTAATTTGATTGGTGCCAATGAGCCGCACACTTTGATTGGACCGCACCCTTGCATGAGGTTGGATAGTGGACTGCATGATGTATGATATTTTAGGATATATATAGTGGACCGCACCCTTGTATGATGTATGATTTTAGGATATATATATGGTCATGTTATGAGTTGGTATGAGTCTGATGATGATGTTTGATTGACACACTAATAGCTAGGTTGTTGAGTTATGGAATATTGTCAGGCCTCACATGACTTTAACTTGGTGCACATGTTTCATTTACCCAAGGTGGGTGTGTCAGCCACTAATGAAGTGGTTTGATTATTTATCATGTGGAGGTTATGTAAATATCGACCAATATTATAATATATCACATGATGTTATGTAAAAAAAAGGGAAAACAATGTTATAATCATGTGGCCGCTGCTATGTACGTAAAAGCAAGGAAACGGTGCATTAAGTTAGTTAATGGGCCGAGCCATATACACCCGTGGGCTGTGATGTTTGTACATGTATTGGGATCTGTTGTACATGTATTAAAATAGTTAATCGGTGCGTTAAATGTTATACGTTTTTTGGCAGTAGCTTATGTGGGCCATGAGACCGGCTGAACTCGAGCGATGGCCTCTAAGATATTGCATGTTTGATTGTTATAGTTTAATAAAGAGTGTTACTTGTTTAAGTGTTGGGCAATGAAAAATGTCATTGGTTTCATGGTGGGTCGATATAGAGACTATGCACTTAAATGTGATTTACAAAACTGTCATTATTTATTACATGAGCAACCAAATGTGTGATAATTATTACGTGATAAACATGGTAGTCCTAACTATGGTCAACAATTGAAAATAGGACACACTTGATTTAATACGGACAAGGAATTTAAGCCTACCGAGCAACCTAAGGTGAGTTCACTACATTCGAGCATGCGTCCCAGTGGTTGGGGACAGTCAGTGGTTTGGGTAAAAACGGGTATATTGGTTAATATTCTCACCTATCATTTTTGTAAGTCCCTTATTATGTTACCTGGAGGGTAACGGGTATTAGTTGGTAGCGCTACTTAGGTTTGGCACCCTCACACCGCTCCTAGATAGGACGGATGTGAACTAATGACCCAGTCGTGGCCCAGTACTAGATAGGAGTACGTGGGAAGGGCAGTCATGTATTTCAGGAGCCGTCTTGTTCGGAATTGAGATATTAACAATATTACTTGCATTGATTATTGAACTGTTTACATACAACTGATAACAAACGTTTTCTAAAACTGTGAACTCGCCA
The DNA here is from genome assembly GCF_002127325.2 of Helianthus annuus. Classification (NCBI taxonomy): domain Eukaryota; kingdom Viridiplantae; phylum Streptophyta; class Magnoliopsida; order Asterales; family Asteraceae; genus Helianthus; species Helianthus annuus. The sequence goes on along the minus strand of NC_035445.2, from coordinate 147,755,670 downwards.
GCGTTGTCTGATACACTTGTTACATGCTCGCAGGTCTTTAGGTGATTGGAACAGGAGCTTGTTGGCTGGAGAGTAGGAGTGGTCATGGTCATGCTGAGGACTTAATTATCAAACACTTATTTATTATGATCGTTTAGTATTTACTTATTGATATCTTTACGCTTCCGCTGAACTTATGGTTTTGGATAACTTATGTTTGGGATTTCAATAATATTAAACATTGGAATTTTATTTTAAACTTGTGATTCAATGTAATTGGTGGCTCTTTGCTAGTCCTCACACGCCTAACAGGGACACACCCTAGGTGGCAATTTGAGGGTGTGACATAGTGGGCCATACTTTAGGTGGATTGATGTGTTAAATTTTCATGAATTGTTCGTTAGTTATACTTGTGAAACCAAGTAACTTGTGACTCGAATGGTCATCATGAAATTTGTAGTCTAGCTTGTGAAGTTGATTGTTAGTTTGCATGATATCGGAAAATACAAACTTATGACATGAGAATGTTTGGGATTTGTGCACTGGTTATGATAAGCAATAGCAATATGTGCCACACTTGCTTGTTACTTGTATATACGTGACAATCTACGCGATGTAATGTGAGTATAAACTGAACGTTGTTGTTAAACAATGATAGGACGTATTTGACCGACTATTAAGCAGTTAACTAACGCTACCGAGCAAAACCATGGTGAGTTCACTGCACTTTTCTAAGCATGCGTCCCGGTGGTTTGGGACATCTGGTAAACGTTTCTAAAGGGAATACTGGGTAAACTGTTTATTTGGGATGTTGGTTATTGAACACAGTATAAATCATGTAAGACCCCATACATCTACCGTGTTGCTGAAGAAGCAACGAGGTATTTAGTTGATAGCGCTATTAGGTTTGGCACCCTCACACCGGGCCGAAAGGACGGGCGTGAACTAATTACCTGGACCTCATGACCAATGCCTAATTAGAGGCATTGGGGTTGGGCATTCACATCGTGTATATATAAGACCCCTTACATCTATTCAAGGTTGTTTGATACCTTGGCAACATGACCAATGCCTAATTAGAGGCATTGGGGTTGGGCATTCACATCTAGTCGCCACATACGGTAAGCGAGTAATAACAACATCAAAACAAATCGTTGAACTGTTTTATGTACATATTTGGTAACTAAACGCGTTAACAAAACTTTGAACTCACCAGCGTCGTCTGACACACTTGTCTGCATGCTTGCAGGTCTATAGGTTTATATCATGGAACTTGCTGTCTGGAAGGCTGGAGTGGTCATGGGTCGAGATACATGGAATAGTAACACAAGCTTAATGGTTTTTGAACACGTGGTTTGCGAAACGAGTAACAAGTGATTTATGCTTCCGCTGTATACAATGAATTACATTTAATGATTTGTAGCACTTTATGATAATGAATGAAAGTTTTTATTTAAATATATGTTATAGTTCAATGTGATTGGTGGCTTGGATCATGGTACGTCACACGTCCCGCGGTGGTTCCGCATGTGGTATTTTGGGGGTGTGACAGTTTGGTATCAGAGCCACTGGTTATAGTGAACTTGGTTTTAAAACGTTTTTATAAAACCAGACTATAACCGAACAGCTCTGAATACGTGAATACGTGAATACGACCATGACACTCAGCTCCAGATTGCAAGGTTCGTCTTTCTCACTTGTTGCATACATTACATGACTAGTACACATTTGTTTATGACGTAACATACAAACACACACTCGTCGCTATAGCATGATTACCTGAACTACTTGCTTACATTATGACGCATTGATAGTTTGTCATAGTCCTTGGATTTCTATGGTTTTATCGTTTTGATAACCTCTGATTGGCATTCGAGTTTGAGGAACCATTTGACATGAGTTAATAGGAACTGAGATGAGCATTCAAATCGCAATATTATTGTGGGTGCACACGCAATAATAATGTGGGGTGCATGTGAGTCCCGGTGAGGCTTAACAAGTGGAAAAGGGGTTCTGCTCTGTTATTTGAATCAATGTGAAACGTAACAAGTCTATAGGAGTCATAGCAGTAATTGTCTCCTACTCGAACGTGATCTTTCACCCCTCTCTGAACCCTTTCGAATGTCGATGCTATCGAGTATTACCTGAGCACCCATCTGAACGCCTAGCGAACTGTGTAGAATGTTAGGTGCTAGTACGAACGTCCCTAAGTTGGATGTCACAGCGTCGAACGATTGGTCGATACCTTTCTCACTACTCTTCGTTTGCTGGAACTCAATGTATTGACGTCTTAGATCCCGAAGTGTGATCCCTTCTGCAACACTCTGGAAACATACCGTGTATTACTCAGTCAACTTGCAACATCGATGGACAAGAGAATGAGCGCAGTACTTTACCGACCTCAGTATTTGGACGACCCTGTCTACCGGCAACAGTCACCAACAGATTGACTTCGATCGAATCCTTAACCCTAGTCAACGACTTATGGGAGTCAACTCTTACGAATCAATCAGGACATAAGCGATGACAACTGATCATAGTGTGGAATGTGTAACTGCCAGCATAATGAGTAGCGCCTTAGGACGTGGCACAGAAGGTGAAAGGATGGACCCTGTTGGTGAAAGATCGTAGGGCTCCGTTTCAAGCCACAACGTTAGAGGCAACGGACAGGGCGACATCAAGGTACTTATAAGTGTAGCTAGCAGTATGGAAACGAAGGTGACATCGGCAAGGGTTGACTGTGTTAAGTCAACAACCAAGGGAACAATGACAGTATTGGTAAATCCACGTGACCGTAACAACAGTAGGAATGATGCTCATGGAAGGGCATTTAGGATCGGCATGGACGACGCCAGGCATTATAGCAACATGGTAGTTTGTATGGTAGCTAACCACTTCATCTCTGTTCTGTCTGACCCTGATGCTTCTTGAAACCAAACCTGTTGTGGAACCGACTGATGGCAAGTCAAAGGAAACCTCCTATGTTCATTGGGATGTAAACTCGACCTTGTGGGACAAGTGATCGACATCGACCTTCCTTCTGCTATTCTGGATCGTTTCGATGCAGTAGATAGTATGGATTGGTTATCCAGGTGTTGTGAAGATATACCTTGTGAGGAGAAGATTTTGCGTATCCCTCTCCTTATTGGAGAATCATTATTTGTTCTAAAGCATCAGTGTGGTGTAAAGGATAGTATCATTTCAGCAATGAAAGCCAGGACCGTCTACGGAGGAACTACTCCGCTATGTTAACAACCGTTACCAATGTTAAGGCTAGGAAAAAGGAGGATCAAGGATCCACCAAATTGTTCGTGATTCCTCTTGGTGTGCTACACGAGGAACTTTCAGGTTTACTCCCACAACTGTTAGGCAGAATCTCAGTTTGATCTCACGACAGGGGCAGCCCTGATTACTCGTGCTACACACCGTCTTGCACCAGGAGGGTTGCAAGGACTATCTACAGGAACTTTTGGACATGAGTTTTATTGGACATAGTTTTTGTTCGCTTTGTGGGAGTCCCAGCTATATTCGGGAAGATAAAGCCTTTTCGTGTGTGTACTGATTATCCAGAACTCAGCAAGGTGACATGAAGAATTGTTTGCCTCGACCATGTATTGACGAAAGACCAAGAGGATAATGTTCCTGAAACGGCATATCGAACGCAATACGGCCATTGCGACTTTGTACACCATGACCATTGAGTTAATCAACACACCAGCAGCTTTATTGACCACATGAATTGACCGTGTTTAGTGATAACGTTTCCAATCGTTTCCAGGGGAAATGAACATCATGGGCGGCGTGTGTAACTTATCCTAGGGCTTCTAGGGGAGGAGCAACTCTACACGAAGTCTACCAAGGTGTGACCTCGGGAGTACACTTTCTTGGTCACATAGTCAACGAAGAGGGAATACACGTGGATCTCGCTAATATCCATTTTGTTAGGGGCTGATCAATGTCTTTAACACAGCAGTGTGTTGTGTATCCGTGGGAGACGAAACAGGAGAACGTCTCTTCAAGCTTGAGGCTCAACACTACAATCAACTGAATATTGCCTTTACCCGAGGATATGGGTGATCTAGTGGTGTACCATGACGGTTCGAATCAGAGTTCCTGTTACACGCCGACGCAACACGAAGAAAGTAATGATCTACACGGTGGATTTACAAGAAGATTTGCACGCGTCACAACCTATGATGGAAGCTATGGTCTCTGGATTTAAGCTGGAGGCATTACTTGGACGGTACCAAATGCACAACTTAAACCGATCACAAGGGCCTCCCGTGTACCTTTGTTTCGGAAAGAGCTAAACATATAATAGCATCGCTGTATGGAATTTTGAATGATTGCGACGGTGAAACCTGAACGTGCACGAACCTTGCAACTCACTATCGACTCTAACCTACCTGTTCAGACTCGCTCTGTTCAAATTGTAGAACTATAGAAAGGGAATTTTCAAGTTGAACCCATGCGGGGCATGGAGAAGCAACCTTTGGCAGGTCGGACGATATTCGCTACCTCATGGAACGAATGTGGGTCTCATTATACGGCAACTGTAGGGAATTTATGTTGACCAGAGCACACCGGCCTCGATATTCTAGTCGTTTGGGTTTTGATGAGAAATATTAGAATCAATGAATCTCGTACTGATGATCGGGCATGAAGGCCCACCTGGAAATGTATGTGAATGATGTTTGACTTGCGGGAAAGTCAAAGAGGAGTATCAGCAATCAAAATCACCCATATGTGAATGATGTGAATGATGTATGGAAATGATGTTTACTTACAACTCGAAACGGAAGCAATATCACCTAGGTGATCGTTGATGGTCTCACGTTACCAGCACACTTTCTTGCAATCAAGGGAACTGACGAGTCTTCACCGCTTGAGAATAGTCCTCTGGGAGAGGCGGTGTCCAGGCACGAGGTGCCAACTTCTATTACCTCTGATTGTGACCTGCGTTTATACCTGATTTTTGATAGGCGACACACAAATCCTATGGTTCACGTTTAGACGTGAACACTGCTTATCACCCACAGACGGATGGTCAGAGTGAGCACACCATTCAGACGCTTGAAGACATGTTGCGGGCATGTGTGATTGATTTTGGGAAAGGATGGGAGAAACATTTGCCGTTGATAGAGTTCTCCTACAACAACAGCTACCATACTAGTATCAAGGCAGCTCCGTTCGAAGCATTGTACGGGCGGAAATGCCGTTCTCCTCTCTGTTGGGCCGAAGTGGGAGACAGTCAAATTACCGATCCTGAGCTTGTACTGGAAACTTCAGAGAAGATTGTTCAGATCAGGAACTGCATGGCAGCAGCGCGTGACCGCCAGAAGAGCTACGCTGACAAGCGTAGCAAACCGTTAGAGTTTGAAGTAGGTGATCGTGTTATGTTGAAAGTTTCACCGTGGAAGGGTGTTGTACGTTTCGGGAAGCGTGGCAAGCTTAATCCGCGATACGTTGGGCCATTCAAAATCCTGGAGCGGATCGGTAAAGTCGCTTACAAGCTTGAGTTACCTGCTGAGTTGGGTAATGTTCACGATGTCTTTCACGTTTCACAGTTGAAGAAGTGTTTGGTTGACGAAACACTAGTTGTACCGTTTCAAGAGCTCAAGATTGATGACAAGCTACAGTTTGTTGAAGAGCCTATTGAGATCATGGATCGGGAGATCAAGGTACGTAAACATAGTCATATTCCGATTGTTAAAGTTCCTTGGAACTCAAGACGTGGACCGGAGTTCACGTGGGAGCGGGAGGATCAAATGAAGCTTAAGTATCCTCATCTTTTTCCTAACGACAAGTCTAAACTGGGTGAGACTAGTGAATTTCGGGACGAAATTCCTCTTCAAGTTGGGAATGATGTGGCACCTGAGCAAAATCTGCAACAATCCTGATTATCACTTCACTCCTTTGTGCTTACTTGTCAAATTTCTGGACGAAATTTCTTTCAAGTTGGGGATGATGTGACAACCCGAACTTTCAAGGTTAGTTACGTTTAACCCTTGTGCTCTTAATTTCGTTAATCATTGGTAACTCCGTTGTGTATGGTGCGTTGGGCCATTGGGTCACAATATCTAATCTCGGTTGTTGTGTGTTCGATTGGGCCGTATGTGCAATTGTTTCTGTTCATATCTCAAGTATTCTCGGTTGCCTTTGTAAACCGACTCACCACATCAAAACTAATTAATAATAAGGTAGCGTTTGGTATGAAGGAATGAAAGGTGGAATGGAATGGATCATTCTAATGGAATGAAAAGAAACATGTTTGGTTATAATGTGGTAATGGAATGGAGCATTCCAAAGGAATGTAACTCCTTCCAAATATAATAATTTCCATTCCTTAGTATGTAGGTGTTTTTTTTCCATTCCTTCAAGGAATGGAAAAAAATATGTTCTTATTATTATTATTATTATTATTATTATTATTATTATTATTATTATTATTATATTTATATTTATACTTATACTTTTATTTGTATTTATATTTATATTTATTAATATTCATACTAATATTAATATATATCAAAAATCTATTATTAATTTTTTATCGTTAATATATTATTATTATTATTATTATTATTATTATTATTATTATTGAGGCAATTATATTTTTGTCATTTTTAATACAGTTGTGTTTCGTTACTTCATCTTTTTTTTGTTTATCAAATTGTACAAGGTAATGATTCATTCTATTCACATATGAGTAACCAAACATCACAATGGAATGGAATGATCCATTTCATTCCACTGTCCATTCCATTACCTCGTCCATTCCATTCTCTCATCTATTCCATTACCTCATACCAAACAGACCCTAAGAGTCCCCCACATCACAATTGATTAACAGCAAGATCTGGCCCAAACCTTTATTATACCCGAACCACTTTCCCGGCCCAAATGCATTATTATGCATAATACACGTAACCGACTAGATGGCCATTCAAAGTAAACCCTACTTGCAAACTCTTGAGCGACGGCAGGAGAACCAAGATTCTGAATCGCACGGTTCTGCGGAGAAACCCCCCCCCTCTCATCGCGACTTACTGTATTCGATTGTCTTTTGCCTCTCGGTTAGTGAATCATACTCTTATTCATTCGTGATTGTACGTGCCTTAATATTTTGTTCGTTGCGATTGTATGTGCACCGGTTCTTGATTTGTTTATGATCATATGTACTGTTCGTTCATTCATTGTCTAATATAATTGTTATGCATTGAATAACACGTAATCGAACATTTATATGTTAGAACTGGCATGCTACAGGAATTCACGGGTAAGTGAAATCACATGTCGCTTGTTTGATTGGTCATTAGCTGCTGGAAACGTGTATAGTCGTTTGGATGTGAGTTACTCGATTGTGTGGTTTCCGATGATCTTGCTATGCGGCCGAATAACATACGGTGGTGCAAATTTAGGAAACTGGGTAGTAGTCTTATGTAATGAGATTAAGTGTTCATACAGTATGTGTAGTAATTGCATGTGAAGATAGTGGGAAGTATGGTGGTCCAATGATATCCATTCGATAAACAGATATTTGGATGTTAGATTTAGGTGAGGTCCAATAGCATTACAAAATTCAAAACAGTTGTCGGCCATTTATGGATGTCATAATTCTTTTAAATCAATCTATTTCATGAGTGCATGTGACAAAAGGCATCTTTGTAGAACACTATAAAGTTCATCAGCTAGAATAGATGATTGACGGTACATGGTAGTAGTAAAGGTATTTGATTGAGAATTTTGATTTCTAAAAATTGTCATACAAATAATCAGATATGTGATGACCCCTAATATGATAAATGGGTTGGTATAGTTTGTGTGTAACTAAGTTGGGCCTTGCTAGATTGGACCGCACATCAGGCCAGTGGGCCACTGGTTTTGGGGTCGCGCAACAACAGCAAATGGGTCATGTAATGATAATGAATTACAAATAATTGGGGCCGTAATCTTTAATTAACTCGCATCAGTGAGCCGGGTATTCAAAGGGGGGGATGCACGAGGGCCCAAACGATTGATACATAGTATGGGCATTGAAATAATTGTGGTCAAGTAACTCGGGCCACACATGTTTTCATTGGCAAGGCCTAGTGGGCCATACTTTAGGTGGATTGATGTGTTAAATTTTCATGAATTGTTCGTCAGTTATAATTGCGAAACCAAGTAACTTGTGACTCGAATGGTCATCATGAAATTTGTAGTCTAGCTTGTGAAGTTGATTGTTAGTTTGCATGATATCGGAAAATACAAACTTATGACATGAGAATGTTTGGGATTTGTACACTGGTTATGATAAGCAGTAGGAATATGTGCCACACTTGCTTGTTACTTGTATATACGTGACAATCTACGCGATGTAATGTGAGTATAAACTGAACGTTGTTGTTAAACAATGATAGGACGTATTTGACCGACTATTAAGCAGTTAACTAACGCTACCGAGCAAAACCAAGGTGAGTTCACTGCACTTTTCTAAGCATGCGTCCCGGTGGTTTGGGACATCTGGTAAACGTTTCTAAAGGGAATACTGGGTAAACTGTTTATTTGGGATGTTGGTTATTGAACACAGTATAAATCATGTAAGACCCCATACATCTACCGTGTTGCTGAAGAAGCAACGAGGTATTTAGTTGATAGCGCTATTAGGTTTGGCACCCTCACACCGGGCCGAAAGGACGGGCGTGAACTAATTACCTGGACCTCATGACCAATGCCTAATTAGAGGCATTGGGGTTGGGCATTCACATCGTGTATATATAAGACCCCTTACATCTATTCAAGGTTGTTTGATACCTTGGCAACATGACCAATGCCTAATTAGAGGCATTGGGGTTGGGCATTCACATCTAGTCGCCACATACGGTAAGCGAGTAATAACAACATCAAAACAAATCGTTGAACTGTTTTATGTACATATTTGGTAACTAAACGCGTTAACAAAACTTTGAACTCACCAGCGTCGTCTGACACACTTGTCTGCATGCTTGCAGGTCTATAGGTTTATATCATGGAACTTGCTGTCTGGAAGGCTGGAGTGGTCATGGGTCGAGATACATGGAATAGTAACACAAGCTTAATGGTTTTTGAACACGTGGTTTGCGAAACGAGTAACAAGTGATTTATGCTTCCGCTGTATACAATGAATTACATTTAATGATTTGTAGCACTTTATGATAATGAATGAAAGTTTTTATTTAAATATATGTTATAGTTCAATGTGATTGGTGGCTTGGATCCTGGTACGTCACACGTCCCGCGGTGGTTCCGCATGTGGTATTTTGGGGGTGTGACACCATACATCCAGGAAACAATAAGATGTACCAAGATTTAAGAAACAACTTTTGGTGGATAGGAATTAAAAGGATATAGCTGAATACGTATCTAAGTGTCTTACCTGTTCACAAGTAAAAGCGAAACATTAGAAACCTTCAGGACTACTACAACAGTTAGAAATGCCTGTATGGAAATGGGAATTCATAACAATGGATTTTGTTACTAAGTTACCCAGAACCAGAAAAGGTAATGATGCGATTTGGGTAATTGTGGACCGATTAACCAAATCAGCTCATTTCCTACCTAAGAAGGAAACCTTTAGCATGGAAAGGTTAGCAAAGTTGTACGTAGACGAAGTAGTATCCTTACATGGAGTCCACTCTCCATTGTATCAGATAAAGATAGTCGTTTCACTTCCCATTTCTGGACTAGTTTCCAGAAAGCAATGGGAACCCGACTAAATTTAAGTACTGCATATCATCCTCAAACAGACGGACAAAGTGAAAGGACGATACAAACCTTGAAAGACATGCTCCGAGCCTGTGTAATAGATTTTGGTGGTAATTGGGATAACCACTTACCATTAATTGAATTCTCCTATAATAATAGTTATCATTCAAGCATTGAAACTGCTCTGTTCGAAGCACTATACGGACGCAAGTGCAGAACTCCTGTTTGTTGGGCAGAAATAGGAGAAAGTCAATTATCAGGTCCGGAAATCGTACAAGAAACCACTGATAAGGTAACACAAATCAAGGAAAGACTGAAGACAGCTAGAGACCGCCTGAAAAGCTATGCAGACAATCGCCATAAGCCACTAGAGTTTCAAGTCGGAGACAAAGTACTCTTGAAAGTTTCTCCTTGGAAAGGAGTAGTACGATTCGGTAAGAAAGGAAAACTGAGTCCAAGGTATGTTGGACCATTTCCAATAATTCAACGAATCGGATCAGTAGCCTATCGATTACAATTACCAAAGGAACTAGCTGGAGTACATGATGTATTTCATGTATCCAATCTCAAGAAATGTCTATCAGATGAATCCCTGGTAATACCTCTTCAAGATATAGAGATAAATGAGAAGCTGAAATTTGTAGAGCAACCTCTACAGATAGAAGATCGAAAGATCAAATTTCTCAAGCACAAACGATTAGTATTAGTCAAAGTTAAATGGAATTCCAAGAGAGGACCAGAATACACTTGGGAGCTGGAATCAGAAATGAAGCGAAAATATCCTCATCTATTCCAGTAAATCTCGAGGACGAGATTTTTCTTAAGGTGGGGAGGATGTAACAACTCTCACTAAAACTTAATACTTAGTATGGTAATTAGCTATTAAGGAAACCCTAATTGGGAAACCCAAGTAATTCCGCATAAACCCTAAAATTTTCATAACAATCGGAATCAGGATCAGGGCCCCTAAAACTCAAGGGGGGTAAACCCTAGCTGATAATTATCTTAAATTCTTGCTGTAGAAGTTAAATTTCGTTTAACTGTGACTCATCTAGGCTATCTGGGACACGAAACAACCTAGGCTAGAAAGTAGACCCATCGCGCCACGCGACGGGTACACATGTCTCTTTCGCGTGGCGCGAAGGAGAGTATTTTCCAGATATAAATAGGGGATGTTGGCACTTGAAATTTGCTGTTCGTTCGACGTTAAAACTCAAATTACACACGGAGATATCGTCTAAATACTGCACAAACACACACTAATCTCGAAACGCTGCCGCAATCAGGGTAATAACTCGATCACTATTACGATTCAACGTCCGATCGATTATAACTATCCAACGATTGTTTAAGTGCTGCTCAAATTGAGCTGATACTTTGTTATTCGTCGTGATTTCGACTTGAATATTTGAGTGCTGTTCGAATTCGGACTATGCTCTGTTATTCTTTGTGAATCCGTTGAATTACTAAAGTATTGCACTTGTTGATCGTTGTGAAGGTTTAATCTCGTGAATTGTCGTAACAGCTGTATTAGTTACTAACCCGTTTGTGTGTGCATTGTTATTTAAATTAGGTTAATCAAAGGCTAATCAGTAGGCTTAAATTCTGCTCGTTAAATCTGCAATGTGAGTCATTCTTTTTTTATCAACTGTTTTACAATACTCCAAATTATTTTCCAAAGTTATAATTACAGGGATTAAGTCTTTGTAATTACCAAATTACAGCCGGTATGTGGGTTATTGTGCACATTACTAGTGTTTTATTAGTTTAGGTGGGCTTACCTAAATCTTGATACCCTGTTAGGTGAACGGACCTAAATAGGGATGTACGTCACTTGTGGGTGAACGGACCCAACAGTGATATGACCACAGTCACCGAAACGAGTCGAGTGACAAATACTGTGGGTAGTTGGTTTGATATCAGAAACATTGTGTAACAACTCTCATCAAAAGTCATATTTATTAAAATAATTTGTCCAATAGGAAACCCTAATTAAGACACCCAAGTGATTCTGTACAAACCCTAAAATTTTCAGAACAATCAGAATCAGGATCAGGGCCCCTAAAACCCGGGGGCGGGTAAACCCTAGTGGACGATTATCTTTAATTTTCGTTGTCAGTAAATAATTTCTCGAATTCAGTGACTCAGCAGGCCTAGTCCCACGCGTGGCAACCCTATGACCATAGGTGTCCCTTACGGACCGTAAGGGATATGGCTTACGGTCCGTAAGCATGTCCAAATTCGTGTATAAATAGCAGCCATTGGCACTTGAAATCTGTGATTGAAATGATGAAGAAATTCGTCTGAGGCACGGAGTTATACTCTGTTTACTACAATTAACACACACGATTCACGAGGTGCTACCGCAATCAGGGTAATGACTCGATCGCTATTACGATTCAACGTCCGATAAATTGTAACTATCCAACGATTGTCTGAGTGCTGCTCAAATTGAGCTTATACTTTGTTATTCATCGTGATTTCGACTTGAATATTTGAATGCTGTTCGAATTCGGACTGCTCTGTTATTCGTTGTGAATCCGAGGAATATTTAAGTATTGCACTTTGTTAATCGTTGTGAGGGTTTAATCTCGTGAATTGACGTAACTGCTGTATTAGTTACTAAACCTGTTTGTGGGCGTTGTTATTCAAATTAAGTTAATCAAGGCTAATCAGTAGTCTTATACACTGCTCGTTAAATCTGCAATGTGAGTCATTCTCTTTTTAACAACTGTTTTACAATACTCCAAATTATTTTCAAAAGTTATAATTACAGGGACTAAGTCGTGGATATCTTGAATCACTGGCTAGTGGGGTATTGTGCACATTACTAATTTTCTCCCAGTAGGTTCATTGACCTACTAGGGATAATCATCACTATTTAGGTTCATTGATCTAATAGTGGTATGACCATCGTCACAATTGTGACTTGTCACCATTGTGACAGTGCCAGATAAAAATAAGATATGAACCATTGTAATCGCTCTTATGCTGTAATTTATAACTAAGGGTCATTTCATAAAACCTGAATGAACTCACTCAGTATTTCCCGCTGACAAAACCTTTTTCAAACATGTTTCAGGTGATCTGTTGTGAGCTAAGAAAAGTGTCGTGGAGCACTACCAGCTTAGAGAAGTGGCTCAATGTAAATAAATAAAGAAACATGTTTTGAAAAATAAAGATTTCCCAGTAAAATCACCTTATTGTAAATTACAGGGTTTTATCCCTAAATTATGTAACGTGCAGTTTTAAATATTGAAAGATCCTGTTTTAAAAAGACTTCCGCTGTCGCCTAAATTAAATACCACGGGATTTCTGTCCCACGGCTCCTGGGACAGGTCAAACCGGGCCGGGGCCGTGACACATTGTAATCGCTCTTAATACTGTAAATTATAACTGAAATTGTTTTACTTAAAATAGAATGATTCACTCAGTATTTCCCCGCTGACAAAACCTTTTTCAAACATGTTTCAGGTGATCTGTTATGATCCAAGAAAAAGTGTCGTGAAGCACTACAAGCTTAGAGAAGTGGCTCAGTGAAAATAAATAAACATGTTTTGAAAAATAAAGATTTCCCCGAGAAATCAACTGATTGTAAATTACAGGGTTTATCCCTAAACTTTATATAATAAAGTAAACGAGCATTTGAGTATTAACAGATCCTGTATTAAAAGGACTTCCGCTATCACCTAAATTAAATACCACGGGATTCCTGTCTCGCGGCTCTGGACCTGGTCAAACCGGGGCTAGCGCCGTGACAATAAACATGGTTCACAAGAAACGTACCAGTAATGACATCGTTGGCGTTCTGAGCCTGAGTGGCAGTGATGACAAAAGCTCAGCCTCTAGCAGGTTGTTGAGCCTGTTGCTGCTGTTGTGGCGGTTGTTGTTGCTGCTGCTTTTGTTGAGGCTGATAACGCTGGGGACAAACATTGGCGAGATAATTGAGATCACCACACTTGAAGCATGCTCACACAGGAGCAGCTTGAGGTTGAGCCTGGTTAGGAACAGGCTTTGCAACGATAGCCTGATTCTGGTTGTTTTGGGCTTGAGGGAAGTTTCGACATCTGTCAGCAAAATGACCATACCACTGACAATTGGCGCATTTGCGGCAGGGTACGTTGGTAGGATGGTGAAACAAACAGGTAGTACATTTGGGATGAGATCCAACATAGCCTTGTCTTGGTGGTTCGGTGTTTGCTGGTGCAATGGCGACTAAAGCTTGTAAGAGTTGTGGGTTTGGCGGAGTGACGACCGCATAATTTTGGCTTGAAGCCTTCCACTTCTTACCTCAGTTTTTCTTGGACGATTGGGAGGGTGAGGGCTCAACAGTGGCAGTGTCGGTTGTAGCTTGGTGTGCATTCTTCGTTGAAACCTTGTCAAAGGCTCTGTGAAGGATACAGTTGTTGTTAAGTTCGGTGGCTATGGTATAGGCTTCCTCAATGGTTTTAGGGTTAGCAGAGGCAAGATGATTGGTCACGGAAGGTGCAACACAACGAATGAACTTGGCTATGGTTTTGGGGACGGAGTCGACTTGTCCAGGACAGAGGACACTTAATTGTTTGAAGCGCGTAATCAGACCATACATGTCGCTTCCCTTTTGCGTTAGATTCAAAAATTTGTTCTCCAACTTTTGGAGCTCGTGAGGAGGACAAAAGTGGTCTTTCATAAGCTGCTTAAGCTCGTCCCAAGGTAACGCATGTGCAACATCGTTTCCCCTCTTGTTGCGTTCGGTGGTCCACCACTCGAGTGCCCTCGACCGAAAGACTCCAGTTGCATTCAAGGTTCGCAGCTCATCGGGACAACCACTTTGCAAGAATGTAAGCTCCACTGTGTCAAACCAATTTATCATGGCGGTAGCGCCATCTTCACCTGTAAACTCCAAAGGTTTACAAGCCATAAATTGCTTGAATTGGAATGTAGGCTTGGGTTTTTCGGCTTTCGAATCGACAGAGATGCGGTGAATCAGTGTTTGGCTGAATCTTGCTAACAATGTCGGGTATGACCTTAGTCATTTGCTTGGCCATGAATTTCATGCAATCATTTTGTGACATGGAGTTGGGTGTGGCGTTGGAGGTCGAACCCTTCTTTGACTTGATTTTCTTGGAAGTACTGTTGGACGACATCTAAGGAATCGAAAGAGAAGGAAAAGGATGAAACTTAATCATAAATTCAAAATAAGTTTGCAAGTTTTAAACATGTAAACATGATGTAACACGTATGGTTCACATAGTTAGCATGATTCCAACAAGTATTCAACAAGTATAAACACGTATGAATGCGTGAAAAGAGTATAAATTTAGTTTGTTTACGAGAATTATTATTTTTTTTATTGCGCGAGACGTGCGAATTGTGTAACCGTTTTGAAACGAATGAGGTAACAAGTATAAAATCACATATAAATTGAATCACATAAAAGACAGGCTCATAACACACAGGATTGTTTCGGGTAGAGAAACGTCTACTATTCCAAAGTGAATCGAAAGCCCTTTCAAATTAGAGAAACGTGTTTTGGCCTATAGGTAAGATACTCTCATCGAGAAGTGATTAACGGTATCTTACCCTTCCAGTTACTACACGTCTCTAATCGATTGAAACAATCGAAACTTTGGCGAGATCGAAAATCGAGGAATGGGACTTAATCGAAAAGGTGCGGGTTTCACCCCTAACTTGACGATTTCGTACCCTAATGTGATTGGTACTCGTCGGGTCAAAATATAATTTCGAAACTATGACGAGGGTCCACTAGAGTTTGACTTGGAAATTTACCATTTAGATGTGGATCTCACTCCTAGCTAAATGGCGAAATTTCATGCAAAAATAAGAATAAGCGGAACGAGAGTCATTCACCAAATTGTGGGTTTCACGCCTATTTTGGTAAACTCGTCTCTTTTGTATAAAGAGTGCCTTCAAGTCTTCAAGTGTATTGTGTAAATTGTCTTAGAAAAGACATAATGTAAGTATTAAGACCAAAAGAAGAGAAAGGAGCAAAGAAGGAAGCATGTCATTTTAAGCAAGAATCAAGAAGAAAACCTTCAACCTCCTTTAACTTGCAGGTCGATACACATACCTTGGGATGATGCTACTAATGTGTTCCAATTTCTAGATGTTAAGCTTTCCACATTGAATTCAGCACCTAACGTCATATTAGGTGGGAATTGGGTATCTTAACACGAGAAATCTGATGTGGACTTTAATCCCATCCCTACAGCCGCCTTGTACACAAGATCTCTACATACCTCTTTGGTTAAGTGGTCGGCTAAATTCTGTTGAGTTTTCACAAACTCCACCGATATCACCCCATGCATGATGAGCTCACGAATCATGCTATGTCTAACACCTAAGTGTCTAGACTTCCCATTATACACTTGGCTATAGGCCTTAGCCAAAGTAGCAACACTATCACATCTAATAGATATTGGTGATATGGGTTTAGGTGACAATGGAATCTCATATATCAAGTTTCTTAGCCACTCAGCTTCTTTGCCAGATGCGGCTAACGCTACAAACTCAGACTCCATTGTCGAATCAGTTATGCAAGTCTGTTTCTTTGATGCCCAATGTCACACCCCAACCAATGGCGGAATCATCAGAGTGGGACTAGTTCGAGATTGCAAGAGACTTCATAACACAATTTGTGACAATATTTAATTCAACCATTTTCATTCATAATCATAATTGTCAAATATTACAAGAAATTCAAATATCAACATTGTTCATGACATAAATATAACAAAATTGATACAACACTTTAAACCTAAACGTCTAAGTGAGTATCATCATTGCTAGTCCATTTTCATAGTATCATCTATCCTCAACCTGTAACATGTTTAAAATACAATTCAATGCAAAAGCAAAGGCGAGTATACAAGTTTAGGAATAAGTATAAGTATAAAAGTTTAAAACGAATCCACATGTCAACTTAGTTTATACAAGATCAACATAACATGGCATGCAATATTTCTAGTCAACCCTCTGTTTACGCAAAAAGATATAATTCAACATGACCACTAGTCTACGGGCGGTGCATTACTCTTGTAGCGTTATACATGTCAAATGGAGGCTCGTGAAAGCTAATGAATAAAACATATCACATAAGTATGGTCCACGTATAAGCATCAAGTATAACAACATAGTATTCATGTATAAGGATTGTTTTTCGTGCATTGCATAAGGAATAAGTTTAAGTGTAGTTTAATAGATTAACATGTTACACCCCAAAAGTGGTAAACATAAAATGGGGGTTGCGAGTATACTCACAGTTTTGCAAGTCTTCTACTTGAATCCACGAGTGAGTTGTTGTTGATTAGGAGGTTGGAACACCAAGTCCTTCTACGTGAAGAAACAAAGTGTATGAGTTTGGGGAATTCGGAAGATTTAAGGATTCGGAATTTAAACATCACAAACATAAACATATGAAAATATACATGTGAAAATAATCACCTAGTACATATGATACTTGTTCTTGACACTATGAAACTCCAAGGAGTTGATATGTTTTCATGGAACATGGTTCCATTGGAATCGTGACAAGTTATCATACCATAGGATGATATAATCTAGTACTATGACATATGAACACTAGTTCATCATCTTAGATTCGATTACTTGGATTATGTGTTTATATATTACATATATTATATACATATTATTATGTCCAATATTTCAAGCATGAGGTAGAAGATTAAGATCTTCATTTAGGTACCTCTAAGTATCATGGAAATCATGTAGGAGGTAGGAAGATCAAGCTTCCATTTAGGTACCCCTTATGGTTCACCACTACACTTGATCTAAAAACATACAAGTAGGGTCATAAAATAATATTAATACAAGAATAATAAACAACTACACTATGAGAAATCATCAAGTAATGTGGGGATTCTATGTTGGACAGCCCAAGTTAGTCCATAATCACACCTTCATCAAGCTTGAAACTTGAACATCACTTGTAGGTTAAAAACCCTAAACAAAACAAAATATATGTGAGGTTTAACCTCTGATTTTGAATGTCTCAGCTCCGTTTTTAAGCTTAACTAACCATAGAAGTGGTTATAAGCATAAGGACGTGGGTTTGAGTGAGTTAGACTCAAGTTTAAACAAGTATAAACAAAGTTTGATTCAAAACAAAACGAACAGTGAACTTTGGAGCCTATTTGTCGGAGTTCCAGGGACTTATTTACTGTGAAATACTCATGGAATCAAAGCTAAGGTCGATCCAAGTGTTCTGGATAAAGAATGAGCTAAAAAGGATAAGAAATGAAGAAGTTATGCTCACTTTAGTGGAGCTTGATGCTTCTGTCCAAATTCTGAATTGCAACTACGATTTTGGATGATTGAGAGAGTTGTGAGAGTGTTTGTAATATGAAAATGACTTGGGAGGCACTTGGTATTTATAAGGAAGTGTTTAGGGTTGGTTTAGATGTGTATTTAATGCCCAAAGCCCGATTTAAACTCAAAATAACTCAAATCCCGCTCAAATTCGCGAAGTGAAATGAAGAGTCTGATCTGGGAGGTTTCTCACGGCCAGCGTAGCCCCAGGGGTAAGCTTACACGGTTAGAAACAAGGGGGGAAGGGCAAGTTTCAGTTAATTACACTTTGGCCCCTAGAGTTTGTTATTTAGTGCTTTTAGGGTGTTTTAGGGACTAATTTCGCCATAAAAGCATAGTTTAAGATAAATTTAAGTATAAGGAACATAAACCAAGTATAATTAAGCGTATGAAGGTCGTATTTAAGTATCGTTTACGATCAAAACATGTTTTATGCACATAGTTTCCAAGAATCACGAATAAGCATCAATTGTTTCACGAAATCGAATGTATGAGCATGTATAAAGTATGTACAACATGGATTTAACAAAATACGAGTTTTATTTATGATCAAGTCTCAGATTTTACAATGATTATGAAGAAAGAACTATTACAAGAACATAATACTTCCAAAAATAGAATTACGAACAAGACTAGCTATAAATGGAAAGTACAAATAAGCAGGGCGTTACACCCAAGATATGGCACCTCCTCCAAGCAGAAAAGTCCATCCACTTGTGAAAGAATGATCTTCCTTGTTGTTAATCCAGCTTTCATTCGAATAACCTTCTAAAACTGACGGAAATCTGGTATAAGTCAAACCATATTTCATGGTTCCTTTCAAGTACCTAAATACAAGATTCATTGTTTGTCAATGACTTGCACCTGGATTGCTAGTATACCTACTAAGCTTTCTAACAGCATAAGCTATATCTGGTCTAGTGCTAATCATGGCATACGTGAGAGATCCAATGGTCCTTAAATATTCAAGTTGGCTTACAGCTACACCTTCATTAGGTGAGAGCTTAAAAGCAGGATCCATTGGAGTGCTAACCGGAGAACTATCATGAAAATTAAACTTTCTCAATATCTTCTCAATATAATGAGATTAAGAGATAGATATACCATTGTTCTCCCGTTTGATCCTTATACCAAGGATCACTTCCGCCTCCCCCATGTCTTTCATGTCAAAACAAGATGACAAAAATTTCTTTGTTTTATCAGCTTGATCCTGGTCAGTATCGAAGATCAACATGTCATCTACATATAGATAAATTATGACTCCTTTCCTAGAATCATCAAATTTGTTATACACACACTTGTCTGCTTGGTTTAATACAAAACCATTAGACAAAACCACATCATCAAACTTTTGATGCCACTATTTTGGTGCTTGCTTTAAGCTATATAATGACTTAACTAGCTTACACACCTTATGCTCATTGCCAGGCATAACAAAACCCTCTGGTTGTTTCATATTTATCTCCTCATCCAAATCACCATTCAGGAAAGCGGTTTTCATATCCATTTGGTGAATTACAAGATTTTGTATTGCAGCTAAGGCAACCAACAATCTAATAGTGGATATTCTTGCTACAGGAACATATATATCAAAGTAGTCAATTCCTTCCTTTTGTCTAAAGCCTTGGATAACCAATGGGGCTTTAAACTTATCAATTGAACCATCTACTTTCATCTTCTTCTTGAAGATCCATTTACAACCAAGTGGTTTACACCCGGGGGTATATCAGACAGTTTCCAAGTGTTATTCTGTATAATAGAGTCCATCTCATCAATTATAGCTTCACTATAGGTTCTAGGATCTTCCTTAATATTGAAACAATGTTGATATTGAATTTTAGTTTCATCTCTAGATCCTTCAACCAAATATAGTTGAAAATCATCACCAAATGATTTAGCTTTTCTTGCTCTACCACTCCTCCTTGGTTCCCGAGGAGTATCAATCACTAGATCAGCCACTTGAGAGCTACTAAAGCTTGGAACCATGTCCCTAGGCCTAGGTATTGAAGAGAATCTATTCTCATCATACTCTGCAGTTCTTGCCTCAATTACTGTATGCACAGACATGTAGTCATTTGGTTTCATAACATAGAACCTGTGAGCAAATGAATGCTCCGCATACCCAATGAAAATGCAGTCTATACCTCTTTCCCCTATGTTCGTTATCTTAGGATCAGTGAGCCTCACCACGGCTCTACAACCCCAAACTCTCAGCTTATGCAGCTCAGGTGGTTTTTTATACCAAATCTCAAAAGGGGTGGTCTTGTTCCTTTTATTTGGAACCCTATTTAGCAAATAGCAGGCTGTCAACATAGCCTCACCCCAAAAGCCCTCACCTAGGCCCGAATAGGACAACATGGTATTGACCATTTCCTTTGGAGTCCTATTTTTCCTTTCCGCCACACCAATTTGTTCCGGTGTGTAAGGAGCTGTGGTATGGTGTATTATTCCAATTGATTGGAAATACACCGGATCAAAATACTCACCACCTCTGTCTGTATGTAGGGTTTTGATCAACCCACTCCGATGAAGCTCTACCTATTGTTTATAGATCTTAAACTTTTCAAGAGGTTCATCTTTAGCATGCAACAATGTAACACCTCGAAATCTTGTGTCCAATAATGTGTTGACACGTGTCATAAGTTTACACGTGGCATTAAATATTAAATAAAGGACTAATGTTGACAAACCTTGAAAGTATGTAAATTCGAGGGTTATAAATATCAACATAGGGTAAATATACTGTATAGTAACCCTAAGCGATGCCCGTACCTTCAAACGAATAAATCATGGATCGTACGGAAGCGAAACGCGGAAGAAAGTGAGAGATTACGAGCTACAGGGGTTAACGGTGCCAACATGTTTAATTATACCTCTGAATGACCCTTTGATGAACCCGAGGCTTTGTAACAGTAAAATACGCTCACTAGGACGTACTGTATAAATTCCGCGAAGTTCCGTTTTAAAACGAGAAAGTTATGATCGAATTCGTACGAGGAGGGCTAAAAGCGTTAACAATGAAAGTTAAGGCTTTCCGGATAATAATTAAACTAACCGGGGGCTTGACAGTGCGGGTAAATAACACGAGGCCCTTAATTGTAAATAACCGAGGGCCATATCGCAAAGTTACTCCTTCAAACCCGAAAGGTCAGGTTATTAATTACCAAAGATTTCGTTATTAATTACAAAGATTTAGGCAATGATTACAAAAGATTTAAAAATCCTGAAAATCTGACCTCACATGGGCCGCGTTAATAATTGGAGTAAGTTAACGCGGGCCGCGATCCTTCTGTTTGTACGCGTCTGGTTTGAAGATCCAGGCGGCCCGCGAACAAGTTGCATGATTCCTTCATGCGGGCCGCGTGAAACGCCCAGATGCAGAAACCTTGGACTGACTTGCTTTTTGAGCTAGTGAACGACCATATATGCAATAAATGAGGCATGGGCGCCCTCTACCTGAACCCTAGCACCTTAGGACACCTGCTGAACATCCATACTCACTTGTAGCCTGAGTTGTAATGATCTAGAGGCCATTCTTTCACTATAAATAGGCCTACATTGTGCATAAGTTCACCACACCTCAAAACACACCTTCTGATCATTCTTGAAGCTCCCAAGTGTTCTTCTATAATCCTAAGTCGTGCACTAAGTCTCTGTAAGTATGCCAAAACTTCTATGGCTTTGTTTTTGCTTAGTTTAGCCTAAAAGTCAATCCGTCGTAACTAACGATTGACTTTGCGATAAATCACGAATGGTCCAGTGAATTGTCGAATCAAAAGTAGTTATATGTTGGTATTTATGTGACTAATAAACCCCTAAAAGGGTTCCCTCTGATCACCACTCTAACTAGTTCAAATGTCGAGTCAAACGCATACTTAAAAAGTCAACAGAAAGCCATTTTTGCGATTCTTGCATAATCAGTAATGTAGGTGATATGTAACTTGTTTTGATGTTCATAAAACATGATATTAAGTATATAAACTTGTCTAAGCTCGTCAGATTCGGCCATTTGCTATATTAACCCGGTTCGGAACCGAAAGTCGCAAAAGTTTGACTTTTGCTTTGACTTCAGTTCTGACCCGTTTTAGTGTAAGGTAGATATGCCTTAGGACTCTCTTAGGACCCGGTCACATGATGGTATCACCCTCTGTGACCGGTTCGTTGTTTGTCCGAGTCTTTTACGCACTTCCGTCAATTGCTTAAAAGTTGACCGTAACGCCCTTTTCAAAATAAAACGAGTATTTCGGACACGTGAAGGGATCATAACCTTGCTTACTGATTTCTAAGCATGTTCCAAAAGTTTCACGTCTATCCGAGGTCTAGAATAGGAGTTATGCTAAATAGCGCAATTTAAGAAAAACCTTTGTAATTAACGGCGCGATTAGCATAACGCCTATCTAAACCAAGATTTCGACACCAAACCTTTTACTCACTGTTAAAAAATAATATTTTGGGATTTTTAAAGATTTTTAATAAATTTTAACCTGCTCATAACCTGCGGTTATGGCTACGGTTCGGTAAATACCGAACATGCCCTTTTCGGCCAAAACTTGAGTTCTACAAGGTCTTTTGACCCAATTCCAGTTGCTACTGATTTTAAATAATAAATAAAGTATTTTAGACTTTATAAACTGTACGGGAAACTCAGATTTCCTGTAGAACTCATAAAGCTCTTTAAAAGTCCTTAAAATGACCGGAAAACCCCTACGGGGCGTATAATAAACTTAAAACTCGTTACGGGCATCACGGAAGGTATCCTACTTTTACCACAACCTCTTTAAGGCATATTGACTTAGGAAACAGTGTAGGACTCTTACGGTTACCCGTTACGCCTTTTGCGCGCACGGTTCGACTTATGTAACTAGTTTACATAAGTTAGCCGAAACGGGCCAAACCTTATCGGTATAACCCCAAAATCCAGAGTGTGAATATTAAACCCATATAAAACAAGTCTTCAAACTTGTTGGGGTCAGAATCACATTCCATTCCCGGTTTTCGCCTTTCACGCGATTAAACCGTATCTATCCTTTGAAACTGACCGGTCTAGGCTACGGCTAATATAAAGACCCGTTAGAATTCTAATAGGTTATTTTAAAACCTTCGTTCCAGAATAGAAGCCCAGTAAAAGATATCTGTGATTAAATCGATTAGGGACTATACTTGCAAAGGTAAATACTTTTAACTTATTTTCCGTTATACGGGCTTGGGTTACGGTATCTAAAATACCGCTTGGTCGGGCAATTGACCCCAACTCATTTGTAGTTGGGTATTATCAATGTGACCCGTTTAAAATTTGATTTGTTGGCTTAACGCCTTTGGGGGCTTAATGACCATGTCCCGGATATCCTTGGCATCATTTTACGAAATGGCCACGACCTCGACATCCGGGTGTAGGCGTACACCCGGCATTATGTCTATATTAATTAAAGAAGTAGCCGTTGGTTTACCCACCACGGTTTTACGCTATGTGGTGTGTCTATTAAACTTTAACCCGACACGACCCGGGCGACCGAACGCATAGCAAACATGTAGTTCTTTACAAGATTTAATCATAAATTATCCCAAGTTATAAAAGAGTTTGTGCCTTGTGCATTCAAATCAATTTTAATAAACATTTTACAAAAGTGTCGGTTGAATGTATTTACTAGTGTAAACTGACGTATTTTCCCAAAAAGATTAACTGCAGGTACTAAACGAAATCGGCTGACAATAACTCCTTAGCGTCTAAAGAATCTCGCAAGCTTTTGATGCCTTGTCTATTGAACAATATTTTTATTATTATTATTTTGATCCCCTGTGGATACCATTCGACTATTTGTGATACATTCGATATTACAATCAATGGTTGAATTATATTTATCTTTATGCTTCCGCTGTGCATTCATATATTGTGTGGATTGACTATAATGTTGCCAATTACGTCACGATAATCCCCCACCGGGCCCACCGGTGAGACACGTGGAAATCGGGGTGTGACAGGTTGGTATCAGAGCCAACATTGAGTGAATTAAACACAATCCAAATGTGTTTAATCTCAATGACACAATTGCACATACTTGAGTCTAGACACGAACATAAGACAAACTGGAATCGTATTTTTCAGTTCATCTCTTTTTATTATTATTGTTATTTAAAGTTTTAAAAAGCAGGAAACATGCCACCTGTAATATTCCAAGGAAAAGGAAGAGGAAGAAGAGGCAGAGGAGAGATCATTACTCACAATGATCACGAAGCTGGACCTTCGAATACGTGAGCTCCTTCGACCACAAGGAGTGAAGAACCACAAAGACGGAGAAACCTCTTCGAACCAGCGAGGCATTCTACCTCGCACAGCTCGACGCCATCGTACCGTCACTCTTTCGGACCAGATTCCGAGAATGATCCCAACAACCCTCAACCATCCTATCTACCTCTACAGCGCTCGGTGTCGCACTGTGCTTTTGACGATCCCACGCCATACTTCAGAAGTCAGTTTAATCCAGCTGACTACATTCAGGAACCTGCAGGCTTTGTCCCGCTAGGACCACAAGACCACTTCTCGGAAGACCACATGGATGAGGATACAGATCCAACAGAACCTGCTCGTGGTACGCCCACACATCCTATCGAGATCTCCGATGGGTCTTCTTTTCATGGGACACCTTATCAGGGCCCAGATAGCTTCATGGCATTGTTCAACCAACATGAGTGGTACTATAAGCCATCTCAGCAGGCATCGCAGCAACAGCAGTAGCATCCGCGAGATCCCTCCGAGGATCCACATTTCGTGGCAGTTACGCCACCACCTCCGCCACCGGCTCAACCAGTAATGCCTGATCCGCCAAGGCGCAGAAGATCGGGTGCTCGTATATCCACCCGAGGAGGGGAATTTCACTTCAGCACCCCTCGGCACTCGAGTAGTAGTCACTACCCGCCGCTACAAGAAGAAGGACCTTCCAGTCCAGTGCAGGAGGCGAACTCCGCACCAGTTGCGCCATCTTCGCCACCATTCGGGTATGACCACCCAATACCTGCCTACACAGGTCCAACGACATACAACCCGTTCGAGCCGTCGTCGCACGCGCATTACAATTACAACTATGAGCGCGACCCATATGTGGTAGCGGCTAGGTATAATGCCTGCTATCCCGACGGAGCTTTAGGAAATCTAGGGATACCGGATTACTCAACTCATGGGTATCCAGCACCACCTAGACCTCCAGTTCCGCAACCGGCGCCACAACCACGTTTCTCTCCTCCTGAGCAAGAAGAGATACTCCACCGTTTAAATCGTGTGGAAAAAGAGTTCGAGGAAGAAAGAAAGAACAACAGGGGATTCCTTAAGGGTCTAGCAAACCTGTTGAAAGGCAAGAAGAAGAAACGTGACCATTAGTCCTTATAGATGTACTAATGTAATTTCTACTTTGAAATAAGTCCCTGCGTGGACGTTTATCGTATTTCAGTCCCTACGTGGACTTATCTTTTTAGTCCCTACGAGGACACCTATCTTGTATTAGTCCCTGCGTGGACTTGTCTTTTATTTACCTCTATGTAGGTATGTACTTGTTTAAAAGTCCCGTTTAGGGCAGCGTGTAATCGTATTTGAAGCTTATGGAATGTATGTTATAAAATTTCATCCTTGTTATTACTATATATGAAATAAACCAAAACCATTCCTTTTCAATTGATCTGCCTAATATATAAAGAATCTTAAAGAGTGAAACCTAGCCTAGTGTCTTTTTGACCCGGCCAAGATGGTAAGACCTGATTAAAAGATTCAGATTTCTGTAAACCGCTGTAATCATGTTAACGCCCATGGCAGATGTGATTCATTAAAAATCGCACACGTCATTCTGTACAAAAATCCTTCTAAGGATTTCAAAAGCCCAACTAAAAGATTTATAAATCATGGGTTAAATCATCAATAAAGATGATCAAATCATTAAACATCCATTTGTGATGTCGTGCCCACGGGCCGTAATAAATGTCTTATAAGACAAAGGACAGTAGTGGTCTATGACCCCCTGTCAGAAAGAGACAAAAGAACTACGGTTCAAATCTCCATGCCTTGATTCTCTGTAATCTCGGCTAATATTATAAAACATCCTCGTAACTAGGCTTTTGTGCCGCTAACATTATTGTTATAGTTAAAATAGGATATATATTCAAATCCTAAATCTAAGTGAGTAATAAGTTAACCAGATATGGTCTCTGTTACCATGGTTAACAAATTGTCATAAAAGACAATTCCATAATAAACCCCTAAATAAAATTTTTGTTATCTTCTGTAACAGATACAAGTTACCATGGCTGACCCTAGCGGAGAAAATAGCCACTCAAAAGAAGACGATTATGATAACGCCCAAGTTCATCTGACGGGCGCGGAGTTGAAAGCTCTGATCGATAATGCTGTCAAGGCAGCTCTGGATAGACAAAATGAAGATTTTTCTGAATCTCGGAGCCGAACTATATCCAAACCTCACTCGAAACCAAGAACACACTCAAAGTCCCATAGCAAACCACTGTCCAAGCCCAAAAAGGACGATGATAATCACTCGTCCAATGAGAACAGTGTCCATCGAGAAAGAATATATACTGACGCATCTCGCGCCAGAGGCTGCACTTACAAGTACTTTGTGTCGTGCAAACCCCGGGATTTCACTAGGGAGAAAGGAGCGGTCGATTGTATGACAGGGCTGGATGGGATGGACACAGTGGTGGACATCAGTGGTTGTACGGAAAGAGATGTTGTGAAGTTTGTGTCACAATCGTTCAAGGGCGAGGCCCTGGCTTGGTGGAGGTCACTGGTTCAGGCCTCGGGAAAGGCTGTTCTATAGAGCATGTCATGGGAGGAATTCATCTCCCTCATCAAAGAGAACTACTGCCCTCAACACGAGGTGGAGAAGATTGAAGCCGACTTCATATCACTGATGATGAAAAATCTTGACTGCCAGGCTTACCTGACGAGCTTTAATACAATGTCCCGGTTGGTTCCATATTTGGTAACCCCGGAACCGAAAAGAATCGCTCGTTTTATCGGGGGGTTAGAACCCGAAATCAAGGCAAGTGTGAAGGCCTCTCGCCCAACGACCTTCAGGTCTGTGACTGACCTCTCTTTGTCCCTCACGATGGACGCGGTCCGACTGAGATCGCTGAAGAATAAAGAGGCAGAAAAGAGAAAGCGTGAAGACGACACTTCACGAAGGTCCAACAAGAAACACCGTGGGAACGGTTATAGAAAGAGAGGGTCGGAGTTGAGAAAAGATGAGCAACAATCTGGAGAGAAGCCGAAGTGCAAAAACTGCCAGAAATATCACTATGGTAAGTGTAGGCTCGGGTCAAACTCACAGTCCCAATCGAAGTCATATACTTGTGGA
Source organism: Helianthus annuus (assembly GCF_002127325.2). Taxonomy (NCBI): domain Eukaryota; kingdom Viridiplantae; phylum Streptophyta; class Magnoliopsida; order Asterales; family Asteraceae; genus Helianthus; species Helianthus annuus. The sequence continues at coordinate 147,728,281 of NC_035445.2, read as the reverse complement.
CTGTGCAAGTCCAAGGACCACAAGACTGTGGACTGTAAGAAAATAAAGGATGCAACCTGCTATAACTGTAGTGAGAAGGGGCACATCAAAAGCAACTGCCCCAAATACGCCAAGAAGACATAAGAAACCAAAAAGAATAATGCTAGAGTCTTCAAGATGGATGTGAAGGAAGCTTTGCAAAATGACAACGTAATCACAGGTACTTTTCTCGTAAATAATATCTTTGCAAGAGTACTTTTCGATTCAGGCGCTGATAAGTCCTTCGTAGACCAAAAATTTTGCAAATTGCTGAATATGCCTATCAAAACCCTAAATGTGAAATACGAGGTAGAGCTAGCAGATGACACAGTAGAGACCGTCTCCACTATACTAGATGGATGTGAGATATCCATTAAGAACCACTCTTTTCCTCTATCTCTACTTCCCTTCAAACTGGCTGGTTTTGACATTGTTCTGGGCATGGACTGGTTATCCCACAACCAGGCCCAAATCGTCTGCAACAGAAAACAAATAGTGCTAAAGACTCCGAGTGGTGAATCGCTTACCATTCGAGGAGATACACAGTACGGATTGCCCGAGAACGTAACTATGCTTAAGGCTTCGAGGTGTCTAAAAAGGGGCTGTGTCATCTACATGGTACAGGTAATTATTGAAGAGCCCAAACCAAAGATAGAAGACATTCCTGTCATTTCGGAGTATCCAGAAGTTTTCCCCGAAGATTTACCTGGGTTACCACCTGATAGGCAAGTGGAATTCAGGATCGATATCATTCCTGGAGCGGCTCCCATTGCTAGAGCACCCTACAGGCTAGCACCAACTGAGATAAAGGAATTAAGAACCCAGCTGGATGAACTGCTGGCTAAAGGTTTCATCAAACCGAGTTCATCTCCCTGGGGGCACCTGTCCTGTTTGTTAAGAAGAAGGACGGATCGATGCGTCTGTGCATCGACTATCGTGAACTTAATAAGGTCACGATAAAGAATAGATATCCATTGCCAAGGATCGAAGATTTGTTTGATCAATTACAAGGGCAAGTTATTTCTCAAAGATCGACTTGAGGTCAGGCTACCATCAGCTGAAGGTCAGAGATGAAGACGTGCATAAAACCGCATTTAGGACTCGATACGGTCACTATGAGTTCCTCGTGATGCCTTTTGGGCTCACTAATGCACCGGCTGCGTTCATGGATTTCATGAATCGCGTCTGCAAGCCGTACTTGGACAAATTCGTCATCGTTTTCATCGACGATATTCTTATATATTCGAAGAATCAAGCTGACCACGAGAAACACCTTCGTTGTATTCTCGAGCTGCTACATCGTGAGAAAATCTATGCCAAATTCTCTAAATGCGAATTCCGGCTACGAGAAGTCCAATTCTTAGGACACGTTCTCAGCGAGCGTGGTATCCAGGTGGATCCCACTTAGGTAGAGGCTGTCATGAATTGGCAAGAGCCAAAGACACCTACAGAGATTCGTAGTTTCCTGGGATTAGCAGGATACTACAGACGGTTCCTCGAAAACTTTTCAAGGATTGCTGCACCCTTAACTTCCCTAACCAAGAAGAAAGAAAAGTTCATTTGGGGCCCTAAGCAGCAAGAGTCCTTTGAGATTCTGAAGCAAAAGCTGAGCAACGCTCCTGTGCTAACACTACCGGAAGGTACTGAAGAATTCGTAGTTTACTGTGATGCATCGCACATGGGCATGGGATGTGTGCTTATGCAGAAAGGCAAGCTTATTGCCTATGCTTCGAGACAGTTAAAGGTGCACGAAAAGAATTACACCACCCATGACTTGGAGTTGGGTGCCGTTGTGTTTGCACTGAAACTATGGAGGCATTATTTATACGGTATCAAGTTTGTGATCTATTCTGATCACAAAAGCCTTCAACATCTGTTTAACCAGAAGGAATTGAACGTGAGGCAATGCCGATGGATGGAAACTCTAAATGATTATGATTGTGAGATCAGATATCACCCTGGCAAGGCGAACGTAGTCGCCGACGCCTTAAGTAGAAAGGAGAGGGTGAAACCCATCCGAATCAACGCCAAGAGCATTCAAGTAAAGAATAACCTAATTGAAAGATTGTTAGCTGCACAGAGAGGAGCTGTGTTGGAAGCTAACTATCCAAATGAGAAACTAGGAGTAACTGAGGAGCAGTTAACTCTTGGTAAGGATGGAATCCTTAGATTGAACGGACGGATATGGGTTCCGATTTACGGGGGACTACGAGATGTTATCCTCCAGGAAGCCCATAGTTCCAAATATTCTGTCCATCCTGGAGCAGATAAAATGTATCAGGATCTGAAGGCGAATTATTGGTGGATAGGCTTGAAAAAGTCTGTAGCCACTCATGTAGCCAAATGCTTGACTTGTGCGCAAGTCAAAGCCGAGCATCAAAAGTCGTCTGGCTTGCTACAACAGCCTGACCTTCCCGAGTGGAAGTGGGAGTGCGTAACTATGGATTTCATTACCAAGTTACCCAAAACAAGGAAAGGAAACGACACAATATGGGTTATAGTCGATAGGCTGACTAAATCAGCTCATTTCTTACCCATCAAGGAGACTTATAGCTCCGATATGTTCGCCCAGTTATATGTTGATAAGATTGTAGCCTTGCATGGCATACCTGTGTCTATCATCTCTGACAGAGATACTAGATACACGTCACATTTCTGGAAAAGTTTCCAGCAATCTTTGGGCACATGTTTGAATTTCAGTACGGCTTACCATCCACAGACGGACGGTCAGAGTGAGCGTACTATTCAAACGTTAGAAGACATGTTGCGTGCGTGTGCTATAGATTTAGGTGGTAATTGGGATAAGAACCTACCCCTAATCGAATTCACCTACAACAATAGCTACCATACCAGCATAAAGGCTGCACCTTTCGAGGCATTATATGGTAGGAAGTGTAGATCGCCTGTTTGTTGGGCGGAAGTGGGAGAGGTCCAATTATCAGGGCCGGAGATAGTCTTCGAAACAACTGGCAAGATTGTCCAGATTCGACAGCGTCTCAAAGCTGCCCGTGATAGGCAGAAAAGTTACGCTGACCCAAAGCGTAAGGACTTTCACTTCGAGGTAGGTGAAAAAGTGTTACTAAAAGTATCACCGTGGAAGGGGGTGATGCGCTTCGGTAAGAAGGGCAAACTGAGCCCGAGGTACATAGGACCTTTTGAGGTTATCGAACGTGTCGGGTCAGTTGCCTATAAGTTGAACTTACCAGAAGAGCTCAATGGAATTCACAATGTGTTCCACATCTGCAATCTAAAGAAGTGCTTCGCTGATGAAACATTGGTGATTCCACACACAGATGTGCATATAGATGAGAGCTTGAAGTTTGTGGAGAAGCCGTTGTCGATTGAAGACCGTCAGGTGAAAAAGCTTCGAAGAAAGAATGTGCTGATAGTAAAAGTCAAATGGGATGCCCGTAGAGGTCCCGAATTCACGTGGGAAGTCGAAGCCACGATGAAAGAGAAATACCCTTATTTGTTTGGGTAAATCTCGGGTCGAGATTTATTTTAAGGGGGTGAGGATGTAACACCTCGAAATCTTGTGTCCAATAATGTGTTGACACGTGTCATAAGTTTACACGTGGCATTAAATATTAAATAAAGGACTAATGTTGACAAACCTTGAAAGTATGTAAATTCGAGGGTTATAAAAATCAACATAGGGTAAATATACTGTATAGTAACCCTAAACGATGCCCGTACCTTCAAACGAATAAATCATGGATCGTACGGAAGCGAAACGCGGAAGAAAGTGAGAGATTACGAGCTACAGGGGTTAACGGTTCCAACATGTTTAATTATACCTCTGAATGACCCTTTGACGAACCCGAGGCTTTGTAACAGTAAAATACGCTCACTAGGACGTACTGTATAAATTCCGCGAAGTTCCGTTTTAAAACAAGAAAGTTATGATCGAATTCCTACGAGGAGGGCTAAAAGCGTCAACAATGAAAGTTAAGGCTTTCCGGATAATAATTAAACTAACCGGGGGCTTGACAGTGCGAGTAAATAACACGAGGCCCTTAATTGTAAATAACCGAGGGCCATATCGCAAAGTTACCCCTTCAAACCCGAAAGGTCAGGTTATTAATTACCAAAGATTTCGTTATTAATTACAAAGATTTAGGCAATGATTACAAAAGATTTAAAAATCCTGAAAATTTGACCTCACGCGGGCCGCGTTAAGAATTGGAGTAAGTTAACGTGGGCCGCGAGCCTTCTGTTTGTACGAGTCTGGTTTGAAGATCCAGGCGGCCCGCGAACAAGTTGCATGATTCCTTCATGCGGGCCGCGTGAAACGCCCAGATGCAGAAACCTTGGACTGACTTGCTTTTTGAGCTAGTGAACGACCATATATGCAATAAATGAGGCATGGGCGCCCTCTACCTGACCCCTAGCACCTTAGGACACCTGCTGAACATCCATACTCACTTGTAGCCTGAGTTGTAATGATCTAGAGGCCATTCTTTCACTATAAATAGGCCTACATTGTGCATAAGTTCACCACACCTCAAAACACACCTTCTGATCATTCCTGAAGCTCCCAAGTGTTCTTCTATAATCCTAAGTCGTGCACCAAGTCTCTGTAAGTATGCCAAACCTTCCATGGCTTTGTTTTTGCTTAGTTTAGCCTAAAAGTCAATCTGTCGTAACTAACGATTGACTTTGCGATAAATCACGAATGGTCCAGTGAATTGTCGAATCAAAAGTAGTTATATGTTGGTATTTATGTGAGTAATAAACCCCTAAAAGGGTTCCCTCTGATCACCACTCTAACTAGTTCAAATGTCGAGTCAAACGCATACTTAAAAAGTCAACAGAAAGCCATTTTTTCGATTCTTGCATAATCAGTAATGTAGGTGATATGTAACTTGTTTTGATGTTCATAAAACATGATATTAAGTATATAAACTTGTCTAAGCTCGTCTGATTCGGCCATTTGCTATATTGACCCGGTTCGGAACTGAAAGTCGCAAAAGTTTGACTTTTGCTTTGACTTCAGTTCTGACCCGTTTTAGTGAAAGGTAGATATGCCTTAGGACTCTCTTAGGACCAGGTCACATGATGGTATCACCCTCTGTGACCAGTTCGTTGTTTGTCCGAGTCTTTTACGCACTTCCGTCAATTGCTTAAAAGTTGAGCGTAACGCCCTTTTCAAAATAAAACGAGTATTTCGGACACGTGAAGGGATCATAACCTTGCTTACTGATTTCTAAGCATGTTCCTAAAGTTTCACGTCAATCCGAGGTCTAGAATAGGAGTTATGCTAAATAGCGCAATTTAAGAAAAACCTTTGTAATTAACGGCGCGATTAGCATAACGCCTATCTAAACCAAGATTTCAACACCAAACCTTTTACTCACTGTTATAAAATAATATTTTGGGATTTTTAAAGATTTTTAATAAATTTTAACCTGCTCATAACCTGCGGTTATGGCTACGGTTCGGTAAATACCGAACATGCCCTTTTCGGCGAAAACTTGAGTTCTACAAGGTCTTTTGACCCAATTCCAGTTACTACTGATTTTAAATAATAAATAAAGTATTTTAGACTTTATAAACTGTACGGGAAACTCAGATTTCCTGTAGAACTCATAAAGCTCTTTAAAAGTCCTTAAAATGACCGGAAAACCCCTACAGGGCGTATAATAAACTTAAAACTCGTTACGGGCATCACGGAAGGTATCCTACTGATACCACAACCTCTTTAAGGCATATTGACTTAGGAAACAGTGTAGGACTCTTACGGTTACCCGTTACGCCTTTTGCGCGCACGGTTCGACTTATGTAACTAGTTTACATAAGTTAGTCGAAACGGGCCAAACCTTATCGGTATAACCCCAAAATCCAGAGTGTGAATATTAAACCCATATAAAACAAGTCTTCAAACTTGTTGGGGTCAGAATCACATTTCATTCCCGGTTTTCGCCTTTCACGCGATTAAACCGTATCTATCCTTTGAAACTGACCGGTCTAGGCTACGGCTAATATAAAGACCCGTTAGAATTCTAATAGGTTATTTTAAAACCTTCGTTCCAGAATAGGAGCCCAGTAAAAGATATCTGTGATTAAATCGATTAAGGACTATACTCGCAAAGGTAAATACTTTTAACTTATTTTCCGTTATACGGGCTTGGGTTTACGGTATCTAAAATACCGCTTGGTCGGGCAATTGACCCCAACTCATTTGTAGTTGGGTATTATCAATGTGACCCGTTTAAAATTTGATTTGTTGGCTTAACTCTTTTGGGGGCTTAATGACCATGTCCCGGATATCCTTGGCATCATTTTACGAAATGGCCACGACCTCGACATCCGGGTGTAGGCGTACACCCGGCATTATGTCTATATTAATTAAAGACGTAGCCATTGGTTTACCCACCACGGTTTTACGCTATGTGGTGTGTCTATTAAACTTTAACCCGGCACGACCCGGGCGACCGAACGCATAGAAAACATGTAATTCTTTACAAGATTTAATCATAAATTATCCCAAGTTATAAAAGAGTTTGTGCCTTGTGCATTCAAATCAATTTTAATAAACATTTTACAAAAGTGTCGGTTGAATGTATTTACCAGCGTAAACTGACGTATTTTTCCAAAAAGATTAACTGCAGGTACTAAACGAAATCGGCTGGCAATAACTCCTTAGCGTCTAAAGAGTCTCGCAAGCTTTTGATGCCTTGTCTGTTGAACAATATTTTTATTATTATTATTTTGATCCCCTGTGGATACCATTCGACTATTTGTGATACATTTGATATTACAATCAATGGTTGAATTATATTTATCTTTATGCTTCCGCTGTGCATTCATATATTGTGTGGATTGACTATAATGTTGCCAACTACGTCACGATAATCCCCCACCGGGCCCACCGGTGAGACACGTGGAAATCGGGGTGTAACAAACAAATACGCATAGCAAAATCTAGTTGCATCGTCTATGAACGTTACTACATATTTTTTATTACCTAGAGAAGGTGTAGCATGAAAGTCACATAGATCGCTATGTATCAAATCTAACATTTTACTTTTCCTATGAACATGTTGCCTGAAAGAGTTTTTAGTAAGCTCATTTTAGACATTTCCTTAATCCGTTTATAATGTACATCTCCTAATCTAGCATGCCATAATTCCGAATCAGTCAAGTTGTTACTATTACTAGTTGAAGCTATGTCGTTAACATTACTAGTTGAAGCAACACAAACAGAATCATTCATAAAAGTGACATCAACATTCAACATAATTTATATGAGTGAAGCCGTTCTTTTGAACACGACTCATGACCAATACCGTTTGATAATCGGCACCGCGTTTGCCCATATGGCAGTATGTGGAATAGCTAAGATCATTCGAATGCTTTATTAACAAAATATATTTTTAGCCTTGTAAGATTTTTATTTATGAAAGCTTGTTTTTTAATTATTTCATGCAACTAGGTTTAAGCAAATTTGCCGCGTTGCGGTGAACCTTTTTTTTTTTACTTAGTATGTGTTTACATGTGTTTTGAAATCACTACGAGCGCGTTGCGAACGGAACCACTGACAAGAATAAAAAGAAAATGTAGAATTAAACACTAAAAGATAACCGAAAGAAAATCAACCAAAATGGTTGTATGATAACGATGTTGTTCGTATGAAATTTTTGGTCAGAGATGAGCAAATGGGACTGGGTACCGGCATCGAATTTCCCGAACCAAAAGATCTTAAGTACCAATTCGGTACCGAATTTTGGCGTTCTTGGTTGTTTTTTATCTTCATATACTGGTACCGTAACCGGTATTTTCGGTACCCGTACCGATTCAGTATCAGTATCGGTTGACGCCGAGCTCATCCCTACCATTGAAAAAAAAAAGAAATCATAAAAAGTTGAAGAAAATCAACAAAAAAAGTTGTACGATACCGTTGTTCGTACGTGACCGTGATCAGGGATGAGCAAATGGTACCGCGTAGTAGTACCAAATATACCAAACTAAAAGATTTCCAATATCAATCCGGTACCAACTTTTGACGTTTTCTGTACCAGGCTGGTGTCGGTTTTAGCCTTCATGTACAGATACCGAACAGGATCGTACCGGTATTTTCGATACCGGTTGACACCAAGCTTGTCCCAACCAGTAATACAAAAAATATTAATTTTAAAAGTAAGAAAATAGTTATTGTTATAATAGTAAAATAATAAAAATATTTAAAAAACTACATATTACTATTACTATTATTATAATAATAAAATACTATTCATTACGTTATGTTTTTAATATATTTATATTCATTCATTCATAACATAATCATAATTCATAATCATAATTTAAATGCATTATTTGTAAAAAAAAGGTTTGAGGGATGGTCAGAGATGAGAAAGATGACATTTCACTAGGTTAGGTTTGGAATGGAAAAAATAATGCTTGGGATAAGAGATAAAAATGAGACTCCCCCACCCTTGTGCATCATAATAGCAATTAGAATGAGTAAAAAACCAATTAGGCGAACCGGAATAACCGATTCAAAATAGAAGCATGGTGGGTTCGAGTTCTTTTTCTTCTAAAATTGCCATCCGATTGAATTACTATTCGTCATTTGGTTCTTCACACTTCACTTATGCTATCGTTAACTGTTCAGGCTAACTTCTCAGTGCTCCCTTCAATCCAAGAGACTCTTTATTTACTAAACACAATATTTGTGTATACTCAAGTGACAACTCGAGTTTCCAAGATTCCAATTTCGCATTTATTGCACATTCATTGTTTGTTTAGTTGTTTATTTGCACAATTGGTTTGCTTTGTAATTGTATACGTTTTGATACAATAAAGTGTATTGTAATTGTGCATGGTTATGTGTTACTTGTGAAAGACTTGACAAATACTTGAATGTGGTGATGAAACTATAATAGATAATACTCAAGGGTGTTAAGTGCTAATAGTGAAACTCTAATCATTCTTAACCCTAATCCCTTTCACTAATCATCACCAAAGAAACAAAGCACGTACTTTCATACTCTTTGATCCTCTCTGGCAATCATCACCTTCATCATTGGCACAAGCTCTTCATCACTCTTGATTTCCTCTCTTTGTCTAGAATCAATCTAAGGTAATTGCTTAAGCATTGTTTATTGTTAATCGTTGGTTGATTGATTTATACTAAACCCTAGTTCTTCGTATGATATTCTGTGATTATTGATTGGATTCTGATTATTGTGATAATGATGTTGATTAGTCGTATAATCGATTGCCTGATGATTAAGATACAAGAATTGTAGAATGATTGATGGTTAATTGGATTTCTGTATATATGAAATTAGGGTTTTGATCGTACTCTCTACAAACGTAACTGTTCTGTTCTATTGATTCTGTGCAATGATCCCTGGAATTCACGCATGATTGAAATGTCTGAGTTTTGATTAAACATTACATGGTCCGAAGTTTTTATATGAAAACATAAAGTCCGAGTATTTAAGATTGTATGTTATCCGAGTTTTGGGAGATGCACCTTGTCTGAACTTTATGAATGTGAAGCAAGGGGTCCGACTTTTGTCTATGATGCATGTTGTCTGACCTTCTACCTTTATAATGTCCGAATTTTGTATGTTAAGAGGGGAGGTCCGACCTTTTAGAATGTTAAGGAGGTCCGAGTTTGTGGGGAATGCATATGTCCGATCTTTGTTATCATGTGAGATCCGATGTTATTAAAGGGTGCATGTAATCCGACTTTTTGGAAGGAGATGTGGTCCGACTTTTTAGCTAGGGTTTTGCCTTAGTCCGACTTTTATTAGAGGGAGGGTTGTCCGAGTTTATTAATGTTGTTAACTTGTCCGAGTTTTGTATCTATCACATGGAGTCCGACTTTCATGTTAAGAGGACCCTTGGTCCAAGTTTCAAGCCCCACCCCCCCTTGTCCGACCTTGTGAAGGCCCCCACCCCCTGTCTGAGTTTTTAAGCAAGGAAAACCCCCCTTGGTCCGAATTTGTGAAGGGGAGTCCCTTTGGTCCGAGTTTATGCTTATGGAGGTCTGAGTTTTTGTTGTATGTTAAGCTGTTAAGTGGTTAACCCTGCATGTTAAGTGTGTTACTGAGTATATCATCATATGCCACTGTATGCATGTCACTGCATGTTACTGTGTGACACGATACTGTATATCACTGCGTAAAACTGCACGTTACTGTATGTATGAACATTCTATGTGATGTCATTCTGTACACAACCATCACACGAATCACAATTATTTAGACATCAATGACTTGCAAACCCTAATTGAAAGCAAACACTTACGTCAAATCATGTGCAATGTACTTAGGTCGTGTGTAACGGATTTAAACATTAATTAACCCTAGAAGCAATAACGTACCGAGCAAACCAAGGTGAGTTCACACTCTTACTAAGGCATGGGATTCCCAGGGCATGGGAATGGGATTGAAGGAATGAGATTGAATGGATTCGTACTTACACTGTTACTAGACTACCTACCATCGTCCTCGGTTGTGCAGGACACATACGTAAAACCTACGTATACTTGTACTCATCACTGTCCTCAGGTTGCGAAGGACACTCACGTAAAACCTACGTGAACTTATACTTACTACTGCCTCGGTTGTGTCAGGCACTTACGTAAAACCTACGTAAACCCCCGCGTACCCCTATCCTCGGTTTGTGAAGGATACTTACGTAAAACCTACGTAAAGCTTGTACGTATTACTGTTCTCGAGTTATGAAGAACACTTATGGTTACGAATAGTCTAGTGGATATACAACATGGGAAGCCCCCACCAATAGAACGTACTATCGGCCCAGTAGAGCCACATGTTACAAACGAACATACTATTACGCATTTATTTTCTGTGAACTCGCTCAACTAGTTGTTGATCCTCTGTTACATGCCTTGCAGGTCGTTAGATACATGGAACTTGCACAGGGAGGAGCTGGTCGTTGTGGGCTTGGATCGTGATTGTTTCGTTAAAAACTTTATGACATTTCATACTTTATTATGTTGGGTTTTATTTATACGCTTCCGCTAAACAGTGATAACATACTTATGTTTTTTTGGAACACCTTTCATATGGATTGGTTTGGTTTGAATACAATTACTTTTACTATATACATTGTTCTATATGATTGGTGGCTTGATCCTGGTCAGTCACGCTCCCAAGCGATGATACTCCGCAGGTGGATTTTGGGGGTGTGACAACTCAAACCGTTTTTCCTTTACGTACTTTTGGGTGTTACATACGTTACTTATTCAAATCACAATTGACACACAACGCAAACACTATTTATACGCTGACCTTTATTGCATGCTACGTGTTATTTGATGAATGCTTGTATGTTATGTTTACACAGTGATTGTTGCCTGACACCTTAGCAATGATAGTACTATAGTTTGGACTCACCACCTGCAGTGGACAGGGGTTGTTAAGGGCTTTACCTCACGTGTCCCAGTGGGGATATGTGTTGCGCATTCTACAACTCGTAGTCACGTCTGTGCATATTTCATTGTCGATAACCTACTAGCCTTCACTTTGCTACATGTTACATGCTGGTTATGCGTAAACGATTTCGAATACTATTATACTATTAAACTTGTATGCTCACCTTTACACTATGTGTATTGACCTCTATTTTAACGCATGTGAAAGGTGTTTGAATGCTTAGGATGCTATGCTTTGGTGAATCAAGATAGGGGTCTCGTTATGTCACGCTAAATCTGAGTTGTCAGAACAGTGTTTGTTTTTGAGACAATTATTTGTAATAACTGTTTTATTTGGATATGTTATGGTATGGTATGGGACGTGATGTTTACGTATCTGGTAATTAATAGTTGTTATGGATACTCATGGACAATCTGTTTCGCTCAGTGCCATGCCCCGATGTTTCCGCCATTTGTTGGGGTGTGACAGTTTCTCTCTCTGAAAATCCTTCGCATTCTCTCCATGTTCTTCTGCTTCAATCATTACAGAGCTATGGCGGCTAATGAATTCGAGTTTTATACTCATTAAATCCACCGTTAGTTCATCATAATCGTAATAATTCCACTGGTTTGTAATTCCACTGGATTATCATGATATTGTTGTTTTGTTGTGGTTTGATTGGTTGATTAGGGTTAGATTTGTGCTTTTCTTGTTCTGATTAATTGTTGAGCTACTGGCATTAGTTAGTTAGAGTTGAGTGTGTGATTTTGAAGTCTAATTGATTGTTGAGCTACTGGCGTTAGTTGATTAGGTTTAGATTTATGATTTTTTTATTCTAATTGATCATTGAGCTACTGGCATTAGTTAATCAGGTTTAGATTTGTGTTTTTTTTGTTCTGATTAATTGTTAAGCTACTAGCATTAGTTGATTAGGTTTAGATTTGTGATTTTGGATTCTAATTGATCATTGAGCTATTGGCATTAGTTAATCAGGTTAAGATTTGTGGTTTTTTTGTTGTGATTGATTGTTGAAGCTACTGGAACTAGTTGATTAGACTTGAGTGTGTAATTTTGAAGTATAATTGACGTCGAGTTACCGCGTTTTTGTATCATGAAGGTTAGATGATCTGTAGACCCGAGTGTATTGCATTTTTGTGTTCGGAATCTATTTTAGACTGCCAACATGTTTACTTATTAAATTTAGACATTGTGAAGTCTGATTCCAGGGTATAGTATTGATGTAGAGTACTTTTGCCTATTTTAGAATGTCGGTTGTATTTTGTTTCCCCTAGTTATTATAGTTGTACATGTACATGTACATCTCTTAGTGGTTACTCTAAGATCATATTGTGTTTAGGATTTTAAATTTAGCACATTCCAAGTCACTTTATGCTTTCAAATGTGGCCAAAACTCACGATGCGGATGTATAGACTATAGAGTTCTAAAACGTGTAAATTTGTCGTTGAGGCGTATCTTGAAGTGCAGAAAGTGTCTGAAATACCTTTGGGTTCAAATTTCTTGCAATTACCACCAATGTTATCACTAATGCTTGGACAATTTTCTTTAATGAGGTGAACAAAACATGTATTACATAGCTTTATATGCAAACCGTTGAGTGAACTGTACTTAGCTTTATATCCAAAACAGTTGCTAATTTTACCAAATTCTAAAGTATGTGGTTTTGAAAAATAAAACAGTTGCTAATTTTACCAAGTCTGAAGAACACGATGAGGCAGTCATGCTTGAGGCTACAATTTTTGGTGGAGTTCCTGAAAGGGTTGGATATCATGTACCATATGTCTGAATCGTTATAAGCGGAATGGTGTTGGTAGGAATAATGGGCCCTACATTAGGTCGATCCCTCGTTCTCCATCTTCCACACTTACTGCTCAAAGATTGATAATGGGGCAACAGGTAAACCCACCCTAAAGTTACTAATTTACACATCTACATTTTACAAAACATAACCGCCATCTTTCTGTAGAATGAAGAATATCTTGCTTCATTGCAAGCTGACAGAGAAAAAAAAAGAGTTTCTGTGGGCATAAAAGCCGTTTATCTCCAAGGTATGGACCTCCATCAATTGGTTTATGATCATTCTCTAAATTCGTCGGTTTATAGATATTAATTTTCATTTCAATTATTGTAGATTTTGGAATTATGCCAAAGCTGTGTAGCGTATCAACTGCCAAATCCTTGGACAATGCCTATTCTCGTTTTACTAGTTGAAGTTTATTCAATGCCAAATCTCAAAGCAAATCTCACGTTTGAAATAGAAGTGTGAAAACTTGAAAGAGTAATAGTAATTGCAATGGTAATGGTATCTACTATATATATGTATGCTTATGTTGGCTTGAATTTTCAGGTACTGTTCAACAATCTAAATGTAGATATAAAGGAAGTCAAGCTAACAACTCTTCTTAAAGACAAGTCTAGGATGTCCGAAGGAAACCCTGAGTTTTCTCAACCAAAGATTGTTGAAGAAGTTAAATCTACAGTGAGAAGTGCGGTAAATCAAGTTGTATTACCGGCTGACGTTGCAGGTCCATCTTATCTGGTTGATCTTTCACAAATAGTATACCAGGCTTGTTAACTTAAGATTTTTTTTACATTTTTTATGCTATTTTACTTTACAAGTATGGTCATTGCATTTGCAGCCGACCGTACCAGCCTCAAATATTCCTGATTTCCAATCGGTTCTAAAGACTCATGTCCTTGGGTTCAACCTTTTCCATTCTCAGTTCAAATAGAAAGCTATAATTAATTTTTGAATAACTTAATGATAGTTCTTATTATTTTCTCTTGCAGGTTGCTTCCGATGTCTATGAATAAGGCTATTGAAGAACTAGTTTCTACCATTGTAGAGAGGAGTGTTTCTATAGCATCTCAAACAGCAATTGAGCTTGTGTTAAAGGTGTTATTTATGTTTAGTTAGTTCCTTATATGGTAAAGACTTCACATTTTTATAAATATTTATTGAAGTTTTTTTTATAGAAATTGACGGGAGTATATTAACGACCCATATGAGATCTATATCGACAATGTATCAAGTTTGATGGTTGCTTCCCTAGCTGGAAATCTGTCTTCTGTCACCTGCAAGGTTTCGTGTTAAATGTTTAATTATATAATGTTTGGTTATATAATTCTAAAGTTATAAGATAGTTTTATTGACTGTGATCCCCCTTTGTTGTAGGAACCACTGCGTGTTTTCATGGCATCTAAGAAACTCCACAAAGGGTTTGAATGTTCCAAGTGAATTTCTTGAAGATGCCGTGAAAACACGCAGTGGTTCCTCCAACAAAGGGGGATCATAGTAATAAAACTATTTTATAACTTTAGAATTATATAACCATACATTATATAATTAAACATTTAACACGAAACCTTGCAGGTGACAGAAGACAGACTTCCAGCTAGGGAAGCAACCATCAAACTTTTTACATTGTCGATATAGATCTCATCCGGGTCGTTAATATACTCCTGTCAATTTGTGTAAAAATCGTGCAATAAATATTTATAAAAATGTGAATTCTTTACCATATAAGGAACTAACTAAACATAAATAACACCTTTAACACAAGATCAATTGTTGTTTGAGATGCTATAGAAACACTCCTCTCTACAACGGTAGAAACTAGTTCTTCAATAGCCTTATTCATAGCCATCGGAAGCAAACTGCAAAAGAAAATAATAAGACCTATCATTAAGTCATACAAAAATTTATTATAGCTTTCTATTTGAACTGAGGATGGAGAAGGTCGAACCCAAGGACATGCGTCTTTAGAACCGATTGGAAATCAGGAATATTTCAGGCTGGTACGATCGGCTGCAAATGCAATGACCATACTTGTAAAGTAAAATAGATTAAAAATGTAAAAAAAAGTCTTAAGTTAACAAGCCTGGTATACTATTTGTGAAAGATCAACCTGATAAGATGGACATGCAACGTCAGCCGGAAATACAACTTGATTTGCCGCACTTCTCACTGTATATTTAACTTCTTCAACAATCTTTGGTTGAGAAAAATCAGGGTTTCCTTCGGTCATCCTAGACTTATCTTTAATAAGAGTAGTTGGCTTGACTTCCTTTATATCTACATTTAGATTCTTGAACAATACCTGAAAAGTCAAGCCAACATAAGCATACATATATATAGTAGATACCATTACCATTGCAATTCTATTACTCTTTCAAGTTTTCACACTTCTATTTCAAACGTGAGATTTGCTTTGAGATTTGGCATTGAATAAACTTCAACTAGTAAAACGAGAATACCCATTGTCCAAGGATTTGGCAGTTGATATGCTACACTGCTTTGGCATAATTCCAAAATCTCCAACAATTGAAATGAAAATTAATACCTATAAACCGACGAATTTAGAGAATGAACATAAACCAATTGATGGAGTTCCATACCTAGGAGATAAACGGCTTTTATGCCCACTCTGGTGTCACGAAAAGATATAACAACATCGATAAATCATACAGAAGAAAATAAAACAAAATGTGTCTAGTATAGAGTTATCCAATTTTCTTGTTCCAATTTTGTCTTTTCTTCTTCCATAGCAGCTTCTCTAGCTGCCTGCTCTAGCAAATCTTTTTCTCTGTCAGCTTGCAATGAAGCAAGATACTCTTCATTTTTCAGAAAGATGGCGGTTATGTTTTGTGAAATTTAGATGTGTAAATTAGTAACTTAAGGGTGGGTTTACCTGTTGCTCCCTTATGAATCTTTGAGCAGTAAGCGTGGGAGATGGAAAACGAGGGGTCGACCTAGTGTAGGGCCCATTATTCCTACCAACACCATTCCGCCAAGAATGATTTCGGACATATGGTACTCGATATCCAGCCCCTTTAGGAACTCCACCAAATTGCAACCTCAAGCATGGATACCTCAATGTGTTCTTCAGAATTGGTAAAATAAGCAACTGTTTTATTTTACAAAACAACATACTTCAGAATTTGGTAAAATTAGCAATTGTATGCGTATAAAGCTAAGTACGGTTCAATCAATTGTTTGCATATAAAGCTAAGTAGTACATGTTTTGTTCACCTCATTAAAGAAAATTGTCCAAGCATCAGTGATAACATTGGTGGTAATTGCAAGAAATTTGAACCCAAAGGTATTTCAGACACTTTCTGCACTTCAAGATACGCCTCAACGACAAATTTACATGTTTTAGAACTCTATAGTCTATACATCCACATCGTGAGTTTTTGCCACATTTGAAAGCATAAAGTGACTTGGAATGTTCTAAATTTAAAATCCTAAACATAATATAATCTTACAGTAACCACTAAGAGATGTACATGTACTTGTACAGCTATAATAACGGGGGGAATATAAAACAGCCGGCATTCTAAAATAGGCGAAAGTACTCTACATCAATACTATACCCTGGAATCAGACTTCACAACGTCTTTATTCAATAAGTAAACATGCCGGCATTCTAAAATAGATATCGAGCACAAAAATGCAATACACTCGGGTCTACAGATCATCTAACCTTCATGATATAGAAACGCGGTAACTTGACGATCAATTATACTTCAAAATCACACACTCAAGTCTAATCAACTAATTCCAGTAGCTTCAACAATCAATCACAGAAAAAAAAACCACAAGTCTAAACCTGATTAACTAATGTCAGTAGCTCAACGATCAATCAGAATCAAAAATCACAAATCTAAACCTAATCAACTAATGCGAGTAGCTCAACAATCAATCAGAACAAAGAAAAACACAAATCTAAACCTGATTAACTAATGCCAGTAGCTCAATGATCAATTAGAATAAAAAATCACAAATCTAAACCTAATCATCAATTAGAATCAAAACATCACAAATCTAAACCTAATCAACTAACGCCATTAGCTCAACAATCAATCAGAACAAGAAAAGCACAAATCTAACCCTAATCAACCAATCAAACCACAATAAAACAACAATATCATGATAATCTAGTGAAATTGTTACCAAGTAGTGGAATTATTACGATTATGATGAATTAAAAGTGGATTTAATGAGTATAAAGCTCGAATTCATTGGCCTGCAAAGCTCTGTAATGATTGAAGCAGAAGAACATGGAGAGAATGCGATGGATTTTTAGAGAGAGAAACTATAGAATACGAACACCAATAGTAAGTGAACGCCTTCGATTCAACAAAAACAAGAAGAAATTGTATAGATAACATACCTTCTTCGTCGCAATCAAGGACAAAATCGAAACCCTAGTCACCGATGTTTATTTATTTGGAAGGTTTATTGATGGAATTGAAGTCGTATTGTGTACGACGGTGTTGTGATTTAGGGTTGAACGACGCTTGAATCGTTAGATTTTGGGTTTTTTAGGAGGTGACTGTGTGAACGTGTAAATAGGCATAGCGTATATTTGGAGGTGAATGTGATTTTCGGGTAAATTAAGTAGAGTATATTTGCCACCAGTAAAATAAGGTAGCAAATTTGAAGGCATCCCGTGTAAAACTTTTACTTATTTGCTACCTATTTTTTTTGGTAACAAAATTTGGTGGCAACTAACGTTTTTGTAGTGGTGGTGTGTGTATATATATATATATATATATATATATATATATATATATATATATATATATATATATATATACATATATATATATGGATCAGGAGGAGAAAACGCCCAAAAGTGTGAGAACGGTGAGAACGCATCCTGGCCCAACAAGTGGCGCGGGACATGATTAGGGTCCGAGAGGTTTTTTTGTCTTTTCCATCTTCTTTTATTTTCCTAACGCACTATAACATTTTCTGGCGTCTAAGTTTTTTTGCGTTAATTGTATTTATTAAACTTTTTGGCGTTGAATTAGTTGTCTTTGTGTCACATAGATAATTTTTTGGCGTTATAGCGTTTTGTGGTCAATTTTTTGGGCGTTTTGTATAATATTCACTACGAGTCATTAATATTTTCATAATTTAACAATAAGACCAAATGTTTTTATTGGCGTTTAATGAATTTTTTGGCATTTAATACATTTGACTAGTTGCTTTGCCAACACCCGTTCTCACAGTTTTCACACTACTAGCGTTTTGGTGTTTGTAGTTTTTGGCGTTTTATATAATAATGTATTTTATTTATAGAGAATTAGATAACAAAACAACAGATAACTTGATAACAAAACAATATAAAATGAAAAAGAAAAAAAAATGGTAATCTAATTTTTCTTTCAAATCTTCACTGTCATGAGCTCCTTCTTCTTGAATTTGTTTTGGCAAATACCTTAGCTAGATGCCAACTTTCCTACATAAACCCCGTCTTTTTTAGACGAAGCTGCTTAGTGGCATCCTGTTTTTTGGTGTGATATTCTTGTTTGGTGGCATGTCATTAAAGACCAACTCTTGCTTGATGCTACTTGTAATAATGGAGTCCAAAATAGTATTTTACACTTGTGTTGATCCCTTTATTACATGGTACATTAATCGCAATAAAAAGGAGTAATTCCTTCCTTACAAACATATGGTGAAACACATGATATGGCGATAAAACTTATTGGATATCATCAACAACCTTCCAATGACGGGTCTCTGGTCTCATCATTTCACTTGGATAAAATTCTAAGCTTGTTTGAGATTCTCACTGTTTTATCATACGTTTGTTTCCCCCAAATACATAAACAAATCTTGGGGTATAATATGTAAGCTCATGGTAACAATGGCAAGCAAAGTTACAATGTAAGCACTTCTGATCCTATTCCTTCTGCTACCCTTCTTTCTCACCAAACTAATACCATGGCAATCTCAAAGCCCTTAATCCAAATCACTGCTACAAACCACTTTCCCATCAAACTCACATCTACAAATTTTTCTGTTTCGCGCACACACGTTCAATCTACTTTCATCGGATTCAAACTCGAAGACCACATCATCGGTTATTACGATCCACCGACCAAAACCATCGCTAACAAAGACACAACCAAAACGAATCCCGCATACACGGCTTGGTTTCGCCAAGACCAAATCGTTTTTTCTGCCATTCTCGGTTCATGCACCGACGCAATTCAACCATTGATAGCTTCTACCTCCCCTGCAAAAGAGGCTTGGAATCGCCTAACGGCCGCCTATGCCAGCTCTTCTTGATCAAGGATCATCTCCTTGAAATCGAAACTTGCAAAAAACCCGAAAGGAAATCGATCAATGGTCAAGTCTCTGAAAGGCATGTGCTCCATAGCCGACCACTTAGCTCTAGTTCAGAGCCCAGTTCATGAGGAAGATCTCCTTGTTCATATCCTTAGCCACCTCGGTGAAGAATACAGTCAACTCAATGTCGCTCTTAAAACTCGACAGCACTTGATCACATACCCGGAGCTCTTTGACATGTTAGTCGATTATGAAAGATCACTTAAAGAAACCGAAACCATTGATGCTCCTTTAATGGCCACCGTGAACTTCTCGCAACGACAAATAGGTCACCATCAATCTCGGTTCTCATCGGATGTAAACTGGAACAACCGTAGTTCACCAAATCCTCCAGCAACCAGAGGACGCCGACCACCCAACAATCCAGCGGGTTTCTCCAGTCGCAACAACAATAGGTCCAATTTTTTTGTCAGTTTTGCTCTATTCCGGGCCATGACACACGTGAGTGTCGGAAACTCCAAAGGTTTCTAACGGAGAACCATATCACCTTCAACACCTCACCTTTAAGTCCCATGACAAATGCAACCTTTTCTGGCTCTCAATCATCGCCAACACCTCAGTCTTGGATGTTTAACAGTGGTGCTTCCCACCATCTCACTTCATGTACATCCTCGCTTCACTCGGTCTCCGAGTATGGTGGCTCGGACGAGATTTTACTTGGCGATGGTACAACTCCTCCCATATAACACATTGGTTCGGCCAACATCTCTAATTCTACTCACACACTCCATTTACCTAATTTACTTTGTGTTCTTAAATTAAAAAAATCACGTTTCGGTTGCAAAATTATGTCGTACTAACAATGTCTTTGTTGAATTCTTTCCATTTCATTTTCTTGTAAGGCTGGACGATATGGAACCGTCGCCCAGCCCGTCGTGGATCGTCTCCGGCGTCGAGTCACCCCGCACCCTCCCGTCACTATCGAGGACGTCGAGTTGCGGACGTTCAAGACGATCCAAGCTGGTGGGCCCCCTTTGTTTCTGATTTGTACATTAGGCTTCAATACTTGTACATAGGGCATAGAAATTAAAAAAAAATAAAAAAAATGGTGGGGTAGGATCATCCTCCCATACCCTCTAGTTTTGTGGGATGGACCATCCTTAGGACTATGACGTGGCGCCTACGTGGCGGATCATCCTCCCTTGGAGGACCATCCCCATACCCTCTAGCCTAAGGATCTCAAAACGGTGGCGTCTCTCATGCGGGGGAGAACATAAATGATGTTTACTACATCAACCATCTAAATCCTAGCCCTCAAGTCAACTCGGTTGTTTCGACTTCACCAATTCATTGGCACCACAAACTTGGACAACCTTGCTTACGTACATTCAAGCATGTTTGAAAAGACCTTTTTCTTGTTTTTAAGTTTTCTAATTCATCTTTGCATTTTCAATCATGCTCCATAAATAAAAGTCACAAGTTTCCATTCAGTGAATATTCTTTTAGTGCTTTGAAGTCGTTAAAACTTCTTTACTAGGATGTGTGCGGACCGGTTCAAAAATCGGTCGATGGTTATTTTTACTATGTAGTGTTTGCCATGGAATATAAGTCCGATGTTGCCAAATTTTTTCACAATTTAAACTTTTAGTGGAAAAATATTTTCAAACTCCAATTATCTTCATCTTTACCAATAACCTCCATCTCTACCAATAACGGTGGCGAATATCAACGACTTGCTCCTTTTCTCCAACCCATGGGAATTTCGCACTACACTACACCCCCACACACACAGGAACAAAACGGTGTTGCCGAACCCGTCATAGGCACATTGTCGAAACCGGTTTTCTTTACTTCTGTATGCGGAACTTCCTCTCAAATTTTGGTCTCATGCTTTTCAAACCGCCGTCTATCTCATCAACCGGCTACCAACCGCGGTTCTTGCGTTCGAAAGTCCTTTTCAATGTCTTTATCTCACGACACCAAACTACACAAAATGGAAACCCTTCAGATGTCTTTGTTATCCATGGCTTAGACCCTACTCCACATCAAAACTACAACATCGATCCAACCGTGCATCTTTTTAGGCTATTCCTCGCCAAATCCGCGTATAAATGTTTTGACCCAAACACGCATCGTCTTTATCACTCTGGACATGTGGAGTTTTTTGAAAATATATTTCCATCCAAAAACCATTCTCTAATCATGAACAATATTCCCACATTAGATAATTTTTTGTCCTTCACTCAACTATCTCCTCCTTTGCATGACATCACCCCACCCATGCATGATTTTCTTTCCCACCCCATGCAACGTACATCATCTACATTCCCTTCCTCATCAATCTCACCATCTCCCATAAATCTTAATTTTTTCCCACCCACTCATACTCACCTACTGTCACTACCTTTTAGCTAACTCAAAACAGCCCACCATTCCTGTCACCATACCCCTTCCCACATCACCAATTTACTCACCTACTCCGCTAGACTCACAAAATTTCTCACCATCTACTCAACATTCATCGGCTCCCTCAACTTCCACTCCAGCCGGTGCTCCAACCTCACCCCTCCTCTAGCACACCGTTGCCACCCCGCCAATGGAAACCTAATCCTAAATACTAAGGTTCTACCTATGTTAATCACACCACTCTTCACCCGCTTCCTATACCTCTTGAACTGACTACCCATAACCAAGCCTCCAAAGACCCACTTTGGCGCAAATCCATGGATGCAGAATATAATGCTCTACTTCATAATCACACGTGAGAGCTAGTTCCATCCCACAATCATAACCCAATTGGCTGCAAATGGGTCTTTCATATCAAACAAAACCCGGACGGTTCGGTTGCGAAGTACAAAGCCCGCCGTGTGGCGAAGGGCTTTTTACAACAATACGGGAAAGATTATTTTGACACTTTCAGTCCTGTTACCAAACCCGTCACAAAACTGGATTCGTGGGTTCAATTCAATTGCAGGCTGGGCTTATAAAATGCAGACGCTACATCCAAAGTTCGCACCGACAATTGAAGCAGAGTTGAGGAAGCCTTCCAACAGAAGATGGATCAAATTAAGGATTTTCTCACACATTTAAAACCCTAAACTGCATGCATAAACACATTCTTCGTCAAGCCTCGTCCCTTCCCCTGGTTGTTTAGTCCCCCATTTGTAGATACATGTATGTCCTTTAAAGCGTCCATCTTTGCAGTTATCCATGATTAACTTTCACCTTCTGAATCGTTTCTTCATCTTCGTTCTTCAAAATTTTGAAGGCAGAGAATCACCCATTTGATTTACACCCAAATTGTAAAAACTAGACTTCATGCATGTTTGTACAAGGATCACTAATGCTTCCAAACGCCATTGTTGTTGTTGATCCCCTCCAAGTCAATTTGGCAAGGTACTTCACGCTAATTTGTTTTTTTTTTCAATTTTATTAGTGATCGATCCGTAAGTGTTTTTTTGTATATGGCGGTGTATTTCACTACTACCAAAAAGGTAGTTGCCACCAAATTTTGCTACCAAAAAAATAGGTAGCAAATAAGTAAACGGGATGCCTTCAAATGTTGCTACCTTATTTTACTGGTGGCAAATTTACTCTACTTAATTTACCTTAAAATCACATTCACCTCCAAATATACGGTATGCTTATTCACACATTCACACATTCACCTCTTGAAGAACCCAAGATCTAACGATTTACGCGTCATTCATGTCACACCCCTAATTTCCACGTGTCACAAGTGGGCCTGGTGGGGGAGTATCGTGACGTAGTTGATATCATCATAGTCAAACAACACAAATTATAATGCACATCGGAAGCAATAAAATAGATTTATTTCAACCAACAAAATTTAATATCCAAGTATCACAAAGTAGCTGAAATAGATCCACAGGCGGATCGAAATAAAAAGGAGAAAATTGTTCAACAGATAATGGCATCCCAAAGTTTGCGAGACTCTACGATGCTAAGGAGTGGCCAGCCTATTTTGTGTAGAATCCGCACTTAATCTTTTTGGGGAAAATACGTCAGTTTACACTGGTAAATACAATTTAACTGACTCATTTTGAAAACATTTTAAAAATTGATTTGAATGCACATGGCACAAAACTTTTTATAACTTGGGGATAATTAATCAAATCTAATCTTGTAAAAGAATTACATGTTCGTTATGCGTTCAGTCGCCCGGTTCGTGCCGGGTTTAAGGTTAATTGACACACCATATAGTATAAATCCGCGGTGGGAAGCCAACGGTTATACCTTAATAAATATGGACACATTGTCGGGTGTACGCCTACACCCGCGTGTCAAGGTCGTGGCCATTTCGTAAAATGATGCCAAGGATATCCGGGACATGGTCATTAAACTCCCAAAGGCATAAAACAAACACAACCAGTTTTCAAATGGGTCACTTTGATAATACCCAACTACTAATGAGTTAGGGTCAATTTCCCAACCAAGCGGTATTTTATATACCGTACCCCAAGCCCGTATAAGGGAAAATAAGTTAAAAGTATTTACCTGAGCAAGTATAAACCACAATAAGCTAATGCAAGTTTCTTTTACTGGTCTCCTATTCTGGAACGAAGATTTATAATAACCTATTAGAATCCTAACGGGTCTTTAATATAGCCTAAGCTTAGACCGGTTAGTTTCGAAGGATAATTACGGTTTAATCGCATGGAAGGCGAAAACCGGAAAGGAATGTGATTTAGACCCAAAAAGTTTGGAGACTTGTATAATATGGGTAAACTAAACACATTCTGGATTTTGAGACAAAGATGATACGGTTTGACCTGTTTCGGCTAATATGTGTAAACTAGCTACATAAGCCGATCTGAACGCGAAAGTGTGTAACGGGTAGCCATATGAATCATATACAAGTTTCCTGAGATTATATGCACCAAATATGTTGTGATATCAGTAAGATATGTCCTATTATGCCCCAAATGATTTTAAACTCAAATTACGCCTCATATACATCTGAATAAATCAGTAATTATACTTAGTTTATCATGTTAAATTAGTTGGGTATCATATATATATGTGAATTTTATTAATTAAAACCATCTTATACACCGAAAGGGCATTTTGGTAATTTCACATAAGCCTAAAAGGTCAAAACTGGAAATCTGAGTTTGAAACCTTAGTTTACTGTTATAATAATAAATTTTACTAAATATGTCAGTAGATATTGACTCTCATATATATAAACTAATTTTGACATATACTATGTCGTAAAAATGCCTAAAAAGGCGATTTGGAGCCAATTCCGGGTTTTAAAAGAAAAGCTGATATTTTTATAATTCCAGAAGGCTCCAAATAGTATATTTAACATAATAAATCAGTAGAAAAAGGTTTGAGGCCAAAAGGTTTTATAAAACTAATTTTATAGCCCGAAAGGGCAAAACCGGCATTAGCCGAATTAAGCTTAAAACTCTAAGTTATGCTCAGCCTACAAATAAATAAAAATCTTTAAAATTCCCAAAATATTATTATATATCAATGGGTATAAAGTTTTGATATAAAAATAGGGTTTAGATAGGCTACATGCTAATTATGCTAATTAATTACTAAGAAAGCTTCTAATTACGCTAATGAGTATAACTCTTAATCTAGACCTCAAACTGATGTCAAATTTTGGGTACAAGTTAATAATTCAGTAACTAAGGTGTCTACCCTTTTATATTTTCAAAAATCATATTTTATGGACATTTGGGCATAATGGTCAACATATGGGCATTTAACGGAAATTTGCATAATAATTAGACAACTAGTGAACTAAGCCGTATAATCACAGAGGGTTATACTAACATGTCACTAGGTCCAAATGAAGCTCTAAGGCAATCTTAAACTTGACTAGAACGGGTCAGAACTGAAAGTCAAAGCGAAAGTCAAACTATGCGACTTTCGGTTCCGAACCGGGTCTAAACAGAAAATTGTCGAGTTGAACATGTTGGGACATGTTCTTACATTAGTTACCAAGTTATATTAATGATCAAACAGGTTGCATGTATCCTACATTTCTAATTATGAGTTAATTCGGATTTAAGCATTCTGTTGACTTTTTAAAGTATACTTTGACTCGACAATTAACATGGTTAGAGTGGGAATATGGAAACACCCTTTTAAGGGTTTGTTACCCACATAATTACCTACTTATAGGTATTTTAAATTCGAGATTTGACTGAGTAATTATGGACTAATCTCGAAGTCAAACCTTAATTACGATGGTTTGACTTTTAACTAATTAACTAAGATAAAATGGATTAAGGGAGGTTAAGGACACTTACAAGAGTCCTAAGAAGGAATAGGACCTAATGAGAACTTGTTTGCTGTCCAGAGAAGCTCCAAGGTGCTTGAACAAGAATGCAAGTGAGCAAGTCCAAATGATCACAACTCAAGTCCTTATATAATGAACCAAATGGTCCAAGATCATGACATGCAACTCAACAATTGATGTGAGATGGTTCCAGGTGCCCCTATGTGGCTAAATACTGCCTAGCAAGTTCTTGGTTTCGAAAACCATCCATTTAAGTCGGTGTAACAGGCTGAACAGGCAGCTGTCCAAAACCTGATGCAAGCAACAGCCTTACGGACCGTAAGCCTAAGCTCTTGCGGTCCGTAAGCTCCTCTTGCTGGTTTCACTACATCTTGGATTCTTGTGGGAAGATGGAAATGACGGAAATACCAAGAACAAGTCTTGGATTCTCAATTTATGATCTTGCTTAATTAGATTATTTCCAACTCTTTTTACAAGGATTTAATCCAGGATTCTTATTGTAGTAACATTCTTAATAATCCAATTTCCATAAAAAGATGGAATTTTATTTATTTAGAAACAACCGGTTAATGTATATCAGATGTTTATCAAACGATTTAAGGATCTTGGGATTTATAAATTTGGGTCGCTCAGAGGTGTTTTAATAACATGTCGCCCTTGGGTCGTTCAGAGGTATTTTTAATAACATGACGCCCTCTTAAAATCCTACCATACATCTTTATATTTGATCCGGGTTCCTGACACGTTTGTCCCACCTGACACGTGTCTTTATTTTATTGGACAGGAATTTTCGAGGTGTTACAATTCAAACCTAAATCACAACACCGTCGTACATAATACGACTTCAACAATCTGAATGTCGAACGGATTACCATCCAATCGAACGACAATCTGATCGGGTGGCATTTGGGACTACAACACTTAGTCATTTTGATAATTTTCAAAGATCATTAGTTTCTAACGGGTTGCCATCCGATCGGAAGACCATCTGATCGAATGACCATCCTGCTGTGACTTGTTCTCACTAGAAATGTCTCGCCAATCAGATCGCTATCCGATCGAACGACCGTTCGATCGATCGACCTGAAGGGTAGATATACTTCTCTGTTTTTAAAATGCTACAACAAAAACTTCAAAGCCATCATACACAAACACATCCATCCCAAATGAATGTAAATTCGAACGAATAGCCATCTGATCGGATGACCATCCGATCAGATTGCCATCCGATCGGATTACCATTCGTCGTTTGGTTCTTCGCACCGTTTATCGCGCCGTTCTTCACTTAAGCTAATGTTAACTGTTTAGGCTAACCTCTCAGCGCTCCCTTCAATCCAAGAGAGTGTTTATTTACTAAACACAATCTGTGAGTATACTCGAACCCTTTTTGCTTTATGCACTTTTGGGTGTTACATACGTTACTTATTCAAATCACAATCGACACACAACACAAACACTATTTATACGCTGACCTTTATTGCATGTTACGTGTTATTCGATGAATTCTTGTATGTTATGTTTTCACAGTGATTGTTGCCTGACACCTTAGCAATGATAGTACTATAGTTTGGAGTCAGCACCTGTCTTGTTAAGGGCTTTACTTCACGTGTCCCAATGGGGATATGTGTTACGCATTCTACACCTCGCAGTCACGTCTGTGCATATTTCATTGTCGATAACCTACTAGGCTTCACTTTGCTACATGTTACATGTTGGTTATGCGTAAACGATTTCGAATACTATTATACTATTAAACTTGTATGCTCACATTTACACTATGAGTATTGACCTCTATTTTAACGTATGTGACAGGTGTTTGAATGCTTAGGATGCTGTGCTTTGGTGAATCAAGATAGGGGTCTAGTTATGTCACGCTAGATCTGAGTTGTCAGAACAGTGTTTGTTTTTGAGACAATTATTTGTAATAACTGTTTTATTTGGATATGTTCTGGTATAGGACATGACGTTTAAGTATCTGGTAATTAATAGTTGTTATGGATACTCATGGACAATTTGTTTCGCTCAGTGCCATGCCCCGATGTTTCTGCCATCGGTTGGGGTGTGACAAATTGGTATCAGAGCCATAACTATAGGGAATTAGGCGAGACTCGACCTAGTCCAGGTTGATGCCTTAGAAGCGACCTAGTCTATAGTCTAAGTATCAACAGACCGCCTTGTGCGAACCCGGTAGGGGTTCTGCACGAGCTTATTGCTACTTCTCGATCGACTCGCAGTCATGCTACACTCTTTCACACTGCCTCTCCTAAGGCAGTCGCACTGCACTATTTTTGAAAATGAACGAGTGATTAGATCAAGACTAGGTGTGAAAACCGCAAACTCTGGATTAGATCGCTTGTTCGCCCCGCATTTTTACTATTAGAGGATTTGCGTTGAATTAGGAGTTAAATCCGTACTTCGGCGTAAATATCTCTCAATCTCGTGATTCTATCACACAAACAAGAATATAGTCATTAAGCTAGGGGTGAAAACCCGAATCTTGATGACTCGTTCCGCTCTATATTTTGATTTTAAAAAAACTCTCACCAAAGTCTCGATGGATTCCAACGACTCGAGTTGCGTAAATAACCGAAAGGATGCATGCCATTCACCGTATGTCGGTGATAGAGCACTGTCTATTAGGCCAAAATGTATACTTGTAGTCCTTGAGAATAGTCGAATCACTTTGGTTAATCAATGTCTATCAAGCCGAGACACTCTATTTACGCTTTCAAGCTCGCAATCACCGATTTTATGTGTTTCGATTCTGCGCCTGCAACTGCTGACTCTGATACTTGTCGTTTTATGTGCAATTTTATATGTTTTATGTGGATTTAGTTGTTTATTTGTTAACGTATTGAGATACTGATGGTTTCGATCTAACGCTTTTGTTTCCGCTGAAGACACAACACACTACACAATGTTAACAAATCGCTTGTTATGATACTCGCTATGCTACTCGCTGGGGACTCGCTAATCACAATCGCTATTCTCGAACTCGCGAACTTTGAATGATGGGTAAATACGTGCAATATATATATATATATATATATATATATATATATATATATATATATATATATATATATATATATATATATATATATATATATATATATATATATATATATATGTATATATATATATGTAGGTGACTACATGCAAATATAGTGGATTACTTGCCTCTGTGCCTTATGTGTTTATGTGCTTATGTGTTTATGTGGTTTATGTGCCTATGTGATTACATGATTATCCGTGACCCTGAGCTTTATATATGAAATAGTTAGAGCAGTGTGGGAGTCAATTCGAGGAATAATCGAAATTTGTATCTGAGTCCTATGGTGATGTCTGTTGCAGACAATGTCGTCATTTGGTTCGTTTCACTCCCGTTCCTCTCTTCGTAATCATGAAGACAAGCGTATCGCTTCTTTGGTTTCCAAGCAGATGGCGAAAGTCATACCGAAATTGTTAGAGAGCTGAATGAAAACGCTAGCAAATCCTCTGAAGAGTCCAGGACTGATGCTCCTAAGTCTACTTTTAGCTTCAAGTAGTTCAAAGCCTGTGGACCTAAGGAATTCACCGGAAAAGATGGACCTACTGCCATGTTTCAATGGTTTGATTCTATCGAAGTCACCCTGCGCCAAAGCGGCTGTCCCGATAATCTTCGCACTGTTAACGCTACCGGCGTATTCCAGTCCAGGGCTCTGGACTGGTGGAATGCCGAACGAAACAAGCACGGAAATGATGTAGCTTACGGGCTAACGTGGGACGAGTTGAAGGACATCATAGTAGGCATGGATTTTCTTTGCGAAAATCGTGCTGAAGTTGTTTGCTCTTATAAGATGATTCACTTCTCGCTCACTAATGGTGATCTATTGTGTGTTTACGGTGAAGTCGCTTCGAAGAAAATCCAACTCATGTCGTATATCCAAGCAAGCAAGTATCTCCACAAGGAATGCAAGGCTTTCTTGGCACACATTGTAGTAGCAGAGAAGGAAAAGAAAGGAAAGACATTAGCGAAAGATGTCCCTTTGGTTTGCGAATTTCTTAATGTGTTTCCTGATGATCTACCTGGTTTACCCCCGAGTCGTGATATTGATTTTCGTATCGACCTCATTCCTGGAGCCAACCCTGTTACTAAGTCTCCTTATCGCCTCGCACCGTCCGAAATGCGCGAACTCTCTAGTCAACTCCAGGAATTACTTGACAAAGGCTTAATTCGCCCTAGCACCTCTCCTTGGGGCGCACCAGTTCTTTTCGTCAAAAAGAAGGATGGGTCGTTCCGGATGTGCATCGACTATAGGGAGTTGAATAAGTTGACTATCAAGAATCGTTATCCCCTACCTCGAATCGATGATTTGTTTGACCAATTGCAAGGTGCTACATGTTTCTCGAAGATCGATTTACGCTCAGGCTATCACCAGTTACACATTCATGATTTGTTTGACCAATTGCAAGGTGCTACATGTTTCTCGAAGATCGATATGACTTCGTCGTAATGCCCTTTGGTCTAACCAATGCACCCGCGGTTTTCATGGATTTGATGAATCGCTTGTGTAAACCATTTCTTGACCACTTCGTCATCGTGTTCATCGATGATATCCTTATCTATTCGAAGTCGACAACCGAACACGCGCAACATCTACGTTTGGTTCTCAAGTTACTCCAAGGGAATCAACTCTATGCCAAGTTCTCCAAGTGTGAATTTTGGCTGGAGGAGTTCAATGCCTCGGTCACATCGTCAATAGACAAGGTATTCACGTCGACCACGCGAAGATCGAAGCAGTTAAGAGTTGGGTTACTCCAAAATCACCATCCGATGTTCGTTCGTTCCTTGGATTGGCGGGCTATTACCGTCGATTGATCGCTGACTTTTCGAAAATCTTCGTTCCGCTTACTTCTCTAACGCAGAAAGACAAGCCTTTTGTTTGGGGAACTGAACAAGAGACTGCCTTTCAAACTCTCAAGCATATGCTCTGCAATGCTCCCGTTCTTGCATTACCTGACAGAAACGATGACTTCTTTGTCTATTGTGATGCCTCGAACCTTGGTCTTGGTTGTCTTCTCATGCAACGTGTTGGTGCATATTCGGTGACAACAGCTTAATAGTTTGATTATTTAGTCTTTGGATATGTTGTATTGGGCTTAGCTTATTGGTTAGTGAGTTTATTATTGTAATAGGCTTGGAAAATGGCCTAGTCCATGTAGGAAGCCCAGTTCACAGACATGTGGTATATAAACATGTTTTTGTGATTAGGGTTTTTGGTGGTTAGAGAATTTTAGAGAGAGAAAGTGTAGAGAGGGAGAGAAAAACGAAATTAGGGTTCTAGAGTCAAGATCACAGATAGTGGCTGTGAGGTTGTGAGGTCTTGAATTGATTGTAAAACTGTTTGTTTGGATAATCAATAGAAGACCCGATTCATTGTGAATTCTGTGTTTTCTACTCGTTTCTGTGCAAATCTGATCTAGAGGATTCCGCACTCTAGGTTAGATATACAATTCTGTGAAGATCCATACGACTCAAGGGGACCTATAATTGGTATCAGAGCATTAGGCTCTTGAAGAAGCTCGGTTCAGAATTTGTTGCTGCAGAAAAGGGTGGATTTTCGGGTTCTTTTGGAGATTTTTGAAAATTTTGAAGGTGGTAGACCTAGGGTTTCGAAATTTTGGAGGAAAATTTTCGAAATTTTTAAGGTTTTTGGTTGAAAATAGGCTGTTGTTGGTGTTCAGTGAGTTTAATTCTGCATATTTGGTGTTTTTGCTTGAAGGAAACTTGAAGATTTGAAGAACTGTTCTTCGTGTTCTTCGTGGTGTTCATCATAATTTGCAGAAAATTACTGATAATTTGCTGTGTTGATTTGCAGGAAACTGTTAGAAGAATATGGAAAATCTGCTGAAAATTCGATCAGATTGAGTTTCCAAAATTTGCTAGCAAATTTAACAATTTCGCAGCAAATTTAACATTTACACTGACAAACCGGTGAAATTAAGTCCTAGCAACTCGGTGATCGGTGAAATTAAATCCTAGCAACTCGGTGACCGGCGAAATTAAAATCCAAAGGCGACTTTGGTGACCGTTTTAATTGTCCTCGGCGACATTATTACGGTGATCGGCGAAGTTACTAGACGTCGTGCTAGCGAAATTATTTACCAGCGAATTTGATCGGCTAGCATAATTACCCAGCGAATTTAATTGATCAGAGGAATTACCCAGTGAATTTAAGTGATCAGAGGAATTACCTAGCGAATTTAAGTGATCAGAGGAATTAATCAGCGAATTTGTGCCAGCGAATTTAAAAAGTCAGGGCATAATTATATCTACTCTACCAGCAAATTTATAATTTCTCTATCAGCATATTTAACTTGGCTTGCCAGCATAATTAGCGTAACCCGGCGAAATTAACTTGGTTTGCCAGCAAAATTAGCTAGAGGAATTAAAAGGTGGAGTAAAAAAAAAAGTTTTCGAGACGATTCGTTGGATTCGTTTTTTCTGAATTGGGTTTTCAACATTGGATTCGTTTTTTCGAGGCGATTCTAACGGTATAATTTGGTAAAAACAATTTTCGGAAAAATATTGTACGGTTACGGTAAAACGTGTTTAAAAATGGTTAAATTGGATAAGGTCAGTGAGACTGTTTGGCCAAAGCTGAAAAACATCAAAGAATATACTATCTGGAAAGAGGAGTTTGAGGCATTTGTGAAAAGTGAAGATATGAGAATGTGGAATTGTATGATCGATGGGTACATTGCTGCCACACGACGAGTTGACGGGAGAGTTAAAGTGATTTCTTATGAGATGATGGATGAATCTGAGAAACTCATGGTAAATGCTGAGAAGAAAGCTTTAGCAGTGATCAAGATGCCCTTGCCTGAGGGAATTAAACATACTATCAAGCACTGTGGGACTTCTTATGAGCTGTGGGAAGCTTTAGAAAAACGTTACCAGAGTTCATCTAGACAAAGTGTAGAAGAAAAGAAGAAAGCAGATGAGGAGAATGTTGAGAAGAAACATGCAGAAGTTTCAAAGGGCTTGAATGATGTGAATGGACTGACAGCAGAGGTGAAAGTAGCATCAGAATCTGTAAGTCATACATGTCATAATTGCAGTGAACTACAGGGTCAAGTTAACAGACTATCGGAGCAAAACAAAATTATGTTAGCTGAATTGGAAAAACAAAAAGAATCAAATGTTCTTTTGATTAAAAGAGAGTCAAATTGCTTAAATGAACTCAAATCAAATGAACAAGAAATCAGCAGTTTAACAAGCAAAGTCAATGAACTGTTACAGATCATTGATTTGGCTCGTGAAACTGTGAAAGATAAAACTAATGAATTTTCTGATAAGTGCAGGGAATTGGCCGTTGCACAAGACCAAATTGTTGAACTTAAAGGAAAGTTAGACAAATTTGGAAATTCTTCATTAGTTAGGACTCAAATTAAAAAAAGTGTGAAAAAGAGTAATGATAAAAAGGGTTTGGGGTTTAGTAAAGCCTCATCTTCTGAAAATCAAGATTACTCGTTTTTACCTGATGAAAATGAGCTAATTGATTTTGCGCCTACTACACCAGCTGTAGTGGATCCGATAGCTGTGGACTTGCCAAGTAGTCCAGAAACTTTGAAAGAATTTGTTGAGTCTGACAGTACACCTCATAAATCGGATGAGGATACTGAAAAGGAAAGGAAAAAAACATTTAAAAAGAGATTTAAGAAAAAGAGAAATTACAAGACAAAATCTTGTTTTAAATGTCACAACAAAGGGCACGTGGCGAGTTGTTGTCCTTTGAAGAAAAATAAAGATAAAGTTGATGAGGTTAAGGATGGGAACAAGGTTGGTTTGAATAATAATGTTCAACAACATTGTCAATATAATCAACCAAGATTTCAATCAAAGACTTCAACAACAAGAAGATTTGATAGACCAAGAAGCAATTTTACACAATTTAGTCATTTCAATGGTAAATCAAATCAGTTTCAAAATCAAAATAGAAATTTTGGATATCAAAGTTTCAAAGAAGAAACGAACATAGGGCTCTTAGTAACTTAAATGTTCAACAACATCCAAAAATTTTTCAAAGTTCATGGTATAATAATGGGAGAAGAAGGTATCAAGATAATAATTTTCAAAGGTCAGAAAATCTGAGATTTTATTGGAACTCTCGTGATCAAAGACCTAGTGGAAGTTATAAATCTTGTTCAACAACGAGTACAACATCCAAGACACCAGTAAGGTGTGATGGATATTGGTTAGAAGCATCTTATGTGGATTTACATGGTCAACCCAAAACCGGTCATGTTTGGGTTGTTAAGTCTAACTGAGTTGTTGAGAATGTGCAGGATGACCAAGAAGGACTGTTGATGTGTTCGACAGTGGTTGTTCCTGTAAAGCATCTGAGGTGAATAGTAGGTTAACATGGGTAACGAATTATTTACATCAGTGATGGATATGATTTTTCAAAACTTCAAAAGTGAAAAACTTATTGTCAGATTGAAGTGGGAGTCTGTTTGTGTTTTTAAATTTGTGTTTTTAAAACTTGCTCCACAAAAATAAAAAATTTAGGGGGAGAAATTTCCCTAAGCCAAAAAGAGTTTAGATAGTGTGTGTGTTTAGGGGGAGTAAGTTATAAATTAAAAAATCAAAAAATAAAAAAATAAAAAAATTGAAAAATTAAAAACATAAAAAATAGAAAATCAAAAATTGAGTTATCATTGTGTGAAAAAGAAGAAATGATAATACATCAGCAAGTTAGACTATCACACTGAAATTGAACCTAAATTGCTTAAGTGTGATAGCAGCTTCATCATATTATGTATCAGTAGGCAAAAAGCATGAAATAATCAACTTACCAATGTGATATAAACTTAAATGAACTGATAGGAGTGGGGAACACATCAGTGGTGTATGGTTTAATGACCTTAAATCTTGCGTTGATAGATTGCCAAAATCTGAGGTTTTGGGTCTTTATACTGTTATTTCATCTGGGGATATCAAGGGTGTCCTTCTGCTGCATCCAGATACATGCTGACCTAGACACACCCAGGATATCTTAAAAGAAAAAAAATGCCAAATCCCATAAATGAAGAAGCTCTCATAGAGAGTCATTCAAAAAGTGCAAAATGCATAAATCATACCAAAAATGGTATCTGTCTTAGCCCTCGATAAGATATTTGGTCTCTTTGCTGTACGTAAGTACTGACCTGTTCACCAATTATCTATCGTTGAAAATAAAACGGATGAATTCAGTATACTCACCTACTACGATGAATTTTTGTGCATACCTTGATCGCGGGGGTATATCCTGAAGTGGGACACGCTTGTATTTCAGTATAATAATATTACCTTAACGTATCATACGGTAATGGTACTTGAAATGTTCATGCATTTTGTTTAAGTGGACAAACATACTGGTAATCGTCTTGGACTGCTTTTCACGAAAAATTAAATAACGAATTATATAATTGTGTGAAACAGTTTAATTGTGCTGATATGATCTTCTTACCGGTGATTCTCATAAAAAGAGAGTGTTTATTACTTTTGTAAATAGTTTACTGCTTTCTTAAAATATCAAAAATACCAAAAATATTTCTTTTTAAAAAGACTTCCATTTTGAACTGACAGATTGTTGTTTTTGCATGATAAGATAAAATATTGGTTTATCTTTAAATGTGAAAAAGACTAATGGTTTTTCGAGATACTTGCTTGTGTTTCTAAACAGATTGATGCACTTATCAAAATGAAGTGCAGAATACAAGTACAGTGCAGATTGAGAGTGAAGTGAAGAATGTGTGAAGATGCATGGTAGGATCCTTCTACTACATTGCATTGAGAAAGTGATATGAAGAATTGGAGCTTACTTACTTAACCAAGGATTGCTAGCTAATTGATCTACAAAGAAAGAAAGTTTTGGAGATTGGAAGCATCAGCTAAGGGGGAGTCTGTTGATGTCAGAAGCTGTGTAGCTGACGCTATCCAAAGACCAAAAGAACACAAGATGTTTGAAGACAAAGTTACACTATGAAGCTATTGTCAAGGGGGAGTCTGTTGGTGCATATTCGGTGACAACAGCTTAATAGTTTGATTATTTAGTCTTTGGATATGTTGTATTGGGCTTAGCTTATTGGTTAGTGAGTTTATTATTGTAATAGGCTTGGAAAATGGCCTAGTTCATGTAGGAAGCCCAGTTCACAGACATGTGGTATATAAACATGTTTTTGTGATTAGGGTTTTTGGTGGTTAGAGAATTTTAGAGAGAGAAAGTGTAGAGAGGGAGAGAAAAACGAAATTAGGGTTCTAGAGTCAAGATCACAGATAGTGGCTGTGAGGTTGTGAGGTCTTGAATTGATTGTAAAACTGTTTGTTTGGATAATCAATAGAAGACCCGATTCATTGTGAATTCTGTGTTTTCTACTCGTTTCTGTGCAAATCTGATCTAGAGGATTCCGCACTCTAGGTTAGATATACAATTCTGTGAAGATCCATACGACTCAAGGGGACTTACACAACGAGACAAGGTTATCGCCTACGCATCTCGTCAACTCAAGATCCACGAGAAGAACTATACAACCCACGACCTCGAGCTAGGTGCAGTTGTTTTTGCATTGAAGATTTGGCGACACTACCTTTACGGTACCACGTGTACGGTCTTCACAGATCATAAGAGCCTACAACACATCCTCAGCCAAAAAGAACTGAATATGCGTCAACGCCGATGGGTAGAACTTCTCAACGATTACGAATGTGAGATCCGTTACCATCCTGGCAAAGCAAATGTCGTTGACCACGCTCTCAGTAGACGAAGCTATTTGCATAGCGTTCGTAATGGTCACGCCCAGCACTATCTCGAAACTTTTATCCGTGACGCTCAGCATGCTTGTTTTATCAAACGCACCTTGAAGAAGGAAAGAATTCACAATAACGGCGAACAGTTAGCGAATAAATTGAATGGGATATTCCATTATCTGGACCGAATTTGGATTCCCAAAAGCTCTAACTTGCGACAAATTCTGCTGGGTGAAGCCCATAAGTCTCGATATTCTATTCATCCTGGTGCCGATAAAATGTACCATAACCTTCGTCAACGGTATTGGTGGCCTGGAATGAAGAAGGATATCACTATCTTTGTTTCAAAGTTCCTGACTTGCTCGAAAGTCAAGGCCGAACAACAAAGACCCTCTGGCTTGTTTGTGCAACCCGAGATCCCGATGTGGAAATGGGAAAGCATAGCCATGGACTTTATAACGAAACTTCCGCGTACAACTTCAGGTCACGATAGCATCTGGGTATCGTTGACCGTTTTACTACATCAGCTCATTTTCTGCCGATACGAGAAGACTTTAAGGTAGAAAAATTAGCCCGAATCTACACCGACGAGATCATCTGTCATCACAGGACGCCTCGTGACATCATCTCTGACCGCTATGGTCGGTTTACCTCGCGTCTTTGGGAAACATTCAATCTGCTCTCGGTACTACACTAAATCTAAGTACCGCTTTCCATCCCCAAACTGACGGTCAGACTGAAAGAACGATTCGTACTCTTGAAGACATGCTTCACTCGTGTGTCATAGATTTCGGTGGTAATTGGGACGCGCACTTACCTTTGATCGAATTCTCGTACAATAACTGTTATCATTTTAGCATACAAATGGCACCATTTGAGGCATTATACGGGAGAAAATGTCGATCGCCGATTGTGTGGCATGAGATCGAAGACACACAAATAACCGGTCCTGAGCTGCTACAAGAAACGACTGACAAGATCCTCCAAATTCGAGACAATCTGCTGAAAGCTCGGAGTCGTCAGAAAAGTTACGCTGATAGACGCCACACGCCTCTTGAAGTTGACGTTGGCGATCACGTACTCCTAAAGGTATCACTTTGGAAGGGTGTGATCAGATTTGGCAAGAAAGGAAAGCCCGTTCCTCGATATGTTGGACCCTTTAAGATTCTGGAAAGGATCGGAAAAGTGGCCTACAGGCTCGAACTATCGGAGGAACTTAGCAACGTCCACCCGACTATCCATGTATCGAACCTCAGAAAATGCCTAGTCGAGCAGGATTTACAAGTGCCACTTGAGGATCTACAAGTGGACGAAACATTA
Source organism: Helianthus annuus (assembly GCF_002127325.2). Lineage (NCBI taxonomy): Eukaryota > Viridiplantae > Streptophyta > Magnoliopsida > Asterales > Asteraceae > Helianthus > Helianthus annuus. The sequence continues at coordinate 147,690,391 of NC_035445.2, read as the reverse complement.
CACTTCGTAGAGAATCCTGTCAAGATCATGGACCGAGAAACCAAGAAGCTCAGGCGCTCACACATTCCCATTTTGAAGGTTCGCTGGGAAGGCAAGCGAGGCGCATAATTCACCTGGGAACTCGAAAGTGACATGAAGGCGAAGTATCCTCAGCTCTTTGTTACGCCTGCGCCTTAATTTCGGGACGAAATTCCGCTAAGAGGGGGAGGCTGTAACACCCCGTGTTACGAAAGTCAAAGTACAAGTCAAAGTCAAAGGAAGAAAAGATTGCTAATTGCGATCTGTCACTCCTTGTTTAACTACTGATTTGTGTTTCTTGACTTGTAATCGAATCCTGCATTATATTTGCTTTAGTTGTATTATGTGGAGTATCTTTTAATAATCGAGGTTTAATCGATGTTTATCCCTTTTTCGCTAATCGCACCGCAATCGCATTCGCAGCTTCATTGATAGGTTATGTATATTGTTTTATGTGTGTGTGTGTGCTACTTATGTGTTACTTGTGCATGTTTACTTATTGTTTGGTGGTGATTAATCGAAACGCAATGGTAACTCTATCGCAACTCAACTAAATCGCAAACGCTAAACGCAAATTAATTAAGATGATTGTATTTTAGATATAGTATTTTTGTGGTTATTATTAATCTATCGCATCGCTTAATCGACACTCGCTTAAACGCATCGCAACACTCAAAATGCAAAACAAAACGCCGAAACTCAATGTCACACCCCGACCGCGTTAAAACAACGAAACCGCGGCGGAAACGTCGGGGAGTGTTGTAACAGAATCATCGTTTCACAACCATGGATACAAATGTTTCGTTTTATTGAATTATTATGTAATGTACATTGTCTTTAAACCTAAACAAATAAACTACACATTGTTTATAACTGTTTTTAAGTCACTAAGGCCTCGTCTAGGTCCTATGTGACACAAGCTTCCTAGCAAGCAACATCAAGCAATACCACCTCAAACATATGTAAAAATAAAGTCAGCAAAGCAATGCTGGCGAGTACATAGGTTTTATGGGAGTATCGGAACCATGGCTCGTTTATATGTTGCAGTACCTCGTTAGACTACAAGAGTCAAAAGCACAAACCTCGTTTTGAAAAGTGTATTGCAACATAATTTCACCAACTCAAATCAAGATGGATATAGTATATAAAATCTCGTAGCCATGATTCTTAACCGAAAAACATTTTTTTAGTAAAACAATTCGTAAACATCTCGTAAAAACTCGTTAATAAAACTCGTATGGTTTATATCGTTTCAAAAACCTCGTTGTGTGACATCGTTTCAAAATCGTTTCCCTAGTGAACTAAATAATGATACGCAATGTAATATGATAGATGCACTTATATATAAGATGTACCAGCGGCATATCTACCATGCCTTTATCATGCTACACCCGTCCCATTATCTAATCACTACCCAAAACCAATCGTTTAACCAAATCGTTCATCTCGTTTAAATCGTCTCAAATCGTTTAACTCGTCTCGAAATCGTATTCGTTTAAAATTGTGAAACTACTTATGGTCGTCTCGCTAATAACATTCATACCTTCGTGACTCGTCTAACTCGTTTCTCGTATTAACAAACCACCAAAGGGTAAGTTAACAATCATCAGATTCGGTCGTTACCTACATAACCCCCACACATAACCATGGGTGTAGTCTGATAACGGGATTTGTCAGATCCTATGGTACCATAACCTAATACTGGTCGGTTCGGCCAAAATTAATGAATGTCATTCGTTATGTAACTACAACCAACAAGTTCGTTCACATTATCGAAACCGTTATTAGTTTATTATAAACCATCTTAATCGTTTTTGAAATCATCGTTTAAATATCGAAATCGTTTTATTACATATGAATCACCCCAAAACAATTGAAAACACTAAAATAGGGGAACTATGTACTTACATTGAATGAAAAGGTATCCTTTATCTAAAGAACTTAGCGAAGCTCAGGCAAACCAAGGAAATTCAAGTAGTACCTAGTAATCGGATCACTATAAAATAAATCGACACCTAAATCGGAAGATCGGACAAAATGAGGTCTTGTAAACCAAATGAGTGTAGGAACTCATGTGATATTGTTTAACAAAGCCTACATTCTAAATCGGAAACTAACCTAAGTGCTTTCGACCCGTTACGACCCGTTTAGGTAGCTTACGCTACTTTAACGCGTCGTTCGCGTATAACGTGTTCGAGACGTCTAACTAGTCCTGTGACAAGTATTATATGCCCTAACATGTTTATTTATGTTGCATAATCAGTTTAGGTGACAAACATTAGGCTACATATTTTTAAAATCCAATTATGCATGAAAAGGGCATTTTGGTAATTTACCTAAGGCATATAAGCTACCTATCATACAACTACTTAAACTAGGTGATCATAAGGTATAACCTCGGAAGGTTATTCCTTATGCAACTATTGTCACTAAACATGATTGGTCGGATCCTAATGGTCGACCAAACGGATCGAGTTCGAAAGTCTTAGCGGTGGTTTAGACCGCTTGACTTACGACTCTAAACAAGCACTAAACTAAAATTGACGAGCTAAGCATGTTAGAACATGCTTAACTAAGTTAGAAAACAGGTTTTGATATCAAAACAAAGTGTTTTGATACCACAAGTAGTTTGGTTGCAAAATACGCTTAAATGCGCATTTTGACCTAAACTACGACTCGTCACTACGCCTAGTCAACGTGGTAATCAGTAGGTATCGTCACTAAGGACTATAACCGTCGTGATTACGCTCACGTTGCGAAGTTCAAACGAACTTCGTGTTGACCATCTCGTGGTCAAAGCAGAAAGTCAAACATTGTTTGACTTTCACGCTTGAAAAAGCGATAAAAGAACGAAAGAGGACTTACAAAGGGTCCAAATAGATTTGATTCCAAGTTTTCTCACGTAGGTAGTGAATAATCACAAGCACTTAGAGAAATCTCAGATCAAATGTCAGGAATTGAATGAGAGGGGCATGCTATATATAGTTTTTCGCAAACCGTTAGGATCATTTCTTGGAGAAGAGGGAATGATCTAGGCCTTACAAGTGTTAGAGAATGATTGGGGGACTTGTTCTCCACAAAAACCAGCCCATAGCATGAAAAACCATGGATCAAAACCATTGGAACAAGAGTGAATGACCAGATTCAATGTTTCTGCATTTCTGATGTGCTGGGCACTGCTTACGGACCGTAAGCACATCCCCATACGGTCCGTAAGGACCTTGCAGGTCAGCAATTTTCAAAAATGGCAGATTTAGCCCCTGAAGCCCCAAAACTTGGTTTTCGATGCATTTCTAACACGTTTAAGCCCCGTTAACCCCATTTCAAAGCTCTAAAATGAAGTTAAAGTATAGGGAACTTAAAATGTGCTCAGAAATATCTCGGATGTCGGCTCGTTTGGTCGTACGGTTGCGTTGTTCGGTTAATTACGATGGAAGTCGTAACGAACGCAAAAACGATCCAAATTAAGCGACAAATAGAATTTTATCATGCCAATCACTAAATAAAATATTTTAATGATTACATAAATTTTTGGGTGTCCGGATCTATTCAGAACTTAAGATATGCGCGAAAATGCAAACTAATGCACTTTTAGACGCTTTTAGTCCCTGAATGACCAATAAGTTTATTTTTGCGCACCAAACACCTCAAAGCCTATTTCTAAGCTTTGTAAAGGATATTTAGGGCATATTCAACTTATGATCAAGTTCCAGAATGTTCGTTACTATATAAATAGGTATAGTTTCGCAGTTTGACACAAATAGTCCTTGCGATCGAACAAACTTGTTTTCGACACACCAAACCATCCAAAACTTATTTCTAAGTTATGTGAAGGTTATTTAAGGTATGTTAAGCCTATGTCACTATTCTGGAGTGTTTGTCGTGTTAAACTGACTGCGTTTACGCACCCGTTTGCGTATAACCTTCCAGAAAGCGATTTAGAGCTTGAAATCGGAATCGAATCAAATCGTAAAATCATCAAACATAAATACACACATAATAACACCAAAACACATTGTTTTATTAATAATTATCATTGTTTTACACTGTTCTTCGATTACAGAGCACAGTTGTCACAGTTTCCCCTACTTTAGGAAATTTCGTCCCAAAATTTTAACTAGAGGAAACTTGTGAAAACAAATACGGATATTTCGCCTTCATCTGGTCCTCACGTTCCCATGTAAACTCTGGGCCACGTTTGGATTCCCAACGAACCTTGACCAATCGATTCCGTTTGTTCTTCAACTGTCTAACTGCACGGTCAATTATCTCCACAGGTTTCTCGACAAAGTGCATCGTTTCATCAACTTGAATCTCGTCGAGTGGTATGTGAAGATTAGCGTTAGCTAGACACTTTCACAAATTGGACACATGAAAAGTCGGATGAATATTTCCAAGCTCTGGAGGTAGCTCTATTCGATAGGCAATCTTTCCAACTCTTTCAACTATCTTAAATGGTCCAAAAGTTTTCCTTTCTTTCCAAATCTCACCACTCCCTTCCAAGGTGACACCTTGAGTAGGACAAAGTCTCCGACTTGAAATTCTAAGGGTTTGCGTTGCATATCCGCATAACTCTTTTGACGGCTTCTAGCTGTCACAAGATTATCGCGAATTTTCTTGATTTTGTCTGTCGTTTCCAGAATGAGCTCAGGTCCAGTCAGAAGAGCTTCACCGATCTCATTCCAACAGACAGGTGAACGACATTTTCAACCATAGAGAGCTTCGAATGGTGCCATGTTGATGCTAGCATGATAACTATTGTTGTAAGAGAACTCGATCAATGGCAGATGAGAATCCCAATTACCACCAAAGTCTATCACGCATGCTCTAAGCATATCCTCCAAAGTTTGAATCGTCCTCTCGGATTGTCCATCTGTTTGGGGATGATAAGCAGTGCTTAGATTTAGTTGGGTTCCCATAGCAGATTGCATGGCCTTCCAAAAATGAGATGAAAATTGAGCATCACGATCAGATATGATGTCCAAAGGTACACCATGTCGAGATACAATCTCATCAACATAAATCTTTGCAAGTTTATCAGCAGATAGATCCTCGCGAATCGGAATAAAATGAGCTGACTTCGTTAATCGATCGATAACAACCCAAATAGCATCGTGACCTTTAGAAGTACGCGGTAATTTAGTGATGAGATCCATAGCAATGTTCTCCCACTTCCAAACTGGTATCTCTGGTTGTACAAGCAAACCAGAAGGTCGTTGATGTTCAGCCTTGACTTTGAGACAAGTTAGGCATTTCGATACATACAAGGCAACATCTTTCTTCATACCAGGCCACCAGAACTTAGTACGAAGATCCTTGTACATTTTATCAGCACCAGGATGGATAGAATATCGAGACTTATGAGATTCGTCCATCACTAAAGTGCGAAGATCGTCTTGTTTCGGGATCCACAAACGATCCTTGAAATAGAGCAAACCATCGTCCTTCGCTTCAAGCTTAAGCTCAGGATGATGTGATAATTCCTTACCTATCAAATTTTGTGAAACACAAAATTGCTGAGCTAGAAGAACACGAATTTGAATATCGGATAGAGTTTGAACAGAATGAAGCTTGACTCGCTCCTTTCGACTGAGCGCATCGGCTACGACATTCGCCTTACCAGGATGGTAGCGAATCTCGCAATCATAATCGTTTAGGAGTTCAACCCAACGTCGTTGCCTCATGTTCAACTCCTTCTGATTGAGAATATGCTGGAGACTTTTGTGTTTTGTGAAAATCACACACCTCGTACCATAGAGGTAGTGTCTCCAGATTTTTAGAGCAAAAACTACAGCTCCCAACTCAAGATCATGAGTTGTGTAGTTCTTCTCGTGAACCTTCAATTGTCTAGACGCATATGCTATAACTTTGCCTCGTTACATTAGAACACAACCAAGGCCTAAGTTGGATGCGTCGCAGTAGACAACGAAATCATTGTTTCCCTCGGGCAGAGATAGAACAGGAACATCACATAGCTTCTGTTTCAGTGTTTGGAATGCTTCTTCTTGCTTGGGTCCCCACTCAAAAGGCTTATTCTTCTGAGTCAAAGCAGTGAGTGGAACCGCAATCTTTGAGAAGTTCGAAATAAACTGACGATAATAACCAGCAAGACCAAGAAAAGATCGAATCTCTGTGGGTGTCGTCGGTGTGTCCCACTCCTTAATAGCTGCTATTTAGCAAGGATCCACATGGATGCCCTGCTCGTTGACTATATGTCCCAAAAACTGAACTTTTTTAAGCCAAAATTCACACTTGAAGAATTTAGCAAAAAGTTGTTCCTTCTTTAGGAGTTCCAGAGTCAAACGAAGATGTTGCTCGTGATCGGCTCGAGACTTCGAATAAATGAGAATATCGTCGATGAACACGATGATGAACTTGTCTAAATAAGGTTTACAGACCCTATTCATTAAGTCCATAAAGATAGCTAAAGCATTTGTCAAACCAAAAGGCATGACAATGAACTCATAGTGCCCATATCTCGTGCGGAAAGCAGTTTTGGGAATATCTTCTTCGAATACACGAAGTTGATGATACCCAGAACGTAGGTCGATCTTAGAAAAACATGTAGAACCTTGCAGCTGATCAAAGAGATCATCAATTCGAGGTAGGGGATATCGATTCTTGATGGTAAGCTTATTAAGCTCACGATAATCGATAAACATTCGAAAAGATCCATCTTTCTTTTTCACAAAGAGGACAGGAGCTCCCCAAGGTGAATAGCTCGGATGGATGAATCCTTTATCAGATAACTCTTGAAGGTATTTCGATAACTCTTGCATCTCAGAAGGTGCAAGTCGATAAGGTGCTTTCGCAATCGCGTTAGCATTGGGTACAAGATCAATATGAAACTCGACTTGACGAACTGGAGGTAATCCAGGAAGTTCATTAGGAAACACCTCTGGATAATCCCGAACAATCGGAATACCCTGAATACTCTTGCTCTTGCCTTTCTCCTCGGATACGTGTGTTAGAAAAGCAACATATCCTTTTCGTAAATAGCTTTGGGCTTTCGTACATGACATGAGTTTCAATCCACCAGATGGTTTCTCGCCACAAACCTCTCCATCACCAGATGAAAGAGGAATACGAATGATCTTATCGAAACAAACCACCTCAGCATGGTGTTTGGTTAACCAATCCATTCACACGATAATGTCGAAACTCCCAAGTTGCATCTGCGTGAGGTCGATAGGAAAAAGATGGTTATCGAGGTTCAATTGACAATCACGAAGAACAGAATCGAGTACGAGAGGTTTACCAGTAGCAACTTTGACAGATAAGGGTTTCCTCAGTTTAGTTCTAGGTATTGCAAGCAAAGGCTCAAAAGATAAGGAAACAAAACTCCTATCGGCACCAGAATAAAAAAGAACAGATGCAAGTTGATTGTTAACAAGGAACGTACCGTTAACAAGAAAGGTACTAATGACAACGAGGTTGTCAGCTCGAGCCTTGTTTGCATCCAGATTGAATGCTCGTCCACGAGCGGGATCGACAATTGGAAAAACACAAGAGGTATCGAAAACATCGACAAAACACAAGGGATGCGATCATTCGTTTGTTACCTCGAACAAACAAACGACACGCAGTGACTAATCAAAGTAAATGGGACATAATAATGTATCACTGCCGACATGCTCGCCTATAAGTGAACACTCACCCCAAGAGTTCCCAGGTAAGAGTGACCGGTCCGATACTGCGGATTTGTACGAACACTCTAGCCTTAGACAGAAAACTCAGGGTACAGGCATTCACTCTTCCAGTTTGCACGTGTTCACATTATTTAGACCCAAACTTTGACGAGATTTTGAAAAACTAAGAGGGTTCAAAACCTTATAACAAAGGGTTTAAAACCTAATAATCAATCATCCAAGAATAGATGATTAATTTTCGAAGCGGATTCGAAAATTGTGTTCTCGTTGTGGTTATCACCTAAGGATAGGTGATGGTATTGTTTTAAAATCTAAACACAAGTAAACTTGCGTTAGGGTCCTAGAAAGTTATAGTCTAGGTCAAAGCATTACTAATAACCTAATTCCCTATAACCATTGGCTCTGATACCAACTCTTCTGTCACACCCCAACCGCATTAAAACAACGAAACCGCGGCGGAAACGTCGGGGAGTGTTGTAACAGAATCATCGTTTCACAACCATGGATACAAATGTTTCGGTTTATTGAATTATTATGTAATGTACATTGTCTTTAAACCTAAACAAATAAACTACACATTGTTTATAACCGTTTTAAGTCACTAAGGCCTCGTCCAGGTCCTATGTGACACAAGCTTCCTAGCAAGCAACATCAAGCAATACCACCTCAAACCTATGTAAAAATAAAGTCAGCAAAGAAATGCTGGCGAGTACATAGGTTTTATGGGAGTATCGGAACCATGGCTCGTTTATATGTTGCAGTACCTCGTTAGACTACAAGAGTCAAAAGCACAAACCTCGTTTTGAAAAGTGTATTGCAACATAATTTCACCAACTCAAATCAAGATGGTTATAGAATATAAAATCTCATAGCCATGATCCTTAACCGAAAAACATTTCGTAAACATCTCGTAAAAACTCGTTAATAAAACTCGTATGGTTTATATCGTTTCGAAAACCTCGTTGTGTGACATCGTTTCAAAATCGTTTCCCCAGTGAACTAAATAATAACCCGCAATGTAATATGATAGATGCACTTATATATAAGATGTACCAGCGGCATATCTACCATGCCTTTATCATGCTACACCCGTCCCATTATCTAATCACTACCCAAAACCAATCGTTTAACCAAATCGTTCATCTCGTTTAAATCGTCTCAAATCGTTTAACTCGTCTCGAAATCGTATTCGTTTAAAATTGTGAAACTACTTATGGTCGTCTTGCTAATAACATTCAACCCTTCGTGACTCGTCTAACTCGTTTCTCGTATTAACAAACCACCAAAGGGTAAGTTAACAATCATCAGATTTGGTCGTTACCTACATAACCCCCACACATAACCATGGGTGTAGTCTGATAACGGGATTTGTCAGATCCTAGGGTACCATAACCTAATACTGGTCGGTTCGGCCAAAATTAATGAATGTCATTCGTTACGTAACTACAACCAACAAGTTCGTTCACATTATCGAAATCGTTATTAGTTTAATATAAACCATCTTAATCGTTTTTGAAATCATCGTTTAAATATCGAAATCGTTTTATTACATATGAATCACCCCAAAACAATTGAAAACAGTAAAATAGGGGAACTATGTACTCACATTGTGTAGGTCCCTCGGAGGTTGAGGTTAAACCTTATCCTTGTTATGTGTAACACACTAGCAAGTGCGGAATCCAAGCTAGAATGCAAACCGGTAGTTTATATGAGAACACAAGCTACAAAGAGAAAGGTAGACACACGAGATATCAAAGTTTTCTCTTGTATTTCAGTGGACACGGTTACAGCCCTTGACCAAACTGAAAATGCTCTCTACAAGACCAAGTTCACTCACATAATGAAGTGAACACATTACATATATACCCATAACAGATCGTCTGGTCGAAGGATCAGATTGTCTGATCGAAAGATCATCTATCGATCAGAAACCTACCGAAGGATCCACATATACCTCGAAGGATGATATATCCTTCGAGGTCCATCTACATCCATCGAAGGTTATCCTTCGAGCTCATCGAAGGATATAAACAATCCTTCGATGACTCATCCTTCGACACAAAACATGTTACAAACATATTCTAACTGTTTGACCAAGTCAAACCAGGAGGATGGTTGACTTGGTCAAACTTACATCAAAACACACATACAAACCAACAAAAGACGTAAACAAGACTAACAAAAGACATCGTTTTATACCATTACTAAATACAGACAAAGTACAGACACAAGTGCACCAACAAACTCCCCCTTGGCTGTAGCTTTGTCTCGATCTTCGTGTCTTCACGTCTCTGACGTCCTTTCAACCGTTAAGTGATGCGTTGACCATGCACTTCCCGCTTTCACAAGTAGATTGAAACAATACAAAGCCATCTTCTGAAACTTCATTGCTTATTCCCGATCCCTAACCAAGTAGTTGATCTCGTGATCCTTAAGAACAATAATATCCGACCTGGACATGTTAGTAATCCACATCGGATCTATCATTCGAAAGTTCTCCTGACTGTCTTGGAATAAGATCACCGCTTCTCCAGTATCTGCATCATAAACCCAGCAACGAAAGTTACCCAGAAAATCTGTCCTCATTTTCAACAACGGTATTTTCTTCATCAACTTCGGAGGATCATAAACCAATCGATAACGAGCAGTATTTGTATCTGGATCAAGCGTAAACCTGATCTGCTCGTATCGAGGAAACTGCGGCTTGTATAGCGGATCCTTCCAACCTCTTCTTCGTTCCAACCTGATCTTCTTGGCGAACAGATTCACCATCTTGTCTTCGACTCGATTAATAACCCTCAGCTGAGCCAAAACTGCAACATCATAATAAGGAAGTGAAAGAATGCTGAGAAGAGACCTGAAGTACTGAAGGCCGCATTCTCGCTTCACAACCATGCAGTGAAGCTCCTTGATGAACATCCAGCTGATAATACGACCCCGAGCCGGATTCTTTTCCAGATTCATGTAGTTGACCTGATCCAACGGAGGGAGCGGAGGAGGATTCCTAGCTAGGAAATCCGCTCGCCATTCGTTCACGGTCTTCTCACGGTTTTCTTGAGCTGTAGGAGAATCTGAAGAAGGATTAGCAAATTCTGCTGTCTTTGCTGCCACAAACTCATCATCAAGTGCATTAAACTCCGCATTATCTTGACCAACATAAACAGGACGTTCCGGATCCGAACCGATGAAGATTTCTTCAATCGTAGAGAAATCGGTTTCGTCCGGAACTAACGGAGTAGCATCGATCGACTTCAAGTCAACTTCATCCAATTCCTTCAGAGCTAATACACGTTCATCAGACATCTCTGTAACGTGTTCTCCCTCTTCTAATAGTTCACCCGTGACTGGATGATACTGTTGAACAATTGAGGATTCAGGGAGATCGGTAAACGCTTCCGGTTCAAGACTAACATGTTCAAACCCTGCCGAAGCTTCCAACGTTTTAGTCTGTTCAGACGGACCAGTAGTAGCTGTTGGAGGAGCAGTAGGAGCATCTTGAGACGTACCAGACCCACCTGCAGCACCGGATGCAGTTGCACCGGAACCTGAGGCAGCTAGTTGATCAGGATTTGTTGCATCATCGTCTTTGTCATCGCCATGCTTTGAGGGAACGATGCCTAATGCGTTGCACCTTTCATACCAAAGCGTACCTACTTTGTAATCAATTTTCTTGAAGTTTGCGTGGACAGGCTTGAAGGCTTCTATTAATCGATCATCACGATTTTTATAGCGATCCGACAGCTCTTCATGCTTCTGCTTTAACACTTTTGCCTCATGCTCTAACACAGTGCTATGCCCTTTCATTATCTCAACTTCCCTATCACGAGCCCTGTTTGCTTCTTTCAGTCTTTCAATCTCTAGAGCTTGTTCTTTTATCTTAAGATTCTGTGCACTAACAATTGAGACTAGCTTGTTGTGTGCCTCCACATCCTGTGTTCGCTGTACACGATACTCTTCAATCTTTCTAGTATGCCGAATGACTAAGTTACCCAATTCACTGATTTGTTCGATCAGGAAGTGAATTTTCTCAGCTTCAGACAAACCAGACAATGTTTCTGCTAGAGTCGGCCGTGAAGGCTCAGGTCCTGAGAAGCCAGACTGACCAGATGGACCGGAAGTACCTGTTGGACCAGTAATAACAAGAGGAGGACGTGTGTGTGTACCTGAGACAGGAGTTGCAGGCGGCTGTTGATCAACAGTCACCGTGCGTGTCCCAGAAGACGTCTGCGGAGAAGAGACCAGCTCCAGCATCTCTGATGTAGTTAATTGATCACTGACAGGTGGTAGCTGATGCTCTGGAGGCGTTGAATGCTGGATCGAAACAGGTATAGGGGCATCACCAGCAGTTTCACCCATTGACCCTGATCCGTCCTTTGATTTATTTGAAGTACGAGTACCCTGTTTTCTTGCTTTCCTCTTCTTTCTAACGAAACCAGGAGCAGCAGGAATATAGTCATCATCTTTGTCAGATTCTGCGGTACTAACCGGTTTCTCTATACGTTCAAAGCCACGAAAATTCCCGCGCTGATCATAAGCCTTTCGCATCCCTGGTGGAGGAGGATTATCATCCTCAGAAGACGAATCATCATCACCAGAACCTCCTTCATCATCAGAAGACGAACTGCTTTCATCCACCAACTTCCTCGGCTCGTCCACCTTACCTTTACCTTTGTCGGTCGTATCATCGCCTGACCGACTTGCAGGACCACCATCTCCACCTGCACTACCCCGAACATCAGGATCGACAAACACTCCTTGAACTTCTTCCGCAACAACATTCACATCAATTTCAGCATGTGTTGCAGCACTGGAACTGCCAGCAGACTTCTTGCTCGATGCTTTAATTCCGTGCTTAGCCTCGAGTTGAGTGTTAGCCAACGCAATTAACCTGGGCTCTTCATCATCAGAATCACTTGCATCTCGACGCCACTTGTTGTTCTGTGGTGCCTCGTAGGTCGGAACATCGAGGTGACCAATAAGTTTTCTGACTGGATCGGATTCCTTATACTTAGACATAGACTTGAAGATCAGCAATGTACGCTCGTTCATCGGATTCACTGGTAGAACATCTGCTTCAACTTTGGGAAGATCCGGAATCTGATATAACCAAAACTTGGTTGACGACCGTTGATTTGCTGACGAAAGTGGCCTGCGGGCATTCTCTTTCAGATTGTCAAAGATGTAACGTGATATGTTGAACGGCTTGTTCAGAATTAAAGCCGTAAACAATCCCGTCAATTCAATAGGCGACAAATCATATCCAGACCATTTGTTGCTCAGACAGTGAATAAGAATATGCAATAAAAACTTGTATCGTAGCGGCATGAACCCTTTGTTTATTTGATTTGCTAGCACATTCTCGGAGTAACCTAGCCTCATCAATAAACCACGCTGACATTGTAAATCAATAGAAGTCGAATCTTCTGGTTGATCTCCCAATTGCAAACGCGCTCTGATGGTGTTCTCGGTGATCACCACGGGTTTCTCAGTAACGAATCCTCTAATCACTTCTTGGTTATTCACTGTTTCAACCACAGCAGAATTCCAGAATTCCTTGATCTGAGACTGGTAAGCGGTGTGTTGTGTAGTAATTGCATAGTTGATTCGTGCTCGATGAAGATACTCCATTATCCCCTTGTATTCCGGACTAACTTTGTCTTCCGGTTGCAGATACGCGGCCATGTTGTGTCTTGGCTCGGACATAGATTCAACTTCGGACTTTTCTTTCTTAGTTGGTTTTGCCCGTTCCTTCTTCCCTTTCGGTGCCATTTCTGTTCATGAAAAACAAGAACACGTAATGAGAAAACAGTCAAACAGTCAACAAGGATTTCACACTTAGAAAGATTTCAGTTTCTTGAAAAATTTCTAAGTGTTGTTTCCTCGAAGGATTCCATTTAGACATCGAAGGATTTACACTTGGCTCGAACGATGACAATTTGATCGAAAGATGTTATTTTCCTCGAAAGATGAAAGACCTTATCGAAGGATCAACTTTCGAAAGATCATAAATTTTGAAAGATATTTTGGTCAATCGAAAGATCTGACCAATCGAAGGATGATCCTTCGAAAAGTTTAGTATCCTTCGAGTCTCACTTCGAAGGATAATTTGCAGTCCATCTATCGAGGTTAAGAACATCATCTTTCAAGATCGGCGTGTTTTCCGGTGACACTGTTCATCGGCGTGTTTTCCGGTGGTTGTTTTTAAGTGTGTTTTAAACCACGTAAAAACATTAACATCAAACCATTTAAGAACATCAACATTAAAATCAATCCCGGACACTAATCCTAACTCGGATACTAACACAGACACAGTTACCGATTATCCACAAGAACACACTATGGTTAACCCAAACCCAAAACCCTTGACATCAAGAACTACCATCCCATCATTTTCATAAGTATGATCAGATGAGATGTTCATGTTGATGTTTGTTAAAGTATTGGGTTATCCTACCGTGATTGTTGTTGTAATCCTGATACTCTAACTTTTGTTTCGATTTTGGCAGAGTTTTGGTAGGATCAGAGGATTTTTGTGTGATGAAATTTGACTGTTATGTTGAAATGAAGAAGATGACCCACTTTTATACTCTGACCTCGAAACTCGAACCGCCTCGAAGGATCAATGACCTTTCGAAAGATGAAAGGTGTTTCGAAAGATGAGACTTTGGGTCGAAGGATCCAGATTTGGATCGAAGGATACCAGATATTTGTGGATCTGGATCGAAAGATACCAGATATTTGTGGGGACCCTCGAAGGATATCTTTCGACCTGATCCATCTTTCGAAAAGTCTGATCAGCTCGAAGGATCCAATTGGTCAAATCCTTCGACCAATTCATCTTTCGAGCATCAAGATTGACTTTCATTGACTTTCATTGACCATCTGATCTTTCGAGGGCCATTGCTTCCTCGAAGGATCAGATTTTCACCAACACTTTGGATTTTGGGAATTTGCAATTCAAACCCTTCAAATTCTTAAAAATTTTCAGAAACGACCGTTTTGAAAAATTGCCCGTTATGAAGTTCTGCAAAGGTCAGTTTTATGAAGTATTTCGGCTTGCCAGGTATCGAATCGAGCACCAACATCAGTTAATCAAAAATAAGATTAAATTGAAAATCTTTTTGGATTTTGATAAAATAAAAGACAACAATTTTAATATCCTTTGAATGTTATCAAACGACATCACCGCTAATGTCGTGTTGATATGCACCAAACGACAAAACTGTTTAAAATAAGACAATAAAAGTTAAGCAGTAAAGAAATATGTACAAGCACAACAATATTTTTGCGAGTTTCTGGTGAAGAGAATCATATCAGCTAGCGGTCTTTTGTCAAAACATATTTCCTTTTAAAATTCTTTTACAGAAGTGGATAAGTATTCTACCACAATTACCGATATTGTTATCCACTTAAACTCAGTGATCAAGTGTAATCATAATACATTGAGATACATTTAAGGTATGATTTATACTTACCGACCGGTGTTCATCCACTCACGACACATTCCCGTATCAAGGTATGCACGAGAGTTCATCTTACTGGCGAGTATACCGTTTATCATCCGTTTTTAACGTATATAAAATGTGAACAAGTCACTTATTTGAGTTTGAAAACCAAGCCCTATGTGATGAAATCACTTATTGATGAGAAACTTGATTTTCAAATGCATGAGGGCACAGGAGCAAGTCCGTGAACAGGTCAGTACTTCCGTACAGCAGAGAGACGAACTTGACTCCCGGATAAATGTGATATTTTATCACTTATTTGTTTGGACATGTGATTGTTTATCACTTATTGAGGTCGTATGCAGTATGTACACGTATGTATGGTATCATGGAAGAACTAGACTTTGTCTTTTATAGAAACAACCATGATACCCAGATGATAAACAGCATAAACCCCGAATATCTCAGAACCTCGGCAATCTATCAAACGAAATTTCGGTACCAAGACCATATGCCAATGAGCGGTTCCCACGCGGTTTTCAGTTCGTTATGTTTATATCTCCTGCATACTTTAAACTGATCGTGAGTCTACCGGTACATCATTAGTAGAGCTACTTATCATTTTCTTTTCTTTTGATTTCTAGAAACATGTTTCGACCGACCTCTGATGTAATATCATTTTCTCTTATATTACCAAGAAACTCATTTTTGTTTTTCTATTGTTTTTGTGTTTTTCTGAATTTTCTCCCCCTTAAATGCAGAAAGTAAATAAAGTAAAGACATATTTTTGTATTTTTGTGGTTTTTCAATGTTTTTTGTATTTTTCTTGAAGCTTTCTCCCCCTAAAATTCAAAAATAAAATAAAGTAAAAACATATTTTTGGATTTTTGATTTTAGAAAAATATTTACAAAAACGATTTCCCGATGTCGGTTACTCTTGCTTCACCTTTATGCCGTTTACCAAAAGTAAATAATCGAATCTTGATTTATCAAATGCTTTGGTAAAAAGGTCGGCACGTTGGTGATCGGTATGAATGTGAACCACATCGATAAGTCTCTTTTCAAAGCAATCACGTATGAAGTGATATTTAATATCGATGTGTTTCGTTTTTGAGTGCTGTACAGGATTTCTAGTGATCTGTAAAGCAGCTTCATTATCAACATAAATAGGAGTAGTTAGGAATTCAAAACCGTAGTCCCGCATCTGTTGTTGGATCCATAGAACCTGGGAGCAGCAACTAGACGCAGCAATGTATTCCGCTTCACATGTAGACGTAGCCACACATGTCTGCTTCTTGCACTGCCAAGTGACTAGGCGGTTGCCTAAGAACTGACATCCTGCTGTAGTTGATTTTCTATCTTTCTTGCAGCCGCCGAAATCAGAATCACTGTAAGCCTTGAGATCGAAGTTATCATCCTTAGGGTACCATAACCCGGTGTCAGGGCAACCCTTCAGATAACGAAAAATCCTTTTGACAGCAGCATAGTGAGAGACCTTCGGATTTGCTTGGTATCTGGCGAGAAGGCACGTTGGATACATAATGTCGGGTCTTGATGCGGTGAGATACATTAAAGATCCAATCATAGCACGATAAAGTGAAGAGTCCACAGCTTCTCCTTTTTCATCCGGAGTAATCCCGTGATTCTGCGGAAGAGGAGTAGAAATTGGCTTCGAATCGGACATCTGGAACCGGCTCAAGATGTCTCCGACGTACTTGGTTTGATGGATAAAAATTCCAGATTCGGACTGATTAACTTGCAAACCCAAGAAGAACGTCATTTCACCCATCGCACTCATCTCGAATCGATCTTGCATCACCTTCTCAAATTCCTTGCATAACTTATCATCGGTAGAACCAAAGATAATGTCATCGACGTATACCTGTACCAACAGAAGATCTTCACCTTTTTCCTTGATGAAGAGGGTACAATCGATCAAACCCCGTCTAAACCCGTTGTTCAGCAGATAGGTAGACAGTGTCTCATACCAGGCTCGAGGTGCTTGATGAAGACCATATAACGCCTTGTTAAGTAGTAAAACCCTGTCAGGATGTAATGGATCTTCAAACCCTGGTGGTTGCTCGACGTATACTTCCTCTTCGACAACTCCGTGAAGAAAAGCACTTTTAACATCCATCTGGTACACCTTGAATTTCTTGAAGGATGCGTAGGCTAGAAAGATTCTAATAGCCTCCAGACGTGCAACAGGTGCATACACTTCATTGTAGTCAATACCTTCTATCTGACTGAAGCCTTGAACAACTAACCTTGCTTTGTTTCGGACAACAATCCCACGGTCGTCCTTCTTGCACTTAAACACCCAACGAGTTCCGATCTTCTTGTAGTGGTCGGGCCTATCAACCAATTTCCATACGCCCAACTTCTCGAACTGCTGAAGTTCTTCTTGCATGGCTTCCACCCAGGAATCATCTTTCAATGCCTCCTTCCAAGATCTAGGCTCTTCTTGGCTAACATAGCAGGCGAAAGACCAATCATTTTGTTGTCCCGATTCTCGTATCTCAGCATACAAACCAGCATTTTCGTTATTTCTGATTTGATTCCTTGTCCTTACACCACTGAGAACATCACCTATAATATTCTGCTGAGGATAAATGTTATGAATTCGAGTTTCAGGAACTAGAGGAATTTCAACATTGGTCCTCAAGTTATTGATATTTAAATTCCCGATATCATTCTGAAGCTGTTGAGTTGTGGAAGATGATGCATTTTCTTCTTGGACAATTGGCGCAGACACTGGATCCATTGCTTCTGAAGTACCTTGAACCGGACCCCGTGCTTCACCATCATTTGCATCAACATACTCCTCATCTTCCAATGACAAATTGTAGTCAACAGCATCATTAAACACCTCATTTGAAACGAGATTGTTGACAGAAGAAGCTGCTTGAGAGTCAACAATGATTGGGCGAACTAACTGAGAGCCAGTCGCATTCTCGCTTTCAGACAACATTTGAGCAATTGCATTGTCATCATCAAATGTCGGCAGATTAAATGAGTCGAAAAGACCATCATAATCGAACATCCATGGATCTCCAGAAGGCTTCGGTGGATTAGAATATCTTTGAACTTTTACTTCACCCCATTCTTCAATCTTCTTGGTAGTCAGGTTCCATACTCGCAGATTAGGAGTAGCATACCCAAGGAAGTAACCTTCGATAGCTTTGGCACCAAACTTCCCGTCAGGCTCAATCATGGTACATGGTGCACCAAAAGGTTCTAGATATTCCAAGTCAGGAGTCTTCTTGTGTAGGAGTTCGAAGCACGTTTTGCCATGTCTTTTCACTGTGAGAACCCTGTTTAACGTGTAGCAAGCCGAGGCAACAGCTTCAGTCCAGAATCGAACTGGAAGCTGAGACTCAACCAACATGGTTCTTGCAGTCTCAATTAAGGTTCTGTTCTTTCTTTCAGCGACTCCGTTTTGTTGTGTCGTGTACCGAGAGCTGTATTCATGAAGGATTGCTTTTGCAGTGCAAAATTCATCCATAACCCTGTTTTTGAACTCGGTTCCGTTGTCGCTTCGAATTCGCCTCACCTTTAGATTATAAAGATTTTCCAACAAGGTGATCATATTCTTTAGAATTTCTGGAGTCTCGCTCTTGTGGACCATGAAAGCAACCCATGAAAATCTTGAATAGTCATCAGTGACTACCAAGCAGAAAACTTCCCCGTGCACACTCTTGTGTTTGACTGGGCCGAAAAGGTCCATATGCAGACGTTCGAGTGGCATGTTTACAGTGTTAACCTTCTTCAATGGATGTGATTTCTTGATCTGCTTCCCTTTTTGACACGGCACACAGACATCTTGAAGTTGAAAGTTCTTCACATTGACACCTCTCACCAGATTGTTTTTGACAAGGTGATTCATTTTTCTGAGGTGAATATGACCCATCCGTCTGTGCCAAGAGATCGTCTCCTTTTCAGTGGCTTGAAATAAAGCAAGTAACTTGTTTGGACTTAGTTATTGCTTGGCTCATATCGAGGACATACAAATCATTAACTCTTGGTGCTGATAAGAGAATCCATTCTGCGGGAATCTTGAATCCTGGCTTCAGCACATAACAACCGGCATCATCAAAATGCACGGTGAACTTCTTGTCGCATATCTGAGAAACACTCAGGAGATTGTGATCCAACTGTTGCACATAATTGATTTTGTTGAAACTCACAACTCCATTTGAGATCATTCCCTCACCGGTGATATACCCTCCTTTGTCTCCAGCAAACGCAACATATCCTCCTCTTATACTTCGCACATCAAAAAGAAGACGATAGTCGCCCGTCATGTGCCTGGAAGCCCCATTATCAACAATCCAATGACTATTAATAGTTCCTCCTGGAGCCGCCTGCACATGCAACTAACTTATCAGTTTGAGAGGGGGACCCAAGCCTTTGTGGACTTGGGTCGTCCTTGATCATCAAGGAAAGTGATTTCAATCACTTGATGATTAGGAAAAAGAACCTGTGGTGCTCCCCCTGATTGAATTACCTGCTTTTGCTTCCAAGCTGTTTGTCCTTTACCAGTATTTGAATTTATTGTTTTAGCATTTACTGGTTTTACAGTTGCAGGTTTTGCTTGTACAGGTTTTTCTTCTTTGACCTCTGATTTTAAGGCCTTTTCAGTTACCTTTTGATTCTTTTGCTTTAACTTCTTTTCCCTTTCTTTCAAGACACGTAGGTCTTGTTTCGGGGAAACTGGCCGTTTTTGGTAATTGATTTCTTGTGGAGCACTCGTTTTTGACTTCAGCTTTTGCACGTATGGGAAATATCTTACAATATGCCCAATTGTGCCACATTCAAAACATGTTCTCCGCTCTACAAACTTCGGAGAAACATGTTGATGACCAGACGGAGAACCAGACAATGAACTTTGTGATCTAGATGTGCTTGGACCTAAATCACATCCGTTGGTGTGTTGGGTGTAATTATTCTGATCATTTCGTTTTAAAATTCTAACTTGTTTTACAAAATCAACGTTAGATTTATTCTGAAATGTTTCAAGTTTGTCTGAACCCGTGGATCCAACAAAGTTCATTTTCGGTTCTCGTTTCTTAACAGGATCTCTTTTGTTTTGCACCTTTTGTTGTTGAACCTTAGGTTGCTCAACCTTTGATTGTTGAATTTTAGGTTGTGCAGCCTTAGGTTGAGTAGCCTTAGACTGTTCAACTTTTGGTTGTTGAACCTTTGGTTGCTCAGTCTTAGGCTGCTGAACTTTAGGTGCTTGAACATTCTTGTTCTGAGCCTTCTTTCCCTGTACCTGACCCTTACCCTTTCCGGAGTTGACTTGTTGTTTTCGCTCAATTGGTAGTTTTTGATTTCCGTATTGTTTTCTAATTTGTTCACACGGAATTGGATCACATTGAGTGACGGTAAATTTGCCACTTTTGTTCCCCAAAAACTTATCAGTGCATCCTTCAAAAATTTGCTCAATTAAATCTTGATTTACATTTTTAATTGGAAAATCTTTGTTAGAGTAGATTTTGCTATCTCCTTTGAGCGTGTACAACAAATTATTCCCTTCAAGGCTAGATACAGTGGACTCCATTGCTTTTGACATTTCAGTCTTACTCGGTTTCACTGGTGGATCACACAAGATGTAATTCTCGATTGATATCTGTTGTAACCGAGTTAGACTGTTGTTTCACAATTTCTTCAGATTCATCGTCCGAAGAATCAGCATCCTCAATAATGGGAGGACTGTGTTCCTTATCACACGATGAATCTGTCACATTCTCAGATTCTGATTGACCTGAGGATGATGTACCAGTTGTGAACCCGAGGCCTGCTGCAAAGTCATCTAGACCGAGTGGCACAGTAGGTTCAAAACGGGGCATATCCTCGTCATCGGGCAATTTGGAGTAATTGTGATTCATTGGGGGAGGACATGATTTGAATCCAATACATTTGACATCCCCCTTTTCCTTTTGAACTTTAATGATGTGATCCAATACATAGCGGGAATTGGAATAGCTTTCCAGTTTCTGCTTAATTGTCTCACATTCACATCGAGCTGTTGCTAACTCTACCATTTGCTTTTCAATTGTGTCAATAAGATTATTGTTAGCATGTTGTTTTCTCAAAACAGACTTTTGTAATTCTGAAACATCATGTCTTAATGACGCAATTGTTGCTTTAAATTCCTTTTCATTTCTGGTTAAAAACAAGTTAGCTTTGGTTGCTTTAGAAAGATCTACAATCAATTCTTGATTGTGTTTGTGTGTGATTTCAAACTGACTTTCCTTTTCAGCATATTCTAAACACTTTGCACATTCAATAGGAGCAGAAATAGAGTCAGAATTAGTATCACATACCTGAGAAGTCTGACCTTCTACGTGAGCCATAAAGGCTGTATGAAAAGAAAAAGATCCATCTTCAGAGAAGAACTGAGCAAGCTTCTCGGAAGTTCCAGCAGATTTCTGGCAGAGAATAGATCTCCTCTTGCATAATGCTTCAGCTTCAGCCAAAAGCTCATCAACCTCCAAATCTAAAGTATCACTTGATAAATCACCAGCATCAAGTGATTCCCCATCCATGCTCCCACTATAACCCGAACTATCTTCATCTTTAGCATAACATGCTGTTCCACCATTTCCTCCTTCTCCAAGCTGAAGGTTCCAGTTGCAGATTTCATCAGCTTGAACAACCAATCCTCTGTGGGGATTAGTGTTTGTGGATTCAGATGCATTTCCTCCAACGGGAACTATTGATCTGACAGTATTGTTGTTCTGTTGCTGTTGTGGCTGTCCTTGATTCCTGAAGGGATTCTGATTTCCTTGCTTAGGTGGCTTCTGACACTCCCGCTTGAAGTGACCCTTTTCACCACAATTGAAGCAAGTGACAACATTCTTATCAAAACCATACTTGGTGTTCTTGTTGCTTTCCAAGTTGGTTCTCCCCGTCCTTTCCATAAACTCCTTTGCTCTTCGAATTGCACTAGCAAGAGCCCATTTGATATCCATCATTTCAAACTCTTCTTTATCCACTTACTGATAATCTTCATTGGTTAGATTGATATTCCCAATCTGACCTGCGACCAATCCACAATAAGCACTAACCAAGGTGTTCAACATCTCCATATGCTCCTTGGCTATTTCGACACTGACTTTAGAAAAGTTGGAAGTGTCTAATCTGACTGTGTTCGGATTGGAAGTGGCGTGAAAGTTTGAAGAGCTTCCATAAAACCCTTGCTGTTGCGGTTGTTGCTACTGAGCTCTGCTTGGGTCTAAGAAAGGCGGTTGTGTGAATTGCTGAGCTGTCGGTGTCGGTTGCACATACTGTTGTTGAGAAGAAGAATCTGGTCTTGAATACATCGTGTATGCTGAAGGATCAAACTGATTTGTTGTGGAAGGTCTGATGTTTGAGATGAAAGCTGATTGAAGCTTCGCGTGTTGAGAGGCTGGTTTTTCTCCACTTATACCTCCTGCAATCCCATAGTACATCTCTGGATTTTGAGGAGTTAGAGTTCTTTTTGCCTTAAGCTTTTCTTCTACGTCCTTGTTCTCCAATTTTTGAATTAACTCATAAACGGTGATTGTGTCTAGAACACCATTTTCTTTGAGAATTTCAAGAAAACTGCTCCATTTTGATGGTAAGCTATCAGTGAATCTCTTCACCATTTCTTGTGGAGTGGCAGTGACTCTAAAAGCAAACATCTCGCTCAACAAGTGATGGAACCTTGTAGATAACTCTGCCAAAGTCTCATTCTCCATACACGTGAATCCTTCAAACTCTTTCTTCAGTAATTCTTGCTTGATCTTTCTAGATTGAGCATTTCCTTCACATCGTAATGTGAGCATATCCCACAAGCTTTTAGTAGTCGTGCAGTAAACAAACTGGTGGTAGATGTCTCTGTGAAGAGCTTGTGTCAGAATCATGAATGCTTTCTTTTCTAATTTAAATTTCTTCTTATCTTCATCAGACATAGTGCTGTAAGTTTGTGGATTAGATCCTGCAACTTCCAAATCATTGTCAAATGCAGTGAAGAAGCACATCCATAGATCTTGACCTTGCCCCTGAACATAAGTTCTTAGCCTTTCTTTCCACCATCCCCAATCATTGATGTGATTTAGCTTTGGCGGTTTTGTGCTTGTACCAGTTTCATTGTCGTTCTGCATCATTGCTTGAATGCTGCTGCTTTGATTTGTGACCAATGCCCATTGATTTGCAGTTATCATTGCAGCTTGAGGTGGGGCAATAGCCTGCATCCATGCAGTTTTGTTAAAATCTGACGCAAATTGAGTAGCTGATGATTGCGTATCTGATGATTGTGGAGTCAAAGTTGTTTGAGTCCATGCAGTTGGATCCCACTGACCGTTTGTTCCCATTTTATAAAAATTAATATATTAAGTGAAAATTGATTTAAAATTTGAAAAACAAGTTTTCCCCTTTTTAAAATTTAATTTTCACAAACTATGTTAATATCTCGAAGGATAATAACCAGTCGAAGGATAATAACCAGTCGAAGGATCCCTGATCGAAAGACCTGAAAAACACAAGCTTGTTAAACTTAAACAGACTAGGATCGAAGGATCAATACTTGTTCGAAGGATCAACAGTGTTCGAAAGATCACTGTTGAATTTCGAACAATGATTTCGAAAGATTCTCCAATCGAAGGATCCTTATCCTTCGAATAAGAACTGTAGATCGAACAATATATCCTTCGAAAAGATTCCTTGGATCGAAGGATAAGTCACAGACTTCGAAGGATGTTCGAAGGATGATTATCTATCGAACCTCCTTTGATCGAAAGATGATCTTTCGACTTCGAAGGATATCCTTCGATCTGTACGGACACAGCTGACAAAAAGGTGACAGGTTGGTGAAAAGGTGATTGGTTGGTAGAGAACTTTCGGCAGAAAGGTATGTTCAGACCATACTTTCTACCAACTCAGATTTGACCAAAAAAATATTGCCTAAAAAGGAAGGTTCTTATCCAGAAAACCGGTCACCGGAGTAAGCCGGAATTTGGCCGGAAATTACCAAACTTCTTAAAAACAAGTTTTTAAGTTACCCAACCCGTCCTTTAACACACCCGGTTAGTTTAGAACACGTTTTTACGTCTAGGAATGCAAGAAAAACACTAAAAACGGGTGCTAAACCATGTGAGTTTTGTCCAAACACTCCAAAGTCTTGTATAAACTCGGTTTTTAACAAGGAAAAGAGCCACGGCTCTGATACCACTTGTAGGTCCCTCGGAGGTTGAGGTTAAACCTTATCCTTGTTATGTGTAACACACTAGCAAGTGCGGAATCCAAGCTAGAATGCAAACCGGTAGTTTATATGAGAACACAAGCTACAAAGAGAAAGGTAGACACACGAGATATCAAAGTTTTCTCTTATATTTCAGTGGACACGGTTACAGCCCTTGACCAAACTGAAAATGCTCTCTACAAGACTAAGTTCACTCACATAATGAAGTGAACACATTACATGCCTATATATACCCATAACAGATCGTCTGGTCGAAGGATCAGATTGTCTGATCGAAAGATCATCTATCGATCAGAAACCTACTGAAGGATCCACATATACCTCGAAGGATGATATATCCTTCGAGGTCCATCTACATCCATCGAAGGTTATCCTTCGAGCTCATCGAAGGATATAAACAATCCTTCGATGACTCATCCTTCGACACAAAACATGTTACAAACATATTCTAACTGTTTGACCAAGTCAAACCAGGAGGATGGTTGACTTGGTCAAACTTACATCAAAACACAAATACAAACCAACAAAAGACGTAAACAAGACTAACAAAAGACATCGTTTTATACCATTACAAAAATACAGACAAAGTACAGACACAAGTGCACCAACACATTGAATGGAAAGGTATCCTTGATCTAAAGAACTTAGCGAAGCTCAGGCAAACCAAGGAAATTCAAGTAGTACCTAGTAATCGGATCACTAGAAAATAAATCGACACCTAAATCGGAAGATCGGACAAAATGAGGTCTTGTAAACCAAATGAGTGTAGGAACTCATGTGATATTGTTTAACAAAGCCTACATTCTAAATCGGAAACTAACCTAAGTGCTTTCGACCTGTTACGACCCGTTTAGGTAGCTTACGCTACTTTAACGCGTCGTTCGCGTATAACGTGTTCGAGACGTCTAACTAGTCCTATGACAAGTATTATATGCCCTAACATGTTTATTTATGTTTCATAATCAGTTTAGGTGACAAACATTAGGTTACATATTTTTAAAAAGCAATTATGCATGAAAAGGGCATTTTGGTAATTTACCTAAGGCATATAAGCTACCTATCATACAACTACTTAAACTAGGTGATCATAAGGTATAACCTCGGAAGGTTATTCCTTATGCAACTATGGTCACTAAACATGATTGGTCGGATCCTAATGGTCGACCAAACGGATCGATTTCGAAAGTCTTAGCGGTGGTTTAGACCGCTTGACTTACGACTCTAAACAAGCACTAAACTAAAAGTGACGAGCTAAGCATGTTAGAACATGCTTAACTAAGTTAGAAAACAGGTTTTGATATCAAAACAAAGTGTTTTGATACCACAAGTAGTTTGGTTGCAAAATACGCTTAAATGCGCATTTTGACCTAAACTACGACTCGTCACTACGCCTAGTCAACGTGGTAATCAGTAGGTATCGTCACTAAGGACTATAACCGTCGTGATTACGCTCACGTTGCGAAGTTCAAACGAACTTCGTGTTGACCATCTCGTGGTCAAAGCAGAAAGTCAAACACTGTTTGACTTTCACGCTCGAAAAAGCGATAAAAGAACGAAAGAGGACTTACAAAGGATCCAAATAGATTTGATTCCAAGTTTTCTCAGGTAGGTAGTGAATAATCACAACCACTTAGAGAAATCTCAGATCAAATGTCAGGAATTGAATGAGTGGGGCATGGTATATATAGTTTTTCTCAAACCATTAGGATTATTTCTTGGAGAAGAGGGAATGATCTAGGCCTTACAAGTGTTAGAGAATGATTGGGGGACTTGTTCTCCACACAAACCAGCCCATAGCATGAAAAACCATGGATCAAAACCATTGGAACAAGAGGGATTGACCAGATTCAATGTTTCTGCATATCTGATGTGCTGGGCACTGCTTACGGACTGTAAGCACATCCCCATACGGTCCGTAAGGACCTTGCAGGTCAGCAAGTTTCCAAAATGGCAGATTTAGCCCCTGAAGCCCCAAAACTTGGTTTTCGATGCATTTCTAACACGTTTAAACCCCGCTAACCCCATTTCAAAGCTCTAAAATGCAGTTAAAGTATAGTGAACTTAAAATGTGCTCAAAAATATCTCGGATGTCGGCTCGTTTGGTCGTACGGTTGCGTTGTTCGGTTAATTACGACGGAAGTCGTAACGAACGCAAAAACGATCCAAATTAAGCGACAAATAGAATTTTATCATGCCAATCACTAAAATAAAATATTTTAATGATTACATAAATTTTTGGGTGTCCGGATATATTTAGAACTTAAGATATGCGCGAAAATGCAAACTTATGCATTTTTTGACGCTTTTAGTCCCTGAATGACCAATAAGTTTATTTTTGCGCACCAAACACCTCAAAGCCTATTTCTAAGCTTTGTAAAGGATATTTAGGGCATATTTAACTTATGATCAAGTTCTGGAATGTTCGTTACTATAAAAATCGGTATAGTTTCGCAGTTTGACACAAATAGTCCTTGCGATCGAACAAACTTGTTTTTGACACACCAAACCATCCAAAACTTATTTCCAAGTTATGTGAAGGTTATTTAAGGTATGTTAAGCCTATGTAACTATTTCGGAGTGTTTTTCGCGTTAATCTGACTGCGTTTACGCACCCGTTTGCGTATAACCTTCCAGAAAGCGATTTAGAGCTTGAAATCGGAATCGGATCAAATCGTAAAATCATCAAACATAAATGCACACATAATAACACCAAAACACATTGTTTTATTAAAAGGATTGAAAGATACTTTTCAACTTTCTTTCAACTCTTTTACACTCAATGCACTTAAAACCGATAGAATCAAAGTTCATTCAGGTCTTCTACTCATTTCTTAGCGAAGTGTTGGTCTGAGATCTGATTTTTATCAAAGAGACATCCGATTTCTGATTAAACATGAACAACCGTCATGAACAGTTAGCTAAACGGACTGGGGTGATTCCCACTTCGGTCGGACGACTGAGACTTGATGAGTTTCCGTTGTTTAATACGTTGTCATTCCGTCTCGATCAAACCACAAACTTTTCAAAATAATCAAGTTTCAAGGCGCTCAGATTGTGGGACGGATTGCCGTCCGATCGGATTGCCATCCGATTGAACGACAATCCGATCGGGTGACATTTGGGATTTCAACACTTAGTCATTTTCATAATTTTCAAAGATCATCAGTTTCTAACGGGTTGCCATCCGATCGGAAGACCATCTGATCGAATGACCATCCTGCTGTGAACTTATTCTCACTAGAAATGTCTCGCCAATTGGATCGCTATCCGATCGAACGACCGTCCGATCGATCGACCGTTCGATCGATCGACCTGAAGGGTAGAGATACTTCTCTGTTTTTAAAATGATACAACAAAAACTTCTAAACCATCATACACAAACACATCCATCCCAAACGAACGTCAATCCGAATGAATAGCCATCCGATCGGATTACTATTCGTCATTTGGTTCTTCGCACTTCGCTTATGCTATCGTTAACTGTTCAGGCTAACTTCTCAGTGCTCCCTTCAATCCAAGAGAGTGTTTATTTACTAAACACAATCTGTGAGTATACTCAAACCCTTTTTCCTTTACGCACTTTTGGGTGTTACATACGTTACTTATTCAAATCACAATCGACACACAATGCAAACACTATTTATATGCTGACCTTTATTGCATGCTACGTGTTATTCGATGAATGCTTGTATGTTATGTTTACACAGTGATTGTTGTCTAACACCTTAGCAATGATAGTACTATAGTTTGGACTTAACACATGTAGTGGACAGGGGTTGTTAAGGGCTTTACTTCACGTTTCCCAGTGGGGATATGTGTTGCGCATTCTACAACTCGCAGTCACGTCTGTGCATTTTTCATTGTCAATAACCTACTAGCCTTCACTTTGCTACATGTTACATGCTGGTTATGCGTAAACGATTTCGAATACTATTATACTATTAAACTTGTACGCTCACCTTTACACTATGTGTATTGACCTCTATTTTAACGCATCTGAAAGGTGTTTGAATGCTTAGGATGCTGTGCTTTGGTGAATCAAGATAGGGGTCTCGTTATGTCACGCTAAATCTGAGTTGTCGGAACAGTGTTTGTTTTTGAGACAATTATTTGTAATAACTGTTTTATTTGGATATGTTATGGTATGGGACGTAACGTTTAAGTATCTGGTAATTAATAGTTGTTATGGATACTCATGGACAATTTGTTTCGCTCAGTGCCATGCCCCGATGTTTCCGCCATCGGTTGGGGTGTGACACGTTCTCTCTCTGAAAATCCTTCGCATTCTCTCCATGTTCTTCTGCTTCAATCATTATAGAGTTATGGCGGCCAATGAATTCCAGTTTTATACTCATTAAATCCACCGTTAGTTCATCATAATCGTAATAATTCCACTGGTTTGTAATTCCACTAGATTATCATGATATTGTTGTTTTGTTGTGGTTTGATTGGTTGATTAGGGTTAGATTTGTGCTTTTCTTGTTCTGATTAATTGTTGGGCTACTGGCATTAGTTAATTAGAGTTGAGTGTGTGATTTTGAAGTCTAATTGATTGTTGAGCTACTGGCGTTAGTTGATTAGGTTTAGATTTATGATTTTTTTATTCTAATTGATCATTAAGCTACTGGCATTAGTTAATCAGGTTTAGATATGTGTTTTTTTTTTTTGTTCTGATTAATTGTTGAGCTACTAGCATTAGTTGATTAGGTTTAGATTTGTGATTTTGGATTCTGATTGATCATTGAGCTACTGGCATTAGTTAATCAGGTTAAGATTTGTGGTTTTTTTGTTGTGATTGATTGTTGAAGCTACTGGAACTAGTTGATTAGACTTGAGTGTGTAATTTTGAAGTATAATTGATTGTCGAGTTACCGCGTTTTTGTATCATGAAGGTTAGATGATCTGTAGACCCGAGTGTATTGCATTTTTGTGTTCGGAATCTATTTTAGAATGCCAACATGTTTACTTATTAAATTGAGACATTGTGATGTCTGATTCTAGGGTATAGTATTGGTGTAGAGTACTTTTGCCTATTTTAGAATGTCGGTTGTAATTTATTTCCCCTAGTTATTATAGTTGTACAGGTACATGTACATCTCTTAGTGGTTACTGTAAGATTATATTGTGTTTAGGATTTTAAATTTAGCACATTCCAAGGTACTTTATGCTTCCAAATGTGGCCAAAACTCACGATGTGGATGTATAGACTATAGAGTTCTAAAACGTGTAAATTTGTCGTTGAGGCGTATCTTGAAATCCAAAAAGTGTCTGAACTACCTTTGGGTTCAAATTTCTTGCAATTGCCACCAATGTTATCACTAATGCTTGGACAATTTTCTTTAATGAGGTGAACAAAACATGTATTACATAGCTTTATATGAAAACCGTTGATTGAACTGTACTTAGCTTTATATCCAAAACAGTTGCTAATTTTACCAAATTCTAAAGCATGTGGTTTTGAAAAATAAAACAGTTGCTAATTTTACCAAGTCTGAAGAACACGATGAGGCAGTCATGCTTGAGGCTACAATTTTTGGTGGAGTTCCTGAAAGGGCTGGATATCATGTACCATATGTCCGAATCGTTATAGACGGAATGGTGTTGGTAGGAATAATGGGCCCTACATTAGGTTGACCCCTCGTTCTCCATATTCCATACTTACTGCTTAAATATTGATAAGGGAGCAACAGGTAAACCCACCCTAAAGTTACTAATTTACACATCTAAATTTTACAAAACATAACCGCCATCTTTCTGTAGAATGAAGAATATCTTGCTGCATTGCAAGCTGACAGAGAAAAAGAGTTGCTAGAACAGGCAGCCAGAGAAGCTGATATGGAAGAAAAAAAGAGAAAATTGGAACAAGAAAATTGGAAAACTCTATACCAGGAACATTTTATTTTATTTTCTTCTGAATGATTTATCGATCTTGTTATGTCTTTTCTTGACACCAGAGTGGACATAAAAGCCGTTTATCTCCAAGGTATGGAAGTCCATCAATTGGTTTATGATCATTCTCTAAATTCGTCGGTTTATAGGTATTAATTTTCATTTCAATTATTGTACATTTTGGAATTATGCCAAAGCAGTGTAGCATATCAACTGCCAAATCCTTGGACAATGGCTATTCTCGTTTTACTAGTTGAAGTTTATTCAATGCCAAATCTCAAAGCAAATTTCACGTTTGAAATAGAAGTTTGAAAACTTGAAAGAGTAATAGTAATTGCAATGGTAATGGTATCTACTATATATATGTATGCTTATGTTGGCTTGAATTTTCAGGTATTGTTCAAGAATCTAAATGTAGATATAAAGGAAGTCAAGCAAACAACTCTTCTTAAAGATAAGTCTAGGATGACCGAAGGAAACCCTGAGTTTTCTCAACCAAAGATTGTTGAAGAAGTTAAATCTACAGTGAGAAGTGTGGTAAATCAAGTTGTATTACCGGCTGACGTTGCAGGTCCATCTTATCTGGTTGATCTTTCACAAATAGTATGCCAGGCTTGTTAACTTAAGATTTTTTTTACATTTTTTATGCTATTTTACTTTACAAGTATGGTCATTGCATTTGCAGCCGACCGTACCAGCCTCAAATATTCCTAATTTCCAATCGGTTCTAAAGACTAATGTCCTTGGGTTCGACCTTTTCCATTCTCAGTTCAAATAGAAAGCTATAATTAATTTTTGTATAACTTAATGATAGTTCTTATTTTTTTCTCTTGTAGTTTGCTTCCGATGTCTATGAATAAGGCTATTGAAGAACTACTTTCTATCGTTGTAGAGAGGAGTGTTTCTATAGCATCTCAAACAGTAATTGAGCTTGTGTTAAAGGTGTTATTTATGTTTAGTTAGTTCCTTATATGGTAAAGACTTCACATTTTTATAAATATTTATTGAAGTTTTTTTATAGAAATTGACAGGAGTATATTAACGACCCAGATGAGATCTATATCGACAATGTATCAAGTTTGATGGTTGCTTCCCTAGCTGGAAATCTGTCTTCTGTCACCTGCAAGGTTTCGTGTTAAACGTTTAATTATATAATGTTTGGTTATATAATTCTAAAGTTATAAAATAGTAGTTTATTGACTGTGATCCCCCTTTGTTGTAGGAACCACTGCGTGTTTTCATGGCATCTAAGAAACTCCACAAAGGGTATGAATGTTCCAAGTGAATTTCTTGAAGATGGCGTGAAAACACGCAGTGGTTCCTACAACAAAGGGGGATCACAGTAATAAAACTATTTTATAACTTTAGAATTATATAACCATACATTATATAATTAAACATTTAACACCAAGCCTTGCAGGTGACAGACGACAGACTTCCAGCTAGGGAAGCAACCATCAAACTTGATACATTGTCGATATAGATCTCATCCGGGTCATTAATATACTCCTGTCAATTTGTATAAAAATCGTGCAATAAATATTTATAAAAATGTGAATTTTTTACCGTATAAGGAACTAACTAAACATAAATAACACCTTTAACACAAGATCAATTGTTGTTTGAGATGCTATAGAAACACCCCTCTCTACAACGGTAGAAACTAGTTCTTCAATAGCCTTATTCATAGCCATCGGAAGCAAACTGCAAAAGAAAATAATAAGAACTATCATTAAGTTATACAAAAATAAATTATAGCTTTCTATTTGAACTGAGAATGGAGAAGGTCGAACCCAAGGACATGCGTCTTTAGAACCGATTGGAAATCAGGAATATTTCAGGCTGGTACGATCGGCTGCAAATGCAATGACCATACTTGTAAAGTAAAATAGATTAAAAATGTAAAAAAAAGTCTTAAGATAACCAGCCTGGTATACTATTTGTGAAAGATCAACCTGATAAGATGGACCTGCAACGTCAGCTGGTAATACAACTTGATTTACCGCACTTCTCACTGTATATTTAACTTCTTCAACAATCTTTGGTTGAGAAAAATCAGGGTTTCCTTCGGTCATCCTAGACTTATCTTTAAGAAGAGTTGTTTGCTTGACTTCCTTTATATCTACATTTAGATTCTTGAACAATACCTGAAAAGTCAAGCCAACATAAGCATACATATATATAGTAGATACCATTACCATTGCAATTACTATTAATCTTTCAAGTTTTCACACTTCTATTTCAAACGTGAGATTTGCTTTGAGATTTGGCATTGAATAAACTTCAACTAGTAAAACGAGAATAACCATTGTCCAAGGATTTGGCAGTTGATATGCTACACTGCTTTGGCATAATTCCAAAATCTCCAACAATTGAAATGAAAATTAATACCTATAAACTGACGAATTTAGAGAATGAACATAAACCAATTGATGGGGTTCTATACCTTGGAGATAAACGGCTTTTATGCCCACTCTGGTGTCACGAAAAGATATAACAAGATCGATAAATCATACAGATGAAAATAAAACAAAATGTGCCTGGTATAGAGTTATCCAATTTTCTTGTTCCAATTTTGTCTTTTCTTCTTCCATAGCAGCTTCTCTGGCTGCCTGCTCTAACAAATCTTTTTCTCTGTCAGCTTGCAATGAAGCAAGATACTCTTCATTTTTCAGAAAGATGGCGGTTATGTTTTGTGAAATTTAGATGTGTAAATTAGTAACTTTAGGGTGGGTTTACCTGTTGCTCCCTTATGAATCTTTGAGCAGTAAGCGTGGGAGATGGAAAACGAGGGGTCGACCTAGTGTAGGGCCCATTATTCCTACCAACACCATTCCGCCAATAACGATTTCGGGCATATGGTACACGATATCCAGCCCCTTTAGGAACTCCACCAAAAATTGCAGCCTCAAGCATGGCTACCTCAATGTGTTCTTCAGACTTGGTAAAATAAACAACTGTTTTATTTTACAAAACAACATACTTCAGAATTTGGTAAAAT
This sequence comes from Helianthus annuus, assembly GCF_002127325.2. Lineage (NCBI taxonomy): Eukaryota > Viridiplantae > Streptophyta > Magnoliopsida > Asterales > Asteraceae > Helianthus > Helianthus annuus. Next base: position 147,657,160 of record NC_035445.2, on the reverse strand, counting down.
TAGCAATTGTATGCGTATAAAGCTAAGTACGGTTCAATCAATTGTTTGCATATAAAGCTAAGTAGTACATGTTTTGTTCACCTCATTAAAGAAAATTGTCCAAGCATTAGTGATAACATTGGTGGTAATTGCAAGAAATTTGAACCCAAAGGTATTTCAGACACTTTCTGCACTTCAAGATACGCCTCAACGACAAATTTACATGTTTTAGAACTCTATAGTCTATACATCCACATCGTGAGTTTTGGCCACATTTGAAAGCATAAAGTGACTTGGAATGTTCTAAATTTAAAATCCTAAACATAATATAATCTTACAGTAACCACTAAGAGATGTATATGTACTTGTACAGCTATAATAACGGGCGGAATATAAAACAGCCGGCATTCTAAAATAGGCGAAAGTACTCTACATCAATACCATACCCTGGAATCAGACTTCACAACGTCTTTATTCAATAAGTAAACATGCTGTCATTCTAAAATAGATACCGAGCACAAAAATGCAATACACTCGGGTCTACAGATCATCTAACCTTCATGATATTGAAATGCGGTAACTCGACGATCAATTATACTTCAAAATCACACACTCAAGTCTAATCAACTAATTCCAGTAGCTTCAACAATCAATCACAGCAAAAAAAAAAAACCACAAGTCTAAACCTGATTAACTAATGTCAGTAGCTCAACGATCAATCAGAATCAAAAATCACAAATCTAAACCTAATCAACTAATGCGAGTAGCTCAACAATCAATCAGAACAAAAAAAACACAAATCTAAACCTGATTAACTAATGCCAGTAGCTCAATGATCAATTAGAATAAAAAAATCACAAATCTAAACCTAATCATTAATTAGAATCAAAAAATCACAAATCTAAACCTAATCAACTAACGCCATTAGCTGAACAATCAATCAGAACAAGAAAAGCACAAATCTAACCCTAATCAACCAATCAAACCACAATAAAACAACAATATCATGATAATCCAGTGGAATTGTTACCAAGTAGTGGAATTATTACGATTATGATGAATTAACGGTGGATTTAATGAGTATAAAGCTCGAATTGGCCTGCAAAGCTCTGTAATGATTGAAGCAGAAGAACATGGAGAGAATGCGAAGGATTTTTAGAGAGAGAAACTATAGAACACGAACACCAAAAGTAAGTGAACGCCTTCGATTCAACAAAAACAAGAAGAAATTGTATAGATAACATACCTTCTTCGTCGCAGTCAAGGACAAAATCGAAACCCTAGTCACCGATGTTGATTTATTTGGAAGGTTTATTGATGGAATTGAAGTCGTATTGTGTACGACGGTGTTGTGATTTAGGGTTGAACGACGCCTGAATCGTTAGATTTTGGGTTTTTACGAGGCGACTGTGTGAACGTGTGAATAGGCATACCGTATATTTGGAGGTGAATGTGATTTTCGGGTAAATTAAGTAGAGTATATTTGCCACCAGTAAAATAAGGTAGCAAATTTGAAGGCATCCCGTGTAAAACTTTTACTTATTTGCTACCTATTTTTTTGGTAACAAAATTTGGTGGCAACTAACTTTTTTGTAGTGGTGGTACATGTACATGTGTATATATATATATATATATATATATATATATATATATATATATATATATAGGAACTGGATCAGGAGAAAACGCTCAAAAGTGTGAGAACGGTGAGAACGCATCCTGGCCCAACACGCGGCGCGGGACATGATCAGGGTCCTAGGGGTTTCTTTGTCTTTTCAATCTTCTTTTATTTTCATAACGCGCTATAACATTTTCTGGCGTCTAAGTTTTTTTGGCGTTAATTGTATTTATTAAACTTTTTGGCGTTAAATTAGTTGTCTTTGTGTCACATAGATAATTTTTTGGCGTTATAGCGTTTTGTGGTCTATTTTTTGCCATTTTGAATAATATTCACTACGAGTCATTAATATTCTCATAACTTAACAATAAGACCAAATGTTTTTATTGTCGTTTAATGAATTCTTTGGCGTTTAATACATTTGACTAGTTGCTTTGCAAACACCCATTCTCACAGTTTTCACACTACTAGCGTTTTGGTGTTTGTAGTTTTTGGCGTTTGTAGTTTTTGGCGTTTTATATAATAATGTATCTTATTTGTAGAGAATTAGATAACAAAACAACAGATAACTTGATAACAAAACAATATAAAATAAAAAAGAAAAAAAATAAAAATGGTAATCTAATTTTTCTTCCGAATCTTCACTGTCATCAGCTCCTTCTTCTTGAATTTGTTTTGGCGTTTTGAACCTTTTGAATACCTTAGCTAGATGCCAACTTTCCTACATAAACCTCGTCTTTTTTAGACGAAACTGCTTAGTGGCATCCTGTTTTTTGGTGTGATATTCTTGTTTGGTGGCATGTCATTAGAGATCAACTCTTGCTTGATGCTACTTGTAATAATGAAGTCCAAAATAGCATTTTACACTTGTGTTGGTCCCTTTATTACATGCTTATATTCATCAAGAACAAAGCTCACATGATGGCATATCACTGTTATCAGTCTCTTTTTCTTGAATATTTGTCCATCTCATTCAGCAAAATATTATTGAGATAACCCTCTCAGAAGAAGAATCCATTCAGTGAAAGCTTTGCCATCCGTGGTTTTTTTAACTAACATTATTTGGCGTTTCAAAGTGAGTGGTTTCTAGAGGATATGGCGTTTGTGTTTTATGGGTGTGATCAATTTCATTATGTATAGACCCCTCTCTTACAGGAGTTTTTTGGCGCGTAGTTTAGGCGGGAATTTTTTATTGTAATAAATGATAGTAATAAAGTAACTTTCTTTTCAGTTATTGTTTTTGTATTTACTGTTTTGATCAGCTTTTATCAGTTTTATAGGTGATAGACGTCCCATCTTCTAAGTTTGACCTTTTTTTAATTGGCGTTATGCAGACCAAGATGACAAAATACAATAACAGAGAAAATAAAATATTAAGCAGGAAAAATATTTTTTGTTATTTTTGCCGTTTTGTAAGGAATAACCTTTTTTAGTATTTTTTTGGCGTTTTGCTAATAAAGAGAGAAATATATCATTTAGTTATCTTAAAAAAAGATTACACATAAGAAAAAAAAAGAAGAAAAAAAATTAAAACCCTTCGTCAAAAGGTACTTTATCCGAAAAGTATGAATCACTTGCGTCATCTTCTTCGTCCTCGGAGTCTTCATCTGGATCTTCATCCATATCATCACCTTCACCTTCATCAGTCTCTTGTTCCTGAAGATTCTGAAGCCTCCACTTGAACATGTCTTGCATTAACTCCAATTTTGAGTCCATTTCTGTGTTGGTACAAGTGGCGTTATGCAATTCTTCCATGAAACCAAGACCCTGCTTTGTCATGATGTTTCTAGCCAATAGACTTCCTGCTCTCTACTATCGTATGTAACGGTCACCATGTCTGTTTCATCATCAAAACGCCATGTTGTCATGACAGTGCCGGCTTCACATCTGCTTTGATTGGTCCAAATTTCCTGGTTAATGCTTTCATAAGCATATGTGTTTCATGGCATTCGTTGTCTAGGGCGATGCCAAGGGATAAAATTCCCCTCTGTATCTCTTCTTCCATCATCAGACACCATCCTTCTGTTGTCAAATCGGATGACGAATCGTCTGATTGCCAGAGTGTATCTCCACGAAATGATTGTTGTCATTTTTGGCGTTTTGGTTAAGTTGGCGTTTTTGGTTAAAGATTTTTTTTTTTTTTTTTTTTTTTTGCAGATGGATAGATTGAAGTGATTATGGAAGCTATGCTTTAACTCGTTCATATAATGAAGTTTTTTGGCGCGTAATTTAGGAGGGAATTTCTTCTAATAAATGTTAATAACTAAAATTCAGTTATTGTGTTGTTTCATCTTCCTGTAATATCCAACGCGTTTTATCACTATTTTTTGGCGTTTTGATTTTTAATGGCATTTTATTTTTTTTTGAATGGTGTGTTATCATTTGATGGCGTTTTGAATATGAGCGGTCAAAGACCATTTTACCCTTAATGAAGCGCGTCCCACATAATAAAATTGATGTTAGTTACGAAAACACCACCGCGCAATCTAGTCCATGGATTGTTTTATCGGACGACCCATAAGCGTTCTCACCGTTCTCACATTTTTCACCGTTTTCTCTAAATCCTGACCCTATATATATATATATATATATATATATATATATATATATGTATATATGGGGAAGGTTCAAATGAAAACCACTAGTTATTGTGAAAACTCGAAAACTAATTAAAAAAAGCCAAAAAAACATACAATTTTTTTTTTTTTTTTTGCAAACCAAAATTCGCAGGTTTTTTAATATAAAAAAAATTGTGTAGTGCACATGTGTATGTGTACTACACATGTGTATTATTACACATGTGCACTACACAAATTTTTTTTTTTTTTGAAAAAAAAGTTTTTTTTATATATAAAAACTAGCGATTTTTATAAAAAAAAATTGTGTCTTTTTTAGGCTTTTTTTAGTTAGTTTTCGAGTTTTCACAATAAAAGTGGTTTTCATTTGAACTATCCCCATATATATATATATATATATATATATATAGGGGTAGGTTAACGTACAAATGCGCTTATCGTACATTACGTACGCTACAATCTCAGCCGTCCGATCATCTTCCCGCATTGAATTCGCATGTTGTTTTTTTGTAACAATTTCGCATGTTGGTTTTTTAACATGTGATTTCATCAAAAATTACACATGCGAAATTGTTACAAAAAACAACATGCTATTTCATCAAAATTATCACATGCGAAATTGAATTAACACATGCGAAATTGTTACAAAAACACAACCTGCTATTTCATCAAAATTATCACATGCGAAATTGAATTACCACATGCGAAATTGTTACAAAAAAACAACCTTCTATTTCATCAAAATATCACATGCGAAATTGAATTAACACATGCGAAATTGTTAAAAAAAACACCTGCTATTTCATCAAATTTATCACATGCGAAATTATTACAAAAAAACAACAACATGCGATTTTCATTGCGAGAAGATGATCGGACGGCTGAGATTGTAGCGTACGTAATGTACGATAAGGGAATTTTTACAGTACCCTTTACCTATATATATATATATATATATATATATATATATAGGGGAAGGTTCTATGCAGAACACTAAATATTGCGAGAACACGCAGAACAAAATGAATCACTCATTTTTTCAATCCTAAAAACCTAAAAAGTAAATGAAAATGTTATAAATGTAAGATTTATTGTTTTTGCACACTAGAATTTAAAACAAAATATGAAAAATCTTCAGTTTTTAAATAACCTACACACATGTAGGTTATGTGTAGGCTAAATTACCTACATGTATGTAGATTAGGTGTAGGGCAAAATATATGATTTTTTATATAAATATAGTACATATATGAAAGTAAGAAACACAAAATTTAAGAAATATGAACCTTAAATCCTAAAATTTAGTGATTTAGAGTTGTTCTTTTTGTTCTCGCAATAATTAGTGTTCTGTAATGATCCTTATCCTATATATATATATATATATATATATATATATATATATATATATATATATATATATATATATATATATATATATATATATATATATATATATACTGTGTAATAATAGGATGTTGGCGAAAAAGGTCGTTTTTCTACATACCCAAACTTGATGTTAATGAACTTATAAACACCTTCTGAATAGAGAGAATTAACACCTTGTTCAGACTCAAGTATTAACGGAGCACATGCAGAGTGAACGGATTATGCGCACTCTGCACAATGATAGAACCACTTTCCAGGATTGTGGTCCTCAATCGGTGCTTAGCTCAGTTGCAGGGGGTGCTTGTCAAACTTATGCATAATTGTTTTAGGCAATTGCAAAGCACATCGGCAGTCCAAATAGAAATTGTAGGGCATTACATTTAAAATAAGTCTCACGTTCACCCAGGGGCGGACCTACCCACAGTCGTGGGTGGGCGGGCGCACCCCTTGGAAATAAAAATTTAGTGTATATTTTAGTCAAAAAACCTGACCGCACCCCTTGAAAATATGGTTGAACGCCTCATCTGCACCCCCAGCAAATAATTCTTGGGTCCGCCATTGCGTTCACCAATAGTTACACGACATGCGCGACAATCCTTGTTAGGTACACCAATATGGCTTGATTCTATTCTTGTAAGTAAGGTGACCCACGTGTGCTTCATGGGTGATTTCTTTAGGCATAAATGCACAACTAACATCAGTGAAATCCTGCATTTGGCTCCAGAACCTGTATACAATAATCGACTATGCCAAAGTGTATGTTCTGGGTGAGCTGAATGGCGTCTTAGCTTTTCGGGTAGCCAGGTGCACCAATCGTGGGGAACAAAGTCATCATCTGTGGGGCATTTGTAAAATGGCGTTTTTGTAACCGGTCTTGAACATGCATTGCATAATAGTTTAATCCTCTTCATTGGATCGGGACGAGAAGTGATTTTATATTTATTTATTTATTTCGTCATGTATTAGGACTAACGAATCGTCAAGTAGAAAACAATATATCTAACTTGCTCACATCTCGTCTTTAAGTTGATGTGATAAGACGTGTGATTCATCATCGATTAGCAAGTGAAGAAGGTCAGAATGATCAATATCTTTAAAACTCTTTTTTGTTTTTCCTAAGCCTGATACATAGAAATTTAATAAACTCTGATCACACTATATAAACTAGATTGCGGATATTGAAAAGGCTCACACTAGCTTGTGTGATTTTTTTACCGACATGAGTAATTAGTTTTGATGAACTAGATTTAGTTTAGATGACTCATTTCTCTTTGCAAATATTTACAATTTACACATGTTTAAGTTTTAGATTGTAAACATTAACTTTTTTATGGAGACGTGAAGAGTCTTAGATTGTGGCATACCCTGTATGAAAAAAAAAACTAAAAAAAAGAACCCCCACATCATCACTATATTTAGAAATTTACCCATTTATATAAAAAAAAGTCATTAACGTAGTGACATGTATACATGCGTATGTTTCGAGATTTATCGGGTAAGAGACAAACATAAGAGCCTCTATCCTTTTCGTTGCACAATTAGGAATGGCAATGGGCAGGGTATTGGTAATCCCAGGCCCGTACCCGGTTGTAATTATTTGTCCCATACCCGGCCCGTTACCCGGGTATTTTTCGGGTAATTACCCGTCGGGGAACCGGGCATACCCGTAGGTAACGGGTATACCCGTTAATTTCTTAAAAATATATACCCATTGGGACAAATGCGCATTTTTTACTTTGATGTTTATATAATTTACTATCTTAACGACTATAACAAATGAGAATATGATTAATAACTTACATATCATATTCTGACCACATATACTAAACTAAATTAAAATGATTACTTAATTCAGTAATTGTATCAGGACCACCTAATTGCATAAAACATCCACATAATAAAGGGTGATAGCTTTCATATCCAATATACATGCGAAAAAATAACTTATATGTTCACTAAACATTTGTCAAATACATAGCCACATATGACTATAGAGAAGATAATAAGTACATGTACTAAGTTTTATATATGGAAATCTATAATATGATACTTTCGGTTACTATTCGGGTAAATGGGCCGGGTATCGGGCGGGTATCACTAAATCCCATACCCGTACCCATACCCGAATTTTTTCTATCTTTAAGCCCGTACCCGGCCCATACCCATTGGGCTTCGGGTATACCCGGCCCGTATGTTTCGGGTTCCGGGTATACCCGTCGGGCTTGGGCTTTTTTGCCATCCCTATGCACAATCTGGGTGAACATAGTACATGCACCTACTGCACTTGTAAATCAAATGTTCATCTTCTAATTCCAGACCACAAATCCTACATTCGCAATCATATAGTTGATCCAAAACCGAATATGAAAGGGTGAGCAAGTGACGGTGGCTAAAGTGTTGAGTTTGAAGTGATAACTTCAGGGGAAGTGAAAGACAATTAGTATTATTATGAAGTTAAAACAAGTGGTGCAATGATAGAAATGCCCTTCGTGTTTCTTCCCACATACAAAACACTTACTCAAAATAGGTTCCACACTAAAAGAGATTAATGGGTGTGGATGGCTAGCGTGATGGATGGTATGTTGCAAGCCCAGTGACAGATCTTGAACTAAATTGGGGAGGGGGGGGGGGGGTGGGGTTCCCCTGGCCCTAACTAAGATCCTCACTTGGTTGAGCGTTCATGAGCCATTTGTTGAAAAGTTTGATTTTGATCTTTTATGTAATAAACGAGGAACGAACAACAACCCATCACCTAAATCTAATTTTAGAACTAAGGCTTTGGTAAAATTGCCAAAAAGAATTGAACAAATGAACAAGACATTCATTTTCTTCATTGACGTCGTTTAATTTATGTTTTTTGAGAAAATAGATGAACGAACATAATGAACACGAGCACAAATACAAAAGCATTCATTTTCTTAACAAACGAACATGAATATGAAAATTCGCCCTTACCAATGTTTATGTATGCTCGCTTGTTCTGTTGAATTTAAACAGACGAACATGAACAAGCTTCGTTCATACTCGTTCGGATCATTTACTAACTACTTATAGAATTTGACCTGTTAGTAACCGTAATTTCTATTATTAATATTCTGTATTTTAAGAACTATCTTTAAAATTTGTATCGTTGTGTTAAAAAAAAAGACATATATGAAAGATGTGGGCTAAATGAGTGAACTGATTATTCAGGTCTAAAAAAATTGTAGGAAGTTATATTGAACTCCTAATTATCAAACATTTTTTCTAGATTATATTAAAAATACATACGCATAGGGCCCGAAAAAAATATTCTTGTAAGAAGAAAACTAAATTAATCTAGGCCCTATATTTTTTTGATCAATTGTTGTGAATCAAGATATTATTGTTGTCTACTTTCAATTAATGTTTTAATTAATAATGGTAATAGACAATTGGATGTATAACACTATTAAATATTAAAAAGGGTTAGTCCAATCTCATTAATGCCACCGTAATTTTCTCCTTCACCATTATTAATGTGTTGGGTCCTACACCAATTTTATAAGGAGTGACTAAATTATTTAAAGTATTGTGTCCTACACATATATTATTATATGTCGGAAAATTATTTAAAAGTGTTGGCAATCTGCACATTTTGTACCGTACACCAAAACATTGTTTTCTTGGTGTAGGAAACGTTGTTATTATGGTGTAGAAAACGTTGAATATTTAGGAGCATGTGCATGATTGTTTTATTGTGTAAGTTGCACAACTATTTTGTATGATAGACTTATTAAATGATTAAGGTTTATTAATTTAAATAGCAAATATAATGGGTAGACTAGTTAAATGATTGGTTTAAATTACCTTATTACCCTTTTATTCTTTTTATTCTTAATTTGTGATTCTTTTCATTTGAACTTTCCACTATACGCATAAGCTCAAAGTTTTTGAAAGCTCAGTATTAAACGTACATATTCTGATATTCATATAACTAAAGCTTGTATACATATTCTGATATTCATATTCTTTTCATTTGAACTCCCTCTCGTTCATGTATCGAAAAAAAAAAAAGCAAGCATGGCATATGTTCAAAAGAAGAAAAACTGACATTTGTTCAAAAGAAAAAAAAAGGTAAACAAAGTACATGTTCAGTATTACACGAGGTTTTGTAAATAATCTATGTTACAAATTATCCACACTCCGTAATTCATGAACCTGTCTGTCTTCAAACAATGAGGATGTTACACCCTCGAAAATCATGAAACACATACCGAAAAGAAAGTTGCTAAGCATAGTCTTCAGAGGCCGGAAGAGTCTGGTATGATCCAATGAAGACATCACCAAAGATTAACCCAGCTAGCCCACCACCAATCAACGGGCCGACCCAGTAAATCCAGTTTTGGGAGAAGTCTCCACTAACCACAGCAGGTCCAAATGATCGAGCTGGATTCATTGATCCACCACTAAAAGGCCCGGCAGCCAAAATGTTGGCTCCAACAATGAACCCAATTGCCATTGGTGCAATGGTTCCGAGTGAGCCCTTTTTAGGGTCAACTGCGGTTGCATAAACTGTATAGACTAGAGCAAAAGTAATGATGATCTCCATCACGACTCCTTGAACACCATTCATGCCATCTGCAACTCCATGTGTTGGGACAGCCTATAATAAAATATCAAATATTATATAAGCATCAATCTATATGTTCGTGTTTGCACATTTAGTTTTTAATAAAATGGCACTCGGGTATGGTTATCTTATACAATTTAAACAACTTATAAACGTCAATGAACCGTGTGTTTGATGATAAAATGCTTACTAAGCCACCGGTGACAAATTGGAGGAGAAAGCAGGCAACAATGGAACCAAGACATTGGGCAATCCAGTAAAATAGGCCGGTTATGATGGTGATATTACCGCCAATAGCCAATCCAAAAGTGACAGCTGGATTCAGATGACCACCTGAGATGTTGGCTGCCATGGAGACCCCAACGAAGAGTGCTAGCGCATGGGCTATTGCTATTGCGACTAGACCAGCCGGATCTAGTGCTGCATCTGTAGTGAGCTTACCTGCATTTTTTATGGTCTCTCTCATATATAAATCATGGATAGATGTAAAGTTGTAAACCAAGTACATTGTACACCAAAAATGAGTAAAATTGCATGGTATATTTCATTAGCTAAAAAAATAATAATAAAACACGCGCGTAGTTAACAAAAGATTTTACCATAAGTATATATTTATAATAAAATTTAGTTTATATCAAATGTAAATCAAGTGTGTAAATAACAATCAAATGATCATCATACTGATAAACCGAGAGGGTATACATGATATACGTCAAGCTCAACTTAGAACCGTTAAGGCTATTACTCAACCAGGATGGCTTATATATGTGATGCTCGATTTAACCCCGTGAAATTAGTTTATATACGCTTTTTTCAATTTTCTTTAAGTGTAATATAGATTTGTGTGTACAAACATATAAAGTAGTTTCATAAAACCCAAAAACTCAACAACAAAACTTAAACATGATCTCGTATAAGCAAAACCAACATACCATATGCAATTGCTGACCCGACACCCGCAAATACAAAGAGAAGGGTGGCAATGAATTCGGCTAAGTAAGACTTGATCGAACCGGCACTTAAAGAGTCACCAATGCTACCAATTGCCAACTTCACCATTTTTGTAATGCTTTAGATAGAACACTAGATGTCAAAAAGGAAATTGTGATTTGTGTATGCTGTTAACAAAGCCTTATATACTACATGATTTCAAATTTAAAAATGGTTATATTATTTACTTTTTTAAGTGGGATGATATAATGTGTGGCTAGGATGGTCCCAATGTCTATAAAATTTGTGCTGGCACCGACCGTGGGTCCAAGATGGCTAATTCCTGACCGTTGATTGGACTATTAGTGCCAAACCACCGGCCTTCGTTTGAATATTTTATTTTTCAAAACCAACTTATAATTAGGAACCGAGTAAAACAAATAAATTATCATGTATATTCATATTAATATAATTATTATTCTTGATGTATATTCATATTAAGAGGTCGATTATTGAACAAATTTCCTTAACGTAAGATACGTACAAGATGCAGTATCAATATGTGATTTTGTTGCATATGCGATTTTGGTTTTTTTCAGCAACATGCGATTTCTTTTCTGGGGTTATAACATGCGAACTTGCAATAGCATACGTTTCGTACATTAAGCCTTTTTGTACGATACACTTTTTCTTAATGTTAATATAATTATTTTTCTTGCCTTTTTTGCTTTATCTACTTTTTTTATTTTTGATCCTTATATTTTATACAAATTTTGTTGTTTTTTAGTAATATTACAATACGATTATTAGTATTAATATCCATTTAATCAATTATCCATTTTTATCAGTATTAATATTAACTTTTTAAGGAATATAATAATGATGTGGGGCTTCAAATAATTGAGTGCACGAATCATGTTCATTTTAAAATCAGCATAAAACGAAAAGCATAATAGGTTTATATAATTTGATAAATCACTCTATGCTGCATGTTTATTTAAAAAAATGGTGCAAGTAATAATGGATTAGTTGTCAAGTTCCAAGTTAAGCATATGTCAACAAAGATGAGTTGTATTTGAACATAATCTTTTAAAAATCAGAGTGGCAATAAATTTTAGAAGTTCATTGGTTCAACCACTTGGTTTGATTTTTAAAATTGGTTAGCCAGCATAGGCGATTGAGGCTTTGACTCAGTGGTAGAGAAAAAACCTTCTATGTGTTTGAATAAGAGGAGGTTAATTTATGTGGAGTGCAACATTTAGCTATTAAAAAAAAAGTTAGCCAGCAAAAGGAAGAAACAAACATCGGTGGTTTCCACTGGATTAGTTTCGCTATCGTTTTCATTTGTATGTTCAAAATGAACTGGTTTATTTTTTTTGGTCCATACTTATGGTTTCGTGTGGGATTTCTTGTCTAGTTTTCGAAGCATTGTTTGGAAGGATTTAGAGATATTGTATGCAATGACGTGAGTGATTGCACGATTTCAATGATCGCGATGAATTAAGTAATCATCGAATTTTATATTCAATAAAGTGGTGAAATAGTATAATATTTACATACTTACTGTTACACCTAGTCTAAATCCATATGTGTCATGAAAATAAGAGATGTTGGACTCATAAGAATTCTGACCTAGAACACAACCAGCTCGTTTTGGGCATATTGATCGTGGATGAGGGGATAAGTTGCACAGTTAAGTGTGCTTGGGTAGTAGAAATCTCAAGACGGGGGGACCAAAAACAAATACGGGATCTCATTGTCGGCTAGATGAGCAATATCAGTTGCCATGAGGTCCATGTAGAGGTCTTGATCTGAAAAATCAAAAACACTTTGGATTTTGGATGTCTTCGTTCGGGAAACCATAACATATATATGAGCTTCTCGTGATGAAAATGAATGTTGATGCAACAAACACGGGACCAAGGATGGTAGCTGGACTGGTCAGGCAAAAGGGCTGAAAGGTTTGATTTTGCCTAACGCAGGTCGCGGGGTCCCTCCACGTTTGCAAAACGTGGAAGGAGGTTCACTAGTATATTTGAGTTATTTGCTTTGAAGTTCTTTCTCCAAGATTGACTCGGATCAAGAAAAGAAAGCAAATAGAATGAATGAGGTGAATCTGATGAAGAGTTATTTGGAAGTGACAAGAACTCTTCAAATGACAAGAGATTAAGGAATCTCTCTGCTTTTCGGAATGTCCTTGAAGTGTTATTGAGCTGTCTTCTTATAGTGGAAGACACTTCTCGAAATGGTATGGACTATACTAGTGAGACCTGTTTGCTTATGGAGGGTTTCCCCTTTTGGGGTTCAAGGCTTTGGACCCCTGGTTAATAGGGTGTGCCTGTACAGACCTGCTCTGACTTTGTGAGTTGGTGAGCGTGAGTTGGTGAGATGAGTTGGTGGACATGACTAGTTACTGTTCCTCGATTCACTCATTATGCAGCTTTTCATCCGATGAACCTTTCAACCTTTTAAGCTCTTTGCATATTAATGGTTTTATTTGTCTTTGGGCTACCCCCGTCGTCAGCCCCCCAAGTCAGAGGTTTTTGGGGTATTAGGCTCAAAGACTTCTGACTTTTATGCATGTCTTTTAAAGGCTTCAAGGGTTCGTTGTTTGGAGGCTTGAAGGGTTTGAGGCGGTTACTTTTTTGAATTTTGAAATTTAATCGATTTGACAGTTGATTGGACATGTGTCAGGCGGCGGATTGGCAGAGATTTTTATTTTTATCTTTAATACCCTTACTTTACTCTTATATTCATTTTTACAATTACAAAACTTCATCATTTTCCCTTCAATCATTCACAGTTTTTCCTCCCTCAGGTTAGTTTTCTTCTCCGTTTTCATTTTTACTTTTTTCGATCATGGGTGCCCTTAAGGATTTAGCGAGGTCATTTTCTCGGTTGACACAAGAGGAGGTAGACCTGTTTTGCCTTGAATATGGTATCGATAAACAGTTTAATCCGACCGCCCCTGCTTGCGATGCTTCCGTTGACAAACCGATTCCTGGTTTTATTGCTTTGTATTGTCGGCATTTTGAGTGGTCTAATCTTCGTTACCCTTTTTCGTTTTTTGTTCTAAATTTGCTTGAATATTATCGAGTGTCTTTTGGGCAAGTACATCCGAAAGGAATGGCTAGGGTTTTGCACTTTGAAGTGCTGTGTCGTGCTTTAGGTTATGATCCTTCATTGTTGCTCTTTCGGAGGTTCTTCCGGTTAGCCAAAAATGGTGACTGGTTTACTTTTGAGAACACAAAGGTTGATACTTGTCTTGTTTCATCCATGGTTACAACCCTTGGATCATGGAAGAATACGTTTTTCTGGGTTTCTGAATCCATTATTCCTTTCAAAATGGTGTGGAGGCATCCGGATGCTGTTCTCAACGATCCGGAGCCTTCCGAGTCTGAATTGAATGATGCCTTTCTTTCAGCCATTCGGGGGTGCCCTTCGAGGGTTCGCCCTTTTCCCGAACATTTGTTAGTGCTTTTAGGGGTTAGTAATATTTGGGCAAAAGTTGATCGGGATCCGGTGTTGATGAGAAATGGCCTTGGTATGCATTTTTTCCCTTATACCTTTTCATCTTACTTTGTTTGTGACTTATTTTCTTTATTTGTTTTTTGGCAGTTATGTCTGCTTTGGACTTCATCAAGAGTGACGATACGTCCGATGTGGTTTTTGAAGATGCTCCGACTGTTCCGGGTGAAAATGTTGTTGTGAGGACCTCTGAGCAGAGGTTTGAGGGTTCAGGTTATGTCAGTGTTGCAAATGCGAAGGGTTTTACCAAGTCCAATGTTCCCAAGCCTTCAACTCGCCGGTTATCTCGTCGTTTACTGAAAGCTGCTCCTCAATCCACTTCCACTGAGCCAGTGGATTTGAGTGATGATATCGAGGCTTCTGAGGATCAGGCTGAAGTGGAGGTTGAGAAGGAGAAGGAATTAGTTGTGCGTGGTAAGAAGGTTCGAGGGAAGAAGGGTGTTGCTACCCCTGTTCAAGAATCGTCGAGCAGAGACGTTGAAGGGTTGAACCCTGAGGGCACTTATGTGCCTACTTGGTTGGTTAAGAATGATGACACTTTTAAGGATGCTGCTGTTTGTGAAGATGCTCTTAGTCATCTTGCTCCTCCTTCCGTTCGTGAAGCTATTGCTGAGATGGATGATGACACTATGTTATCTCGCATGGTTTTAACTACTTGCAACCTTGCAGCCATGCTTCCCCAAGGGATTACACGCTTTCGCCAAAGGATGCGGGAGTATGAGGATTTTTCTAAAAAGAAAGACAAAATGAAATCCTCCCTTGCATCGATGAAGAAGGAAGTGGCTGGGTTTGCAGAGAAGGAGGCAGCTTGGAAGAAGGAGATTGAGGATCTGAAGAAGATGCATGCCATTGAGATGGGTGACCTGAGGAAAAGTTTTGAAGCAAATTTGTTGAAATTGAAGGCTGACCGAGAGGCCTTATCTGTCCAGCAGAAGGCTTTTCGTGAAGAAAAGGAGGGGTTGAAGGCTTCCGTTGGTCAGGTGACTGCGGATAATCAGTGGTTGATCGAGCATGGGTTTCAGCAGATTGTGACTTATCTTTTGCACTCTAAGGAATTTAACTCTGCCCTTGGTGATGTTTACACAAAGCTGCTGAACCTGGGGAAGCATCAAGGCCTTACTGCTGGCTATAAACTTCATGAATCTGGGCAACCTTTGGAGAAATCACCCATGTTTCGCCCTGAGGCTTCTGATGTCTTCAAGGCTTCTGTTGAGCAGATGGAGAGGCTAACCTACCCCTTTATTCATGAGGTATCCTCTTGTTTTGGTAAGCCTTTGTCTGTTTTACAGGGGTTGAAGCCTGAGGGGTTAAATGAGAAGGTTTGTGCTGAGGTTTTGGGTTCCTTGTCAAAGAAGAGGTCTTACTCCGGGGACAGTGATGATACCCTTTCGAGTCTGCCTGAAACCTCGAAAGATGCTAGTTTGGAAACCTCTGCAGTTGGTGGTGAAGAAGTTGTGAAGGTGAAGAAGACAAAGAAAGCTAAAAAGTCTAAGGGTGAAGGTTCCAAGCCCTCTGATAACTGACATTTATTCGTAGCTTTCTTAGCAAACATTTTATGTTTTGTAATGTTTTAAACAATGTTTAGGTTTTGGGGACCCTTAAGGTTCCCATGGTTGGTTGGTTGGGCCTATATGGCTGTTGAACATTAGTTTTATTTGCAAGTCACTAGGGCTTGCTTTAACTGTCTTATGAAGGTCTTTTATGGCCTTTCTAACTTATGACATGATGTTTGTCGTTGATGTTTTTGTTGGTTCCATTTGCTTGGTTTTGTTTTGTGGGGTTTCAACCCTTCAGGCTTTTTGTACAGTTGCTGGTGGGTTGAAGCCTTTAACCTTTCAAGCTCGGTACCTGTTGGTTGATCTTTGGGTAGCTTCTGATTTGGTTTGTATGTTTGGTTGATAGGCTTGTTTGTTTTTATTTTCTTGCCTTGTCTTTGTTTACTTTGTCTTTATGTTTTTACACTTTAAAGGGTTCAGTGCTGCAGTCACTTTGCCTTAGTGTTTATCATCAAGACGTAGTATCTATCCTTTTCTTTTATTTCGTTGTGATTTGTTTGGTTTCGTAAGTCTGATTATTGGGTACATTTTTTAGACTTAAGGAACGATTGGTGTAGGCTGTTCAAACCTGTCTATGAGACACTATGGTTTTTCTTTGATAAGTCTCATGGAGTTGTATTGATTTAGGAACTCACCCCTTATATAGGTCCATTCAACCCTTGAACCTATTGAGCGATATGGCCTGGGAGCTCATCCCCTTACATGGCCCTTGCCATGGAGTTTTTTGCTAGGTTCTCAACCTGATATTAGGATAGAAAGACAAGTTTGATAAAGTAACTTCATTCATTCAAGCAACATTTGCTTTTACAAAAGGTTTTTTGTTTTGCCACAAACCAAACTTTCTAAACATAGAATTTTCTTAAAGTTTTTCCGTTCCAGTGCCTTGGGAGCCTCTTGCCTTCTAGATCTCCCAGCTTGTAGGATCCACCCTTGTGTGCTTCGAGGATGGTGTATGGCCCCTCCCATTTTGGGCCTAATTTTCCTTGGTTTTCCTTTTTGCTGGCCTCATTGTTTCTGAGAACTAGGTCTCCTGGCTTGAATCGTTCGTTCTTGACCTTTTTGTTGTAATATGCTTCCATCTTTTGCTTGTATTTGGCCTCTTGTATTGCTGCTTGATCCCGGGCCTCTTCTAAGAGTTGTAAGTTCAACATGGTCTCTTGTGTGTTTACCTCGGGATCCATGTTGACAATTCGTTGGGTTACAACTCCTATTTCAGCGGGGATTACGGCTTCGGATCCGAATACCAAGCTATAAGGTGTTTTTCTGTGACTTGCTTTTTCTGTTGTTCTGATTGCCCATAAAACGCTAGGCAATTCTTCCAGCCAATTACTTTCATATCTCCCCAATCTTGTCTTGATGCCTTCCACTATGCTTCTGTTGGTCCTTTCAACCTGACCGTTTGATTGCGGGTAAGCCACTGAGCTGAAGATTTGGTTGATCCTGTACTCTTTGCACCAAAGGCTGAAGGGTTTCTCAGCGAATTGTTTCCCATTATCGGTCACAATTACCCCTGGCAGCCCATAGCGGCATATGATGTTCTCCCATACAAAGTCTATGATTTGCTTTCCTGTGATTTTGGCAAGGGGTTTGACCTCTGGCCATTTGCTGAAGTAATCAATTGCTACCAACAGGAATTTTACTCCCCCTTTGCTTGGCGGGAATGGTCCAACTATGTCCATTCCCCATTTATGGAATGGCCATGCTGAAGTTATGGGGACCAAGTCATGTTTTGGACTTTTGGGTATTGGGGAGTGGATTTGGCAGGCATCGCATTTCTTTAATTGCTCGACGGTATCCCGATGCATTGAAGGCCAGAAGTATCCCAAGTTCATGAGTTTTGCAACCACCGACCTAGCTCCGAAATGAGCTCCACATATTCCTTCATGCACTTCTTTAACCAAATACTTGCTTTGTTCAGGGCCCACACACCTTAGCAATGGTGCAAGGTATCCTTTTTTATAGAGGATTTCTCCTTGCAACACATATTGTCTTGCTTTGATCTTTACCCTTTCAGCTTCTATTTGATCACTTGGTAGTTCGTTGTTTTGAAGGAATTTCTTTATGGGAGTCATCCAATTTGGATCTTCCTCGGTGACCACATCTTGTACTTCTAATTCGTCAATTGAACGAGCCTTCAACACTTCAACCAACACCTTTTTTGTGAGGTGGGCGAATGTGAGGGACGCTAACTTGCTTAAGGCGTCAGCCTTTTTGTTTTGGGATCTTGGAATCTGTTTGATGTTGCATGCCTGGAAGGTGTTCATTAATTCCTTTGATTTTTCTTTGTACCTTCTCATGTTGGGCTCCTTGGCGACATAGCTGTCATTGACTTGGCTTGATACTAGTAGCGAATCAGTGAACACTTCAAGCTTTTTGACTTTCATTTCTTTGGCTAGCCGGAGGCCAGCGATCAGTGCTTCGTATTCAGCCTCGTTATTAGTGGTCTGAAAGTTGAAACGAAGAGCATATGTGAATTCTAGCCCCTCAGGGTTGATTAGGATTACACCAGCTCCTGACCCTTCAACGCTTGAAGCCCCGTCGGTGAACAGTTTCCAGGCTTCAGGGTTGGAGGGTTCAGTGGTTGTGGTGTTTACTTCTTCAGTCTTTTGGCTTGGGACTTCTACTAGGAAGTCAGCCAAAACTTGAGCTTTGATTGCTTTTCGTGGGACATAGGTGATGTTATGTTCACCTAGTTCCACTGCCCATTTTGCCAATCTTCCTGAGTTTTCAGGCTTTTCAAGCACGTTCTTGACAGGTTGGTCAGTGACCACTTGTATAGGATGTGCTTGAAAGTATCTTCTAAGCCTTCTGGCTGTTTGGACCAAGGCTAGGGCTAGTTTTTCAAGGGGAGGATATTTGGTTTCAGCTAGTTTTAAAGTTTTGCTGAAAAAATAGACGGGTACCTGAGCCTTGTCCCTTTCAATGGTGAGGACTGCACTGATGGCTTCGTCGGCAACTGAGAGGTACACCGATATGAGCTCCCCGGTTTCAGGTGCTGCTTCATTTGATTGAAAGCTTTCTCAGCCTCCTCGGTCCATCTGAAATCTTTCTTATCTGAACAATTCTTGAGCGTTTTGTAGAACGGTAGGGACCTTTCGGCCAGTTTTGAGGTAAAACGCTTCAAGGCTGCAAGCTTCCCATTCAAGCTTTCAACCTCCTTCTTGGTTCTTGGTGGTTTAGCTTCGAGAACAGCTTTTACTTTGTTGGGGTTGGCCTTGATGCTTTGTTTTCCAACAATATGACCCAGGAATTTTCCTTCATCAAATCCGAACGAACATTTTTCCGGGTTAAGCTTCATGTTGATCTTTCTAAGATTCTTGAAGGTTTCTTGGATGTCATCAAGCATCTGGTACTCCGTTTTGCTTTTGATTACCAGGTCATCGACATACGCTTCCATGTTTCTTCCAATTTGGCTTTCGAAGGCTTTATCGACGAGTCGTTGGTAAGTGGCTCCTGCGTTCTTGAGACCAAAAGGCATTTTTTGGTAACAGAAAATGCCCTTGTCTGTGTGGAAAGCCGTTTTTTCTTCATCCTCTTCTTTCATGAGGATCTGGTGATAGCCTTTGTATGCATCAAGGAAGCATTTGAACGAGTATCCCGTGAGGGAATCAACCTTAAGGTCAATTTCTGGGAGCGGGTAGCAATCTTTAGGACAAGCTTTGTTAAGATCCTTGAAATCTATACACATTCTCCAAGAGTTGTCGGGTTTTCGGACCATGACAGGATTAGCAATCCATGATTGATACTTAACCTCTCGGAGGATGCCAGCTGATACAAGCTTTTCAACCTCTTGGCAAGCTGCCAGGCTTCTTTCAGGTGCCAAACTTCTTTTCTTTTGAACCATTGGCTTGACATTCGGTGGTATTCTTAGCTCATGTTCAGCAATGCTTCGAGGGATCCCGGTCATGTCTTCGGGAGACCAGGCGAACACATCGCTGTGATGTTTTAGCAGCTTTTCAAGGTATGAAAGAGTATCTTGAGAGAGGTTGGGATTGACCCTTATCCGCTGTTCGGGGTACTTAGGGTTGATGACTAACCCCTGCTTGTCTTTCTCGTCATTAGAACTTTCTCCTTCGATCAGGTAAGCTTCCTGAGAGGGTTGAAGGGTTGCAATCCCTCTCTCGGTTGGAAACTTGACAGTGCCATGGCCAACAGACACAGCCATGTAAAATGCACATTGTCCGGGCCTCCCTATGATTACGTCGTAGTTGGAAGGGATGTTGATAACCACGAATGTTAGTGATCGGGTTCTTTCCTTTGATCCCTCTTTAAGACAAACATCAAGGGTTATTTGCCCCAAAGGCTTCAGGGTTATGTCAGCGATACCCTTTATGGAGGTCCCGGAGGGTTGAAGCCTTGAACGCTCCTCATTGCTTAGTTGATTGAAAAACTTCTCGAACATGATTTCAGTGGCTGCTCCCGTGTCTATGTATGCCTTGCATGTTTGTAAGGTACCCACGATGGCTTCAACCACAAGGGGACCAGGGAGCGGGTCCTTCCTTGTTGGGGGGAAGCAAACACACTGAAGTTCCCAATCCTCCAACCGTCGCTTCTTGTAAGGGACCTTTTCGTCAGAACATACCATGTTTACTTCCTTCCCTTTGTTTTCGGCCATCTTGTCTCGAACTCCCTTGACCAAATGGGCAAGTTCCCCTGACTTGACAGCTTCTTCAATTCTCTTTTTCAGCTGGAAGCAATCGTTGGTGTGATGTCCCTTTTCTTCATGGAATTCACAGAACTGAGTGGAGTTCTCGTTTTTCCGACTTTTGGGAAGAGGCCTGGGAGGTCTGAAGTTTTGCTTGACCTCTTCCGTTGCCAGGATTTCTTGAGGGGTTTTGGTGAGAGGAGTGAAACTCATACTCTTATCCCTGCTTGGAGGGTTTCGCCCTTCAACCCTTCGAGGGTCTGAACCCTTTGAGCGTCTGTCGTAAGAATGAAAGTTTCCTCTCTTTCTGGCTGGGCTGCTGCTTCGCCAACCGGAACCCCTTTTCCTTTGTTCCTTGATATCAACAGCTTCTTCTCCTCGGATGTGAGCCTCAGCTCTTTCAAGGGCTTCTTCCAAGGTTTTGGGTAGAGATTTGTTGAAATCTCGTGTGAGATACTTGGAGGTTATGGCGTTCATAAAACCGGCAACCCTCATTTTCTCATCAGCCCCCACGTAGGTTAGCCCTTCTTTCTTGTACCGTTCAATGAATGCTCGTAGGCTTTCATCATCTCGTTGTTTTATTTGGAAGATTACAGTCGCGTCTTTAACGTATCTCCTTTGTTGGGAGAAGTTTGCCAGGAAGCCTCTGCTGAGATCATCAAAGCTTCGAATGCTTTGAGCAGGTAGGTCGTTGAACCAAATTCTAGCGGACCCAATGAGGGTTTGCATGAACATTAGGCAACATTCAGCATTCGACCATTTTTCTATTCGAGCAGCACCAGTAAAGATTTGAAGATGATCTTCGGGGTCTTCGGTCCCATCATACGTTTTGATGTGGGCAGGCATTTTGATTTTTGACTGGAAGTCATAATCAGCTATCTGTCTTGAAAAGCATGAAAGGTTGCTTGGCTTGTAAGGTTTAGCCAAGTCCTCTTCAGGTCTCGTGCCTCCGTTGTTATTATTGCCTTGGTTTCCCTGGGTGGCCAGCACTTGATTGATGAAGTGCTGCCAAGGGAAGTGGGCCATCATCTGAGACATCATATTGGGCACGAAATTGAAACCTTGAAGGCTTCCAGGACCAACCGAGCAATTTACCCCAAGAGGGGTGCTGGCAACAGCACTTCGTGCTAAAGGGAGCACGGACAGGGCTTGCTCCCATGTGGTATTCAGAGAAGTGGGACAACTGGTCACCGGGGATTGTAGGAGTTGGTCGAGTGTTAACTCGTGTCCCAGAGGGGTACCACTAACAGTTGGTTGGGAAGAGAGAATGGGATGAACAGTGGGGTTCGTCACAGTGGACAGATAAGGGTGCAGGTTTGAAGGGTTGCTAGGACCGGCTTCACTTCTTGTAACGAAGGGTGGTAGAGGTGGTCCAGGAGATAACGTTGGCTCAGGCTCGTCGTAATCTAGACGAATCCTTACACCCTTTTCCCTTTCTCTGTTCACATGTTGGTTAAGAAGTGATCTCAGCTCAAGGAAGTTATGAGCGACCCCCTCGGGGGTAAGTTCAACGCGTGTCGGAGTGTCAGACACACCAACGTTGGGAGACGGAGCTCCAGATCTGGATGGGGTTGGTGTGTTAAAGGTGAGGAACTCGGGTGTACTCCCCGGAGTTGAAAAAGGCGTTGTTATTGTTGTGTGAGCTTGACCACTTCCCGGGGTAGAGGTGTTAGGGATCTGGTTGACCTCTCCCGGAGATCCACTTTCTGACATAGTGGTTTGGAACGGAAGGAGCTACACGTACCAGGTCTCTTTTGAGGAGAAACAGCGGCGTAGCCCCACGGTGGGCGCCAACTTGTTGATGCAACAAACACGGGACCAAGGATGGTCAGGCAAAAGGGCTGAAAGGTTTGATTTTGCCTAACGCAGGTCGCGGGGTCCCTCCACGTTTGCAAAACGTGGAAGGAGGTTCACTAGTATATTTGAGTTATTTGCTTTGAAGTTCTTTCTCCAAGATTGACTCGGATCAAGAAAAGAAAGCAAATAGAATGAATGAGGTGAATCTGATGAAGAGTTATTTGGAAGTGACAAGAACTCTTCAAATGACAAGAGATTAAGGAATCTCTCTGCTTTTCGGAATGTCCTTGAAGTGTTATTGAGCTGTCTTCTTATAGTGGAAGACACTTCTCGAAATGGTATGGACTATACTAGTGAGACCTGTTTGCTTATGGAGGGTTTCCCCTTTTGGGGTTCAAGGCTTTGGACCCCTGGTTAATAGGGTGTGCCTGTACAGACCTGCTCTGACTTTGTGAGTTGGTGAGCGTGAGTTGGTGAGATGAGTTGGTGGACATGACTTGTTACTGTTCCTCGATTCACTCATTATGCAGCTTTTCATCCGATGAACCTTTCAACCTTTTAAGCTCTTTGCATATTAATGGTTTTATTTGTCTTTGGGCTACCCCCGTCGTCAATGAACAATATAGATTAATATGAAGGGATGGTAGTTACAAACTTACTTGGAAGACTCCATGCATTAGGATGACTAAAAACAAATAAGTGAGCTAGGGCAAAGCAAACAATTAATGTAATAATTTGGATGTTACAAATAGTACCGGACATATATTCTTGTATTTATTTAATAACACCATCCGTGATGGTTAATGCCCTTAAGGGACATTTTACACCACAACAGCATCATATGCCCCTTTAAAATATGTGTAATAGTTAACGCCCTTAATGTACTTTCAATCATTACTTTCTGTTTTGTTTTCTCTTCATTGGAAAATATACTAGGATTATCTATCCTTTTTATGTTGCTATTTTTAAGTTAATTATAAGAACATGTGTAGTGGTTATGGTGAATAATGTCCCACCCTTGGGCGTTGTCTGCCACGTTGTTGATACATATAGTGTGGACACGACTCGTTACGGTTCGTTATGTGGATACGACGGATCGTTCCGGTTCCGGTTCGATTCAGCTACGAAGTGAAGGCCGAAGTCAAGATATCCTCCTATCTTGACTCGGTATACTATTTACTTTGTATCGTATGATGTAAATGCAATTGTGTGTGTGGAGTATGCATATTAGTAATCTTTGTGTTAAACTTTCATGTTTTGTTTGTTGTCTTGGCACATCTCGACGAAGAATCAATCTTCGTGGGATGTCCTTGTGGCGAAGTCCCTCTTGGCGAAGCTTCAATTGTTCGTCAAGATAAGGCTATGACGAAGATTCAACTCTTCGTCATATTTGATTGTTCGTAGACCTGGACTATATATAGTCCAGGAGACAGAAGCAAAAGTGAGTCTAAGTAGACACCAGAGAACACACAGTGAGACTAGAGAAAACACACACACCCACTGAGAATTTACAGAGAATTTACAGAGAGTTTACAGAGAGTCTTTGTAAACATTGTTTTATAATGGATACGTATTCATACATCGAGTGTTAATCGTTGAATCGTGTTTGTGTATTTCGTGTTCTAACTTGGTTTAACTTGCCCGTTTGGATTCCGTACTCTCGGGTTTGTCAGAAAACAGGGAATAGGTTATACTCGATCCTCCGGGTGGACCTACACACATGTCGTTCTAGTCAGAAAATAGACGTTTTTCTAAAATAGGTGTAGTGGAGATGTGGGCATTATTTTAAAAGAGGTGTAAAGAATTGAATAAATTAAAAAACCATGAAAAAAATTGATTGGCCAAAGGAAAAGGAGATAACTGTACACTGGCAAACCCATTTCTTCTCCAGCGTGAAAAATAAAACGCCCCAACTATCATTTTGACAAAAAAACGCCCACGGGGGCGGAGGTGGTGGCGTGTTTGGGCGTGCTTTTATAAATAAACGCCCCAAATTTCATCCACTACGGATGGTCTAAACATATCGTTAATAACCCATCCATGGGATTTTAAAGTGAAAAAAAGGTTAAAATCATGAAATCCTGTAATTATAGACAATTAATTGCAATTACATTTTGAAGTTGATTACTTTAATATATTGACACATCATTGTTCATTGCATTCACATTCTGAATTTACAAGGCACTGCAGCAGCAGGATGAAATTTGTTGGAAAAAAAACAAAAACAAAGTACAAAGTATAGGGTTGCTAAATATAACCAACCCTACGTGATTCTTGAACTGGTCCTCAAACAATAAGGATGTTACATCCTTGACCCTTTATCGAAAATCATGAAAGAAAATACAAAGTGAAAAAAAGGGAGGTTCTTAAGCATAGTCTCCAGAGTCTGGAAGTGTCTCATAGGATCCAATGAAAACATCACCAAATATGACTCCAGCCAACCCACCACCAATCAACGGGCCGACCCAATAAATCCAGTTTTGAGAGAAGTCACCACTAACCACGGCTGGGCCAAATGATCGAGCAGGATTCATTGATCCACCGCTAAAAGGACCAGCTGCCAAAATGTTGGCTCCAACAATGAACCCAATTGCCATGGGTGCAATGGTTCCAAGTGAACCCTTTTTAGGGTCAACGGCGGTGGCATAAACTGTGTAGACTAGAGCAAAGGTAATGATGATCTCCATCACAACTCCTTGAACACCATTCATGCCATCTGCAACTCCATGTGTTGGTACGGCCTGTCATATACCAAATATATAAGTAACGATCCAATAATTTAAACCAACGATATTGTTAATTTATAGAAAACTTTATTTGTAATCTTTAAAGTTATAAAAAGCATACCAAGCCACCGGTAACAAACTGAAGGAGAAAGCATGCAACAATGGAACCAAGACATTGGGCAATCCAGTAAAACAGACCGGTTATGATGGTGATGTTACCGCCAATAGCTAATCCAAAGGTGACTGCCGGATTCAAATGGCCACCCGATAGGTTTGCTGCCATTGAGACCCCAACGAATAGTGCAAATGCATGGGCTATCGCTATTGCGACTAGTCCAGCAGGGTCTAGTGCCGCATCTGTAGTAAGCTTACCTGTAAATATATTAAAAACAATTATTTATATAAATATATATATACACACACAATACTATGAAAATTGAAACAAAATGTAAATATATATTTTATATCTAAAGCTAAACATATGGTAAAACTTTTGTGTACCATATAGTGAAAGTTCTCAAAAAAAAAAGCATATATTGTGTGTCATTAATCATATAAATACACCAAGCTCGATCAAGAACCATCCATATATACGAGTAATAAATGGAGAGGGTATACAATACGCCAAACTCAATATAGAACCATCGAGACTAGTACTCGGTCGAGTGGGTTTACAAATAAGAATGAATGCAAGCCCACGAAAGTAGTTTATATGTTTTTTTAGGAACACTAATTTGAGTAAGAAAATCAACATACCATACGCAATAGCTGACCCAACACCCGCAAATACGAAGAGAAGTGTGGCAATGAATTCGGCTAAGTAAGACTTGATTGAACCGGCACTCAAAGAGTCACCAATGCTACCAATTGCCAACTTCACCATTTTTGGGATCCTTTTTTTGTAGAGAGAATAGTAAGGTAAAATCTAATTGGTTGACTTGCTAAATTTGTGATTTGCCTAGGCTTTCAACAAAGCCTTATATAGAGTACATGATTTCAAAATAATTATATTGTTTACATTTTAATTGTATATAGAATTTGTGCTGGCACCGACCGTGTGTCCAAGATGGCTAATTCCTGACCACTAATTGGAGCCGACCCACCGGCCTTTATTCGAAATTATAATTTATCATGTCCTAATATCGTTAAGTTATCACTCTTGCTATTTTTTACTTAACCTAATTTTATTGTTGACCCTTGTATTTATATAAGTTATACTTCGGTTCAATTTAGTTTCAAGACAATGGTAATAAAAACCTTGTTATAGTTTAACAATTATTACTTAACCTTGTGTTTTATAATACAACTCTACAATGATGTGTAGTTGCAGGTTAAGATGTGTGTTTAATCTTAAGAAGCACACAATACAGTTATATATAAAAACATGGAAGACCGGATCCGACTAAACAGGATGCATGCATACCTGGTTTAGGTCATCGGTTTCTCACCGGAGTTTTCGTTAGAATCCTAAAACTTCCAGCTTTTTATTTAAGCTATTGTTTAAAAACCTGCATAGTAAAGTAAAACCATATCTATTATCTATTATATATAATAAATGAAAGTGATTTGGACCACGTGTCAGTAGATGTAGATGGCAAATAACAAGGTTAAAATACCTAAGTTTATAGAAAAATAAAACTTAGGGGTTTAAGTTGTCAATTACGAAACCTCAAAGACTAAAATAGCTAATTAACACCAAACACACTCACTTAGTGTGTGTCTGGTCGATCTCAAACACAGGGGGGGCGACCCAGACTTCTCCATCAAACCCTAGTTTATATAAAACTCAAGAATTGAAGCCTCTAATCTACTCTAAATCAAGTTCCAATCACGAATTAGTGATCACCTCGTTGCAAGGATCAAAAGGTATGTAAAATTTTGGTGTTTTGATTCAAGTTCAGTTTTAGGTTAAATGAGAAAATCAAGAATTGAGCTTGAATATATGTTGTATAGTTGAAATAGGAAGTAGTGTGATGTCTAGGGATAAACCCTAGATGAATTCTTGTTAAAAACCCTTGCATGATATTTGTGAAATTGAAATCACCATTGTAGGTGATTAATGAAATTGTAGAAACTAGGTAGACACTAGGATTGTGATTACTATTCTAGTGAAAAAGCTGAATATAGGTATTAAATTCAGTTTTATTAATGTCAAAAATTGTGAAAATTTGCTTAATTAAAGTGAAAGTGGATGGAAATAACATGTCAAGAACATAGTAATGATTATGTAAAAAATCTGACCCGCTAGGTGTTTGTTGAAACACCTAAGTGAGGATCGAAATATTAATAATCGGACAAAAACGCAGATTCGGATACCATAATGAATTATGATAAATAATTGTAAAAAGGGTTCTAAAATAGTCGTGAATGGAACTCTTTAGGTAAAGAATCCGGATCATCAAGTGGGCAAGCCGGAGGTGATTCACGTTTGAAGGGTGCGCTTTGAAGGTACGCAGCCTATGGTTTCGTTATCTTATGTTATTTATTTATTTTAGATCGTTGTGTTGAAAATTAGCTAAACAAGAAAACCCGTTAAGTCACGTAAGTGACGAAGTGCTTTAGATGATTAAAAACAGGTCAAAACATGTGTTTGAAATATAGTTTGGATGTGTCTTGAAATGGTTGTCCCCATTCGGCATCGAAACGGGTCAAAACCAGTTAAGTTGCAAATGTCGAAGTCAATGACCATCACTTGTGATTGGTTATGGATAAAGCGTAAGCCGTAGAGCGGACACGCTAATTCGTTGCGGAAACATGAGCCCTTGATATGGGAATTAAAGTTCGGACATTTATGCTTGTTGAATAGCGTATAAAATTAAGTTTGAATCCTTGAAATCAAGCATGAAGGTTATTGTGTAAGCAACCCTTAAGAGCAAAGCGAAACGTCATAGTAAATAATTTTTGGATATGTGTGAATGGCCTAAAACATGTGAAGTCTATAATACAAGTTATAGAACTTGTAAACAAGTGGGTCAAATAAACAAGGAGATGAGTTATAGGCCAACTGCTTTTGAAATGATATTTTATGCAAATCATGTCGATAAACACGTCCGTAATTAAATTACGGTCGCGTAGGAAAAAGAATGACGTAAAACGGACGCCCGAGTCAAAAGTTATGGTCAATTGAAGTTGAAAATCTGAATTTCCAGAGCTGGCAGGAAATGCAGGTCAAAAACCTGCATCTGCTGGAAAAGCGCTCCCCCCGCGCCACGCGACAGGATCACATGGATCTGGCGCGACACGCGAGAGCTGTCGCGCCACGCGAAGACCCGTCGCGCCACGCGACAGGGCAAAATTTTGTTTTATTTTATTTTTTGCATGATTTAATGATCGGAACTTGTTTATACACTTCATATAAATGTCAAAATTAACATCTGAAGTGGTTTTGACCTTAGGTGAAAAAGGGGACCTTCCAGATGGCGATCAAGCAACAATTGTCAAGAACCGAACGCACTAATCTAAGCTTCCGCACTTGATCTATTTTGTCTTAGTAATATGTAAATATTTGAAGTATGTCTTGAAAGTTTAGTTAGTAGGTTGATAACTTGAATATTATGAACATGTATGGTCTTAAAACCATGAAAGCTTTCATAAACTCGAAATTTTTGTAAGAAATGCATGTGATATATTATTAAATTCAGTCCTTTTAAGAAGGGTCTTACAAGTTGGTAATCAGAGCGCCAGGTTATCAATAAGTGTGTTCGGTTCAAGCTTGATCAAGCATCCGGTAAGAGTTAATTGTTTTAAGTAGATTTAGTGAATATAGGAATGAAACATGAATTGATATGCATGAAAAGAGTGTGTAAACTCACTCAAACACGAGAAGTGCATTAAACAA
Source organism: Helianthus annuus (assembly GCF_002127325.2). Classification (NCBI taxonomy): domain Eukaryota; kingdom Viridiplantae; phylum Streptophyta; class Magnoliopsida; order Asterales; family Asteraceae; genus Helianthus; species Helianthus annuus. The sequence goes on along the minus strand of NC_035445.2, from coordinate 147,627,990 downwards.
GAACGGTTGAAGCAAGTCATGAACTTGATTAAACCAAAACAAGTAAACCCTATGTTATAAATGAAATGTTTAACGGTTGATGTAAACATTTCAGTATTAAAGATGGCGGATGGAGGTAGCGATGATGCGGTGCCAAGAGTCACCGAACAAATGAGAGAAGTGATTGCCGAGGAGGTTGGAAAGGCAATCGAAAATAGTTTGTCGGGTTTTATCGATAAGATTCAAAACATGGTTCTATCGATAGTAGACGAGAGAATCAAGAAATTGGAAGATAGCGCTAATCTAGCAAAGGAAAAGTCCGAAGGACGAAAGCCTTGTTCATACAAGGAATTCATGGCGTGCAAACCGCCAGTATATATAATGGGGAGGTTGACCCAATAGTATGCCAGCGATGGCTAAGCGATATCGAGGGGGTATTCGAGAGGACCCATTGTGATGAAGATGACTATGTAGCCTATGGTACGGGTCAATTAAGGGGTCAAGCGAAAGACTGGTGGGATAACAAAAAAAAAAAGAAATTGGAAGTGAAGCGGCTAAGGCCATGACATGGGATGAATTTAAGACGCCGTTTCTTAAACATCATAGTCCCAAGGCAGTCATTAAACGAATCAAGGAAGAGTTCATGCAACTTAGGCACAAGGGCGAGTCCATAGACAAGATCACAGGAATGTTCATGGATAAGATGAAGTTTTGCGATGAATTGGTGACAAATGAAGAACAGAAGATATATTATTACTATAACATGTTGAGCGCCGAGTATAGGGAGTTTATGACTCCTTCAAAATACGAGACCCTTACCGAGATCGTAAACGTTGCTCGGGAACGGGAGATTGAATTGAAAAAGCAGGTTGAACGGGGCGAAAGAAAGGCATATATTGCTAATCCAATCCCTACCAAGAAGTCACGAACGAATGAAACAGGGAAGAAATCGGATGTAAAAGGCGGATCGCCAAGTTGCAAGATTTGCGGAAAAGGTCATAAGGGCGAGTGTCGCTTCAAGGATAAACCTTGTCCCATATGTCGGAAAACAGGATATATGGCTACATCATGCCCGGAAAAAGTGACGGTTTGCTACAATTGCTATCGACCGGGTCACAAAAAGTCGGAATGCCCGGAGCTAGTGGGAAAGAAAGACGGGCAAGACACGAAGGGTGAAGCCCCAAAGGCAAAGGCTAGATCTTTCCACTTGACTGCCGCAGAAGCAAAAGTTGAACCCGAAGTGGTCTCAGGTATATTTGCTGTAAACTCGATTCCTGCACGTGTATTATTTGATACGGGTGCGAATAAATCCTTTATTTCGTATGAGTTTATTCGATACCCTTCATTTGTTCTAACAAAATTACCTATGCCTTTAGAAGTAGAGATAGGTAATAACAAGAGTTGTATCGTTTGTGATGTATGTGAAAATTGCAATTTGAGCATTGATGACGAAGAATACACAATAGACATGATCCCGATGTCGATGGGAGAGTTTTAACTGATCGTGGGTATGGACTGATTGTCCCGATACCACGCAAAAGTGGCATGCTTCCGAAAGGAAATAAAACTGACGTCTCCTAGCGGAAAGCACGTTACGATACATGGTGAAAAAGGCGGTAGCCCGGTGGTATGCACTATGCTAGAAGCTCACAGACTTATGAAACGTGGATGCAAGGCTTATGTGGTGTACGCAAGTTAGTCGGAGAGTGAATCCCTAAAAATTGGAGATGTGCCGGTAGTACGTGATTATGACGATGTGTTCCTGGAATATTTACCGGGAATACCACCAGAATGAGAGGTAGAGTTCGGAATCGAATTGATTCCGGGCGCAAAACCTGTGGCCAAGGTGCCGTATCGGCTCGCGCCGTCGGAGCTGCAAGAACTGATGTCTCAGATCCAAGAACTACTCGATAAGGGGTTTATCCGACCGAGTGTATCCCCGTGGGGCGCACCGATATTATTCCTGAAAAAGAAAGATGGTAGTATGTGCATGTGTATCGACTACCGAGAGTTAAACAAACTCACGGTGAAAAATCGATACCCACTTCCAAGAATTGATGACTTGTTTGACCAGCTACAAGGAGCGAGTTGGTTCTCAAAGATTGACCTCAGATTGGGTTATCACCAATTGAAAGTCAAGGAAGAGGATGTTGATGCAGATTTTGTGTCCGATGCTTGTCGAATAGATTAGTTATTATTTTACGCTGAATTTGTAATAGTTAGTGAAACGGTCTATCGAACGTGTATAGACCCGCTCGTTTGAAGTGGTCAAACGAGAGGGTTGTTCGGTTGACCGTGTGTGTGTATTTACTTGACAAATTATGGTTGTATTTGTTGGTGTCGAAGGATAAGGCATCGAAGGATTATGAATATCCTTCGATGAGCTCGAAAGATATCCATCGAAGGATGGACCTCGAAGGATATGTGATCCTTCGAGGTATATGTGTCTTTCGAAAGCTTGATGGTCGAAAGATGATCTATCGACCAGTCAGCTTGATCCTTCGACCATACAACCTGTGTTTGGTATAAATACCAACACCTTGTCTTGTAAAACACAAGAGTGAGAGCACAAGTGTGTGCAAGAGAGTGATAGGAGGTTTGAGACCTCACCGGGAGAAATCACCACTTGATTTCTCCTTGGATGTATACTTCTTTGGTATTAGTTCGGTTATCATGTAATCGGGCTGACTTGTAATGTTTTACTACCGGATTAATGCAAAGTTGTTTGTTTATCATCTCTATCTTCTTCCATCTATGAACATTATCATGAAAATCACGGATTGGATCCCGAATCCCGGACCTACAATTGGTATCAGAGCCATGGTGCCCGATTTAGTAAAACTAACCGTTTACTAAGTCACATGTGCTCTAGATCTGTGATTTTTGTGGGTTTTTGTTCAAGATGTAAAAATGGTGAAAATGAGAAAAACTCAGATCTGGACCCGAATATCCAGATCTGTGATAAAACGAGTGTTGGGTTTTATGTTTTTCTCCTAAATCTTCAAGTTTCCATCATCAAAAATCGTGTACAAATGTTTTCATCGAATCTGCAAATTTACCCAGATGTCTGTGTTCTTGATGTTCTTCACATCTTCATGTGTTGAAAGATGTGAAGAACTTCGAAAGATCAGGTTTCTGTTTCGAAAGGTCAGCCATTCAATTCGAAAGGTCAACTTCCACCCACAACAACTTCGAAAGGTCAAAACACTTTCTCGAAAGGTCATTTTTCATTTTCGAAGGGTCAGATCAAAAACTTCGAAAGGTCAAAGTAGCTTCTCGAAGGGTCAACCCAACGATTTTCGAAAGATCATCTTGATATTCGTGAAAGATTACCCCTGTTCATTGCTTTGGCTTCGAAGGGTCATGTCAACTTTCTGTTCGAAGGGTCATGTCAACTTTCTGATATGATAGCAACTGATGTTTGTCAGAACCAGATCTGACATGTGCCCGAAAAGTCAACTAAACATCTTCGAAAGATCATTTTGTTTCTCGAAAGCGAAGGATTATCACAATCCCCAACAACCTCGAAAGATCAAATCTGTTCGAAAGATAGAAACTGATCTGTGAATCATCTTTCGAGACCGAAAGATCTGTGCTCGAAACCCCCCAACAACTTCGAAGGATAATCATTTCAACAACTTCGAAGGATACATCTTTCGGTTGTGGAAACATCTGTCACAGGAGGTTGTTTTTGTTGTTTTGTTCATCGCAGACAAAGATGTCGGCTGTGATGTTTAAATAAATAAAAAAAAAGGGCGGTTGTTGACTTTTGATGAGAAAGTGACTGTGAATGCTTGTATTGTATCAAGAAAAGTGAAGCAATGGATAAGAGTGGAATTGTCGGCTGTATCTTGGAGTTAGGGTGTTGACTATTGGGCCTTTTGTTTAAAGAATTCAATTGGGCCGCATGGAATGGAATTTGGGTGGTGGACAGTTTGTTTATTTAATTGATTTGCATTTTAATGTTTAATGGTTTTAGGCAAACTGCTCATTGATTGGGCCTACAAGAACTAAGAGTGGGGTCGGGTATTTGCGGAGTTGATCTGAATCGCGCTCCTAATATCAAGGTCAAAATTTGGATGGATTTTGGGAGCGCGCGGAATGATTCGGAACGATGAAAACAGAAGATGATGAAAACTTGATGTTTGAAAATTGTGGGGTAGTCACGGTTACCGATGCAATGACAAAAATGGTAACGCGACTATTATGGGCCAAAAACAACACGGTATGTTCGCTTCCGCTCGTCATTCAATGAAGATTGACGACAGTTCCGCTCAGTGGAGGGAATTGGTGAACATTTGACGACAGTTTCTTTGAAGTGGAAAGATTCTGTTAAGGTTTAGAGAATTTACCAAAGAAATGGGGGGATAAAAATTTTCAAATGTTGAATTTCTTCGGTAAATTTCTAAACGCAATCATAGGTATGCTTAAAGATCAAGACTTGATGCTGTTGTTATAAAATGGAACCCTTATCAAATGCCGGTTGGAGTATTGGAATATCAGCGGAAGATCGGTCAATTGAGCCTTTTGAGGAAATTGCACAACACTCGACTTGGATACGCGTACTTTGAGGGGGAAGCTTTATACAATGAACATCAAGATACTACTTACCTGGATCATTGGTCAAGGGGGAATTTGTTTTCACAGAGAAGATGATTACTTGACTGAAGATCGATGATTGCAGTTGCATTTTCAGCATTCGACAGCAACGGACAAGGGGGAATTTGTTGATGCAGATTTTGTGTCCGATGCTTGTCGAATAGATTAGTTATTATTTTACGCTGAATTTGTAATAGTTAGTGAAACGGTCTATCGAACGTGTATAGACCCGCTCGTTTGAAGTGGTCAAACGAGAGGGTTGTTCGGTTGACCGTGTGTGTGTATTTACTTGACAAATTATGGTTGTATTTGTTGGTGTCGAAGGATAAGGCATCGAAGGATTATGAATATCCTTCGATGAGCTCGAAAGATATCCATCGAAGGATGGACCTCGAAGGATATGTGATCCTTCGAGGTATATGTGTCTTTCGAAAGCTTGATGGTCGAAAGATGATCTATCGACCAGTCAGCTTGATCCTTCGACCATACAACCTGTGTTTGGTATAAATACCAACACCTTGTCTTGTAAAACACAAGAGTGAGAGCACAAGTGTGTGCAAGAGAGTGATAGGAGGTTTGAGACCTCACCGGGAGAAATCACCACTTGATTTCTCCCTGGATGTATACTTCTTTGGTATTAGTTCGGTTATCATGTAATCGGGCTGACTTGTAATGTTTTACTACCGGATTAATGCAAAGTTGTTTGTTTATCATCTCTATCTTCTTCCATCTATGAACATTATCATGAAAATCACGGATTGGATCCCGAATCCCGGACCTACAGAGGACGTACCAAAGACGGCCTTTCGTACGCGGTACGGGCATTATGAGTTCCTCGTAATGCCCTTTGGGTTGACTAATGCACCCGCGACTTTCATGGACCTCATGAACCGGGTTTGCAAACCTATGCTGGATAAGTCGGTAATCGTATTTATCGATGACATTTTAGTATATTCAAATAATGAAGCTGAGCATGTTTACCATTTGCAAGAAGTGTTAGAGACACTCAGACGAGAAAAGCTGTATGCAAAATTCTCAAAGTGCGCATTCTGGTTACGAGAAGTGCAGTTTCTCGGGCATATCATTAGTGCTGACGGGGTACTAGTGGATCCGTCAAAAGTAGAAGCCGTGTCAAAATGGAACACTCCAAAGAATCCCTCAGAAATCCGAAGCTTTCTAGGGCTCGCGGGATATTATCGGAGATTTATACAAGACTTCTCCAAAATTGCCTTACCGTTGACCAAATTGACTTGCAAGGAGGAAAAATTTGTGTGCGGCGTTGAACAAGATAAGGCCTTCCAAACACTTAAAGAAAAGTTAACTCACGCTCCGGTGTTAACTTTACCAGAAGGGGTTGACGACATGGTGGTTTATTCGGATGCGTCGCATTCGGGACTTGGATGTGTTTTAATGCAACGAGGCAAGGTCATAGCCTATGCCTCGAGGCAACTAAAGATCCATGAGAAGAAATACCCGACTCATGACTTGGAGCTGGCAGCAGTGGTATTTGCTTTAAAATTGTGGAGACATTACTTGTATGGGGTAAAATGTACCATCTTTACCGACCATAAAAGTTTGAAATATTTCTTCGATCAGAAGGAATTAAACATGAGGCAGAGGAGATGGTTGGAAACGGTCAAGGACTACGATTGTGAAATACACTATCACCCCGGGAAAGCCAATGTAGTGGCTGATGCGTTGAGCCGAAAGGCAGATTACGCCCCGATATGAGTACAATCAATGCAGCTTATTGTGACCTGGGGCTTACTAGAACAAATCCGAGAAGCACAAGTTGAAGCAGTGAAGGTGGGAAACTGGAAAAAGGAAAGAATTGTTGGCCAAATTAAGGATCTCGAAGAAGGCAACCACGGTTTGAAAACATGTTTCAATAGAATTTGTGTTCCTAACACGTGTGGAGTTAAAAAGCTTCTACTCGATGAAGCTCACAAATCCCGTTATTCCATTCATCCGGGAGCGACCAAGATGTATAACGATTTGAAACAAAACTATTGGTGGCCCGGAATGAAAAGAGATGTAGTGAAATACGTGGAGAAATGCCTGACATGTCTGCAAGTCAAGGAGGAACACCAAAAACCATATGGTAAGCTCCAACCGTTGGAAATTCCGGTTTGGAAATGGGAACATATTACAATGGATCTGTTAACCAAACTACCAAGGACGAACCGTGAATTTGATGCAGTATGGGTAGTTGTTGATAGACTGACAAAGAGTGCTCACTTTATTCCGATACGTGAGACTTATACGCCAGAAAAGATGTCGGAGGTTTACACTAATGAGATAGTGGCACGCCACGGAGTACCGGTATCCATCGTGTCCGATAGGGATACCCGATTTACTTTAAATTTTTGGCGAAATTTCCAAGAGCAAATGGGAACAAAATTGTTCATTAGCACGGCATACCATCCTCAGACGGATGGACAGAGCGAAAGAACAATACAAACATTGGAAGACATGCTACGGGCATGTATAATCGACTTTGGAGGTAGTTGGGATGTCTATCTACCATTGGTCGAATTTTCGTATAATAACAGCTACCATGCTAGTATCGGGATGGCACCGTATGAAATGCTTTATGGTAGGAAGTGCCGGACCCCGGTGTGTTGGGGTGAGGTGGGTCCACGTGAACTCGCCCCCCAAGATATAGTTCGAGCCACTAATGAAAAGATTGATATGGTTTGGGCACACTTGAAAGCGGCTCAAGATAGACAAAAGTCGTATGTAGACAAAAGGAGGAGACCGATCGAGTTTCAGGTAGGCGATAAGGTCATGCTTAAGGTATCCCCATGGAAGGGGGTTATCCGGTTTAGAAAGAGAGGAAAATTAAGCCTGAGATTTATTGGGTCGTTTACGATTGTCGAACGAGTAGGAAAGGTAGCATACCGCCTTGAACTAGCGGAGGAATTAAGCGGAATTCATAGCACATTCCATGTGTCACATCTTCGGAAATGTCTAGCGGACGAAACAGCTTATATCCACTACAATGATATCGAGGTGAATGATAGCCTTAATTATGTGGTGAAGCCAATGGCGATTTTGGACCGTAAGGTGAAAATCCTAAGGAACAAAGAGATCAAGCAAGTAAAAGTCAAATGTGAACACAGGAAGGGTTTGGATACCACGTGGGAATCCGAAGAGGAAATGCAACGACTCTACCCTACATTATTCGGTACGTAATTCGGTTTCGGGGACGAAACCCTTTTTATGGGGGGTGGACTTGTAACACCTCGAAATTTATAAAATTTAAAATCAGGATAATAAAGTATTAAATAAACAGGAACAAACTAACTAGGAATTCATAACCCAGCTAGTTACTAGTCATAAGATGGCAAATAACAAGGTTAAAATACCTAAGTTTATAGAAAAATAAAACTTAGGGGTTTAAGTTGTCAATTACGAAACCTCAAAGACTAAAATAGCTAATTAACACCAAACACACACACTTAGTGTGTGTCTGGTCGATCTCAAACACAGGGGGGTGACCCAGACTTCTCCATCAAACCCTAGTTTGTATAAAACTCAAGAATTGAAGCCTATAATCTACTCTAAATCAAGTTCCAAACACGAACTAGTGATCACCTCGTTGCAGGGATAAAAAGATATGTAAAATTTTGGTGTTTTGATTCAAGTTCAGTTTTAGTTAAATGAGAAAATCAAGAATTGAGCTTGAATATATGTTGTATAGTTGAAATAGGAAGTAGTGTGATGTCTAGGGATAAACCCTAGATGAATTCTTGTTAAAAACCCTTGCATGATATTTGTGAAATTGAAATCACCATTGTAGGTGATTAATGAAATTGTAGAAACTAGGTAGACACTAGGATTGTGATTACTATTCTAGTGAAAAAGCTGAATTTAGGTATTAAATTCAGTTTTATTTGTTGGTGCATACGTCTGTCGACTTCGTCTTGTATCGAGTCTTGTATTAGAATTGTTAGATCAGGGCACGTAGTTCGAGAAATCTAGGGTTTGTGTGTAAAGGGGTGATTTCGCACGAAATAGCAAAGGGCTATTTCGTACGAAATAGCATTTGGTAATTTTGCACGAAATTCCATCTGCCTATTTCGTGTGAAATACTCACCATTATAAATACCCATGATGCAAAATCATTTGGAACGATCATGTTTCCGGTACCGAAGTGCTGCCGACGTGTCTGCTGATCTGTATTGTTGTCAAATCAATAAAACAAGACAATTAATTGTGAATCAAGCTGTTTCCAAGTCAATTCATTAGTTTCCGCCTCTTGAATTGATTAAGAACTCTTCTGAACGACTCTTTTGGTAGTGAAAACGATCCTACAAGTAGTATCAGAGCTCAGGAGAAAGAGTTCTTGCCAAAACAGCCATAATTTCTGACTTCTATACCTTCTTTTCAAAATTAAACAAGATTTAACCGTCAAAATGGTTTGAATTTCACATATAACAAGCGAAACATTGTTTTAACAAATCCTTGAAAGAATTGGACCAAAACTCGATCTAAAATTGATAAAATTGGTAATTTCGTTTGAAATCATTCGCAGATCATGATGACGTCAGCAGTATTTCGCTCGAAATAGGATATTTCGTTTGAATTTGACATCTCATTTCGCACGAAATAGACCTTACAATTTGTATTTCGTACGAAATCACCTTCGTATTTCGCACGAAATCACCTTCGTATTTCGCACGAAATCACTTCATAGTTGTTATTTCGCATGAAATCACCTTGTAATTTCGTACGAAATCAGATATTTCATACGAAATCAGTTATTTCGCACCAAAAGGAATTTATTTCGTACGAAATCAGGGTATTTCGTTTGAATTGGTGCTATTTTGTTTGAAAAGACTATTTCGCACCAAACTGATTTCGTTACAGTGTGATATTTCGTTTGATCTCTTATTTCATGTGAATCTTCATTGTTGTTTGAACTTTGTTGACTTTGTGATATAGATTACTGAATCATGGAAGAAGAATTTTACAATGCGTTTGCTACACCAGTTGCTCCTGTTACAGCTGTAGAAACTCTTTACAGTGAGAATGAAACGGGAACGTATCAAAAACCGTCGAAGCTTATGTACATTGACGATTTTAGAGGATGGCAAAATCGATTTGAAAACTGGGTGCAAGCTTACAAGTTCGATGCATGGTGTTCATTAGAGAAAGATTACGAGAAACCGAAAAATGAACGTGGGCTTGAAAAAGCTTTCAGTGACTATTCAGAGGTTGAAAAATTGAAATATACAAGTGAAAAAATGATGATCAGTATTCTTCAACAGCAGTTAAAGAAGATATCTTTGTGTTGCTTCAACATGAGGGTACTGCTAGGTCAATTTGGACTACATTGATTCAAAAATTCAAAGGAAGTGCAGATATGATCAAGAACAAAAAGGCGTTATTAAAGAAATCATTTGATATGTTTGTAGCATTTGAAAATGAAACAACAAAAATGACCATTGATAGATATTGTCATCTAGTTTTGGAAATGGGAAGATTGGACATAAAGAAAGACAATGATGAATGGGTTGATAAACTAGCCGATGCATTACCACAACAGAAATGGGGAACTTATTTGTTGATCTTAAAACACATGAGAAAATCTGAGAGTATGAATTTGGAAAAGTTTATTCAGAAGATTGAAGAACATGAGTTGGATATTCAGAAAATGGCAATCATGAGTAATCTGAATGCTCAACAAGATGTCAGTTTATACTACAGAGGAAACAAATTTGAAGTTACTCCAAGCCCAAAGATTTATACTGGTTTCAGTGCTGATAGTTCTTCCGGAACAAAGGGTAGTACTGTGACTCAAAGTGGTGGAAATTCGACTTCATATTCAAGCTTTGATCCGGATTTTACAACACCAAGTCCTCAAAGACAGAATTCAACGAATCTGCAATGAAATGTTACTTTAAACATTCAAAATGGTCAAAATCTTTCTCCGGAAATAGCTAAGCAACACATGGCATCACTCGTTGCTATGTTGGAATCATATGAAAGTTTGATTGCTGGCAGAACTGGAAATCCGATGCTTACCAAAGAGGATTATGACCAAATTGATGCGGAGGAACTTGAGTTGATGGATGTCAAATGGTGTTTAGCCAGTGCTGTTAGAAGAGCAGAAAAAGTTTCAACAAATCACTGGTAGAGATGAGTTTAGTGAATTGTCTAAATCTCCGATAGGGTTTGACAAATCAAAGGTTACATGTTTCCGTTGTCGAGAAAAAGGTCATTTTAAACGTGAGTGCAAAAACAAAGAAGTAAACGAAAGACAAGATCAGTCTGGAAAGAACAATTATTATCAAAAATCAATTTTTTCATCAAATTGAACAACAACCGTCATCTTCTCGTGCTATTGAAGACCGAAAGAAGAAAGCTTATCTTGTTAATCAAGATGATGAAAAAGTGGCCGAGGGTTTTAGTTGGGACAAATACATTCCTCCTAATTCGGGACTTGTTGCTCAAATCTTGGAAGAACAAGAAGTCAAATCTAAACCAAAAAGAATGAAGATTTTTAGATCATCAGAAAGTGATGATGATACCGATGATGAAGAAGAATATATCAATACAGCCCGAAAAAATTTAGACTCATTCAGTTTTAATTTGTTTTTTGCAGATAAAATTGAAATGTTGAAAGAGAAGAGAGCTGCTCGAATGAAGAAAGAATTGGAAGAATCAGAAGCAAGAAGGATTGCTGAAGAAAAGGCGAAATTGGAAGCTAAAACAGCAGAAGTTGAAGAAAATTCAACAGAAAAGGTTGCAGAGGAGGAATGCAAAGAAAAAGTAATTTTTGATGAAGAACCAGTGTTTGAAAAGGTAGTGGAAAAAGTGATAGAAAAAATTGTTGAAGTAGAAAAAATCATTGAAGTTGAGAAAATTGTCGAAGTGGAAAAGATTGTCGAGATCACTAAACCTTGTCAGAAATGTTTAGAATCTTGCAAAGATTGTGATGAGAAGGATAAGAAAATCGCCGAATTAGAAAAATGAAAGAAAAGTTATTGTCTGATGTGAAGTATGTGAAGGAATCTTATGACGTATTAAACAAAACAGTTGCTGGTCTGAAAAAGACAAATTCAGAAGTTGATACTGCTATGACAATGATGAGCTCAACATTAATGACAAAACAGAAGGTCATCAATGAATATATTGAAGATTGTGCTAAGCTGAAGCAGGATCTGGAATTGATAAGATAGAAAGTGAAAGAATCAAACGTTTGTTGTTGAGTTATACAACGTGTGATTATTTGATTGATCGAGTTTATCCTACTGTTGCAGGTCTTGAAGCTTTTCAAGAACAAAAGAAAGAAGAAACGGATATTGGTCAGAAACAAAGTGTCAAGTATAACAAGTGTCCGCCCCCGATCTATAAAAGTTATTCTCCCAGAAAGCCAAATGAGGAACGCTTAAATAAGGCTCTCAACATCAAGTTAAAGTCTGAAACCATTGATGAGTTGCCAGATAACATTGATGTTACATTCACAGCGTCTGACACTGATCATGAGTCTGAGTTGTTAAAGAAAGTTGTCGATCAGGTGTTGGCTATAGATGAAGAGTCAAATTCGGAGTCTAAATCTGAAAGTTCGAGTTCCTCAGAAAAGAGTCCGAGTTCACCAGTCAAACGGGTTTACAATAAAGAATTTCTGTTATCAAAATCTAATTTGAATGACGGACCAATCAAAGTGGCATATACTGTGAATGATTCAGACAAATTATATTCTGATGAGGAATTCCCAATAAGAAGTGTCAAAACTGAACAAATTAAACAGGTTTTCAAATTGACAAAAATTAATATTTCTGAAATAAAAGATCTAAATCTTTCTGAAAAACCTAAAAGATACACTTCAAGAGTTCAACAAAGAGTAAACAAGAAAATGGGTTACAATTCTGGTTATAGGTTTCAAAAGAAACCAAACCATAATGGTAATTACAAAAAGAATGGTTTAGGGTTCATTTCCCCAGAAAATTATAAAAATGAGAAAACTTATAAACCAAAAACTAATTTTGTTTTAGGCACAAGCTCTGAAGAAGAGGAGAAGAAACCATTCTGGAGACAGTCAAATCAAGAGTTTCTTGCTGAAAAGAGAAGGAGTATGATGAGAAAGTCTGAGCAGAGAGTTGAGAGAAGAACGTGTTTCAAATGTCACAAAATTGGACATATTGCTTGGAATTGCCAACAGTCTAACAACACAAAACAGGGAGTTTCTTTTAACTCAAAATTGAAAGAAATGCATATTGATGAAAAGAAATAACCAATTGAGAAATCTAAAGAGTTTGAAAATTCAACTTTCGAAACTGGTAATGTTTCAAAACGTTTTTACAAAAGAAAAGTCGATTTAAACAAACAAAAAATGGGTTGTCAAGAGTTCAGATGAAAGTTCTAGCGATGAATCTGATTCCATAAAATCAGAGGAGCTATCTGTTGAGAAGAATGTTGAAAATTTTGTTTCGCCATTGGATGATGTTAACTTTCCACCATTGCGGGCAAAAAATCTGAAATCAAAAGGAAGGTTTGAGATTTCAGATCAATTCTTTGTTGGTAAGAAGAATTTGATGATGAAAAGGTGTTTAATGGAAATGTTAAACATATTTTGGAAAGATGGTTGATGGGAAAGTTAAAGGTGTCAAAGAATTTTATCAATCGAAAAGATGGTGGGATAGATGTGAGTCAAAATCACCCAAGGCTGGTCAGGCTTGGGTGACAGCATTTACAACTTAAATTCCTGACTTGCCGGAGCTTCCAGGTTGGTAAAGAAATCATTTGATATGTTTGTAGCATTTGAAAATGAAACAACAAAAATGACCATTGATAGATATTGTCATCTAGTTTTGGAAATGGGAAGATTGGACATAAAGAAAGACAATGATGAATGGGTTGATAAACTAGCCGATGCATTACCACAACAGAAATGGGGAACTTATTTGTTGATCTTAAAACACATGAGAAAATCTGAGAGTATGAATTTGGAAAAGTTTATTCAGAAGATTGAAGAACATGAGTTGGATATTCAGAAAATGGCAATCATGAGTAATCTGAATGCTCAACAAGATGTCAGTTTATACTACAGAGGAAACAAATTTGAAGTTACTCCAAGCCCAAAGATTTATACTGGTTTCAGTGCTGATAGTTCTTCCGGAACAAAGGGTAGTACTGTGACTCAAAGTGGTGGAAATTCGACTTCATATTCAAGCTTTGATCCGGATTTTACAACACCAAGTCCTCAAAGACAGAATTCAACGAATCTGCAATGAAATGTTACTTTAAACATTCAAAATGGTCAAAATCTTTCTCCGGAAATAGCTAAGCAACACATGGCATCACTCGTTGCTATGTTGGAATCATATGAAAGTTTGATTGCTGGCAGAACTGGAAATCCGATGCTTACCAAAGAGGATTATGACCAAATTGATGCGGAGGAACTTGAGTTGATGGATGTCAAATGGTGTTTAGCCAGTGCTGTTAGAAGAGCAGAAAAAGTTTCAACAAATCACTGGTAGAGATGAGTTTAGTGAATTGTCTAAATCTCCGATAGGGTTTGACAAATCAAAGGTTACATGTTTCCGTTGTCGAGAAAAAGGTCATTTTAAACGTGAGTGCAAAAACAAAGAAGTAAACGAAAGACAAGATCAGTCTGGAAAGAACAATTATTATCAAAAATCAATTTTTTCATCAAATTGAACAACAACCGTCATCTTCTCGTGCTATTGAAGACCGAAAGAAGAAAGCTTATCTTGTTAATCAAGATGATGAAAAAGTGGCCGAGGGTTTTAGTTGGGACAAATACATTCCTCCTAATTCGGGACTTGTTGCTCAAATCTTGGAAGAACAAGAAGTCAAATCTAAACCAAAAAGAACGAAGATTTTTAGATCATCAGAAAGTGATGATGATACCGATGATGAAGAAGAATATATCAATACAGCCCGAAAAAATTTAGACTCATTCAGTTTTAATTTGTTTTTCGCAGATAAAATTGAAATGTTGAAAGAGAAGAGAGCTGCTCGAATGAAGAAAGAATTGGAAGAATCAGAAGCAAGAAGGATTGCTGAAGAAAAGGCGAAATTGGAAGCTAAAACAGCAGAAGTTGAAGAAAATTCAACAGAAAAGGTTGCAGAGGAGGAATGCAAAGAAAAAGTAATTTTTGATGAAGAACCAGTGTTTGAAAAGGTAGTGGAAAAAGTGATAGAAAAAATTGTTGAAGTAGAAAAAATCATTGAAGTTGAGAAAATTGTCGAAGTGGAAAAGATTGTCGAGATCACTAAACCTTGTCAGAAATGTTTAGAATCTTGCAAAGATTGTGATGAGAAGGATAAGAAAATCGCCGAATTAGAAAAATGAAAGAAAAGTTATTGTCTGATGTGAAGTATGTGAAGGAATCTTATGACGTATTAAACAAAACAGTTGCTGGTCTGAAAAAGACAAATTCAGAAGTTGATACTGCTATGACAATGATGAGCTCAACATTAATGACAAAACAGAAGGTCATCAATGAATATATTGAAGATTGTGCTAAGCTGAAGCAGGATCTAGAATTGATAAGATAGAAAGTGAAAGAATCAAACGTTTGTTGTTGAGTTATACAACGTGTGATTATTTGATTGATCGAGTTTATCCTACTGTTGCAGGTCTTGAAGCTTTTCAAGAACAAAAGAAAGAAGAAACGGATATTGGTCAGAAACAAAGTGTCAAGTATAACAAGTGTCCGCCCCCGATCTATAAAAGTTATTCTCCCAGAAAGCCAAATGAGGAACGCTTAAATAAGGCTCTCAACATCAAGTTAAAGTCTGAAACCATTGATGAGTTGCCAGATAACATTGATGTTACATTCACAGCGTCTGACACTGATCATGAGTCTGAGTTGTTAAAGAAAGTTGTCGATCAGGTGTTGGATATAGATGAAGAGTCAAATTCGGAGTCTAAATCTGAAAGTTCGAGTTCGTCAGAAAAGAGTCCGAGTTCACCAGTCAAACGGGTTTACAATAAAGAATTTCTGTTATCAAAATCTAATTTGAATGACGGACCAATCAAAGTGGCATATACTGTGAATGATTCAGAAAAATTATATTCTGATGAGGAATTCCCAATAAGAAGTGTGAAAACTGAACAAATTAAACAGGTTTTCAAATTGACAAAAATTAATATTTCTGAAATAAAAGATCTAAATCTTTCTGAAAAACCTAAAAGATACACTTCAAGAGTTCAACAAAGAGTAAACAAGAAAATGGGTTACAATTCTGGTTATAGGTTTCAAAAGAAACCAAACCATAATGGTAATTACAAAAAGAATGGTTTAGGGTTCATTTCCCCAGAAAATTATAAAAATGAGAAAACTTATAAACCAAAAACTAATTTTGTTTTAGGCACAAGCTCTGAAGAAGAGGAGAAGAAACCATTCTGGAGACAGTCAAATCAAGAGTTTCTTGCTGAAAAGAGAAGGAGTATGATGAGAAAGTCTGAGCAGAGAGTTGAGAGAAGAACGTGTTTCAAATGTCACAAAATTGGACATATTGCTTGGAATTGCCAACAGTCTAACAACACAAAACAGGGAGTTTCTTTTAACTCAAAATTGAAAGAAATGCATATTGATGAAAAGAAATAACCAATTGAGAAATCTAAAGAGTTTGAAAATTCAACTTTCGAAACTGGTAATGTTTCAAAACGTTTTTACAAAAGAAAAGTCGATTTAAACAAACAAAAAATGGGTTGTCAAGAGTTCAGATGAAAGTTCTAGCGATGAATCTGATTCCATAAAATCAGAGGAGCTATCTGTTGAGAAGAATGTTGAAAATTTTGTTTCGCCATTGGATGATGTTAACTTTCCACCATTGCGGGCAAAAAATCTGAAATCAAAAGGAAGGTTTGAGATTTCAGATCAATTCTTTGTTGGTAAGAAGAATTTGATGATGAAAAGGTGTTTAATGGAAATGTTAAACATATTTTGGAAAGATGGTTGATGGGAAAGTTAAAGGTGTCAAAGAATTTTATCAATCGAAAAGATGGTGGGATAGATGTGAGTCAAAATCACCCAAGGCTGGTCAGGCTTGGGTGACAGCATTTACAACTTAAATTCCTGACTTGCCGGAGCTTCCAGGTTGGTAAGAGTGGAGCAGGAATCGGCATCTTTCTTGAAAAATATCACAGATGTGAAGGATGGTTGTTAAATGATATTTCGATTTACATATGGTTGCTATTCTTGAAAATTGTCATATTTCAAGTGGTTGGGTTGATGAGTAAACCTACAAGTGGTTGAACCTGATTTAAACCTTATTCAAATGGTTGATTAAACAATGTAATGAGTATATCCCCAGTTCCTACAAGTGGTAAAATCAACAAAACTTATTTTCCGGAAAAACCATTTTGATTAAAACAAACTTAAGTGTTTTGAAATCTCAATGGGAAAATAGTTTGTTGAAAGAGGGAGTTCTGATTGTTTATGCCAAGTGGATGGCGAATTGAAGCAATTCACAACAGTTGTCATGTTACTTGTATAGTTTGTTTTCAAATTTTTGTTAGATGTTTTTGAATTTTAGGGGGAGTAAGAAATTACAGAAATCCAAAAACATTAGAAAACTTGAAAAATCCAAAAAAAACATAGAAAAATGAAAAAGAGTTTTGTTGTAAAAAGAGGAAATGATAGTACATCAGTGGACTATCACAACACGCTAAAGAATTGGAAAGTCAAATGTGATAAACGGTCTCACTGCGGATATGCCAGTAGGTTTTTGCACATTCAGTAGATTGTTTTCAAGATATAAAAATAAAATCAAACTTACTTATCTCGTGGGGAACATCTCTCGGATATATGGGTAACCCCCGAAATCTTGTTTGAAAGATTTTCTATTTCTGACATACTAGGTCTTTGTGCGTGGTGATATCTGGGGTATTATACCGGGACTTCTGATTTTGCGGGAGCAATAGCCTAGTCCTCGTATAATACTTTGCAAAAGCTTTAATCTTAAAGCCAGCCCTCAGCATAAAAAATGATGAAACATTGAAAAATGCTAATCATGTGCTGTTTAAGAAAAGATCCCCAAACGGGACACACCTAAAAGTCAAGCCGTCATCTCTTTGTACGAACGGAAGTTCTAGCCTGAGCTCTCACGGTTTCGCATTTACCCGTTTACAGATATCATTAGTGTACATTAACCTGTAAGACTGAATATAGAAGTCTGGATACGGGAGTATATTCTGAGGTGGGACATGCGAATAAGTTTAAGTCATTAAAACATTAATCTCGTATCTCAAAACAGTTGAACTTTGTGTGAGAATTTAAGTGGAACAGTATACTGACAATCTAAGTGAATTGTTTAGAAATTAAAATGAATAAAGCTTAACGGTGTTAGTGATTTGTCTCATTAACTGATATGATCCTCTTACACAAACTCACAAAAATATGGTATGTAAATATTTGTTTACTGCATATCATTATAAAAAAATCCAAAAAGAGTTTAAGTGTGTTTTAGCATAAATTTTTTGAAAAATACAAAAAGATTTTCGACAACTGGTGATGAAAAGCTGATTTTCAAAATTCCAAGTGCTAAACATGACGAATAGGTTTGGAAAAGTTTATTTGAAATAATGTTTTTCTACATGAGGTTATCAAATTTTTAAAATGTTAAATCATTCTGAGGTTTGTTTTTACAAGTGGTTATCAAAGATTCTAAATTTTGTTATATTTTATATATTGTGAAACTTATGTTTTGGGTAGAGGATGTGTAGGTTTGCCATGTTTCGAATCCTGAGCAGAGTGAGAGCTAGGTTTCGATCCCAGAACCTGTGAAAGCAAGTCTACTATCCCAGCACAACTTAAGGGGGAGTTTGCTAGTTAAAGGGATTCTGAAGATGCAAGAGTCAGACTACATTCTTGAGGTTCACGCTAGTTGCTGATGCTGATGAAAAGGAATCAAGAGATCTGACCAAGAGAATTAGAGAAAGATAAGAGCCAGGTGGAGATCCTGGAGAAGAAAAGATTAAGGATGCTTACTCTGTCAAGATCTTTAGAAGAGCCCAAAGACTGATCAAGGCTGAAGATTGTGAAGACTCGACACCGAAGACTTCGTCAACATCCGAGGGGGAGTCTGTTGGTGCATACGTCTGTCGACTTCGTCTTGTATCGAGTCTTGAATTAGAATTGTTAGATCAGGGCACGTAGTTCGAGAAATCTAGGGTTTGTGTGTAAAGGGGTGATTTCGCACGAATAGCAAAGGGCTATTTCGTACGAAATAGCATTTGGTAATTTCGCACGAAATTCCATCTGTCTATTTCGTGTGAAATACTCACCATTAAAAATACCCATGATGCGAAAGCATTTGGAACGATCATGTTTCCGGTACCGAAGTGCTGCCAACGTGTCTGCTGATCTGTATTGCTATCAAATCAATAAAACAAGACAATTAAGTGTGAATCATGCTGTTTCCAAGTCAATTCATTAGTTTCCGCCTCTTGAATTGATTAAGAACTCTTCTGAACGACTCGTTTGGTCGTGAAAACGATCCTACATTATTAATGTCAAAAATTGTGAAAATTTGCTTAATTAAAGTGAAAGTGGATGGAAATGACATGTCAAGAACATAGTAATGATTATGTAAAAAATCTGACCCGCTAGGTGTTTGTTGAAACGCCTAAGTGAGGATCGAAATATTAATAATCGGACAAAAACGCAGATTCAGATACCATAATGAATTATGATAAATAATTGTAAAAAGGGTTCTAAAATAGTCGTGAATGGAACTCTTTAGGTAAAGAATCCGGATCATCAAGCGGGCAAGCCGGAGGTATACACGTTTGAACGGTGCGCTTTAAAGGTACGCAACCTATGGTTTCGTTATCTTATGTTATTTATTTATTTTAGTCCATTGTGTTGAAAGTTAGCTAAACAAGAAAAACCGTTAAGTCACGGAAGTGATGAAGTGCTTTAGATGATTAAAAACAGGTCAAAACATGTGTTAGAAATATAGTTTGGATGTGTCTTGAAATGGTAGTCCCCATTCGGCATCCAAACGGGTCAAAACAAGTTAAGTTGCAAATGTCGAAGTCAATGACCATCACTTGTGATTGTTTATGGATAAAGCATAAGCCGTGCAGCGAACACGCTAATTCGTTGCGGAAACATGAGCCCTTGATATGGGAATTAAAGTTCAGACATTTATGCTTGTCGAATAGCGTATAAAAGTAAGTTCGAATCCTTGAAATCAAGCATGAAGGTTATTGTGTAAGCAACCCTTAAGAGCAAAGCGAAACGTCATAGTAAATAATTTTTGGATATGTGTGAATGGCCTAAAACATGTGAAGTCTATAATACAAGTTGTAGAACTTGTAAACAAGTGGGTCAAATAAACAAGGAGATGAATTATAGGCCAACTGCTTTTGAAATGATATTTTATGCAAATCATGTTGATAAACACGTCTGTAATTAAATTACGGTCGCGTAGGAAAAAGAATGACGTAAAACGGACGCCCGAGTCAAAAGTTATGGTCAATTGAAGTTAAAAATCTGAATTTCCAGAGCTGGCAGGAAATGCAGGTCAAAAACCTGCATCTGCTGGAAAACCGCTCCCCCTGCGCCACACGACAGGATCGCATGGCAAAATTTTATTTATTTATTTTTTTTTTTTTGCATGATTTAATGATCGGAACTTGTTTATACACTTCATATAAATGTCAAAATTAACATTTGAAGTGGTTTTGACCTTAGGTGAAAAAGGGGACCTTCTGGATTGCGATCAAGCAACAATTGTCAAGAACCAAACGCACTAATCGAAGCTTCCGCACTTGATCTATTTTGTCTTAGTAATATGTAAACATTTGAAGTATGTCTTGAAAGTTTAGTTAGTAGGTTGATAACTTGAATATTATGAACATGTGTGGTCTTAAAACCATGAAAGCTTTCGTAAACTCGAAATTTTTGTAAGAAATGCATGTGATATATTATTAAATTCAGTCCTTTTAAGAAGGGTCTTACAGTTTCATCTTTATATTAATAAATAAAAATCAAGTACACTTGGATGATTATTAAGCTCCTCATCTTGATTGTTTGGGTATAGTATTCTTGAAATTGATTCAAACATTTGATTGTTAAAAGTTATCCACTGCTGAAATACAACCTCTGTTTGTTCAATCTCCGTGTTGACCACTGACTGACCAAACATCAGTGTTTTGAAAACTGTTGGGTATCCAATGATTGGAAAAAATAGCCACTGCTCACTTTTTTATTGTTGACATCCACTGATATTGACCATCAGCGGTTTCCCTAAAAAACAGTCACTGCTTACATTTTTATTATTGATGTTGTTAATTAGTGATAGATTGAAATTATCAAATGAAAACTTCAATTACAATCAAATTACCATTTTACCTAATCGTTACATTCCAATGACATAAGATTTCCTCCAACATTGGTTTCATGATAAAATTTAAAGTTAAATTAAAAAATAAAAAAAAAATTCTTGATGACTATTTGTTGCAAATCAAATTAGTAATTAATGCTAATTTCTTGAGCTTTGGATATTTGAATTAAGCAAAATGTGAATTTCAAATTGACGGTTATTATCTCTTAATTAAAGTTAAAATAAAATTTAGAAAAGTTATCATGACAATTGCTTTCAAATCAAGTCAGTAATTGCTGATAATATCAGTAATTTTGAAATTCAAAATATGCAAAATGGTAATTTAAAATTGTCGTTCTCTCTCTTTTTTTTCCTACTTTGCATATCATTTCTAATATTTAATTACTTTAATAAAGCAGCATATAAGGATATACACTACTTACCTTTGAAATTACATCTGAAATTTATGATGTCCAACAACAGTGTCCAACAACAACAGTGGTTCAGCATCAACATTAGTTATTCTATCTTTGTTTATGTTAACAGTCTTTATATGTAACAGTGTTTTTCACATCAGTGTTTTATAATCTGTTAGGTTGTTAACTGTCATCACCTCAGTGTTTTATATGAAACAATTTTTATAACATCAGTGTTTATATGTAACAGTGTTTATATGCAACAGTATTTATCACATCACTTCAGTTGTTTCATCTTTATACTAAAAAATAAAAATCAAGTACACTTGGATGATTATTAAGCTCCTCATCTTGATTGTTTGGGTATAGTATTCTTGAAATTGGTTCAAACATTTGATTGTTAAAAGTTATCCACTGCTGAAATACAACCTCTGTTTCTTCAATCTCCGTGTTGACCACTGACTTACCAAACATCAGTGTTTCGAAAACTGTTGGGTATCCACTGATAGGAAAAAATAGTCACTGCTCACTTTTTTATTGTTGGCATCCACTGATATTAACCATCAGCGGTTTCCCTAAAAAACACTCACTGCTCACATTTTTATTATTGATGTTGTTAATTATTGATAGATTGAAATTATCAAATGAAAACTAGAATTACAATCAAATTACTATTTTACCTAATCGTTACATTCCAATGACATAAGAGTTCCTCCAACATTGTTTTCATGATAAAATTTAAAGTTAAATTAAAAAATAAAAAAAATTGTTGATGACTATTTGTTGCAAGTCAAATTAGTAATTAATGCTAATTTCTTGAGCTTTGGATATTTGAATTAAGCAAAATGTGAATTTCAAATTGACGGTTATTATCTCTTAATTAAAGTTAAAATAAAATTTAGAAAAGTCATTATGACAATTGCTTTCAAATCAAGTCAGTAATTACTAATAATATCAGTAATTTTGAAGTTCAAAATATGCAAGATGGTAATTTAAAATTGTCCTTCTCTCTCTTTTTTTCCTACTTTGCATATCATTTCTAATATTTAATTACTTTAATAAAACAGCGTATAAGGATATACACTATTTAATAGTTATTATTTGAAGAAAAATTTTAACTCATACTTTGTTTCTATGATTACTTTCACTACATACTCTGTTAATACAAAAAGTTAATGTTAATTTTCGAAGCCAACTTTTTAGTTACAATCTTTAAACATCTTTACTGATTCAGGTTTTATGATGTATACTACATTTGTCAAGTTTCTTGACAACCCAGAATCTTTGAAACTGGTATGACATGTTTTTACATACATAATTTATTTTTATTGAGATATATATTTAACAGTTCTTATGGTTTATATTTTCTTACACTACTTAAAAATTATATACAGGATGTACCTATATTCTTTGCTAATCAAAAGTGGGGAGATTGTTGGCAAAAAATAGGTTGCAAATATATCATGACTCTGGTAAAAAATGGGTTGTGAGGGTCAGAACAGAAAATTCAACGCCAATAATAACTGACGGTTGGGAGAATGTTGTTAAAGATCTCAATTTGCCGAGGGATACTTTGTTGGTTTTCAAACCGTTAGGTGATTTTGGACTTGAACTTTCATGTTTTGTTGATGGCTTGTGTGGTGAATCTTATTTCACCTTTAATCGTTATGCAAGATTTGGTTTTACGGTATGAGTATTGATCTTAACTTCAATTCTTTTGCATCTTTAACGTGTCAACACTTATTCTCATAAGTTACATACTTCATGTATAGTATTCATTATTTTTAATTTTATGCAGGTAATCGAAGTCTGCTTCATTAAACAATTTTACGTAAACAACCCCCCCCCCCCAAGTGGCAAATTTCAAATCTGTTATAAGGGGTCCTATTGGAATGTTGAGGCGTCTAAGGTTGATAACAACTTTGTATTTGCTAGCGGATGGCCGGAAATGTGCAACGATGTTGGGATACTGGAGGATGATTTACTTGTGTTTAGCAGAATTGATGATGTTGTTTTTGAGGTAGTAGTATATAGAGATGAGACTAAGATTTACTTTTTGAAGAAACCTGAATCTGACGATGATAGTGTACTTGAGATATCGAAGGCTGATTATGTTGAGAATGCATTCAAGGTACGTAAGTATTTAGCATTAGCAATAAAAGTTTTAATTTTTTAGCATTATATTAATTATTTCATTAATGTTGACCAGGACATCTATGAGGATGAAGAAGTTGTATCTGTAGGTGAAGGTACAACTGTTACCCAGGTACTTGCTAAATTATAAAAATTATTTATTTTTAATTTAACACATATAAGAATTTAATGTTTTTACAACTATTAGTAATGCTTTTTACTAATGTTATATTTATCCAAGAATGTATTATTTACAAGAACTTACCAACTAATGCCGAATGCACGTCGAAGAGACACATGTCTTCACGATTGAACAAAACCCAAGATGTAAGTTTACCATCTTAAAGATTGTTATATTACTATTGTTATTAAAGTTACTCTATGACAACAGGTTAAGAAGAAAGGTAAAGTTACTTCTGAGAGAAAGGAGATGGTCAAGAATAGAACTAAGGGAAATGCTGCCTTACCTGTCGACACAAGTGATCATATTGGATGTTCTTCATCTGTTCATAAAGTTAAGGTATCT
Source organism: Helianthus annuus (assembly GCF_002127325.2). Classification (NCBI taxonomy): domain Eukaryota; kingdom Viridiplantae; phylum Streptophyta; class Magnoliopsida; order Asterales; family Asteraceae; genus Helianthus; species Helianthus annuus. Next base: position 147,604,023 of record NC_035445.2, on the reverse strand, counting down.
ATAATTACCAGTTAATTAGTATATGTTATATAAACTGTTTTTTTGTGCATATATTCAACATTCCTTTAATTCACATGTATATGTTTACTTTTTCATCAAGGGGAAGAGAGCCGCCAACGTTCAGAAAAAGCTTAACCGTAGAAATAAGATTGCAAAGACTGCAAAAAAAAACATTCTGGACATCTTCTCGACCCTGAGTTCTTTCATTTTGATCGCAAAGGAGACTATAGGTTGGTATACCATTTTTTATAATAAACTAATGATTTATGTTTATTTGTCTGACTATTATTTTTTTCCACACAATACATGTAGCGTCTTCCTGCTGAAGTTGCCAGACGAGCAGGTCTTTCTCTTGATCTTCATCCTTTGAAAGTTCAAAACATTGTTGGAGTTTTGGAGGTTTATGATGTTAAGTCAGAGTTAAATGGATTGAACCCACGTTATGGGTTGGACGGTTGGCGAAAGTTTATGACTGACAATAACTTGAGGTTTGGTGATATGTTGCACTTCACATACGTGTCTTCGCAACATAAGATCGTATTAAATCAAGTTACGTCAGTTTAACAAAGACATTTAAGTATGTTCTGATATCAGATACTATAACTATGAATTTTTTGATGGTGATGTTGTATGTTTTTTTTAATTATTAACTTGATGGTTTGTTGCTATGTAAGGCTAAGATGATAAAACACTGTTATTAACACTTTATGTTTTATATATAGATGATATATGAGGTTTCTTTTTGCTAATAGTAACTGCATTTATAGGTTTATGAATTCAGAATAATGGATGGATATATATGGCTGTATTTGGCATGATGATGTTGTGTTTCATGTTGTAAAAAGCAGGGAATTGTGAGATAATGGATTGCTTTGCCCAATTAGATTATGTGTTAAATTATAGTTCTATAAGTCATTGTTTCGTTTTCTTGAATTCTATGTAATTTGGTAAAAAAGTTCAATAACAAACAGTGGTTTGAACATCTGTTTGCCTTTTGGTCAATAGTTAATGGAAACCCATGTTAGGTTAAACAGTGTTTTGAAGAGGAAAACAGTGTGAGAAGACAGTAGATCTTAGTAAGTTAAACATTTGTTCAGGCTTAAACAGATTTTTGGCCTTTAGCAGATGTTTCGCCTTTTATATTAGAGGTTTGGACTTAAACAGTTGTTTGACCTTAAACAGATGTTTGGCCTTAAACAGATGTTTGACCTTAAACAGATGTTTTGCCTTAAACAGATGTTTCGCCTTCTATATCAGATATTTGGACTTAAACAGATGTTTGACCTTAAACAGATGTTTGGCCATAAACAGATGTTTAGCCTTAAACAAAACATCTGTTTAAGCTCAACATCTGTTTAACTATTGGTCAACATCTGATTGACTTTTGGTCAAGATCTGTTTGAAATTTGGTCAACATTTTATTTTGTAAAGAAGTACAAAAACAAAGATTTTTACAAAATCCCAAATCACCCTATCATGTAAGTGCATTGAAGTAAAAGTGGAAATGATATTATTCATGTGGTCCTGTTGTGCTTTTGTTTGTCCTCTAATATGAGTTCATGATCTAATCCGGTGATTTGAAAACATTGTTGTTGAATCGAATGAGATGGTTGATGTAATGTGGTCGTATTAATAACAAATAGTAATTAATATAACTAAGTTTCCCGAGCCCGGGAAGCAATCCCGGGTAAAAACCTAGTCTTCTATAAATAAAAAATCATCATCATAAATAGAAAACCCTTCGCTGATTTAAGTATTTAGATTTATAAACAAACCTTACAACGTGATGTTTTAGTAAACTAATAACTCTTCAATAGAGTCTTGAAGGAACACACTTTTATTTATATTTTCCTTTGGATCAAATGATGCAATCTGCATCATGGTAGTATATGATTATTAAAAGTTCAAAAAAAGAAATAACTAGTAATAGTTGGTTGAATTTGGATGAAGGAATAATACCTGTGTAACTGAATTTCATTAGCATCTTCAATAATGAAAGCTTCAAGCTGAAACAAATGACAATGAAACACAAGTTCTTATAAGCTCTACAACATTACTTGGTTAAGCATAGGATGTTCAACTTAATAAAAAATATGCACCAATACCATTTAGAAGTTTAAATGATTTGAGTAAGTTTAAGACAATTCAAAAGTTTAAACGATAGGTCCTAATTATTTTTCGGGCCAAACTATCTACACACCTTGGTTTGCTATCTACACACTTAGGGTTTTCCTACGCAACATATAGGTCTATACGCTGCGTATAGGGTTACCCCTCTACGCTGCGTATAGACCCATACGGAGCGTAGGTATGGGGTAGGTACACGACTAGATAGTCAAACCTAGTACCATTTCAAATCAGTCTGACAAACGCTGCGTATAGACCTATACGCAGCGTATGTACATAAAGTAAAACGCTGCGTATAGGTCTATACGCAACGTATGTCAGACTGATTTGACGCTGATACGATGTTGTCTAGGCACGTGAATAAAGCTATACGTAGAGTATAGATCTATACGAGGAGTATGATTGTAAATTCAAAAGTCTATTTAGCCATGCATCTGCCTTCGACTTCAAACATCATTCAAATATGTTATTGTTGGTGCATACGTCTGTCGACTTCGTCTTGTGTCGAGTCTTGTATGTTTGTAGTTAGATCAGGACACATAAATCAAGAAATCATGTAATTTCGCATGAAGTAGGTAATTTCGCTTGAAATGAACATGTGTAATTCCACACGAAATTACCATGTAATTTCGTGCGAAATTATAATTTCGTGTGAGATGATTTCGTTTGAGCCAGTTCAAGCGAAATTAGGAAGCCTATAAATAGAGGGTCTGTAATTTCGTTTGAGTCATTCGTGTATGTGTGATTCTGGAGCCGAAGTGCTGCCGAAGTGTCGTTTTGCTGTAAAACTTTTCAGAAAGACATTTAAACAGAATATCTAGCTGAATCGAACTCGATATGTCTGTTTCCACCTTTCATATTGAGTAGAACGCCTCTGAACGACTCGTTTCGGTCGGTAAAAAGATCCTACAAGTGGTATCAGAGCTCAAGAGGAGGAGTTCTAGCAAATTCAGCCTGATTTCATCTTATTTTCTAACTTCTACACCTTCTTTTCAAAATTGAACAAGATTTCACGGATAAAATGGTTTGAATTTCACATATTATATGCATAACCGTGTTTTAACAAAGCCTTGAGAAAATTGGACCTAAAATCGAGCTAAAACCTGATCAATTTGACAAAAGTTTGACTGAAATGATGACATCAGCATAATTTCGCATGGAATAGCACCTTAATTTCGCACGGAATTACATCTTGGAGTTAATTTCGTTTGAAAGTGCTGCTCATTCCGCACGGAATTAGTATTTCGCTTGAAATATTCCATACGAAATTACAATTTCGTTTCAAAGTTGTGATTTCGTTTGAAACTGAGTATAATTTCGTACGAAATTATATTTCGTTTGGTCAAGTTCGAACGAAATTATTATTTCGTTTGAAATTTCTGATTTCGCTTATATCGGTATTTCGTTTGAAAGTCATTGTGCAGGTAATTTCGCTTGAAGAGTCTAATTTCGTTTGATGAGGCTATTTTCATTTGAAGAGGGATTTCGCTTGAAAGTGTAAATTTTGAAAAACTTGTTACGGAATCATGGAAGAAGAATTTTATAACGTGTTTGCCACATCCCCGACTACTCCGGCTGCCATTGCTCAAAGCATGAACATGGAAAACGAAACTGGAACATTGCAAAAACCCCCGAAGCTAATGGGTATTGAGGAATACTATGGTTGGAAAGACCGATTTGAGAATTGGGTTCAAGCTAATCATTTGAGATCTTGGGAATGCATTGAGTAAAAGTATGTTAAGCCGCGTACGGATTTGCAAGTTATCAAAACCATTTCCGAACTAAATGACAAAGAGAGAGATATGTACAAAGCAGAAAAAATGATGATTACTCTTCTTCAGCAAGCTATAAAAGAAGATATCTTTATACTACTTCAACATGATGGTACTTCACGATCAATCTGGGATGCACTTAAGGTTAAGTTTGAAGGAAGTGAGAAGATGATCAAGAGTAAGAAGGCACTACTAAAAAAGGAATTCGATTTGTTTTCAAGTTTGTCAGGTGAATCATCAAAGAAGCTGATTGAAAGATATTGTCACTTAGTGCGATCTATGTCTTTGTTAGGGATTGAGAAAAGTCAAGATGAATGGATTGATAAACTAGCTGATGCTTTGCCTCAGAAAGAGTGGGGTACTTATTTGATGATCTTGAAAAATACTGGGGAATATGACAATTTGACTATTTCGCAGTTCATTGAAAAGATTGAAGGTCAAGATCTTGAACAGCAAAATATTGCGAGGATGAATAATCCAAGTGGTCAACAAGATGTCAAAATGTACTACAAAGGAAATGTTCAAGTTGTTGAATTAAGTCCAAAAGTTCAAACAGATTTTAGTGCTCAAAACTCTTCTGGTTCAGTCAATCAAAGTTCAAACAACAGCAGTGGATTTTCTACTTATCCAAGTGTTAATCCGAAGAGTTCAACTTCAAGTCATCAATTTCAAAGCTCAAACAGCAATAATGGTCAAGTGCTTCATTGCAACATCGCGTTGCATCTTCAGAATGGACAAAATTTCTCTGAAGAGATTGCCAAAAGTCACATGTCATTACTTGCTACAGTGTTAGAATCTTATGAAAGATTGGTTGCTGGGAGGATCGAAAATCCTATGCTGACGAAAGAGGATTACGATCAGATAGATGCTGAAGAGATGGAGCTTATGGACATCAAATGGTGTTTAGCTAGTGTTTTGAGAAGAGCTAAAAAATTCAAGATGATTACAGGAAGAAATGATTTCTTGGATGCAAATGTCTCTACTTTAGGTTTTGATAAATCTAAAGTTACTTGTTTTCGATGCAGGGAGAAAGGACATTTTAAGAGAGAATGCAAAAATCAAGAAGCAAGTGGAGCAAAGAATCCGTTTGGTAGCAATGATTACTATCGGAAAGCAATATATCAACAAATTACTCATCAACCGCATCAACAAAAAGAACCACAAACTGCACATGCCAAAATGATTGAAGATGCAAATAAGAAAGCTTATTTTGGTATAATCGATCAAGATGATGAGAAAGTGGCTGCAGGTTTTAGTTCGGACAAATACATTCCACCTAATTCAAAAGTTGTAGCCTTGATTGCTCAAACAGTTCAAAAGCCTGATTTGATGACGGAATGGTTGAAAGTGTTTGCTAGTAATGAGTCAAGCCAAGAGGAAGAGTCTGTTTCTTCTGATGATAATTCAGAAAAAACAACAGTTTTTGATCAGTCATCAACTGATGACAGCAGTGATGATGAGGAAGAAATGCATATTAATATTGAAAAAACTCATTTATCTCCTGAAAGTTTTCAATTTTACTTTGCAGAAAGAATTGAGAAGCTAAAGGAGAAGCAAGCAACAAAGAATCAGAAAGAAGTAAAATGCGAGAGTGTAGATCAGGAAGAAAAGAATGTAGAAGTTAAAGTTACTGAGAAGACGGTTGAAGTTGAAAAGATAGTAGAAATTGAAAAGATTGTTGAGGTTATCAAACCTTGTTTGAAGTGTTTGGAATCTTGCAAACAGTGTGCAGAGAAAGATGAGAAGTTGAGTGAACTCGACAAGATGAAAGAAAAGTTACTGTTTGATCTCAATTATGTGAAGGAATCGTATGATGTATTAAACAGAACAGTAACTGCTCTTCAAAAGACAAACTCTGAAAGAGAAGATGCATTGACAATGATGAATGCTGTCATGATGTCAAAACAGAAAGCGATAAATTTTTACATTGAAGAAAGTGCAAAAAGGAAGCAAGAGTTGGAAACAGAGAAGATAGAGAATGAAAGAATAAGACGGTTATTACAGAGTTATTCTAGTTCTGATTATCTGATTGATCGAATTTATCCAACTGTTGCAGGTCTTGAAACATTTCAAGATGAGAAGCCGAAAAAGAAGGATACTGGTAAGAAACAGAGTGTTAGTTATAACAAGTGTCCGCCTCCGATTTGGGAAGGTTATTCTCCCAGAAAACCGAATGAGGAGCAAGTCAAAAAGGCTGTCAATATAAAGTTAAAATCCGAAACAACTGATGAGTTACCAGAAAATATTGATGTCACGTTCACATCGTCTGACATTGATCATGAGTCTGAATTAATAAAAAAAGGTGGTCGATCATGTGTTGGATAAAGATGAGGAGTCGGAATCAAAATCTGAGTCTGAAAGTTCGGGATCATCATCAGTTGAAAGTCCAAAGTCGTCGGTTAAACGGGTTTACAATAAAGAATTCTTATTATCAAAATCTAATTTGAATGACGAATCAATCAAAGTGGCATATACTTTGAATGATTCAGACAAATTATATTCTGATAAGGAATTTCTAATAAGAAGTGTTCAAATTGAAAAGATCAAAAAGGTTTTCAAATTAACAGAAATTAATATTTCTAAAATAAAAGATGTAAATCTTAGTGAAAAACCTAAAAAATACACTTCAAGAGATCAACAAAAAGTAAACAAAATTTTAAACAAGAAAAAGAGTTACGCTTCTGGTTCTGGTTTTCAAATGAAACCGAATCATAACGGTAATTTTAAAAAGAAAGGATTGGGTTTTGATGTAGAAAATCTTAAAAATATGAAAGATGTTAAACCAAATACAAAATTTGTTTCAGGGACAAGTTCAGAGGAAGAAGGAAAAAGTTCATTCTAGAAGCAATCGAATCAAGAATTTCTTGCGAAGAGGCTAGAAGGAATGAAGAATGGAGCTAATCAGAAGAAGGAAACAAGAACCTATTATCGATGTCAAGAAGTTGGTCACATTTCCTGGAACTGTCCAGTGGCAACCAACATCAAACAGGAAGTTGTTTCTAAACTGAAAGAAAAAGTTGTTGAGAAAAATGAACCACCAACTGAGAAACTCAAAGTTTTCAAAAACTTAACATATGAAGTTGGTGAATGTTCAAAGAAAAGATTTTACAAAAGAAAAGTTAATCTTGACAACCAAGCATGGGTTGTTAAGAAATCAGATGTGAAATCTGGCGATGAATCTGATTCCACAAAATCAGAGGAGCCACAAGTTGTTCAAAAGGAAGAAAACTCAGTTCCTCCAATGGATGATGAGAACTTTCCACTATTGAGGACTGAAAATTTTAAGCAAAAAGTTGGTAAAGTTGAGATCTCGAATCAATTCTATTCTGAGAAGAAAGAATTTGATGTCGAGAAAGCATTTAATGGGAATGTTAAAAAGATTTTTGGAAAAATGGTTGAGTGAAAGGTGAAAGGGGTAAAAGATTTTTATGAAACAAAGAAAGCAACTTACACCCCAAGTGAAAAAGATGAAGAGAAAGTCACATCCAAGTTCAGTCAGGCTTGGATGGAAGTTTTTCACAAGTAAAATCCTGACTTGCCGGAACTCCCAGGTTGGTAATTGGGGAGTAGGAATCGGCATCTTTCTTGAGAAAGTCACAGGTTGGTAACTGTGATATTTCGATCTTCAAGTGGTTAATTAGGTACATTAAGTTGTACTTGATTTTCTACAAGTGTTATTTGTTGGAAGAACCTAAAATTGTTAAAATTGTTCCAAGTGATTGAAAGAGCAATGTGATGAATTAACCCCAACCTACAAGTGGTAAAATCAACAAAACATATTTTCTGGAAAAACCATTTTGATTAAAACAAACTTAAGTGTTTTGAAATCATAATGGGAAAATAGTTTGTTGTAAGGGGGAGTTCTGATTGTTTAAGCCAAGTGGATGGAGAATTGAAGCAATTCACATCAAGTTGTCATTTTACTTGTACAACTTATTTTCAATTTTCTTTAAATGTTTTTAAATTTTAGGGGGAGTAAGAATTTTCAGAAAACTCCAAAAACATTAGAAAATTTGAAAAATCCAAAAAAAAAACATTAAAAATGAAAAAGAGTTTTGTTGTAAAAAGAGGAAATGATAGTACATCAGTGGACTATCACAGCACGCTAAAGAATTGGAAAGTCAAAATGTGATAAACAATCTCACTGAGGATATGCCAGTAGGTTTTTATACATTTAGTAGACTGTTTTCGAGATATAAACATAAAATTCAAACTTACTTATAGTGTGGGGTACATCTCTTGGATATATGGGTAACCCCCGAAATCTTGTTTGAAAGATTCTATTTCTGACATACTAGGTCTTTGTGCGTGGTGATATCTGGGGTATTATATCAGGACTTCTGATTTTGCGGAAGCAATAGCCTAGTCCTCATATAATGCTTTGCATAAAGCTTTAATCTTAAAGCCAGCCCTCGGTACAAAAAATGATGAAACATTGAAAAATGCTAATCATGTACTGTTGAAGAAAAGATCCCCAAACGGGATACACCGAAAGTCGAGTCGTCATCTCTTTGTACGAACGGAAGTTCTAGCCTGAGCTCTCACGGTCTCGCATTTACCCATTTACAGATATCATTAGTGTACATTCACCTATAAGACTGAATATAGAGATCTGGATACGGGAGTATATTCTGAGGTGGGACACGCGAATAAGTTTAAGTCTTTAAAACATTAATCTCATATCTCGAAACAATTGAACGTTGTGTGAAAATTTAAGTGGATCAGTATACTGAAAATCTAGGTGAATTGTTTAGAACTTAAAATGTTTAAAGCTTAATTGTGTTAGTGATTTGTCTCATAAACTGATATGATCCTCTTACATAAACTCACAAAAATATAGTTTGTAAATATTTCTTTACTGCATTTCTTTAAAATCAAAAATCCAAAAAGATTTTAAGTGTGTTTTAACATAAATTTTGAAAAATCCAAAAAGATTTTCGACATCTGATGTTGAAGAGCTGATTTTCAAATTCCAAAGTGCTAAACATGATGATCAATTTGTGAGGGGAAGTTTGTTTAAATTGAATAAAAATATTTGCTTACAAGTGGTTCATCAGAAATTAACATTGTAAAATCATTCATTGAATAAAAATATTAATTGCAAATGATATAAATTTGTGAAATTTATTGTGAGGTAGAGAATGTGCAGGATAGCCAGGTTTCAGATCCTGATTCAGATTGATAAGAGCCAGGTTCTGATTCCTGATGACTTTGTGTTTTTATAATGCCATACTGCGATCCCAGCATATCGAAAGGGGGAGTCTGAAGACATCCGAGGAGAGAATCTATTGGTGCTAAAGAAAAGAGAATAGATAAGGTTGAAGGAGTTTTACATTGTCAGATACTTCAGAGAGAGCAGACTGACTGATAAAGACGTTGAAGACTCGACACTTAAGACTCGTCAACATCCGAGGGGGAGTCTGTTGGTGCATACGTTTGTCGACTTCGTCTTGTATCGAGTCTTGTATGTTTGTAGTTAGATCAGGGCACGTAAATCAAGAAATCATGTAATTTCGCATGAAGTAGGTAATTTCGCTAGAAATGAACATGTGTAATTCCACACGAAATTACCATGGAATTTCGTGCGAAATTATAATTTCGTGTGAGATGATTTCGTTTGAGCCAGTTCAAGCGAAATTAGGAAGCCTATAAATAGAGGGTCTGTAATTTCGTTTGAGTCATTCGTGTATGTGTGATTCCGGAGCCGAAGTGCTGCCGAAGTGTCGTTTTGCTGTAAAACTTTGTCAAATCAATCAGGAAGACATTTAAAGAGAATATCTAGCTGAATCGAACTCGATATGTCTGTTTCTGCCTTTCATATTGAGTAGAACGCCTCTAAATGACTCGTTTCGGTCGGTAAAACGATCCTACGGTTATTTCCTTCAAAATTCTATCTTCTGTGTATCTCTTAATTTCCTCTATATCAAACACAATATTGTTAAAATGTCATCATTTTGGGACGAGAATTATTTCGTTAATTGCTATTCTAACAATGCATGGGGAGACAATGATGCTAATGAGGAGGAAGAGGTTGTGTCTGGAGTCCCTGTTGATTAAAAAACACAGTTGCCAGACTTGAACGAGACTCCGACTCCACCTGTTGATGAACCACATTACCCGGCGCATCAATTGTATTCAGATTACGAATACAGGTATGAATCTTCGTACGTGCAACAAAGTGGATACGGTGTTGAAAAGGCACCTGCTGATGAACCATATTACCCGACACAGCAATCGTATCCGGGTTACGGATACGGGGGTGAAGGTGGATACGGAGGATACGGTGGATACGGGGGTGAAGGTGGATACGGGGGTGAAGGTGGATACGGGGGTGAAGGTGGATACGGTGGATACGAAGGATACGGTGGATACAATTATGAGCCTCGTAACACACCACGGTATGATGATTATGAACCATCTACCCTGGGCAATCCGTTTCAAAGACAGGAGGTATCACATTAATATTTGTATTATTCTTACCCTAATTTTTATTATTGTTAAAATTATATTGTTATTGTTATTATTAATATTATTGTTAAATTTATATTGTTATTGTTAATATTCGTATTTTTTGTTATAATTCTTAATATAATAATAATAATAATAATAATAATAATAATAATTATTATTATTATTATTATTATTATTATTATTATTATTATTATTATTATTATTATTATTTTGACCCATTTACTTTGATTAGTCACTGTGTATCGTTTGTTTGTTCGAGGTAACGAACGAATGATCACCTTCCTTGTGTTTTGTTGATGTTTTCTATACCTCTTTTGTTTATCCAATTATCGATCTCACTCATTTCTCATGTTTCCTTGTTCTTTTTAGAATATGCCACCTAGACATGATCCCGAAGAGGATGCTGCAATCGCAGCCCTTGTCGCTCAACAAATCGCAGCTGTGCTTCCGAACCTAGTAACTCAGATTAATCAAGCGAACAATAATAACAACAATGCTCAGTGCAGTTTCAAGAATTTCAATTCGGCTAAACCATTAAAGTTTTCTGGGTCTCAAGGAGCAACTGCGCTCCTACAATGGTTGGAGAGTTTGGAAAGCACCTTCAGACATGTGCAATGTCCGAATGAGCATAAGGTCGAGTTTGCGTCAAGTGTTTTTGAGAAGCGTGCTCTAACATGGTGGAACGGTGTGATGCCTGATAGGGGTGCCGATGTGGCGATGGCACAAATGTGGGAAGAGCTTCGAGCTCTCATGATGAAAGAGTTTTGTCCCCGTCACGAGATTTGGGCTTTGGAACGAGAATTTGACGATTTGAAACAAGATGGGGGAGAACACCATGCGTATACGGATTGTTATGAAGAGCTCAGTTTGTTGTGTCCTACTATGGTTACCCCGTTGGAGAAAGCGATTGAGAGGTATATCGATGGTTTGCCCGACACTGTACAAGACATTGTGATTGGTAGTAACCCTACCACTGTTCGTCAGGCAATCGAATTGGCTGCAACTCTGACTAAGTCCCAAGTCAGAAAAGGTAAACTGACCCGCAAGGGTGACAAGAAGCAGTCGACCGATGCCGTTCAAGACAAGGGTAAAGGTAAGGGTAAGAAAGCCGAGTCTTCAAGGAGGTCGAGGAAGCGCAAGGCTTCCCAAAATTTTGCTGTCACCAACCAGAATGCTCAGAACCCACCAGCATAACCTCCTGCGAAGAAACAGTATGCTGGTACCGCACCTCACTACACTAGGTGCAATGGTCATCATGCGACCCAACAGGCTTGTAAACAGTGTACAACTTATGGTAAACTTGGGCACTTGGCCAACATTTGTCGTTTGGGTCAGAACCAAGCTGCTCAGAATCTAGCACACGCTCCAGTTCAGGGAAATGTTGCTAGATTCCCACCTGGTTCGTGTTACAACTGCGGTGAAATGGGTCATTTCCGCAACAACTGTCCGAGGTTGGTGAACGCAAACGCGAATGTGAATCCCGCTCGTGGACGAGCGTACAACTTGAATGCAAACGAGGCGAGGGCTGACAACGAGGTTGTTAATGGTACGTTCCTTGTTAACCATCAACCTGCATCTATTCTTTTCGATTCTGGTGTCAATAGAAGTTTTGTTTCATTATCATTTGAGCCTTTGCTTGCGATACCTAGTACTAAATTGAGGAAACCCTTATCTGTCGAAGTTGCTACTGGTAAATAGATCATACTCGATTCTGTTATTTGCAATTGTCAATTGAACCTCGATAACCATCTTTTTCCTATTGACCTCACACCAATGCAACTTGGGAGTTTCGACATTGTCGTTGGGATGGATTGGTTAACTAAGTTTCATGCTGAGGTTGGTTGTTTCGACAAGATTGTTCGAATTCCTCTTTTGTCTAGTGAAGTTTTAGAAGTTTGTGGCGAGAAACCATCTGGCGGATTGAAACTCATGTTGTGTACGAAAGCCCAAAGTTATTTATGAAAAGGATATGTCGCATTTCTGGCACATGTCACCGAAAAGAAAGGCAAGAGCAAGCGTATTCAAGATATTCTGATTGTTCGAGATTATCCAGAGGTGTTTCCTGACGGACTGCTTGGTTTGCCTCCAGTTCGTCAAGTCGAATTTCATATTGATCTTGTTCCCAATGCCAACCCGATTGCGAAAGCACCTTATCGTCTTGCACCGTTTGAGATGCAAGAGTTATCGAAACAACTTCAAGAATTATCTGATAAAGGATTCATCCGACCGAGTTATTCACCTTGGGGCGCTCCTGTCCTGTTTGTGAAAAAGAAAGAAGGGTCTTTTCGAATGTGTATCGATCCGTAAGGGTTTTTTTATATATGGTGGTGTATTTCACTACTACAAAAAAAAGGTAATTGCCACCAAATTTTGCTACCAAAAAAAATAGGTAGCAAATAAGTAAACGGAATGCCTTCAAATTTGCTACCTTATTTTACTGGTGGCAAATATACTCTACTTAATTTACCTTAAAATCACATTCACCTCCAAATATACAGTATGCCTATTCACACGTTCACACATTCACCTCTTGAAGAACCCAAAATCTAACGATTTACGCGTCGTTCAACCCTAAATCACAACACCGTCGTACACAATACGACTTCAATTTCATCAACAAACCTTCCAAATCATCAACATCGGTGTTGTTATGGGTGAAATTCTGAGCCCATATCTTGGGTAATATCTTAAGTTATATCTTGGTTGTATGATATATGCTCATGCCCGGGATGCTCATTCAAGATATTGGTTACTTCCTGGATGGTATCTTGAGGATTACTAACGGATTATGTGCAGGAGCTCGTGCCCAAGCTTGCAACGTTCATGAGGACCTTTTCTCCGGAAGACTCGGTCTAAGTCGTTCAAAAGAAGACGTTGAAGCCGTTTTACTCGGTCCATAACGTTAACTATGGAATATTCGGAAGCATCCCCCGTTTATAGGAATTTTTGTTTGTATTGCTTAGCTATAAATAAGTGGATAAATCAGATCAAATAGGACACAACAACACTCAATGCTCTCTAACACTTTAACTTTCTCGCAACTTTCACTTTCACAACAAACATTGTAACACTTAGCGATCTGATCAATATCCTGCGCTGTATCCTGACGTTTGAAGTAATAAGAAGAACTAGGCAGCTGAAATTGTCAGCTCCCGAGGTTTTGTGCCGGCGATCTAGATTGATCAAGGGCTTTCCTCGTATATCTCGTGTCACCCCTTCACTGTTTTCTCATTGTTTGATCATAGATATAGCTCGATATCCTGAGCTATATCCTGAAACTGTTTTTACAAACAAGTCAACAAACATATTTCCGATACACTTTCTTAGCACACTACCTCACTTAACTAATTTGATCACTAAATTGCTTAGGTAATTTTTGACCAAAACAATTTGGCGCCCACCGTGGGGCAAGTGGTGCTATTTTTGCTAAAAACTTTTGCAAAATTGTTACTCGATTTTCTGTTTTCAAAACTTTTTTACTACATTGTTTGCAATGGCCTCGAGATCAAACATGAGTTCCTCCACCATGTCCGCTACAACCTCTGCAACGATTGGTTCGGTGCTTCCTCCACCTCCTCCAAGGATGCAAGCCTCCTCGCACCCTTAGGATATTATACCTACTCTGAGTGTTCAGGAATCAGCCCCTGTTCTGGCCTCTAATGATGAAATTCTAACCTTATTTGGTAATGTACAGGAACAGATGAGGCAGCAGCAGGAGACCAACCGAATGATTTTACGAGGAATACAGCAACCCAGGACTTTGAACTTTAGTTCTGCAGTGTTTACCAAGGATAACCGGGGAAATATTGTGCCTAGCCATTCCCAGAATCATACTCCTGAGATACCCTCTTTGGTTAGAGTATCAACTATGAGAAGCTCAGGATATGCTTCAGGATATGGCAAGATTCCTCAGACCGGTAATGTATCTAACAATGATACTCTTGTTACTAACAGTGTTGGATCTTTGCAGGATGCAGGTATAAAATCAATATTATCTAGGGAGCTTCAGAAGCTGAAAGACATGATATCCAATGTACCTAGGGTAGTTCAGTTGATTCCTGAAGTATCCTAGGATAGCCACAGGATATCACGGTTTGTGCATCCTATTTGTGATGCTAAAATCCTAAAAAGATTTCAAACCCCCAACATGAAGTTTTATGATGGAACCACGGATCCTGAGGAGCATATTGCCCAATATAGGGAAAGGATGGAGATCAACCATATCCCTCCAGACCTTAAAGAAGCATGTTTGTGCAAGGGTTTCTATTCTACCTTAACATGATCAGCCTTAAAATGGCTGTTAAACGTTCCTCCTCACTCAATTACCTCTTTTTCTCATTTAGTTAATTTATTTAATAGTCAATTTTCTTGCAGTCAAAGTTTTGAAAAACTCATCTCTACAGGATAACTCAAGGACCTTAGGAATCTTTAAGAGATTATGTGAACAAGTTTAGCTGGGAATCCTTAGACATTCCACATCTTGATGTTGCAACAGCTGTGCAGGCCTTCAAGATGGGTTTGCAAAAAGATTCTCAATTTTACCAAGATCTTGTAATGAACCCATGCAGGAACCTAGATGAAGCTCGAAACAGGGCTTTAAGATATATTCGGATGGAAGATGATAAAAAGATGCAAGAAAGGATGAACTCGTCCACAACCTATGAGTCAACTAACAGGAAATCAGAATCCTCGTATAAACCATATCGCTCCAAGCCGTATGGTAGAAATGATAACAAGAGAGTGAATGCTGTTAAAGACGAGGATCCTGAGGAGTATCCTGAGTTATCTGAATACTGTTTTTCTTTTAATATACCTGAACTGATGTATGCTATGCAGGGTTTAGGAGACAAAGCCAGGTGGCCTCGGAAGAATCAACAAAAAGCTGATTGGAAGGATAAGTCCAAGTGGTGTGCCTTCCATGAGGATTTCGGACATGTTACTGATGATTGCATTGCTCTGAGGAAAGAAATAAGTTATCTCTTGAGCAAGGGATATCTAAAAGATCTCCTGGGAAGAAAGAAAAACAAGGGTCGGGATACTGAGAAGGATCCTGAATGAGCAGCATCACCTCCTGCGGATGCCAAGATAATTAACTTTATTTCAGGAGGACCTGACATTTGCGGGACTTCATATTCTGCGGCCAAGAGACATGCAAAGGAGGCTAAATCCGAAAGAGGGGAAAGACCAACCAGGATGATAACCCTCACAACTGACAAAGTGATCACTTTTGACAGCGATGACAGGGATACTGTCCAGGATCCTCACCATGATTCTCTGGTAATAACATTATATGTGGCTAACCATTTTGTACGCAGGATATTGGTGGATAATGGCAGCTATGTCAACATAATCCAATTAGAGACATTGAAAAGGATGAATGTATCTCCAATGGATATCACTTCAAAATCCACTGTACTCGTTGGCTTCAGTGGAGAAGCTAGGAACACAGTGGGAGAGATAAAATTGCTAGTATATGTTGAAGGGGTCAATTCGATACAACGCTTCTGTGTGATGGACTCCCTATCCTGCTACAACATCATATTGGGCAGACCATGGATCCATGATATGAAAGCTGTACCATCAATCTATCACCAGTGCATCAAGATCCCCACGCCTTGGGGAGTTGTCAAAGTGGATAGTGACCAGCAGGAAGCAAAGGAATGTTTCTCATCCTCCATGAAATCCTCAACTAAGCCGAATGCAGCATAGCAATTAAAGATACGGGCCTAGGATATTGCGGAGGCTTCCAAGCAGGATGTAAAGAAAATTATCCTGGATCAGGATAATCCGAATATCTCAGTGCTCGTGGGAACCAATATCCCTCAGGATATTGAGGACCAATTAACTAATTTTTTGAAATGCAGGATGTCAACATTCGCATGGAAGCACGAGGATATGACAGGTATTTCCAAGGATATTATAACACATAAGCCTGGTATTGACAGGTCATTCAAGCCTGTCCAACAGAAAAGAAGGAAATTCGCTCCAGAACGAAATATAATCATTCAGGAAGAAGTAGACAAATTGTTGAAGTCCAAAATGATCAGAGAAGTTAAGTTTCCAAGGTGGCTAGCAAATGTAGTTGTGGTACAGGAGAAAAATGGGAAATGGAGAGTTTGTGTAGACTACACAGACCTAAACAAAGCTTGTCCAAAAGACCCATTCCCTCTTCCTCATATTGACTCAATGGTGGATGCTACTGCCGGCCATGAAATGTTAACCTTCATGGATGCATCCTCAGGATTTCAGCAGATCCAGATGGAACCTTCAGACCAGGAGGATACTGCCTTCATGACACCAACATGTATTTATTGTTACACTGCTATGCCTTTTGGTTTGACAAATGCAGGTGCAACATATCAAAGATTGGTAAACATAATGTTCAAAGACAAACTGGGGGACACTATGGAAGTGTACATCGATGACATGGTAGTAAAAACTAAGAAGGCTGAGGATCACCTGCAGGATATTAAAGCAGCATTTGATATCTTGGATCAGTATAACATGAAGCTTAATCCTGCTAAGTGCCATTTTGGAGTGGGGGCAGGAAAGTTTCTAGGATATATGGTGACTAAAAAAGGGATAGAAGCAAGCCCAGAACAGATCAGAGCCATCATGGATATCAAATCACCTTCTAACATGAAGGATGTTCAAAGACTGACAGGACGAGTAGCAGCATTAAACAGGTTTATCTCAAGATCCTCGGAAAAATGCAAGGAGTTTTATGATATCCTGAAGAAAAATAAGAAGTTTGAATGGAGGGAGAAGCATGAAGCAGCCTTGCAGTATCTCTCAACCGCACCTCTACTAATGAAGCCTGAGGATGGTGAACCATTATCCCTATATCTTGCAGTATCAGGGAATGCATTAAGTGTTGTCCTGGTAAAGGATCATGAAGGTCAGCAGTATCCTATCTATTATGTTAGCAAAAGTTTGTTAGATGCTGAAACTAGATATTCTCATCTAGAAAAACTAATTTTAGCCCTAGTTATGGCATCAACAAAGCTTAGACATTACTTTGAAACACATAGGATTCATGTTAAAACCAACTATCCTGTTAAAAATGTGCTTAGAAAACCTGAGATGTCAGGAAGAATGGCTAAGTGGTCGGTAAAGTTAAGTGCCTATGATCTAGTATATGAACCTAGAAATGACATAAAGTCTCAGGCTTTAGCTGACTTTGTGGCTGATTTCAGTAGTGATATTCAAAATGAAGTAGACCTAGAAGTTCAACAACTAGGAGAAACCTCAGAATCCTAGACATTATATACAGATGGTGCATCTAATGTTAGAGGAGTAGGATTGGGTATACTACTAAAATCGCCACAGGGGGACATAATACCCCAGGCTATTAGATGTGAATTTCCTGCCACTAATAATGAAGCAAAATATGAGGCTTTGATTGCAGGATTAGAATTGGCTAAAGACATGAATATTAAAAGTCTGCAAGTATATGTTGATTCCTTGTTAATTACTAATTATTTTAATGGCTCCTATGCAGTTAAAGGTGAGAAGTTAATTGAATATCTCGATATTCTCAAAAAATTAGCAGGATATTTCAATGTTTTTACACTTGAACAGGTACCAAGAGAAGATAATGCTGAAGCAGGTGCCTTGGAAAATCTGGGATCATCGGTCAGGATACCAGAAGGGGCCCAAATACCAATATTGCATATCTTGTATCCTGCGACAAATCCTTAGGATAAGGAAGTAGTAAGTATTCAGGATCCTGGAGCTGAATATCCTGAAGAGGATCCTAAATCCTGGACGGCTCCAATCATAAGATATCTCAAGGAAGTACACATCCCGAACAATGAGAATCCTAAGGCCTTTAGAATGAAGGTATCATGATTCACTATTATAAAAAATGTTTTGTATAAGAAATCTCTCGCAGGACCATATTTGAGATGCTTGGAAGATCCTGAAGCCAAAGAAGTACTTCAGGATATACATGAAGGGGATTGTGGTAACCATACTGGGGGCAGGTCGTTATTTTCAAAAATATTGAGGACAGGATACTATTGGCCGACAATGAAGAAAGATGCTGCAGAATACGTTTGAAGATGTGATGCATGTCAAAGGCATAGTAACATATTGCATCAACCAGCTGAACCATTATATCCTATAGCTTCCCCTTGGCCATTCATGAAGTGGGGGATGGATATAGTAGGAAAATTGCCAAAAGCTCCAGGAGGAAAAGTCTTTATGCTAGAAATGACTGACTATTTTTCTAAATGGGTTGAAGCTGAAGCATTTGTCCAAGTTAGAGACCAAGAAGTAGTATCCTTCATAAAGAGAAATATTCTGACCAGGTTTGGAGTACCAGCCAAGATAATCTATGACAATGGTTCTCAGTTCATAAGTAAGAGGACTACTGACTTTTGCAAAAGTTGGGGAATCAAAATGATCACGTCTACTCCAGCCCATCCTCAAGCGAATGGACAGGCTGAATCCTAGAACAAGATAATTGTCAACAACTTGAAGAAGAGGTTAGGAGCTAAGAAAGGTAGATGGGCAGAAGAACTACCCTTTGTTTTATGGGCTGATAGAATAACAATAAAAATGCAACTGGCCAAACTCCGTTCTCTTTAGTATTTGGGGCAGAAGCGGTGATCCCAACAGAAATGGTGATACCTACGGCAAGATCCAGTCTCCGGGATCTTGAGCAGAATCCTGAAGCTATGTGCCAAGAACTAGACATTGTGGATGAGACAAGAGATGCAGCAAAGCTAAGAATGGCAGCATATCAGCAGAGGATATCCAGAGCATACAACAAGAATATAAGGAATAGGAGGTTTCAAGTTGGGGATTGGGAGTTAAGAAAAGCTTTTCAGAATACTACTAATCCTGCCGATGGAAAATTAGCTCCAAAATGGGAAGGACCCTATGAGATTGAATCAGAAGCAGGAAAAGGAGCATATCGACTCAAGAATATGGAAGGGGATATGCTACCAAGATCCTGGAATGCTATACACCTAAAGCTCTATTTCAAGTGAGTTTAGAATTTAATTTCTAACTCAGGATGGTATGAATTCTATCTCTTTTAAATATGTTTGAATTTATTCTTTTGAATCCAATACTGACTTAAGCATCGGAGGGGTGTTAGCCAGGCTAACACCCACCTTAGTTTAAAATTGTTTTGCAGAATATGCTCCAGGATATACACTCAGGATAATCCAGAAGATTAGAGGATTGGCCCCCTCTCTCACGTTTAAGGGATCCTGATCCCTTCACAGGTTTAAAGGTATTCACCTTTCTCTCGAATTGGGTTTAAACACCCTGCCTGGAGCGCAAGTTATCCAGGGATAGTTCAAGATAGCGGGACCAGTCCAGGTAAAAGTGGCTGACAATTTCGTTATTGTTGGCTATATCCTGTATCCTCAAGGTATATGAGGATTGATCACCCTCTCTCACGAAAGAGTATTTTCATACTCTCTAAGGTTTAAAGGTTTTCACCTTTCTAAGTCTTGGAGTTTATACACTCCCGCCTGTAGCGCATGAAAATCAGGGTTTATCCCCAGGATATTAAGGGTTTATCCCCAAAATGTTAAGGATTTATCCACAGGAAAGCTAAAGTATGACCATATGATAAACACAGGGGACATACGATTCAAAGGATGACTTAAAATTTGCACTGGGGACATTCCTAAGGTGGAAGATTGGAATTGACTCTCTAAGAGTGTTTGGTATGATCTCTCCTTTTTTCGAATGACTTAAGTTTTCTAAGTTATATGACAATATCCTGACCGGGATATCTCTTAGGATACTTATCAGGATATTCTCAGAATATGTTCCCATAATTTTTCCAAGAATGCTCAAACAAAACGGATTTTCATAAGTAAAATTTATGCACTAAAGACAACAATGGTAAGGCCAAAAGAAAAGTTATATTATTAACGTAGCAAAAGTTTGTGCTTTTGGTTTCATCTCAAACCGAGATCCATCCACCAAAAGCACAATTAGTCCTTAAACATATTTACCTAACAGTTGAAGGTTTCATCTCAAACCGAGACCCATCCACCTCCAACTGTTACATTGTTCAAAAAAACATGCAGGAAATGTAAATTGTTCAGGTGCAGGAAAAGTAAAGTGCAGAAAAGGTAAATTGTTTTGGGGTTACAGACCAACGATCAAATTTAAAAAAGGTGGGCTCCAGCCTAGGCATCAATATCCATCATCGCCCACTTAAATGCCCTCACACAGCGGCATTTCACCAGCCTTCTCCGTCTTCTCAGCCCCAGCATCCTACGCAGCATCCTAACCACCATTCGTCCCAGCATCCTTTTCTTCTCCAGCCTTGTCCACCACCTCTGCTGACTTAGAGGATTCACCAGGCTCAGCAGGATTTGGCACAGCCTTGCCTCTAAGCTCCTTCAACTTTGCCACCCAGGATTCAACCGGCCAGGCTGGGCACTCAAGGCCTGTCCCCTTGGCCTCATAAGCCATCTTGATACGAGCTTGTAGCAGAGAGACAACGGCAGAGGCTTTGATCCCTTCCCGGAAAGAGACCATGGCCTGTTCATGCTCCATTTGGCGGTAGCCAGTTTGATCTCAGCATGTTGGGTGACCTTCTTCAGCTTGTCCTCATAATGCCGATTCTTTGCTTCGGCAATGGCACCTTGGTCAGCAACGGTAGTTTCAATGCTGTTTGATCCTGGCTTCGTGGAATGCGGCTGTACCACAAGCTTCGGTGTAAAGGTGGAGCAGATGCTGGTCAAAATTCAGGTATGAGTCAATATTCACTAACTAGGATATCCTGCCAGGATATCCTATCAGGATATATGTGTAGGATATAGTGCCAGGGTATTACCTTGTTGAGGAAGGATGTCATCAGTTCCAAGGAATCGGTGAAGCTGAGTTCATCATAAGAAAACCCTTCAGAGCCTGGGGCACTAACTTTAGAACCCTTCCTCTTCTTGGCGGTGGAAGTACGAGCCCTCAGGTTGGGCTTGGGAGCCGGGAGCGGTTTGGAGCTGGTAGTAGCAGGAGCCTCTTTCTTGACAATGGCTTGAGTGGGGTAACTGTCGAGCTCGTCAAGATCAAGGAGGATTGGAACTTTGCTGGAATCTGCATACAGGGAGTAAAATTCTTTCCTAAATACTTCAAATAAAAACATGTATGCAAGATATCGTACAGGATCCTTACCAGACATGTTTGCACTAGAAAGTGGACTTGGAGATAGTGGGAATGGATTGAAACTTCTTTCAGCTTCTGGGAGTAGTCAGATGGCGTCGATTCTCTTTTGTGATTCGGCTAAGGGGGTGCAAGCTTCCTAAAATCAGCTGTGTGCAAGAAAACAAAAAAGTCAGTACAAGATATGAAGCAAGATACAAGACAGGATTATCCTAAAACCCTAGGTCCTACCCTTTTTCAACCATTTCACCGGATAATCCGCTCCGCCAGGGATTGAATCTCTTTTTACAAAGAAGAACTTGGATTTCCATTCCTCTTCGTTCCTGGTGGCTCGGAGAATTAGCGAGTCGCTGGAAGTGGAATAAAACAAGAATCGACAAGAGCCGTGACATCTAAGCCGGTATGCTAAAGGGAGGTCATGGACGGAAAGATCAGGGATATGGTTCATCTTGATTTGATCAAGAACAGACAGGACCCGCCAAAGCATCAGGATTCTTTGACTAAAAGAGATTTTGGTAAGATTAAAGAAATCAGTGATGAAATCTGGAAAGGGAAACTGCAATCCTAAGGTAAAGGGAAAAGCATTAAAACACAACCACTCGTCGGAAACCATGTCCGACCGGATTTCCCGATCAAACGGCCGGAACACCGTCCCTTTCGGGAAAATGCCAGAGGATTTGAGAGCCGACAAGTGGGCACTATCGAAGGTGCATATTTCCTTCTCCGGATCTTGGAGAATATTCTGGTGGATGAATGTGGGAGCGGAGTCACCAGAGCTCGATCTTGTTTGTCTTGTCATATGGTGCCGGAATATGGAACAGGTGGGAGGATGAAGATGAAGATGAGAGAGGAAATATTTACCTCTTTTTTTTCTCTTCGGTAATAGTTAAAAGAGGATGAAGATGAGAAGTTATAGAGAGGTAATGAGTAATTATAGACTAAGCAGTTACAAGCGGTCACATCTAGGTCTAATCTCTTAATTGCCTCGTTATTCGTAAATATGACCGTTAGTACCAGGATACTAAACGGTAACTTTTTTGGGGACAATTGTTATGGGTGAAATTCTGAGCCCATATCCTGGGTAATATCTTAAGTTATATCTTGGTTGTATGATATATGCTCATGCCCGGGATGCTCATTCGGGATATTGGTAACATCCTGGATTTTATCCTGAGGATTACTAACGGATTATTTGCAGGAGCTCGTGCCCAAGCTTGCAACGTTCATGAGGACCTTTTTCTCCGAAAGACTCGGTCTAAGTCGTTCAAAAGAAGACGTTGAAGCCGTTTTACTCGGTCCATAACGTTAACTATGGAATATTCGGAAGCATCCCCCGTTTATAGGAATTTTTGTTTGTATTGCTTAGCTATAAATAGGTGGATAAATCAGATTAAATAGGACACAACAACACTCACTGCTCTCTAACACTTTAACTTTCTCGCAACTTTCACTTTCACAACAAGCATTGTAACACTTAGTGATCTGATCAATATCCTGCACGGTATCCTGACGTTTGAAGTAATAAGAAGAACTAGGCAGCTGCGATTGTCAGCTCCCGAGGTTTTGTGCCGGCGATCTAGATTGATCAAGGGCTTTCCTCGTATATCTCGTGTCACCCCCTTTCACTTTTTGCTCATTGTTTGATCATAGATATAGCTCGATATCCTGAGCTATATCCTGATACTGCTTTTACAAACAAGTCAACAAACATATTTCCGATACACTTACTTAGCACACTACCTCACTTAACTAATTTGATCACTAATTGCTTAGGTAATTTTTGACCAAAACAGGTGTCTAGGGTTTCGATTTTCTTGTTTTTGTTGAATCGAAGGCGTTCACTTACTTTTGGTGTCGTGTTCTATACTTTCTGTAACACCCCGTGTTACGAAAGTCAAAGTACAAGTCAAAGTCAAAGGTAGAAAAGATTGCTAATTGTGATTTGTCACTCCTTGCTTAACTACTAATTTGTGTTTCTTGACTTGTAATCGAATCCTGTATTTTATTTCCTTTAGTTGTATTATGTGGAGTATCTTTTAATAATCGAGGTTTAATCGATGTTAATCGCTTTACCGCTAATCGCATCGCAATCGCATTCGCAGCTTCATTGATAGGTTCTGTGTATTGTTTTACGTGTGTGTGTGTGCTACTTATGTATTACTTGTGCATGTTTACTTATTGTTTGGTGGTGATTAATCAAAACGCAATCGCAACTCTATCGCAACGCAACTAAATCGTAAATGCTAAACGCAAATGCATCGCAACACTCAAAACGCAAAACGAAACGCCGAAACTCAACTCGCCGGACCACTTGATCGAATGGTTATTCGAACGGATGACCATCCGATCGGATGACCGGCCATCCGATCGAAGTGCCACCCGATCCGACACCTACACTCCACTTTCCTCTTTTAGCAACCTATAAATAGCCCTGTCACATCACCAACAGTTTTCGACCGGCACGCTCAAGCCCTCTTTTCTCTCGATTTATCGCGATTCTTGTAAGTTTTCGACCCAAATCTTGTACATCTACCATCTACACACACTTCTTCATCATTTTCACCTTCGGATCTTAACTTTTAACCGTGAAATCAGTGGATTTGAGGTGTTCTAGGGTGATGTCATCATGGAGTTCTTATGAACTTCAGGTTTTGACCTCATTCCACCAAGAATAACTCAGATCTGAAGGATTTCCACATGATTAAACATTGTTTTCACATAGATCTAAACATTTTCAAAGTTAAAAGGATTGAAAGATCTTTTCCAACTTTCTTTCAACTCTTTTACACTCAATGCACTCAAAACCGATAGAATCGGAGCTCATTCAGGTCTTCTACTCATTTCTTAGCGAAGTGTCGGTCTGAGATCGTATTTCTGTCAAAGAGACAACCGATTTCGGGTTAAACATGAACAACCGTCACGAACAGTTTGTTGAACGGACTGGGGTGATTCCTACTTCGGTCGGACGACTGAGACTTGACGAGGTTCTGTTGTTTAATACGTTGTCATACCGTCTCGATCAAACCGTAAACTTTTCAAAATAATCAAGTTTCAAGACGATCAGATTGTGGGACGGATTGCCATCCGATCGGATTGCCATCCGATCGGATTATCATCCGTTCGAACAACAATCCGATCGGATTGCACTTGAGCTTCTACACTTAAACATTTTCAAAATTCAAACAATCTGAATGTCGAACGGATTGCCGTCCGATCGGATTGCGGATTACCGTCCGATCGGATTGCCATCCGATCGAACGACAATCCGATCGGGTGACATTTGGGACTTCAACACTTAGTCATTTTCATAATTTTCAAAGATCATCAGTTTCTAACGGGTTGCCATCCGATCGGAAGATCGTCCGATCGAATGACCATCCTGCTGTGAAATTGTTCTTACTAGAAATGTCTCGCCAATCGGATCGTTATTCGATCGAACGACCGTTCGATCGATCGACC
The DNA here is from genome assembly GCF_002127325.2 of Helianthus annuus. Taxonomy (NCBI): domain Eukaryota; kingdom Viridiplantae; phylum Streptophyta; class Magnoliopsida; order Asterales; family Asteraceae; genus Helianthus; species Helianthus annuus. Next base: position 147,579,061 of record NC_035445.2, on the reverse strand, counting down.
TTAAGGGTAGAGATACTTCTCTGTTTTTAAAATGCTATAACAAAAATTTCAAAACCATCATACAGAAACACATCCATCCCAAACGAATGTCAATCCGAACGAATGGCCATCCGATCGGATGACCATCCGAACGGATTGACATCCGATCGGATGACCATCCGATCGGATTGCCATCCGATTGGATTACCATTCGTCATTTGGTTCTTCGCGCTGTTTATCGTGCCATTCTTTACTTATGATATCGTTAACTGTTCAGGCTAACCTCTTAGCGCTCCATTCAATCCAAGAGAGTGTTTATTTACTAAACACAATATGTGAGTATACTCGAACCCTTTTTGCTTTACGCACTTTTGGGTGTTACATACGTTACTTATTCAAATCACAATCGACACACAACGCAAACTATTTATATGCTGACCTTTATTGCATGTTACGTGTTATTCGATGAATGCTTATTTTTATGTTTACACAGTGATTGTTGCCTGTACCTTAGCAATGATAGTACTATAGTTTGGACTCAGCACCTGTCGTGGACAGGGTTTGTTAAGGGCTTTACTTCACGTGTCCCAGTGGGGATATGTGTTGCGCATTCTACAACTCGCAGTCACGTCTGTGCATATTTCATTGTCGATAACCTACTAGCCTTCACTTTGCTACATGTTACATGCTGGTTATGCGTAAACGATTTCGAATACTATTATACTATGTTTGTTTTTGAGACAATTATTTGTAATAACTGTTTTATTTGGATATGTTATGGTATGGGACGTGACGTTTAAGTATCTGGTAATTAAAGTTGTTATGGATACTCATGGACAATTTGTTTCGCTCAGTGCCATGCCCCGATGTTTCCGCCATTGGTTGGGGTGTGACACTTTCTCTTTCTGAAAATCCTTCGCATTCTCTCCATGTTCTTCTGCTTCAATCATTACAGAGCTATGGAGGCAATGAATTCGAGTTTTATACTCATTAAATCCACCGTTAGTTCATTATAATCGTAATAATTCCATTGGTTTGTAATTCCACTGGATTATCATGATATTGTTGTTTTGTTGTGGTTTGATTGGTTGATTAGGGTTAGATTTGTGCTTTTCTTGTTCTGATTAATTGTTGAGCTATTGGCATTAGTTAATTAGAGTTAAGTGTGTGATTTTGAAGTCTAATTGATTGTTGAGCTACTGGCGTTAGTTGATTAGGTTTAGATTTATGATTTTTTGATTCTAATTGATCATTGAGCTACTGGCAATAGTTAATCAGGTTTAGATTTGTGTTTTTTTTTTGTCCTGGTTGATTGTTGAGCTACTGGCATTAGTTGATTAGGTTTAGATTTGTGATTTTGGATTCTCATTGATCATTGAGCTACTGGCATTAGTTAATCAGGTTAAGATTTGTGGTTTTTTGTTGTGATTGATTGTTGAAGCTACTGGAACTAGTTGATTAGACTTGAGTGTGTAATTTTGAAGTATAATTGATCATCGAGTTACCGCGTTTTTGTATCATGAAGGTTAGACGATCTATAGACCCGATTGTATCGCATTTTTGTGTTCGGAATCTATTTTAGAATGGCAGCATGTTTACTTATTGAATTGAGACATTGTGAAGTCTGATTCCATGGTATAGTATTGATGTAGAGTACTTTTGCCTATTTTAGAATGTCGGTTGTTTTTTTATTCCCCCTAGTTATTATAGTTGTACAGGTACATGTACATCTCTTAGTGGTTACTATAAGATTATATTATTTTAGGATTTTAAATTTAGAACATTCCAAGTCACTTTATGCTTTCAAATGTGGCCAAAACTCACGATGTGGATGTATAGACTATAGAGTTCTAAAACATGTAAATTTTTCGTTGAGGCGTATCTTGAAGTGCAGAAAGTGTCTGAAATACCTTTGGGTTCAAATTTCTTGCAATTACCACCAATGTTGTCACTAATTCTTGGACAATTTTCTTTAATGAGGTGAACAAAACATGTATTACATAGATTTATATGCAAACCATTGATTGAACTGTACTTAGCTTTATATCCAAAACAGTTGCTAATTTTACCAAATTCTAAAGTATGTGGTTTTGAAAAATAAAACAGTTGCTAATTTTACCAAGTCTGAAGAACACGATGAGGCAGTCATGCTTGAGGCTGCAATTTTTGATGGAGTTCCTGAAAGGGTTGGATATCATGTACCATCTGTCCGAAATCGTTATAGGCGGAATGGTGTTGGTAGGAATAATGGGCCCTAAATTAGGTCGACCCCTCGTTCTCCATCTTCCACACTTACTGCTCAAAGATTGATAAGGGAGCAATAGGTAAACCCACCCTAAAGTAACTAATATACACATCTAAATTTTACAAAACATAACCGCCATCTTTCTGTAGAATGAAGAATATCTTGCTTCATTGCAAGCTGACAGAGAAAAAGAGTTGCTAGAGCAGGCAGCCAGAGAAGCTGCTATGGAAGAAAAAAAAGTGAAAATTGGAACAAGAAAATTGGAAAACTCTATACCAGGCACATTTTGTTTTATTTTCTTCTAAATGATTTATCGATCTTGTTATATCTTTTCGTGACACCAGAGTGGGCATAAAAGCCGTTTATCTCCAAGGTATGGAACTCCATCAATTGGTTTATGTTCATTCTCTAAATCCGTCGGTTTATAGGTATTAATTTTCATTTCAATTGTTGTAGATTTTGGAATTATCCCAAAGCAATGTAGCATATCAACTGTCAAATCCTTGGACAATGGCTATTCTCGTTTTACTAGTTGAAGTTTATTCAATGCCAAATCTCAAAGCAAATCTCACGTTTGAAATAGAAGTAAGTGTGAAAACTTGAAAGAGTAATAGTAATTGCAATGGTAATGGTATCTACTATATATATGTATGCTTTATGTTGGCTTTACTTTTCAGGTATTGTTCAAGAATCTAAATGTAGATATAAAGGAAGTCAAGCGAACAACTCTTCTTAAAGACAAGTCTAGGATGACCGAAGGAAACCCTGATTTTTCTGAACCAAAGATTGTTGAAGAAGTTAAATCTACAGTGAGAAGTGCGGTAAATCAAGTTGTATTACCGGCTGACGTTGCAGGTCCATCTTATCAAGTTGATCTTTCACAAATAGTATAACAGGCTTGTTAACTTAAGATTTTTATTTACATTTTTTAATCTATTTTACTTTACAAGTATATAGATTAAAAAATGTAAAAAAAGTCTTAAGTTAACAAGCCTGGAATACTATTTGTGAAAGATCAACCTGATACGATGGACCTTCAATGTCAGCCGGTAATACAACTTGATTTACCGCACTTCTCACTGTAGATTTAACTTCTTCAACACTCTTTAGTTGAGAAAAATCAGAGTTTCCTTCGGTCATCCTAGACTTGTCTTTAAGAAGAGTTGTTGGCTTGACTTCCTTTATATCTACATTTAGATTCTTGAACAATACCTGAAAAGTCAAGCGAACATAAGCATACATATATATAGTAGATACCATTACCATTGCAATTACTATTACTCTTTCAAGTTTTCACACTTCTATTTCAAACGTGAGATTTGCTTTGAGATTTGGCATTGAATAAACTTCAACTAGTAAAACGAGTATAGCCATTGTCCAAGGATTTGGCAGTTGATATGCTACACTGCTTTGGCATAATTCCAAAATCTCCAACAATTGAAATGAAAATTAATACCTATTAACCGATGAATTTAGAGAATGAACATAAACCAATTGATGGAGTTCCATACCTTGGAGATAAACGGCTTTTATGCCCACTCTGGGGTCACGAAAAGATATAACAAGATCGATAAATCATTTAGAAGAAAATAAAACAAAATGTGCCTGGTATAGAGTTCTCCAATTTTCTCTTATCTTCTTCCATAGCAGCTCCTCTGGCTGCCTGCTCTAGCAAATCTTTTTCTGTGTCAACTTGCAATGAAGCAAGATATTCTTCATTCTACAGAAATATGGCGGTTATGTTTTGTGAAATTTAGATGTGTAAATTAGTAACTTTAGGGTAGGTTTACCTGTTGCTCCCTTATGAATCTTTGAGCAGTAAGCGTGGGAGATGGAAAACGAGGGGTCGACCTAGGGTAGATTATTCCTACCAACACCATTCTGCCTATAACGATTTCGGACATATGGTACACGATATCCAGCCCCTTCAGGAACTCCACCAAAAATTGCAGCCTCAAGCATGGCTACCTCATCGTGTTCTTCAGACTTGGAAAAATAAGCAACTGTTTTATTTTACAAAACAACATACTTCAGAATTTGGTAAAATTCACAATTGTTTGCGTATAAAGCTAAGTACAGTTCAATCAATTGTTTGCATATAAAGCTAAGTAATACATGTTTTGTTCACCTCATTAAAGAAAATTGTCCAAGAATTAGTGACAACATTGGTGGTAATTGCAAGAAATTTGAACCCAAAGGTATTTCAGACACTTTCTGCACTTCAAGATACGCCTCAACGAAAAATTTACACGTTTTAGAACTCTATAGTCTATACATCCACATCGTGAGTTTTGGCCACATTTGAAAGCATAAAGTGACTTGGAATGTTCTAAATTTAAAATCCTAAAATAATATAATCTTACAGTAACCACTAAGAGATGTACATGTACTTGTACAACTATAATAATGGGGGGAATAAAAAACAGCCGGCATTCTAAAATAAGCGAAAGTACTCTACAGCAATACTATACCCTGGAATCAGACTTCACAACGTCTTTATTCAATAAGTAAACATGCCAGCATTCTAAAATAGATACCGAGCACAAAAATGCAATTCACTCGGGTCTACAGATCATCTAACCTTCATGATATAGAAACGCGGTAACTCGACGATCAATTATACTTCAAAATCACACACTCTAATCAACTAATTCCAGTAGCTTCAACAATCAATCACAGCAAAAAAAAAACCACAAGTCTAAACCTGATTAACTAATGCCAGTAGCTCAACGATCAATCAGAATCAAAAATCACAAATCTAAACCTAATCAACTAATGCGAGTAGCTCAACAATCAATCAGAACAAAAAAACACAAATCTAAACCTGATTAACTAATGCCAGTAGCTCAATGATCAATTAGAATAAAAAAAAATCACGAATCTAAACCTAATCAACTAACGCCATTAGCTCAACAATCATTTAAACTTCAAAATACATACTCAACTCTAATTAACTAATGCCAGTAGCTCAACAATCAATCAGAACAAGAAAAGCACAAATCTAACCCTAATCAACCAATCAAACCACAATAAAACAACAATATCATGATAATCCAGTGGAATTATTACCAACCAATGGAATTATTACAATTATGATGAACTAACGGTGGATTTAATGAGTATAAAGCTCGAATTCATTGGCCTCCAAATCTCTGTAATGATTGAAGCAGAAGAACATGGAGAGAATGCAAAGGATTCTTAGAGAGAGAAAGTATAGAACATGAACACCAAAAGTAAGTGAAAGCCTTCGATTCAACAAAAACAACAAGAAATTGTATAGATAACATACCTTCTTCGTCGCAATCAAGGACAAAATCGAAACCCTAGACACCGATGTTGATTTATTTGGAAGGTTTATTGATGAAATTGAAGTCGTATTCTGTACGACGGTGTTGTGATTTAGGGTTGAACGACACGTGAATCGTTAGATTTTGGGTTCTTTAGGAGGTGAATGTGTGAAGGTGTGAATAGGCATATCGTATATTTGGAGGTGAATGTGATTTTCGGGTAAATTAAGTAGAGTATATTTGCCACCAGTAAAATAAGGTAGCAAATTTGAAGGCATCCCGTGTAAAACTTTTACTTATTTGCTACCTATTTTTTTGGTAACAAAATTTGGTGGCAACTACCTTTTTTGTAGTAGTGGTACATATAATATATACATATATATATATATATATATAGTGTAGGATACGAATCCCCTTATCGTACATTATGTACACGATGTGCACAGCCATACACGTGTCCTGATTCAATTTAATTAGACAAGGGTATATCAGACATTTTGTTCAAACATCAAACATCTGAGGGCTAATCAGGGAATTCCGTTAACAAGGAAGCAAATTACGAGTTCGTTTCATAACCGTCCATCTAATTATTGTTCGTGTCAATTCGATTTGTAGGTTTTTTGATTGATTCCTGTACCGAACACATATTGGCGATTTCCAAAAATGTTGGATTCGTAATTTAGGATGTTTGTTTTTGGTTTTTCATCATAGGGTTATGGTTTTTGTTTGGGTTTTATTTGATTTGAACGTATTTTGAGTTTATTAGATTGTAACGAGGTTGAAGATAAGTTGTTTCTGGGTTTACTTGGTGAGTTTAACATATCGCATGTGTTGTTATTAAATATCGCATGTGTTGTTTTTACCATATCCCAGGTATTTAAGATTGGATCATATGAATAATTTCGCATGTGTAAAGTTGGACATTTCGCACACAATGAAGTTTAATATTTAATTTCGCATTTTTATGTTGGACATTTCGCATACTAGAAAGTATTTAACATACATAGCTCTATATTTCGCACGCTTTAAAAGTAATTCTATGTATTTTCGCACAATTTGTTTTATAATTCAGTTCAATAATTCATATCAATAATTTTTCAGTGCTTTTTTCTTTTATTATATAGTTTATCTTTTATCACCATTTCAAACATCCTATTAAAAATGGCAGACCTACCAACATCCTCTTCTTCTAATCAAGTATCAAGCAGGCTTTGAGAAAAAGGATTCAGGAACAAATTCAAGAGGATCGATCATGTCAAGAGATGTTGGAGACCAACATTTCTCATGTAACAGAAAACATGAAGAGAAGACAAGAAATTCTGAACTGGCTATCTCAGATGCAAGTGAGTAGTCTTCAAGAAATTACTGTTATGTTCATGGTTGATCTAGGTGAGAGGGATGAGAAGCAGTTGAAAGAGTTGGCGGATGCAATAACTATCTTAAGATGCTCGATGAAGATGAAAATGGAGTTTCTTTCATCTTTTGAATGAACGTTGTTTATTTTAGTGCTTTATTTTAATAAAACATTCAAGTTTTGTATGTTTCAATAAATTCGCATGCTTTGTTATGGAATGGATTTTTGATTTCGCATGTGTATATCCACCCATTTTGCATATTTTAAGCAATTCAATGTCAAACATGTGATATTATACATAATATATGAGAAATTATAAACATTAATGTTATCTAACAAGTCTAAATATTGAACAGAAATCCAACATCAATCAAGTTTACTAGCCCTTTCCAATAAATGCACTCAGCCTATCTGGGATTATTTTCTCCAAATCTTTCATATACTTTTCTTTGTCTGGCCTTTTATCGAAAGTATTTGCCTTTTTAATTACTTGTTCATGATGCACATTGTGTTCGGATAGAATGATTTTAATTAGATATATGTGCCTCAGGAGATGAAGTTGTGAATTCTGTCTGTTGTTTACTTCATTTTCTTTCACAAACCCAGTCACCCATGGTGTTTTCTCTTCTTTGTATGTTTCCATGTGACGCATCGTAAACACTACACAGTCTACGTCGTTATTCTCCGTCCTCCAATCCATCTCTTTTCTTTCTATCACTGATGTTCCAAGTTCTTCTATAGCTGGTGTTGGTTTTAAAGCCTTTTTTAGGTATAAAACCAATACCCTTCTCTGTAACATAGCAACATTGTGTCAGTATCTTTTACATAAAATATAACATGTATATGAAGAAGTTTTTGTATTACCAGTGTGTCTGGAAGCCCCTTGTATCTTTCCTTAAACTCTTGTTCAGCGGCTGAATTGTCAATCAGCTTAATTTTGCCGGTTTTCAAGTGGAAGCACAAGACATAGAAGTGGTTACCTTGAAGTACCGGAATAAACACCAAGTCAACCGAATCAAGTTTTTTTACCTCATATTTTAGTATGAGGTCTTCAAAATTTGAGGCAAATACGTTTAGTCTTCTCTCGTCTGTGTATTTCTCCTCGTCGTAAAAGATATCCGGCTGTATGTTATGCAATTAGAATCAAAGTTAAGTAATGTATTAAAAGGTATTTAAACAAAGCATAATTAGTACATGCAAAATAAGATGTGAATTTTTTCACATGCGAATTGTATGTATACCATATGCGAAATGTTGTTTTTGTTTTCATTGTAAAACTATCTAATATTCTATATGCGATTTAAATATAAATAGTATGCGAAATCACTGATTATTCATTTTCTGTTTTAATTTCAAATGCCAATATGTTTATAAAATCATACCATCATTGTGCTAAACAAGTAAAGTCTGTATGGTGATGATTTTCTATCCCTCTTCTTCTCTTCAAGGTTTAGAACATCCACAAATGCATCTTGTTAGGACCGGTTTTGACTCCAAAACGATTGCGAACGAACGTGTGACGTGCGGAATCCGTACACGAACGTGACCGAACCCATGAGACGTAATATAATTGTGATTCTTTGATAAATCTGAAAACGTACAACACCTGAATCACGTGCAAAGAGCTTTCTCTCTCTAGACTCTCTCTAGATCCTAGCTCTCTAACTCTTCAAATGAGCAAAAGTATTAAAGTCTAACACTAAGACTCCTATTTATAGGCCAAGGCTTTAATGAGACTTCTCATTATTTACAGAATTGCCACCTTGCCTTTTACTAAACATTACAATATAAAGCTAGAATTAAACAGTTTCTCGCTACGGCTCGGATTGACGAAGGCGATAGACATAAATGCACTAACAGACTCCCCCTTGGATATTGCCGCAATCAATCTCGTAGCGTCTTTTCTTTCTCTCTCTCCCTCTCTCTGAGTCTTCTTGAAGCTTTAACACGTTTTCATCAACGTAGACTCCCTCTTGCTTGAACAAAATCCCCGTGGATCTGTCTTCAACTTCTTTCTGTAGACTCTTTTCTTCATCAGGCTCCCCCTATCGTCAAGCTTCCGTGCTTTGGGATCGACACCTGGCTTTCCAGATACAAGCTCCTTTAGAATAGATACATGACTCCTTGAATCACGCTTCCTCTTGCGTTGAGCTCGTCTTCAGACACCCCTTAGACTCGGCTGCCGGGATCGTAGTCTGGTACAACATCTGCAAATCTCAAACGTTTATAAGTAAAAACATTTTGAACATTCAATTATCCAGTAATTGTAACCTTGCTCTATTAAACTTTCTAAATCAAGATCCTGGCTTTAAGATATAATAATATGAATATATCCAAGATTCACTAGATACTCTCCCCCTATCAATAAACTTCAAAGATTTGGCAGTATTAAGTATCCAAAATCGAAAACTGGCTCTTAGTTAATCATCCAAGTCCAACTTAATGACCTTGGAGATATCACAAATTGTTTTTGATTTTTGATTTTAAAACTACAAGTTTCAAATTAATGAACTTGATTTATTTTCAGAAACACGATCAGCATACTAAGATTTTGAAACTCAGCATCCCAGACATCAGTTGTCGAAAATAAAACAGAAATCAAAATCTTTTTATAATTTTCTGAAACATAAAGCAATAAAGAAATATTTACAAACATATTTACAGACAATATTTTTGTTTGAGTTCGTGTTAGAGGATCATATCAGTTTATGACAAAACACTAGCACCGTTGAGCTTTAAACACTTTAAGTTTTAAACGATTCACTTAGATTATCAGTATACTGATTCACTTAAATTTTCACACAAACTTCAATTGATTCGAGATACGAGATTAATGTTTTAAGAACTTAAACTTATTCGCATGTCCCACCTCAGAATATACTCCCGTATCAAAATTCCCCAGATTCAGTCTTACAGGTGAGTATACCAATCTGATATCTGTATCTGGGTTAGTGCGAGACCTTGAGAGCTCAGGTATGAACTTCCGTTCAGTCAAAGAGATGAAGACTCAACTTTAGGTGTGTTCCCTTTAGGGAATCTTTTCTTCAACTGCAATTGATTCATATCTTTCGATATTTTTCAATTTTTATGCAGAGGGTAAGCTTTTTAAACCGCATAAAGAATTATACGAGGTCTAGGCCACTGCTTCCGCAAAATCAAAAGACCATGTATAATACCCCAGATATCAAATAGTATAAAGACCTAGTATCTCATAATCATGCAATCTCTCAAACAAGATTTCGGGGGTTACCCATATATCCGAGAGATGTTCCCCACGAGATAAGTAAAATATTGATATTTAGGTTTATATCTCGAAAACAATCTACTAAGCGTGTAAAAACCTAATGGCATATCATCAGTGAGACCGTTTATCACATTAAAACATTCCATTTCTTTAGCGTACTATGATTGTATTCAAAATCTGATGTACTATCATTTCCTCTTTTTACACAAAAACTCAATTTTTGAATTTTATCATGTTTTTGGCTTTTTCAAATTTTCTAATGTTTTTGAATTTTCTGACAAATTCTTACTCCCCCTAAAATTCAAAACCATTTAAAGAAAATTTGACAAACCGACACTGATAGCTTTGTCTCGCCATCCATTTTCTGCTTTTCATGTACTGAATTGCAGAAAATATAACGTACCCCCATGATTTACAACACATTGATATTTTACAGTTTGAAAACCGTTTTTCAATCTTGTGAAATTAATCATGTTTGTTCCGCCGTGAGGGTTTCGACATATTCAATCAACATATTTTTTGAAATTTTTGAATTTTTGTCAAATTTAAAAACAAACATATTTTTTATTTTTCAAATTTTTGACAAAATAAAACCATATTTTTTATTTTTAAATTTTTCAATTTTTAGGGTTTTTTAGAAATATTGTTTATTTATGTACAGAAATCAAATAAACTCCCTGTTTCAACTAACACAGGGTTCAGCAGCCTCCTCTTCCCGTGCAAGGCTGCTCCTATTTCCATTTTCACAATCTTCTGTTTTCTTGAGCACCTGCACATTCAACTATTTAGTCACTTGAACAATTTAACCCAGGTCTGTTTGACCTTAGGCATTTCAACACAATATACTTCATTCAACTTCGGAAAATCTTTGTCATTTTGAACAAAGACTTTTTCAACTTTGACTTCAACTTTTTCATCATTTACCAAAGTCATTTGTTTCTTAACTGTCCATGTTTGACCTTTTGGAGTCCCTCTTTTATAAAAATGTGAATCTTTTTGAACATTTTGATTCTGAACAACAACTTTCGGTTTCCAAAACTGGTTTGGTTTTGTTGCATCAACAGTTGTTTTCCAATTTTGTGTTGTTCTAAATTTGGACTTCACTGGTTTCCATGTTTGTTGTGAGTTGGCCTTTGACATTTTCAGCTTCCAAGTTTGCTTTGAATCAAACTTGGTTGACTTCTGAGTCATAACTTCAGATTTCTGTTTTTGAGCATAATTCGTCTCAACAACAACAGGTTTCAGATTTGGACACTTGCGAGCAAGATGTCCTATTTGATCACATTTAAAACATGTTCTCTTGGACACATCTTTGACCTGTTGTTGTTTCTTTTTCTGAGCATAGAACTCTTCATTAGACTGTCGTCTAAATTGGAGTTCTTTCTCTTTTTCAGAACTTGTTCCGTGAACAAAATTCATCTTTGTCTGATAATTTGGAGTTTCATTTTTATTCCAACTTTGTTTCTTCTTATAACCCAACCTAGCCTTCATGTTTTTCTTCTTGTAACCAGGTTTGTTATAAAAAGTTTTGTGACCTTTTCCAACAAACTTTGGAATTTTAGATTTTTCAATCTCAACCATTTTGAAAACTTTATCAATCTTTTCTGAAATCACATTCTGAATCGGGAATACAATATCTAAGAATAATTTGTCCGATCCAATCATGGAATAAACCAATCCTATGAATCATCATTCAAATTTTTCTTGGATTTTGAGTTTTTTCTGATATTCTTCATGAAAACTACCTTCATTTTCATCATGTGATTCAGCTTTACCTGTATCAACTGACTCTTCTTTCAACACACTTTCAACGACCTTACCTACCACCTCTGAATCACTAGAATCATCAGATTTGGAATAGGTTACGTCAATGTTATCTGGCAATTGATCTACCATGTTGAAAGCTTTTTCGACCTTTTCATCATCATAAATGCAAACTTTTCCGGTGGAGGAACTTGATGATACTCAGAACCAATGCCCTTTTTGTTTTTCTCAGAATCATCATCACCCGGTTTTATGTTGAAAATTCTTTCAAGCACATATGATGATGCATGATAACTATGTAACTTGTTGTTATCCTGTTCTAAATCAGCTATTTGACGCTTTAGCTTAGCAACATCCTCAATGTAAGAATTGACAACTTGTTGCTTTATCGAATACTGTCGCTTAAGCGTATCAGTTGTTTCAGAACAGTATTTCAATCTCGATTGAATAAGTTTCATTTGACCTTTCACATCTTCATATGACTCTTTTGTAATGTGATAAGCCAATTTTATTGAATCATACTCCTTTTTCATTTCTTGACATACATTTTCTTTTTGTAAACATTCTTCTGTCATTTTGGAAACTTTTTCTTTCAAAATCTCTTTTTCTTTTTCTAAATTCTTGCATTTTTGAGAAAGTTTTTCATCATTATCTTTTAAAACTTTTTCATTTTCTAACATTTCTTTGCATTTTTTAAAAAATTTCTTCGAGTTTAGTGAATTCAAGATCTTTTGTTCTGAACTTTTCGTCTTTTTCAGTACAAGCACAGCATGGTTCCATGCATTTCTTGCACTGTTCAACTGTTTCATTTAAAGTTTTAGAATCAGATGTTACCTTAGTAATTGGCACTCCGGTGTTCTCTGCTGCACCAGTCTGATCAGCATCTTTCTTCTTTCCTTCTTTACCAACACCAGCATCATCACCAACATCACCAGCAACTAAACTCTCATTCTTCATTTCTTCTTCTTCTTCAACTTTCACAGCTTCGACTTTAACTTCTTCAGCAACTTTCTTCAAATCGTTCACCATTTCATCAACATTTTTCTTCATTTTTGCTTCATCCCTCTTCCTCAAACTTGATGTCATGGCATCTCTGATGATCTTATCCAGCCTTTTCACATATGTTTTATCTTTTTCAACATTTGAATAGTATTCGTTGGATCGAGGAATTGCTATAAGAACATCATCATGAACTATGTCTCTTCTGGGAACAACAGGTTCACCATCTCTGTTGACATAACATTCTCGCTTCTTGTCCCATCTATTATTTCTTACGGCATTTTCATATTCTTCCTACATTTTCTCCATTCTGCACCCAACAATGAATATTTCTCTATCGATTTTCTCACTCATAATTTCTTCTCGAGTTTTCTCTTTTATTTCATCAACAAAGACATGATGTTTGCTCTTTGATGTATTCTGCCATGAGTTGTAAATCGATTATCAATACGATCTTCTTCTGGAAGAATCTGACTCCAATCATACCCTTCGTCATCATGGATTACTGCACATGCTCTTGATTTCTCTTTGGGATTATTTTCGATCATTTTCGGCTCTTCTTTGCTTCGGTGGTAGATCGCCTTTCGGTAATAATCATCATTGAAAGGATGTTCATTTCCATCAACTGCAGAATTGTTGCATTCTCTCTTGAAATGACCTTTTTGCTTACATTTGAAGCAGGTCACTTTGGACTTATCAAATCCAAGTTTTGTTGATGGACCACCTATTGATTGCTTCCCAGTAATCTCCATATATCTCTGAGCTCTGCGGATGCAACTTGCCAAACACCAGCGGATGTCTATAAGTTCCATCTCTTCCGGATCGATCTGGTCTTAGTCTTCTTTGGTCAATTCAGAGTTTCCAATTTTGCCTGCAACTAGACCTTCAAATGATTCCAGAACAGATGCAAGGAAGCTCATTTGCTGCTTAGCAGAGTTGATGCTCATAGCCGGAGAATTCTTCAATTTGAGAGCAATGTTGCACAGTATTTCCTCTAATTCTTCAGGATTTGCTTTTGCAGAAGATGAGTGTTATCCCGGATTGTAGCTTGATGAGCTTGTCTGAGGTTCTTTTGTCTTCTCACCACTAAATGCTGTCTTTGGTGATTCACCAGCTTTCACCGAAGGTATATTGCCTTTGTAATAAAGACCAACATTCTGTTGATGTGAAGAACTGCTCATCTTGCTTTGTTTCTGCAATTCAAGCTCATGAGTTTCAATCTTTTCAATTAATGCATCGAGAGAAATTGTATCATATAAAACATCATTTTTCAAGATAAAGACAAACGTTTGCCACTGATCAGCTCATGGTAACGCTTCTATGATTTTATCAATTATTTCCTCTCTCGTTTTCACAATCTTAAACCTTTCGAGTTCAATTTTTAAATGACAAAAACGTTCAATCATTTGCCTCACTGACTCTCCGTTTAGGCTATCAAACAAATCAAATTCTTTTTTTAGTAAAGCAATTTTGTTCTTTTTAATTTGTTTGCCACCTTCGGCTTTAACCCTTAACGCTTCCCAAACCGATTTTGATGATCCATCATGATTTAACAAAGAAAATATATCATCTCGGATAGATTGTTGAATCAAAGCGATCATCTTCTGCTCATATGAGAATTTCCTTTTATCGTCATCTGTTAAGATTTTGAGTGAAATTTCTTCTCCTTTGTCATTAACTGGTCGACTATATCCAAACTCTAAGCAGAACCAGCTCTCATGAGCGTCTGCCTTGGTCCAGTTCAGGAATCTTTCTTTCCACCAAGTGTAATCCTCTATATTCTCAAGCTTAGGTGGTTTCGAATAAGTTCCATAGAAATTATCATGTTTTATGTTATCATTGATTGTTTTTGTTATTGATTTGGGTGTGACAGTTGATGTCTCAGACGATTCAGATGTAAACGCGTTGTAGAACGTGTTGTAGAACTCTTCAGCCATGACGTTTCTTGTTTACCGCTTCGAATATCACTTGAATCACAAACAAACACAATCAGTTTAAACACTTATAAAACAACTTGATCTTGTTCAAGACTTTCAAAATCTTGCTAATGTCCGACAATCAACAATCCAGATTTAATCCTATTGGACCTCACATTATGATTTTACATGCAACACATGGGCTGAGATTATAATGAGCTGACAATTTTGAATTACTAATCAACTTCTGGTTGAACCGTTAATATGAGGGCTGACAACAAAATTCACCACTCAATTCTCATTGGGCCGATAGAAATTATTGGGCAGACAACACCTTTTGACTTTGATTGGGCCGAAGATATCTGATGTCACTTGGGCTGTTATTCTATTAAACAAATCATATGTATTCAATTTGATTGGGCCGCAAGTAAAAGTATCCGACAATTTAAGTTCACAATTCAATTCTATTGAGCCACACAACTTATTCAGTCAAACCACATGGGTCGTTTAAAATGGCCGACAACAATTAATATTTACTTTATTATCATTGGACCAACGATTACACTAGGCCGGCAACTTCTTTGACTTTAATGCGGATTGACCTAATTTCAAGCGAATTGGACGTATTTCAAACGAAATGAACACTTCACACGAAATGATGCACTTTCATACGAAATCGAACATCTTCATACGAAATGGAACTTCATTTCGTGCGAAATGACAATTTTTCAAACGAAATAGATAACTTTCAAGCGAAATGGGGAACTTTTCAAATGAAATGGAAATCCTTCAAACGAAATGGATGATTTTCATGCGAAGTGGACTCATTTCGTGCGAAATGAACCTAAACCGTGTGAACTGTATCCATTTCATGCGAATTGGATGTCATTTTCAAACGAAATGGTGAACTTTGGTGCGAAATGGAGCTGATGTCACGCGGTATCGGACCAAAAAACTTAGATTTCTCCCAAACGGCTTTGAATTAAGATCTGAAACTTTGTAGGCTTGTAGATCAGATGTTTTCGCACAACATATCCAAAAATCAGCTAATTTGGACCGTAAAAACCTGTTCAATTTGACAATTTTCAGTTAAAAACGTAAAAGAAATGTAGAAGATGAAGAAATAGATCAAATCTGATGCAATTTGGATCTTTTCAAGAACTTTTCAAGAAAAACAAACACCCCCTAAGTAGGGGCGCAGCTTTGTAGGGGCCGGGGGCACCCGACCTCCTGAACTTTTCGCTTAGTAGCGTCCGGTATGTAGTTTTCGTATAGAATTTTTTAGGTATATACATTTTCGACCCCCCGGTTTTATAATTTTTTTAGGTATATACGTTTTCTACCCATGATCGGAAATCTTAAGTTTCACCACTGCCCCTAAGTGACAAGAACCTCTCCCACCAAGTCAAAGCAGGAATGGGAATCATTATTTACATAACTAGAGTTATGCGCCGCCCACGTTGCGGGGCGCTAAACCAAATATTTCTTAGTTTAATAACATGTACGCATTTATTTCGGTTAGTTATACATGCTACTTATAACATGATATAAAAAAGGATGCATCGAGTTACCCAAATAAAGAAAAACACTATGATAGTTGATCGACGTCGAAGTACCGATCAAAGATAAAAAGATATATGCTCCTAAGTACCCTAAATTAGTAGTGGCAAATAGGGTGTCGAACCACGAAGAGCTAGTGGTTGGTGTAAGATCTCAATCGATTGCAAAACATGGTGAAAACTTAAAATTGGATTTGTATTTTGATTTAAGAAATTAGAATTAACTACAATTGTAAATTCAATAAAGTAACAATGAGCACAACCAAGTATCAAGTTTGATAGCACAATTAGTAATTTAAGTTTGTGAATCTGGTTTGGTAGATTATATAGACATAATCTTATGACATCATGTGTGAATTGAGTATTGAAAGACCTATACTTGTGTATCTAAGCTTACAAAGATTGAACACCAATGTAATTAGGCTATCATAAAATGATTACCATCAAATATAAACATGTTAACATAACCTTCAATCATATATCTTGACATTCAATGATTAAACACCAATTAACTCAAAATACATGAAGTGATTCAAGAAAACAACGTTTGGAAACAATCAACACATGAAATAACACATAAAAACTTAGCAAATGTCATAGATCTCTAACAAACACCATGAATTCATGTCCAATATAGATAAACAACTCAAATTGAACTAAATGGCATACAAACCCTAGCCCTTGGTTGTGATCACAAGGGTTTTAGCCACACATGATCATGTTTGATGAAGATATGTTGCGATTTCGGTTGCAATTGGAGAAATCTTTATGTTAGAACACTTTGTGAATGAGTATTCATTGTTCCTTGATGTCTCCTAGCCTCCAATGGTCAAGAATAGATGAAAAAATACGACCTCTTCCCTTTAGAATCGTCCAAAAGTGTGAAAAACCGTCATAGAACCGTAATAGGCCGTAATTTCCGGCCTAGGGCAGAATTTCCGCTCTGTCCACTTCGTTTTCCGCTCCAAGTACTGGATACGATCCCAATTAACGCCAGGGAGGGCCGGAAAATACGGCCCGGGGTGGATTTTACGGCACCTGAACCTTGCTTTGCCTCTTTTGCTTCCCATTCTTGTCCCGCATGTTTCCGCTTTGTTCTATGATGCTATATCAATCCAAAATGCCTCCAATCATCATCTGAAACTTGCACAAATAAACTTGACAAAGTAACTTGTTTTTTACATGCATTTAATAATTAAAAAACGAGACTTAACATGCAAAAACATTATACATTGGAAACATATATCAATAGTTATGATAAAAAAAAAAATAACTAAACGATGGCAAGCGTGTAATTTAGAGTTGGGGGCAAAACAATAATTTGTCAGGACCAATTATCGAGTGCTAGGCAGCTGTTTGGCACGAATAAAAACTAAATTGAGTAAACCAAGTAAAATAAAACACTACCATAGTTTTGCCCAAAAAAACTATGCCAACATTGCAATTTTTAGCTTGGGTAAAATCGTAATTTTAAAATGGAGGTAAAATAATATTTTGAATTGAGGGCAAAACCATTTTTTTATTTTGAATTGGGGGCAAATCGTAATATTTTTACTGAGGGAAAAATCGTAATTTTTAGCTGGGCAAAAGAAAATTTTTATTTTGAACTGGTGGCGAAATTGTAATTTTAAACTCGGAACCAAATTGTAATTTGGTAGGATTGTAGTGGTGGGCAAAAGTATAATTCTTTTTAACCAAGGCAAAATCTTAAATTCAAGCTGGGGTCAAAGCATAAATTTAATTTCTAACTCGGGGCAAGATCGTAATTTTAAACAGGGGATAAAATCGTAATTTGGCAGGGGGCAAGATCGTTATTTTAAAAAGGGGATAAAATCGTAATTTGCCGCCACTTTTGGCCAACCAACAAACACAACTATTCCCGCCGACATTACAAACTTATGTTTGTATGTATTGTAAATGTAAATGAAAATGGAACATCATGTGGCTCTCTCTCTCATCTCATCCTTCACTGAGCCTGTTTCACGTTGTTTACTATTTATTGTGTTTATTTATTTGGGTGCTATTTTTCCACATAGAGGTTAAGAAAATTCCCTTTGAACATTGCAAATTAAGTATAACATGGGTCGTCATTTTTCTCCGATTGCATCAATACTTTTGAAAATCTGGTTTTATAAACTGGAACGAGAGTCAGTCGGTAGCTATTAACAAAAACGATCCAACGTCAACAAACGTTTTAGTGTAGAGAATAGTGGGAAGAAGGGTATTTTCTCCGGGGGGAAACAGTCGATTGGCAAGGCTCTTACGCAGGCTGCTCGGTATGGTACTGGATATCGGTTCCATTCCTCGGGGAAGGTGAGTAGTGAATCAAAAGTTGATGATGGGAAAGAAACGGGGTCCCAATTAGGGGCGAATGAGGGGGTTCTTGAACAAAATCCGAGCGGGCCTAAACTACCGAATATGTCGGAACCTTCGCAGCTTATGACTGAAGACACACGGGTGCTCTTTATGTTGCACTCTTTGAGTTGAATTCTTTGCCAATCCTAACCATACCTTGAGATAAACAAAGTTCTAGCCTAAAGATTGTTACAATCCCAACCATGTCAACTCCATCAAAATTATTGAATAAGACCATCCGTAATGGTTAATGTCCCTTAAGGGGCATTTTATACTACATCGGCATCATAATGTTCTTTTAAAAAATGTGTAATAGTTAACACCCCTTAATGCCCTTTCAATCATTATTTTCCATTTTGTTTTCTCTTTGCGCACTATACTAGGATTATCTATATTTTTTATGTTGCTATCTTTAAGTTGAATTATAAACATCTCGCTAGTAACCCATCCATAGGATTTTAAAGTTAAAAAAAGGTTAAAATCATGAAATCCTTTAATTATAGACAATTAATTGCAATTTCATTTTGAAGTTGATTCCTTTAATATATGGACACATCATTGTTCATTGCATTCACATTCTGAATTTACAAGCAGCACTGCAGCAGGATGAAAGTTGTTGGAAAAAACAAAAACAAAAACAAAGTACAAAGTATAGGGTTGCAAATCTTCAAAATATAACCAACCCTACGTAATTCTTGAACTGGTCCTCAAACAATAAGGATGTTACATCCTCGACCCTTTAGCGAAAATCATGAAAGAAAATACAAAGTGAAAAAAAGGGAGGTTCTTAAGCATAGTCCCCAGAGTCTGGAAGTGTCTCATATGATCCAATGAAAACATCACCAAATATGAATCCAGCCAACCCACCACCAATCAACGGGCCGACCCAGTAAATCCAGTTTTGAGAGAAGTCACCACTAACTACGGCTGGGCCAAATGATCGAGCAGGATTCATTGATCCACCGCTAAAAGGACCAGCTGCCAAAATGTTGGCTCCAACAATGAAACCAATTGCCATGGGTGCAATGGTTCCAAGTGAGCCCTTTTTAGGGTCAACGGCCGTGGCATAAACTGTGTAGACTAGAGCAAAGGTAATGATGATCTCCATCACAACTCCTTGAACACCATTCATGCCATCTGCAACTCCATGTGTTGGTACGGCCTATCATATACCAAATATATAAGTAACGATACAAATTATTTGTAGTCTTTAATCAACTGAAGGAGAAAGCATACCAAGCCACCGGTAACAAACTGAAGGAGAAAGCATGCAACAATGGAACCAAGACATTGGGCAATCCAGTAAAATAGACCGGTTATGATGGTGATGTTACCACCAATAGCTAATCCAAAGGTGACTGCCGGATTCAGATGGCCACCCGATATGTTTGCTGCCATTGAGACCCCAACAAATAGTGCAAAAGCATGGGCTATCGCTATTGCGACTAGTCCAGCAGGGTCTAGTGCCGCATCTGTAGTAAGCTTACCTGTAAATATATTATTAAAAAATATATTTGTATAAATAATTTTATGTATATATATATACACACTAACTGAAACAAAATGTAAATATATATTGTATATCTAAAGCTAAACATATGGTAAAACTTTTGTGTACCATATAGTGAAAGTTCTCAAAAAAAAGCATATATTGTGTGTCATTAATCATTATAAAAACTAATTTTAATTATTTTTAACCGGGCAACAATATAAATACACCAAGCTCGATCAAGAACCATCCATATATGCGAGAAATAAATGGAGAGGGTATACAATACGCCAAACTCAATTTAGAACCATCGAGACTAGTACTCAGTCGAGTAGGTTTACAAATAAGAATGAATGCACGCCGATGAAAGTAGTCTATATGTTTTTTAAGGAACACTAATTCGAGTAAGAAAATCAACATACCATACGCAATAGCTGACCCAACACCCGCAAATACGAAGAGAAGTGTGGCAATGAATTCGGCTAAGTAAGACTTGATTGAACCGGCACTCAAAGAGTCACCAATGCTACCAATTGCCAACTTCACCATTTTTGGAATGCTTTTCTTGGAAAGAGAAGACTAGAGGTAAAAACTAAATTGGTTGACTTGCTAAATATCTGATTTGCCTAGGCTTTCAACAAAGCCTTATATAGAGTACATGATTTCAAAATAATTATATGGTTTACATTTTTATTGCATATAGAATTTGTGCTGGCACCGACCGTGGGTCCAAGATGGCTAATTCCTGACCACTAATTGGAGCCGACCCACCGGCCTTTATTCGAAATTATAATTTATCATGTCCTAATGTCGTTAAGTTATCACTCTTGCTATTTTTTACTTCACCTAATTTTATTGTTGACCCTTGTATTTATATAAGTTATACTTCGGTTCAAAGGTATAAAATGTAGTTTCGAGACAATGGTAATAAAAACCTTGTTATAGTTTAACAAATATTACTTACTCATAATCTAAAATTAGTAACCTAATTTCTAACTAAAATTTGTGTTTTATAATACAACTTTATAAAGCATACAATACAGTTATATATAAAAACATGAAAGACCAGTGGCGGACTCAGGAATTTTTTTATGGGGGTGCGGAACATTTTTTAAAATTTTAGGCCCCTAGATATATAAGTAAAAAAATTGGTTCGTATCGGGTCTGGTCGGGTCATGTAAAACAAACGAACATCAAACTAAATTTATATAATCATCAAAAACATGCCAAACCTTGTTACAAACATAATTAAAACGTTGACGCCCTACGGTTTTCATTTTTTGAAATCTATACAAAACATCATCTATAGCTAATTTCTTAAGCAATTCTTTCTCTATATAACATAAGTTCATCGCTCCATAATATAATGTTCCAATTTTAATTTTCAACTATTCAAGCCCTAGAAATCATAACGTAAGTTGTAATCACCCTAAAAATATATAAACAACATAATCACCCTAAAAATCATCTAAACAACCATAAACAACGTCAAAACACACAAAATTTCAAACATATATAACAACTTTATTACCCTTTTTTCTCCTATAATATAATGTTCGGATTCCGGTTAGATTTGGTGTCAAACGACGGTGGTATGGTGGTTGATTACGGTGGTCGCCGGCTGCTGGACTGTTGTCGCTGGGTGATGTTGTTCGTTGGCAGTGCAGGGATGCAAGAGAGAGAGGGCGGGAAAGAATTTCTAAAGATTTTGGACTTTAATTATTTTATTATAGTTTGAAATATTGTTGAGTTTGGTTAATGGGCTAAGACTTAGTGGGCTAGCTAGTTTGAAATAAGTGGGTAAAGGTATGGTTATTTGGGTTTAGTTAGTTAGGTAGTAAAAGTTATATAATTTAGGTAGTATTTTTTAAATAAGAGTTTACTAAAAAAATTTAAAATATAAATTGATAACACTTTTTACCTAAGGGGTGCGGACGAAAAATTTCAAGGGTGTGTCGAAAAATTCCAAGGGGTGCGGACGAAAAAATCCAAGGGGTGCGGACGAGATTTTCGACGGAACTTAGCACTAAATTTTTTTTTCCCCGGGGGTGCGCCCGCCCACCTTGGACCATGCTTGGGTCCGCCCCTGTGAAAGACCGGATCCGACTAAAAAGAATGCATGCATACCTGGTTCAGGTGTCATCGGGTTCTCATCGCATTTAACAGAACTTCGTTAGAATCCTAAAACTTCTAGCCGTTTATTTAAGCTATTGTTTAAAAAACTGTAGAGTAAAGAGTAAAACCATATCTTCTATAAATAAAGATTATCAACATAATTAAAAAACCCTTCACTGAGTTAGGTATGTAGATTTATAAACAAACCCTACAACTTGATGTTTCAGTAAACTAATAGCTCCTCAATAGGGTCTTGAAGGAACACCCTTTTATTTATATTTTCCTTTGGATCAAATGATGCAATCTGGGGATACATGCAATAATCAGTCTCTGTCTCGATTATTTGAATGTTATGTGTCTTAGGTCCAAGGCTTGATACAAAATTACAATCGAGCCGGGGGTCTCACTGAAAACAGTCACTCTATTCCTATGGGGTAGATGTAAGGCTATGTACATCTACTCTCCTCAGACTCTACCTTAACTTTACTATCCGTACCTTAACTTTGCTATTGAGGGATTTACTAAGTATGATGATGATCAAATGATGCAATCTGCATCGTAGTATATGATTATTAAAAGTTCAAAAAAAGAAACGACTAGTAATAATGGATTAGTTGTTAAGTTCCAAGTTAAGCATATGTCAACAAAGATGAGTTGTATTTGAACATATAATGTTTTAAAAATCAGATTGGCAATAAATTTTAGAAGTTCATTGGTTCAACCACTTGGTTTGATTTTTAAAATTAGTTAGCCAGCGACATTGAGTCTTTGGCTCAGTTGTAGGTGTTTGAATAAGAGGAGGTTAGGAGTTTAATTTATGCGGAGTGCAACATTTAGCCGTTCAAAAAAAGAAAGTTAGCCAGTAAAAGGAAGAAACAAATATCGGTGGGTTTCCACTGGATTAGTTTCGCTATCGTTTTCATATGTGGAGTGCAACATTTAACCGTTCAAAAGAAAGGGAAGAAGATGTTAGAAGAGGTGAGAAGACCATTTCCCACATCTGTATCAAAAAGAGGTCAGACAGACTTTTTTAAATGAAATGTCTTTTAGAAAACAAACACTCTGCAGACTCAAACATCTGTGTGGTCTGCGTGGCGCAGACATAAGAGGAGAAGAAAAACTTTTCAAGAAAAACAAACACCCCCTAAGCAGAGGCGCAACTTTGTAGGGGTCGGGGGCACCCGACCTCCCGAATTTTCGCTTAGTATTGTCCGGTATGTAGTTTTCGTATAGAATTTTTAGGTGTATACATTTTCGACCCCGGTTTTATAATTTTTTAGGTATATACATTTTCAACCCACAATCGGAAATCTCAAATTTCGCCAATACCGCTAAGTGACAAGAACCTCTCCCACCAAGTCAAAGCTGGAATGGGAATCATTATTTACATAATTATCCATATTAATACGTTTATTTGAACTGTTGTTATGTTATTTTAAAAAGTTATCCAATCTCTAATCCCCTTAAAATACTAGACTTTTTTTTTGTCATGTAATATGACAACCAATCACATGTTAGTTACTCATTTTTTTAAATAGAAAATGCAACTAATGATCATATATATAACTAATAAACTTATTATTTTATTAACCTATTGTCTTATGCTAAATTTTTTAAGTTGCTTGACCAACGGAGCATGTATTTCATAGAAAGTTAATATCTTTAAATATTTACTAATAATGGGGATGGTTCAAATGAAAACCACTTTTATTGTGAAAACTCGAAAACTAACTAAAAAAAGCCTAAAAAACACACAAAAATTTTTTTTTTTTCAATTTTTTTTTATAAAAATCGCTAGTTTTTATATATAAAAAAAACTTTTTTTCGAAAAAAAAAAAAAAAAATTTGTGTAGTGCACATGTGTAATAATACACATGTGTAGTACACATACATATGTGCAGTATTACACATGTGCACTACACAAAAAAAAAATTTTTTTTTTTTGAAATTTTTTTTTTATATTAAAAAACCTGCGAAATTTTGATTGCAAAAAAAAATTTTTTTTGTATGTTTTTTTGGCTTTTTTTAATTAGTTTTCGAGTTTTCACAATAACTAGTGGTTTTCATTTGAACCTTCCCCTACTAATAATTTACGTATATATAATTTTATTAAAGGTAACGAATATAAATACAAGATATCAGTATGTGAGTCTAATTATTTTTGTTTGAATAAAAGTATTTTTTATATATATTAACTGGTAAGCTTTCTTCTCTCTATCATAGAATAGAGCTAAGAGTGTTCTAAAAGTGTTTACGCAGTGAATAAGAATAGGTTGGATTAGAAGTTCTAAAAGGTGATAAAATAAACACATGTAAGATAACTTTAACATAAGGATTAAACATTTACTCTTTATTAAACTAGTCGAATTTATCTGTATGTTAATACCTTATTTATACATGGGTTGAAGATAAAAATCATGTAATTTTATAATATGCAAACCAATTTACATAAATGAATTATTCTTATTAAATTAAACATTGTAAAAGCATAATACACATTTACAAATTTCTAAACACTTCTTTATACACGACATTTGGAGTTTTGTTTGTAATTTGACCATCCTCATCAAGTATCAGTAGATTAAGGTCATCTCTACTTTTTGCTCTCGCCAATGTCACATATTATTGGTCATGCGTAAAAACTGTTTTTTTAGAAACAAACCAATCTTACATAGCAATTGTTCCTGACTTTTATCAAATATTGCTTATGGATAAGATATGCTCCTAACCAACGCAATTGCCATCATTACCGATAAGGTTCCTCAATGTAATAAACAATTAGTTGGTAACCTTAAGCGAAATAGGTAAATCTAAATAAGGAATTTCAAGCATACAATTAAAACACATATGATATAAATTTGTTTGTGAAGACAAATTTATATATGTATCACATATGGTAGTGATGAAACCGAGAATAATGACTACATAGAGAATAGAGATTGATTAGAAAACTTACCTGGTGTGAGTTAACTTGCAGGGAGAGGTCGGTGATTATGAGGGTTTTTGTGATGCTACAAAGAGGAGCAATTCAATTATAGGAGTTTAAAGAGGGTCTAATTACGATTTTTTATTTTAATTTAGAAAACCAAAGTAAATCTAATTAAAATTTGTTTTCCATTGGTAATATCATAATCGAATTCAAATTAAATTTTAAACGCTTATAGATCAAATTAACTTGTATTTTAAAAGCTCAATTACGTTGAAAATTGTCAAGCGGCATTTTATGGAATCCTTTTAAAAAGCTTATAGATAAAATTAACTTGTATTTTAAAAGCTTAATTACATTAGGAATTGTCAAGTGGCATTTTATGGAATCCTCGTCGTAACCTCTTGTGCCCCGCCCTCCCTTATATATATATTCTTAAATTAGACAAATTAATTCAATATTATATATATTCTTTTTAAATGTAAAAATTATTATTATTTTGATAGTTTTATTTATCATTAGTGATTACTATACATTTTATCATTATAAATTTATTACTTTTGTTTTTTTTTTCCGATTAAAACAACTCTATTGTTCTTAAAGAAATATTAAACTTTTAAATTACTAAATATGAAATAGCTAAACAAACCATATGACATAAGCAACGTAATTATTATTATTATGCATTATAATATTTATGCAAACATGAAATATAAATATATATATTAGGGAAATTGGCCTATAATAATCCCACCTAGACCTTATTGGCCATTAATAATCCCACCTCAGAATATTCCCCACACCAGTCCCACCTTTCACCTATTTTTCCTACAATGGTCTCCTGTTAAAAAAAAAACTTAACGGAGTTAAGCTTTTTTCCAAATTACAAAGAGATTTTTTAGGGTTTTTTATTAGAACGACGATACGAGTCCATTGGTTTAAAACTTGCTTCGAAACGGTGCTCCAAACGATGAAAACGGCGCTTCAATAAGGGTGTTTAAATTTCTAATTAACCAAAATCAAGTCACTTGGAGCACCGTTTCGAGACAAGTTTTACATCAATGGACTCGTATCGTCGTTCTGGTCAAAAGCCCTAAAAGATATGTTTATAATTTGGAAAAAAAGCTTAACTTCGTTAAGTTTTTTTTAACGGAGGACCATTGTAGGAAAAATATGTGAAAGATGGGACTAGTGGGGGGAATATTCTAAGGTGGAATTATTAATGGCCAATATTATAGGTCAATTCCCTTATTAGTGAATTGAATAAGAAAATGTCATGTGATATTAATATAACTTTTGAATGAGAAAATGCCATATGACATTAATAGGACTCTTTTATTAGGATTAGATGATACACCATTTTATAATTTTAACGGGATCATGAATTACACAATTTCATTCTCATGACTCATACTACGTACATATCCAATTCACTTGAAACCATGATTTAATTAAAATCTAGACCCATCAACCTGGTCCGATCGGTTAAGTGTTGTCAATGCGATAGAAGATGTGAAGATTTTAGAACGAACTAGTAACTGATGAAAACAATTATGAAACTGGTAAAAACTCAAAACAATAGAAAATCGTTCATTCTTGTTTCTTGCTTTTGCGAGCCAACGTTTAACTTCTGAAACGACAGCTTCTACGACGACTCCGATATTTTATAACATTATATTCAAATAGATTTAATTATAGATGATAATTATCATGTCCGGAATAATAGGTTTTATTAGCAATCCTATTTAACGTCTAATAGAATAGGTTAGATATAAATACCATGATGTGGGTGTTAGGGATTGTATGATTCAAGTTTTGAGTTGAGTTTCTTGAATTAATAAAACTGATTTGGGTGTTTAGCCAAATTTCTGATTTCCGATTTTCTATTTCGTTCTATACCAATTCATCTTGAGTGGCATCTCCTATTGGTTGGCTTCATGGGATGAAATGGGTTCCACATGGGTGCCCCCAGCCCCTTCCACCTTTAAGAGTTAGACTCAGAGGCGGAACTAGCATGTTAGGAGTCGTAGCATGGGCTATATATGGCTGAAACCCGTAATCGTAGTGTATGTTTTTATTTATTTTTTTCGGTGAAAATGAGATGAAAATAAATTTTTTCGATCGACGGAAATGGAAATTTCTGATGGTCGAAGGAAACCTGTAACCAGCAGTTAAAAAAATTAGAGAAAAAGATGATGTTATATATTAATATTAAATATAAAGCATTGGAACCATAAAGGGAAACACAGGTCTAAAAAAGTAAAAAGCAACATTTGTCACTGATGTCTGTCGTTAAGGACATGCAAAAACCAACTAAATCAGTAGATAGGGTAAGTCGGATATCGAACCAGAGGAGGATTGTGGAAAGTGTATAATGCTCAGTTTTGATTAACTACTAATAAAAAGTAAAACTCAATTGTTGGTTTGATTGTTTGATTAACTAACAAACTACGAAAATACGAGGTTGTAAACAGTTGGAGAGAACAATGGTTCCTCCAGATTTCAGGTTTTGCAGCTAGATTCAATTATGTGTTTAATCGAAACACTTACATAGACATAAGTGTTTAACCTAATTCATCAATTGTGATAATCAACGACTAAGTACTCCGGTCAATACATAACGGGAGGTTATCAAATAATTATCAGTTACAATTACCAACCCTAATCCCATAGCAAATATATCCCAATTACTAGAACTCTCGGGAACTGAATGATCAAAGATTAAAGTTAAATAAAATGCAACCGGTTACAATTGATTAATCAAATCAAAGGTGAAAAGCATCGAATGCTTAGATCACCGAGTTATACGATTGTCACAAACACATAAAATCAATCCAACTTACAAAACCCTCCATCCGGAGGAAACCATAAAAAACTAGCCGCTTATGATGATAGGATGATCTTCATAGGCTCGAACCATGATGTCTGCGTCTGACGGCTCCCCCCTCTTACTGCCGTCGAAGATGATCTTCCATATATCTTTTATGTCCTCGATGTTGAGATGTGGACCCAAAATAATCCCTCTGGCCTCTCTCTATTCGGCCCACTATTGATTTGTTTGACTTTGTTGTCGGCCCAACATAGCTTGCGTAGATGGTGAATAATACTATTGAAAATCACAATAATTATCTCCACAAAAACCCTTATGTCCGCTGCCTTTTTCCATTCCCTAGAAATCCACGTGATGGCTTGTTTTCTTCTGCCTTTGGTATTGGCGGCCCAAATCAAACGGGTAAATGGATGATGTGATGTTGCTAATGATATGTCGGCTCTCCTTGTATGACGGCTGAGGTTGAGATGATGATTGATGATGTCGGCCCAATCCAAAAAGAAACAAAATCCAAAAATCTCATCCACTTGGCCCAAATAGCAGTCAACGTGAGTTACTGCCCATTTTCCCTCCAATCGGCCCACATGTATGTGTATGATGAGATCAGCTGCTTCCCTTATGTCTCCAATAAGTGTTATGATGAATAATATTAATGTTGTTGACTTTTGTGCCTTCTATGTTTGCCAACAATTAAGAATGATGATGTGATTTTTTTTTAGAATTCAAGTGATGTCAGGATAATTAAGAATCCCTCCACCAAAAGCTTTGCATGTGCCTCCACCAGCCACTAGATGATGATTATTTGATGTGTTGTTGGCCTTGTGTCACGGCTCCCAAAATCCTCATGCGCTGCCATACATAAAATACCGTAGGTTACGTACATCAAACGTAGGTTACGAAAGAAACATTCTGTTTCTTTGTCTCTTTTGCAACCGTAAGCTACAGCAATGTTCCGTATTCTACGATTTAGATCTGCTGCCACTTTGAAGTATAAAGGTCAACTTCCACTTCACAGGCCCCTAGACTTCAAACTTTTATCTTTCTCGCAACTCTAAGCTAGCATTTGGCCCAAAACCAATCCCGAACAACACCATTAACTATGTTTATTAACTTTGACCATTCTGCTTCATCTCTATCCATTCTAACTTCACCATATTACGCGATTAACCTGTAAAACCACCAAAGCTCGTAGTTATCACATTCAAGGCATGTAGTCGCTTAAAACACAATAAGACATGTAAGATAAGCACGTTAACATTCGGGTTTCACACACTCCATCACATCCCCACACTTATCATTGATTGTCCTCAAGCAACCATTACAAACACTACTCACCCTATTAACAAATCACCATTAAATCCTTACCGAATTAGCAATTTAAGGTCTCAAGTCATACTCGTCCCATAGACTGACACAATCGAGGTTGACAATCTGACTAGTAAGTCATACGCATTTAAAACAACTTAAGACTTACCTAACTAACACTAACATGCTTATATTACTACACACATGCCACACGCCCCTCACAATAATCACTCCTCTCGGTTTTATCAAGACTAGCGTGTAATGTGCTAGTATATATTACACTCAAAACCAAGTATGCTACTTTGTAATCATAAGCTTGTATAGCAATCACACCTCCACTGTATCAAGTAACGTAGCACATATCAAAAGGACTTACGGGTTTTGGGTTAAGGGTAAAGGTAAGGATATATTTTTGGTTTTTTGTATTTATATGGCGAACACAAATGAATATACCAAACCATGACAACTTATTCACAATACTACTAACACAAAGGGTGATTTTCGACCCATCTATTCAACACGAACATAACAATGATTTTTGTTTTTCTTTTTGCTTTTCTCTTTTTTTTTCTTTTCTCTCTCTTTTTTTTTCATAATATATACACAATTGTCATTCATGGTTGGTAATCAAACAGGACAAACAAGGTGTAACAAACGAACGGTATAAGGCTCAACATGGTTAACTACGGTGGGTGGATAAACAATCAACAAATAAAACAATGAAGTGATCCTAATGCCTTTATCACTTATGTGTAAACGCTAAAGCACAGTCTCGGCACGTATCAAACTACACAAGTTCTAACACAAAGCAACATATGGCCTACTCTCAGCAAATGAACATGTATAGTAATTCAAATACTAATGAAGTAGGCTCAAATATCTCACCGAACAAAAGGAATATAGGTTGCCGACATATAGCATGTGTAATTCCTAAAGCATGTTACCCCTAGTTAGGCATCTCTTCTCAATGATTTTCTAAAACCTGTCAGAAATACTCTCATGAAACTTAAAGGGACAACCATGACTAGGGATCTAAGTTAGTTTAATATCAGTAGGAACCCTTTAGCGATTGAAAATTTAGGTTTTCATGTAGTTCAAGCATACTTGAGACACAAAAATTTTCAAAAATTTTCAATTTTAGCCCAATTTCAACCACTTCAAGCATTTAAGATCAACAAACATACCAACCCTCTCTCGAGTTACCGCATCCCCACACTTGGGATACATTGTCCCCAATGTATAGTGCAATTTATAATCTAAACTCGAGAGATACCATCCGCAAACCATGAACGGCTAACAACTA
Source organism: Helianthus annuus (assembly GCF_002127325.2). Lineage (NCBI taxonomy): Eukaryota > Viridiplantae > Streptophyta > Magnoliopsida > Asterales > Asteraceae > Helianthus > Helianthus annuus. The sequence goes on along the minus strand of NC_035445.2, from coordinate 147,548,391 downwards.
GACTCACAAACAAAACCACTCCCAACACAAAAATTTCACACCACCAAGTACACGAAAACAAATGAAACACAGGATAGATAAACACATGCACCTGATCAGAAAACAAGTGAGTGTTTGTAGTGGTGTAGCTGCTGCGAACTAACCGGAACATACGCCCCTCGTGGATTCTTTGAGATCTCACCGGGGATGTTGCCAAACATCCCCACACTTGATTCATTGCATCCGTGAAGATGGAATCGTAGGAACCTGTCAAAACACAAACACACCAAAACGAAACCAAACAAAAATACAATACTCTACATCCTCGGGCTGCCTCCCGAGAGCGCTAAGTTTAAAGGTCTTCAGCCAGACCGTACCTGATTTCCGCTACGGTGGTCTTAGTGCACACTTACCCAAAACATTTCCAACAAATGCCCGGAAATTTACATGCCATCTCCATAGGTTTGTCAGTATAATTGGCATGTTCAGACTGCACCAGCGAGTTTCGCTAATCCACTTCACGAGATATACACCGATGTTATGTAGCTTCACCCTTCTCTTCTTCTTCCTCGAACCCTCTTCCCCACACTTGTTAATTGGAATGATTGATATGGGAATAGGTTCGGTACACACATTCATCTCATCAGACTGCTCTGCCTCATCATCCTCACACACCATCTGATCCACCAGTGACTCTTCATCATATAAAGGATTCATTGGTGTGGTATTATCCTCCACAACCTCCTCCTCCATGTGAGAATAATCTCTGATATCATCAGGTAATGGTGAGAGACGCTCTTCTATTTCTATCTTCATTTTTAACTTCTGACACTTGGAAACTAGGCAGCTGATTCGATCTTCATCGGAAATGTTTGGTGCTAATAAATACTGTTCGAGTTTGGACAAACTCGCTTCCAACATAGCAAGCTTTTTCTCCTCCTCGGGCTGATAAGCATACACACCCTCGGGCTTAGAATAATCATCGGGATGATACTGTCGGTATCCCTGATACGGTTTTGAGATGTATGCATCCATCATTTTTTTATTCCAATACTCTGGATTTTCCAAATACACCGCGCACACATCCTCATCATAAGAAGTATGACAACGACCGCAACAGAAACATCGTCCATCCGTCCTTGGCTCATAATAAGCATCCTCGTCCCGATCATATCCATCCGAGTAATAATCATCCTCCACCGTTGTATCAGAGTTATAGAAATATGGTGGAGGGGAAGGATTATCATAGCAAGGCATCGGTGGTTCTGCCAATTTCGCTCTTTCCCGTCTAAATCGGGCCTCGTGGCAACCGATGCACGGGTGAAGTGGTTCCCTACACAAAATGCATATAAGAGAGGTGCATAATATTGTAAGATCTTTCATCCTGCACAAACACAAAAACACAAGCACCACGCATAAATCTGAACAAAACAAAACAAAACAAAACTGACACTATTTTTAGATTTTTTTTTTTTAAACTAAAACTTAACACTAAACACTTTGCGCACGCCTCCCCGGCAGCGGCGCCATTTTGATGTCTGTCGTTAAGGACATGCAAAAACCAACTAAACCAGTAGATAGGATAAGTCGGATATCGAACCAGAGGAGGATTGTGGAAAGTGTATAATGCTCAGTTTTGATTAACTACTAATAAAAAGTAAAACTCAATTGTTGGTTTGATTGTTTGATTAACTAGCAAACTACGAAAATACGAGGTTGTAAACAGTTGGAGAGAACAATGGTTCCTCCAGATTTCAGGTTTTGCAGCTAGATTCAATTATGTGTTTAATCAAAACACTTACATAGACATAAGTGTTTAACCTAATTCATCAATTGTGATAATCAACGACTAAGTACTCCGGTCAATACATAACGGGAGGTTATCAAATAATTATCAGTTACAATTACCAACCCTAATCCCATAGCAAATATATCCCAATTACTAGAACTCTTGGGAACTGAATGATCAAAGATTAAAGTTAAATAAAATGCAACCGGTTACAATTGATTAATCAAATCAAAGGTGAAAAGCATCGAATGCTTAGATCACCGAGTTATACGATTGTCACAAACACATAAAATCAATCCAACTTACAAAACCCTCCATCCGGAGGAAACCATAAAAAACTAGCCGCTTATGATGATAGGATGATCTTCATAGGCTCGAACCATGATGTCTGCGTCTGACGGCTCCCCCCTCTTACTGCCGTCGAAGATGATCTTCCATATATCTTTTATGTCCTCGATGTTGAGATGTGGACCCAAAATAATCCCTCTGGCCTCTCTCTATTCGGCCCACTATTGATTTGTTTGACTTTGTTGTCGGCCCAACATAGCTTGCGTAGATGGTGAATAATACTATTGAAAATCACAATAATTATCTCCACAAAAACCCTTATGTCCGCTGCCTTTTTCCATTCCCTAGAAATCCACGTGATGGCTTGTTTTCTTCTGCCTTTGGTATTGGCGGCCCAAATCAAACGGGTAAATGGATGATGCGATGTTGCTAATGATATATCGGCTCTCCTTGTATGACGGCTGAGGTTGAGATGATGATTGATGATGTCGGCCCAATCCAAAAAGAAACAAAATCCAAAAATCTCATCCACTTGGCCCAAATAGCAATCAACGTGAGTTACTGCCCATTTTCCCTCCAATCGGCCCACATGTATGTGTATGATGAGATCAGCTGCTTCCCTTATATCTCCAATAAGTGTTATGATGAATAATATTAATGTTGTTGACTTTTGTGCCTTCTATGTTTGCCAACAATTAAGAATGATGATGTGATTTTTTTTAGAATTCAAGTGATGTCAGGATAATTAAGAATCCCTCCACCAAAAGCTTTGCATGTGCCTCCACCAGCCACTAGATGATGATTATTTGATGTGTTGTTGGCCTTGTGTCATGGCTCCCAAAATCCTCATGCGCTGCCATACATAAAATACCGTAGGTTACGTACATCAAACGTAGGTTACGAAAGAAACATTCTGTTTCTTTGTCTCTTTTGCAACCGTAAGCTACAGCAATGTTCCGTATTCTACGATTTAGATCTGCTGCCACTTTGAAGTATAAAGGTCAACTTCCACTTAATTATCACAGGCCCCTAGACTTCAAACTTTTATCTTTCTCGCAACTCTAAGCTAGCATTTGGCCCAAAACCAATCCCGAACAACACCATTAACTATGTTTATTAACTTTGACCATTCTGCTTCATCTCTAACCATTCTAACTTCACCATATTACGCGATTAACCTGTAAAACCACCAAAGCTCGTAGTTATCACATTCAAGGCATGTAGTCGCTTAAAACACAATAAGACATGTAAGATAAGCACGTTAACATTCGGGTTTCACACACTCCATCAGTCACAGTTTATTTAATATTTAATCTTTTACTTTATTTCATCTATTATAAGCATTTTTCATTGGTTTTTTTCTTTTTACTTTGTTTTTTAAGCATTTTTCGTTGGTTTTTTTTTTTGACGTTGTTTATTTATCTATATCTATAATACTATATTAAGGGAACTGGGTTTTCTACACTTTTCGTAATTTTTCCTAGGTACAAATCTTGTAGTACCATGTAAAAATGAAGCAAGCCATTTTAGAGAGGGGAAACTTGGACATTGTCCAAAGTTTTAAGACACTTTGAGGGCAATCTAGACATTTCATCCATGGAATCCATGCCCACTAATGTCTTCCATTAATTGAATTAAATTAAGGAATTAAATAAAAGTTTTATAATAATTAAAGGAATTAACTTATTAAATTAAAGGTTAGACATACAACCTTTAGGATTTTCATGATTTAATAGTATGTATAGATATAAATAATCTATACTTCTATACTACCTTATTAAGAGAACTAGCATTTTTACCCTTTTGGTAATTTTACATTGTGTACACATTCTGAAGCAACATGTACAAGAGAGCCAAGCTATTTTAGAAGCCGTAAGTTTGCGCATTTCCTTAAAATTTAAGGCACTTTAGGGGCATTTTAGTGATTTCGGCACCTTTGTAACCTATAAATAAGATAAATGTATAAAATTTTCATCAGTACTACTCATCAATATTTTATTTTTATGATTATCAGATAAATGTATAAAATTAATAATATTATTACCTTATTAAGAGAACTAGAATTTTTACCCTTTTGTTAATTTTACATTGTGTACACATTTTGAAGCAACACGTACAAGAGAGCCAAACTATTTTAGAGGGGGTAAACTTGTGCATTTCCCAAAAATTCAAGATACTTTAGGGGCATTTTAGTGATTTCGGCACCTTTGTAACCTATAATTAAGATAAATGTATAAAGGTTTCATCAGTACTACTCATCAATATTTTATGACTATCAGATAAATGTATAAAATTAATAATATTTCAAACATATATTTATATAACAAGTGATCGAAACCAAACTCCTCGTAGAGTTGAAAACTCAAATAAATAAATACATAAACATATAATTGGAATTAACTCTTTTTGTTGAATGGAGTGTAACTTAAATAACCTGTTTCATTTTATCAAGTGTCGTAACCGATCTTGCTTAAATGGCTATCATTGAGAATCAAATAAATCGTTATAACCACTTTGATGAAAGTTTTTTTTATATATATAAAAGAAACACACCGTCATGTTAACCAATTCAGTTTGAAATGGTTCTAAAATCATCATCGAACCAAACCTGCAAATGTTGCATCTTCTGGCAAAAGTAACCTCCATGACCGGATAGCATCACCATCTTGTTAACTCAACGACGTCTAATCACGACATCTTCGAATTGGAGCACCGCCGCAATTGTGTGAAGTCATCTAGGCTATCACATCAGATCTAACCACAACCTTCATCTTTGCTCGCCAGTTTAACACAACCGCTAGCACTATCATTCCCATTTTCGGGATTCAACGACCACCATCTTCCATTCAGTAGTTCAATTGCAGTGGTCCAATACCAATCAAAAGTGCTCTCATCTCAGTTAAGCCGGAAAAGGCAACACGACAACCAAATGCAACCGCCACCTCAAGCCTTTGTCTTTCTCATCTTCTGAGTGCCCATCCTTTTTACGATCACATAAAAGATATTACACTGACCTTTTAGAATCATCAATGGGTTAGACAGATTTTGTTTTCTGTAGCCGATAACTTAGTTGCATTTCAGAGAAGTCAGGTACATCAACAGCGCCCACTACACTTCAAAACAAATAGGTACACAAATAATTTGTATTGCATGCGTTAATATTCATAATACGCAGGTACCACTGAAACAACAACCCCACTAACAAAGGGAAAAGTACGGCTTCCACTGAACCATCCTTAAGTGATTGTTATCAACCAAAGGATTCACCAACAAATCAAAAGAAAAATAACCCACCTGGTACACCCACAACAACTTTCACTATTCATATAGTTTACGGCGTATACACAGTCCACGTTATTTGTATTAACAAAAAAATGATTTCTTAGCAACGTGCATGCACACATACAACATAATCAAAGAAATAGAGAAGACCCATGGATGTATTGGTACGACGTCCACACCACTAAACACCCCAGCTCACCAGCAAACTAACGAACAAGACGATTGGGAGGATGATGAACGGTGGACAACCAGTATGGACGAAATCAAGGAGACATTCAAACCTTATTTAAATTGATCATACTACTCGTTCGACGTGGTTATTATGGTCCCCCGTTTTAAAATAATTTGTTAATGACTTTCAGACGACCTTTTCTTCTTACCTTTAAGCATTTTGGTACATTTTTTGGCCATTTGGCCAGAAATCAAATGATCATTTTTTTATACAAATAAACTGGGAAGTCCATTTTAAAAAATTAAATAAATAAACAAGCCTACTACTAAAGTAGTAAAAACAAACAAATAACTAAATGAAAAAAGAAACATGAGGTCCAGTTTGGTAATGATTTCCACTTCCATTATCTCGTTTACCAACTAATGTATTCTTGGTTTTTATGTCAATTATGCAATTCATGAATTGATATATTAATGATACTACCACAATACTTTAAAAGATAAACCAGGTGAAACAAACATGCAAACTGCAGGCCAACAACAATTACACCTTAACTTTAGGTTTCATTTATGATACTGATTTCCAGTTAATTTTATTTAGTCCTAGGCGATATGATATATTTGTTCTTTCATCCAACCATTGTTACGCATTTCAAGTTAATTTATCATAACTCACATGTTTCGTTTTGTAAGATAGAGTGACATGTTAGGTTTTGTAACTAACAAACTTCATGCTTAAAAGTCAACATTTATAATACATATCATAAATGAATATGATATCAGTCGGGATACCCGCCGCAACGCACGGGCTTTCCCACTAGTATTTCATTAAGTATTAGATGTACTTTATATTATTAATAAGTTTTTAATTCTTTTTGTTGTTAAAAATATTTTTATTATAATAGCACAGGGCCGGCTGTAAGTAAAAAAAATGGGATACCCCTGAAATTCTCTTCTAGATCCGCCAGTGGTTAGACTCTACTTGTTTAGTTTTTTTAGCCTAAAGTTCTCTGTATAAATTTCAGGTTGTAAACAAGTCGAGCTTTTTATCTGAGTTATGAGTTTGTTTTGAAAGTTCCGTCGGGAAAGAGGCCCACATCGGACATAATCGGGAAGTACTACCCGTGAGAGCCAAAACTTTGTGAGCGGGATTTGGGGGAGGGGGGGTCTCCCTTCATGCGGGATCTCCGAATTTGTTCCCCCGGAGGCTCTTCCCATAGCCCTAGAGGCGGACCCACATAGAGTGGGTCGGGGTACCCGGACCCCAATGTTTTTAAAAAATTAGTAGATTCGGTATATGAAATTTTATAGCCCACTCCGACCCCTCCATACAGGACCCGGAAGCTCTTCTCATAGCCTACTCTAACCACTGTCTGACCACATTTATATTTGTGTTTTAATCAAGTTTGTTCAATCAAGTTGTTTCTAATAATGGTGTTGTTTTAGCTGTGTATTGGTAACAAAATTTTACAAAATGGATTATAAATTTACCACGGTGTGCAGGTGGTGGAGGAAATTAATGTTGTGTTTATGTTTGCACGTGAGTTGTGTTGAAGATGCGGACGAATTAATGTGTCTCTCTCTCTCTCTCTTTTTTAAGAGAACTTCTATAGAAAAGCCGACCCTAAAACCAAGCCGGACAACACAAACAGACGAGGACACTACTACATGATTACAAATTTACATCAATCGCTCCAAAGAAAGGATCGAAAGGACGATATATGTTTAAACCAAAAATACCCCACTGAAGAAACAGTGATCTAATTAAGGAGTTAATTAGATTGGTTTATGTTCCTTTCATGAGGGTTAATCTTCTTAAGGATATTTGAGCTCCAACTTGGTGATTTATCCTGCAAAACAGAACACCGTTAACTCGTTAAGAGGGGAATGTGGGGGTTTCCCTCTTAACCAGGCTCCGGCGTGAGAATAAGCGACTGCTTTGAGAGTAATTAAGTGTAAAGAGTGAGAGCCGAGGGAATAGAATGTTTAACCTGTGGAATGAGGTCTCTATTTATAGCCGGAGAGGTGTAAGGGGTTATGGGCTGATGGGCCTTGGGCCAGAAGCGGACAACAAAACGGATATGCTCCTTGTCTCACTGGCGTCGACCGCTTAGTGGCTTCTAGACGCTCGTTGGTGCTGGCGCACCTTGATTGGAGCCACGTGTCATTGTTGTCGGCCTTGTTGTCCTTCTGTCATCAGCAGACAAGTGGAGATCGTGGGACAGTTGTCTCCGTCCTCTGATTGGTGCCACGTAGGCGTCCTTATGTACTTCTCGTCAGGCGATCGTGGCGCACGATTGACCAGAGCCTGCTAGACGCTCATTGGCTCCTTTTACTGCCACTTGTACCTTATGTACCACTGTAGGTAGCCGCGCGCTTCCCTACTGAGTGGCTCATTTATTCCATTGTTTTATGCTAAGTGCTGATATCTGGGCCTCTTGTGAGCCTTGCCTCGCGCGGGGTAAACTACAACGCGTGTAGGTCGCGCGTGGATAATGTTAATAAGTTTCCTGAAATAAGGAGTATGGTTCCGCGCGCAACCTGGTCGGAGGTTTGCGCGGCTTTTTGGGACCATACCCCTTCAAGTCCCCCCAGTCCAGTGCTGCACCATGCGCAACGCAAGTGGTTGGAGCTCTGGACTTAATAAAATTAGAAGAAATAAGTGTAATAGGGGAAAAGTTCTTTTGATCCTGATTGGTATGGCGCATGTGGAAAATGTTGTTTTCAATTGCGCGAGTACCAATGCAGGTCTTTAGGGATTGTCGTTTGTCTGATCAGGCGCGCGGGTTTATTGGAGGTGATATGTAGCTGGCGCGGTTCATGTAACTTCTGCATGAAGTTACTTGCAACATTTATGGCGGGAAACTTCGAAATTTGAACTTCTGACAGGTTGGTGAGATAAGTCGCTGAGAGCGACGTTTGAGGTGACCCCTGGCACGGTTGTCATCATGCCGCCTGCGGCGGTTGCACTTCACGTCAGGAGAGTGAGGCCCACGCGCGCGTGGTAACCGTCACCCCTGGTTTCCCGCTTGACGTGGCAACCTCCTGTTGGTTAACCTAGCAGCGAACGCGGCACGGTTACCCATCGCATTAAATGCGATGGGTATATATATCCGAAGAGAAGGTGAGAGATTCTCACTTCTCTTCGTTTCTTCTCTACTTTCCTCTCAAAACTCTTTGAATCTTCAAAGTGTTCTTCATATCTTCAAATCTTCAAACTTTTCTTCGAGTTTTTTCCATATCTTTCTGAAAAGATGAGTGAAGAACATCAGGAGGTTGCTGTTACTGAGGAAGGACCAGTTCCTATCCTCAGATGGGATTTAGGGCTTTTCGAACAAATCGTTCGTAGTTTCCGATTCCCACCGGAGTGGGATGCCCGGTATCCGGCTCAGGGCCAGACCGCGGCTGATGCACCACCCGGTTACATTACCCTGTATGAAGACTTCTTTCTTCAGGGTAATTTCCGACTGCCGGCGACCAACTTCCTAGGGAGTATCCTTTCTTACTACAATTTCCATATATCTCAGATGAGCCCTCCCGGGATGGTGAGGGTACGACACTTTGAATTTTTGTGCCATTCCCATGGCGTCGAGCCATCGGTAGATAAGTTTCGTGCTTTCTACCAGTTGCAGAGAACGATGGGGTTCTTCTCGTTTGCAAGCCGGGGCGCGGAAAAGAAGATCTTGTTGAATCCTCCTAAGAGTTTCCACGACTGGAAACCCAAGTTCTTCTTCATCAGGGAAGAAGTCTTGCCGATTGCCATGCCCTTTAGGGACTGGACCGAGGCCATACCGAAGGAAGATCTTCCCATCCCAAAAACTGCTCGGTGGTACCAGCAGCTAACCCCAACCCCAAATCGGGTGTTTGGGGAAAATGTGTTAGTTGCTGCTAAGATGAGTGACCAGTGGTTACCTAGCAGCAGGGAGGTTCCGGTTTTGAAGATCGGCGATCAAGGTTAGTGTCTTCTTTGTTGTCTTTTTTTTTTTTTTCCAGTTGATCTGCTTTAATTGCTACTAACTTTCTTAAGTGCATGTTTAGAAGCGCAACTCTATCAAGCTGCCTTCTCGACATTTGGTGGCTCCATGGGCGTTCGCCCATTGCGCGATGATGAGGAAAGCTGGTATGACCAGATTAAAGGCAATTTCATGTTTCCAGCTGCTGATGCCTTCGCTTCGCCGCCCACCGCTACTGAAGGTGCGCAATACCCTAAACCTCGTCCTTTGCGCTCTGTTACTCTTGCTGGGAAAGAGACTCTCTATCTTTCCAGCGAGGAGTCGGTAGGTTCTTCCAGCGGAGAGCTAAGTTCCTGGTCTAAAATCTTTGCAGGTGTGTTGCGCAACCTGGGGATTGACCCTGAGGAGAAGAAAAAGAAACCTGTGAAGAAGAAGAAGAAGGTGGAGCCTGAAGTGACCAGCAAGGGCACTGGCCCTAGTCGCGCGACAACTGCTGCTGTCAAAGGTACTCTTCGCCTTCGTCAACGTGACTTAGATGATTATGTGATCATCAGTGACTCATTTGAAGGCTTGTCACGTGTAGCTAAGGGAAAAACTGGTGCTGGTGGGTCGAAAAGCTCGGGGAGCGCGGGTTCTCGTAACCCTGAAGCTGGCGCGACTCCATCTTTTCCTGAAGATGACGAAGCTGAAGAAGAAGATGCTGGTGCCCAGCTTATTGGGCGGAAGAGGGGTAGGAGCGAAGCCACGACTGGTGTGGCTTCCGCCCCTACATCTGTTGTGATTCCCGTGGTTGGGAAAACGAGCAAGCTGCGCTCGTTATACAAATTTTCTCCTGGTAAGTTCTTCGCTTCTCTTCTTAATACTTTTCTCTTTACTCAAATGCACTTGCTTTATTTTTCAGAAATCAAGAAGAAGACCCCTGAGAAGGGTGTCACGTTCAGTGAGGCTGCGGCGAAAATGCCCAAGATTACCGTCAAGTCCACTGACACTGCTGCTCAGGATGCCGCGAAGGCTGCTGAGGCGCAGCGAAAGGTGGAGGAGGATCGGAAGAGAGAGGAAGAGAAGAAGAAGGTTGCCGAGAAGAAGAGGAAGGATGAAGAAGAAAGGAAGAGGAAGGAGGAGGAGAAAAAGAAAGAGGAGGAGAGGAAAAAGAAGGCGGAGGAGGAGAGGGTGGCCGAAGCGGCGAAGAAGAGGGCCCTTGAGGAGTTGGAAAAAAAGAAGGCCATGGAGCAGCCTGTTAATGTTCAAGGCCCTGAGGTTACGAACCCTACCCACTCCGCTCCTGTCATTACTTCTAAGGGTGCGGGTCGACATGCTTCAAGCAGCGCAAGCTCTGGTGGTGCTGGGGGTTTTAACCCAAACGTGGTCGGGGCGAAGGATACCGTCGGCGATATCTACTATAAAACTTACAATGAAGAAGAACACGGCGATGCTCCTCACCAAGCCCCTTGGAGCTTAAAGCAAAAAGATACATTTCATGAATTCGCCCCTTGCCGCGAGTGGTTTTTGAATTCGTTTACCCCTGCAGAAGTTAACCGGCAAAGGGCGAAACCCCACGAAATGTTATACCGCACCTTTATACTTGGAGAGGCCAACGCTCGTGCTGCCAATCACCAGATAGTCCGTGAATGGCGAACTATGGTTAGAGAGCGCGCCGACTGGGAGGCTTATCGTGAGCGCTCGTTAAAGCGAATAGCTGAGTTTGAAAAGTCTAAGGCTGCTCTTGGTGAGGAGAGAGCTAAATTTGAAGCCGATAAGAGGGCCGAAGCATGGGGCCGCGAGGGTCTGCAAAAGAAACTTCATAATGTTGAAGAGCAACTGGCCAAGGAGAAGGCCGATTTTAAACGTATTTGTGCCCAAGACAACGAGCGCGCCTATGCGGCTCGACAGAAGATAGTTGATCTTGAGGCTAAAGTTGCTGACTTGACCTCGAAGGTAGAGGAGGCGCAGGGAGAGAAGGCTGCCAAACAGCAGGTGGAGGTTAGTCTATTTGTTTTCCTTTATACTTGCTGTTTTGTTAATACATCGGCCTAAGTTGTTTTGTCGGCCTTCAGGTTGAATTGTCTGAGGTCAAACTACAGCTGTCCAGCAAGGACAGAGATCTCCACGCCAAGGACGCTGAGATTGCGGAGCTCAAACGTCGCTTAAACGAGCAAATTGACAGATGCGAGTCGTTGGAGATCGACCTGGAAGCCGAGAGGGTTAAGGCTGCTACGGCTGAGGAGGCGCGTGCTGTTAGCACTGCTGCGCTGAATGTGGCCCAAACCAACTACTCCGAGGCTCAAGGCATCGTCGATACGCTTGTCTCAGAAGCTGAATGGATGCGCACTCGTGGAGTAGTGCTGGTAAGTGCCTTTGTCTTATGCTTTTTCTTGTTAGTTTTATCTTTAATGCTTTTTGTTTTTTGTGAAGGTTGCCAACTCCATCCTGAATGCGGGCGAGCTAGACCGCTCCGTAGCGGCTCTGACAGATGCGGCGCGTGCGGTGGGTCATCGGGGAGGCTACCTGGAGTGTGCCGATCACGTTGAGCAGATGCTTGGGCAGGAATTTGACATAAGTCATTGCTCAGTGACGGAACATGCTGATGCTGCACTGGCAAGTGCTGAAAACTCCTATGACAACCTTTCCTTGCCTATCATGGAGTTGGTTGTTGAATCGTTGAAGAAAGACGACTGGTGCCAGCGTCTTAAGGCAGTCCTCGATCCACCAGTTACCGTCGAGTTGTCCGACGAAGAGCCAGCTGGTGATGATGGCGGCGATGGTGATGATGATGGCAACGATGATGATGGTGAAGATGACGGGGATGATGGTGATGATCGACGCGATGAATAGGATAGTTTGTTGAATAGGTGGTTGATAGGCATTTGTGCCTTTGTAATTTCTTTGGACACTCTATGTACAATGCTGCGCATTTGCGCAAGTTTTAAATGAAATGAAACATTTTGGTTTTTTCCGTTGCAATTATTGCATTGCTATAAAAACTTTATGTTAAATTAGCTCGAATAAATGGAAGCGTTTTTTAAGTATTAAGGTATCCACCCGGTCTCGCGCTTTGTTCGCGGAGGACCTTGGAGGTGGTTTGAACAACCCTGAAATGCTGGAGCGTTTTCGCGCTAATCAAAAGTTTAGCATGCATTTGTAACGAAAAAATGTAATAGAAAAACATGTCGTATGTTTTCATTCAAGTCAGAAATGGGCGCTTAGGCCTTCATACATAATTGCTAATGGCTTGTAGCCGGCGTAGTGAATTGAAAGATGGCGCAAGGCCGAAATAGATTACATGTAACAGTTGCGCAGTTGTTGCGCATTCCAAGTTCTTGGTAAGATGTGGCCATCTAGGGTGCGCAATTTGTAGGCCCCTTTGCCCAGGACCTCATGAATCAGATATGGGCCTTCCCATTTAGGTGCCAATTTCCCTGGACGTTCCGCATTTGATGCTTCATTGTCGCGAAAGACGTATTCCCCTGGGTTGAAGGTACAAATGCGAACCCTTGTGTTGTAGTACCTTTCCAGCTGGGTTTTGTATTTGGCCTCTCTGATTCTCACGATTTCGCGTCTTTCTTCTAACAGGTCCAAGTCTAGGCGCCTTTCCGCTTCATTGTCAACTGCGTTGACCGTTGTCATGCGTGGCGAGGGCAGGCCAATCTCCGCCGGAATGACCGCCTCTGAGCCATAGACCAGGCTGAAAGGGGTCTCGCCGGTACTCGTCTTTGGCATGGTCCGATGAGCCCATAAAATGCTTGGGAGCTCATCAACCCATCCGCGCCGCCTTGTTCCTAATCTGGCCTTTATCCCTTCGACGATGCATTTGTTCACACTTTCCACTTGTCCGTTGCCTTGTGGGTGCGCAACGGATGTGAAAGTGTGTTCGATGTTCATCTCCTTCATCCATTTCTTAAGATCGTCCGAAGCAAAGTTGGTGCCATTGTCAGTCACGATCTTGAGCGGGAGGCCAAATCTGCATATGATGTGCTCCCATATGAATTTGCGCACAATCATAGCTGTGGTGGATGCAAGGGCTTTGGCTTCTACCCACTTTGTGAAGTAGTCGACAGCTACTATGATGAACTTTACGGCGCCGGGAGCATCCGGGAAGGGTCCCACCATGTCGCGCGTGTCTTGTACGCTTAGACGTCTTGTAGGGGGAGGCCTGTTGATTCTGCCTTGTATATTGGCTGGTGGGGGCATTTGGCGCACCCCCTGACTCTGAGGGGTGACCAAGGACGGTTGTGCCGTCAAAACTGCTTGCTGCGCGATAAGCGACTGGTATGCTGCATTGTTAGTGGCGATGTTCTTGGCATACCACGAGGCTGGGGTTTCGCCTTCTGGTAAGCCAAGTAATGCAGATACATTTTGAGGTGGCGCTGTGTTCGAAGGTCCTTCTCCGTTTCCTGGGGTGACCACTTGTGTGATGCGGGTGAAGCTCCCGCGCGGACCCCCAGTATTGTTGATTTCAACTTCGCCGATTTCTTCGATTTGTTGGGCTTGGAAGTTTTGGATTCCTTCGCCCAACGCCGTGTTAGAGTTGGTTCCGAAACCGAACTCTGGGATGATTCCTTGACCAGTCATAGTCGAAGGAAGAAAGAGGTGTCAAAGGCTCAAATAAAAGAAGATGAGGGTGGTTATAGAAAAAAATCGGTGGGCGCCAATGAAGAAACAGTGATCTAATTAAGGAGTTAATTAGATTGGTTTATGTTCCTTTCATGAGGGTTAATCTTCTTAAGGATATTTGAGCTCCAACTTGGTGATTTATCCTGCAAAACAGAACACCGTTAACTCGTTAAGAGGGGAATGTGGGGGTTTCCCTCTTAACCAGGCTCCGGCGTGAGAATAAGCGACTGCTTTGAGAGTAATTAAGTGTAAAGAGTGAGATCCGAGGGAATAGAATGTTTAACCTGTGGAATGAGGTCTCTATTTATAGCCGGAGAGGTGTAAGGGGTTATGGGCTGATGGGCCTTGGGCCAGAAGCGGACAACAAAACGGATATGCTCCTTGTCTCACTGGCGTCGACCGCTTAGTGGCTTCTAGACGCTCGTTGGTGCTGGCGCACCTTGATTGGAGCCACGTGTCATTGTTGTCGGCCTTGTTGTCCTTCTGTCATCAGCAGACAAGTGGAGATCGTGGGACAGTTGTCTCCGTCCTCTGATTGGTGCCACGTAGGCGTCCTTATGTACTTCTCGTCAGGCGATCGTGGCGCACGATTGACCAGAGCCTGCTAGACGCTCATTGGCTCCTTTTACTGCCACTTGTACCTTATGTACCACTGTAGGTAGCCGCGCGCTTCCCTACTGAGTGGCTCATTTATTCCATTGTTTTATGCTAAGTGCTGATATCTGGGCCTCTTGTGAGCCTTGCCTCGCGCGGGGTAAACTACAACGCGTGTAGGTCGCGCGTGGATAATGTTAATAAGTTTCCTGAAATAAGGAGTATGGTTCCGCGCGCAACCTGGTCGGAGGTTTGCGCGGCTTTTTGGGACCATACCCCTTCACCCACCGATCTAATTTCACTAAAAAGATCTTCTACTTTGACCTGGATACTCAAGAAAACCGCCTTATTCTTAGCCTTCCAAAGACACCAACACGAAATATAGATAATACCTTGCACCACCTTCTTTTCTACCGGCCCCATTCTACCAAATTTGTGAACTTCCAACAGATCCTTTGCGAAAAAGCAAAGATATTCGGAATATGACACCATCTACTTACCTTTTGCCAAAGAACAAAAGCCATTTGACACGACACGAAGAGGTGATCCGCAGTTTCATCTGCGTAGGCACATAACGAACAAACCCTGGCACCGATCGATATATCTATATCTATATACACACACCCAAAAGTTAGATACAATGTTAAATAATTTTAGAGTAAATTGCAATTTTGGTCCATGTGGTTTAGTGGTTATTACTATATTTTACAAAATTAAAATGTCTTGTAATTTTTGTACTAAGGTTTCTATTTTATTACAGTTTTGGTCAATCACACTAACTCCATCCAACTTATAGTTAAATCCTGATCACATGAGAAACTCTGCACATGCCTCTCATGTGACGAGTATTTAACTATAAGTTGGATGGAGTTAGCGTGGTGGACCAAAACCGCAATAAAATATAAACTTTGGTACGAAAATTGCAAGACATTTAGATTTTGTAAAATTTAGCAATAACCACTAAACCACAGGGACCAAAACCGCAATTTACTCATACTTTTATGTACTTTATTTATTGAGTAAATTGCCATTTTAGTCCCTGAGTTTTGTCTAAATTTGTCATTTTAGTCCAAATAGTTTTTTTGCCTCTGGGTCCCTGACTTTTCACTTTTGTTGCCATTTTGATCACATACACTAACTCCATCCAAAAACTCCACCTTTAACCAGGGGTATTTTAGGGATTTTCATTTTAAATGTTTTCAATTGCCATTTTGATCCAATTCCAAAATATTAAAAAAATTCCAAAAAATCAAAAAAAATTCAAAAAATTCTAAAAAAATAATTAAATTTCTAAAAAATCATAAAAATGCTAAAAAAATACAAAAAATCCGTTTCGACGCGAACCGTTTCGACCCGTACCGGTTCAGTTAATCGGTACGGGTCGAAACGGTTCGCGTCGAAACGGTTCGCGTCGAAACGGTTCGCGTCGAAACGGTTCAGCTCGAAACGGTTCAGCTCGAAACGGTACAGGTCGAAACGGTTCGCGTCGGCTCGAAACGGTTCGGGTCGAAACGGTACGGGTCGAAACGGTTCGCGTCGAAACGGTTCAGCTCGAAACGGTTCGGTTCGAAACGGTTCAGCTAGAAACGGTTCGGCTCGAAACGGTTCAAACGGTTCAGCTCGAAACGGTACGGGTTGAAACGGTTCGCGTCAAAACGGTTCAGCTCGAAACGGTACGGGTCGAAACGGTTCGCGTCGAAACGGTTCAGCTCGAAACGGTTCGGGTCGAAACGGTACGGGTCGAAACGGTTCGCGTCGAAACGGTTCAGGTCGAAACGGTTCAGCTCGAAACGGTTCGGGTTCGAAACGGTTCGCGCCAAAACGGATTTTTTGGATTTTTTAGAATTTTTTTAGAATTTTTATGATTTTTTAGAATTTTTTGGAATTTTTTTGATTTTTTGGAATTGGATCAAAATGGCAATTGAAAACATTTAAAATGAAAATCCCCAAAATACCCCTGGTTAAAGATGGAGTTTTTGGATGGAGTTAGTATATGTGATTAAAATGGCAACAAAAGGGAAAAGTCAGGGACCCAGAGGCAAAAAAAAACTATTTGGACTAAAATGGCAAATTTGGACAAAACTCAGGGACTAAAATGGCAATTTACTCTATTTATTTAATCTTTATAAAAAAAAGGTACTGTGGAATTGAAATTTTATTTATCTTTAACAGTTTAAAAAAAATGTACAGATCGTGTGTGCAATCATGTAATATATATATATAAGTGCATATTTAATTAAATATTTGTTTGCGCAATTATTTATAAATGTTGTATAATTTGTGTAGATAGTTAATATATGCTACGTATTTTTTGTACGTAATTAGTTATATGTGTTACCTAAGTTGTGCATAATTACGACACAGACGCATATACCCCTCACCCCTGATGCATGTCACATCTTTGTGACTTCGTGTATGTACCCCTCGCCCCCAAGTCACATGTCACATCTTTGTGACTTCGTACCTACGTACAATAAATATAACAAATTGGTACAAAAACTTCCATGCACTCGGTGATTTACGAGTGATATATAAGACGATTATAAACTTGTGTGATACATAAGACGATCATGTAACTATGTAACCAATGGCGCACAATTTCTCTCTCTCCCACTATATATGATTGATCATTAATTCATAACTTACAAGTGAATGTATTCTCTATGAATGTGTGAGAACTGTATAGGTGTGCCTATTAAAGTAAAGATATACTGGCTAATATTATTTAAATCTTTCTATACTAATAAATAAAAATCCTTTTTGGACAAGTGTCACTCTCTGGTAATTTCTCACCCTTATTTTCTTATTTATCTATTTTATTAAATAATAATAATAATATTAAACATCAATTTAACTAAATCTATTTATCTCTTTTGTTTAATTGATTTATTTTTTAACTCTAAAGTTTCAATCTTTGGCAATTTAAGTCTAAAGTTTCAATCTTTGGTATTTTAACCCCCTTGATTAATTTGATTTTTCACTTCTAATTCAAAAGTTTTCATCTTTTGCAATTTAACCCCTTTAATTTTTTTTACTTTCAATCCAAAACTTTTCATCTTTTGCAATTTAATCTCAACATTTTTTTTTACTTTCAACTTTAGTCTCTTATATACTTTTCATCTTTCATAAGTTCTCCGTTTAACGTGTCGTTCTAAATTTCTGACTTAACACGCCGCAACGTGCGTGTGGGGTTCAACGTTTTTTCATCTATTTTTTCCTGTTTGACATGTCCGTCGCAGCGCGTCTATTTTTCCCCATTTGATAGATCTGTCGCAACGTGCGAGTCAGAGATCGACTTGGTTATTTTTTCCTTGGTTTTACACACGGGCTCGTGGTCATGTGAGAAACAAATAGCCTTTCATCTAACATGATATATAACTATTGAATCCCCCGCCGCATTACGGCGGGTGGTAAATCTAGTAATATTACAAACATAAATATACACAAAAAGCAAGAAAAAGAAACTAGATACGGTTTTGTTTCAACATTACAGACTTTATCTAAGTTTGAATTCATTGGTTTAATAGTTATGGGTGGTTATACCCATCAACCCAATATCATGTTAAAGCAGCTCACATACTTCAAACCAACTGCCAAACACCAAATATGCTACTCCTACCTTACAAAAATATTACAACACTTGAAGAATAACACTCTTCAAGAAGTCAAAACACCTTCCTATACACAATTCTTTTCACACCCTAATGACACCCCAAGGGTAAAATGGACATTATAAAAAAAGTATAAATACACCAGAGAGCCAACTTTAGCTCAAGATATAAATTAACAAAAAAAAAAAAAAAAACCCTCATACCTAAAACCACCCTCAACTTTCTTGTTGCCATTAGTCAACCAAAAAGTCAACACCACCCTTTTTCTCCATTGTGACTAAGCTTTGCACATTATGCACACCTTGATCCTCTTCGTTGCGTCCGTATTCGGTTTCTGCTTCGGGGTTAAAGGGCAGTTTTGTGAGGTTTTGGCTTTTGTTGTAGTTGATGTCGAGATCGGAAAACTTGAAGGGCTTTTTGCAAATGCAAGTTGAAGGGTACTCGTGGAATTCACCGCGCCCGGTTTTCATCTCGTCCGGTTCGCCTAAGAATCCTTGTTGGGCGGCTTTAACCTTTTTAGCAAACGATTCCCATGGTATCTTATCGCGTTTGAGAAACAATGCATTTAGCTTTTTCGCATTTGGACGAATGGTTCTCTTATGCCCCATGTACCTCCTTTTAAATGCCACAATAAAGAGTTGTGTCTTAAGCATATTAATATTCAAGAGTAGATAATGTACAAAACTCATAAAAATCTATTTGGAAAAACAGTAAAATTATGAGGGCATTTTAGTCATTTGACAGGAGTCGAAGACCAACACGGCAAACCATGAACCATGAACCATAACTAGGGGGTGTTTGGATGTACGCTAATTGTGTGTAATAAGACGGTATAACCCCTAAATAACCAAATAAACAAAAGAGTAAAGTACACAAATGGTCCTTGTGGTTTACCAAAATTTTGGATTTAGTCCCTGTGGTTTGCAATTTGTAACGCCATTAGCCCCCACCAACAAATCTAGAGATTTTATTCGGTCCTAGTTAAAGGCTAAATGTGTTACAAAGTACAAACCATAGAGACCATTCATGTATTTTTGTAAAAGTTGGGGGACTAAATGCGTTACACAGTGCAGACCACAAGGACCATCCGTGTACTTTCGGAAAGCTAGGGACCACATCCAAAATTTTGGTAAACCACACGGACCATCCGTGTACTTTACTCTAAACAGAAAATCCTAAAACCCGATTATTAAGTCCTAGTAATTAACTCCAAATAAACAAAATGCCAATAAATTAATCATATAGTCATATTTTATGTTTCATACCTTCGACCCGCAAGAATTTTCGCCATGTTCCCATTATTGTTGGTGACGAAAACATCGCTTTCATCACAAACAATATAGTCAATGGCAGCAAGCCGCGAAGAATACGGAAGAAACGGTTCAAGAGCCTCACTGGCAAGCGTTTCCTTTGTGTAAAAATTTGGAAACAGTTCCCTTAGAGGCTTTAAAGTTTCGTCCCCGCCATATATTTCACCCGATGCAACATAAAGATACGTGTTATTTTCAAAACCAAGCGCCCGGAGCATTAAGCCTACTTCATGAGGCGTAAGAGGACATTTTCCTCGTTTCCGCTCTCCATCAGGACTTGTTTCCTAATTAAAAAAAAAACAAAAATGGTTAAAAAGGAGTTTGTTGTAGAAAAACTAATTTTTAAGTATTAAAATGTTTTTTATCGGTATCTCACGGGTAATGTTGCCCATCTTTTCCTGATTTCACCGAGCTCGCTTCTTTCCTTATCACCACCACCATAGTAACAACCCGAAAATGCAAGCATATCGGGCTCAAACCTGTAGATAAATACACCAAATGACCATCAAGCACAAGGCTATAATTTGTGAATTTCCATTTATTTAGAAGTATCAATTTCAACTCATTATATATACTATGCTATTTTGTCATATCAACCAACTTTGGCCCCTCAACTTTGGCATTTACTAACTTTAGCCCCTCAACTTTAATAATAACATATTTAGCCCCTCAACTTTGATAATAAATAACTTTATCCCCTCAACTTTAATAATGACATGTTTAGCCCCTTATCTTAAACATCAAACAACTTAAACTCTCGCGATTTGCTTATTTTTATCTACGTTTCGAACCCGCTGCGGAGCGCGGATGGTAACTCACTAGTTTACTTTCAAAAGAGTTGATTTGGGTTAGATTTATCTTCAAAGGATCGAGTTTAAAAACTTTCCTTAGAAGTGAAAAGGATCAAGTGGCTCAAACAGGTTGAAAGTCACCCGCAGTGTTATTAAAATGTTTTCAACTTTCGGAATTAGTTTATCAAACAAAACAGATACAAGTTAATGTGATTGTTTTATGTTTATTAATTAATTAACCATTAAATGGAAGATAGAAAATCATTCGTTGGGTAACTCGAACCGGCCCTTTTTCGCCCCTGCCCGTTGCAGCCCATTTTACCCATCCCACCCGACCCACCCATTTTGAACAGAAATGAAGCATAGAATGAGAAAAACCTCAAGTGAATAGCAATGAAGCGAGGAGCCATCTTCCTCATTTCCATAACGATTTTCTGTCCAAGATTTTGTATTGGTTTAGTAAATCGTAAAGCGTGATAATTGACCCGACAACGCAGCCGTTGTAGCTCTTCATCAAGGTCATTAGCAAGCCTATAATCAAACTTTGTTAACTGAAGAACCTGCACAATTCATTTGTTGTTAATCTAAAGATTATACCAATATCGTAATCATAGTCATTGCACCCACCCACTCTTTTTGACATCTAGGCTGTAGTGGGGGTGCTAGACGTGTCGTGCTTGCGGGTTCAACCCGACCCGAACCCAAAATTTTTGACGAGCACAAACATGACCCGAACCCAAAAATCGAGTCATACATATGAACCCGAATTTTTTCCGCAAATTGATGTATTAAAATTTACTTAAAAACACAAATGTATATAATAGTATAATACAATTACATTTAAATTATAAAAACTTTTTATAAGTTATTTATGGCATAAAATACACACACAATTTTATTTATGACATAAAACATATTGTAAAAAAAATAATATAATATAAACGAGTTAAATGGGTCAACCCGCCAACCCGACAGGGTTGACCCGAACCCGTTTAGCCAAATGGATTTGCGGGTTCAACTTGAAACTGACCCAAACCTGTTTAGACTAAACCCAAACCCACAAATTTTGTGTTAGGTTTGTGTCGTGTTTTCAAGTCGTGTCAGAAATTCACACCCCTAGGCTGTGTACGGACTAGAAGGTAACTTGATTTAAGTTTAGATAATATCTTACTCGTCTCTTCACGAGTATTGGCAGTACTTCATCAAGGTAAAATTGGGGTTCCGATTTCCTTGGGACCCGCATTGTGTACGGTGGTTTTTCAAGTGATCTCATAAATTTGTCCGGGACTCTTTTGACAACAGGCACATCCTTTGCGAGAAAAGATATGAACCAATCGACATCAAATATGTTGGCAAAATCGCTGCAAATTAAATAAAAAGTTGTAATCGATA
The DNA here is from genome assembly GCF_002127325.2 of Helianthus annuus. Lineage (NCBI taxonomy): Eukaryota > Viridiplantae > Streptophyta > Magnoliopsida > Asterales > Asteraceae > Helianthus > Helianthus annuus. The sequence continues at coordinate 147,526,620 of NC_035445.2, read as the reverse complement.
ACTTTATTTTCACAAATACGTTGTACGAGTTGACAAATGACATATAATCTCACATTCTCACTCACCTGTTGTCTTTCCAATATGAGTGATGATCCAACTCGGGAATGACTAAAGTAGCGTTTAGAATACGTGCAACGACTACAGCATCGGTAATCTGAATGCAGAAAATTCATAATTAAAAAATAACATAATATTTCGACATAACAACTTGGATCGTTTTATTAAGGCTAGAGTGTATCAACCGAAACATGACTTGATAAACAGAATGCTACAAAAAGAATATGCTTACCCCTGTTCTTTGTTGGTTCAACCCACCACTTGCGGCAATTAGTAGATAACCGTTCGAAAGCCGTTGATGTGTAGGAGCTGCATATATAATAAATTTAGAGTTTTAAGGATATGTCGAATACCATGAAGAACAAAAGGATGTAGTGAAGTTCCAACATTCACATGCTGCATATACAATAACTTTAGACACTAAGGCTGCAAACGAGCCGAGCTGCTCGAGATCGGCTCAAGAAAAAACTCGAAACGAGTTGAGCCTTATCAAGCCCGAGCCGAGCTTGAGCCTAAAATAAAGCTCGTTTAGTTATCGAGCCCAAGTTCGAGCGTTGCATGTGAAGCTCGTCAGGCTCGTCCAACCTTGGTGTAATATTAGTTTTTATTAATATTTATTAACATTTACCCCTTATTTAAAGTTGTCTGATAAACGAGCCGAGCCGAGCTGATTTAAACTTGTTTACGAGCCGAGCCCGAACCAAAAAATAAGCTTGTTTGGTAAATGAGCCCGAGCCTGAGTTTCACTTATCGAGCTCGCGAGCCTAAACGTTTCTATTATTTCTATTATATTTATTCAATATATTAATTAATAGATACTAAACGAGCTTAGCTCAAGCTTGAAAAACTACCAACGAGCCGAGGAACCGAGTCGAGCTCGAGCCTGGTTGGGCTTGGGCTTGGCTCGGCTCGTCTCATTTGCACCCCTACAGTAGACACCTTGACCAAATTTGACCAGATGTGCATGAGGCGTGCCTTATACACGCGTTTTAAAACCGAGTTTACGTTGAGATAATCGTATGGTTATAAAAGAATATAAGAAGGCTTACGTGCATAATAAGGGCTTCTCTCGCTGCATCCATAGTAGAATTTCGAGAAGTCGGATTTCCATATGTCAACTCGTACAGCACTAAATCGGCCCTAAATTTTAAACAACAAAAGGAATAATTATTTTCGTTTAATACAGTATGTGATGATCATGATAAGCCAAACTCAAACCACCCAAGAGATTCTTGGACATAATTAGCAAAAATATTAAATAAATATATTTAAGTTAATATCTTAACAAAAATACAAACACAGTAGTTTATGCATATACATGTTCAAACATTGTTGGCTGAAATTAGGCCACAACATGTTAGACATATACAGATTTAAGCATCAACTCATTAAGTCGCTTTCGAGGTTTATTTATTTATTTATTTATTATTTATTTTTTTTTATTTTTTTTTGAAAGGCCAGAAGTTTATTATTAAAGGAAGAAACTAGAAGGTATCATGTGACTCAAGCAATGCAACAGATATGAAACAAAACTTTAACACCAAAAAAGTTTTGGAATAGATATTTCAACAGCAGCTTCAAAACATCGAATTTATCCAAGAAATTAAAAAAACCGAAAGCCCGAAACTGCTATTCAAGAAACAAACAACAAATTCGAGCTCTAACGACAGAAATACATAAAATACGACGACTAAATCGAAACTGCTATTCAAGAAACAAACCAGAAAGATGACCTAAAAGTTCCGAATTGGACTTTAAAATATCAAATTTTCAAGAAATTAGAGCTCTAAAGACAGAAATACAAGAAATACGACGACTAAACCGAAAATGTAATTCAAGCAATGCAATATAATACAAGAAAATTTCAAGAAACAAACCAGAAAGGTTGGTTATAAGTTTCGAATTCGACTTCAAAATTTCAATATGTTCAAGAATATATGCCAAAACTGCTAGAAAAACAATGCAGCACAAGAAAGTTTCAATAAACCAACCATAAAGATTACCTAAAAGTTTCGAATTCGACTTCAAAACATCGAATCATTCAAGAAATTAGAGATCCAAAGACAAAAAACTCAAGAAAACTTCAAAACACTAAATACACTTTTGACAATTTGGCATAAATAATTCTACTTCTCCTTTAAAAGTTAACTTTTATTTAAATAATAATTAGACCTCTGAATATAAAATCACACATCTAATATCTTGCTCAAATTGCACAAAAAAGGACCACCTTCACGGCTTCACAAATAGCATAATTCACACAACAAACAAACAAAAATATATAATTTACTCTTCATCTGAACTCCATACCCAAAACAGAAACACACCCTTAAACAACATTGCTGAAATTAAACCATAAAAACAATAAAAACACCACAAAACTTTCAACAATACAACCAAATTTGACAAACATTTATGAATGAGTTGGAGATAAAATTATCTTTTTTTTCTCATCTAAATCCCATTCCCAAAAAGAAACAGACCCTTGAACAAAATTGCTGAAATCATAACATAAAAACAACCAAATGTGTCAAGCATTATGTCACAAAAAAAAAAAAAAAAAAAAAAAAAAAATTATGTCACAAACATTAAAATTTAAAAAAGATTACCACTTTCTTCTTCCACAGCCGCCTTTTAACAAGTCTATGAGAACACCACTCAAGATCAGAAGCAACATGACCAGTAAAAAAAGACACCAACCCAAGAACAAACAACAACACCCCACAAACCACCGTCCACGAGATCCGCCGCCGCTGTCCACCACCACCGACCACCGCCGTCTCCGGCGGCCATATCACACAATGATGATGCTGACCCTTCAAAATCTTGTCTTTTTTACTAATCTTGTGGTTATGATGATGATTATTAGCAAAGATCAAAACTTTTCCACTGTATCTCCAAGATTTCGCTATACCCATTTACAAAAACTAAAAATAATAATGGGTTTTTGAACTTTACACAATATATCATGTTACATTCCACAAAACACACACTTTCTCTCTCTACACTTTCTCTCTCTACTGTTTGTAAACAGTACAGATGGTCAGATGGGTGTGTGTGGAAATGGGGGGCCTGTGATTATTTATAGCAAGCAACTGGGAAATGAGAATTCAAGTTTCTTGAAAAGTAAAGAGGTGGTGTTTTAGAGAGAGAGAGAGAAAGGGGGAGTGTGAGGAGAGAGAGAGAATGGAAATGGAAAGGGAGAGTGTGTTGGATTTTGTGAAGAGGGACAAGAGTGATTTATGTGAATTAATAATCTTGCTAAAAATAAAAGCTTTTGAATTGAAGTGAATTGATTACAAGATTTTTTTTATAGCGGTGGGTGTGGGTGTGGGGCTGTGGATTGTGTATGTCAGTAGTTAGCTGCAACAGGTTTGCAGGTGTGTTAAAGGGTGTTCAACCATGTCATATTTGAGTTAGCAAGTGATATTGTTTATGTTGTTTAATATTGTTGGGATGAAAGTTATGTGTTAATTAATTATATGTTGTGTTTGTGTTAGTTTTGGCTTTATTATAATTATTGTTGTAGCTAATTGTTTTCTTTTTCTAGAATTGATTTATTATAAAATAGTCATGGGTAAATGTCCGTTTGGATTGATGTAATCATTTGTTGTTTTCTTCTTGTTGTCCTTGCTTTGAGGACTTAAAAAAGGTTGGTTGGTTGAATGAAGTTTATCTTTCAAGAAAAAAAAAGTCATAGGTAATGGTGTTCATGGTAAGTGTTTTAGGCAATTCCAGTTATTCAAATTTTGATTTTTTGAAAGTGAATAAGAATGCGAATTCGGCTTAATGATCATAGAGATATAAATATATATATATATATATATATATATATATATATATATATATATATATATAGAGAGAGAGAGAGAGAGAGAGAGCGCGGTTAACATATAAAAGCCCTTATCATACTTCACGTACATGACAATCGTAACCATCAGATCAGAGCTATAATCACGCATGGAACAGTTAATAACGCATGGATCAGTTTGTTTTGTGATAATCGCGCATGGGAGCATAAACAATCACGCATGGGAGCATAATCACGCATGGACATTGATCAAAATGTAATCACGCATGTTATCTATATTAATCACGCATGTTGTGTTCCTGTCGCGTAATTTAACGTACGTTAAGCCGTGAAGTACATTATACTTTCTATATATATATAGGGTAGGGATATGGTAAAAAGTGTCTAAAATGTAAGAAGAGTAAGAAGTGTTTTAAACCATTGGATATTTGATCTAATGGTTGAGATCAATAGGGTATAAAAATGTAAATTGTGTTTTAATTAGAGGGACCTTATGTAAAATTAAAGGGCAATAATGTCTTTTTCAATGTTTGAAATATGGTAACCATATCATACACGACCAAAAAACTCCTACATTTACTCCTTTTTTCCTTAAATATAGGAATTAATGATTCACCTTAATTGTAGGAGGTCTTTGGTTGCATATTCGTCATACATTATCATAACGAGAACTGTAATCAGATTCATGGCATGGTGTTTTAAAACAACTGGATAATTTGACTATAATTCAAGTCATGGTGTTTTATCTGGAGACATTGTTCATGGCGTGGTGTTTTAAACATCTATGATTCAAGTCATGGTGTTTTATCTGGAGACATTGTATAAAAATCGTAAACACCATGACTATGATTCAAGTCATGGTGTTTTATCTGGAGACATTGTTCATGGCGTGGTGTTTTAAACATCTATGATTCAAGTCATGGTGTTTTATCTGGAAACATTGTTCATGGTGTGGTGTTTTAAACATCTATGATTCAAGGCATAGTGTTTTATCAATACAAAATATTCCCAGATTTTAAAACACCATGACTATGATTCAAGTCATGGTGTTTTATTTGGAGACATTGTTCATTGCGTGGTGTTTTAAAAATCTATGATTCAAGTCATGGTGTTTTATCAATACAAAACATTCTCAGATTTTAAAACACCATGATGAACCCACATTAGATCTTGCAAAATGGACGACATACTTCATATCAGTATATGCAGATTTAGTGGCCATGGTCTACATTTTAAGAACAAAAAATAGTAATACGTTTGTTGGCAATCTAAGTCTCACTTTCACTTCATTTTGTGGCCACCATCATAAATGTATAACTGATGTTTTATGGCATACGTAGGTGAAAATGGAATTTGATCTTGCAAAAAAATAGGACGACAGTTTTTTTTTTTTTCAGTTATCTTGAAACTCAATTAATTGATAAGAAAGGTAAATTACTAATATACCCTTTTGAATTAATTAAGATAGAGGACACTTGTTATCACCAAATAATTTCTCACACTTCTTACAAAAGTATGACTTTGTACAGGATCCTTTACCTATATATATATATATATATATATATATATATATATATATATATATATATATATATATATATATATATAACATAAAAATAAATAATATATATTTATATACGATAAATAAAATATATATTTAGAGTTTGAATTCGAATACTCGGTGTGACTTAAACAAAAAAAAAATTGAAAAAAGATGAACAGTACCAACACAACATAAGGGAATCACAACGAACAACACCTAGAAGCATGACCTTGGCGATCAGATCACAAGATCTTGATTTGTGTTTGATCCAGCTGAGTAGGTTTGCGATAATCTTCTTGGTTATCTTAGGTACCGAATGAATCACCTTATTCAAGACAAGTGCATTCCCATCAGTCCAAAACAACCATAGAGTGGTATAGATGATGGCATGAGTCAATTTCCTTCCCCATTTAAACCCTAATTACATCTTCAATCCATAACCTTTGTTCTATGAAATTTATCTTTTATACATTGCCTTTTTTTATTTCAGATATGCTAAAACAAACAACACATGCCATGTTGGTCATATGCCATAAATTCGACAAAGAAAGCAAGTGAAGTTATGTCATTTGAACTTTATGGTATGTTTTATTGCTTTGCTATGTAAAACATTGTTTATATAACTCCCGTTATAAAGTCGAATGTTAACTTTTGGATATATAACTAAATTTCAAAATCATAAAGCCATTGTTTGTTGAAGCTAATTATGGTGTTTATTTACTAAGATTCTTGATAGAAAGTACATTAAGAAATAAATGCATTACATTGATATGGTTGACAATGATTTGTGTTTGTTCTTGAATTTGATACCATAATGAATGAAAGTAGGATAGAGATATAGTCAAACCAATGTAATGTCATTTTCCAAATCAAGCTAGTGACTGGGATTATATGCTTGAAGTAATACATAATGAACATGTCTATTGTACATTGATAAACTAGAAGTTTTTGGTGTTTATGTTATAGACCAGAATATTAAATTGATCACTTATGTCAAGTTACAAATTAAGTTGGGTTCCAATTGCTGAGATGTGATACAGAATCTTGTAGAATTGGTTTACCTCAAAGATAGGTTTAAGAGCACTTACAATGGAGAATACCAAAATTATTAGAGTCCCCATCCCTCATATTCTCCCAAAATTATTAGAGTCCCCATCCCTCATATCATATAAGAAATTAAAGTAAGTCCCCATATTTGAGGGGTTCACTTTTATCCTATATCCAATATCTTAATATTGTTGTCAGTGGAAAAGGATATTATTTGATTGACTATGAACGTATATGGAGAATTGAATGTGAGGATTTTGTTAACAGAGAAAAAATATAGAAAATTGTGTATTTTGGTTAAATTATATAGATATGGATGAGATTCCATTATAAATGACATAAATAAAAGTTAGGGGTTGTTTGTTTACCTCTTAATGAGGCTCTTAATGGTTCAGACTGTTTGTTTCACGAGTCAATGTCTGAATGGTTCAGACATTTACCTCTGAATGGTTAATCATTATACAGAGTCTGAATGGTTAAGACTTCTAATCTGAATTGGTCAGACATTTGCCTCTGAACGGTTAAGCATTATACAGGCTCTTAATGATTCAGATCTCTTACTGGTTCAGCGCTTAATGGTTTAGACCTCTTACTGGTTCATCACTTAATGGTTCAGACATCTTACTGGTTTAGCACTTAATGGTTCAGACCTCTTATTGGTTCAGCACTTAACTATTCAGATGTTGTGAAACAACCCCTTATTTATAGTCGCATAAAAAGTTATGTCAAAATGCAATAGGATAATTAAACATAACATGGGCTAAAAATAGGATCTCAAACAAGAACATCTTGAATTGAGTAAATAAAATCACTTGTTGCAATTTAATATGTCTAACTAGGATTGCGACCCGCCGCAATGCGGCAGGGATTCTTTAGTTATAGCTAAGACGATCTACGACCTGCACGTTATGTTAAACCTGTCAAATGGGAAAAAAATAGACGATGTAAAAATGTTTACCCACACACGCACGTTGCGTCGTCTTAACTCGCAAAATTTAGAACGAAACGTAAAAACGTTAAACCAAAGACGCACGTTGCGATGTGTTAAGTCACAAAATTTAGAACCAAGCATAAAGCGAAAATTTGCGGAAATGAAAACTATAAATGACCAAAGTTGAAAGTAAAAAAAGTTGTGAGGATAGATTGCAAAAAATAAAAAGTTTTGGGGTAAAAGTAACAAAACGAATAATTTTGGGTTAAAAGTAATTTATGAAATACTTTTGGGTGAAATGTAAAAAAAACATTTTTTTTGGAAAACCCCCAAATCCAAGGTTACAACAACCATATACATAACCATTTTTCTTTGAAAACCCCCCAAAGCACACCCCGCGTTGCGGCGGGGCATAAAACGGTGTCAAATAGTACTAATGCCACACAATCGTCATCGACCATCAACACTGAGTCGACCTAGGATCTGCGTGTTGTGACGAACCTGTCAAACATGAAAAAGTAGAGGTAAAAACGTTGAACCACAAATGCACGTTGCGCCGTGTTAACTTGTAAAATTTGAAACAAAACATAAAAAGTTGAACCACAGTCGTACGTTGCGCCGTATTAATTCGAAAAATTTAGAACTATACGTAAAACAAAATTTTGCGAAAGATGAAAAGTATAAGTGACAAAAGTTGTGAAGTTAAATTGCAAATAATGAAAAGTTTTGGGTTAAAGTTAAAAAACAAATTATGTAGGGTTAAAATTGCAAAAGGTAAAAGCTTTGGATTAAAAGTAAAAAATCAAGTTTTTTTTTGTTTTTGAAAAAAGCCCCAAAGCACAACTTACAAGTTGTATTGCATATTTTTGTTGCTTATTTATAGTAATAAAATAAAATAAAATAACTCATTTGTTGTATATGAAGACAAATGTCAATCTAGTTATATCTATCAAGATGAAAATGGTGATGATGAATGATGAATATTTCCATGTTTGAGTCATCATATCATAATAATATTTATTTGTCCAAATAGTTGCATCATCTATGTACTTGAACATAAATAACATAGGCAAGGCAGTCAGTGCATTTAGAATGCTTGGCGTCTTAATCTATTTATGGTGTTTTAAAAGTGTAATTGCTTGGTTTTTTGGTGTTATTTTGGGTCTTTGGTTAGCTCGGGTCCCTCTTGGTGTTTAGTGTTGTTTTGGTGTTTCGCTCTCTCTGTGTTGTTTTGTATGAGACGTTTTTGCTAGTTCCTTGCTAGTTTTTTTATAAAATAAAAAAAATTGTTGCCCATAAAAAAAACTTGAACATTGATGGTATTAAGTGTTATTTTCATGAAAATGATGTGGGTTTGAGTCAGATGAATTTAAAATAAATTTGAAGGGGGTGACTCTTTGGTGTTAAAGAAAATTAAAAAAATAAAAAAAAACTTTGTATTGTACATTTAGCTTTACATTAAATTATTTTGAACATTTATCTTTACATTAAATTATTTGTTGGTTGTTACCCACTTCAAGATTGATGTCGGGGAGATCAATTTGTGGTTACCACCAATGAACACAATTTGGAAGTTTGTGTCAAACATGCTAGGAAGAAACGTGATGCTTTTTGACCATGACTGGAATATGTACAAAATTAACTAATATTATTATAATATATTTTTGTTTTATAATCAGTTTGTATCTATAAAACCATAATATTTTCGTACGTATAAAGCTGCTATATTTGATATGGCATATTCTTTAATATTTATTCTAAGCATAAAGAGAAATTATGTGTTTATATGTGTAGTCTTCACATGTATATACACGTGACATGACATAAAACATGTTACTGCTATATCTGCTTAAATGTTAAAAAGTGTATCGTATTATTATATAGTTTATCACAACAAGTATTATTATATAGTTTATCACAATAATATATACCAAAGTTGAAAGTAAAAAAAGTTGTGAGGATAGATTGCAAAAAATAAAAAGTTTTGGGGTAAAAGTAACAAAACGAATAATTTTGGGTTAAAAGTAATTTATGAAATACTTTTGGGTGAAATGTAAAAAAAACATTTTTTTTGGAAAACCCCCAAATCCAAGGTTACAACAACCATATACATAACCATTTTTCTTTGAAAACCCCCCAAAGCACACCCCGCGTTGCGGCGGGGCATAAAACGGTGTCAAATAGTACTAATGCCACACAATCGTCATCGACCATCAACACTGAGTCGACCTAGGATCTGCGTGTTGTGACGAACCTGTCAAACATGAAAAAGTAGAGGTAAAAACGTTGAACCACAAATGCACGTTGCGCCGTGTTAACTTGTAAAATTTGAAACAAAACATAAAAAGTTGAACCACAGTCGTACGTTGCGCCGTATTAATTCGAAAAATTTAGAACTATACGTAAAACAAAATTTTGCGAAAGATGAAAAGTATAAGTGACAAAAGTTGTGAAGTTAAATTGCAAATAATGAAAAGTTTTGGGTTAAAGTTAAAAAACAAATTATGTAGGGTTAAAATTGCAAAAGGTAAAAGCTTTGGATTAAAAGTAAAAAATCAAGTTTTTTTTTGTTTTTGAAAAAAGCCCCAAAGCACAACTTACAAGTTGTATTGCATATTTTTGTTGCTTATTTATAGTAATAAAATAAAATAAAATAACTCATTTGTTGTATATGAAGACAAATGTCAATCTAGTTATATCTATCAAGATGAAAATGGTGATGATGAATGATGAATATTTCCATGTTTGAGTCATCATATCATAATAATATTTATTTGTCCAAATAGTTGCATCATCTATGTACTTGAACATAAATAACATAGGCAAGGCAGTCAGTGCATTTAGAATGCTTGGCGTCTTAATCTATTTATGGTGTTTTAAAAGTGTAATTGCTTGGTTTTTTGGTGTTATTTTGGGTCTTTGGTTAGCTCGGGTCCCTCTTGGTGTTTAGTGTTGTTTTGGTGTTTCGCTCTCTCTGTGTTGTTTTGTATGAGACGTTTTTGCTAGTTCCTTGCTAGTTTTTTTATAAAATAAAAAAAATTGTTGCCCATAAAAAAAACTTGAACATTGATGGTATTAAGTGTTATTTTCATGAAAATGATGTGGGTTTGAGTCAGATGAATTTAAAATAAATTTGAAGGGGGTGACTCTTTGGTGTTAAAGAAAATTAAAAAAATAAAAAAAAAACTTTGTATTGTACATTTAGCTTTACATTAAATTATTTTGAACATTTATCTTTACATTAAATTATTTGTTGGTTGTTACCCACTTCAAGATTGATGTCGGGGAGATCAATTTGTGGTTACCACCAATGAACACAATTTGGAAGTTTGTGTCAAACATGCTAGGAAGAAACGTGATGCTTTTTGACCATGACTGGAATATGTACAAAATTAACTAATATTATTATAATATATTTTTGCCAATGAGCTAGTGGTGGAGTGGTAAGGGAGAGACCTTGTGTTACAAGTGACTCAAGTTCAATTCCTGCCCCTAGCATTTAGTTTCTGCGGCACCTGGTGATGATGGGAGACTAGGCGAGTAGGCGGCGATCGCTAGTTCGATCCTTGAACTGAGCGGGTTTTACCTCACCGCACTGTCGTGCCTTCGGGCGAGTGTTCACGGGCTTCGGCCCTAGGTGGGGGTTTTCCCCGGTTCGGAAGGCGAGTGTATCCCGATGTGGTGAATTTCGCCAGTAGCCCATTTGGAGGATTCGTTGGCTGTTCAAAAAAAAATTATAATATATTTTTGTTTTATAATCAGTTTGTATCTATAAAACCATAATATTTTCGTACGTATAAAGCTGCTATATTTGATATGGCATATTCTTTAATATTTATTCTAAGCATAAAGAGAAATTATGTGTTTATATGTGTAGTCTTCACATGTATATACACGTGACATGACATAAAACATGTTACTGCTATATCTGCTTAAATGTTAAAAAGTGTATCGTATTATTATATAGTTTATCACAACAAGTATTATTATATAGTTTATCACAATAATATATAGGTAAACTGAAGTTATTTTCTTATTTTTAATTTTTTTTATTTATTGTTTGAGGTACGAATCTAATTCTTCCTTATTATTATATTCATCCTTTAGATATATTAATTGTTTTTCATAATTTACCTATTAATACACATATAAAGGTATGATCAGTGACGGATTCGTGATTTTCTACTAGTGTTTTGGAAATCTTTTAATAAATCGGTATCATTGAAGCCTCGTATTTTGGATATATTTTTATAGAATATTATTCACTAATATTGTTTTAATACCCTTTCATTATTAGGTCATTCGATGTGGATTCACGTCCCTTGCTACGTCACTTTCATAGTGCTCCAAACATTGATTCGGAGGCGTTATGAAGAGGCACTATAAAGGGCTTCGCCAAACAAATAACAAACGTCAAAGAGATGGTTAGGGGCCCACTTGGTTCTAACCAATCAGATTTATCTTTTATATCTTTTTTCTGTTTCTTTTTTATATATGTAGTTAAAGGGACTTTAAAATAAGGTTTTATCCCACACCGTATAAATTAACAATAAAGTCTTCCGCTTATGTGGTGCTGATGTGGCGTGATAAAGCCCCTAAGGGTTTTATATCCCACACCATGCAACCTTAGGGTACTAGGGACATCCATCCCATTCATCACACCATTACACTATCGCACCCAGTTACAAGCTGACGCCTCATTCTATCACACAATCACTAAAACACTTACAACACCCATCACATCACCACCTGTAATCGTTGAAACAATAACCCACCCAATCATAACCGTTGAAACAACAACACACCCAATCATAACTGTAACACCTCGTAAAATCATACCCAATAAAATAAAAACACGTGTCATGTAATGCAAACGTGTTATAAACCCGGATCCAGATAAAGATGTGCGGTAGGATTTAAAAGTGTCGATATGTTAATTTATACCTCTAAGCGACCTATTAATAAATCCCTAACCATGATATATTTAATCAACATCTAAAATTATGCAAATAAACCTGGTTATCCTAAATAATAAATTGATAATAGCATAAGTCTTGGATCCAATGTGAGTTCTCGAAAATATTGGCACTTGAGGCATTCAACACAAAGAACCAAAATGTGTAAGAACATGCAAAGCATGCAAGGTCTGAGCACTTGGTCCCCCTACTGAAAAGGAATGCACAAGATTCGGACTTGTAAGGAATGCATGGTCAAAGCTTGGAAGTTTACAAAATTTTGGACTCTGGTCATCGGATACGGACCGTATGGCCTTAGGCTTACGGTCCGCAAGCTCTGCAACTGGGCGACAAAATGCAGGTCGGTTACGGACCGCAAGGTCAAGGGCTTACGGTCCGTAAAGAGGTACCTACGGTCCGCAAATATTTTGCTTACGGTCCGTAAGCCAGTCGCTGGCAGCAGATTTTGGACATCTGCCTGTTCAGCAGGTTGCACCGCCTTATTAAGGTGGTTTTCGAAATCAGGGGCTTTGTAACTGGTATTGGGCAACATAGGGACACCTGGGATGATCTTGCAACATTAGTAGACTAGTTTGGCATCATCTTGTGACATTTTGTTCACTATATAAAAGAGTGAAGTTGCAACCATTTTTGGACATTCGTTCAACTCACTTCAAGACTGGTCTCTGGAGCTCTCTGGTCTGCAACCAACTTCTCTTAGGCTCCATAATCATAATTAGGACTCTTGTAAGTGTCCTTAATCCTTTTTTTAATTCAGTTTAGCTTAGTTAATTAGCTAAAAGTCAAACCGTCGTAATTAGGGTTTGACTTCGAGATTAATCAATAATTATCCAGTCAAATCTCGAATTAAAAATACCTATGAGTAGGTAATTATGTGGGTAATAAACCCTTAAAAGGGTATTCTCTGATTCACACTTTAGCTATGTCAATTGTCGGGTCAAAACTAATTACAAAAAGTCAACAGAAAATTTTATTTCAAATTAATGCATAATTAGCAATGTAGGATCCATGCAACCTGTTTTATCATCAATATAACTTGGTAATTAATGTAAGAACGTGTCTAAACATGTTCACCCCGACAATTTTCAGTTTAGGCTCGGTTCGGGACCGAAAGTCACATAGTTTGACTTCTACTTTGACTTTCAGTCCTGACCCGTTTAAGCCTAGTTTAGGATTGCCTTAGAGTTTCTTTTGGACCTAGTTACATGTTAGTATAACCCTCTGTGATTATACGGCTTGGTTCATTAGTTGTCTAATTATTATGCAAGTTTCCGTTAAATGCTTATATGTTGACCATTATGCCCAAATGACCTTAAAATGTGATTTTTGAAAATGTAAAAGAGTAGACACCTTAGTTACTGATTTATAAACTTGTACCCAAAATTTGATATCAGTTTGAGGTCTAGAGTAGGAGTTATGCTCACTAGCGTAAATAAAAAACTTTTTAGTAATTTAATGGCATAATTAGCATATAGCATATCTAAACCCAATTTTTGATATCAAACTTTTTACCCACTGATACAAAATAATATTTTGAGATTTTTAGAGATTTTTATTTATTTTTAGGCTGAGCATAACTTAGAGTTTTATGCTTATTTCGGTTATTGCCGATTTTGCCCTTTTGGGGCTATAAAATGAGTTTTACAAAACCTTTTGATACCAAACCTTTTTCTACTGATCTAATATGATAAGTAAATTATTTTGAGCCTTCTGGAATTATAAAAATATCAGCTTTTCTTTCAAAACCCAGAAATGGCTCCAAATCACCTTTTTAAGCGTTTTTAACGCATAGTATGTAATAAAAATATTTTAAACATATAAGGTTTGATTCCTACTGATATATTCAGTAAAATTTTAAATTTTAACAGTAAGGAAAATTTTTAAACTCAGATTTCCAGTTTTGACATTTTTAGGCTTATGTGAAATTACCAAAATGCCCCTATGGTGCATAGTATGGTTATAATTAATAAATTTCACATATATATGATACCCTACTGTTATAACTTATAAAATTAAGTGTATTTACTAAATAAATCAGACATGTATCTCAGATTACTATTTGAACTCTTTTATAACCTTTTAAATGACCAAAATACCCTTACGGGGCATAGTTTGAGTTTAAAAATCATTTTGGGCATAATAGAAGATATCTTACTGCTGTCACAACATATTTAGGGCATATTAACTTATGAAACTTGTATATGATTCATATGGTTACTCGTTACGCACTTATCGCGTTCGGATCGGTTTATGTAACTAGTTTGCATATATTAGCCGAAACGGGTCAAACCATATCATTTTGTCTCAAATTCCAGAATGTGTTTAGTTTTCCCATATTATACAAGTATCCAAACTTTTCGGGTCTAAATCACACTCTATTCCGGTCTTCGCTTAATCATGCGTTCGAACCGTATCTACCTTTAAAACTAACCGGTCTAAGCTTAGGCTAAATTAAAGACCCGTTAGGAATCTAATAGGTTATTATAAACCTCTGTTCCAGAATAGGAGACCCGGTAAAAGCTACTTGCACTTGCTTATTGTGATTATTACTTGCAAAGGTAAATACTTTTAACTTATTTTCCTTATACGGGCTTGGGGTACGGTATATAAAATACCGTTTGGTCAGGCATTTGACCTTAATCGATTGGTGGTTAAGTATTATCAAGATGACCCATTAAAATTTTGTTTTGTTTGTTTTACGCCTTTGGGAGTTTAATGACCATGTCCCGGATATCCTTGGCATCATTCAAAGAATGGCCACGACCTTAGCACACGGGTGTAGGCGTACACCCGTTAGTGCATTTATAATTAATAAGATATAACCGCCGGTACGAGAAACACTCTCCGCGGGATTATACTATGTGGTGTGTCTATTAATCTTTAACCCGACATGAACCGGGCTACTGAACCATAACAGATATGTAATTCTTTTACAAGTTTATAATCAAATAATTATCCCAAGTTATAAAATCTTTTGTGCCATGTGCATTCAAATCAATTTTCAAACCTCTTCAAAATGAGTCAGTTAAATTGTATTTACCAGTGTAAACTGACGTATTTTTCCAAAAAGGTTAAGTGCAGGTACTACGCGTAATAGACTGGCCTCTCCTAGCATCAAATAGAAGTTTCGCAAGCTTAGATGCCTAAAGTCTGTTGAACTATGTTTCCTCTTTATTTTGATCCGCCTGTGGATCTGTTTCGACTACTTGTGATACTTAAATATTACAATTTTATTTGGTTGAAATAAATCTATCTTTTGCTTCCGCTGTGCATTTATATTTGTGTTGTTTGACTATGATGATATCAACTACGTCACGATATTCCCCACCAGGCCCACCGGTAATACGTGGAAATATCGGGGTGTGACAGGTTGGTATCAGAGCCAACACTGAGTGAATTAAACACTAGCCTTTTGTGTTTAATCTTAGTGCACAAATTGCACATTCCTCAATTTTCGAGTCTAGACAAAGAACATAGGACAAATTCTGTTTTGTTTTTGTCTTTCATATATATTTTCTTGTTGTTATATTTAACCTTGTTGACAGGTTTGAAAATGCCGCCAAGATTCTGGAGAGGAAGAGGCAAAGGCCCAGTAACGGGCAATGATCATGAGGTCGGGCCTTCCCACCGGCGCACACCTTCAGTTACTATGAGCACTAGTCCTTAGGAGCCTTGGAGGACATATATTGAACCTGGGAGGCGATCCGTCTCCCTAAGCTCCTCACCATCCTACCTTCATTCTTTTGGGCCACAATCCGAAAACGAGCCCAACAACCCGCAACCTTCCTTCATACCACTGCAGCGATCAAATTCGCACCATTCATTCAATGACCCTACCCCTGCTTTTCAGAGCCAGTTCAACCCGGCTAACTACATCCAGGAACGCGTGGGTTTTAACCCACTAGGACCAGAAGATCACTTTTCAGGTGATAACGACATGGATGAGGACATGGATCCCGTCGAGCCTGCAACCGGGACCCCGAACCATCCCATCGAGATCTCTGATGGGTCCTCGTTTCATGGATCGCCTTACCGCGGTCCGGATAGTTATGAGGCGAGATTCAACCAGATTGAATGGTATTTTAACCCATCTGAACACTCGTCTCCGTACCAGCAGCAGCAGGATCCTTCCAAGGATTCCCGCTTTGTGGCAGTCACTCTGCCACCACCACCGACAGTTCAGCAACCGCCTCCGGAGCCACCGAGGCGGAGAAGGTCAAACGCGCGGATGTCCGTGCGAGGAGGAGTCCGCATCAGCACTCCTCAACCCTCGAGTGGCAGCCACTACCCGCCACTCCAAGAAGAAGAACCACATATGGGGTGGCCATCAAACCCCGTCCCAGAGATAAACTCTGGCCTGTGGCGCCACCATTGGGTTTTGATAACCCAATCCCTGCATACGACGGTTCAGCGGCGTATAACCCATTTGAGATGCCAGGCCACAACAGCTACAACTATGCCAATGTGGACCCGTACCAGGAGACATGGGACTACAATGCTCGTCACCCTGAAGGGCCCTATGGTTGTCCTTGGACCACTGGGTACCCACCTTATGTGTACCAGCATCCGCCACCTCCTCAACCACTGTATCAGCCGCCACCGTAGCCGCAACTGATCACACGGCTTGCGCCGGATACACGATAAAACAATATTTCACTTGTATTAAATACCTAGAAAAATAAGACATGCCTTTTTCATATTTTTGGATAGTTAATATGTAACCACCTTCGAGTATTCACAATCAATTTTCTTTATCCATATCTTTATAGTTACCTTAAAATTACTATTTTTTCTTTGACTTTTTCAATTAAATATTATTTTTACATTTTTATCATTACATCTTCTCTTTTTAAAAAATATTAAAAAATTTTAGAGAGTAAACAATGTTTATCCAAATTTACTAATAAACGGTAACGTTTTCTTTTTCATCCGCTGACAATGAGTATCCTATTTGTCAACTCTGACAGGACCGTCAGTGTTTGCAGAGTGTAGAGACGTTGGCGCACGGTGGTTGCAGCCACGTGGCCTGGCGGTTGTCCTTGTTGTCGAGCATGTCACCAGCTATGAGTGGAGGTCATGGAGCAGTGAAAGACGTGGTTACACGTCACTGCCCTTTTGTACTTTATGCCCCTCTGCTACAGCCTGGCATGCGCTAATTGGTTACATGCCCTGCCATCTGTACTAGTTGTACTTTGCTTGACTGGAATGTTCGCGCATGCATCGTTAAGACTTGCGCGAAGTTCTCAAAAATGACTAAGGTGATGTTTGTTTTTCTAAAATATTCGCGCAGTCTCTTCTGTCTGCACAAGCTCTTCTTGGTGCAGACTTGACCCAACCACTTTTAAGATCATATAAGATTTGCAGAGGATTAAACACCACCACCACCCACCATCCCCGTCCACCGTCCACCACCACCCACCATCCCTGTCCACCGTCCACCACCACCAATTTATTCTAGAAGTTTACATACGTTAAAAAAGAAACAACCTTCTTCTTTCAGACTGCGTAGGTTTGGTCTACCTCTTCTTCTACAGATGTCGGCAGATGTGATCCACAAACCACAGACATTTTACCTCTTAAAAAACAAACTGCACCTAAGTGTTGTGTTGTAGGTTTGGGTATAGTTCTCTGCGCACAATACTTGTTGTCTGTTGCGCATATTGGCACAGGATTTAGGACCATAACCCTTCAGTAATAAAGTTATATATAAACTAAAATGTTACGTAATGTATTTAGGAGTCCCAGTGGATAAATATTTAACAAACTAACAGGTGTAAAAGATATATTAGACGGATAACTAAATGACATATATCTAACAGGCAGTGGTGGAGCTTGATCAAAAGTTTCGAGGGGGCATAAAGTCATAGGACCCAAATTTCTTTTCCTATCGTTATGTTTCGGGTCGGGCCGACTATTCGATTCGGGTCAAATAATAATAGTTCCAAATAAAACTATAAAAATTTTATTCATTGAAAGGATCCGTTCTTACATATAAAAAAAACTAAATATTATTTAACAAACAAAATACCAATATATATATATATATATATATATATATATAGAGTAAGGTTAACATACAAAAAGTCTTATCATACATCACGTAGGAGACAATGATAACCGTTGGATCAGGGGTATAATCACGCATGGGACCACACAATCACGCATGGGACCACATAATCACGCATGGGACTATAATCACGCACGTTATATTTTTTGTCATGTATGTTAATGTAGGCTAAGCCTTGAAGTACATTATACTTTCTCTATATATATATATATATATATAAAATTAATGGTACAAGATAAATGAAATATGTACGAAGAATTACAATTCAGCCCAAAGACTTTTAAGATTTAAAGTGATAACAAACTTTACTTTGATTTATATATTGTATAAATATTTAGGCAAAATAATTGGAGGGCCATTCTATATAATTTTAAAATTTTCGGACGAAAAATTGGGAATTATACACTTCCAACCGAAAATTGAAGGGGGCGGATGCACCCCCAGGCACTCCCCTAAGAGGGTGAGAGGGGCACTCCCCTAAGAGGGGAGTCCCCTCTCTTACGCATAACCAATCCTCGTGTGTCACGTCAACTCCCCTCTTAAACTCCCCTAATACCCTAAATTGATGGCGGCACTCCCCTCTTAGGTGACTTGGTTTTTTATTTTATTTTTTGTTTTTTTATTTGTTGTAATTATGCATGTTTATAAAAAAATATTAATAAAAAATAAATAAAATTGAACAAAAGACATTTCAAACTAGAAAATAAAAATAAAAATAAAAATAAAATTCAAACTAGAAAATTAAAATTACATTCAAACTAGAAAATAAAAATTACATTAAAACTAGAACATATAAATTTTAGAAATCGCATGGCCAACCGTACTTGTTAGCGATGTCGCGCTTTCGGGCGAGGATGAACGGAAACATATTTGGCGGAGCAACGTCGTGCGGCTTGAGGAATGTTTTGATATCTCGATCGTAATTGTAGTTTTTCATCGTCTCGCGTTGTTCCGATATGAGCTCGCGAGCCTCCGACTCTCTTTTCTTCCTCAATTCGATCGCCTCCAATTCCAACGCGTGCTTCACTTCTTTCATGGCGGTGTACTCTTTGAATTGTGCCGCCAACTCGGCCGAGCTTCCCTCGGACGATGTCGCTTGACGCTTGTCTCGCCGTTGTGTTCTTTGTGGCGAGGGGTCTTCGTTCATATCGGGTATCGAAGGGTCCACGTCAACGGGCTTTCTTTTATGTGCCGAACCTTCACCTTCCTCACCCAACAATGGGACTTGGGCCCATTTGTCGTGTTTTCGAACGACCTCCCACGCCTCGACATGTTGAAAACCGTTCGGAAATCTCTCTTTAAATTCTTTTAAAGCGACTTTCATCATGTCGAGATCCTTACATCTGCTTCCTCGTGTGCGATCCTACATATTATAAAATAATAAGTGTTAAAAAAATATGAACTTAGTAAAGAAAATTAAAAAATATACAATGTTAAAAAAATATAATTTTTACCGCTTGTTGGTATAGGCCGTTGAAAAAGTTTATTTTCGTCATCATCGGGTTCCATTTAGACCGTACTTGATGCACGGTCCGGTTACTTCCACCGACGGTGGCGTTAAAATGATCTAAAATCTTACGCCAAAAACTATCGCGGTTTTGTTGATTGCCCTTCTTTTTGTTGGTAGAGAAATGTACCCACGCCTTCGCCAACGCCTCTTCTTGGACCTTTGTCCATTTTTCGCTCACCGTTTTTCCCTTTTTATCCCGAGCGTCATCTTCTTCGTTGCCCGCGTCTTCATCCACATTATATTCATTGTCCGCGTCCTCGTCATCGTCGCCCAAATTTTGAGTTTCGGGCACTACCTCATCGTCCTCGTCGTCGTAAATAGGTAGAGGACGTTCGACATTTCCTCGTGTAGATGGAACTTGTGGGGAACGAAAACCATATGGGTCGAAGGCGGGGGATTGAGGAGGAGCATCCATTGATAACAAATTTTGAAAATAGCCGAAATTGGCTTGAAGGTTGGGTGGTTGGTTGTTGTAAAAGGAGGGGTGTGAAGGTTGTTGGAAAAAAACGGGGGTTGTGAAGTGTATCCGAAAGGGGGTTGTGGTTGTGCACTTGCACCGCTCGAACCACCACGAGACGGTTGCGAGCCCCGTCCCTTAGTTTTTTTCTTGGCTTCGCGGGGTTGGTTCTCCATTGCTCGGTTTGAAATGGGTGTGGTTTGAGAGTATAAAAAATGAGTGAAGTGGGTGTGGTTTGAGAGTATAAAAAATGTGTGAAATTGGTGTGGTTTGAGAGTATAAAAAATAAGTGAATGGTGTGGTTATTTATATATGTTTAAAAAGTGATTTTTTTTTTAAATTCGACCGTTAAATTCGACCGTTCCTCAATAATTGTGTCCATTTATCGCGGTGACTTCCCCCCGATTCCCTTCCCCGAATCGGGTCCCCGCCTTGATGGCGACGATGTTCCCGATCGGTGGATAGGGTCACCGCACCACTCCCCGCTTGGTGCCCCAGATACCCTAATACTCGTACTCTTTGTCATCACTATCACTATACGTATGAATTACGCACTAGAAGGTTTTACATGTTGGATGCATGGCAAACACCATTTGCAGTTTCCGCAACTGTGAGTTCCGAAGTTCGGTGCTGCAAATTCAAAAATTTATCAACTTTATTTTCTTTTTATAATTCCTTTATTTTATGATTGCGAAACCTTGTTCGATGTGCAAATTCAAAATTTTATGAACTTTCTATTCTTTTCATGATTGTGAAACCTAAATAATTAGAAAGAATGGTACTGTAAATATCAATATGTACAACTTTATTAAAAACAACTAGTTTAAGATCCCGTGTATTACACGGGTTGTATAAAGAAAATACTTCTTATAAATCTATTTATTTGATAAATTACACATAAATATAGATGCTACTATACTCGCAATTGGTTCCCGTATTACGATTATTAACAGATTTTAACACCCCATACTCTTTAACACGAAGTTGCTTCTCATTAACAAATAATTAAGAAAAAATTACAGATCATTTTATATAGTATATTTTACTTTAATAGCACAGCCTGAAAATATCTCAAAGTTTAGGGTAACCTTGATCGATGAGCGACAAAATCGTAATTTTGTATGCCCATAAACCATGAACATATATGATTTCTAAAGTATACATTCTCAAGTCCTCCAATAAAGTTTTTGCAACTTCATTCTTCTGCTCAAAGAGTTGATCCAAAGTCATTCTTGGAACCTGTGCTCGACAGCTGCAACAAATTTTATCATTTAAAACACTAATTTTTTTAATTAAAGATTTGACAATTTTGAACAATGTGTGTTTTGGGAACACGGTCAGACATGTTTTGATCTATTATCCAACGTGATCGAGTTATCTTTCCATGTCTTGTGATATAGGAGCTGGAAAAAAAGTAAGTATTTACCATAAAAAATATAAGGTTGAATTTGTTCTGCAGGGTTCTGCAACTCGTAGAATGCATCATCAGCACTTTGTTTTATTACTTGGTACTGAATCGATGAAATTATCTTAACAAACATGTTTCCATGCAAATAAAGCAATGCTAAAAGATATGAATGTTTAAGTTCCAAGCCTAAAAGACATATCATAGATATCATCAGGGATGAGCTCGGTACCAACCGGTATCGAAAATCTCCAAAAGTGGGTACCGGTACCGAATATACCCGGTATGGTACGGTTCGGTACCGGTATTTGAAGGTAAAAACCGGTAACCTACCGGAACCATACCGAAAATGTCAAAACTTGGTACCGAAAATGTCAAAAGTCGGTACCAAAAATGTATCGGGTTCAGTAAATTCGGTACCGGTACTTGGTACCATTTGCTCATCCCTAGATATCATTGTGAGTTCTAAACCTTTCTCACATGAATTTGTTTACATTTCATGTAGCCATGTAGGTGATATATGGTAATATAACATATGAACCCTCAATTTAAGGACTAAGTCTGTTATACAAAAGGTTTCAGGAAGTTGTAGCATTTATAAATATTTATGAAAGACTCATCTGACCATTTTCCTTTATAATGTATTAACAAATTAATATGCTAACTATGTATGTAATTTATACAAAAAAACAAAGTCACTCTGTCCGTTCGTGAACCAACTCCACCCACCTTGACTTGACCCGTTAGTCAGTCCATAGCAGTGAGGAGTTAAAAATACGGGTGTCAACTACTTGCATCGTGATGAGAACATTTTTATTTAAAAGCCTTACAATCTTAATTATCTTGTCTACATGGATCACCAGAATCAACCCACTCTTCAACAATTAGTAAAACCATAAATAATAAAAAAACTACAGGTCAAACTAAATGATAATATAATTTCATTTAAACCTGACAATCTTGACCCGAAGAGGAGCAAAATGGGTTGGATTGGGTAAATAATAACTTCAGTATATTGAGCTGGACTTGGCACTCATTTAAAGATAGCCCATTTGTATAACCAAGGGTTCAAATTGTCGCCTTTAGCCGCAATGTAAAAGGCAATGTTACCTGAAGGCAATATGCGTATGCTAAACCAGCACATGTGCTTAAACATAATACAGTTCCCCACCTTCTTGTGTTTGTTTTCTCTTCTTCATATACCATATAAGCACGAAAACCCAAAGGAATAGAAACACCAAAGGGTCCACACTAAATATGCTTAAATGACCATAGCTTAATTCACCTTAAAAATATTACCTTTTTTAACCTGGTGGGCTCACACTAAATACGCGTAAATGACGCAACCATATAGGATTTGATAGATATTCTGAGAACACTAACCAGGGTAATGGTGGCAGGCATGCCAAGGCTTTGTGAAGAAAATGGTCTTGCATCTATATCATTTTCTATTAGCACAACCTCACAACCTGTACCATTTGGTCAGTTAAATTAGAATTCCCGAAAAGAAAACCCATATATATTTAATAAGCAGATACATTACAAATATAACATACCTTTGTTTTAGTTTCTCAATCACCAATATCTCCTATTGTGCAAACATAATGACCGGAAGGGTATTTAGATTGGCAATCCCATGTATGACAGCAACAATAATTCTTTTGTCAAGAAGATTCCCGTGTTTGCGAGTTTGAATTCGTTTCTTAGGAGATCTTCGATCCTTAAAGACAAATATGCATAATATATGCATTCGATTGATACGGGTTGGGTCAATATCCATTTGAATAATAGATTACTATCATAACTCAGTTTGTCAAAAATGCATAATTTAACATAGTTCAACATGATAAGTTAAAGGCGATGTACCTTTGTATTTGAGTTGAGATCGGAAGCCCACCTTAAACAAAAGATTCCATAGAATTGAGATCACAATCGTTAATGTTGCAACTAATATTTTTTTTTCAAAAAAAATTAGTAAAAGATAAAAAGGAAGTGAAGTGGGTTGAGATACCTTCATTGCATTAGGATGTGTAGCAATGCTTACGATCATGGCACCAGAGAGACTTGGGAAGGCTTTATTTTGGAAACGTTCACCAAATTTTCATGGATTTTGGTCTCTAGATGGCTGATGACCGGCCAACACTTAAAGTTGCCATGACAGAAGCTTTTGAGATATTTCCTTCAAGACATACATGTACAACAAATGAGGAACCACCATACATATAATTAAATACGAAGCTAGAACAGAACTACTTCTGTTTAGAAGTGAAAAATAGACAAACCTGGATGACAAAAAGAATATATGCGAGCTGATTTCCTGATTCATTGACAGGACCTGTACACAAAAAACTTAAAAATATAAATACATCTTAACGTATAAACCGCAAATCCTAAACAATACATCAAAAACTTGTGTAAATTACTAAACACTCATGTATTAAAATAAACCGCAAATCCTAAACAATACATCAAAAACTTGTGTAAATAACTAAACATTCATGTATTAAAAAGCGAGTAAAATCAAACCTTATAAAACGATAACGCCACATTAGAGGAATGATATCATTCTCAAGTACATAATTAAAAGCTCCAATTCGACTAAACCGATACCAATCATGGGTAAAACACTCTCATTTAGGTACTGCATAAAACATCATCGATAAAAACTTACAATCACAATCATAAAAATTCATTTCACCAAAATTAAACCTAACCTAAACATTTAACAGTTACAAATTCTTTTAATCTGAAAACAAATAATATATTTGTAACAAAACATCAAGCAGTTACATATTCTCTAAATCCCAAAACAAATAATCCAATTGTAACAATGGTTTTCGAAGGCACACCGACAGCCCTAAAGGCTTTATAAATATGAAGCATAGAGAGACAATACAGAGTAAAAGAGTAATCCGTAACTTGAAAAACATTCACAAAAATGATAGAACAAAAATAAAACAAATCGATCCAGTGCTAAACAATTAGGGTTATAACAGATTCACATACCAGTTAAAATAGATTCAAAATCGAAATCGGATCGTCACCGGGAGACAAAGAAGAGCACGTGAGATGAAGAAGACAAAAGAGCAGCTGGATAAAATCTAGGGTTCCTTGAACATACCAGGATAAGAGGAAATCGACATAGATGAATTCAAGAGATGAAGTCGCCATAGATGAAGTCGCGATAAATCAAAACTGGATTCAAACAGCAAGGTTTAGTTTTAAGCCCTAATCTGGGACTACAGATCTATGAATGAAACATGAACTTCATACCAGTATGAGATTAATCAGATCCGGATTCAAATCGAAAGGATTGTAGCGGTGGATGATTAGGGTTAAAGAAAAAATGGGGGAAAGAAGAGAGAGATAGAGGTGGGAAGAAACGTACGTAAGAAGGAGATTAGGAAAAGAGATTGGCGCCCAAGAGGGAATTCTCTGGCCTAAGAGGGTGTCCACATCAATTAAAAATGGTTTAAGAAAAGGACATGTGGCATTAAGTGTATTCTTTTAGTATAATAGGTAGATTGTAAAACATGCACGATATAGTACATATAAGCAACAAAGTTTTATCTTAATATACCATATTAGATTAATTAATGATTATTAAAAATTTCAATGATATGTTATCTATAGATTTAGTGTTCTAATTTTATGTATTACTCTTATCGGGATACACATAACACATACTTAAGGGTGAGAGGGGCACTCCTCTCTTAGGGGAATAACCTCTCTTATATACACCCAATCAGCACGCGCCACGTCAACTCCCCTCTTAAGTCCTCATTTTGCACTCAAACGTTGGCATCACCTCCACTGACACAATTATTTTTTTATAAAAAAAGAAGAAAAAAAATATGATTGGTGGAAAAATGGTGTACCCACATTAACAACCAATCACCCCCTCTCTCCTCTCTCTCAATCGGTGAGTACACATCGCTCCCCCACCCCGCTTCCCCTCCCCGAATTGATGGCGACGGTGTTCCCGCTCGGGGACTTCACTCCCCGCTCCCCTCCCCGAGAAGTGCCCCGCTCACCCTAAGTGTTGTGTACAGGGTCAACTGACTTAAAACAACTTTTTTAAACGTTACCAAAAATACATATTCGAAAAGTAATACTTGTAAAGAAATATTTGGTCTACCAACCAATCTGTTTTATTTACAATCTTCAAATTAACTTGTTTTTGTATTTAAAATAGCATGTTTTAAAAATTTTCGTCACTAGTTAGATGCATCTTTATAGTTGTTACATATTCCAAAAACTCGATATGAGATGAAACGAATAAAAAATCAAATTAGGATCGACATGCCAAGTCAAATTAAAATCGACTAGGTTTAGTTCGTTTTAGTTATTGATTTTGGTTTACAAACTAGATTTTCAACAAGATATTTATAATCTAAGATCTTGCTTGTATTCTACCTATTTTTTTCTAAAGAAAAAAAAAACTATATTTATTTGTATTTCTTAAATAACAATTATGGCATTTCATACATGTATTCAAAATTTGAAAGATACATAAATACATATTACATTTTACAACTCATCGTGGGGCCAAGCAATGTCTAAATCGTAATAGAATAAATGCCGAATCAAATTACATTACATTTATTCATGTTGTATAGAATGTAATGACAAATCTAGAGCTAAGATTGATACGTGAAGACAAGTATATAAGTTGAAGATTAAGACATTGAAAAAGACGAGATTATATGATGTCACTAATTATGTAGGGTGTCACTAATTTTAGAGTGTTTTTTGATGGGGGGCCTTGGCTAAAAGGGTATGTATAGTCCATGTACAAATTGTCAATTTATTCTTTAATTATGGTTTTTGAACCATTTTTGTAGTGGCTTGGTAGTTGGTAAGCCATAGATCCCTCGCATTAATGATATTGCCTCATTAAAACTAACAAGAGTACAACAATAATTTAGTGGTTTACCTTTTCACAACAAGTTATTCGGTTTTGTTTATACCAAATCGAGTTAGGAATTCAAAATGTTGTTGATTGAAAGTGGATTTGAGCGGGTTGAAAAGGTTGTGTAACATCTTGAACGCGTACCGGTCAAAAACAATTAGCATTTAATTAAAAAAAGGCTTTTTTCACTTATAACTAAGTTTTTGATCGCATCCATTTTAAGCCTTTAAATGCCAAGTCAAGTGTAAGTTAAGAGGAACTATTTTTAGAAGAATTTATTGCACTTGTACATCTAGTTATAAGCAGGTTAGTTTTGTTGGAATAGTAGGGTTGGATTAAATGTGAAATGTATGTGGGGTTTCATTCAAAATGATCAGTAGATAATACATATCTTTTTAGACTTGTATGTTAGATTTGAGATTTCATTTTTCTATATGAGATTGATTTTGCATTACACCAATAATCCTTCCCACAAACCCAAAACTACACTATATTTAATGAAAAAAAACCACAAAAAAATTGTGAATAACAACAAAAAAAATCTTAATCTATGCAAGTCTTTTTTTATTAGAGTTAAATGCCTAGATAGTTCCTATGATTTGCTCTTTTTTCATCTTGAGTCCCTAACTTTCTAAAATTACAGCTATACTCCCTAACTTTTGCAATTTCATTCCCGGATAGTCTCTGACACGGACGAGGATTAGTTTTCTTAGTGAAATGACTATAATGTCTTAGAAATTAACAAATAAAACATTACATCAAAGATTAAAAAAAAATGTGGCCCCCACCTAAATTACCACCCACATCTTCTTCATCCCAACACCCATGCAACAACCCACCTCCACCATCATCTTCAACCTCATCCACTGCCACCATCACCCTTCTAACTGTAACCCAACTACTCAGAGTATTGAAAAGATGCTTTCGTATCCGATATCAACTTTGTGATATCGGATTGAGTAATATAATTATATTGAATCTCTAAAAAAAAATTGGGTTATGTTTTTTTTAACCAAACCCACAAAAAACTGGGTTATGTACTTTTTTTAATTCTAATTCTAGTTTCAATTTTTTAAATTGTAATCAGATTTTGTTAAAATAGCATAACCCAAATGCTGAATGTTCAAAGGTATCTCATTAAATGTGGTGGTCTTGGCTGAGAGACAAATTAAAAGAGTATGAAACAAAAATTTCATTGGCGGAGGGAAGTTTCGTTTGTAGATAGTAACATCCTTTAATTGTGCATCATACCCTCTTTCAATGAACTCTGTATGAAGTTCAAATTTTTCAAACTTGTTCTTACCTGCCAAGTCGTCCAATTCAAATGTAGTGGAAATTGTAAATGGAGAAATTCGTACCACACTTTCCCTGACCTTAGATGTGATGGCAACTGGATTATTATCTTCAGCCTCTATTTCAGCATTAAACCAAAATTGTCAAAGTGTTTCTTTATGAACCGGAGCATCAGCAGTAAGAATAGATTTGTATTTCGATGACGTTAAAAGGTCAATTATTGAGTGATAGCTGATATTTTTGCTAGTTTTCTCGAAGATGGGGAGGTAGTTGTGAGGGTTTTTGATGTTCAGAAACATGATCGGAAAAGAAGGTGATTTGGGGATAAAACAGGATTTAAATTGGAGGGTTTTTAATATGTTGGAAACTGTTTTTGAGAATTTTGAATTCGAGACTGCAGTGGTAGAACCTCGATTTAGGGATGAAACAACTTTTATATAGAGAGAAGGAAGTGAATGCTGACGTGGCAGTAATTACAAATATTTGATGGCTAAGATTTGTCCACATGAGAAGCTCTCTTGTGCCAACCGATAACAGTTGTTTGGAAACCTCTGTTGGTCGTTGGGAACAGTGTGAGTCAAACAGTCGTTAGATAAACAAAAGTTATGAGAACAGATGATAACTTTCAGCAGTTGTTTTATTTTTAGCTAACATCTGCCCACGTCAGAACCGCTGTTGTCATAATGGATGACAGTCATTAATTTAGTAAATCAACAGTCATTAGGATAAACATAAATTATGACAACAGACGGTAACCTTTAATAGTGGATGTATTTTTAGGAAAGCAGAAGTTTCAAAAACAGTTTTTTTTTTCAATTGGTGTAACTTTCAGCAGTTGTTAGTATCAAATTCTTTGTTAAGCATTTTAAGATTGAATATCATTTGTTGTTCGTTAACATCTGTTGACCCATAGCAGACCTTTGCATCTTCTGTAACACCCATGCTATTTTAAGCGGTTTTCGTTTAAAATACAAAAATGAACGCGTAATTATAATTACATACACCTTGAAAATACTGATTTATTTAAAAACTTTTACAAATTAAGTGTGTACGACATAATGTAGTTAAGTTCGTCATTTAAAAGTAACAACGAAACGGTGTGCGAAAGCTTGCATCTTGATTGTGTTCGGTTCCTCTATGAGCTTGATCGTCGTTCGGTATCCATGGACATACCTACATTTCATGAACCATGAAATAAATTAGTCATTCGCAGTTTATAAGTGATTAAATCAAGTCCGTATATTAAAACGAACAAGAAAAACAATTTTTTTGCAGCTTTTTGGGTCTCTCGCGCCCCGCGAGAGACTCCTAGATCTTCTACGCGGGCCGCCAGAAGTCCCCGCGTGTCGCGACGGATTTCAAGTCTCCCTTCGCGTGATGCGAGGGAGTGCATTTTCCAGCAGGTTCAGAGCTGGGTCCTGCATTTTTCAGCAACACTAATTTTTTTTTACGGAAACGGCCATAACTTCTTCGTAATGGATCCGTTTTACGTGATTCTTTTTCCTACGCGTCCGTAATTAAATTCTCCATCATATGGAGTGAAAATCCAACATCCAACTTAATAAATTTTTAGACTTCTAAGCCTTCGACTCGTTACCTTTTTACCGAATTTTAACCCGTTTATGCAATTTATCAAACAAACATATTGGTTTGATCCTTATATCATATACACTTCTTCAAATTAATGTTATCTACCGCTTTAGGTTCTAATCACAGGTTCATTACATAATTTAAACCCGTTTTTACCCATATGCTTATTTTGACCCGTTAAGGGTATTTTAAGCACTTTAAAGCTTAAAATCGCTTCCATTCCATTCTAGCATTGTAGTTCTACATTTCTTATCTAGTAACCTCCCACTAAAACTATATGTGTATTGGGTTTAATATGGATATCTATATATTCCGAGTTTTACCCCTCGGATTACCATTTTACGGCAAAGACTCATATAAAGCCCTTCGACCCAAGAATTGTTTTTCACTATCTAAATTATCCTAAGCATTTATATAATCATAAAACTCATTTCCGAACCACCTTTAAGGGTCGTTCGTCCGAATTAGCTTACAAGGGCAATTTGGTCAATTTTCATCCTTCTTTAACTACAAGAGTCCCTTAAATACTTGCTTGACCCAAAATCCGACCCTTTTAACTATAATCTTATTTATAAACCCATGTGCTTCTAAAACACCATGAACATAATTCAATTCATTCGGTTTACCTTAAAGATAACCGAATATCTACACTTCAACATTGTCTAACTCTTATAGAACTCCAATTTCTACGTGATGGGTTGTGTTATTATACATACCTGGCTCGGATCAATATATTAACCCGTTTCAATGCCTTTCCTTAGTAGCCGCTAAGCAATAGCGATGTACTTATCCATTTGATATTTATTCATATAACATGTAACTCGACAAATCATTAGACAATATTGTCAAAGATAATAATTTCACCTTTCGACCCGTCTATTTACCTAGTGATCTTCGTCACTTCAAGTAAATGCCAATTTCATGTATTATGCTAATTTAAAGTCTACTAGCGAGAATACGGAATCAAGCATAACGTAACGGAATCGTAGTTACGTACCTTTTAAGCACTCTTTTTAAACGCGTATTTCCACCGGCTTGTCCACTTGACGATCCGGATTCCTTGCCTAAAGAGTTCAATTCACAATCCGTTTAGAACCCTTTTTATAAGTCTTTACGCACAATTTCTTAACATATTCAAATCTGCGTTTTACTCAACCTTTAACACTTTAACCCTCATTTAGGTGTTTTATCAAACACCTAGCGGGTCAGATTTCTACATGGTCTAAACCAAGTTCATGACTTGAGTTTATCACCATAATTAACTTAAATTAGACTACTTGTTCATATCTTAACATCAACAATTTAGAGATTTCCTCACAATTTCAGTTTACACTAGAACAAGAGTATTAATCCTAGTGTTTATCGAGTTCCATTAACATATTAGTCACCCACTATGGTGATTTTGATCCTTACAATTAACATGCAAGAATTTATCAAGAAATCATCTAGGGTTTGTCCCTACACCTTATATCACTTCCAATTTTGTGTTTACAACACATAATTAAGCTCTACACTCGATTTCAATCACATGCATGAACTTTGAATCGAATCAAAATGACCTAATTTGACATACCTTATGACCCCTTTGACAAGGTGATCACGATTCTATGTTCAGATTCCGATTTCAACTGGATTTCGGCCTTCAATTTGATGGTTTAGTACATGTTAGGGTTTTGGAAGTGAGGGTGTCGCCCCCTTCCTGTTCTTGATCGACCAGAGCCTCAATTGAGGTGCTTGGTTTTATTTTTTTGATTAAAACTAATAATAATAGTTTCAAGTTTAACAACATTGGCCCCTCCAATTTTGTTTAATCATATAGTTTGTTTATTTTAACTATATTTGTTCTATTATGTCAAAATACCAACTAACTAGGTTAATATTCCTAGTTACTTGGTGGGTCCCGGGAGTTATAACCCGTTTTTATTTTAAGTCCCGTTAACTCGGGCTCTTATAGACTCAATTTCCTTAAAACTTTGATTCGTTTGTATTTAATATTAGGAACTCTTATTTAAATCCAATTATTTACCGGGTTATTTTTACTACTAACGGTACTTTACCCGCCCTTTAGTATTAACGGAGTTTGATTACCAAACCCGTTTTCGGGGGTGTTACAAGTCTACCCCCCTTAGAGAGGTTTCGTCCTCGAAACCTTTTCTTACATAATTCATTGAGTTTAAACTCAATGTATTCGATCTGAGAAATCTTTTAAATATTACTTACATTTTTAACCAATTGTTAGTACTACCAGATAAGTATGGTAACATATTTTTGGTCACTAATTGTCCACGTATTTCATAAGACATAGTGCAACTTAAAATAACGTAATCCCGTTATTTCCACTAGTTTAGTTAACTTAGCCATATCCATCGCTTTCGTATACTATCGAATTCTTTATGAATCCGTTACTTTGACCCGTTTAAAGGTCTTTAGTGAAATCTTTCACTTTTAGCAACAAATTCTTTTGTTTTCAAATTTATTTATTTGGTTCAGTTATACCAAATCTACCGCTTACAAGCAATCCAAATTTCTTGATTTGAATTGCTGACCTTAACCGGTCTCATTAACTAGACTTATTAGTCCAGTTACTCTTTACCGCTCGCTTGGTTATAATGTGATTCCACTTCACATTGTATTTCTTGAACGTGATCGTGTCACGTCATGTTTAATTTATATCAGCGTTTCTTTATCATACTTCTTCTTTTCGAATGTATTGTCTCGCACCTATCGATGTTAAGACCCATACTCTTTGATATTAACCATTTTCCTCGCTTCACGTTATTGACCCGTAGGTTCTTTCACTTAGCCTCGTAGGCTTATTTCTTTAGATTTTTTACCTTTTTAAGGCGAGGCCCTTTTTATCCATTTGCTTCAATTTATGACCCATGGGTCATTTTGGCCCCGTAGACCCTTACACTAATGAATATCCCGTAGGTTATGATGATCCCGTAGATCATCTTTTATTCTAGTCTTTATTCAATTGTCTATTTATACATATATAGTTTTAAAGCCTCCTTTGTTATGTTTGGAATCATTTAATTTTGCTTTTGAGCTTTAGTTGACCTTGACCGTAGTCTAAGGTTTCATTTGTTTTCTTTCGAATCATCTTTCCTACTTCTCGACTTCTAACGTCAATTACACGTCGGTTTTCCATACATTTACCGTTACCCGGTTCTTACCTGTACTTCCTTACGTTCCATTACCCAGGTTCTTTTATTTCAATGTTTTAACGCCTATAACTCCTTTACATAGGTTTATTAATATTTCGCACTTTTATTTATCCAATTCGCACTTACTTAATTTAGCAAGTGTCATCCTTTATTAAATTTGTTTGACCTGTTCGTGTGAACATTCATCGCTTATGCATGCCAAACTTCAGTCTTTGTTTGACCTGTTCAGCTTTGAAATAGCTGAACATAATTTATTCAAAATTTCTATTTACATTATTTTGTCGTCTTTTAGTTATGACTTAAAACCCGAGTCTTTTGAGTTTCCATCCGAGCTCCCGTTTCTCGGTTTACGCATGTGTTTAATTCTTACCCATCAACCGGGTGTTTTACAGAAGTCCTTATTATTGCAACCCTCCCGGTATGCATTAAGACCTCGCTTCATTTTTTTTTCATTTTTTTATAATCCGACTTTGTCCTTAAGTTTGACGTTTTACAAAAATGACCCGTTAAGAGACATATTTTCATTTTCTGGGTTCACCGGTTTGCGTTTTCCTATTATATTAAGCGTTATTCCTTAATTGAATCGTTTGACTCATTTTGGGTGAATTTTCATTGCTTATGAATGTCAAACTTCATTCTTTATTTGGCCCGTCCAACTTTGAAATGGTTGAACGTAATTACCAAAATTTATGTTGCGAAAATTCTTGTCATCTTTTAGTCATGACTCATATTCCGAGTCTTTTGACTTTTTATTTCGTGTTCCCGTCTCTCGGTTTACGCATTCACCCACAATCCTACCCGTCCATCGGGTATCTTTACCGTAATCATTATCAAGTAACCATTCTTATATGGTTTTAGACATCATTTTAATTTATTTGGTCATCTTAGCGAAATCCATCGCTTTTATCCAATTAAGTCCTTTATTCATTATTTAATTCGTTTGACTTGTCCACGTGAATTTCATCACTTATGTCAGTCAAACCTTTATCCCCATGCCTTAGCATTCTCATTAGTTGGTTTGTATTTTGATTTACTTCGATATTTGTCCCTTCTCTCGGGCTTGTCATTTTAACATAATACGCTTCCGTCGTCCGACTTGCGTTTACGTTTACTATCAAACATCTTATTTATTTGATTCATTTGGGTACCATTTAAGTTAGTCCCATTCACCCCACCCTTACTACATCGGACATAAATGTGTCCACTATAAGAAGTTCATGGTATCATACGCCACTACTTACTTGGCCAGAGT
Organism: Helianthus annuus; assembly: GCF_002127325.2. Taxonomy (NCBI): domain Eukaryota; kingdom Viridiplantae; phylum Streptophyta; class Magnoliopsida; order Asterales; family Asteraceae; genus Helianthus; species Helianthus annuus. The sequence continues at coordinate 147,492,602 of NC_035445.2, read as the reverse complement.
AAGTGATTAACACATGACACACATGACCTTTTTATAGTTTTCACATCACGCCCTATGTAAGTAATGCCTCTATTTGTTTCTCTTGGAAACAATATCCCGAATACATTTTCTATTCGGTTTTCCAAGTTTCTAATTTATATATGCAACAATCATTCCCTACATGTTTGTTGCATATTGCTATTTGTGCATTTACATTTAAAGGCGTGCACCTGGTAATGTTTTCCCCGACGGACGTTCCTTGCCAATAACTTTGTTCGCGGTCGTTACGCGATTTAGTCCTTGGTGACCATGCTCCTCTTGTCATACTTCGGACCATTCCTCTATCATATCCGTAATTTGTTTAACCCTCACTATCTTCATATGCGAGTGTCCTTCAACTAAAACATTTACAATAGTTAGTAATATCGACCTCAGTAATCGCCCGTATTATAATACAAGGCTTTTCTACTTTACACGTCAACGCGCGTATTTTCATCAACTATATCAATCATCTTAATTAGGGTAACATGTATTACACGATGACCCTATGTGTTGTTTACAACACTTTAACACGCTAAACCATTAACATACTTGTACTTACCGGATTTGCGATCAAGCCTCGAACCGAACACTTTATTCTTTTAACCTTGAGCTCTGATTACCAACTTGTAACACCCATGCTATTTTTAAGCGATTTTCGTTTAAAATACGAAAATGAACACGTAATTATAATTACATACACCTTGAAAATACTGATTTATTTAAAAACTTTTACAAATTAAGTGTGTACGACATAATGTAGTTAAGTTCGTCATTTAAAAGTAACAACGAAACGGTGTGCGGAAGCTTGCATCTTGATTGTGTTCGGTTCCTCTATGAGCTTGATCGTCGTTCGGTATCCATGTACATACCTACATTTCATGAACCATGAAATAAATTAGTCATTCGCAGTTTATAAGTGATTAAATCAAGTCCGTATATTAAAAGAACAAGAAAACCATTTTTTTGCAGCTTTTTGGGTCTCTCGCGCCCCGCGAGAGACTCCTAGATCTTCTACGCGGGCCGCCAGAAGTCCCCGCGTGTCGCGACGGATTTCAAGTCTCCCTTCACGTGGCGCGAGGGAGTGCATTTTCCAGCAGGTTCAGAGCTGGGTCCTGCATTTTTCAGCAACACTAATTTTTTTACGGAAACGGTCATAACTTCTTTGTTATGGATCCGTTTTACGTGATTCTTTTTCCTAAGCGTCCGTAATTTAATTCTCCATCATATGGAGTGAAAATCCAACATCCAACTTAATAAATTTTTAGACTTCTAAGCCTTCGACTCGTTACCTTTTTACCGAGTTTTAACCCGTTTATGCAATTTATCAAACAAACATATCTGTTTGATCCTTATATCATATACACTTCTTCAAATTAATGTTATCTACCGCTTTAGGTTCTAATCACAGGTTCATTACATAATTTAAACCCGTTTTTACCCATATGCTTATTTTGACCCGTTAAGGGTATTTTAAGCACTTTAAAGCTTAAAATCGCTTCCATTCCCTTCTAGCATTGTATTTCTACATTTCTTATCTAGTAACCTCCCACTACAACTATATGTGTATTGGGTTTAATATGGATATCTATATGTTCCGAGTTTCACCCCTCGGATTACCATTTTACGGCAAAGACTCATATAAAGCCCTTCGACCCAAGAATTGTTTTTCACTATCTAAGTTATCCTAAGCATTTATATAATCATAAAACTGATTTCCGAACCACCTTTAAGGGTCGTTCGTCCGAATTAGCTTACAAGGGCAATTTGGTCAATTTTCATCCTTCTTTAACTACAAGAGTCCCTTAAATACTTGCTTGACCCAAAATCCGACCCTTTTAACTATAATCTTATTTATAAACCCATGTGCTTCTAAAACACCATGAACATAATTCAATTCATTCGGTTTACCTTAAAGATAACTGAATATCTACACTTCAACATTGTCTAACTCTTATAGAACTCCAATCTCTACGCGATGGGTTGTGTTATTATACATACCTGGCTCGGATCAATATATTAACCCGTTTCAATGCCTTGCCTTAGTAGCCGCTAAGCAATAGCGATGTACTTATCCATTTGATATTTATTCCTATAACATGTAACTCGACAAATCATTAGACAATATTGTCAAAGGTAATAATTTCACCTTTCGACCCGTCTATTTACCTAGTGATCTTCGTCACTTCAAGCAAATGCCAATTTCATGTATTATGCTAATTTAAAGTCTACTAGAGAGAATACGGAATCAAGCATAACGTAACGGAATCGTAGTTACGTACCTTTTAAGCACTCTTTTTAAACGCGTATTTCCACCGGCTTGTCCACTTGACGATCTGGATTCCTTGCCTAAAGAGTTCAATTCACAATCCGTTTAGAAACCTTTTTATAAGTCTTTACGCACAATTTCTTAACATATTCAAATCTGCGTTTTACTCAACCTTTAACACTTTAACCCTCATTTAGGCGTTTTATCAAACACCTAGCGGGTCGGATTTCTACATGGTCTAAACCAAGTTCATGACTTGAGCAGGCGTAAGTCCTTCCAAAAAATTGTTGTTGATAAAAAAATTATATAATAATAGTTATAGCAGGCGTTATATAATAATACTTATTCATCATTACTCAACCACTGTTGACCCATAGCAGACATTTGCATCTTAAGACATTTATTCATCAGCAGATGCTCTCTTTTGTCAAACTTTAGCTACAACACACCTTTTATAACACAAAAATGTATGGTAAATCCTTCCAAAAAATTGTTGTTGATAAAAAAATTATATAATAATACTTATAGTAGGCGTTATATAACAATACTTATTCATCATTAGCCCAACCACTGCTAGTATCAAATCCTCTGTTAAACATCTTCAGATTTAATATCATCTGTTGTTCGTTAACATCTGTTGACCCATAGCAGACCTTTGCATCTTCAGACATTTATTCATCAGCAGATGTTCTCTTTTGTCAGACTTTAGCTACAACACAAATTTTATAACACCAAAATATACCGTAAATTCTTCCAAAAAACTGTTATTGTTAAACAAAATTATATAATAATACTTACAGCATACAAATGTAACACCTTGAAAATTTATGTCCAATAATGTATGAACACGTGTCATAAGCTCTGAACGTGTGCAAGAATACCTTAGAGGGACTAATGTTGACAAACAGGGAAACTATGTAAATATAAGGGTCCAAAGTGTCAAAAATGGATAATTATATTTAAAAATAACCCTACAAGATGTTTATACCTTCAAACGAATAAATCATGGATCATACGAAGCTAAATATGAAAGAAAGTGAGGAGCTACAAACTGCAGGGGCTAATTGTGTCAACATGTGCAAAGTATACCTCTGAGTGACCTTTTGGCAGACCCGAAGCTTTGTAACGATAAATTATACTCACTAGAATATGTGGTAAAAATTTCATAAAGTTTCGTTATCGTATGAGAAAGTTATGATCAAATTCGTGTACGAGGGGTTAAAAGCGTCAACATTGAATTCTATGGCCTTATGAGTGGTTACAAGGTTAGTCAAGGACTTAACTAAGTTGGTAAAAGTCCTAGAGCCCTTAAAAATAAAGTTAGAGGGCTGAAAAAGCAATTTGGGAACTTAAAACCACGTTACAAAGGACCAGGGACCAAAAATGCAAAGTTTGAAACTTGTTTGGCTGGTTACCTACTTGCTAGCGTAGCGCGAGCAACTCCCCTTCTGTCGTAGCGCTATGCGACGACCAGTGCTGGGCAGAAATCATGCACACCTGCGAGTTAAACCTGTTCCACCGCCTTAGAAGCCTTGTATTCGAAATCAGGGACTGCACCAGTGGTTTTTCATGCATAGGGGACACTTGGACTCATCTGGGATCACCTATAGACTTGTTTGGAACCATCTTGTTGCATCAAAACACCTATATAAGAACCCACTTGTTGCAACAATGAGCACACTCACTTGAAGCTCTCACAACTTATTTTCTGGAGCTCTCTGGACAGCAAGCAAGCCTCTTAGTGGTCCCTAAGCATAATTAGGACTCTTGTAAGTGTCCTTAACCCTTCCAAATTCGTTTTAGCTTAGTTAATTAGCTAAAAGTCAAACCGTCGTAATTAAGGTTTGACTTCGTGATTAATTAAAATGTGCTCAGTCAAATCACGAATTAAAAGTACCTGTAAGTAGGTAATTATGTGGGTAATAAACCCTTAAAAGGGTATTTCCAGATTCCCACTCTAACTATGTTAATTGTCGAGTCAAAGCTTATTATAAAAAGTCAACAGAAAGGTTATTTGCGAATTAATGCATAATTAGCAATATAGGATACATGCAACATGTTTGATCATTAAAATAACTTGGTAATTGATGTAAGAACATGTCTCAACATGTTCAACTCGACAATTTTCAGTTTAGGCTCGGTTTGGAACCGAAAGTCGCAAAGTTTGACTTCTGCTTTGACTTTCAGTTCTGACCCGTTTAAGCCAAGATTAGGATTGACTTAGAGCTTCTCTTGGACCTATTTGCATGTTAGTATAACTCTCTGAGATTATACAACTTGGTTCATTAGATATCCTATTCACATGCATGTTTCCGTTAATCGCTTATATGTTGACCATTATGCCCAAATGACCTTAAAAAGTGATTTTTGAAAATATAAAAGGGTAGACACTTTAGCTATTGATTTATAAACTTGCACCTAAAATTTGAGATCAGTTTGAGGTGTAGAATAGGAGTTATGCTCATTAGCGTAAATTAAAGCTTCTTTAGTGATTAAATGGCGTAAATTGCATATAGCTTATCTAAACCCAAATTTTTATACAAAACCTTATACCTACTGTTATAAAATAATATTTTGGGATTTTTGGAGATTTTTATTTATTTTTAGGCTAAGCATAACTTAGTGTTCTAAGATTAATTCGGTTTATGTTGGTTTGGCCCTTTTAAGCCATAAAATGAGTTTTACAAATCCTTTTGACCCCAAACCTTTTTCTACTGATTTGTTATGTTAAATAAATTATTTTGAGCCTGCTAGAATATTAAAAATATCAGCTTTTTACAGAAAACCCGGAAATGGCTCCAAATCGCCTTTTTTAAGCGTTTTTAGCACATAAGTATGCACTAGAACCTTGTTAAGCATAAGGGGTTGAACTTACTGATGTAATTAGTAAAATTTTATATTTTAAACAGTAGGGAAATAAATTAATTCAGATTTCCAGTTTTGACCCTTTAGGCCTATGTGAAATTACCAAAATGCCCCTACGGAGCATAGAATGGTTATAAGTTATAAATTTCACATATAATTGTTATCCTACTGATATAACATGATAAAATGAGTATACTTACTGATTTATTCAGACCTATAACTCAGATTAATATTTAAACTCTTTTACACCTTTTAAAATGACCAAAATGCCCTTATGAGGCATAGTTTTGGTTTAAAACCATTTGGGGCATAATGGAAGGTATCATTCTGATATCACAACATATTTTAGGCATATTAACTTCAGAAACTTGTATTTAACTCTTATGATTACTCGTTACGCACTATACGCGTTCGGATCGGCTTGTGTGACTAGTTTGGCCATTTTAGCCGAAACAGGTCGAACCATATCATTTCGGTCTCAAAATCCAGAATGTGATTATATTACCCATATTAAACAAGCATGCAAGCTTGTTGGGTCAAAACCACATTCTAAAACGGTCTTTGCCTTATCGTGCGTTTAAAACCGTAATCTTTATATAAAACTAACCGGTCTAAGCTTAAGACCCGTTAGGATTCTAATAGGTTATTAAAACCTTAATTTCCAGATCTAGGAGCCCAGTAAAAGCTACGTGCACTCGCTGTATTTGATTTATACTTTGCTCAGGTAAATACCTTTAACTTATTTTCCCTATACGGGCTCGGGGTACGGTATATAAAATACCGCTTGGTCGGGGAATTGACCTTAACCGGTCGGTGGTTAAGTGTTGTCAAATTAACCCGTTTAAAAATGTTGTTTTGTTTGTTTAACGCCTTTGGGGGTTTAATGACCATGTCCCGGATATCCTTGGCATCATTCAAAGAATGGCCACGACCTTAGCACACGGGTGTAGGCGTACACCCGTAGTGCATTTCAATAAAGTATAATCGCCGGTCGAGAGAAGTCTCGCGGCGGAATTATATTAAGTGGTGTGTCTATTAATCTTTAACCCGGTACGACCCGGGCAACTGAACGCATAACAAACATGTAATTCTTTTACAAGATTATTAAGCAAATAATTATCCCAAGTTATAAAAAGTTTTGTGCCACGGGCATTTAAATCAATTTTAAACATTTTCAAAATGAGTCAGTTAAATTGTATTTACCAGTGTAAACTGACATATTTTACAAAAAGGCTAAGTGCAGGTACTACGCGTAATAGGCTGGCCACTCCTTAGCATCCGTAGAAGTCTCGCAAGCTTAGGATGCATGAAGTCTGTTGAAATAAAGTTTCCTTTTTGTTTGGATCCGCCTGTGGATCTATTTCGACTAATTTGTGATACTTGGATATTACAATATTATTAAGTTGAAATAAATCTTTCTTTGCTTCTGCTGTGCATTTATATATTGTATGTTTGACTATGACGATATCAACTACGTCATGGAACCCCCACCGGGCCCACCGGTGACACGTGGAAAATAGGGGTGTGACAACAAATTCTGCAAAAAACTGTTATTTCTGATCAAATTCTAAACATTTGTTTTATCTTTTTATCATCTGTTCACCATCAAACCAACCCTTCATACTATTAAACCTCTGTTGACTTACCAAACAGATGTTCAAACACAATTCAACATGAACATAATCCAAATCTTACTCAAACACTAAATAACTAAAAACAAAACACAACATGTTCAAACACAATTCAACATGAACATAATCTAAAATTTATTCATTTATTCATAACATTAAAACTAAAACTCCAATACTGAACAACATTAATTTTCAAATCTAACAATAACAGCAAGAATTAAGAAACTTTAGCTTCAACTCCATCGATTGTTGAACCTCTTGATGTATGTCCTTCAACATCGCCATGAACTCCACGTCTCTATCACCGCACTCTATATTACTCACAACACAAAGCTCACGAACAGAGGTTGAAGGCATCCGCATAAGATCTCTGGAAACCTGCTCTCTAGTGAACAGGCCAACTTGCAATCCATCAAAACATCTCTTCAACTCTTGAAGAGTAGCCCTATCTTCATACACCTGTTCCTCGATTTGCCTGACAAACGTTGCTTGAAATCATCTGATTTTGCATTTGTGAATGATGCCATTTGAATAAACTATATTACTCGACTTTCCTGAAATTATGATATCTTCGTAGGAAACGTGATGAAAAACAGGTGAAGTGACTATGAGTTTATATACTGAAATTTGGTATTATGAAAACATGTACATTTAATATAAACATATTAATTAATGTATATTTCAAAACAACAATCTTTTAATGCAAATACCTTTCCAAACCCCAACTTTTATGGGAAAACTGTAAAATTAAATACCAAGAAATCCAAGGGACAAAATTTCGAAGTTCAAAGAACTAAAGCAGATTATCACAATTACAATCAACCTCTTGATTTACCATGTAGATGCGTTTTTAGACTCTATAAAAGACCGATGATTACTTTTGATTCAAAACATCAACAAATTGTCCTACAAATCACTTTTTGTCAAAAATTGTTCCAAATCAGAAAACCAACAAAAAATCTACATGGCAAACTTCAGCTTCTACCACTGGTCAGCCACCAGCAATGTTAAAACACACTTCTCCATGTGGTCACTCAAAGAACAAAGAACAGACGAAGAACTAAACAGGAAAGTCGACATAATAAATGACACTAATTACAATAAAACCTGGAACAGCATAGCATTGCTCGATGAAGTCCTCCACTCTCCTCCATCAGATTTCCAAGAGAATGCAGAGGAGTTTCTGGCACCACTTCTAAAACAGGATCAGAAAATCTGCAACATGCTAACTGACCTGAAAATCAAAAGAGAACATGAAATCACATGGAGAAAGGCAAGAGTCTATGAAATCCTAGCAAGTGTTAACTCTAGCGTGTAATCCTTTATAAATATTTCTTTAAATTTGTATTTTTTTATGTAATAGCTCATTTTAATAATATAAACATGCATCTTAAAATATTCTAAAATTTTAGTGTCTATAAAAACTCTCAACATCATCAACTAGTTAATCAAAATAAGCAACAAACCTAACATGCAAAGGGCGAAACAGAACTGTTGTACTACATCTGACTTTTCACGATATTGCACGAATCTATATATACTTTCTATAAAACCATGGAAGTCTCCCATCAAAGAAGATATCACATGCAAGTATTCAAGATGTTGCAACAATGATACTGCAACATCGATACTGAAAGGTTGATGTGTGATGGGAAGCTTCATTGAAACGACGATGTTGGAACAATGATACTGGAACGATAACATGTAAACATAATCATCAAACATTCGAACAAAGAAGTGTAATCGGAGATTAGCGGCTGAATCACGAGAAAGATGCATTTGAGAGGGAGAGACACGCTCATAGATGTGAGCGGGAGAGATTTGAATGTGGAGCCAGATTATTAACCCTTATTTATAGGGTTAGAATATATGGTTTGAATTTTGAATTTTGAATGTGGAGCCAGAATTTTGAATCTCAACAGATGTTTATTGGCGAGTGACATGCATTAATTGAAAATTACATATCCCCATGCATTTTAAAATTAAAATTACCCGCAATTTAGCCACATCTGCTGCTATGTATACGTTTACCAAAGGAACCATCTGCTACTTTCTTGTAGATGGGCAGTGGTTTGCCCTTTGGAATGTGGGCCAGACCTTTAACACTTGAATACACAAGGTAGTGGTTCGATAGAACATTAAATGTATTTTAAACGTATTTATATATTAGGCTTTATGATGTAATAATGAGATAAGAAAAGCTTTGTTGGACATGCTCTCTAGCTGACACATCAGCTTTTCTTATGTCATTGAGATTTCTCCTTTTATAGAAAGTATAGATGAGATGAGTTAAAATGAAAACCACTTTCAGTTACGAGAACCGTAGGAACCACTTTTCCACCATTGATCTTTTATGTTTGATGGTTGAGATTAAAAGGATATATAACACATGTTAAAATGTTTTTGTCTTATTTGGTTATTAATATTTTATTGTTATAAGGGTACTTTGGTCAAATTGCTATTTTTGTCTTATTGTCTTCTTTTACTTTTTGTCATAATTACTTTTTTTATTAAGGTTTACAAATCAAATTATTCTACAAAAAACAAATTTTTTTATAGATTTTTCTATAAAAAAAATTATAGATTTTTTTACAAAGCAGATTTTTACTCCCCGGTTTTAAACTTTTTTTATGCCCCGGTTTTAAAAAAAATTTACGCCCCGGTTTTAAACTTTTTAACGCCTCGGTTTTAAACTTTTTTACACCCCATTTTAAACTTTTTTTACGTCCCTATTTTAAACTTTTTTTACGCCCCGATTTTATAATTTTTTTACGCACCGGTTTTAAACTTATTATCATAGACATCAGAATCAACAACATCAATATCAACTCCAACCCGACCCGACCCGATTTCGAGTTTACAAAATTTCAGAATCTTAACAAACAAAACTCAACCAAAAATCAGGACTTATAGATGTCTAAGATAAGTTAATACTTATCATCATCGACCGAATATTAAAACCAACAACAAAAATCAAAACCATCGTGGATCTTGAAAAACCAAGGGTTGGCTCAAAGTTTTCAAAAGTCATGGCTACAAAGTGGGGTTGCAGGTCAAAACTACCCTCCACCATCCTTTCCATGCCACCGTCATCAATTGTCGAAAAAAATGTTTTCAACTATCACTGCCAAGAAAAAAAAATGTTTTCAACTATTACCGCATATGAAGAAAGTTCAAATTGCAGAAAGTTCAAAAAATGTATGGATCTCAACTACTTTTTCTCAATACAGATCAGAAGCTTATTCAAATAGACTTATGATACAAACTTCTTGCAACTGACATTTTTCAACGTGTTGACACATATCTTTATTTCAACACAACCAACTGAACAGAGCAAATCATAGAAACAACAGTTAGCTTCAGCACTCAACCCAGAAAGAACCAAAAACTCCTTGTAAACAAACCCATTTTAAGTAACCAAAGATCAGAACCAGCACTCCTGCAAAAATAACAAAAGGAAAGAACATAAAAACACAATTTCCAATAATATAAACTCAAAAATGGCAATTTACCGATGATATAGAATGTCAAGCCAGTTTCCATATACAATCAAACAATCAAAGGTTGAACCCGGAGATGCCGTCGTATTTGTACTCATCGGTACCACCAGGATGAAACAAAAATTTAGAACTAACCACATGGAACGACGACATATTTGTACTTATTGGCACCACCGGGATGAAACAAAAAGTCACCTCAGGTCGCCGGACCCCAACACCACCATCGGTGAAAGAGAGATAGGGTGAGAGTCACCAACCCCAAACACCACCATTGGTGAAAAGTCACCACCAAACCCCTCGCCGCCACCAACCCCAACGCCACCACCACCAGCACCGTCGCCTACCTCTGCCCCACACCACCACTACCAGTCACAAAACCACCACCCCCGTCATAGTTTCACCACACCATCACCCACCTCTACCCTACCCACCAACCCCCAACGTTGACACCAACCCCAACGCCACCACCACCAACTCCTTCACCCCCACCTCTTCCCCACACCATCGCTACCAGTCACAAAAACCACGACCCCCGTCATAGTTTCACCAAACCATCACCCACCTCTACCCACTACCACCACCTAGGGTTCTGGTAAGTGAGCAAGAGAGAAAGAGATAAGATTTTGTGATATGAGAGAGAGAGAAAATAGATCTGATTGTTGATTGTTTGTATTAGAGAGAGAGAGAGAAAGAGATCTAATATAATTGCATATATGTTAGTTTGGTTAAATTACAAAAATACCCCTCAATTATACTCACATGTTTAATGAGGTGCCCACTTCTGATTGGTTAATATTGGTTCCTACGGTTCTCGCAACTGCGGATGGTTTTCATTTGAACTGATCCCTATATATATGTGTGTGTGTGTATATATATATATATATATATATATATATAATTTTTAATAAAAAACCAAAAACTAAAAATATAAAAAACAGTTAAAAATATATATACTTATAAAATTAACTTAACATATTAAAATCCAAATTTTTAAAAGAATTTCAAATTGTAAAAAAAATTAGCCTTTTTTAATTGTTTTTTTTATATTTTTAGTTTTTGATTTTTTTATTAAAAATGCTTCTACAAGTATTTATAAGAAGTGAAGAATTTTTTTTAACAAATTAATTTTTAACATGTTAAGTTAAATTTTTAAGAGTGTTCCCTGATTCCCCACTTTTTTATTGTTCCTCAATAAACCTCACACTATATATATATATATATGGAGAATACCATTTTAAGGTTTCAATCTACATTACATGTTTTTTTTTATTTTTCGATTATCTCATTATAATCAAACAATTTGGCAAATGTAATGACCAAAAATACTTTACGATATACTAGAATAAATACCACTTTGTTATCGCATTGTATTCACAACTCTCACTCCTTCCTCCTTCAACATCATCATCGTTCACACATACGAACTTATGTGTACACGTGCTAAGCCTACATTTTTAGTCACAATACATTACTTGATTCTGATAGAGTATTATGTTGTTCTTTTTGTCGATTATAATCTGCTACTGACCTTTTCTTTTTCACATGCTATGTAGAATGGAACAACCAGCCATAACCTTGCTGAACAATTTGAATCTCAACCAAGATGCCTACACCATCCAAATCTGCATTGTTAGACTATGGACCCGACCTGCATTCAACAATATGGCCATCCTTAAGAGTTTGGTATTTTGCTTATTTGAATAACTTTATAGTCTATGTTTAGTAAATAAATTGGTTATTATCCAAATGGCTTCACAAGATATAAAGGAAACATTATTAACGCAAAATTAATTGCACAAACAATTTGTTTCGAAATCGTCTATGAAGTCCGTATGTTGGTTAACATGTAGTTACTTATATGAAATGTCTTTTGGCAAACGGGGCAAAGTTAAACATAAGGTACGCCAAGCATAGCCTATGCCAATTGCAGCATCCTTTCCATCATGCGTTGACCAGTTGTCGTGTTTATGTTCAATATCAAATGTTGGCGTATGGTGTGCCGAAAAAAGAAAAATTGAGTCTTGCCGAGTTTTTAATACCAAGTACTTTTGCATTGGTTCATGTCTGTAATATATTTATGCTAAAAAAGTATTCTTTTGGTGAATGCTGGGAAAACATAACTAAAGGTGACTCGAAGATTGATTTTTTTTTTGGTAAAAGAGTAAAACTCATGTAATCAAGAGTACAAAGATGCTTACAACTAAGGTGGTTAGGTTAGTTTCTACAAGTTATTAGTTATTCATTAGAAATATTTTTGAATTATAAAATCAATGATATAGTGTCTTAAATCTTTAGAATCAAATTGTGTTTATAGTTATGCTACCTAGAATTAATTTGATACATTCGGATAAAAAGATTGCTTTCGTATTTCAAATGAGGCAATTTCCATTAGCTATATATTTCGCGATGACAATCAACAAAAGCCAAAGATAATCACTATCTAGTGTTGGTTTGTACTTAAAACAACCCGTTTTCACTCATGGTCATTATACGCCGCTTTATCAAGAGTAAAAATTCAGAGATGGAGTCATTTCTTTAAATTCAGTGTAATTTAATAGTTACGTTAGTAATTGAACATTTCTTTCATTAAATATATTGTGTCAACAGTGTTAAATAATATATTTTATTGTGAGGTCACCCGTGTAGCACATGGGAACTTAACCTAGTCAATAATATATAAAGATTAAGAAAAAGAAATTGTTATAAATATTTTACCTGAAATATACATAATATATGGAGATTAAAAAACAAGATGTTTTAAAACTAAAATCATAAATTAATTTTAACTTTATAATTTATTACATTTAGAGTTTACGTTTTTACACATTTTTTATAATAATATAGTTTATATTTCCTCAACCTGTTTGATAAAAACCATAAGTTATAAATGTATAAGATTAAAATATTATTATATTCTTTAGCCATGTGATAATGATTATATAAAAGTTTATGATTTATATTTAATCCATGTAATACACGGTTTATAACACCTATAAATTAAATAAAATATATAGTTAATCAAGTTTTTTTTATATTTAACCCGTGTAACACACGAACTTGTACCATGTGACATTTTCTTCCTTAGTATAGGTCTTTTATTATTAAGTATTATTAATATAATAAAATAATTGATATTTTCTAATAGTTCTAATATTATTATTATTAATTAATATATAACATAAGGATATTTATCTAATTTGCATGGATCTAATCTAATTCTGATATTATTTTATTAATATATATAATATAAAATAAATTATTGATGAATATAGCTATAAAATGTTTGAGAATTAGCGAATATACACTTTTGAATTTAAATTAATTTATATAGTTACTAATTTCTATTTAACTTATGGTTACAATCTATTTACGATCAATCATATATATATATAAGCTATTTTTCATTATTGTAAGTAATATTTACATAGCGCCTTGAGTTTACATATATCAGCAGAATAAATTATGGGATGAGTTTAGTTTTTTTAGTTATTAACAATATAAATATATAATATAAAGTTATATATAATGGAATCCCTTGCACAATGTGGCAGGAATTGAGCTCCGATCGGTATCAGTTTGATTCGTTATGATATCATCATTCGGTATAACAACCTAAAAAAACAAATGGAATAAAATTCTTAAACATTAGTATAAAAATCTTATGGTAACTTAAAAAAATAAATTATACTTTTTTTTTTTGCATATAAAACAAAACATGATATCAAAGTGAAACTAATTAATGAAATATGTGCTCCAGCTAATATTAAGATTTAGGCGTACTAGCAGATTTATCATGTGTAGCTTTCCATTTCAAATTATTTATAATTCAAGTTGTCTACATATATATATATATATATATATATATATATATATATATTGATAAATAGCAATAATTATCTATGATATATTAGCATCTTAAATTGTGTTAATTTATTTTGATTTTCTTCAAATTTCAAAGAACTTGATATTTTTCTGATTATGGATGGTTTTAAGCAAATTTTTATGGTATTTATCATCTTTCTTTACATGAGATATTTTCTTTATTCAATATGTGTAACACACGGGTCCATAACCTAGTATTTAAATCAAACATTTAAGAATTATCTTGCATATTTGCTGCAAAACTTTATTCCTAAAAATACGGTTTCAACCTTCTTTTAAACATTTTATATTAATTATATAAGCATTTATATAAATTATACAAATAGAAGGTCAAGTGTTACTCCATATCAAAAGGTCAACACAAATACACCCAATAAGGCCTTGATGCAAGTTTTTAAAATTCTTATGTAGTGTCATACATTTATTAGAGATCATTGTTGGTAAGCACTATCGTACGCAATACGTGCCCAGAAACACTCAAGATAATTATATTTTTAACGAAGTTGGCAGTTTTTTAATTGTAAACAATTTATTTAAGCATAAGATTGATATATATTTTAATGTATGTGTAAGTTATGAATAAGTTTCAGATTTATACGAAAGAAGACAATCCAATGTATCGCCTTCTCATTTGACGAGTAGTATATGTTTGTTTTGATGATACCTCTAAATTTGAAACCGATAAATCTCAAAAAGGCGATGTTGTGCCACGTTAAAATATAGAGGTGAAATGGTGAATAAACCAAAAAACACATCAATTGGAACTTTCTACTTCTACTCTAAAAACTCGAGGATGAGTTATTTCTATGTGAGGGAGAATGATGAGGAATCGATAACTCAAACGGCTAACTTATATGCCGAAAGAAATGCGATAAAATAGACAAATAGTAAAGAAACGAGCTCATAAGTACCAAAAGAAATCATCACTAATCCTTTTTTAGTAATTTAGTCTTTATTTCATAAAATTTTATTTATTTATTTATATTAATTAAGTATAGAACGTTAGTTTTTTTTTTGACCTAATTTAATACATGGTTATACTCGTTTAGTGGCAAAGTAAAACCCGTTAATACACTTAAATAGTTAAATGTGAGGTCTTGAGTTGAAGTCTCACAACAAACAAAGAAATTCACCATTCAACAAATAAATAAATGTTTCTGAAACTTTTTATTCTGTCTTGTAAGGTAAGTGACAGTTCTATATACATGGCATGCCTCACGTTGTATGTAAAGTTTATTTATGAATGAGCTTGCATTTTATATTAATACGAACATCTTACTTTGAAGATGCATAAAGAAATGGTTTTGGAGGAGGAATTAAATATTGGATATAGGGTGTGGTCATGACACTTATGACCACCATGACCCTCCATGTTAGTGCCATGTAACCCACCTCTAATCCATCATCCAAAACCACTATCCTAAGGGTGTGGTCATGACCCAAACCACTAGCCCCTTATTTATTTTAATTTATCTTTGTCTAAAGAGAAAAAAGGAAATGATTTGTTGAAAAATGGAAAGGAGGACTATGCTTGCCATGGTTTAATCCATGCAAACCATGGTGGATCAATCAAGGAGGTGGTGTAGCCTTCTATTCATGTTTTTAGGTGACAAATCTTGTCCCAACCATGACCCCCACACCCTATAGGTGGTGGTCCATTGACAAAAATAAAACATTTAAATATCTGGATTTGAAAAAGAAAAACCTTAATTCAAATCTTACAGACAACGGGTTAAAAAAGAAATTTGTTGTTGAAAAAACATATATGGGATAACGTATAAGTTTAATTGTATTAATCTAATAATATTCTTTACTCTGAATTCAAGAAATACTAATTAATTAGAGTGATTCCTTCCCAAAAGATGTAATTGACGAAGTTTGAAGTCAGAACAAAAAACTAATAACTATTGGAAGTCAAACACATGTTATCTGGATAAAGTCATAACAAAAAACTAAGGGAAAATTACGAATTTGATGGTTGAGCAAGAGGGTTTTTAATTTTGTCATCCTCCTGCGTTTTTGCAAGTACTACTGAGCTTCAGAAGAGTCCGTATGTTATGTTGATGTGTCCATATCCCTAGAAGTTGACACGTCTCCAACATGTTTATGCTTCCTTGGAAGGACCTTTTCGGTGCGTTAGCCTGACTCATTAATTATTAATATTTTTTTTGAGTTTTTTTACTATTAAACAAATATATTTTACTAATATAATTTTAAAACTTTTATTAAAATTTTGTCAGGTATATATACCGGTGTCAAGAACGAAGAATATTGGACCTTTATTAAGATTGAAATGCCGTCACTAACTATTACTGTATATTATACAAACAATTGCGATGCAATTAATTGTGGTGATTCGTTTTGCGTCCACCGGAGAATATAACAAGCTCTTATTGAATTCGAGTCGGCATTTCTATGGTTTCTAGAACGTATAGGTTACTGGGAAAATATTGGACTCAGCGAGCCTGGCGCATTAGAATATGTTGGGAATGTTGTATGGCCTACGTGTGTTCGTCATGTTCGACGAAATTCTGGGGTTATCGTATTTATATTACTACAAAATCTAGTTCAAAACCGTTCACTCAAATGGGAAGAAGGAAACATTCAAGACAAAATTTCAATCTTAATAACGGTCCAATTTTAATAAAAGTTTTAAAATTTTAATAAAAGTTTTCAAATTATAATAAAAGTTTAAAATTATATTAGTAAAATATATTTGTTTAATAGTAAAAAAATTCAAAAAAATAAATAATTAATGAGTCAGACCGACGCACCGGAGTGGTCCTTCCAAGGACGCACCGGAATGGTCCTTCCAAGGACGCACCGGAATGGTCCTTCCAAGGACGCATAGACATGTGGGACACGTGTCGGACACGTGTCAGCTTTTAGGTACATGGACACATCAACATAACATGCGGACTCTTCCGAAGCTCAGTAATCCTTTCAAGGATGCAGGAGAGTGACAAAATTAAAAACCCTCTTGGTTAACCAACAATTTCGTAATTTTCTCAAAAACTAATAACCATTGTAAGTCAAACACATGTTATGTGGATTGGATGCAATCTTCGGGGCTTTTCTTTGGGTAACTTTATAGAAATTTAATTAAGTCTGTTAACTTTTTCAATTAAATCAATGAAAAATTTTTTTTCTCTCCAAGTTATTGAAATTTTATTTGTGGGGTCTAGTACTATATAATTATCAGGTTATCCGGATAATGTGTCAGGTTTCATTAATGGCATGGAGTTTCAATTTTTTTAAATATCACATTTTTATTCTAAAATTTATTAACAGGTTAGTTTTAAGTTTGAAAAAAAAATACTTTTTTTATGTTTAAATCATAAAATTATATATATTTGGTGTGTAAATTAAAAAAAAAAATAGTGAACAATTGTTATAACTGACATTTACTTTCATGAAATTCACAAATCAAATGAATATAAATAGCAAAAAAAAAAAAAAAAAAAAAAATTATAGACCCTGTGTTCAAGGAAAAACAGTAGTGCGTCACTTAAAAGCTATTTGATAATTGATATCTAGTCTCATGAAATTCGAAAATCGATTAACAAAACAAAATATTCAAGGGGAAGCTGGTAGCAAATACACCCTAATACAACAATATTAAAGTGGATCGGTGATTTTGATCCATCATCATGATGTGTACCACACACCCACATCCGAAACCCACGTCCGAGAAGACCCACGTACAAGACTCCTGTGCATGCATAGTTTCATTTTAGTTATTTCCCTTTTTGAAAGTGTTGGTTTAGTGGGTTTATCCCATTAGGTCCATGTTCTCTTTTAATTCGGTTTGTAATTTGTAAGCCTATAAAAAGGCATTTGTATTTAGTGTCTGGGTATGAATGAAAAATATTAAGTCTCAAATTCTCTCTAGATTTCATCTTGTTTCTCTCTATTTTCTGTGGAGCTTGACCCACTTTAACGGGTTATCTATCAAACCAAGTGGTACATAACATTTGGTATCAGAGCTGTCGTGATCCCCCTGGACCAATGGCTGCTCAAACTCTATCCGAAATCGAGTTCTATCAATGGATGAGTGAGTCCCTTGTGAGACTCGAATCTCAGTTGAAAATTGTCATCAACGAATTTCAATCCTTCCGAACCATGTGGGAAGCCCAATCTCCTACATTTCCACCACCCGTTTCCGCCACCGCACCACCCATATCACCCGCTTCCGCCGCAACACCACAACCTGCCTCAATACTACCACAACCAACCCTAAGTATCACACCACCACCAAAAACTAAGCCATCTCCGGAACTGTTTACACCACCAACTGTTAATGTCGTGGAACCACATCAGTGGTATCAGAGCCGCCGTGACCCCCCCGGACCCATGGCTGCTCACACTCTATCCGAAAACGAGTTTCTTCAATGGATGAATGAATCCTTGGCGAAACTCGTGTCTCAATTGCAAACCATTTCCGATGAGTTGCGATCTATCCGAACCGCATGGGAAACCCCACGAATCCAAACCCCAACACCACCAACAGTTGCCATCAAACCACCTTCATCAACCGTTGCCGCACCGCCATCCTTGTTAATCGCTTCCGTCACACCCCCACAAATTGCAACCGAACCACCACCAGAAACAAAACTATCTCCGGAACCATTTATTCCACCACCAAAACCTGCCACACCATTAGCAACACCACCACAAATCCTCACCACACCATCAACAGCAATTGCCGTTACAACCAAGATTATAATGAAGACTACGATTCCGGCAATGACTACACGGAACTCCTCAAGATCTATTCTGCCTAACAAAGCTTTGGAAGAAAGAACTTCGACAAATAATGTTCACACAAAAAAGGAACTTGCAACTATGTCGAAGGTCTCCGGTGGCATGAGGAGACGTGATTGGCGACCACAGTGGCGCTACGTTGAGACCACACAGTGGCGTTTCACTATGACTTCTCCAAACGCTTTGGGACGGACCGAGTGGCGTCCGCCGTGGTTTCCACCAAGTTGTAACCGGATTTTCGCCTTGCGGACAAGTCGAATTCGAGTGGGGTGAAATGATGTGTACCACACACCCACATCCGAAACCCACGTCCGAGAAGACCCACGTACAAGACTCCTGTGCATGCATAGTTTCATTTTAGTTATTTCCCTTTTTGAAAGTGTTGGTTTAGTGGGTTTATCCCATTAGGTCCATGTTCTCTTTTAATTCGGTTTGTAATTTGTAAGCCTATAAAAAGGCATTTGTATTTAGTGTCTGGGTATGAATGAAAAATATTAAGTCTCAAATTCTCTCTAGATTTCATCTTGTTTCTCTCTATTTTCTGTGGAGCTTGACCCACTTTAACGGGTTATCTATCAAACCAAGTGGTACATAACAAAAGCAATTTAGTGAGAGAATTCAAGACTAATATTTTTCATTCATAACCCTAAAACATCCAATGACTTACATTATAAATACTAAACTAAATAACTAACCACTATCCCACCATCTTGACCCACTATGTATAACTTAAAACATGCTTAATTAATAAATAAACTACCTACTAAAATAAACTGGATATTGGAACATGGAATGAGTTAGTGGGCACATAACATTCCCGCCCGGTTGAAAACGTCCTTGTCCTCAAGGACAAAAAATAAGGACTACGGTGGTCGCCACTCCATTCGGTTAGTGGCATTAGGAGCCGTCTCAATGGGGAGCCATGGTGGATGCCACTCGCGTCGCCCGACTTCACCTTTAAAAAGATAACAATTTTTTCCTTCACATTTGTATATTCTTTTCCTCAATTCTGCAAAGCTACTAACATGACATAAAAGCCCAATTTCTTCTTTTAAAATCCTCCAACATGCAAAGAGGCCCCACCCATGATTTTTTGATTCACCAAGATATACATCAAGAGTCAGTGAAGTAACTAATGGTGGGGATGCAAGAACCTGCTGTGGTTGTTGTGTAAGCGTAGGAAGTAGTGGTGCCCATTCCGGGGCTGGTTCCGGTGATGGGGCAATTTTTAGAGTTGGTTGTGATGATGTGGTGGCAGAAGTTGGTGGAGAGGTAGGAGATCTGGCTTTCCACGTGGTTCGGAGCGATTGAAACTCGTTGAGAAGGGTTTGCAACTGAGACTCGAGCTTCGCAAGGGATTCGTTCATCCATTGGTAGAACTCGGTTTCGGATAGAGTTTGAGCAGCCATGGGTCCAGGGGGATCACGACAGCTCTGATACCAATTGATACGAACCAAATCGTTAACCAATTGATCCAAAGAAAATAGATAAGAACTTGAGAGAATTTAGAGATTTTTGGAAGTGACTAATTCATTTCTTTTCATTCATACTAATCTTAAAACAAATAAGGCTTATATAGCATTACATACGAAATGGAAATGCAAAAGAAACCTAATGAACCACTACCCCACTACTTTGAAAACAAACAAAGGCATGCAAAATAATTAATGAAATAAGGAGAACATGCTGATAAAAGATGGAACGTGGAGGAGATCATGGGCACGTATCATTCCCGCGCCGTTCAAAACGTCCTTGTCCTCAAGGACGGAATAAAACTCCACGGTGGTCGCCATTCAAGCCTTCCAACGGCATTCGGAGCGCTAACAACGGCGCGCCACGGTGGCCGCCACTCGCGTCTCTCTAGCACGCATGTGACCCGTGTTGTCTCCATCCCTGTCGGCACTGAGTTCGTAATCTTCTTCAATTGAGTACGGAAAACTGTTGGTGTGGGTTTTTGAACGAGAGCGGGCGTAGTTGAGGGTGCTTGTTTTGGGGCAGTTTTCGGTTCCGGTGGTACGGGGTTCGGGACTGTTTTTGGTGCTTGCGGTGGTGTTTGTACCACTTGGTTTCGATTGATGATTGTCGGCTTTTAGAGTTAAAATAAGTTTTGATTTTAATATAAATGATATCCATATTATATATTATATATTATATATTATATATTATATATATATATTGTTAGTGATGGATGATGAATAGTAATTTTAATTTTATATTAATACATAGCTTTTATTATTTTTTATTTTTAATAACATAATTTTATTTTTTTTCTTTTTTAAAACCATATATTTCTTATGCCATTTTTTAACAATTATTTTTTATTTTCTTAGAACATATATTATCGATTAAGTTGATACTTATTTAATAATTTACACTTATAACTTTTTCTAAAAACTTAAGTACGTAGTTATCCTTGATTTTTTTCCCGGACATTCCGTTATAAGTTTTGTTAAAAATGAAATTGTACTTATAAAAAAATATTTATTTGGTATCATTAAACAGTACGATGAAAAACTAAAACGTTCTAATGGTTTGCCTTTTAAACAACATGTTTTATTTTCAAATTACGTTTGTTTTACATTATCATTTGCTCGGTTTCGCCGCAACGCGCGACAAAAAAAAAAAAAAAAACTAATAAGTATTAATGGACAGGGTTAAAATAAGTTTTGATTTTAATATAAATGATATCCATATAAGTATTAAAGGAAAATAAAAAAATAAGATAAAAAACAGCAACTTGATGACCTGATAATTACATAGTATTAAAATACTAAATTAAAGTTTAGTTGCTTTAGAAAGACAAATAAAAGTTTAAATGACTTAATTAAAATAGATGACAAACTCTATCATATTTATGTGGCATTTTCGCATTTTGTTTCAAGTGTTAATTTTCTAATTTTCTTATTATTTAATTTTTCAAGTGTTGATTATTGTAATAAACATATTAATTATCCCTCCACTTAGTGGCCTAGTGGTAGGAGGTTTAGATTTTTCAATGGAGACTCACGTTTAAATCTCACTTGTGTCATATGGGGTTGATTTAAGAAATGAAGGATTTGAACTAGACCTTGTATGAGGTTGTCAGTTCGATTACCGAGCTCACCCGGGTTTTCATCCCACCGTGTGTTAACCCAGAGAGTTCTGCTATATTTGTGGCACAACGACTGTCAAGTGGCAGCCGACGGTATGATTTTCCAGAGGAACGTTAAAAAAACACACTCTTAAACCATCATGGGCCTGGTTAAGACATTATATTCTGGCCGGATTGGGGCAATATGGGGCTCTCCGATTTGGAGAGTATGATAACCTTATACATGAAGTTCACCGTTTCGATATATATATATATATATATATATATATATAGTGGAGAGTTCAAATGAGAAGAATTTTTTTGCAAGAAGAAACAAGAACAAATTTCAACCAATAAGAATGCTTTATTTTACTTTATTTAATATAAGTATTTAATGTTACTATAAGGGTACATTGGTAAATCTACATAGGTCATTAATTTGTAGTCTTCCTCTTTAATAGCTAGTACATTAAATTTTTTGTAACTTATCTTCAAAATATATATTTTTTTAAAAAAAATAAAATAAAATAATTTAAAGTGTAGGATAAATTAGAAGTTGTGTAAGATAAATTTCAACGTGTAAGATGAATTTTGAAATATGTAGGACAACTTTTTGATATGTGTAGGCAAAAAAGTTAGTGTGGAGGATAATAGTCTTTATGACTAATTAATTAGTCAAAAATGATAATAAATGAGATACATGAAAAACTATTTAATGTTTTACAAAATTACCCTTTGTTCTTTTTCTTCTCAATTAATTTTTCTTCTCAAATGAACCTTCCTATATATATATATATATATATATATATATATATATATATATATATATATATATATATATATATATATATAGGGGGCTGCTAGAATGAAAACCACCCCGAGTTGTAAGAACCGCGAGAACTACACCCCACGGAGCGCCGTTCGCCATGATTTTTTTTACAAGTAGATGTGTGTATTATAAACACAGCCGTAAAAAATCATGGCGAACGGCGCTCCGTGGGGTGTAGTTTTTTACACCACAAGTTTGGTGTTTTTAATTTTTTTTCTTTTTTCTTTTTTTTTTTCACCAAACTTGTGGTGTAAAAAACTACACCCCACGGAGCGCCGTTCGCCATGATTTTTTACGGCTGTGTTTATAATATACACATCTACTTGTAAAAAAAAATCATGGCGAACGGCGCTCCGTGGGGTGTAGTTCTCGCGGTTCTTACAACTCGAGATGGTTTTCATTCTAGCGGCTCCCTATATATATATATGTATATATATATAGATATAGATATAGATATATAGATATATATATAGAGAGAGAGAGGGAGAGAAAGGGGGGTTCTAGAGTGAACACTAGTTTATTTACGAACTAAGTGAACAAATCCTGCCCATTGATTTATACGCGTGCATGACCAGGATTTCGTCATCAAATCGTAAAATACACTAGTGTATTTCATCATCAAATCTGGTCACTAATTTACACACGTGTATGACAAGGATTAGTTTGCTCAGTTCACAAATATACTAGTGTTACATCATGAACCTAATCCTATATACATATATATATATATAGGGTCGGGATTTGGAGAAAACGGTAGAAAGTGTGAGAACGGTGAGAACGCTTATCGATCGTCCGATTAAAACAATCTATGGACTAGATTGGCGCGGTGGCGTTTTCGTAAATAACATCAATTTTCTTACGTGGACGCGCCTCATTAAGGGTAAAAGCGTCTTTACACCTCTATACCAAAACGCCATACTGATGAATACAACGCCATTACGGACCAAAACACATCGCTGTATAAACAAAAAACATCCCAGACATAAAAACACACCCCCAGAACCTGAAACGCCATATTTTCTACTATATACCATTCAACTTACAAACGCCAAAATCCCCAAAACATCAAACACAACTACTCAAAAAACGCCATATTTTCTACGGTTCTCTCAGTCACACTATTTCCTCAGTAAAACGCCAAAAATGCCAAATATCGTTTCTTGTATATTCATATATTGTTCTACGCCAAAGTTTCGGATAATGCATTCTTCCCTGAGGTGCTGTGACTCAAATAACATTTTGCTGCATGAGATGGACAAATCATAAACAAAAAAATGCTGGGGTCAGACTTATGTCATTTTCTGAGTTTTGTTCTTGATGAATCTTTGGATGGCATGAAAAGACGAATGACACTAATGAGTTGTTTGAAGATACATATTCAAACAAAAAACTCATGTCATTTTGCCTTTCCAAACGACCACAAAAACACAAGCATGGCTAAGCCAAACCACCAGCGAACATGATTCAAAAGAAGAAAAAGACTGATGACAGTGAAGATTTGGAAGATGAATGGGTTTTATTTTTATTTTTTAATTTTCTTTTTCTTTTTCTGTAGTTTGCTATGTAATTTTCAACTTAGAAATTAAAAATACATCATGTTAATAAAACGCCAAAACAGTCATAATGCATATGAAACGCCATAAATGGAGTAAAACGCCAAAAACTCCCAATCTATAATGAAAGTAATTTGCATAAGTATTAATTAATAAAAACTAAAAATGGAAAAACGCCAAAAACTACTTAAACCCATTCAAAAACGTCAAACTAGACAGTAACTAAAAAGACAACTACTTTATTAATATGATATATCATAAAAAAAATCCCGCCTAAACCACGCGCCAAAAACATCCTATAAGAGAGACGTCTCTACACAATCAACTTATCACAACCCCAGAAACAAACACCATATTTCCTAGAAAGCATTCACTTTAAAAAAACGCCAAAAAATAAATAGTTAAAAAAGCTACAGATGCAGAACCTCGATTCTGCTATATTGAGTATTGATCTGAATGAAGTTTCACTGAATGGATTCTTCTCTGAGTTGGGTATCCCTATAATCTTTTGCTGAATGAGATGGACAAATTGTTGGGATTGAACCCTATCAGAGGAACAGATAATCAAAGCCAAAATTGGATCAGGGCAGTGGATCTAGAATAAGCAGATGTTATGCTTTAAATCTCTCCCCTTGAAAGTGGTTTCAACATCTGCTGACCTCCAAACTACTGATCTTTACAATCTGCTGACCAACAACTGTTGCCCAAGTTAAAGACTGATGGAAGACCAAAACTCTGCTGTTCAATCTACTGCTATGGATCAAGCTCTGCTGATCATGACAAGTACTACTGGGTTCACATCAGTGGAAGGATGCAGCAGTAGTTTAAGTTACTTTATGAATTGTATTGTAATAACAGTTGTTAGCATAACAGAGTTTGTATAGGTCAGATGTTAGAGTTTATTAGGAGGTTAGATGTCACTTTCATGGTGACGTCAGCTTAGATGCTTCAGTGGTTTGCTTGTGCCTATAAATAGAACAGTGCTTTGTACTGTTTTATTAGCTCTTCACCATCTTTCTCCTGCACGAACAAACCATTGTGAGCTCAGGCTGAGGGGGAGTTTGTAAGCATACATGCAATTGTAATCAGTGTTTGAAATAAATTTAAACATTCGGTTCTTTGATGAAAATGTATGTTGAAAGCATTTCTCCTGTTTGATTGTGTGCAAAGTTTGTTATCATTTATATTCTGCTGGATTTCTCATTCATTGTTCATCTTAATTCAAACATAAAACACAATCAATCCAAAATCAGATCCTAACAATTGGTATCAGAGCCCGGACAATCAAATTTGATTTAACAATCATTTTGACATAAATAGTTCAGCTCGTAATCGTTGATACTGATAGTTTGTTCATTTTGTTGAAAAACAGAGTAAGGTTTAATCACCATCAAAGTTGATTAATCAGTGCCTGTAAAACAACCAGGATGATGTCACAATCACAAGATGATAAAAATAACATTGTCTCTTTGTTTAAACCACCCATGCTTAAACGTAATGAATACAACATCTAGGAGAGAAGGATGGGTCACATCCTTGCTCAACAGAATACTGGATGTTGGAGTTCTGTTGTTTTTGGTCCACATGTTCCCATGGTGCCAAGTGCTGAGGATGCAAAGAAGTTCGTACCAAAATTATCTGAAAATTATACTGAAACTGATTTTCAAAAGTTCGAACTCGATGGCAAAGCATTTAGCATCATTGCATCTGCATTACCCAATGAAATCTATGCTGGGCTGTTACATTGTAGCAGTGCCAAAGAGCTATGGGATGCACTGAAGGAACAGTTTGGGGGGACGGAAGAGGTTATCGAAAATAACAGGGAAATTCTGAATCAGCAGTATGAAACATTTTGTCACATCAAGGGTGAATCATTGACCTAACAGTTTGAACGATTTAGTTATCTCATTAGTGAACTAAGGCTTGTTAAAGTTACATTTCCTAACTCAACACAAAATAGCAGGTTCCTTAGATCACTACCTGAAAAATGGGACACAATTGCTTTTGTGACTAGAAATTCAGCTAAGTTCAAAGATCTGACCCTGACCCAACTTCATGGCAGACTCCTGACCTATGAAAGGGGGTTGAACCAGAAAAAGAAGTTGCAAGAGTCTGGCAAAGTTGCTGATGATTATTCATTTGGCAACACCGCTCTGTTTGGTCAGGAAGAATCTGGTAGCAGTAGTAAGGATTAGAGTTATGATCATTTTATTGACATAACTGCTGGTGGAAATTTTAACAACTCTGATTCTCACTCTGCAAATTATGCTTT
This sequence comes from Helianthus annuus, assembly GCF_002127325.2. Taxonomy (NCBI): domain Eukaryota; kingdom Viridiplantae; phylum Streptophyta; class Magnoliopsida; order Asterales; family Asteraceae; genus Helianthus; species Helianthus annuus. The sequence goes on along the minus strand of NC_035445.2, from coordinate 147,465,949 downwards.
TACTGCAAATTGTGAAAACCAGATGTCAGATAACTTGTGTTTTGAACTCAATGATTTGCAACACTTTGATCCCACTGACTTAGAAGAGATGGACATTTTGCATCAATTGGCTTTGCTTAGTGTTAGAACAAGCAAATTCTATAAAAGAACAGGGAGAAAATTCCAAGGGCTACATGGGATTTTAAAGGTGGGGTTGGATAAGTCAAAAATTAAGTGCTACAAGTGCAATAGGTTAGGTCATACGAGTCATCGGTCCGGGGAAAGAAAAGGACTGCCTTTGAAAAAAGAAAAAAAGGAACTCGCTTAACTCGCTAGATTTTGCTAAGGAATGCAGGAGTCAAACCACTGGACCAATAATAACTCATCCTAGCTCAAATCCTAGACCACAACAACAAAGCACTGTGCATTATACCCGATATACCCCTGCAGCACATGTTAACACTGCTCATTATGTTGCAACCCATGTGCCTGTGCATTATGTTCAAACCACTGTTCCACAAATTCAGTATGTTCAAGCCCCTGTCCCTTAGGCACAAGTGCAACCTGTTGCACCTCAACAAGCTGCTTCAACAGTGGTACAACCAGATCATCAAAGCTTTTTCACCCAAGGCTTTGTTGACTGGAGTAGCATGCCTGATGAGATTGGTGATGAAAATTTTGCACTCTATGCTTCTAATGAGACTTTTAATGATGAATCTTGTTTGATGGCATTAGAGTCAATACCAGAAGGGGTAGAATCTGAAGGTGAACAGCTAAGTGCTGAAACAGTGGATGAAGTTGCTGAAGCAGTGGTTACTGCAGTTGCTGCTGAACTACTGCTGGGAGAAAATTCAGAAACCCTGATTGAACCACTGTCTGACCCCTGGTCCAAAGAAGACAAAGAGAAAGAGGAAGAGAAGAAAGCATGTGAGAAAGAAACCCTGATTGAACCACTGTCTGACCCCTGGTCCAAAGAAGACAAAGAGAAAGAGGAAGAGAAGAAAGCATGTGAGAAAGAAGTTAGAGCTGATGAAAAAGGTGATCATCAATGTGATTGTGGCATGATGGCTGCTGCTAAGGTATCACCTCAAGTTCTTGAAAAACTGTGTTCAGACAAATGTATTATTGCATTTGCTAACATTAAAGAGGTAAATGAAAACCTTAGGGATAAAGTCTTATCTGATGAAGTCAAATTTGAAAAGTCATTGAAAGAACTTAAAAAAAATTGGCAGAAAAAGACAAAGAAATCAGCAGTCTCAAAGAAGAGCAAAGCATAACCAAGACTCAACTCCAAACTATGGTAGAAAAATACCAAGTTTGTAAAAAGGAGTTGGAATCCACCCAAATCACTTGTGAAAAATGGGTGGAATCTTGCAAAGGTTATGAGGTCATGCTTGAAAAACAAATTAAGAGCAATGTAAAATTTGGTGTTGGTTTAGAAAACATGATGAAATTGAAAACAATGCTTCTAAAGAATCTGTTCAAACCATTGTTGAAGTTATTCCCACAAACAAGGATGGCCAAGAGGTTAAAATAACTGACAAACTTGGTAACAAGATTACTCTGGAAGGATCTGTGGGATCCTCAACCTTTGAGGAGATTGAAAAATATAAATTCAAACCCACATGGTCTGATGAGTGTGACATCCTTGAAAACTTCAAACCAATGGATTTCACAACCACTGATGGTGTAAACGCTCCAAAAGCAAAAGTCATTCCTATCAAAGATATCCCAACAGTGGTTCAAAACTCTGTTGCTAAGGAATCTGAGAAAAGGAAGAAAAGAGAAAAGATTAAAAACTTGTTTTGTGATTTTTGTGAAAAGAGGAATCATCTAACAAAAGACTGTTTTCATCTAAAAGCATATGATGTAAACAAAACAAGTGTCATTGTACCTGCTGAAAGCTGCACTATGTGTGGTAAAAATAACCACAAAACTAAGGAATGTGTGTATCTCAAAAACTTTGATGAGAAAAAGAACGAGTACACTGCAAAAACATCCTTAAGTTCATCAGTGTCATCTGTCAAATTCACCAAGAAACAACCACTGTTTGTGCCTGTCCAAACAGCTATCACAAAACAGCTAAACCAAACATCTGTCCAAAGAGATGTTCAGGTGACAGATGCACCCCTGCAAATCAATTCAAAAAGGGTAAGGGACAACCATCATACCAAAGGATCCCACATGTTTATGAGGCTTACAAAAGGCCTTCTAAACCAAGAGTGAACAGGCATCCTTTTGGTTATCAACAAGTGATTGGCCAAGACCCCCAACAGTGGTTAGAGAAAAACATTCCCAAAAATGTTCAAACCCCTGAGCTAACCACTGTCCATGCATTTGCAACCGTCCCAGACACTGTTGAGACCCCATCCAAAGCCTTATTGGCTTTGGAGACCTTAATGAAGTAATCATTTTACTTCATGTGCAGGGAGCTTCTGCATGCTTAGATAGTCTTTGGTATGTAGATAATGGAGGCTCCAGACACATGACAGGATATAAATCCCTTCTTCAAGATTTCAAAACTCATGGAGGGGGTGATATATCCTTTGGAAATAATAGTAAATGGAAAGTTCTGGGGTCTGGTACAGTAAAATCTGGTAATGTAAAATTTGAAAATGTCAATCTTATAGACAATCTAAAATTCAACCTCCTGAGTGTGTCACAAATGAGTGATAAGGGGTATGGCTCATTCTTCATAAAGGATTGTTGTAGGATTGTTGGACCAGAAATGGTTGATAAGATTGAAGCAATAATAAAAAATGGTACAACCAAACTTGTTGCTCAAAGAAGTGGCAATGTTTATGTTGTTGATATGTCAAAAGAGTGCCCCAGAGCTGATGCCTGTCTGTTCTCTGCTGCATCAAACAAAGAGACAAAACTATGGCACATAAGATTGGGGCACACAAATCTTAAGACAATCACTGCCATTTCAAAACAGGGGTTAGTAAGAGGTTTACCTCAAAAACTGTTCACCTGTCCTGAGCATTGTGTTTCCTGCCTAAAAGGAAAAAAGCATAAAAGCTCCTACAAATCCATTGATGAGTCCAAAACAACCAAATGTTTGCAAATGCTTCATATGGATTTGTTTGGTCCAGTTAAAGTCATGAGTCTTAAGAAAAAGAGATATTGTTTGGTTATTGTTGATGACTTTTCTAGGTTTACGTGGACTTTCTTTTTACACTCAAAAGATGAGACTGCAGGCATTCTGCAAGACTTTGTGAAATAGGTTGAAAAGCAGTTTGACCTTACAGTAAAAATCTTCAGAAATGACAATGGCACAGAGTTCAGGAACAAGGAGTTGGATGATTTCTGTGTGTCAAAAGGAATTGTAAGGCAATACGGCATTCCAAGAACACTAGAACAAAATGGGGTTGTTGAAAGAAAGAACAGAACATTGATTGAGGCTGCCAGAACCATGCTTGCTGATTCAGGTTTGCCATTAACTTTTTGGACAGAGGCAGTAAACACTGCTTGCTATGTCCAAAACAGAGTTTTAATCAACCCGAGGCATCAAAAGACTGCCTATGAACTGCTGTATAAAATAAAGCCATTGATTTCATATTTCAAAGTTTTTGGTTGCCCATGCTTCATTTTAAACTTAGAAGATTCTATCTCTAAGTTTGCAGCCAAAATTGATTGTAGTTATCATCTGGGATACCCAACCACTTCTAAGGCCTACAAAGTGTTTAACACAAGGACCAAAACAGTGGAAGAGACTTTGAATGTAAAGTTCAATGAACTTTCATCACTGAAAATCCCAGCAAATCCTACAGATTTGTTTGATCTTGATAAATTCACTTTTGAAAATACTGCTGTCAAGACTAACAGTGCAGGTCCATCAGAGAATTCATCACCAGACTATGGGTATGAGATCATCATTCCTCAACAAAAGTCTGCCACAATGGGAAGAGCAGCAGGTGTTCAAAACCGTTGTCAAAGCTCAACCACTGCTACCTTAACAGTTGTTGACCAAAGTAGCCCTTTAACCCCTACTTCCACATCATCAAACACTGCTGATAAAAGTCCTCAAATAGTGGATCAAAGTCAACATGTGTCCTCACCATTACCTCATATTCCACCACCTTTTGAAGCCACTGCTGTATCATCAAAGTCACCAGCAGTGGCTAGCTCAGATGATTCACATCTGCAGCCTTCACCACTTAATGCCATCATTCCATACCAAGGAGAGTTAATCTTCTTGAAATCTCATCCACCAGACCAAATTATTGGCAACATCAATGAAGGGGTGCTCACAAGAAGTCAATCCCAAAACATTTGTCTTTTTGCTGGTTTTCTATCTCTCCATCAGCCAGTCAAATACTAAGAGGCACTGAAAGACAATAGCTGGGTAGAAGCCATGCAAGAGGAGCTCCAACAGTTCAAAAGACAACAAGTATGAGAGCCTGTACCACTACCAGAGGGTGTAAGTCCTATTGGTACAAAGTGGGTCTTCAAAAACAAAACTGATGAAAGGGGCATTGTTGTCAAGAATAAAGCCAGGCATTGACTATGATGAAACATTTGCCCCTGTAGCAAGATTTGAAGCTATCAGATTATTTCTGGCCTTTGCTGTCAACCACAACATCAAGGTGTATCAAATGGACATTAAATGTGCATTCCTCTATGGTAAGATTCAAGAAGAGGTTTATGTCTGTCAACCTCCAAGCTTTGAGGATCCATTTAATCCAGATCATTTCTACAAGCTAAATAAAGCTTTGTATGGCCTGAAACAAGCACCAAGAGCCTGGTATGAAACTCTTTCCACCTTTCTACTCTCCATCGGTTTCACTAGAGGAAGAATTGATAAAACACTGTTTTTAAAATGGAGAGGGAAGGAATTGATGATTGTCCAAATTTATGTGGATGACATCATTTTTGGAAGCACATGTAACAAAATGTGTAAAGAGTTTAGGCAACTCATGACAGTTGAGTTTGAAATGAGTGCAATGGGTGAACTCCGGTGTTTTCTCGGTCTCCAAGTAAGACAACTGCAAAATGGCACTTTTATCCATCAAGGAAAATATGCCAAAGAACTGTTAAAGAAATTTGATATGGATGATTGTAAGCCATGCAGTACACCCATCGCAACCAATAAATTAGTCATGTCTGATGAGAAGGATGATTTGGTTGATCAAACCTTATATAGAAGCATGATTGGGTCTTTATTGTACATAACTGCATCTAGACTAGACATCATGTTTGCAACATGTGTCTGTGCAAGATCCCAATCAGCCCCTAGAAAGTCAAACCTTATTGCTGTAAAAAGGATATTCAGATACCTCAAAGGTGCTCCCACACTTGGTATCTGGTATCCAACTGATGGTAAAATTGAGCTTTCAGGTTTCTCAGATAGTGACTTTGCTGGATGTGATAAGACAAGGAAGTCCACTTCAGGAGGGTGCCAATTCCTAGGCAATTGCTTAGTGTCTTGGCAAAGCAAAAAGCAAGGAGCTGTTTCCACATCCACTGCTGAGGCAGAATACATAGCTGCTGCAAGCTGTACAGCCCAACTGCTTTGGCTTCAAAATCAGTTGCTGGATTTTGGTATCACTGCCTTGAAGACACCACTCATGTTGGACAGCCAGGCAGCATAAAATATCATCAAAAATCCAGTCTCTCATTCAACCACCAAACACATTGACATCAGACATCACTTTGTGAGGGATTGCTATGAAAAAGGTTTGATTTCTCTGCATCATGTTCCAACTAAGGATCAACTGGCAGATGTGCTAACCAAAGCATTAGACACATCCACCTTTGAAAGCTTGATCTCTAGGATTGGCATGCTAAACATGGAATAACAGGCAAAATCCTGTTTTTCTATGAATAAAAGCATTAAAATGTTTTCAGAAAATCAAAACTCCATCCTTAAAAATAGCTAAAAATGAATTTTTCATTAAATCCTTAAAAGTCTGCCATAACCACTGATGAGTTAAAAAGTCTGTTCTACTTCAAAGTCTGTCCACTGCTGAAAGTCATCCCCTGTTCTCTCATTCTCTTGATAAGCACTGTTGTTCAAAATCAGTGTTGTATCCACTGATGAGTTATCTACTGATAGTAAAAATCATCCACTGCTTCCATCTGTTACCGTTGCAACCACTGCCTTCATCAGTAGTTTTCATAAAAGTATTGTCCTTCATTTCATCAGGGGATGGCACGTGGACAGTAGATAGTGGTCAGACCTTTTGTATCCGCTGCCACGTCAGCATTCACTTTTTCTCCATAAAACTCCTTTTCAAACCCCAAACAGGGTTTTACTGTCGAATTGAATTCAAAAAAATTCTCTTCTCAAAGCAGTTTTCATCACATTTCCTCAAATTCCTTCACAATTTTCTTCGACCGTCTTCTCCAAAATGACTAAATCGAAGTCTTCCGCAAAATCCACTTCAAAATCATCTTCCAAAGAGGCCTCTCAAAAGGCTAAACCCACCGAAATTCCACATAAACCTTCTCACAACCTTCTGGGTCTTCTCACAAAACCCGGTACCACTGATGCTTTCGACTCCATCATCGATATGATGTCTGCTTCAAAGTACAAAACTTTGTTGATAGCAGATGCACCGATTTACTTGGCAACCCAAAGAGAGTTTTGGAAAAATGCAACCCTTGACAAACAAGGAGAAGCTGTTATAGCCATAAACTCTTCTCTAAAGGGTAAAGCTGTCAAAATCACACCACAATCCATCTCGGAAGTCTTTCAGCTCGATGATCAACAAGGTAAAACATTTTTCCCTAAAAACGAGTTAAAAATTGACTTTCTTGAAAGAGGGTATGCAGACACAATGATGAAGAGGGATCCCTTACAAAAAGGTTTCTTCCCTCCTGCAACAAGATTTCTATTTCATACCCTCCTAATGTGTGTTTCAAACAAAACCACTGCTTTTAATGAAATACCATTAAAGATTCAAAATCTGCGATATGCTATTCTTCAAGAAGAAAATTTTAATTATTCCCAGGAAATCTTTAATGATTTGGTTAAAAATGTTGAAACTAAGTCATTCTTACTGTTTCCAAGATTTCTAAGTTATTATTTTGAAAAGAAACTTGGTAAGGATGATACTTCTGCAATAAAACAAGGTGACTCTTTTCAACTGCACAGCTTAACTGCTGAAACTTTTACAAGAATGTCAACACCTTGCAAAACACAAGCAGAGGTGCCTGAGCAGAATTTAGCAGCTACCACCGCTCGTCAGGTATCTGCTACTGAGCCCACTGCTCAAGGTGATCAAAGCAGCAAAACAACTGCTTTGATACCCACACCTTCAATCCAAAAAAAGCCAAAACAAAAGAAAATCCAAAAACCCCCTAAACCCATCAAAAAGGCAACTCTGGAGGATTAGATACCAGAGCAACTGCCTGTGACAACACAAAAGTCACAAGAAACCACTGCTGCTACTTCCTCACAGCAGTTGGTAGAAATATCTTAAACCATGGCTGAAACTCCTCTTGTTTCTTCTAAAAAAGAACAGGTTGTATAAATAGGGACTCCACAATATGATGCTCTGGAATTACTTGCTTCCAGCCCAATTCCCGGGGCAAATTCTCTTTCTACATCCAACCTCACATCCACATTTCCACCAAATACAAAGATTTTGTTGGATGCAATTGATTTGAACCAGGCATAAACCAGTCCTTCTCAATCACGTGTCCATGAGAATATGCCTCAACAAATGACTGGGCCTGATGTATCAATCTTTGCTAACCCACCAACACAACCTGAGGAGGTTACACCCCTTGAGTTACAAGTAACTCTTGGTGGTAATCCAAGTGAAGCAGCCACTACAAGTGTTGAACCCACTGGTTTACATTTGGATAGTGGTTACATCAATAAGACTTCCTTGGAGGCAATTCCTTCTATAGCACCTCTGATATCCACTAGTGAGTTTGTTTTGACCACTGATACCATCAAAAGGTTATCAAGTGCTGAAGGAAGAAGACCCTAATACCAAGAAAAAGGGGCATCAGTGGATAATGCTTGGAGTACACTCCCTGCATCAACCACTGATACAACCACTGTTAGTGGGAAATCAAATGATCCCATTAAATTGGGTGATGGTTTAAAGTATCTAGAATTGACAGACAGAGTTGAAAAACTGGATACATCTGTTGTAGAAATCAAAGCAATGCTGCAACAGTTGTTGAAAGTACCAAAGATGCAACCCACTATTGTTCCACCTCAAGCACCTGCTTAACCACAAGCATCTGCTGCAAATGAGTTATGGAGCTTATTTTAACCTTTTCTCCAACAACAAAAACAAATGGCTGATCAGCAACATGCTAAACATGTACAAGAGCTGAGAAACATGCTGGAGTCCAGGTTTAGAAACACTCAGGCTGATATCAAGGCAATAAAGGCCCATATTTTGAACACCACTGGAACTGCTCCTCCCACTGTTCTCTTCATCGATCAACTGCCCCCAGATAATGCCAAAAAGGGGGAGAAAATCAAGGAGTGGAAGAAGAAGGGTTTAGATGATGGTCTGTATGTTGAACCTGAAAAGGATGCTATTACCAGAAAATCCCCTTGCCAGATGGTAGTAAAAAGGTTGATGTTACCCAAAATGCACTTAATGAAGCTGTAGCAAGTGTAAAAAGGAACAGAGCGGCAAAGGATATGTCAAGGTGAAAAGGATGCTATAACCAGAAAAATCCCCTTGCCAGATGGTAGTAAAAAGGTTGATGTTACCCAAAATGCACTTGATGAATCTGTAGCAAGTGTAAAAAGGGACAGAGCGACAAAGGATATGTCAAGGTGGAATGAGGAGAAAAGAGCTTACATGGAGCTGAATGCGCATGGTTGTTCTGAATCAGAGGATGTTCAAAATCATGTGCCAAAAAGAAATCCCATTAGAAAAGTGAGGGAACCCAAATCCATACCATCCAGACCCACAAAGCATATTCCAAAACCACCATCCAAAAGCCCCCAACATTAAACTTCCACCCAAACAGTTGTTGTAACACCTGCTGTGTCAAGAGTTGTTGATACTTCAGTGGTTTCAACAACTGTCAGCCAAACACCTGCCATCACTTCAACACACACCACTACAACACACACCACTACAACACACACCACTACCTTACCACCAAAAATCACTTCACCGCCAAAAATAGCCAATCCCTCATCACCTCTTGCCAAAAAGCAGAAGACACCAGATGTTACAACATCTGTTGTAATGACAACAGTGGTTGAAACACCAGTTGTTTCAACAACTGTTAGTCAATCACAAACCACTGCCACTAAAATCACCACCACTGCTCCACCTAAAACATCATCAACCTCTCCTCAACAAAAAAAGGAGAAGGTTAATTTTGAAAGATGATGACATTTCACCACCACCAACATCTTCAAAACCTCTGTCACTTGTCACAATTCCAAATCCCATTCCTCTCTCTTCAGCTGAAATTCAAAAGCCATTACCTCCTGCAGGTGTTCAATTTCCTCTGGAACTTATAGCAGTTAGAGAAGAAATCAAATCTTTCTATTATGAGGATGACCCTGCTAAAAGGAGTTTGCCATCAGTTGAAGGATATCTCAGGCCTAACAATATTGAAGAATATTTGAAAATCAAGGCTAAGCAAGCTGAGGATATCTCAAAAAGAAATACACAAGGGAAATCTGATGGAGAAATTCAGCAGAACTATCAGTTTCTACTTACACAAGTTAGATCTTTGGAGCAATTTGCAAAAAATGTATGTCAACAAATATCAGAAAGGGCAGATGAGACCTTGAGAAAAGACTACATTGATAACATCATGACTTACAAGAAATACAAAGGAAAGAAATACATGTATAAAGACTGGACCATTCCTGAGCTTGAAAGTGAAGCAGCCAGGATTCAAGAAATGATAAAAAAATAAGGTCCAACATACTCCTCCTGAAAAAAATTCAAAAAGAATCTACCTGACAAGGCTTTAGAGTTGAAGAGAATGAAAGAGGAGCTGATAGCAGCTGACTATGGGTCAAAGAATTCAGTGTCAAAGTGGAGAGAAGATAGGGTCAGGGCCACCTACAAAAGGTTGGAGGAACTAAGAAAGAAGGATCCAAAAGTTCCACAAAAACCTGACTATTCCAAAGCAGAGGTCTCAACAAGACCACCAAAGCTGCAAGTAAAAAGAGCCACTGCTCCAGCTGGTGCTGCCATCTATAAAAGAAAGGACCAAAATCAGTTGGATACTAAAACAATCCAAGAGTTAATGGCTGGTGATGTCCTTGTAAAAGAGGGCATTAAGAAGATGATTGAAGAAACTCTTGAATTGAATCAAACTGCAAGTATTGCTCAGTCAGTCATGAATAGGCCTGCATCACCAAACACCTCATCCAATAAAAATCTCCCAAAAAACCCACCAGACTCAAAGGTACTAAAGTGGAAAACTGACAAACAGACCCATGTACTGACATTGATCAAGTCTAGTGGAGAAGTGAAGAAAATAACAAGGGAACAAGCTCTTGGCCTGAGTCTTGAAGATCTGCAGGATCTCCTTGATCTTCCACTTAGCAGGGATGATGATGACACATATGCCTTAGCCTTTGAGTTACAACTCAAAGGGCAAATAAGGGAACTGTTGATGAGGTAATAAAGATCTACCAATAATGAAGAGTTTTGGCATTATCTGTTCCAGGGGGAGATTGTTGGGATTGAACCCTATCAGAGGAACAGATAATCAAAGCCAAAACTGGATCAGGGCAGTGGATCCAGAATAAGCAGATGTTATGCTTTAAATCTCTCCCCTTGAAAGTGGTTTCAACATCTGCTGACCTCCAAATTACTGATCTTTACAATCTGCTGACCAACAACTGCTGCCTAAGTTAAAGACCGATGGAAGACCAAAACTCTGCTGTTCAATCTACTGATATGGGTCAAGCTCTGCTGATCATGACAAGTACTGCTGGGTTCACATAAGTGGAAGGATGCAGCAGTAGTTTTAGTTACTTTATGAATTGTATTGTAATAACAGTTGTTAGCATAGCAGAGTTTGTATAGGTCAGATGTTAGAGTTTGTTAGTGTCACACCCCGATTTCCACGTGTCTCACCGGTGGGCCCGGTGAGGGATTACCGTGACGATGTTGGCAACAATATAGTCAAACCACACAATTATATAATGCACAACGGAAGCTTAAGATAAATATATAAACTTCAACCTCTGGTTGTAATATCAAATGTATTACAGAAGTTGAATATATCCACAGCGGATCAAAAAGTAATAAATATTGTTCATTCAGATGCAGCATCGAGTTTGCGAGACTATGTACGATGCTTAGGACGCCTATACCAGCCAATTTCGTATAGTACCTACACTTAATCTTTTTGGGGAAAATACGTCAGTTTACACTGGTAAATATATTTAACTGACACATTTGAAAATGTTTGTTAAAATTGATTTGAATGCACAAGGCACAAACTCTTTTATAACTTGGGAAAATTATTAAAATCTTGTGAACGTTTTACATGTTCTTTTATGCGTTCAGTAGCCCGGGTCGTGCCGGGTTAAAGATTTATAGACACACCACATTGCGTAAAACCGTAGTATAAAAACCAACGGCTACGTCTTTTAATTTAATGTCGACACTTTATACCGGGTGTACGCCTACACCGGGATGTCGATGGTCGTGGCCATTTCGTAAAATGATGCCAAGGATATCCGGGACAACGGTCATTAAACCCCCCAAAGGCTTTTAAGAAACAAAACTGTTTAAATGAGCCGATCATATTATTCAATTAACCACCTAAGCGATGGAAAAATATAATGCTCAATCAAGCGGTATTAACATACCGTAACCCAAGCCCATATAGGGGAAATAAGTTAAAGTATTTACCTTTGCAAGTATATTTCCTTAATTTGGATTAAATCACCGATAGCTTTTACTGGGGCTCCTAATCTGGAACGAAGGTTTTAATTAACCTCTTAGAATCCTAACGAGTCTTTATAATGGCCGTAGCCTAGACCGGTTGGTTCCGATATATAGATATGGTTTAATCGCGCGAAAAGGCGAAAACCGAGAATGGAGTGTGATTCCGACCCAACAAGTTCAGAGACTTGTTTTATATGGGTTTATGGTTCACACTCTGGAATTTGGGGTTCAAATAATATAATTTGACCCGTATTGGCTAATTTATGAAAACTAGTTTCATAAGCCGAACCGTGCGCGCAATAGGCGAAACGGTTAACCATGAGAGTCGTACGCTTATTTCCTAAGTCAATATGCCTTAAAGAAGTTGTGGTATCAGTAGGATACCTTCCGTGATGCCCGTAACGAGTTTAAGTTAATATTACGCCCCGTAGGGACTTTTCGGTCACTTTAAAGACTTTACAAGGGCTTTTCGAGTTCTACAGGAAATCTGAGTTTCCCGAACAGCTTATAAAGCTTAAAATACTTTATTTATTATTTAAAATAAGTAGCAACTGGAATCGGGTCAAAAGACCTTGTAGAACTCATGTTTTGGCCGAAAAGGGCATATTCGGTATTTACCGAACCGTAGCCATAACCGCAGGTTATGAGCAAGGTAAAAATTATTAAAAATCTTTAAAATTCTCAAAATATTATTTTAATACAGTGGGTAAAAGTTTTTGTGACGAAATCTTGGGTTAGATGGGCGTTATGCTAATTGCGCCGTTAATTACTAAAGTTTACTTTAAATTCGCCATTTAGCATAACTCTCATTCTAGACCTCGGATTGACGTGAAACTTTAAGGACATGCTTATAATTTAATAAGCAAGGTTATGGTCCGTTCACGTGTCCGAAATACTCGTTTTATTTTCAAAAGGCCGTTACGGTCAACTTTTAGGCGATTAACGGAAATGCGTAAAAGACTCGGATAACTCATGAACCGATCACAGAGGTTTATACCAACGTGTGACCTGGTCCTAAGAGAGTCCTAAGGCATATCTATACCTCACTAAAACGGGTCAGAACTGAAGTCAATGCAAAAGTCAAACTTTTGCGACATTCGGCTCCGAACCGGGTCAATATAGCAAATGATCGATTCAAACGAGCGCAAACAAGTTTATATACTTAATATCATGTTTTATAAGTGTCAAAACAGGTTTCGTAACATATACATTACAGATTATGCATAAATCGCTAAAATAGCTTTCTGTTGACTTTTTAACCGCACGTTTGACTCGATATTTGACATAGTTAGAGTGGTGATCAGGGGGAACCTTTTTAGAGGTTTATTACCCACATAAATACCAACTCATAACCACTTTTGATTCGTCATAAGACTGATCCATTACTGAGTTATTTTAAAGTCAAACCGCATTTACGACGGCTTGGTTTTTAGCCATTTACTAAGGAAATGTGAAACCACAAAGGGTTAGATCACTTACAGAAGTTGAGCCTTGCTTATAGAGCAGAGAAGGATGCTTGGGAGCTTCTTAGAATGATCAGTAATTGTGTTTTGAGTTGTGTGAATGTTGTAACCACAACATGGCCTTTTATAGTGAAAAATGAACCCCAAGATCATTCCACATTGGCCTATACTGATCATGGATCATGGGCAGGTGTCCCTAAGGGATATGGGTCGAGTAGGGGGCGCCCATGCTCCATTAATTATGTGTATGATCGTTCACAAGCTCCAAAAGGCAAGAAACTATAACTTTCTGCATCTGGGCACTTTACGCGACCCGCATGGGAGTCCCATGCTTGTTTAACGCGGGTCGCCTGATATTCAAATATCAAGCGCGTATTTTAGGAGGCTCGCGACCCGCCTACACTTAGGCGATTACTTAACGCGGGTCGCGAGAGGCCAGATTTCCAGAAATTTTAAATCTTTTGTAATGATTATCAGAATCCGGTAATTAATAACGAAATCTTTCGTAATGATTTACCTGACCTTTCGGGTTCGAAGGGGTAACTTTGCGGTTTGGCCCTCGGTTATTTACCGATAGGGGCCTCGTGTTATTTACCCGCATTATTAAGTCCCCGGCTAGTTTATTAATTATTTGGAAAGCCTTAACTTTCACTGTTGACGCTTTTAACCCTTTCTCTACGAATTCGATCGTAACATTCTCGTTTCATAACGAGACTTCGCGAAATTTATATATTATATTTTAGTGAGTGTATAATACCGTTACAAAGCCTTGGGAACGTTAAAGGGTCACTCAGAGGTATATAATTAAACATGTTGACACAGTTAACCCCTGTAGCTTGTAATCTCTCACTTTCTTTCGTGTTTCGCTTTCGTACGATCTATGATACATTCGTTTGAAGGTTCAAGCATTTATTTAGGGTTACTATTCAGTATATTTACCCTTGTTGATATTTATAACCCTCGAATTTATATACTTTCAAGGTTTGTCAAAATTAGTCCTTCATTTATTATGGATGCCACGTGTAATTAAATGACACGTGTTAACACATCATTGGACACAAAAATTCGGGGTGTTACATCCTCACCCCCTTAAAATAAATCTCGACCCGAGATTTACTCAAATAAATAGGGGTACTTTTCTTTCATTGTGTCTTCGACTTCCCACGTATATTCGGGACCTCTACGAGCATCCCATTTGACCTTTACAATCGGTACGTGCTTTCTTCGAAGTTTCTTCACCTGTCGATCTTCAATCGACAAAGGTTTTTCTATAAACTTTAAGCTCTTATCTATATGCACATCTGTGTGTGGAATCACCAATGATTCATCGGCGAAGCACTTTTTGAGATTGCAGATGTGGAACACATTATGAATTCCATTGAGCTCTTCAGGCAAGTTCAACTTATAGGCGACTGACCCGACCCGTTCAATGACCTCAAAAGGTCCTATGTATCTCGGACTCAGTTTGCCTTTCTTGCCGAAACGCATCACCCCCTTCCAGGGTGATACCTTAAGCAACACTTTTTCACCTACTTCGAAGTGAAGATCCTTACGTTTTGGATCAGCGTAGCTCTTCTGCCTATCGCGGGCAGCCTTGAGACGTTCCCGGATCTGAACAATCTTGTCCGTTGTCTGGAAAACAATCTCTGGTCCTGATAATTGGACCTCTCCTACTTCCGCCCAACAAACAGGCGATCTACATTTCCTACCGTATAATGCCTCGAACGGCGCAGCCTTTATGCTGGTGTGGTAGCTATTATTGTAGGAGAATTCGATCAGGGGTAGATTCTTATCCCAGTTACCGCCTAAATCGATTGCACATGCACGAAGCATATCTTCTAGCGTTTGGATAGTACGCTCACTTTGACCGTCCGTCTGTGGATGGTAAGCCGTACTAAAGTTTAAACGCGTGCCCAAAGATTGCTGGAAACTCTTCCAGAAATGAGACGTGTACCTGGTATCCCTGTCCGAGATAATAGTCACATGTATGCCGTGTAAGGCTACAATCTTATCAACATAAAGTTGGGCTAACATATCGGAGCTATATGTCTCCTTGATGGGTAGAAAATGAGCTGATTTCGTCAGCCTATCAACTATGACCCATATTGTATCGTTTCCTTTCCTGGTTTTGGGTAACTTGGTTATGAAGTCCATAGTTACGCATTCCCACTTCCACTCGGGAAGCTCAGGTTGTTGTAGCAAGCCAGACGGCTTTTGGTGCTCGGCTTTGACTTGAGCACAAGTCAAGCACTTTGCTACATGGGCGGCTACAGACTTTTTCAAGCCTATCCACCAATAATTTGCCTTTAAGTCTTGGTACATTTTGTCTGCACCAGGATGGACAGAATATTTGGAACTATGGGCTTCCTGGAGAACAACATCTCGTAGTCCTCCATAAATCGGAACCCATATACGTCCGTTCAATCTAAGGATTCCATCCTTGCTAAGAGTCAACTGCTCCTCAGTTACTCCTAACTTTTCATTAGGATAATTAGCTTCCAACACAGCCTCTCGCTGTGCAGCCAAAATCCTTTCAATTAAATTGTTCCTGACCTCAATGCTCTTGGCATTGATTCGAATAGGTTTCACCCTTTCTTTTCTGCTCAAGGCATCGGCGACTACATTCGCCTTGCCGGGATGGTACCTGATTTCACAATCGTAGTCATTCAAGGTTTCCATCCAACGGCGCTGCCTCATGTTCAACTCCTTCTGGTTGAACAGGTGCTGGAGGCTTTTGTGATCAGAATAAATCACAAATTTAATACCATAAAGATAATGCCTCCACAATTTCAGTGCAAATACAACGGCACCCAACTCCAAATCATGGGTAGTGTAATTCTTTTCATGCACCTTTAATTGCCTTGAAGCATAGGCAATCACCTTGCCCTTCTGCATAAGCACACACCCCATGCCCGTGTGTGATGCATCGCAGTAAACCACGAATTCCTCTGTACCTTCCGGTAATGTTAGCACAGGTGCGTTGCTTAGCTTTTGCTTCAGTATTTCGAAGGACTCTTGCTGCTTTGGGCCCCAAACAAACTTTTCTTTCTTCTTGGTTAGGGAGGTCAAGGGCGCAGCAATCCTTGAAAAATTTTCAATAAACCTCCTGTAGTATCCTGCTAACCCCAGGAAGCTACGGATTTCGGTAGGCGTCTTTGGCTCTTGCCAGTTCATGACTGCCTCTACCTTAGCGGGATCCACTTGGATACCACGCTCACTCACAACGTGTCCTAAAAACTGAACCTCTCGTAGCCAGAATTCACATTTCGAGAATTTGGCGTAGAGTTTCTCACGCTGTAGTAATTTGAGAATGCAACGGAGGTGCTTCTCGTGGTCTGCTTGGTTCTTGGAATATATAAGGATATCGTCGATGAAGACTATGACAAATTTGTCCAAATACGGCTTGCAGACGCGATTCATGAGATCCATGAACGCAGCCGGTGCATTTGTGAGCCCAAAAGGCATCACTAGGAACTCGTAATGACCATAGCGAGTCCTAAATGCTGTCTTATGTACATCCTCATCTCTGACCCTTAGCTGATGATAACCCGACCTCAAGTCGATCTTCGAGAAATAGCTCGCTCCTTGCAGCTGATCGAACAGATCGTCGATCCTTGGCAAAGGATATCTATTCTTTATGGTAACTTTGTTCAGCTCACGATAATCAATGCACAACCGCATTGATCCGTCCTTCTTCTTTACAAATAGGACTGGTGCTCCCCAGGGAGATGAACTAGGTCTGATAAAACCTTTCGCCAGCAGTTCATCCAACTGGGTCCTCAGTTCTTTCATTTCCGTTGGAGCTAGCCTGTAAGGTGCTCTTGCTATCGGAGCCGCTCCAGGAATGATGTCTATTCTGAACTCTACTTGTCTATCTGGTGGCAAACCAGGTAGTTCTTCAGGAAAAACCTCAGGATATTCAGAAATGACAGGAAGATCTTCTATCTTTGGCTTCGGTTCTTCAATTATCTGTAAATTACACAGCCTCTTTTCAAACACCTAGAAGCTTTCAGCATAGATACGTCTTCGGGCAATCCGTACTGCGTATCTCCTCGAATGGTAAGAGATTCACCACTCGGAGTCTTTAATACTATATGCCTTTTGCCGCAATGATCTGGGCCTGGTTATGGGATAACCAGTCCATGCCTAGCACAATGTCAAAACCCGCTAATTTGAAGGGAAGTAGAGATAAAGGAAAAGAATGGTTCCTAATGGACATTTCGCATCCTTCTAGAACAGTTGAGACGGTTTCTATCGTGCCGTCTGCTAACTCTACTTCGTATTTCATATCAAGGGTTTTGATAGGCATATTTAGTAATTGGCAAAATTTCTGGTCTACAAAGGATTTATCAGCGCCAGAATCGAATAGTACTCTTGCAAATATATTATTTACGAGGAAAGTACCTGTAAGCACATTGTCGTTCTGGACCGCTTCCTTTGCATCCATGCGAAAAACTCTCGCATTTGACTTCTTTGTCTCTTCCGTCTTCTTGGCATACTTTGGGCAGTTACTCTTGATATGCCCCTTTTCATTACAACCATAGCAGGTTGCATCCTTGATCTTTTTGCACTCCACAGTCTTATGATCCTTGGACTTGCATAGTCCACAGGAAGGAGTCTTTGATTGCGACTGTGAGTTCGATGCAAATCTGCATTTCCCAGAGTGGGGTTTCTTGCAGATTTTGCAGTTGGGCCTTTCACCAGCTTGCCCATCTTTCTTTGCCTCCGACCCTCTTTTGCCTTCACCGTTTCCACGGTGCTTCTTCCCTGATCTTCGTGAGGTATCATCCTCACGTTTTCTCTTCTCAGCCTCCTTGTTCCTTAGTGTCCTCAGACGGACAGCGTCTAAGGTGAGAGACAAGGAGAGGTTAGTAACTGACCTGAAGGTCGTTGGCCGGGAGGCCTTTACACTTGCCTTTATTGCGGGCTCCAAGCCCCCAATGAAACGTGCAATTCTTCGAGGTTCTGGGGTCACAAGGTATGGGACCAGGCGAGACAGTGTATTGAAACTCGTCAAATATGCCTGGCAGTCCAGGTTCGTCATCACCAGTGACACAAAGTCAGCCTCGATCTTCTCAACCTCATGCTGAGGGCAGTAGTTTTCCTTAATGAGAGCAATAAATTCCTCCCATGTCATTTTGTACAAAGCAGACTTACCAGATGCCTGCACCAACGCCCTCCACCATGCCAGGGCCTCGCCCTTGAATGATTGGGACACATACTTCACCACATCCCTCGCTGCACACCCGCTGATGTCCACAATAGTGTCCATCTCATCTAGCCATGTGATACAATCAACAGCACCTTTCTCCCCTGTAAATTCCCGGGGCTTACAAGATACAAAGTATTTGTAGGTGCAACCCTTAGCATTTGATGCATCAGTATATTCTCTATCGCGATGAACGCTGTTCTCCGTGGACGAGTGTTTGTCGTCATCTTTCTTGGGTTCAGAGGGTGGTTTGGAGCGTGTCTTTGGTTTAGAGGGTGGTTTTGACACGGTTCTGCCTTGGGACTCAGTATATTGACGATCAAGAGCTGCCTGAACAGTATTGTCAATCAGAGCCTTCAGTTGTGCGCCTGTCAAATGCACTGGCGTATTGTCGTAGTCATCATCATTAGTATGGCTATTCTCTCCGTTGGGATCCGCCATTGTAACTTGAATCTGTTACAGAAGATAACAAAATTTTATTTAGGAGATTATTATATAATTGTCTTTTATGACAATTTGTCAACCATGGTACAGAGACCATATTTGGTTAACTTATTATTTCATTACATATTAGGATTTGAATATATCCTATTTCAGCTATATAAATAGTATTGGCGGCATAAAGCCTAATTACGATGATGTTTTATAATATTAGCCGAGATTTCAGAGAATCAAAGGCATAGAGATTTGAACCGTAGTTCTTTTATCTCTTTCTGACAGGGAGTCATAGACCACCACTGCCTTTTGTCGTTATAAGACAATTATTACGGCCCATAGGCACTACACCTCTAATGGATGTTTCAATATGGTTGGTCCGTAGGCATTACATCTCTAATGGATGTTTTAATATGGTTGGCCCGTAGGCACTACATCTCTAATGGATGTTTTAATATGGTTGGCCCGTAGGCACTACATCTCTAATGGATGTTTTAATAAAGTTGGCCCGTAGGCACTACATCACTAATGGATGTTTTAATATGGTTGGCCCGTAGGCACTACATCTCTAATGGATGTTTTAATATGGTTGGCCCGTAGGCACTACATCTCTAATGGATGTTTTAATAAAGTTGGCCCGTAGGCACTACATCACTAATGGATGTTTTAATAATATTGGCCTGTAGGCACTACATCACTAATGGATGTTTTAATAATATTGGCCCGTAGGCACTACATCACTAATGGATGTTTTTAATAATACTGGCCCGTAGGCACTACATCACTAATGGATGTTTTAATAAGATTGATCACCTTCATTGGTGATTTAACCCACGATTTATAAATCATTTAGTTGGGTTTTGAAATCCTTAAAGGATTATTGTATAAGAATGACATGCGTGATTTTAACGAATCACATCTGCCATGATGGTTAACATGCGTACAGAGGTTAACAGGGAATCAGAATCTTTTTAACTAGGTCGTACCATCTTGACTGGATCTTAAAAGACACCAAGCTAGGTTTCACCTTTTAAGATTCTTTATTTAGGCAGATCAATTAAAAGGATTGGTTTCGATTTATTTTATACATATTAAAACAAAACTCATAACGTACATTCCAAATCTCAAATACAATTACATATTGCCCTAAACGGGTCTTTCAAATAGTACATACCTCCATAGAGGTTTAAAATAAGTGACAAGTCCACGCAGGGACTAATACAAGATAGGTGTCCATGTAAGGACTAAAAGATAAGTCTTCGTAGAGACTGAATACGATAAATGTCCACGCAGGGACTTTATTTCAAAGTAGAAATTACATTAGTACAACTATTAAGGGCTAGTGGTCACGTTTCTTCTTTTTGCCCTTTAGTAGGTTCGCTAAACCTTTGAGAAATCCTCGGTGGCTCTTTTTCTCTTCCTCGAACTCTCTCTCCACACAATCTAGTCGATGGAGTATTTCTTCCTGTTCAGGAGGAGAAAATCGTGGTTGTGGCGCTTGTTGCGGAACTGGAGGTCTGGGAGGGATTGGATACCCATGAGCTGAGTAGTCCGGTGGTCCCATGTTTCCATGTGCTCCGTCAGGGTAGCGCGCATTATATCTTGCCGTCACCACATATGGGTCGCGCTCATAGCCGTAGTTGTATTGTGCTTGTGACGGTTCGAACGGGTTATAAGCCGTTGGACCCGTGTAAGCAGGTATGGGTTGGTCATACCCAAATGGTGGCGAATTTTGTGCAGCTGGTGCGGAGTTCGCCTCCTGTATAGGACTTGAAGGTCCTTCTTCTCGTAGTGGCGGATAGTGGCTACTACTAGAATGTCGAGGAGTGCTGAAGTGAATACCCCCTCCTCCTCGTGTAGACATACGAGCATTTGTCCTCCTACGCCTTGGCGGATCAGGTATTACTGGTTGTGCCGGTGGCGGAGGTGGTGGCGTAACTGCCTCAAAGCGTGAATCCTCAGAGGGATCCTGTGGATGTCGCGGTTGTTGAGATGTCTGTTCAGGTGGCGTGTAGTACCACTCATGTCGGTCAAATAACGCTTGGAAACTGTCTGGTCCCTGATAGGGTGTGCCATGGAAGGATGACCCATCAGAGACTTCTATCGGATGCGTGGGCGTACCACGAGCTGGTTCAGTAGGATCCTCATCTTCCTCCATGGGATCTTCAGAAAAGTGGTCTTGTGGCCCTAGTGGAACAAAACCTGAAGGTTCCTGTATGTAGTCAGCCGGATTAAACTGACCTATGTAGTATGGAGTAGGGTCGTCATAATTCCGGGTCGATACCGAACGTTGTAGAGGTATGAAGGAAGGTTGTGGGTTGTTGGGATCATTCTCTGAGTTTGGTCCAAAGGAGTGCCGATAAGATGGCGTCGAGCTGTGTGAGGTGGAATGCCTCGCGGGTTCGTAGAGATCTCTCCTTCGTTGTGGTTCTTCGCTCCGTGTCATTGAAGGATGTCTTGTACCAGATGGTCCAGCTTCGTTATCGTGATGTGTCACGATATCTCCTCTGCCTCTTCTTCCCCTTCCTCTTCCTCGGAATATAACAGGTGGCATTTTCCTGCTCCAAAACTTATTAAAAATCGAATTGAAAATAAAGACAAAAAGGAGTATTAATCCGAATTTGTCCTAAGTTCTTGTCTAGACTCAAGTATGTGCAATTGTGTCATTGAGATTAAACATATTAGGATAGTGTTTAATTCACTCAATGTTGGCTCTGATACCAACCTGTCACACCCCGATTTCCACGTGTCTCACCGGTGGGCCCGGTGGGGGATTACCGTGACGATGTTGGCAACAATATAGTCAAACCACACAATTATATAATGCACAGCGGAAGCTTAAGATAAATATATAAACTTCAACCTCTGGTTGTAATATCAAATGTATTACAGAAGTTGAATATATCACAGCGGATCAAAAAGTAATAAATATTGTTCATTCAGATGCAACATCGAGTTTGCGAGACTATGTACGATGCTTAGGACGCCTATACCAGCCCATTTCGTATAGTACCTGCACTTAATCTTTTTGGGGAAAATACGTCAGTTTACACTGGTAAATACATTTAACTGACACATTTGAAAATGTTTGTTAAAATTGATTTGAATGCACAAGGCACAAACTCTTTTATAACTTGGGAAAATTATTAAAATCTTGTGAACGTTTTACATGTTCTTTTATGCGTTCAGTAGCCCGGGTCGTGCCGGGTTAAAGATTTATAGACACACCACATTGCGTAAAACCGTAGTATAAAAACCAACGGCTACGTCTTTTAATTTAATGTCGACACTTTATACCGGGTGTACGCCTACACCGGGATGTCGATGGTCGTGGCCATTTCGTAAAATGATGCCAAGGATATCCGGGACAACGGTCATTAAACCCCCCAAAGGCTTTTAAGAAACAAAACTGTTTAAATGAGCCGATCATATTATTCAATTAACCACCTAAGCGATGGAAAAATATAATGCTCAATCAAGCGGTATTAACATACCGTAACCCAAGCCCATATAGGGGAAATAAGTTAAAGTATTTACCTTTGCAAGTATATTTCCTTAATTTGGATTAAATCACCGATAGATTTTACTGGGGCTCCTAATCTGGAACGAAGGTTTTAATTAACCTCTTAGAATCCTAACGAGTCTTTATAATGGCCGTAGCCTAGACCGGTTGGTTCCGATATATATAGATATGGTTTAATCGCGCGAAAAGGCGAAAACCGAGAATGGAGTGTGATTCTGACCCAACAAGTTCAGAGACTTGTTTTATATGGGTTTATGGTTCACACTCTGGAATTTGGGGTTCAAATAATATAATTTGACCCGTATCGGCTAATTTATGAAAACTAGTTTCATAAGCCGAACCGTGCGCGCAATAGGCGAAACGGTTAACCATGAGAGTCGTACGCTTATTTCCTAAGTCAATATGCCTTAAAGAAGTTATGGTATCAGTAGGATACCTTCCGTGATGCCCGTAACGAGTTTAAGTTAATATTACGCCCCGTAGGGACTTTTCGATCACTTTAAAGACTTTACAAGGGCTTTTCGAGTTCTACAGGAAATCTGAGTTTCCCGAACAGCTTATAAAGCTTAAAATACTTTATTTATTATTTAAAATCAGTAGCAACTGGAATCGGGTCAAAAGACCTTGTGGAACTCATGTTTTGGCCGAAAAGGGCATATTCGGTATTTACCGAACCGTAGCCATAACCGCAGGTTATGAGCAAGGTAAAAATTATTAAAAATCTTTAAAATTCCCAAAATATTATTTTAATACAGTGGGTAAAAGTTTTTGTGACGAAATCTTGGGTTAGATGGGCGTTATGCTAATTGCGCCGTTAATTACTAAAGTTTACTTTAAATGCGCCATTTAGCATAACTCTTATTCTAGACCTCGGATTGACGTGAAACTTTAAGGACATGCTTATAATTTAATAAGCAAGGTTATGGTCCGTTCACGTGTCCGAAATACTCGTTTTATTTTCAAAAGGCCGTTACGGTCAACTTTTAGGCGATTAACGGAAATGCGTAAAAGACTTGGATAACTCATGAACCGATCACAGAGGTTTATACCAACGTGTGACCTGGTCCTAAGAGAGTCCTAAGGCATATCTATACCTCACTAAAATGGGTCAGAACTGAAGTCAATGCAAAAGTCAAACTTTTGCGACATTCGGCTCCGAACCGGGTCAATATAGCAAATGATCGATTCAAACGAGCGCAAACAAGTTTATATACTTAATATCATGTTTTATAAGTGTCAAAACAGGTTTCGTAACATATACATTACAGATTATGCATAAATCGCTAAAATAGCTTTCTGTTGACTTTTTAACCGCACGTTTGACTCGATATTTGACATAGTTAGAGTGGTGATCAGGGGGAACCTTTTTAGAGGTTTATTACCCACATAAATACCAACTCATAACCACTTTTGATTCGTCATAAGACTGATCCATTACTGAGTTATTTTAAAGTCAAACCGCATTTACGACGGCTTGGTTTTTAGCCATCTACTAAGGAAATGTGAAACCACAAAGGGTTAGATCACTTACAGAAGTTGAGTCTTGCTTATAGAGCAGAGAAGGATGCTTGGGAGCTTCTTAGAATGAT
Organism: Helianthus annuus; assembly: GCF_002127325.2. Taxonomy (NCBI): domain Eukaryota; kingdom Viridiplantae; phylum Streptophyta; class Magnoliopsida; order Asterales; family Asteraceae; genus Helianthus; species Helianthus annuus. The sequence goes on along the minus strand of NC_035445.2, from coordinate 147,441,899 downwards.
CAGTAATTGTGTTTTGAGTTGTGTGAATGTTGTAACCACAACATGGCCTTTTATAGTGAAAAATGAACCCCAAGATCATTCCACATTGGCCTATACTGATCATGGATCATGGGCAGGTGTCCCTAAGGGATATGGGTCGAGTAGGGGGCGCCCATGCTCCATTAATTATGTGTATGATCGTTCACAAGCTCCAAAAGGCAAGAAACTATAACTTTCTGCATCTGGGCACTTTACGCGACCCGCATGGGAGTCCCATGCTTGTTTAACGCGGGTCGCCTGATATTCAAATATCAGGCGCGTATTTTAGGAGGCTCGCGACCCGCCTACACTTAGGCGATTACTTAACGCGGGTCGCGAGAGGCCAGATTTCCAGAAATTTTAAATCTTTTGTAATGATTATCAGAATCCGGTAATTAATAACGAAATCTTTCGTAATGATTTACCTGACCTTTCGGGTTCGAAGGGGTAACTTTGCGGTTTGCCCCTCGGTTATTTACCGATAGGGGCCTCGTGTTATTTACCCGCATTATTAAGTCCCCGGCTAGTTTATTAATTATTTGGAAAGCCTTAACTTTCACTGTTGACGCTTTTAACCCTTTCTCTACGAATTCGATCGTAACTTTCTCGTTTCATAACGAGACTTCGCGAAATTTATATATTATATTTTAGTGAGTGTATAATACCGTTACAAAGCCTTGGGAACGTTAAAGGGTCACTCAGAGGTATATAATTAAACATGTTGACACAGTTAACCCCTGTAGCTTGTAATCTCTCACTTTCTTTCGTGTTTCGCTTTCGTACGATCTATGATACATTCGTTTGAAGGTTCAAGCATTTATTTAGGGTTACTATTCAGTATATTTACCCTTGTTGATATTTATAACCCTCGAATTTATATACTTTCAAGGTTTCTCAAAATTAGTCCTTCATTTATTATGGATGCCACGTGTAATTAAATGACACGTGTTAACACATCATTGGACACAAAAATTCGGGGTGTTACAGTTAGGAGGTTAGATGTCACTTTCATGGTGACGTCAGCTTAGATGCTTCAGTGGTTTGCTTGTGCCTATAAATAGAACAGTGCTCTGTACTGTTCTATTAGCTCTTCACCATCTTTCTCCTGCACGAACAAACCATTGTGAGCTCAGGCTGAGGGGGAGTTTGTAAGCATACATGCAATTGTAATCAGTGTTTGAAATAAATTTAAACATTCGGTTCTTTGATGAAAATGTATGTTGAAAGCATTTCTCCTGTTTGATTGTGTGCAAAGTTTGTTATCATTCATATTCCGCTGCATTTCTCATTAATTGTTCATCTTAATTCAAACGTAAAACACAATCAATCCAAACTCAGATCCTAACATAAATATTCAAGGTAAAGAGACTGATGACACTGATATGACAAAATGTAAATTTATTCTTGATGGATAGATGGATGGCATGAAGGGATCAATACATTAGAGCAGGCGTTGATCTTCAACATATCATCAAACAAGTATATATCCACCCACAATAAAGGATGCCACAAAAAATAAGCATCTTCTAAAGACGGTTGTTATGTAGGAAAATAAGGATCTACATAAGGTATTCAAAAACAGGATTAAAACGCCAAAAAAGTCAAAAGTAGAAGAGGCTGATGACAGTGAAGATTTGGACGAAAAATTAGATTATAATTTTTATTTTTTTTTTCATTTTATATTGTTTGTTATCTAAATGTTTGTTGTTTATCATCTAATTCTCTAGTATTTAAAAAAAAATTAGTATAAAACGCCAAAAACTTCAAACAATAAAACGCCTGATAGTGTGAAAACTGTGAGAAGGAATGCTAGCAAAGCACGATGTTGCTATACAAAATGCCAAAAACGCAAACAAAGTAAAAAAGAAAAATAAAAAAGACGGTAACATTATTACCAAACATTATAGTTATATTAATGCCACTACATGGAAAATTGAAATTTATTTATCTTTTCAAAACGCCATAATTGTCTGTCACATTATAGGCCTGTATTCTACATGGCAAAAAACTTGATATAAAATAAAAATCAAGAAAATTACTAATGTTTTTACATTAACGGCCTGCATCCTGATCTAAAAAACAAATAAAAACGCCAAAACAATACTTAAAACGGCAAAATATTTACTATGATTCTGATCTAAAAACAATTAAACGCCGCGTATTTATTAAACGCCAAAAAATGGAAAGATGAAGTGACACGCATTTAAGAAAAGAAAATATAAAAGGACAAAAAAGCCCCTCCGCCCTTTTCTATGCGGCGTGACACGTGTTGGGCCAGGAAGCGTTCTCACCGTTCTCACACTTTTGAGCGTTTTCTCCTGAACCCGTTTCTCTCTCTCTCTCTCTCTATATATATATATATATATATATAGGTAGAGGATCCTGTAAAAAGGTTTTTTTTGTGAGAAAGGTAAGAAAGAATCTACACCATTAGATATTTGATCTAATGGTTGAGATCAGTAGGGACCAAATTGTACACTGTCTTTTATTATTTTGGACTGATTTGAAATTGTAGGGGTAATAGAGTCTTTATATTCATTTCAAAATAGGAAACTGTATCTGCATATGCACACCAGTTACAAAAACCCTACAAATTCGCGAAACATGACATCTCCGTCGCTTTTCTTTCGCCGATCTGACATCTCCGCTGATCTGACTTCTCCGCCGATCTGAATCATCGACGTATCTGCCGCACTGAATCATCGACGTCTCTGACGCTCTCTTCTGTGGCTCCGAATCATCCACATCTCCACCGCTCCGAATCATCAACATCTCCAAATCAGAGACTGTAGAGAGGCGGCGCCGGACACCTCTCCACGACGGCGGTGGCGGAGCGGCAGTGGTGGTGCCGATAGTGGAGCGATGGGGTTGTAGTGTTATACAGAGTTATAAAATGGTAATATGGTGTTATATACCATTCATAGTGTTTTATAGTAATTTGTAGTGTTATATCTTGTTTTGTAGTGTTATATACTTATTACAGTGTTATGAACTGTTGAATGGTGTTTTGTAGTGTGTTTAATAGTGATTTGTATTGAGTGTTATATCTTGTTTTATAGTGTTATATACTTATTACAGTATTATGAACTGTTGAATGGTGTTTTGCAGTGTTATATACTTATGAAAGTGCTGAATGATAGTTGAAGTGTTATATATAATATTGTAGTGTTATACAGAGATATAAAAAGGTTATTTTTGTAGTGTTATATACTTATTACAGTGTTATGAATTGTTGAATGTGTTATATACTTATTACTGTGTTGATTGGTGGTTGCAGTGTTATATATAATGTTGTAGTGTTATACAGAGTTATTCGTAGTGTTTTTATAGAGATCTTTGAAAAAATCGAATTCCTATAAATAAGGTGGCGGTTATGGAAGGTTATCAATTAATTAAATCAATGCTAAATTACTTGTTTACCCTTTTAAATTAACTAGCGGTAACACCCGTGTGCAAACACGGGTCGTTTCTTATATAACCATGCATAACACATATTGATAGAACATATAGATATATATGTATAGATATTGTACCAAAACGTGTTATCTATTATAGCTAAAAGACAACTATAAGTAAATATAGAAGATATTTAACAAACTTAATAAACGATGTCTAACAAACTTAATAAAATTCATCAGTTACATATGATTATTTCCATTCTCTTATTCAAAAAAGAGAGTATCCACCCATTGACAATATAAATTGTTATAAACATAAGTACATATAAAAGATGTCTAACAAACTTAATAAAATTCGAATACAACTTAACTTTAACAAACATTAACTAAGAACATACGATCACCTGCCTAAACAACTCACATCAAACCTCACTCAAGAATTTGTTACGCAGCAACATGTCCTTCACTACATGTTGTGATCTGGTTAAATATGCTACTGCAAACAATGTAACAGCTGCTGATCCAACAATCTCCCTATACAATAGATGATACAAAAACCCTTCTTTATTACTGATTTTTATTTCTCATCAACATCTCCCTGATTTGTCCTTTGAATTGTAGTTCAAAGTCCAGGGAGAACATGTCTTCTTCATCATCCCTCTGAAGTTGAAGGTCCAAAAAATCTTGGAGATCGTATGCATTCAGATTATATGCACTGTCCATTTTAATCTCTTCAACACTACCATCTGATCTGCTCAAAGTCAATACTTGGGTTTTTAACATGACTTCCAGTTTACTCTTTTTGGATCAGTTGGTTTTCTTGGGCAAAGAATTATTGAAGATGAGTTTGCTGATTGTGGTCTGCTAACTAAATTTGCAATTAATTCAGACAAATCAGATGATGAGAGAAGGTTTTTCGGAGTACCGATTTTTAGAGACAGAGCAGCAGTTGTAGGATAGACTGAGTTTTGAAGAACATTTGAATGTTCAGTTCTAACTTCTTCCAGCTTTTTGTAGGTCTCAACTATCTTCGGTTTAGACCAATTGGCAATGGATCTAACTGGACCATAACCAGCAACCACAAGTTCCGCTCTCATTCTTTTAAACTTCAATACCTCATTTGAATCCACTGTTTTGACTTTTTTCCAATTAGGTGGAGTTGGCTTTACGACCTTTACCAGAGGATCATTGTTCATTTTGGTGATTCTATCGATATGAGTTTTTCTCTTACGTGTGGAGATGATTTCTGGTGAAGGAGAATGTTTTGGTAGTGAAGATGAATGTATGGGAAATCTTTTGTAACACCCTTAAATTTCTACTTGAATTAATCACTAAACTAATACATTTTATACCAAAAGAAAATATTTAATTAACATAAGTTCCATAAGTAGCATAAATCTTAGTCAACTAATGACTAAGTTGGAACATTCAAAATTTGTTTAAGAAATTGTTTACAACCCATGAACAAAATCTAAGTATGATTAAAACATTGCGGAAGCTTCGAAATTCGTGTTCGGTTCTTCATCCATCGCTTGACCGCCATCCGTAAGATCCACCTTGTTACCTATGGTCAAAATCTTTAAAACATAAGATTTGACACAGTTAAATAACACATAGAAATAAAATCCAACGTCAAAATCTAAAAACAAAAATAATGTTATGATTTCTAGTTCCACCGTAACTTACGGTGTGACCGTAAGTTACGGTCGATGCTGGAAGTCCTGGTCACCGTAAAACAGGAGAGAAATGCCGTAACCTTTTGATCCCTACCGTAAGTTACGGTACCACCGTAACTTACGGTAGTTGCTGGAAATCCATCACTTGTTTGTTGTGTTCTTTGTACTCAAACCCAACCCTCGGATTTCACCTTTCTAACAACCTATACATTGAATTCTTGTATTTCTAACATGCTATATATTAACCTATATCGAAGATCAATCCGTTATAATCCGGAGCATTAACCATGCCTTACTTGTTTATTCGACCCATTTGGCTCGTCTACGGAATTCCTTCCTTATGACGACTACCAATGAGTTTTATACAACTTTTGACCAATTATTCAATATAGCGACATCACCGCTTTCATTCATAATAACCTTTATTCTAAATTTCCACTATGCGTATTACAATAATCAAAATCTACTAAATGTAACGAATCAAGTTACATACCTTTAAAGCAAACCCTTCAAACGTGCGTCCACACCGGTTTGTCCGCTAGATGCCCTGGCTTCCTTCCCTATAGAGTTCAATCACTTTATGTTTAGAACTCCATGTTTTACATACGTAACGCACATTCGTCATACTTCATAATTATGCGTTTAAAACTTAACAATTCAGTTTTCAAGCCTTCTTTGAGGCATTTCAACAAACACTATGAGGGCAGAATTTCTACATCATTCGTATTCATGTTTATAGCTTGCTAATTAGTTAACTTAACTTCAATAAAGCCATCATATATCATTTAGACATCATATTTTTCTGAAACTATCTTCTAAGATCGAATTACACTAGAATAATCACTCCAAACCCTAGTGTTCATCATCATCATGTAAAACCCACAACCCACCTTCAAGGTGTTCATGGAGTTTCCTGAATTTGGTCATGATTTCACATGAAATTGGCTAGGTCTCACTACTAAACACCATATCAATTCTAATCTAACCAAATAACACACATGCAACATCAAATTTTCAGATTTCCCAAAATCATGAGAATTTCAAGTTGAGAGATTTCATCAGATTTTACATACCTTACAATCCTCTTGTGATGAGGATCATGATTCTAAGCTCAATTTTCGATTTTGACTTGGATTAATCCTTCAATTTGCAAGATTAATGAAGTTTTAGGGTTTTGGAAAATCTCCTGGTCGCCCTCTCTCTCTGTTCGATCGATGCCCACCCACAATGGGTGAACTTTGTGTTTTGTTTATTAAATTAGTACTAAACTTTCAGTTTTGGCTAGTTTAGTCCCTCAATTTATCATTTAGCTTTAAGTTTAAGTGTTTTAACTTTAGAGTAAGTTATTTCAAGACTATCAACTAACTGGGTTATAGTTTCCTAGTTAGTTAATTCTTGTTAAATTAACATTACATATTAAACGCAAAGTTTTATATTTTTGGGGTGTTACAAGTCCACCCCCCTTAAATAGGGTTTCGTCCCCGAAACCGTAATACATACCAAATAACGTAGGGTGGAGACGTCGCATTTCCTCTTCGGACTCCCACGTAGTGTCCGAACCTTTCCTATGCTCCCATTTGACTTTGACTTGGTCAATTTGTTTATTTCGTAAAAGTTTGACCTTTCGGTCTAAAATCTCCACCGGTCTTACCGCATAATTCAAACTATTATCCACTTCGATGTCATCTTAATGGATATAGGTCGTTTAGTCAGCTAGGCACTTTCTTAATTGTGACACGTGGAACGTGCCATGGATCCCACTTAGTTCCTCCGGTAGCTCAAGGCGGTAAGCTACCTTGCCAACTCTTTCGATAATTTTAAATGGCCCAATAAACCTCGGACTTAGCTTCCCCCTTTTTCTGAATCTAATAACGCCCTTCCATGGGGAAACTTTTAGCATGACCATGTCACCAACCTGAAATTCGATTGGCCTATTTCTTTTATCAGCATACGCCTTTTGCCTGTCTTGAGCTGCCTTCAAGTGTGCCCGAACTATATCGATCTTTTCATTCGTGGCTCGTACTATATCTTGATGAGCGAGTTCACGTGGACCCACTTCACCCCAACATACCGGGGTTCGACACTTCCTACCATAAAGCATTTCGTATGGTGCCATCTTAATACTAGATTGGTAGCTGTTATTATATGAAAACTCGACTAACGGTAGGTGAACATCCCAACTTCCTCCAAAGTCGATTATACATGCCCGTAGCATATCCCCCAATGTTTGTATCGTTCTTTCACTCTGTCCATCCGTTTGAGGATGGTACGCAGTGCTAATGAACAATTTGGTTCCCATTTGCTCTTGGAAATCTCGCCAGAAATTTGAAGTAAACCGGGTATCCCTATCAGATACGATAGATACCGGGACCCCATGACGTGCTATTATTTCATTAGTGTAAACTTCTGACATCTTTTCTGACGTATAAGTCTCACGAATCGGAATGAAGTGAGCACTTTTCGTCAATCTATCCACCACTACCCAAATGGCATCGAAGCCACGATTTGTCTTAGGCAACTTGGTTAATAGGTCCATTGTAATATGTTCCCATTTCCAAACCGGAATTTCTAACGGTTGGAGTTTGCCATAAGGTTTCTGGTGCTCCGCCTTGACTTGTAAACATGTCAAGCATTTTTCCACATACTTCGCCACATCCCTCTTCATTCCGGGCCACCAATAATTTTGTTTCAAATCATTGTACATCCTGGTCGCACCTGGATGAATTGAATAACGGGATTTATGAGCTTCATTAAGTAGAAGCGTCTTCACTCCACAAGTGTGTGGGACCCATATCCTTCCGGATCGAGTCTTCAACCCGTGATTCCCATCCGACAAATCCTTCAATTGACCAATTATTCTTTCTTTCTTCCAATTCTCTTCTTTTACTGCTTCTAACTGCGCCTCTCGAATACGTTCAAGTATACCCGAGGTCACCACAAGTTGCATCGACCTTACTCGTATTGGGTCATAGTCCGCTTTTCTGCTCAGAGCATCCGCTACCACATTAGCCTTTCCGGGGTGATAATGTATTTCACAATCGTAGTCTTTCACCGTTTCCAGCCATCGCCTTTGTCGCATATTTAACTCCTTCTGATCAAAGAAGTATTTCAAGCTCTTGTGGTCGGTGAATATGGTGCACTTTACCCCATACAAGTAATGCCTCCATATTTTTAAGGTAAATACCACCGCAGCCAACTCAAGATCATGCGTGGGATATTTCTTCTCGTGTATCTTCAGTTGTCTCGAGGCATAAGCTACAACTTTGCCCCGTTGCATCAAAACACAACCGAGCCCCGATAGTGAAGCATCAGAATAAACCACCATGTCTTCGACTCCGTCCGGCAATGTTAGTACCGGAGCTTGAGTTAACTTCTCTTTTAGTGTTTGAAACGCCCTTTCTTGATCTACACCCCAAACGAACTTTTCTTTCTTCCGGGTTAACTTTGTTAGTGGTGACGCAATCTTGGAGAAATCTTGAATGAATCTCCTATAGTACCCCGCAAGTCCCAAAAAGCTTCTAATTTCAGAAGGGTTCTTTGGGGGATTCCATTTTGACACAGCCTCTATTTTCGACGGATCCACCAAAACTCCGTCGGCACTTATGACATGGCCAAGAAATTGTACCTCTCGTAACCAAAAGGCACATTTAGAGAATTTTGCATATAATTTCTCTCGTCTAAGTGTCTCTAACACTTCTTGTAAGTGGTGTGCGTGTTCAGCTTCACTTTTCGAATACACTAAGATATCATCGATAAACACGATGACTGACTTATCCAACATTGGCTTGCAAACCCGGTTCATGAGGTCTATGAAAGCCGCGGGTGCGTTTGTTAGCCCAAATGACATCACGAGGAATTCGTAATGTCCGTATCTCATGCGGAAAGCCGTCTTCGGCACATCTTCTTCTTTGACCTTTAGTTGGTGATACCCTGATCTAAGGTCAATTTTTGAAAACCAGTTCGCACCTTGTAGTTGGTCGAATAAATCATCTATCCTCGGGAGCGGGTATCGGTTCTTTACCGTGAGTTTGTTTAACTCCCGGTAATCGATACACATGCGCATGCTCCCGTCTTTCTTTCTCACGAACAATACCGGTGCGCCCCAAGGAGACACACTCGGCCTTATGAATCCCTTGTCAAGCAAGTCTTGAATTTGGGACATCAGCTCTTGTAATTCCGACGGTGCGAGTCGGTACGGGGCTTTTGCTACGGGTTTCGCGCCCGGAATCAATTCGATCCCGAACTCTACTTCCCGTTCAGGCGGTATCCCCGGTAAATCCTCCGGAAACACATCTTTATAATCTCGTACTACCGGTACCTCTCCAATCTTTCGTGATTCTTTTTCGGGCTCATTAGCGTATATTATGAATGCCTTGCATCCTCGCTTCATAAGCTTGTGAGCTTTCAACATTGAGCATACTATAGGGTTGCCTCCTTTTTCGCCATAAATGGTGACATGTTTCCCGCTCGGAGATGTTAGTTTTATCTCTGTACGGAAACACACGATCTTTGCATGGTATTGAGATAGCCAGTCCATCCCAACGACTACTTGAAATTCTCCCATTGACATCGGGATTAGGTTTATCAAATATTCTTCGTCGTCAATGCTCAGTTTACAGTTTTCACATACATCACAAACAATAAAGCTCTTGTTATTACCTATCTCTACTTCTAAGGGTACAGGTAATTTTGTTAGAACAAATGAAGGATGTCGAATAAATCCATATGAAACAAAGGATTTATTCGCACCCGTATCAAATAACACGTGTGCAGGAATTGAATTTACAGCAAATATACCTGAGACCACGTCAGGTTCAACCTTTGCTTCTGCGGCGGTTAGTTGAAAAGATCTTGCCTTTGCTTTTGGGGCTTCACCTTTCGGTTCCTGCCCATCTTTTTTTCCAACCAGCTCCGGGCATTCCGACTTCTTGCGACCCGTTCGATAACAATTGTAACAAACCGTCACTTTCTCCGGGCACGATATAGCCATATGTCCCGTTTTCTTGCATATGGGACAAGGCTTATCCTTGCAACTTAGCGACCCGCCCTTCGTATCAGATTTCTTTGCGCTTTCGTTTGTTCGTGCCTTCTTAGTAGGGCTTGGGTTTACATCTTGTGCTCTCCGTTCACCCCTTTCAATGCTCTTTTTCAATTCGATCTCCCTTTCCCGAGCAGTATTTATGATTTCGGTAAGAGTCTCGTATTTGGAAGGGGTGATAAATTCCCTATACTCAGCACTCAACATCTTATGGTAGTACTATATCTTTTGTTCTTCATTCGTCACTAGATCATCGCAAAACTTCATCTTATCCATAAACGTTGCCGTAATCTTGTCTATGGTCTCATTCTTGTGCCTAAGTTGCATGAACTCCTCCTTGATTTTATTCATAACCGCTTTGGGGCTATGATGCTTAAGAAATGGCGTCTTGAATTCTTCCCAAGTCATGACCTTAGCAGCTTCAATACCGATCTCTCTCTTTTTGTTATCCCACCAATCTTTCGCTTGACTCCTTAGTTGACCCGTACCATAGGCTACGTAGTCATCTTCGTCACAATGGGTCCTCTCGAATACCCCCTCGATATCACTTAGCCATCGTTGGCACACTATTGGGTCAACCTCCCCATTATATATTGGTGGTTTACAAGCCATGAATTCCTTGTATGAACAAGGCTTTCGTCCTCCATGCTTTTCCTTTGCTAAATTTGAATCATCTTCTAATTTCTTGATTCTATCTTCTACCATTGATAAAATTGTGTTTTGAATTTTATCAATAAAGCCCGACAAACAGTTTTCGATCGCCTTTCCAACCTCTTCGGCAATCACTTCCCTCATTTGTTCGGTGACTCTTGGCACCGCATCATCATTACCTCCATCAGCCATCTCTATTTCTGAAATGTTTACATAGGTTGTTAAACATTCCATTTATAACACATGCTTTACTTGTTTTGATTTAATCAAGTTCATAACTTGATTTAATTGTTCTTGTTTTGATTCAATCAAGTTCATAACTTGATTTAATCATTCTTGTTTCAATCCAATCAAGTATATAACTTGATTTAATTAATCTTGTTTCAATTCAATCAAGTTCATAACTTGATTTAATTATTCTTGTTTCAATCCAATCAAGTTCATAACTTGATTTAATTATTCTTGTTTCATGCATTTCTTGTTTTTGAGTGAGCTTACACACTCTTTTCATGTATATTTGTTCATTTCTCATTCTTTACGTAGTACCTAATTTATTAGCAAGATAAGTTAATTCTTACCGGACGATCGATCAAGCTTGAACCGAACACTTATTGACAACCTTGAGCTCTGATTACCAACTTGTAACACCCTTAATTCTACTTGAATTAATCACTAAATTAATACATTTTATACCAAAAGAAAATATTTAATTAACATAAGTTCCATAAGTAGCATAAATCTTAGTCAACTAATGACTAAGTTGGAACATTCAAAATTTGTTTAAGAAATTGTTTACAACCCATGAACAAAATCTAAGTATGATTAAAACATTGCGGAAGCTTCGAAATTCGTGTTCGGTTCTTCATCCATCGCTTGACCGCCATCCGTAAGATCCACCTTGTTACCTATGGTCAAAATCTTTAAAACATAAGATTTGACACAGTTAAATAACACATAGAAATAAAATCCAACGTCAAAATCTAAAAACAAAAATAATGTTATGATTTCTAATTCCACCGTAACTTACGGTGTGACCGTAAGTTACGGTAGATGCTGGAAGTCCCTGGTCACCGTAAAACATGAGAGAAATGCCGTAACCTTTTGATCCCTACCGTAAGTTACGGTACCACCGTAACTTACGGTAGTTGCTGGAAATCCATCACTTGTTTGTTGTGTTCTTTGTACTCAAACCCAGCCCTCGGATTTCACCTTTCTAACAACCTATACATTGAATTCTTGTATTTCTAACATGCTATATATTAACCTATATCGAAGATCAATCCGTTATAATCCGGAGCATTAACCATGCCTTACTTGTTTATTCGACCCATTTGGCTCGTCTACGGAATTCCTTCCTTATGACGACTACCAATGAGTTTTATACAACTTTTGACCAATTATTCAATATAGCGACATCACCGCTTTCATTCATAATAACCTTTATTCTAAATTTCCACTATGCGTATTACAATAATCAAAATCTACTAAATGTAACGAATCAAGTTACATACCTTTAAAGCAAACCCTTCAAACGTGCTTCCACACCGGTTTGTCCGCTAGATGCCCCGGCTTCCTTCCCTATAGAGTTCAATCACTTTATGTTTAGAACTCCATGTTTTACATACGTAACGCACATTCTTCATACTTCATAATTATGCGTTTAAAACTTAACAATTCAGTTTTCAAGCCTTCTTTGAGGCATTTCAACAAACACTATGAGGGCAGAATTTCTACATCATTCGTATTCATGTTTATAGCTTGCTAATTAGTTAACTTAACTTCAATAAAGCCATCATATATCATTTAAACATCATATTTTTCTGAAACTATCTTCTAAGATCGAATTACACTAGAATAATCACTCTAAACCCTAGTGTTCATCATCATCATGTAAAACCCACAACCCACCTTCAAGGTGTTCATGGAGTTTCCTGAATTTGGTCATGATTTCACATGAAATTGGCTAGGTCTCACTTCTAAACACCATATCAATTCTAATCTAACCAAATAACACACATGCAACATCAAATTTTCAGATTTCCCAAAATCATGAGAATTTCAAGTTGAGAGATTTCATCAGAATTTACATACCTTACAATCCTCTTGTGATGAGGATCATGATTCTAAGCTCAATTTTCGATTTTGACTTGGATTAATCCTTCAATTTGCAAGATTAATGAAGTTTTAGGGTTTTGGAAAATCTCCTGGTCGCCCTCTCTCTCTGTTCGATCGATGCCCACCCACAATGGGTGAACTTTGTGTTTTGTTTATTAAATTAGTACTAAACTTTCAGTTTTGGCTAGTTTAGTCCCTCAATTTATCATTTAGCTTTAAGTTTAAGTGTTTTAACTTTAGAGTAAGTTATTTCAAGACTATCAACTAACTGGGTTATAGTTTCCTAGTTAGTTAATTCTTGTTAAATTAACATTACATATTAAACGCAAAGTTTTATATTTTTGGGGTGTTACATCTTTGTGATGTTGGAGATGGTTGGATTGTGGTTGGTGTAGTGAAAGTGATCATGGCAGATGTTTGAGAAACTTCTGCTGAAACAACTGGTGTCTCAGCAGCTGTTTGGTAAACATCTGCTGATACTTTTGTGTTCCCAGCATCTATTGACTAAATGGGTGGTGATGGTGTGGAAGGTATTTTCTCCTTCTTTTGTGGTGGTTTTTTTGGAGAAGGTTGGGATTTAGGTTGAGCAGGGGATACAATTTCTGTAGGATTAGCTTTTGAATCCGGTGGCAACTTTCTCAGTCAATCTTTCTCCCCCTTTTTGGCATAATTATCATCATCATCTTTCTCAAAGATTGATGTACAGGTGGAGCCAGTAAGTTCCAACAGATGTTCCTTAATGTTCATAATGTCTGCTTGTGTGTCTTTATACCTGGCATCAACCAAATTTCTAATAAATTCCAAACTGAAATTGCGGTTACTTTCAGCCAAATTCCTCTGAGCTTGAAGGATGGGTTGCATAGAATTCCAAAGCTCATTGGCAATTTCCTGTCTGGTAGGTTGACTTTTAAAAAGCTCTATCATCTGCTTAATCAATTCTTTCATTTCAGCAATATCTGTTTCAATGGTAGACACTCTAACCGTCAAATCCTTATAAGTTAATTCATCACCTACTTTAATAGGATCGTCTAAATTCCCACCTATAGTGGTTGTATTTGTTTTGATAATACGAGAAGTCTCCATATCATCAGAAACAGATGCCCCTTTTTCTTCGTTCTGGGGACTTCCCACTGAAGCAGAGATTACAGTTGTAACCTCATCAGTAGTTGCCTTCAAGGGAATCTTAGTGATGTAACCACTGTCCAACTGATCACCAATGGGTTCAACAGTTGTAGTGGCTGCTCCACTTGAACTACCACCAAGAGTTTCGTAATACTCAACGGAAATAACCTCCTTAACTGTTTGTAGGATAGGAGATTGAATTGGTTCAGACACGATCATTTGTTGCGATCTACTCTCAGTAATGTGTGCATTAGAGGAACCATTTTCTTTCTGAAATTCAATTGCTTCAAACAGAGGTAATATTGTTGATGGAACTTGAGTCGAGGGTTGTGGTGTAGAAAGCGTGATTGCCCTGGGAGAGGGACTTTTAAACATACTTTCATATGAAAGGTCTACTTCATGTTGTGGTGTCCCTATACTTACAACATGATCCTTTTGTGAGGATACATGAGGAGTTTGGATGGGTTGAGATCTTTCCAACAACTGTGAGGAAGTAGCAGCAGTGGTTTCAAGTGACATTTGTGTTGTCACTGCATTAACCTCTCGAATCTCATCTTCCATAGGAACCTTTTTATTTTGTTTGGTTTTGATGGGCTTTTTTGGATGTGACAACTTTCTTTTTGTGTTTTCCTGGTGTGTGTTTCACAACACCGGTTGTGGTGTCATGATCACCAGGAGCAGTTCGCTCAGCAACAGAAGTTTGAGCAACTGATGCGGACGCATCTAAAACAGGCTCATCACCCTTTGTTTCAGTTGTTGAAACTTTTGACTCTTTATCCATAAGTTTAGTAAAAGTTTTACTTGTAAGACTATTTATTTGAAAAACTACACCTTGTTCAAAATCTATTTATGACACTTGTTTTCGTAGGTAGTAGCTTAGAAGTCTTGGATACAACAGAAAGCATTACTACGAACACATTTTTTCAATTTTTCACATTTTTCACATTATTCAACAAATCAGAAAACAGTGCTTGTGATAAATTGTAATCAGATTTTGTTAAAATAGCATAACCCAAATACTGAATGTTCAAAGGTATCTCATTAAATGCGGTGGTCTTACAAGTTAAAAGAGAATGAAACAAAAATTTCATTGGCGGAGGGAAGTTTGGTTTGTAGATATTAACTAATTGTGCATCATACCCTCTTTCAATGAACTCTGTATGAAGTTCAAGTTTTTCAAAGTTGTTCTTACCTCCCAAGTCGTCCAATGCAAAAGTAGTGGAAATTGTAAAGGGAGAAGTTCGTACCACACTTTCCCCTACCTTAGATGTGATGGCAACTGGATTATTATCTTCAGCCTCTTTTCAGCACTAAACCAAAATTGTCGGAGTATTTTCGTATGAACCGGAGCATCAGCAGTAAGAATTGATTTGTATTTTGATGACGTTAAAAGGTCAATTATTGAGTGATAGCTGGAATTTTTGCTGGTTTTCTCGAAGTTAGGGAGGTAGTTGTGAGGGTTTTTGATGTTTAGAGACATGATTAGAGAAGAAGGTTATTTGGGGATGAAACAAGGTTTAAGTTGGAGGGTTTTTAATATGTTGGAAACTGTTTTTGAGAATTTTAAATTCGAGACGGCAGTGGTAGAACCTCGATTTAGGGATGAAATAGCTTTTATATAGAGAGAAGAATTGAATGCTGACGTGGCAGTAGTTACAAATATTTGATGGCTAAGAACTGTCCACGTCAGAACCTCTCTTGCGACAACCGATGATAGTTGTTTGGAAACCTCTGTTGGTCGTTGGGAATAGTGTGAGTCAAACAGTCGTTAGATAAACAGAACTTATGAGAACAGATGATAACTTTCAGCAGTTGTTTTATTTTTAGCTATCATTTGTCCACGTCAGAACCTCTGTTGTCATAATGGATGACAGTCAGCATTATAGTAAATCAACAGTCATTAGGATAAACAGAAATTATGACAACAGACGGTACCCTTTAACAGTGGATATATTCTTAGGCAAGCAGAAGTTTCAAAAATAGTTTTTTTCAATCGGTGTAACTCAACAGTCGTAAGTCTAACATCTGTTATTAGCCCAACCACTGTTAGTGTCAAATCCTCTGTTAAGCATTTTAAGATTGAATATCATCTGTTGTTCGTTAACATCTGTTCACTCATAGCAGACCTTTGCATCTTCAAACATTTATTCATCAGCAGATGCTCTCTTTCGTCAGACTTAACCTACAACACACCTTTTATAACACCAAAATATACCGTAAATTCTTCCAAAAAACTGTTATTGATAAACAAAATTATATAATAATATTTATAGCAGACGTTATATAATAATACGTATTCATCATTAGCCCAACCACTTTTATTATCAAATCCTCTGTTAAGCATTTTAAGATTGAATATCATCTATTGTTCGTTAACATCTGTTGACCCATAGCAGACCTTTGCATCTTCAGACATTTATTCATCAGCAGATGCTCTCTTTTGTCAGACTTTAGCTACAACACACTTTTTATAACACCAAAATATACCGTAAATTCTTCCAAAAAACTGTTATTGATAAACAAAATTATATAATAATACTTATAGCAGACGTTATATAATAATACTTATTCATTATTAGCCTAACCACTGTTAGTATCAAATCCTATGTTAAGCATTTTAAGATTGAATATCATCTGTTGTTCGTTAACATTTGTTGACCCATAGCAGGCCTTTGCATCTTTAGACATTTATTCATAAGCAGATGCTCTTTTTTGTCAAACTTTAGTCAACAGTGGTAAATCAACAATCGTTAGAATAC
The DNA here is from genome assembly GCF_002127325.2 of Helianthus annuus. NCBI lineage: Eukaryota > Viridiplantae > Streptophyta > Magnoliopsida > Asterales > Asteraceae > Helianthus > Helianthus annuus. The sequence goes on along the minus strand of NC_035445.2, from coordinate 147,425,122 downwards.
ACAGTTGTTTCATCATCAGCAGATGTTCTCTTTTACCAAACTTTAACTACAACAGACCTTTTACAACTCCAAATATTGACTCTCTGTAATTTGCATGAGCACAGATTCTTCAAAAAACTGCTATTAATGATAAAATTTTAAACATTTGTTTTATCTTTGCACTCATCTGTTCACCATCAAACCAACCCTTGATACTATTAAACCTCTGTTGACTTACCAAACAGATGTTCAGACACAATTCAACATCAACATAATCTGTTCACCATCAAACCAACCCTTGACACTATTAAACCTCTGTTGACTTACCAAGCAGATGTTCAGACACAATTCAACATCAACATAATCTAAATCTTACTCAAACAATAAATAAGTAAAACTAAAACACAACATGGATTCATAAAATTAAAATTTATTCATGACATTAAAACTAAAAGTCCAATAGTTACATCACATACTGAACAACATTAAAGTTCAAATCTAACAATAACAGCAAGAATTAAGAAACTTTAGCTTCAACTCCATCGATTGCTGAACCTCTCAATGTATGTCCTTCAGCATCGCCATGAACTCCACGTCTCTATCACCACACTCTATATTACTGAAAACACAAAGCTTACGAACGGAAGTTGAAGGCATCCACATAAGATCTCTGGAAACCTGCTCTCTAGTGAACAGGCCAACTTGCAATCCATCAAAACATCTCTTCAGCTCTTGAAGAGTAGCCCTATCTTCATACACCTGTTCCTCGATTTGCCTGACAAAACACTGCTTTAAATCATCTGATTTTGCATTTGTGAATGACGCCATTTGAATAAACTATATTACTCGACTTTCCTGAAAGTATGATATCTTCGTAGGAAAACTTGATGAAAAACAGGTGAAGTGACTATGACTTTATATACTGAAATTTGTAATTGTGAAAACGTGTAGATTTAATATAAACATATTAATGTATATTTAAAAACAACAGTCTTTTAATGTAAAAACCTTTTCAAACCCCAACTTTTATGGGATAACTGTAAAATTAAATACCAAGAAACCCAACGGGACAAAATTTTGAAGTTCAAAGAACAAAAGCAGATTATCACAATTACAATTAACCTCTCCATTTACCATGTAGATGCGTTTTTAAACTTTATAAAAGACTGATGATTACTTTTGATTCAAAACATCAACAAATTGTCCTACAAATCACTTTCTGTCAAAAATTGTTCCAAATCAGAAAGCCAACAAAAAATCTACATGGCAAACTTCAGCTTCTACCACTGGTCAGACACCATCGATGTTAAAACACAATTCTCGATGTGGTCACTCAAAGAACAAAGAACAGACGAAGAACTAAACAGGAAAGTCAACATAATCAATGACACTAATTACAACAAAACCTGGAACAGCATAGCATTGCTCGATGAAGTCCTCCACTCTCCTCCATTAGAGTTCCAGAAGAATGCAGAAGAGTTTCTGACACACCTTCTAAAACAGGATCAGAAAATCTGCAACATGCTAACTGACCTGAAATTCAAAAGAGAGCATGGAATCACATGGAGAAAGGCAAGAGTCTACGAAATCCTAGCAAGTGTTAACTCTAGCGTGTAATACCTTATAAATATTTCATTAAATCTCTATTTTTCTATGTAGTAGTTCATTTTAATAATGTAAACATGCATCTTAACATATTCTAAAATGTCTGTGTAAATAAAAACTCTCAACATCATCAACAGTTAATCAAAATAAGAAACAAACCTAAAATGTAAAGGTCTCTTTTCAACTGTTGTAGCACATCTGACTTTTCACGATATTGCACGAATCTATACTTTCTATAAAAGGAGAAAATCTTACTGACACATGAAAACCTGACTTTCGATTTAACGAAAATCGAACAATGCAACTCTCCCATCAAAGAAGGTAGCACATGCAACTTTTCATGATGTTGCAACAATGATACTGCAACATCGATATTGAAAGGTTGATGTGTGATGGGAAGCTTCATTGAAACGACGATGTTGGAATAATGATACTGGAACGATAACATGCAAACATAATCAACAAACATTCGAACAAAGAAGTGTAATCGGAGATCAACAGCTGAATCACGAGAAAGATGCATTTGAGAGAGAGAGATACGCTCACAGATATGAGCGAGAGAGATTTGAATGTGGAACCAGATAATTATATCTTATTTATAGGATTAGAATATATGGTTTGAATTTTGAATTTTGAATGTGGAGCCAGAATTTTGAATCTTCACAAATGTTTATTAGGAACTGATGTTTGATTATAAAATGTTGAGAGCAGATGTTTAAACGAAATTTTAAATGATATTTTATATTAGGCTTTATGTGGGCAGACCTTTGCTCAGCAGACCTTTAGATTTTGAATGTGGGTCAACTTCGAAATTTAAAGTGATTTATATATTAAGGTTTATGATGTAATAATGACAAAAGAAAAGCCTTGTTGGACAGCCTCTCCTGCTGACACATCAGCTTTTCTTATGTCATTGGTATTTCTTCTTTTATAGAAAATATAGATTCAGCTTTTCTTATGTCATTGGTATTTCTTCTTTTATAGAAAATATAGATTTAGATTTAGGACACATGTCACCTCCACAATATTTCTCACACTTATCACAATTTTAACCTTTTTTAGATTGATGTTTTTGAAAAAGTTTCGTTTGTTTTGTAATAATTAATATATATTAATTGTTCTCTTTGAAAAAGGTTAGTTTGTTGTAGTAAAAATATAGTTTTATTTTCATTCAACACACTAAGTGTAGTAATTAGATAGAGTTAAATGTCTGGTTGGTCTATGTGGTTAGCAGATATTACAGACTTGATTCCAGTGCTTTAATAATTACAAAGTTGGTCTTAGCGGTTGCAATTTTCACACACAAGTGATCCCTGTCACTAACCCATATTAGGTTTTTGAGTTAAATGTGTGCAAAATGACTAAATTGCCCTGAACAATAAAAATATATAAAGATGTTCCACCCTCATCTTCCTCTCTCTAAAAACCACCACCACCACCACCTCCACTTTCAATCCACCACCTCCCCTAGTCACCTTCAACCCACCCCACCCCCACCCTTCAAATAATAACCACACTCCAACTGTTCTGACCCAATTCGAACCGTACTAGAAAGTGACCTGTATCAATCATATATATGAATAACGTTAGTTGTGCCATATCGACGGGGTATTTGACATCATCAAAGGTGATTGAATGTGGCTCAAATGGAAGGATCATTCCTTTCTTGTTTTGACTTCATTATTTCTAGATGTTAATTCAACAGCTGCATCACTTTCATTGGCTTGAACTTTTCCATAAGCTATAGAAGTAGAAAACTGATGTTACAAAAAGACATCTAAATCTATGATAAGATTCGATATTAAGAACAAAGATTAAAAAAAAAAAAAACTCACGGTTGAGGAAGGGGATAGAAAAAGCAAAACAAACGTTGAAGATGAGAATAAATCTAAGTAAGGCCGGGGGTGCGATCCAATACCAATAAGCTTCTACAAAGGTTCCAGATCCACTCAATTTCACATTCTCATTCGTGAAATACACACTCCTCGTCATTATACTCCCTTGTCATGATCTCGCCATCGCCGACCATCGTTTCTAATCATCGAATTTAGATTTGCTAACTTCCTCACCAGCGTCACAGGCCTCCTCTCCGATGTACTATTCCTAGATCCGTTGTTATTAACAACAGACGGAGTTGGAGTGCGATTGTTAATTGAAAGGTGGGGTGGGCTGAGTTGAAGGTGACGGTGGAGGTGGTGGTGATGGATTGAAAGTGGAGGTGGTGGTGGCCTGGTGGATTTTACACTGTGTTCCCGAGTCTTGTTTAATAGGGAGGGGAAGGAAAATGAATTAAGAGAGAAAAGAAAAAAAAAAGATGTGATTTTTTTGTGTTCCCGAGTTTAATGAAAAGTAAAGGAAAAGAGAAGAAATCAAACATTTTATGTGTTCCCGAGTTAGGAGGAAAAGAAAAGAAATGAACAATTTTACCATTATACCCTTTAAACGTAAAACAAGGATTAGATATGAGGGTAATTTAATAATTGATAAGATTTTCTCTCCTAATTTCTCTGATTTAGGAGGATAAATATACGTACAAATTTTCTTCCATTTTCCCTCTTTTCCCTTCCCCTTCTTTCCTTAAAAAATCTAAGGAACATAGTTTTCTCATATTTTAATCTTTTTTCTTTCCCCTCCCCTTGTTAAATGAGACTCGGGAACAGAATAGAGAGAAGGGAAGAAGATGAGGGTGGGCCATCTTTATGTTTTTTTTTCTATTGTTTAGGGGCAATCTAGTTATTTCACACACATTTAACTAAGAAACTTAACATGAGTTAGCGATAAGGATCACCCGAGTGCGAAAATTGCAACCACTGGGACCAACTTTGTAATTATTGAAGCATTAGGACTAAGTCTGCAATATCTGTAAACCACAGGGACCAACCATGTATTTTACAAAGTTCTAAAAACAACTTGTGGCCTAGTGGTAGGGAGACTTGGGTTTTTTAATAGAGAATAAGTTCAATCCTCATTTGTGTTACTTTGATGGATTAGACAATTACGGATACAACCTAGTCTTCTTGTAGAGGTGTCAGACTCTATCCTAAGCCCACTTGGATTTTCGTCCCACTGTGTGTTACTCTAGAGAGTTCTACTCTTGTGGTGACATAACAACTGTCAAGTGGCAGCCGGCAGTATGGTTTCTCGGGGGAACGCTCAAGGCAAACTCTGAAACCAGCGTGACCTGGTTAAAACAATATAATCTGACTAAAGTAAGGCAACGTGACTCTACAATTTAAGGAGTTCGGTAGCCTAATACAAGAAAGTCACCGTTTAAAAAAATAGTTTTTAAGTGAAGCTACCACAACACATATTAAAAAGTATCGGATTCGGACTTATGCCTATTTTGACACCAATTTATTGTCTTGCTTATTTTCTCACCTCTATTGTCGTTTACAATATAAATTAATATGTTGATATTTTTAATAATGTGTTGCTTAAATTTTTTTTTTCTAAAAAGTTAAGTTTATAGTATAAGTTATAGTCATCATCATACTCAGTAATGTTCATCAATAGCAAAGCTAAGTAGGGTCTGAGGAGGGTAGATGTAGACAACCCTACCTATATCTTATAGGAATAGGGAGACTGTTTCCAGTGAGACCCCCGACTCAATTGTAGTTTTGTATCAAGCCTTGGACCTAAGACACATAACACTCAAATAATCGAGACGGAGACTGATTGCTGCATGTACCCTCGTGTCTTTCAGCTATTAACGTCACCACATGATGCATGATTAACCATCTGCCGCTTTTAACGTTATTTTCACGAAATTAGTAAATTAGCGTTAAAGTTAGTACCATTTCACTTTTGCCCCCCCCCCCCCGAGCGGCTACACATATATATGTTATATGTGCACACCACAAGCGGGGCATTTATAGTATAAGTTATAGTAAAGTTTATATACACAATAAGTTATTACAATATCCCAATTTCTAAATATAACGTAGAATTTATTCAATGATATTCGATTCACTAAACTAAAAATGATTGAAATTGATGTAACTAGAGCATCAATCCATTCATATGTGATGTACAAGATACAATTTTATTGGTGTTTGTTACAAGTCATTTGATGTGTAAGTAGATATATTTTTTTGCTGCCTTCACATGTGCATATGTAACATTCTAATTTCAGTTAACTTGATAACATATTAACATGCAGAATATTTAGGTCCCAAAGTTTATCTTTCATATTCTTAGCATCAAGATGTTGTAACCACATGCTTGCGAAAAATCAAGTTTTAGTAAACTTATTATATCTAGTTTCACTGGAAGCAGCCTCTCTATTCCTACGGGGTAGAGGTAAGGCTGTCTACATTTTACCCTCCTCAGACCCTACATTTGCTTTGCTATTACTGAGTATGATGATGATGATATGATGATGATTATATCTAGTTTCAAGTTGGCACCATCACAAAAAATCACAACCACATTTACATAAGATGATTTCATATAGTAATGTTTTTTTTTTTTTTTTTTTTTTTTTTTGTATTTTAGGTTCTTAAAGACTATGGGGTGTGGAGGGGCTTGGGTTGGAGACATTACTCGACACATGACAGGCGTGGGCTCCACTAGTCCACACCCAAAAAAGTGGGGTGTGGAAGGGGCGTGGCAAGGCCGGCGTTGGCAGACACGTCACCCCACTCACAAACGGTCCACACCCAAACGGTCATCAACACCTACCCAACCATTACCAGATACGTCACCCCAAGCCAGCGCCCCACGCCAAACACTATTGCCACGCCAAGCGGGCAACACCCATCAAAACACCAACCCGAGATGATGTACCCGGCGTTAAAGGGCCAACAACGCCCCTTGGCCAGCCCACACCCACCAGTCTAATTGTTATCCCACCATCCTACATCTGAGCTTTACCTAGAGTATTAAAACACCATAAGTTAGTATTCATAGTATATAAGGTTATAGATAAACAATGCATACCAAAAAGCAGGGCAAACAACAACAAAATACACAATTGTACATTGCTCGGCATAGAACACATTGGGTTCAGCATAGTCTATGCTTGATTGGCTTCGTCATAGGCAACATCGTAGCACAATGGCCATTTAGCGAGGCATCACCCAAGGCAACGTAACATAGGCTTGGGGTACGCCCCCTACAACATCAAAAACTAATTTTTGTAAGTTAAACTTGTCCCATACGATCCGACACACCTTATAAATACATCTAAACGCTTCCTTTGCAATTCTTTTTTGAACTGCAAAGGTTACATAATTACTTCTTCTAAATTACTTACACATCAGATTTTGTATACTTCGAAAACAAATGGGTCAAACAACAACTAGGTAAATCATATGTCAATCACATCAATTTTTGTATATTTCCTACATATCAGTTTTTGTATAGTTCCAAAACAAATGGGTCAAACAACAACTAGGTAAATCATATGTCAAGTAGGAATCCTTTATGGCAACATATGGGTCATTTCTCAACATAGTTGACACCATCCACAACCAAATGGCATATTGTAAGCTTTGTGTCCCATTGCCATTATTTCACTAGTGATATCCAATATTTAACCTTTCATTACCTGTTCAACTTTGGTATTTCAAGTAATATTTAATCATTACAACTAGTTGATTGTTGTCTTCAACATTTTACAATACAATCATTCTGACTCTTACAATACTACAACTCTTAGACCATGTGTAGTGGTGAGTGAAACAAATGTCCCACCTTTAGGCATGAAGCGACACGTGGCTTCTAGCCAACAAAGGGGCTTGAAGTTAAAATGGGTGTAGTGGTGAGTGAAACAAATGCCCCTTGCAATGATTACACATTGAAATTGAATTTAAATAAAAAACCCATAAAAAAATTCATTGGCCCAACAATTATCGACCTGACGTTTTATTTGGAACACCCCAACGATTTTTGTAAGAAAAACCCCCATGGGGGCGGTCAAGTGACGTGAGTAGGCGTCTTTTTAGAAAAAAAAAACGCCAAAAAACCCCACTACGAGTGATCTAAAAATCAAATATTCATCATCATTCCCTTTCACAATAAAACAACTCTTAATACAACCATTATGACTCTTACAATACTAACAACTCTAAAAATCAAATATTCATCATCCATTATATCTCGTTTCACAATAACTATGAATCATATATACCAATGATTTGCTATTTAATCGTATTAATTAATATACTAAAGCATAAAAATACACATATCTATAATGTGATAAGTAAGAAAAATTATTAGTTAATGATATATAGTTAGGGTATGTTTGAGAAAAGTAGTTGGTGGCTGTTGTTGGAAGCTGGTAGCTATTGGCTGGAAGTTGGTAGCTGTTAGCTGGTAGCTAATAGCTGTAGCTTTTTAGATATATTTGGTGTTTGGCAGAGTAGCTGGAGCTTTTAATAAAATGTATAAAATGACCAAAATGGACATAACTAAAAATTTAAAAAGTTTTTGCATTAAAAAGTTCATTATTTTTAGAGGTTAAAATAATCATTTTTTTCCTAAAAGCTTGTAGCTCTGAAGGGGTAAGGTCCCAAAAACCTTGCACAGGTGATATGGACCATACCACAACTCCGGTTCCAGTAAACTTCTTTCAAGTAACCTTGTGCGGCAGCGCACCGGTTCTAAAGAAGAAGAGTTTAAAGGAAAGCAATCTCCAACATCCGCGCGCCAAAGTAGAGATAATCTATCCTTGCGCGAGCTCTCACGCAACAGATAGGATAAATTCCTATCTGCATCTCCGCACAAATGTCACTCGGACTTGGACAAAAATAACCTTTCTGTCATAACAGAATTAGCATGAGTAAGAGCCACATAGGATTACAGCCATAATCCTTCTAGAAGGCTTTATCGTGCTGTAAGCCCCTACTACGTATTTGACAAAAGTTGCAGCGGAAATTCGTGCCATAAAATTTCTTTCCTTATAAAACCTTAACTTACTTGAAATTTCATTCTTAAAATAACTCTTTCGCATAAAATCATCAATCAACTCATTTACTAAATAAAAACATATCTTATGTCTACTATATTACATTCACCAACGTTCCTGTACAATCTAACTTGTGACTCGGTCTTCGATCTCTACTCCTCGATAATCCTTCGTGTCTCGTACAACCTGCACTCACCACATACACTCATAACATTAATACACATTATAAATAAAAACCAGATTCATCCTCGTATACTTTTTTGTTCCGTTATCCCTCTACATTTAAGCACTCCATCTTAGCATCAAATCCTGGTTAGATTTCAATAGTGAACCTGCATTACACTTCATTCTCAAGGTACACTATTAATAACGTCAATACTCAATCGTATCGAAAACTTGCACACATAAATGCATACCTACTTGCATATATACTTACATACATACATACATACATACATACATACATACATACATACATACATACATACATACATACATACATACATACATACATACATACATACATACATACATACATACATACATACCTACATATATTCATGCCTACATACCTATTTGTATACACGTTTACATTCACATATACCTACTCACATACATATAAACATACCTACATACATGCATAAATACATACATAATATTATACATACATACATAAATACATACGTTTTACATACCTACATTTCCTAAAACGTGGAATAAATTGAGCATACTTAGTTTATAAGTGTTTAAAACGAGATCGCAAGTCAAATCATTTGAACAGCAACATTTTTGCCAGTTATGTTGGCGCTCGCGGGCCGCGACCGCCTTAAGAACATCCTTCGCGGGCCGCGACAGACGTCGCGCTACGCGACGCCATAAACCCTTCACCGTCACGCGACGCGAAGGCTCCACTTCGACAGAACATTTGCTGCAGTTGCTGCATATTCCTCGCTAAATTTAATTCTACGAAAACGAGCATAATTCTCTCGTTTGTGATCCATTTTACTCGATTCTTTTTCCTACGTGATCGTAATTTAATCCTCCATCACATGGAGTTAACATCCGACATCCGGATCAACGAAATTTTAGACTTTTAAGCTTTCGGGTTGTTACCTTTTTACAAAGTTTTTACCCGTTCATGCATTTATCAAAATAACCTATTTATTTAACCTCAATTTCTTATAAACCTATAATTTCAACGTTGTCTATCATATACGGTTCAGATCACGGGTTTTCTTGCATCTTCTTAACCCATTTCGTTCGTGTGCTTATTTTGACCCGTTAAGGGTATTTGCACATTTTAATGCATCTTACTCTCAAAATCAAACTTTCGATTTCATACTTGTCCCATGTGTTCACTTAATCAAATAGCTTGTGTCTAAACAACTTTTAAGGTCGTTTGGTCCGATACCCATCAAGGGCGTTTTGGTCAACATTAGTTCCGTCCTTCACGACTTCATTACATATTTAACGATCCCACAACTTAATTACAACTGTAATCACACATACCTGGCTCGGGTCAAAGTTATGACCCGTTTTAATAATTCATCCACTAATTTGCTAGTTAATAGCAACGCAGATCCTTTCACTATTCGCCCATTGAATTCATAATGCTTGATAATACAATCATTAGTCGACATCGCCAAATGGTGATATCTGCACCATTTGACCGATTCGGTCTAAAAGACCATTTCGTCCTTGTGGGGTAGTAATTATTTAGTATCCCCTCCATATAACATGTTCCTTTGTTAATTCGTGATCAAACTTGCCATAATACCCATTTAGCCCTTTTTACATCAAACTTAGTCTCTTATCATAGCCACATGTTACGACCTGTATCAAACACTTGTCGGAACATCATACCTCATATATTAGTTTTTCATGTTCGTAACCTACACGATGAATATATATTCTACAAAAATGGTGTAAGGTTAACTTACCTCGCATCCAAATATGCTTCCCATGCGTATATGTTCCGTTTGACCCACTTCTTTCCTAAGCTTCCACATAGCTTGTCTAGCGTCAAACTATTATATATCTTTCGCAAGATAATTAGCTTATTTATCATTCATCACGACCCTTCCATCTTACGGATCTTATGATCGAATTTATCATTCGATCTCATAGCATGCTAATCTATCAAATATTAGCCGAATTCTTCAAACATTCACACGCATATAAGATTTCAAACATCATTAACATGAGCATATCATCATTTTCAACATATTATACAAAACCCACTTCATAACTACTTGTTAATCACTTACAAGTGATCTAATCTCAAATTCCTCATAATTGCATCATACACTAGGTATGTTTACTACCTCCAAAGCATAGTGTACAACTAATTCATGCATATTCTTCTAATCTCATACATAATTCATCCAATTCTCCTACTACTTAACATATATCATTCACACATAAACATTCAAACATATTATCATCACATTTCTTTCAATTCCTCTAACAAGAATCCATGTTCTCACACAATACATCAACATTCAACAAAAAATAGACATGGATGATGATTCAAGTCATCATTCTTACCATAACTAGTGGGTTTCACCTCTAAACAAAAAATTAACCCAAACCATGCATAATCCATGTCCTACATGATGATTCTAACACATACTCATACTCAATTTCATACAATTTTGCGATTTCTAACATAACTCACTTCGTGCATAATCACCAATCGAAATTTTAAGACATACCTTATGATCCCCTTGTGAAGGTGACCATTAATCCATGTTCAGTTGTGAATTTAAGCCTTGATTCACCCTTCAATTTGATGGTTATATTTGAGTTAGGGTTTTGGCTCTTTGGAGCTCCTGAACGTTCAAGAACACACATGAAGTGTGTGTTTATGTGTGTTGATCTTTCATTTTAATAACTCAACTTCCATATTATTCCATTTAGTCCCTCATGTTTGCCACTTAAAACATAATTAGCACAACTTTCGTCATTTAAAAGTTTTGGCCATACACTTAACTAGGTTAAATAGCCTAGCTATTTATTTCATGCTATGTCATATACGAACATATGACAAAGATAATCATTCGGGTTTTGGGGTGTTACAAGTCTACCCCCCTTAAATGAGGTTTCGGCCCCGAAACCTTTCTCATTTCCACTAAACACTAATTATCTTTCCTTTCCGCCCCATCAACACGACCATGAGCCCATCTAATGACGACCTTCTATTTTTCAAGAACCCGTCCCAGAGTTCTTATTAGTGTTGCTTTCTCTAACCGACGCTAGTTTCTAACACACTTCATAGCTAGCGGTTCATTCATCATTTTAATACTCGTATATCATGTACAATATATCATTTGTTTATTTCAACATTCATATTATTTTCATCGACCATACGATCTAAATTCGTAATTTATACAAACCTATATGTTTAACTTCGACTGGTACATCATAATAATAGGTAACTATCCATTCCCGATTCACTAATTATTCATGTAATTGACTTCTTCCTAATAAGTCCATACTTTTCATACCATACCTTCACCTAACATTCTCATTTCATTGACCCGTTTATAATGGACCTAATACCTCCATCTCATCTCTTAAAATTTCATTCTATACATATATCATATAACATTTAGTTCTTGTTTTGTCATCGCAAACAAACTACTATTTCCTAGTTACATATACGCGCTTAACTCCAAAGTTAACATCCTTCTACGTTTCCTATAGTTATTTGTACAATACATACTCTTACGTTACCTTCAACTCACCTCATTCATTCTTGTAATGGGTTTCCACTCGTGCCCATTCCTTCACCAATTCGGTTGGTTTCATCACATTCAGAATTCTACCATTACATCTACAAAATCGGCGGTTAGCACATTTCATTCAAACATTCATTATACTAGGTGATTACTCACCTATAATTCTTTTGCAATTTCCTACGTACATGCTATAACACATTCCGCACATTTCATTCCTTACATACAATTCTTTTGTCCTAGTTACTTATTTCATCATCCTTTGCAGTTTGACTTTTCAAGTTCAAACTGACATTTCCTACTTATCGTAGATGTATTGAAGTACACGCTCGTACTTCTTCTTACTCATGCTTTCCTGCCGAGACATTCATTACATCATTTCAGTATTCTTGCCAAAACTTACCCTTCTCAATCATACTTAAATTATTGTCCGGGTCGCAGCCCGTCATTCATTATGACTCCTAAGAGTCGATTACTAACACACCTAACACATAACAGGTTCAAAACTTATTTCTTTTGTCAAAATTTGGGTTTGCGTGCCAAACATTATGCTCACCTATGAGTAATAAACTTAACAAATCAAAACATTAAATATATCGGGTTTAAATGGCGATTACCATTTGACCCACATGACTCATTCGTCTATTTAACCAGTCTTGCATACAAACATATTTGTATATATATTTATACATTTATTCACATATATATAAGTTTAAGACATAATTCCGCAACCTCCGTCCCCTAACAACCCAGGAACGGGTGGTTGCGGCCAGTTTTGGTGGTACCTTGTGTTTATCCATTTTGGTAGCAGAATTTTCATCAGGACCGTAGTTAGGAAATGTTTTATCAGAGTAAAATACCACACTTTCATAATATTAAACACATGGGATAAAACCCAAGTTTTAAGTACACACACTTCCATAGGAATACATCCTATTTTTATTTAATAAAACATCTATTTATTTTAGGTAACTTTATTGCCACTTTTCCAAGCCTTCAGTGCTGTCCAGCTGGCTTCTATTTGGCTTTCACATTTTGTTACCAGAAACGCGTTTAAAAACATTTTGTCAGTGGGAAATACTGGTGAGTGAATTCCAGTTTAATCAAGTTTAAGTAAAAACCATTGTACAGTATTGAGGGCGTTCATGCAATTACATTTGTTTCCAAGTCATACTAATTACCACCCACGGTATTGTCAACCCGACTTGTGGAACTGTTACTCCTCGCAAGGTAGTAACAAATTTTGTATACAAAACCCCAACATACCAACGATAATTGTATCCTTACAAATACTCAATAACTGCTTAATATATAATTAATCGTGTAAGGTTTTGTAAAAACAGTTTGCAAAAAGTAGATTACTCACATTGTTGTCTTAGGTTTTCTGTAAGGGTTTCCTGGTGACAATCTATAAATTACACAAATGCACACGCGTTAGTATAATAACCCATTTTAACATTAGTAATACCCTCCCCGAGACGGCATTCCAACGACTACGTCGGGTAGAACCACGACAGCCGTTACGGAACCCTAGATCAATCGGGCAGCGTATCTAATACGTATCCAGGGGTTATGACACTTACAACGGAGCAGAACTTCGTTATTTAGGGGGGTATTATACCCAAGAATTATGTCTACTACGTAGAATTTTAAGACAGAAAGAAAATTTGGGACGAATTCGACTGAAGGCCCGATGCCCTCTTTATATAGGGCTGTGATTCGAGTCTCTCGCGGCCCGCATAAGAGTAAGCTAAGGCTTACGCGGCCCGCATAGTAGGGGTGTAGCTGCTAGGGTTGCTGATTCGTCGAACTAGGGTTGACACGGAGCTGACACGTGTCGGCTCAGGGATGCGCCTTGTTGCAGGGCTGTCGCGCCCCGCATAAGATTTCTAAGGGATCTACGTGGCTCGCGAGCGATACAAAAACTTTGATTTTTATTTAATTTTTCTAAAATAAAGGTATCGTGGTTCCGTTTTAACATATGGGGTGTATTTTAGGACATATCGGGGCTTATAAAATATATTAGGGTGTCGAAAATATTTTGAGGGTTGTTATATCCTCCCCACCTTGTTTTAGAGCTCTTCCTCGAGATCTACTGGAACAAGTGTGGATATTTTCTTTGCATTTCTGATTCAAGCTCCCATGTATACTCTGGTCCTCTTTTGGAGTCCCATTTTACTTTGACCAAAACTAATCTCTTGTGCTTGAGGTTCTTGACCTTTCTGTCTTCAATTTGTAGAGGCTTTTCTATAAATTTAAGTTGTTCATTTACCTCTATATCCTTAAGAGGTACTATCAGTGACTCATCAGCTAAGCATTTCTTGAGATTAGATACATGAAATACATCATGTATTCCTGCCATTTCCTCTGGCAATTGTAGTTGATAGGCTACAGGTCCTATTCTTTTAATAATCTCAAAAGGTCCAACATACCTGGGACTTAGCTTTCCCCTCTTGATGAATCTTACTACTCCTTTCCAAGGAGAGACTTTTAATAATACTTTGTCTCCTACATGAAATTCTAACGGTTTGCGTCTGTTATCAGCGTAGCTCTTTTGTCGATCACGTGCTGCTTTTAGTCGTTCCTTGACTTGAACAATCTTTTCGGTTGTTTCTTGTACTATTTCAGGTCCAGACAGTTGTTTTTCTCCAATTTCTGCCCAACAGACTGGGGTTCGGCACTTTCGTCCATAAAGTGCTTCGAATAGTGCAGCATTGATACTTGTGTGATAACTGTTATTATAAGAAAATCCTATTAAAGGTAAGTGTTCATCCCAATTACCTCCGAAATCAATTACACAAGCTCTAAGCATATCTTCCATTGTCTTAATTGTCCTTTCGCTTTGTCCGTCCATTTGAGGATGATAAGCTGTGCTTAGATTCAACTTGGTTCCCATTGCTTTTTGGAAACTTGTCCAAAAATGAGAGGTAAAACGGCTATCCCTATCAGAAACAACTGATAAAGGAATTCCATGTAATGAAACTACTTCATTTACATATAGCTAGGCTAATTGTTCCATACTGAAAGTTTCCTTCATTAGGACGAAATGAGCTGACTTAGTTAGCCTATCTACAATCACCTAGATTGTATCATTACCTTTCCTTGTTTTGGGTAATTTGGTAACAAAATCCATTGTTATCAATTCCCATTTCCATACTGGCATTTCTAACTGTTGCAGCAATCCTGATGGTTTCTGATGTTCAGCTTTTACTTGTGAACAGGTTAAACACTTAGAAACGTAAGCTGCAATATCTTTTTTCATTCCTATCCACCAAAAATTCTTTCTTAAGTCCTGATACATCTTGTCACTTCCAGGATGCATCGTATACTTAGACTTATAGGCTTCTTCTAATATACGATGACGTAGTTTTCCTAATTTAGGTATCCACATTCTTTTCTTATGGAATCTCCAAATTCCGTTGGTTCCTTGTTCTAATTCTTTAATCATTCCTTTTAACTTTTCAGTATCATCCTTGATTACTGATTCTTGTGCTTCTCTAATTTGCTCATTTAAATTTATCTGCAGATTTAATTGTTCCATACTGAAAGTTTCCTTCATTAGGAGGAAATGAGCTGACTTAGTTAGCCTATCTACAATAACCCAGATTGTATCATTACCTTTCCTTGTTTTGGGTAATTTGGTAACAAAATCCATTGTTATCAATTCCCATTTCCATACTGGCATTTCTAACTGTTGCAGCAATCCTGAGAGTTTCTAATGTTCAGCTTTGACTTGTGAACAGGTTAAACATTTAGAAACGTAAGCTGCAATATCTTTTTTCATTCCTATCCACAAAAAATTCTTTCTTAAGTCCTGATACATCTTGTCACTTCCAGGATGCATCATATACTTAGACTTATAGGCTTATTCTAATATACGATGACGCAGGTTTCCTAATTTAGGTATCCACATTCTTTTCTTATGGAATCTCCAAATTCCGTTGGTTCCTTGTTCTAATTCTTTAATCATTCCTTTTAACTTTTCAGTATCATCCTTGATTACTGATTCTTGTGCTTCTCTAATTTGCTCATTTAAATTTATCTGCAGATTTAATTTAAGAGAACGTATCCTTTTTGGCTTTTCATGATACTTTCGGCTTAAAGCATCAGCCCTACATTTGCCTTTCCTGCATGATACTGGATATTACAATCATAATCACTAAGTATTTCCATCCAGCGTCTTTGCCTCATATTCAACTCTTTTTGCCGGAAAACATACCTTAAACTTTTATGGTCGGTGAAAATAGTAAACTTACTACCATAAAGGTAATGTCTCCAAATCTTAAGAGCAAAAATTATTGCTCCTAGATCTATATCATGGGTTGAATAATTCTCTTCATGGTTCTTAAGTTGTCTAGATGCGTAAGCTATAACCTTTTGCCGTTGCATCAATACACATCCATAACCTAACTTAGAAGCGTCACAATAGACTACAAAGTCTTCAGTTCCTTCTGGTAACGCTAGTATGGGTGCATGGGTTAATCTTTTCTTAAGAATTCTAAAGGCTTCTTCTTGTCTTGGTCCCCATTCAAACTTAACAGATTTACAGGTTAGCTTAGGGGCTGTTTGGTAGCCTCTTAATCCATTCAGAGGCTGTCTCTTAATGAATTCATTTGTGGCCCTTATGTCTGAATGTATAAGAGGTAACCTTATGTCTGACTGGATAAGAGGTAACATCTGAATGGTAAACCATCACATGTCACATTCTTCTACATTATCTTTGTTAAACTCTTAAATGATTTCATTAAGAGGTAGCCTTTTAATGTTATTCAGATGCTACCAAACAGCCCCTTAGTTAAGGGAATGGCTATTCTAGAAAAATCTCGAATAAATCTCCTATAATAACCGGCCAATCCTAAAAACTTCTAACCTCGGTTGGTGACTCAGGGGTTTTCCATTTGGTAATCGCCTCGATCTTGGTGGGATCCACATGGATTCCTTCATGATTGACTAGAGGTCCAAGAAACTGTACCTGTTCTAACCAAAACTCGCACTTTGAAAATTTAGCATAAAGCTTTTCCTTTCTCAATAAACTTAAAAGTGCATGCAAATGCTTTGTATGTTCTTTCTTATTCTTAGAGTAAATGAGAATATCATCTATAAAGACAATTATGAATTTATCCAAATACGGTTTACATATTCGGTTCATCATGTCCATAAATGCGGCTGAGGCATTGGTTAAACCAAATGGCATGACGGTAAATTCATAATGGCCATACCTTGTTCTGAAAGCGGTCTTAGGAATATCCTCTTTCTGTACCTTCAGTTGTTGATATCATGATCTTAAATCGATTTTCGAGAAAAATTGAGCTCCTTGCAACTGGTCGAATAGATCATCGATTCTTGATAATGGATACCGATTCTTAATAGTGACTTTGTTTAATTCACGGTAATCAATGCACATACGCATTGATCCGTCTTTCTTTTTAACGAATAAAATCGGTGCTCCCCATGGCGATGAACTTGGCTGTATGAATCCTTTCTCCAACAATTCGTCCAATTGTTTCTTTAGTTCCTGCATTTCGGCGGGTGCCAAACGGTAGGGTGCTTTGGCAATAGGTGTTATCCCTGGTAGCAGATGGATTCTGAATTCAACTTCTCTGTCTGGCGGTAGTCCTGGTAATTCTTTTGGAAACACATCTGAAAACTGAGATACTACTGGAATATCTTTCAGTTCTTTTCCTTTAGTGTTAGTGATTATGGAAATCAAATACACTATAGATCCTTTTCTTATGTAACTTGCGGTTTTCATTAAAGAGATGAAATTCGTGGATCTAGCGGTTTTCATTACAGAGATGAATTTCGTGGATCTAGATGACTTATCTCCTTTAATTGTGATCATTTCACCTTTTGGTGAGTTTACTTGGATTGACTTTTGATCACATAAAATACTGGCTTTATTGGATATTAACCAATCCATTCCTAATACAGTATCAAATCCTGTCAGGTTCATTGGATAAAGGTTTGCAATAAACTTTTGATTTAAAAATTTTATTCTTGCTCCATGCAAGATTTCAGAAATCTTAATGGTTTCCCCATTGTTTGTTTCTACTAGACATTCTTGTGGGAGTTTAGTTAATGGTTGGTTGAGAAGTTTGCAAAACGAAGTATTAATAAAACTTTGGTTCGCACCAGAGTCAAATAATACTTTAGCAAAAGCATCATTAACTAAAAACGTACTGGCTATGACGTCTGGAATCATCTTGGCTTCATCTGCAGTCAGAATAAATGCTCTAGCATTTTTAGTGTTCTTGTTACCCATGGCTAGAACTAGTTTCAGATAGTTGGGCTTGATGTGACCTTTTTCTCCACAGTTGAAGCACATTCCATTATTAGGTTTCCTCCTGCAATCTTCTTCCTTATGTCCTGGTATCTTGCAGAAATTATAGTAAGTGGAGCATTTTCCTGAATGCTTTTACTTGCAAGTCTTGCAGTACGGTGCAGAGGTAGAACCTACATTCCTACGGTTGGAATTTCCATAACGAAATTCTTGGGTAAGCCTTTGAGCTAGGTTTCTCCTTTGGTCTTCTTCTCGAGTACGCACTAACTCATCTGTCCAAGTGTTTGCTAGTTCTACAGCTTCTTCTATGGTTTGGGGTCTAGCTGCCTTGACTACATGCCTAATTTCCCCGATTAATCCCCAGATGTAACGGGAGATTAATAATGGTTCATGTGATGCAAGGGTTGGTACTATTCTAGCATATTCAAAGAATGTAGTAGCATAACCCTTACTATCTAGTCCAGTCATTCTAAGGTTTAGGAACTTATTTGCTATATGTTCTTTTTCATTGGGAGGGCAGAATTTCCTTTCCACCATGTTCTTAATTTCCTCCCATTCCATGTTATAAACCCTATCACTTCCTCTAGACTGAAGGACAGTGTTCCACCATTCTAAGGCTGAGTTCTTGAACAAATTGGAAGCAAACATGATCTTATCCTCTTCCACACATTTGCTTATTTTTAAAACAGCCTCAGTCTTTTCTATCCAGCGTAGAGTTGCAATGGCCCCTTCATTGCCCAAGAATTCCATTGGTTTACAAGACCAGAATTCTTTATAAGAACAACCATGAGATACGGTTCTTCTTCTTTTGGGGATGGGCGCTTGAAGTATGGGTCCATTGTTTACATTGTATTCCGGTTCAGTTGGTCGCTTACTGCTATGTTTACTTTTATTATCCGCTTCCCTAACTGTTTGGATAATATATGGCATTGCATCTATAATTCCTTGTACCTCTATGTGTTGGATGGCACTATTATTCACTTGGTTTCCATTGTTATTGTTGTTCGGATTCTCATTATTCGGGTTATTGTCATTCTGGTTATTATCATTCTGGTTTTCCTGGTTCACTTCATTGTCCATCTAAATTTTAAACATTTACCACATATTAATATCACAAAATAATATTTAATACAACCAATCACACAACACGCAGGTTGATCAAAAACGTCGAGCATTGCGACTTACTCTTTTCTTATATATAATTTGCATCTAATACAAACCAGTACTGAAATTAAAATTACAATACGACTGAAATGGAAATTACACTATTAATAGTAGGCATCCTTAGTTTTTTTTTTTCATACACACATATCATATATTATATTATTATTATTATTATTATTATTATTATTATTATTATTATTATTATTATTATTACCATTTCTACCATCACCTTCACGGATATGGATTCATCCAGAAATCCATATTGCGCTCGTCGTACTTCCAGACAAGTTGCTCTCCCACCTGTTTCATCCTCTCGCTACTTTTTAAGATTTCCTCACCAAATGTCCTGAGTTCTTGCACATTTTATGCACTCATTAGGGGTGCAGGTTCTGGGTCTGGGTTTGGAATCTGGGGCATGGGTTCCTGGTACGGGTAAGGATTCTCTAAGATCTCCCTAATGTATTGATCACTATCATAGTAGGGATCTAGAGGGTCCAAACCTAGGTATGCTCCTAGATTCGGCATGGGCATGTCTTCTGGAATCGGGTAACGTTACACATAGTCCCTATTGTCATCCCACCACGGGTTGTAATTTGGGTCTAAGGGATTGGGTGCTGGTACCCTAGGTATCTCCTCTGGGTTAAAATCATGCATTTCAACTTGATTTTCTGGGTTTTCTATTTCCATTGGCTGAGCGGGAAATAGTGGTTGTGGTTGGGGTGCTATCAGTTGCTCCAGGTTAGGGTCGGCTGCAGTGGTTGCTAGGATATGGAAATTGGCTAGGCTTCTATTAAGCATATCCTGTGTATGGGCATCTGTCTCTCTTTTAGCGGCTGCTAGGACTCTCTGCTCATGCAACTTTTTCATTCGTTTCCTACGCTCATGTGCTCCCCTACTGAACCATCCTCTCTTTTTAGGAGGGAATGACTCTTCAGACTGAGCCTTAAACACGAATATTCCTTCTTCATTATCAGCAGAATACCCTGAGAGGACAGGCTATGAAGAGGCGCCTTCGCTTCTAGGCGAACCAGACAACTGACGATACGCGTCGGATGGTCCTTGGTCGCTCATACTGTAAACTAACAAATAGTCAAATAACACACAATAATAAAATACAATTATGCATGTATTTCTAAAATTTATTTCCTAACACTTTAAATAACTTTTGGTGTCAGCAGAACACTTCTGTGGCCGAATCAGTGCCTTAGCTCTGATACCACCTTCTGTCGCAACCCCCGTCCCCTAACAACCCAGGAACGAGCGGTTGTGGCCAGTTTTGGTGGTATCTTGTGTTTATCCATTTTGGCAGCGTAATTTTCATCAGGACCGTAGTTAGGAAATGTTTTATCAGAGTAAAATACCACATTTTCATAATATTAAACACATGGGATAAAACCCAAGTTTTAAGTACACACATTTCCATAGGAATAAATCCTATTTTTATTTAATAAAACATCTATTTATTTTAGGTAACTTTATTGCCACTTTTCCAAGCCTTCAGTGCTGTCCAGCTGGCTTCTATTTGGCTTTCACATTTTGTTACCTGAAACGCGTTTAAAAACATTTTGTTAGTGGGAAATACTGGTGAGTGAATCCCAGTTTAATCAAGTTTAAGTAAAAACCATTGTATAGTATTGAGGGTGTTCACACAATTACATTTGTTTCCAAGTCATACTAATTACCACCCACGGTACTGTCAACCCGACTTGTGGAACTGTTACTCCTCGCAAGCTAGTAACAAATTTTGTATACAAAACCCCAACATACCGACGATAATTGTATCCTTACAAATACTCAATAACTGCTTAATATATAATTAATCGTGTGAGGTTTTGTAAAAACAGTTTGCAAAAAGGAGATTACTCACATTGCTGTCTTAGGTTTTCTGTAAGGGTTTCCTGGTGACAATCTATAAATTTCACAAATGCATACGCGTTAGTATAATAACCCATTTTAACATTAGTAATACCCTCCTCGAGACGACATTTCAACGTCTACGTCGGACAGAACCACAACAGCCATTACGGAACCCTAGATCAATCGGGCAGCGTATCTAATACGTATCCAGGGGTTATGATACTTACAACGGAGCAGAACTTCGTTATTTAAGGGGGTATTATACCCAAGAATTATGTCTACTACGTAGAATTTTAAGAGAGAAAGAAAATTTGGGACGAATTCGACTGAAGGCTCGATGCCCTCTTTATATAGGGCTGTGATTCGAGTCTCTAGCGGCCCGCGTAAGAGTAAGCTAAGGCTTACGCGGCCCGCGTAGTAGGGGTGTAGCTGGTAGGGTTGCTGATTCGTCGAACTAGGGTTGACACGGAGCTGACACGTGTCAGCTCAGGGATGCGCCTCGTTACAGGGCTGTCGTGCCCCGCGTAAGATTCCTAAGGGATCTACGCGGCCCGCGAGCGATACAAAAACTTTGATTTTTATTTAATTTTTATAAAAATAAAGGTATCGGGGTCCGTTTTCGCATATGGGGTGTATTTTAGGACATATTAGGGCTTATAAAATATATTAGGGTGTCGAAAATATTTTGAGGGTTGTTATACATAACTTGGATAATATTCTCTTTTTAAAGAGTATTTACTTGCTTAATATGTAATTACTTACACATTCGAATCTTTTCATTCTTATCATTCATTATGTTTCGAACCCGTCACGCGGTTTCTAACATATCATTCATACTTTTATTCCTTCTTGATTTCGAATCCGTCTCGCGGATTTTAACATCTCATTCATGCTTTCATTCCTTTCATGCTTCGAATACGTCTCGCGGATTCAATCATATCATTCATACTTTCATTTCTTTCATGATTCGAACCCGTCTCGCGGATTCTAACATATCATTCATACTTTCATTCCTGAAAGTCTTACATTTCTCTTCACCCTCACGTCCACCCACTACAACAAAAATAGCTTTTTAGGACCTTTTCTGTGGGACGCTTGCAAACAAGGGTCCTAAAAAATAATTTAATATAACTAATGAACTTTTGGGGTCCTTTTATAATATACTCTACTAAACCGGTGTCCTAAAAAACTATTTAATAGGATGGATGATTTTTTTGGGTCTTATTATCATATAATTTAATAGGACATTTAAAATGTAGATCCTAATAAAGTACTTTATAAGACATTTAATTGTTAGTGTCCCATTATATGGTACTGTATTAGGACACTTGATCATCTGTGGTCCTATTATAACATAACTTAATAGGACACGTTGTACTTAAGTCATAAATGTTTAGTGTTATAGGACCATTTCTAGTCGAAGTCATATTAGAATTAAACTTAATAGGACACTTGACACTTGGGTCTTATAACTTTAAACTTTATAGGACGCTTAATCATTGCGGTGTTATTATAATACACCGTAATAGGACACTTGATATTTGAGTCATAAAACATTAGTTTTATAGGACGCTTATTCGCTATAGTTTTATTATAATATAACTTAAAAAGACACTTGACACTTGTTTCTTATAAATTTAACCTTTATAGGATGCTTAGTCATTGTGGTGTTATTATAATACACTGTAATAGGACACCTGATATTTGAGTCATAAAACATCAGTTCTATAGGACGCTTATTCGCTAGAGTTCTATTATAACATAACTTAATAGGACACTTGACACTAAGGTCTTATAACTTTAACCTTTATAGGACGCTTAATCATTATGGTGTTATTATAATACACCGTAATAAGACACTTGATATTTGAGTCGTATTAACATAAGTTTTATAGGAAGTTTATTCGCTAGAGTTTTACAATAACACTAGGTTATTGACCCGTGAGTGGTGGTGGTGGCCGGTGAGTGGTGGTAGTGGCCGGTGAGTGGTGGTGGTGAGTGGTGGTGGTGGTGGTGAGTAGTGGTGGTGGCCGATGGAGGTGGCCAGTGAGTGGTGGTGGTTGTGAGTGGTGGTGGTGGTGAGTAGTGGTGGTGGTCGGTGAATGGTGGTGGTGAGTGGTGGTGGTGAGTGGTGGTGGTGGCCGGTGAGTGGTGGTGGTGAGTGGTGGTGGTGGCCGGTGGTGGCACTATGTGAAAAAGGGGCTACAACCACACTTTTGGCAAAACCGCCCGACCACACATTTATAAAATTGTGTCGCTAAAGGTTATTTATAACATTGTAAAACACCTTTAGCCATACATTTTTTTTATTAATGTGACCATTTATACCTGTTCAAAACCTTTAGCCACACTTTTAGAAAATAATGTGACATTTATTAGTCACAAATCGAAATGTGTGGCCAAATGTGATCTATGGCCATATATTTTTGTTTCATGTGACGAAAAAACATGTATTTAACATCTTTAGCCACACTTTAAGGAAAAAAATGAGACATATATTTGCTACACCGGCAAAGTGTGGCTAAATATTTCTACGATCACATTATATACTTTCCTGTGACCAATAACATGTGTATTCAAAACCTTTAGCCACACTTTAAGAAAAAAACTATGACATTTATTAGTCACACTAACAAGTGTGGCCAAATGTTAAACTTACTACATCTTTAAAAATTTCCCCCAAAATATTTAATTCCAAAAGTTAAACTTCCACCTAAAATATTTCATCTTAAAACTTCCCTCTAAAATATTTCATTCTAAAACTTAAACTTCCCCCCAAAATATTTATTTCCAAAAGTTAAACTTCCACCTAAAATATTTCATCTTAAAACTTCCCTCTAAAATATTTCATTCTAAAACTTAAACTTCCCCCCAAAATATTTGATTCAAAACTTTTCTCTCAAATAATATTCTTATTTAAAAAATTACATTATTTAATATTAAAAAACAAAATAATATCTTACTAGATATTTAATAATTCAACTATTATTAAATATTATATACTTTAAACCATATTTGTTTTCTTCTAAATGATATATTAATGTATGCATATTAATAATGATACCGGATTTCTCGTAGTTAATTGTTTTCAACGAATTTTACTTTCATATAGCGTTGCGGTACGAGTACTGTACAGTACCATACCGAACATTTTTGGTACCGGTACATGTACCCATATTTGATTATCTCCGGTATCGGCCTTTTTCGGTACCGGCATGTTCGGTACCAGTACCAGTACCGAACTCATCCCTAATCATATACGTGTTAATAGGCCGTATTGGGCTTTACTGGGCCACAATGGCCAATAATGGTCATAGATATGTTAATGGACCATATTGGATCACGATGGACAATAATAGATCACACATGTCTTAATGGACCATATTAGGCCTAAATGATAGTGGATCATACATGTCTTAATGGATCACAATGCACAATAGTATATCATATATATCTTAATTGGCCATATTGGGCCTTAATGGAGCACAATGGGCAATAGTGGATCGTATATGTCTTAATGGACTTTATTGGGCTTTGATATCTCACATTGGCCAATAGTGAATCATATATATCTTAATGAACCATATTGGGCCTTAATGGATCACAAGGTCAATAGTAGAAAAATTCTTAATGGACTATATTGGGCGTTAATGGATCACAATGGCCAATAGTCGATAATACATGTCTTAATGGATCATATGGGCCTTAATGGAGCATGATGTCTAATTGTGGATCATTTATGTCTTAATGGACCACATTGGGCCTAAATGGATTGCAATGGCCAATATTGGATCGTACATGTCTTAATGGACCATATTGGGCCTTAATAGACCTCCATGGGCAATACTAGATCATAAATGTATTAATGGGCCATATTGGGCCTTAACGAATTACAATAAACGATAGTAGGTCATAAATGCTTTACGGTGGGGCCTTATTGGATTACAATGGACAATAATACATCATAAATGTCTTAATTGACCATATGGGGACTTAACGAATCACAGTGGACAATAATAGATCATACATGTCTTAATGGACTATATTAGGCCTTAATGAATCACAATAGACAATAATAGATCATTGTCATTCAATGTCTTGTTCGGTTACCATGTGGAATTGAAATTAATCATTACTTAGCGTTTTTTGGTATGCAGCCAGAAAATGACAAATGAATAAAATTTGTGATGAGTGGGAGTAGTGGTGGGTGGCAGTGACAGCAGTGGGCGATGGTGGTGTTCATGATTGCTGAAAGAGGGAATGAAATAAAAAATAAAAATAAACAAGAGCGAATAAAATGATTTTGAGGTGTTTAGAGGGATTAAGATTTCTTTTGTAGTGGATAATTCCATTCAATCGACCAACTAAATATTTTTTTTCTATTAACTCCCAATAATCTATTTTATTCTAACTCTCATTCTGAAATGCTAAAAACTTCATAAGAGTTATCATGGCTAAAAACTTCATAAGACGAATGGGTATGGGGATCGGCACAGGGCCGTCCCCCTCCTAGCTCCGTCAAACACCACCTCCCTTAGGGGCGTCCCGGCACGGCACTTCCATCCGAATACGTGATTACGTGACGCTTACGTGACGGGTAGTCCTTTGGAAGACTATCCTCCCCCATACCCATACCCAATGGTCTAAGAGTTGTCATTCAGAAATGCTAAAAATCATACAACGGGTCAGGATGGGCGCTCCCCCCTCAAAAGCACAGTCGTACAGTAACGTGTGCTCCGAGCCTTGGAATACTCGCTTCTTCAACGCTCCTTCAATTAGGTTTTGCTCCGAGCCTCTGAACACTCGCACAACCCTAATCCCGCTTGTTCTTCCCCTGTTATTGTTGGTAAACCCTAAATCTTTTTGTTTTCTGATTCAATGTGATTAAGTTTAATTTGAAACCCTAAATTTTTGTTAGTATTTTGAAAACTGATGAAAAACCCTGATTATGTTATCTGTTGGTTTCGACTTTGGAATAATGTATTCTCAATTTTAAGTTATCCAAAAGTTTTCTCTGTATAACTTATCTTGCACAGAACTTTGCTTCTATACACCTTAATGGAATAATGCAATTCTAATATTGTAATTTTTAGGGGTTGTGCGACTATAGAGCTTAGCTTGATGGTGAGGTTAAATGGACTCGCCTATATTGCAATGATTTTGGTAATTTGTGTTTTTGAATTGGTTATTGTGTTTTTTATTTGGTGATATACAAGTTTGTAAAAATCATCAATTAGAAATTTAGAATTATTGCTTATCATAGCATCGGGTAGGTAATGTTAATCAAACTAGGCGGTGGTGGTACACACGTCTTCGTTGGTATAGATAATTATTTGGATGAAAACGGAAACCAAATCAATGGATTTTAACTATCTTAATTTGGTTTGCTTTGGGCGTACCTTGCTGCTAACGTATTTATGATGTTAAATGGTTTAAAGAACAAGAGTATGATGCCGAATCAAGAGGAACGTTACCTGACACTAATATTTTCGCCTCTGTCCTTTGATTATCTCTTTCACTTTGGAGAACATAGGTAAAACAAAACACACATATCCCAAAACATATCAGATTTGTTAGTTTTTGATGTTGTGATTTGTTTGGTCACCTAAGGTTGAGTGCTTGATACTTGATGGGTACTATTCGTAATTGCAGGCCATCTGTTTTCCCAGCTCTGATGAGCCATCATCCTCATATCCGCCTGATCGTTGCGGTAGGAGGAAAGATACCCAATTTGGTTGCATTGGCAAGTAGATGCATGAGTTTCCGATTAGTATCCTGTCCGGTTTCTGGAGGCGAAGATGAAACAGCGGATCGTATTCTAAGAAAATGCCCTATTGCTGGCATAGTGTGGAGCCAAATGTTCTGATGGTTGAAGATTCCCATCCATAACCAGCTTGTATCGGCGAGTCAAGTGCTGCAGTTGGTAAATGGGCTTGAAGTAGCAGTTACGCGGAAAAAGATAGTTCATTCAGTTATTCTTCTTACATGTCGGATGTTTTGGCAAGCACGTAATGCGAAGGTTTTCAAAGGTGGGGTCCCATCTGTGTTCAAACTGGCTCAGGAGGTGAGCAAGACGTCGTCCAAGTGGATAAAACACAAGTCAAGAACAAACAAAATTGACTGGAGCAGCTGGTGTAATGGTGCAGTATGGTTTTAACTTCCCTTGTATTGTGTTTGCTGGATATTATGCAGTTTTATGTACATATTGAACTACTGCTGTAAGTTTGAGGCTCCTAAATTGACTTGCTTGGGGGCCTGAAGTATTTTGTTGAACGAAAGTATGGCCCCTGGACTGTTCAAAAAGAAAATATTACTTTTCTATTTCATTTAATAACCTTTACGTCTGCTTTTTGTTATTATTTGTTATTATTTATGTTAGTTAATTGCTGATAACATAGAACAATTAATTGGCAGGTAATTAGTTAGTTGTGTGTGGATTTAATCAGCGTTTATGCTAATGACCACTATTTTTGGTAGAGCAATAATAAGAGTAATAGAAAATTAGTTAGATAATTCCAATACTGCATGTGTAGTTGTTAGAAAAACCCTGGACTTCAAGTAAATTTGCCCGTAAGTGGGCAGACTTTATTTTTGCATTATTTATTCTCTGGTCTTTATTTTTACATTATCAGTTTAATGAGCTTCTTGGTCTAATAATTTTAGATGGCTTTTACCTTTGTCGTTTACCCTTCCTTAATCCTTGCTTATATGGGCCAAGCCGCGTATCTCTCAAAGTATCACATTCTTGAAACCGACTGCTGAATTGGTTTCTACGTATCCGTGCCTGGTAGGTCATTTTCTATCTCTTTTCTTTTCTTATTTTGAACTTGATGTGAAATTTATTTATTTAATATTGTGACAGAAAATAGTCTAGTTATTGGAATTGCAATACTTGTTGCAGTTGTTGGAAACCAAGTTATCATCACCAGGAGTGTTTGGCGTTGGGTTGTTTCCCGAGGTTCAAAGTAATCCACATGTCGCCTAATAAGCACGGATAAATCTACATACCGGAGATCAATTGGACTTTGATGCTCCTTTGCTTAGCTGTCACAATTTGTTTTCGTGACCTTAAACATATAAGCAATGCAGCAGGTATATACTGTTATAGATGCATCTCACTTTTAATTTGCATGTACTTGTTGGTGTATCTTATAACTTTCCTTTAACTGCAATAGCATGCAGACAAAACTCGTGACCTTAAACATATAAGCAATGCAGCAGGTATATACTGTTATCGATGCATCTCCCTTCCCTCTCCCTCTCGTTCAAACACTGGCAGGCACACAAGAAAACCGGCTGCCGGCGACGGTTTCGCCGACAAGATGCCCCAGCACCTCCGATGCTCATCCATCATATCTCTAACCATTTTATACACACCCCCAGCCGCATCTCCGGTTACAACCTACAACCACCGGAAGTTACTTAGAGAGAAAGCGAGAGTACGAGGGGAGAGGAAGCTGCAGGAGGGAGAGAGAGAACGGCCGGCGACAGTGGGGTGCCGATTATCCGGTGAGTGTGCTCCTTTTTCTCGTTTCGGGTAAATACGTTGACTATACACGGTTGCTAAGTTAATCTTTTTTTTTTTTTTGGATTTTGGTATGTGCGGTGGTGGTAGCCGGCCAGTGACGGCAGCCGGAGTGGAGATTATACTGGTTCGGCCGGAATGTAAGCACCAAATGTCTTGCATCAGTTTTTTTTACGCTTGATAATTTGGATTTTTAAGATTAAAACTAAAAACTACTCTATATTTTGATATTGTATTCACTTGATAAGTTTGAAGTTTGTTAATTCAAACAACTTATTAGTAATAGTATAATTGAACAAAAGAACTCTCAAGTCTTAACGCTCATTTTAAAATTTAAAGGTCTCAATTTGCTATAAGATAAGATATATATTTTTTACAAATAACTTCTAGTTTTATGTTAGATATTCAATTTGAATCATTAAAACTGTATGCCGAATAGTATGTGTTAATTCAAACAACTTATTAGTAATAGCTATAAGATTATAGCATGTGCTAAGTTTATTGATCGATTGATTTTTGAAACTCATTAGGGATCACAGCCTGGAATTTTTCCAGAAGAGACATCTACGAAGAAAGGTTCTTTACATCTGACGAGTTTATGCTTCGAACCATATAATATTGTGATGTTGTTTTATGATCTGTTTGTCATTGTTTTAAAATTTACAGACGGAACTCGAGAAAACGATCGGGAATGCCCAAAATGTGGAAATGTCAATTTCGCTTTTAGAACAGTTTGTAACATGAGGAAATGCAGTACACCTAAGTTATGAAAGCTCAGGCTCAGTTCGATTCAAGCTTTGTTTCTAAAGCTCAAGCTCGGCTGCTAGGTGATTTTTCAAACTAGAGCTCGATAAACAAATTTCGGGCTTGGGCTTATTTATTAAATAAGCTTGTTTTTAGGCTTGGGCTCAAGTCATATGGTTTATTTTCTACAATTCAAGATTGTATTGGTGCATCTATCGCATGGCCCTATCCATTCATCTCGGTATGTATTTGTTAAATTTGTGATACAAATAATTTTAATATCATGGAACTTAATGCTTATACATGGATGGTTTATTTGTAGGTAGTTCATGAGAATTGAGGATGCATGATGACTCAAGATTTTATGCTTCTTATTTCTTTAATTGCTTTTAATTTCTTTGTTAAATGTTAAGACTTTATGTTATATAATGTTATAACTTATTTATGGTTAGTGTTTTTGTTATGAACATGCTTATTTGAAATATAATGAAGTTTTATTTCTTTCATTAGTTGATGTTATACAATAACTATTAGGATGTTATATGTTGATAGTCTGTTTATAAAATTGTTTTATAATCTTATTTGGGATATTAGGACCATTTTCTTGGTATTAAGTAGCTATAACGTTACATCATAAGGGTCCTATAAATTAATTTTTAACGACGCTTGTACGTGTATCAAAAGATTAAAAGTAGGTAATCACATGTTAGAACTTTGTAAAAGTGTCCTAATATGTTCTTTTTAGAACGCTATTTAAGTTGTCTATAGACATATTATGCGACCATAAAATTGGTTTTATAATCTTGTTTGGTATATTAGGACCCTTTTCTTGGTACTAAATTAGCTATAATGTTACATCATAAGGGTCCTATCAATTAATTTCTAAGGACGCTTGTAAGTGTATCAAAAGATTAAAAGTATGTAAGCACATGTTAGAACATCGTAAAAGTGTCCTAATATGTTTTTATTAGGACACTATTTTGGTTGTTCAAATACATATTACGCGACCATAAAATTGGTTTCATAATCTTATTTGAGATGTTAGGACGCTTTTTTAGTTCCGGGACTTATTACGACCCCTTTACATGAAACGCTTTTACCGTTGGTCCTATTAAATGAAAGGTCCTATAAAATAGCATTTTAGGACGCTTTTGCGCGTACTAAAAACCCAGTTTTCTTGTAGTGACCTATTACCTAATATATACCTGTAACAATTATCACGGTCTCACGAGCGTCACATGCTTTTTGTGTAATGGCCAGGTATACAATCCACATACTAGTTTCGTGTCTTCGTGTAATCTCCACCTCATGTCTGAAGAATTAAGTTTCGGCACGTGTAACATTTTCAAAACTTCATTATCATTTCATTATTATATTTCATTTAAAGTTTTATTTCACTTGCTAGATTATACCATTACATGCGCCCACATGTTAAATTTACGCACCTGGGGCCAATTTGTCTTATTACATGCCTTGATGGTGGTCCTAGACCGTATTCACGGATCATCCCTTCCAAGCAATTATGCTTACCTTACACATAATATACTGTTAGTTTTCTTCAAATACATACTTAAGCACATACTTACCTTTACTTCTACCCTTAGATCTTGATCGAGTCTCGGATTGTACGGGTTCCTTGTCACAAGAGCACACAGGTTTGAGTTCAAGTATTTATCTCCTCATACTTGATTTCCCTCAAACCATGGCTCTGATACCAACTTGTAAGCCCCTAATACGTATTTGACAAAAGTCGCAGCGGAAATTCGTGCCATAAAATTTCTTTCCTTACAAAACCTTAACTTACTTGAAATTTCATTCTTAAAATAACTCTTTCGCATAAAATCATCAATCAACTCATTTACTAAATAAAAACATATCTTATGTCTACTATATTACATTCACCAACGTTCCTGTACAATCTAACTTGTGACTCGGTCTTCGATCTCTACTCCTCGATAATCCTTCGTGTCTCGTACAACCTGCACTCACCACATACACTCGTATTTGCACATTTTAATGCATCTTACTCTCAAAATCAAACTTTCGATTTCATACTTGTCCTAAGTGTTCACTTAATCAAATAGCTTGGTTCTAAACAACTTTTAAGGTCGTTTGGTCCGATATACCCATCAAGGGAGTTTTGGTCAACATTAGTTCTATCCTTTATGACGAAGGACTTCATTACATATTTAACTATCCCACGACTTAATTACAACTGTAATCACACATACCTGGCTCGGGTCAAAGCTATGACCCGTTTTAATAATTCATCCACTAATTTTCTAGTTAATAGCAACGCAGATCCTTTCGTTATTCGCCCTGTGATTCATAATGCTTGACAATACAATCATTAGTCGACATCCCCAAATGGTGATATCTCCACTATTTGACCGATTCGGTCTAAAAGACCATTTCGTCCTTGTGGGGTAGTAATTATTTATTATCCCCTCCATATAACATGTTCCTTTGTTAATTCGTGATCAAACTTACCATAATACCAATTTACCCCTTTTTACCATCAAACTTAGTCTCTTATCATAGCCACATGTTCCGACCCGTATCAAATACTTGTCGGAACATCATACCTCATATATTAGTTTTTCATGTTCGTAACCTACACGATGAATATATATTCTACAAAAATGGTGTAAGCTTAACTTACCTCGCATCCAAATATGCTTCTCATGCGTATATGTTCCGTTTGACCCACTTCTTTCCCAAGCTTCCACATAGCTTGTCTAGCGTCAAACTATTATATATCATTCACAAAATAGTTAGCTTGTTTATCATTCATCACGACCCATCCATCTTACGGATCTTATGATCGAATTTATCATTCGATCTCATAGCATGCTAATCTATCAAATATTAGCCGAATTCTTCAAACATTCACACACATATAAGATTTCAAAGATCATTAACATGAGCATATCATCATTTTCATCATATTATACAAAACCCACTTCATAACTACTTGTTAATCACTTACAAGTGATCTAATCTCAAATTCCTCATAATTGCATCATACACTAGGCATGTTTACTACCTCCTAAGCATAGTGTACAACTAATTCATGCATATTCTTCTAATCTCATACATAATTCATCCAATCCTCCTACTAATTAACATATATCATTCACACACATAAACATTCAAACATATTATCATCACATTTCTTTCAGTTCCTTTAACAAGAATCCATATTCTCACATAATACATCAACATTCAACAAGAATTAGACATGGATGATGATTCAAGTCATCATTCTTACCATAACTAGTGGGTTTCACCTATAAACATCAAATTAACCCAAACCATGCATAATCCATGTCCTACATGATGATTCTAACACATACTCATACTCACTTCCATACAATTTCGCGATTTCTAACATAACCCACTTCGTGCATAATCACCAATCTAAATTTTAAGACATACGTTATGATCTCCTCGTGAAGGTGACCATTAATCCATGTTCCGTTGTGAATTTAAGCCTTGATTCACCCTTCAGTTTGATGGTTATATTTGAGTTAGGGTTTTGGCTCTTTGGAGCTCCTGAACGTTCAAGAACACACATGAAGTGTGTGTTTGTGTATGTTGATCTTTCATTTTAATAACTCAACTTCCATATTATTCCATTTAGTCCCTCATGTTTGCCACTTAAAACATAATTAGCACAACTTTCATCATTTAATAGTTTTGGCCATACACTTAACTAGGTTAAATAGCCTAGCTATTTATTTCATGCTATGTCATATAGGAACATACGATAAATATAATCATTCGGGTTTTGGGGTGTTACACGTGCACAACCATTCGGTTATAACCGAATGGCCACGTGGCATCATCCCAAGCACCCCTCAAGGTCACGATGATGGCACTAACTTGGAGAAGGATCCACACTTGCCCACTTTACACGTGGTATCACCCCAGCCGTTGATCGTAACCACGATCCGTGTGCATACATATAACGTTAGTGATTAACGGTGAACGGATAACCGCTTACGGAAATTACTTTCCGTCTTCTCTCCCGTCAACAAACTTTCCCGCCCAAATTCGGTTATAAATAAGACTATTCATGTATCATTTCTTAAGTTACTCTCACTTCACTTTACTATTACTTATTCTTCTTTATCATAACCTTACTTATTCTCGCGTCGGAGGGTGGTCACGGAGAGAACCCCCATTCTCCCCGTGGCGAGTATAACGGCTGTTTGTTTTGCAGTTGTTGTTCGAAGAAGGAGATCGCTCACCCCCCGAATCAAACGTGAAGACCTAACCCTTTTATGCAGATTCAAACCCACTGGTTCAATTGATTTCGATCTGTTGAACCAGTGTTTCTTCATTGGCGCCAACCGATTTCTCAGTTTTTATTCACATCTTCTCGTTTTGATTTACTCTTCCACCTCTGTTTTTTCAATGGAAGAGACGCCGACAAATCGTCAATCCGGCCCTCGGCTAACAAATTTCCCACACAATACCTAAGTCGAAGGGATTGTAGAAGAGGCTTCGGATGATAACGAGGTCCAGTACAATGTTAATCATCCGAACGACCCTTTTACTCCAGGAGTACAACCCGAGATCACGATAAGTTCAATTTTACCTCCCGGGGAAACTCCTATCTCGTGGTATGTCAAATCCCAAGGTGCAATAAACGTTGTATACGCACAACTTTGTGCACAGACTGCTCCTCCCACTCAGTCACGAAGACCTGCATCTCGTGCACGAGCATCGTCTGCACTACGTGAATCACACCATGAAACACCATCGCGAGTACATCTCGACGAAGATATTATCATGATGAATCTTATTCCCATCGAAGACAGTCGGTCCATTCTCGGTTGGGCTCGCGTTCCTACCAGAAGCGAGACACCCACACCGACGAATATGACAGAACATATACAAGTGTGTTCAGCCGGTTACAGCGATACCATGCTAATTATAGACCCTGCGCGGTTTATAATCCAGATGCAGAACATGACTACAACTTGATCTACCGCCCGACAGAAGCAGTTGAGAACTCGAAGTTCGTTAGTGAAATCGCTTTAGCTCCCCTCGAAAAATCGAAATTACCTTCTAAACGCTACTAGTAGGAGCGTCCAACCAAAAACTTCAAGGTTCTAACCTAAAAGTTTCAAGCTCCTTCAACCAAACAAGGTTTTTTATTAAGTATGAGCTTTTTTTTAAAAGGTTAAAGCTATAAGCTCCTAAAAGCTCTATGCCAAACATACCCTTCATCGATCTAGAAGCCATGATATTATATTATATATATATTAAAGAGAAAGGTCGGTGGCTACATGCCACCTACCCTTTCTCTTTAGTCTTCCTTTTCCTCTTACCTTTCTATCGTCATTTTCTTCAAGAACTTTCTAGGACTATACGTAATTAACTTGCTCCAAATCCCCAGAGCCCTCAAAATTAAACACAAACCAAATCAAAATATCATAAAACCCAAACCATAGAATCGATCGATCATGGCGCGAGGAAATCAACCGGAGACGGAGTACTTGCTCGGATTTCATTAACAATATCCGATTCACCAGAGTCAAACGAGTCGCGTCTGACGCCGGATTTGTGGCCAAGGAGCTGTTGAAGAGCACCGGTAAGGCGGAATGGGCGATGCCCTTATGTTATTTTTTGTTTCTCGCTTTGAACCTTTTTGTTTGAATCGATGTTAGTGTCAATCCGACTGTGAGTCTGGATCTACGTGATAAAAGGTTATGATGATGAGGTATTGAGGTTGACCTCATCTGAGCCTCCATAGCCGCAAGTAACTTAAAAATATTTAGGTGTTGAAGGTTGGTAAAATTATTTTCAGAAATTTATATGGTCAAACATAGAATAAAAAGACTTTGATTGCAACTCCTTTTTTGTGTTAACTTTTTTCTTTTTCGTTGTTCCTAATACGTCGTCGTTTTCAGTTAGTTTGAAGCCAACGTTATTGGTGGTGGTGGTGTTGAGTTCATCCATGGGATGTGGTTATGCTAAACGATCAGAAACAGAATTGGTGTATCACTTTCATTGTCATCCAATACATACGTAAGTAATTTGGTTAGGTTTGAAATGAGAATAACCTGAAAAGGTAGGTGTATAGTTGGAAAGTTATTCTTTTCGATTTTTGAGTAATTGCATGTCAATCCCTGAAGTATGAGCCTTTTTTGTGTTGTTCATACTTCATACTATTCTAAAAATGTGAATGATGTATTTGAATATCTAGAACAGCCTAGAGCATGGAGAACAAAAATCTAATCTATTTGAACGATACTAATGGCAAAACAATAGCTTTTACAATATAGGTAAAAGTGGTT
The DNA here is from genome assembly GCF_002127325.2 of Helianthus annuus. Taxonomy (NCBI): domain Eukaryota; kingdom Viridiplantae; phylum Streptophyta; class Magnoliopsida; order Asterales; family Asteraceae; genus Helianthus; species Helianthus annuus. Next base: position 147,389,016 of record NC_035445.2, on the reverse strand, counting down.
AGGCTTTGGAGAAAACCAAATCCTAAAAAAAGTTGGTGAGATATGGGCTATTGGGATGGTGCTCATGGATGAAACGGTACATCGGGTAAGACAACAAATGTAGTGTACAAGGAGATTTTTAGTGAAACGCATGATCCAGGTAACAATCCTCTCCCTTTGATTTAAGTTTCTTTTGAAATCTCCTGGAACAAAATTACTGAGAATCCAAGTTGGTTTTATTTTAGTTTCAGTTTTACGGATTAAGGTGCCCTTTCATGGTGGTGTGAAATGGGAAATGGAGAAGAGTTATTTATTTATTTTTCTCTAAAAAGATGTTGTGGAAAACTTACGTGGTAAAATGGGTGATTTCAAAAAGTATTTATTTGTGATCATTTGACCATGAGTAAATAACTCTGCTACTAAAAAGGGCAATCACAAACTCACTATCCGAGAGGTAATTCTTGGTGTTGGTCACTTCAAAGTCCTTTTCAATTGAATTTTGAGATTTTTTTGTTTGAATGTTTTGATTGTTTGTCAAATCTACAGGGGTTGATGATTTACATACATGTGGATCACTATAGTCAAAAGATTCGGCTTATTTGCTATCAGTTTATGGACCACCTTGCAAACATCAAAGAATGAGTGATTCATACTTTGTTTTGTTAGTCGACATGTGTAGAATGATTATTGTTTCTTTTTATTTTAGGGGCTATGATGATAACTCACTCTTTGTGCATTGTTCAGTGTTGGCATGTATTTGTCTGTGCTTTTACATCACAATCGGATTATGCAGCGATGGTGGTTTATCCTCTTCAAAAAAGATGAGATATTCCGTGTCTTGGCGGGGCAGCTGACATGCTGTGGTGTTTAAGTGCTTGCATCACAGTCGGACTATGCAGCCATGGCAGTTTATCCTCTTCATTTTGAAGATGAGGTATTCCGTATCTTGGCGGGGCATAAGCTTCACATATCTGAGCCTCATTCTTCCTTTGTTTTGTATGCTAACGGTCCTTTGTTGACATTGTCCTTTTATTTTTTCCCTACTTGAATAGTTTTGGCTTTATGCTTAGCTTGAATGCCTCTTCGTGTGATTTACTTTGCTTTGACAAAGTGATTGGGCAATATACTCATGCTATGATGCTAGGAGATGGTTGCCATGATCACATGGCAACCAGTAGGTTTGTAACCTGTTTTGGGTTTGTTTTCCTCTAGGTGAAATGCTCTAAAGGAACCACAAAACTCTACCAAATGTAAGTTATTTAATTATGTTTCAGATTCGTAGGATTGATAGATGTAAACTGATTATACCAATCTATCACTGACTTGGTTATTAGTTGCTAAATCATGCCAACATAATTTGAAATTAGTAGTCGAATAGTTGTTTTTATTCCTTTGTTTGTTATTTTTTTGGGTCTTTTCAAATTAACTTTAGTTTGTATTATTGTGTATTGAATCAGCTTGCAAAGCTAGGATGGGATCGCAGGTGTCACTTCAAGGTATTTTTTGGTTTATTTCTTTCAAAGGTAAATTCACACGTCACGCGTGTGACTTGATGTCGCCACCGCAACGCGCGGCGCTGGTAAAAAACTAGTTTACAATAACAAAGAAATTTTATTCAGCTCTAAAACATAGTAAAAGCAAGAGTTCTATACTCATTAAAAAAATCACAACTTCCTAAGGTAAATAACTAATGATACAAACACACGTTTAGCAATATACAATCGTAATCAAAACATGTGCCACTCATCAGTCGATCTATCACTGGTAGCCACACATCAATTGCATAAAGCTGGTAGCATACAAAGGTCCACCTGGTGAACAGTACAAAAATACTCTTATCAAATCATTGTCACACCTAAGGTATCTAATACCACCCGTTTATTTGACGTAACATACACGGGGGCAGACCCAGGTATAATTCTGGTTGGGCGGGCGCACCCCTTATAAAAAATAGTATATTTTTTAGGGAAAAAACCCGACCGCACCATTTGAAAATGCGCTTGAACCACTCATCCGCACCCTTCAGCAAATAATTTCTGGGTCCGCCACTGAACATAGAATACCCAAATTTGCATGATGTGTTAAAATGGTCCCCGTAATCAAATATTAAGTTTACTAGGACGTAACATGTAAGACACATATTTGCTTGCCGTGTTAAAACAATCAAAAGAGTCCCTAATATTTTATATCGTTATTGTTTAAAAACCCAACCTTCAAATATGTTATGAACATCTGAATCGATTTGAAATATTATGAGTATTTAAAATTTAAAAAAAATGAGTCAAACTTATTGATTGTTACGTCTTAAAAATGATAGAGCTCCATCAGATTTGTAAAGCTATAGAGTTATCATATAAAAACGTGCTATATTGGCAATTCTAGCAACAATTATCCTCATTTTCTAAAATAGTTGAAGATATACCACACATTCCACACAATATATATTATACAATTTGAACATCATGTTACTTTACATTATTGTTACGCAATGTGAGAATATGTAACCCAATAACACAATTGTATTCCAATTAAACAAAAATATATGAAAGTGAAACAAACCTACAACTTGAATCTCACATCTCTTAAAAGTAAAGATAATTGATCAAGATGAACTATAACTCTCAACAGTGACGGATCCATAATTTTTTTCTAACGGATTTATTTTGATTGATTTTCACTAATTCTCACTAATTTTTCCCAAATCATTTAATGTTTCCACTACTTTTTTCCAAACCAAGGGAGTTTCTGGAAATCCAGGAAACCCCTGGATCTGCCACCGAGTCTCAAAGAAATTAAAATATAATATCATTCATAAAACATGTATGCTAAACAATTATTTCCATAAAACATGCATGCCCCATTTTATGTAAAGTAGCATACTATATCAATAGTATCATTTATAAAACATGTGTCATACTCATTATTATGATTGTGATTATAAAGCAATTACTTTTTCAAACACAAAATGGGGTTTGGCTTCAAATTAAAAGGCGATTCTAATTGGTCAAATCTTATAATTTATTTAATTATCAATATATGACGAAAATGACTTTATTTATTTGGAATATAATAGGATGAGTGTTATATGTGGTGAGTGTCATTTTCCATACTTTAATACCTTGCACATGGGACAGTCCCCTTCAAATTCTGGCACGTGCCAGTAATGCCCCACAAACAATATACCTTCCTCTCAAAAGAAGTAGGTGCTCTTTACATCACTAAAAATATAAAAATAACTAAAAGTCATTGTTACATCATGCCCACAATGCGTGGGTCACACAATATAATTGAATACAACCAAAATTAATGATTTGGTTTCAAAACTACTGTTCTAGTGGTGGTTACGGGTATCTAAGTTTCATTTATGGTGATTTCGGGTGAGTTTTTCTCTTCAGATCTCAAATTCGAGTCTGGTGATAGGGGTTTCTTATTGAGGGGTTTACATTGAGGATCTATTATGCGAGGGGGCTCTCTAGCGCGGACTCGGTTAAGACAACGTATACTAGACCTCCCGATATTCGCGAATAATTCATATCTTTCAAAAAGAATGATTTGGTTTCAAAATTAACTAATACTTTTGATTCTGATTAGGGTGGTTTAAAACTAAATCAAGTTAGTTGACATTTGTCTTTTATATACTATCGAGCCCTCAGGTCACTGATGACGGTCAAAGAGTCTCGTTGACGTTGCAAGAGTCCTGCCCTTCTGTCCTACAAGAAAGAAAACTGTTAGCCTCGTCACGGAGGACCCCTGAGGGGGAATCCGTGACCAAGCTCCGGCGCGAGATTAAGTAAACTTGCCGGGGATAACGAGAAGCCTATTCTGACGGGAGTTGTCGTCGGAATATTCTCCTTGGTGTGAATTCTAATGTATATAAGTAAATGTATGTGAGTAAATGCTATCCGAGGTTGTCGGAATAAATGAGGCCACAATGCATTCAATGAAAGAGGATTTTCTGTGTTCCTTTCTCGAAGAGCTTACCTTCCTTATATAAAGGGAGTGACTTATCTTTGTTAGGAATCATAGTCGGATCATCTAATGGCTTCTTGGCAGCTTTGGAGAACTCAAACACGTGTCTGAGTCCCAACGGCAGGATCACAGACTTCATTAAATGCAGCCAGCTTAGCGTACTTCCTTTTCCGGCCACTTTCCCTTCTCTATCAGTCATGCATTTATTGCATTATGCAGTTTTTTGGATTTTCTTCAATTTCCCGCTCATTTTCTATTGTTGTATTTTTTGAGAGAAAGCATGAGGATTAGGCTTACCAGTGAGCCCAAAACGACAACAGCCCAAGACGGGTTGTGTTGGGCTACCAACGAGGCCTGTCGTCATATACGTGTTTAATGATATCAAATGTTCACATGACCAAGTAAGTAATTCAATTTTTATGTAAGGGGTGAGATACTATAAGAGTTAGTAAGAACGACATCATTCGTGTAAAGGTATAGAAAAGTTATATTATAACCATGTTAGTAGCAAGTTGACAGTGGCTGATCCAGAAAATTTTTCTAGTGGTTCCTTTTGGTATATTCTCACAAATCATCCAAGGTTTCACTACATCTTTCCAAACCGATGGGGTTTCTGGGAACCCAGGAACCCCCTGGATCCGCCACTACAAGTTGACGGTTCTTGCATTAGCAACTATGTGAGTCTTATATGGACCATAACCATCAGCTTTAAACTGGATGCATTTAGGGATGAGAATCCGAGTCTCAAAATCTAACAAGAGCGTTGTATTTATCTTGCACCATTGCATTCACATAAGCGACCCATAGGGCTTGTTCAAGGGCCCAAAGTGTAGAAAGTATGGTGATATTAAGGTTATGTATACGGGTGAGTTTGGTAATGCCATGTTGGCATCAAAATGACCATGATATGGGTATAGTGATATGTTATACAATATACGTCTCCAATGCATGTGCCATACAAAGTAAGAAACAAACAAAAATCGACTAGCATATCTCTAACTCCTAACATGTAAATATGTACACAAAGAACACTTAACACGTTAATAACTGCTAATCATGTATGATCGTTAGTGGTATGTAACAAGAGAAAAAAAAAATAAGGATGAACAAAAAAAAGCAAGAGAAAAAAAAATAAGGATGAAAAAAAGAAAAGATTATAGTAAGTTTCTCGAGATCCTCTTTATGGGCCTAGCCTCAAATAAATGTCACTTACTTTAGAATGGGCCATTGGGTCATCTTGAATTATATTTTATTTTACTTTAATCGGATAATATTAGTTACTTTAGTAATATTTAAAATGTTAATCATTGTCCTTAGTGTAGGGATGAGCATTTGTTATTGGGTATTGGTACCAAATTTTTCATATCGAAACTTTTTCGGTACCAGTTCCTACTTTTTGGTATTTTCGGTATCGGTAGTTTCGATACCGATACCGGTAGAATACCGAATTTTACTTTCAAATACCGGTACTGTACCGGTACCATACCGTACCGAATATTTCAGTACCAGTACCGATACCTAGTTTTGACGAATTTCGATACCGGTACCGGTTTGGTACACTACCAATACCACACTCATCCCTACCTTAGTGCTATCAGGGGCGGACCTGTAGTGTAAACGGGCGTAGCCCGGGCTACGGCTCAAGTTTTTACGAGTAGTGTAAAAAAATTTTTTTTTTCCGATTTTATACACAGGACACCCCTGAACAAGTACGAGGACACCCCTAAAAAATTTTGGGATACCTCTGAGTTGAAGGTCTAGTTCCGCCACTGAGTGCTATAGTTGGTAAATTAAGTTTTTTAATTAATTGCTTTGTGGTTTCGCTTCTAACAACTACTAACAACCGACATAAATAATATAACTAGCTAATCAATCAACAACCATAAAACAAACAAATGACATGTGGGGCTACGATTATAAAAGAACATTTAAACTAAACAAGAAATGTAATGGTGCAATCTCCCCGCCTATTTATGTCATTTTCGGTAGAGATTTATTAGAGGAGCTTAATTAAGAGTATACCATTAGATTCGATAAAAGGAGTTGTTGGTGTATTTGAAAGACACGAAATAAAAAAGAAAAAATAAAAAAAGAGTATCAATTACACGATTTTTTGAGATCAAATCTACAAGTTTTATGTGGGTTAGGAATAGAGATGGTGCACTTTCAAGTTGTAACTCTCGGTGTTGTATATTTGGTTTTTAGTGTTTTCTTGGGTTGTCAATTTCTAACTTCTTACTAACGGTAGCTTTAAAAAAAAACTCTTTAAAAAATCACACACAACAAGAAAATCTATTTATTTGTTATGTATATTAGGCTAGAGGGCGTGGTTTAAAGTCCTATGGGCTTTATTACGCCACGTAAACGTCACGTAGGTGACACATAAGCAGAGGACTTTATCACTAACATACATGGTGTGAATGACGCCCCTTATAAAACCCCTTTTAACTATATTAAAAAAAGATAAGTAGAAAAATCTGATTGGTTGATGAAGGTGGGGCCCCTTGATATCTTCCTCCTCGCGCACACTATTCTTTTGGCGGAAGCCAAGAATAGTGCCCCCTTTAACGGAGGCGGAATGGTTTAGGGCGCTAAACTTCATGAGGTGGCGGGGGGCGCAAAGCTACACCCCCTTGCCTTAGGGTGTAAGGGGTCCTCCCCTCATGAGATGGGGGATATTTTCACTCATCAAATCATATTTTGTCATGTCATTTTTCTTCTCATTCTCCCCTCTTGCCCAAAAAGAATAAGAAGTGGTTTCCCTTGTCATGGGGTAAACTATTTTTTTTTAAATACTTAATTAATAAAAGTACAATAAATTAAATAAAACAATTACATTAAATTAAAAATAATAAAACATTACATTAAGTTAAAAAGAAAATAAAATAAACATTACATTAATTAAAAAAAATTAAAATAAACTAGATTAAACTAACTAAATGTACTAAGTACCTAATTTTTTTCACACTCTTAGCACGCATTGGCTGATTCATTATACTCCATTTTGACTTCAACACACCAAAAGCCCGTTCCACGTCTTTTCTTACCCGTCTTGTGTTGCTTCTTGAACTTTTTTTCGTCAAGTTGGTGAGGATATGAAAATGATTTGACAAACACAGACCATGTAGGGTAGATTCCATCCACGAGATAGTAGCCACGTTTGTATACGTGGTTGTTAAAGTAAAATGGACATTTTGGGGTTGTTCCGTTTCGTTCATTTGAAATAATGGAGATTGTTGAAGCACAATGATGTTGTTTTATGCACCTGGTGGACCGCAAAAAGCATGCCAAACCCACAAATCTTGAGAGGCCACCGCTTCAAGCATAACCGTAGGGTAACGATGATCTCCTCTCATATATTGGCCTCGAAACTCTGTGGGACACATTCTCCATACGAAATGGGTGCAATCAAGGCTACCCACCATACTAGGAAGGTGATGTTTATCCTCATGAGCTTGGTACAAAAGCGCCATGTCTTGGCTTGCTGGCCTACGTAAGAGCTCGGGAGCGTGTATTTTACATACCGTTTCACATAAATATTCTAGACACTCGCGGGAAGTTCTTTCGGCCATATCTACATACCCGTCGTTCTCGTCTGGAGTGTTATCGGTTGCAAGTTGTTTAATAGCCGATGAAACTTTTTGCAACGGTGTAAAACCCTTCTCCATTCTCGCATCTACGCCCTCTTCAAACCACAGGTTATTCGCTTCCACGTCGGTCAAAATTTTTAGAAACAAACTTTTTGACATACGGAACCGGTGACGAAAAATTTCTTCGTTATACTTCGATTCCTGGAGAAAATAATCCGCCTTAAGGATTTCGTGGTAACTCTCACGACCACGACGAAGATACGTTTCTTACTAGATGTGCCCGTGTCTTGTAGTTCGGCTTCGTCGATGAGTTTTGTGAAAAAACTTATGCTACTATCAAATGAATCACTGTTATCGGGTGGGAAAACTATTGGTATTTCTTCCACAATTTTTAAATAAAATAGGGGTAGAGATTTATAGTTTTGGAGAAATGAGGAAGTGGGTTGGTGTGGATTTATTTAAAATGGGTGTAGGTTTATATAGATTTATATAAAAAACCTTTTTTTTAAAGTTAACGGCTATATAGCCGTTTGAAACAAGGTCCAACGGTCAAATCAAGCTAGCCATCCATCTCCGCATGCGGCAACCTTTCCCCAATTCATCTCCTCCCCGCGCGGCATAATTAGGTGACGGTGGTGTTTCCCGAGCAACAAAAGGGCTTGCCGCACCCCTTGCCGCTTCCACCCGTACACCCTTAACACAACATTTCAAATCCAGACTTTAATGTTTTCTTAGATTTAAAATAATCTGTCATATCAACATACTAAATACAAAATTTTACTTTGTTTTAAATGTTTAAAGAAATCATTATAACAATTTAAAATTCGATTTTGAAATTGAAAGAATAAATTATCTGTTTTCCAAAAAAAGTAAATAACATTTCAAATGTAAATTTAATTTAATAAACACTAGGTTAACATTCAAATATAACTTTAGCTACAGTCATTTTTTTAGTTTTATGTTTTGGCCTCTCAATATTTTAACTACTAAAATGTAAAACTCAACTTTAGGTACACTAAACCTTTTCAGTTCTATGTTTTCGCCTCAACATTTTGTCCACTAAAGTTTGTTAATTTGTTAAGAGACCGATTTTACTATACTAAAATCATGTATGCTTTTTTTTTTTTTTTTAACTTTCTATATTCTTAGGTTCGCAAACATTGTTTGTTTTCTTGCTTTTTAAAACTTTTTTTTATTTGAATACGTTATTTTTTTGTGCGTAAAGAGTTTTTTCTTTTTTTTAAACGAAAGTTACAAATGTTAGCAACTAGTAGTTGCTCCGCCCGCGTTGCGGGACGATGGCCGAATAATTCTCAATCAATTAAAAAAACACTACAATAATTTTGCTAGGAAGAAAACTAAAATGATGATAAGACCGTAATTTTTGGCTCAGGGCAAAATTGTAATTTTTCAGGTCTAATGAGCGAGGGTTACTGGGTTAGGCAGCTACTTGACACCGAATAAAATAAACAGAGTCAACCAATTAAAAAAAACTTTTATAGTTTTGCTAAAAAAACTAAAACGGTGGGAAAAACGTAATTTTGAACTAACGGCGAAATCATATTTTTCATTTAGGGATAAAATCGTAAATTAAATGGACCAATGAGGGAGTCGCAGGCAGCTGCCGGCATGACTGTAATTTTCATTGGGGACAAAATTGTAATTTAACCAGGAATACAAACAAAAACGAAGGAGAAAATGTAAAAAGTTGAGGGCAAAATCGTAACTTGGCTGTGAGAAAAAAAAAACCTAATGGCAAAACTGTGAATTTAAACGGGGCAAAATCATAAATTTGAACCGATGGCGAATTTGGAATTTTTAGCTGGGAGCAAAAGCGTAAATTTATTTTTATGTGGTGGTAAAAACATAATTTTGACTTGATGGCAAAATCATAATTTTAAGAGAAAAAACTAATGGCAAAACTATAAATTTAAACTGGGCAAAATGGTAAATCAAACCGTGGGCAAAATTGGAATTTTTAGCTGTGAGTAAAAGCGTAAATTTATTATTAAATGGGGGGGGGGGTAAAATCATAATTTTTTGAACTCGTGGCAAAATCGTAAATTTAAAGCGGGATAAAATCGTAAATTTGTTGGGCCAATTGGAGAGTGTCAGGCAGCTGACACTATTCTTTTTGCCGCCCATGTGAGCCAATAGATGGCCACCACCACCCATTTCACCCAATAGGTAAAAACCACTATTCTCGCACATCGAATTTGTATACGTTGAATAATGACGTTCACATTTTATTTTTCTTATATAAAATTGTGTATTTAACATTCATGAAGACATTATTTTTTGTGAGTACGACGTCTATAGTTGGGAGGTTATCGACGACTTCCACATGTGGTTTTTCTTATATAAAGTAACGTGTGTTGACGTTTCGACGTTACTTTTTCATGTTTTTAAACTCTCTCTTTTTGTTGCAATATTAGCTATCAAGTGCCGGTATCGTATTGATATTGTAAAGAAGCGAACCAATACCAACCAAATTGAAATTTTCGATGTTTTTACGCTATCTCTTTCTTTGATTTTTCTAAGTTTTAATTTCACCGCTTATAATATAAATAATATACCCGTATAACCCATTTAATTATTTAGTGATTTTATTTTTCTTTAATAACTTGCGTTCATTTACTTAAAAAAAAACTTAATACGACATTGCGTTTAAGATTTTATCTCGGCATTTTGTTGAAACCAAGGTTTTATTTAAAGTTGAGTGTTTTTTGGCATCGTAAACTACAGCGAGCCGGTACAAATCGAATTGATAGCAACATCGATACCTGCATCGATGTTATTAGACTGGGTATGAGTATTTGTTTCATGTTTTTGGATCGATGTAACACGCATACCATGACTTTATTATTTGGGTTATATTTTGGTTGTTATACTGAGTACTGATATCATACACTCAAATTACTCTGCATAAAAAACCAAATCGATACTAACCAAATTCCAACCGCAACACGCATGAAATTCTACTAGTTAGGGTGGAAGGTGTGGTTACCTCGTTGACCTAAGAGCACCTCCAACCCTGACTGTTGGAGGGCGCCGAAAACCAAAACCAAATTCAAATTCCAAACACACATCAACCGTTGGCCGGGATGACTAGGCCTCACCCGGTTTGGTGCTTCGGACGGGTCCAAACTTGACAATGTGGACCCTCCTCGTTTCTAAAGCAATTAATTTTTTTTTTGTTTGGATTAAATAAAAAAACCTTTGAAATTGTTTAAATTAATAACCTAAATATATAAATTAAAAACAACATAACTTTAAAAAACAAATATATGAAATAAAAATAACAGAAACTAAAAAACATATTTATTAAAATAAAAAAACATTATACAAATTAGACAACTCAAACCTAAACATACTAGATAACTAAACTTAAAAAAGCTAGATAATTATAGTTAAACAAACTACATAACTAAACTAATCATCAACCCCCCAACAGTCTGAGTCGTCATCCGAATACGCAACTGGTTGCATACGAGAATGGTTTTTTAGTAATTGCTAGGACGAGATGCGACTTGCATACGAGGAAGGTGTTTCTAGTAATTGCTAGGATGAGATGCGAGTAAATCTTCTATTGTTTGTAACTTGGTATTCATGAAGGGCCTTGACAATCGCTTCTGCCTATGTTATGCCGTCACCATGAGTTATCTCGATGTTGGAGTGTTGATGAAATGTGCAAACATCCACGAACAGAGTACCACACCTTGAAAAAACTTAATGTAAAGAGTCATTAGCTTCACCTACACGTTCATGGAATTACCGAAACAAGGTTGTTCTAAATGCAACAGCTCTTAGTCTATTCTCGGACACGTCCATCCAAGAGGTGACCAAAAGCTATGTCTTAGTCTTCAGTCCAAGGCCTTCTTGCCATTTTTACGAGTCTTTGTAGTGAATTATGAGTTGAGAAATCCACATGTGGTGGGTTGAAATACGAATTGAATTTATAGCTAGTAAAGAAATAGTCGTTGTAAAAGTAGTTCTTTGAAAAAATTGTCGTTGGAAAATTTAAATATTCTTTTTTAGTATTTGATTTTGAATTTATTATTAAATAAATAAACCTAGACAATGAAATAATGAAAATAACTAATAAATAAATTAGTTATAGATTAGATAAATAAATTAGACATGGGTTAGATAAAAGGAAAAATAAGTGACCAGGTGAAGATTTGAAATGGCTTGTTACTGCTGGAAAATGTAGGTTTGAAATGGGTTGGGGTTCAAAATGTCATGCTATGTTGATGTGGCAAGTTTGGATTTTGGACAAGGTTTATTATTGTAGATGCTCTAACAAACCCACACATAGCCGATAGAAACATACCACCTCGAATTAACCCACAAAACCCATTTAACCCAATTTTGGTGGGGTTGGTTAACTCCTTGAACTCACACAAAAATGATGGAATACGATTGGTTAACCCTTTGATACCACACTTTCAATCGCCATCCTATTCTCCCACTCTTGCTAGTTCCACAACCGAATTCATCAATTCGATCAAACCACCCCACCCGAAAGAGATGCGCCCACGCCCCCTTGAACCCCCACCAACTCGCATGCTTGCGAGCTCTTGATCCCATCCACCCTTATATTCACAATTGACTCGAACTCGTCACCCCTAAACCTCTTTACACCTAAATCACGTTACACATAAACCTGAACCCGCAAATTTTATATTGGTTTAGTATCTTGACATGCAGGATTTTATATCGGGTAGGATTTGATAACCGACGCATACGACCCAAATTCTTTTCGCCTGCCCTAAAACCATAATTCCCCAAACCCAAGATTTCCGATTGGACTCAATTTCTGACATTTTCCACCAGATCTCCGATCGCACGATATCGACAATGGCTTCAAGATGCAACAGATTTATCAACAAAACTTCAATTTCAAATCTCAAATCCGCTTTTATATCCACCCCTAAATCTCCTGCTTCGTCCCCAAAATTTCCTCTTCCGTCGCCGGTTCTTTGTTTGATTATTAGTTTCGATTTTATGATTTATGTGAGTACAGTTTATTGATAGTAGGTTGAAATGTGATTTGTTGAATGTAATATATGTTTTGTAATTAGGAATTTAGAATCTAGTTTGAGTTTTGAATATAGGAGTCTGATTAATGCAAAGTTATACCATTAGTGATTAGGTTCTTACTAGTACCGTACTGAACCGCAAACCGGTATGGTATCAATACTGAAGTTTAGCTAAAACTGTGTTATTGTGTGGGTTAAAAGTCCTGAACCATAGCCTACCTTACCGCATATTAAAAACTGATAAATAAAACATTTAAAGATAAATTTAAGGCCCCACCTAAATCACCACCCAAATCTTCTTCATCCCAACACCATTTCCAACCAACCACCCACCTTAACCATCATCTTCACCAAGAATACCAAAGCCACACCCTTGGATCCAGAGCCCACATATCCAACAAAAACCGCCTATATAAACCCACGTCCTACCATCGTTCGCAAAAGAATTCAGACAACTGAATCACGTCTCTTTATTCGGATCCAAAAGCTTAAAAATTCCCCAAAATCATCATCAAAACACAACGAGAGATCGTTGCCACCGGTTAAGGAATGCAGAAAGATGTGAGGAGATTCGCTGCTGTGTAACGGTGGTCGCGCAAAAAAACCAATCATCGGCAGAAACTGCCACTGTTCCTGTCGAAGACGGGTGACCTAATTGCCCCTAAATGGTTAGAAAATTGTGGTGTCCATATTGATGATAGTTAGTTTCTACTTTCTAGACAAGCAAAAGTGATTCATTTACAGCACAGATGGCGGTAGTCGGTAGATAACGGAATCACCGTTGTGTGTTTCTGAAACAGAGTGTACTACAGGGAAAGTGCGAGCGTTGTGGATGATGATGAAATTGAGGAGGAGGAGGTGGTGGATTTTGGATGCGGAGGTTACCGCTGCCGACATTGTTGATGACGACGAAGGTGTGTACGAGGTGGAGAGATGTGACGAAGCAACTTTGGAAGGCTGCTGATGAGGTGAGACTAAGGGTACCGGCGAAGGTTCAGGTTGGATTTGGTTGATCAGTTTTGCAGAAATGTTTTGCTGAAATTTGTTAGATCGGTTGTGGAGGTGGAGGTGATGGTGGCTGTGGTTATGGTTTTTCAAAGGGCAGAGAGAGAGAGAGAGACACGGTAGAGAGAAAAATATCTGTCTGGTATAATACTTATTTAATTTATTTATTTTGTTTTACTTAAGGGCATTATAGTCATTTTACACCAACTTAACTGATAAAACTAACCTTCATCCATGCTATGGACTATTCGGGAACGAAAATTGAAAAGCTGGGGACTATAGAGGCAATTTTAGAAAGTTAGGGACTAAAGATGAAAAAGGACAAACCACAGGGACTATCCGGGCATTTAACTCTTTTAATAAATGAAAATTGCATGATGAATAAGGTAGATTAATCAATGTTAATAACGTCTGTAAAATTAAACAGTTATAAAATGTAATACTGACAAAAACAAAGTTGTTTTATATTCGTTCTATATCATAGCTTAAAGAAGGGGAAATGAATTTTATCACCCTAAACTAAGAAAAATTGGCCATTGCCACCCCCAACTTTCACTTTGGCTCCCACCACCCCCAACTAGACACTTGGGTGGCTGTGTCACCCCGTCGTTAACCAGACACTAACTAGGTTAGTTTTTTTGCTGACATGGCTAATTTATCCTATGTGGCATGCTGATGTGGATTTGGAACATATTTTATAAATAACAAAAAAATAAAGGACTAAATAAATAAAATACCCCCTACTATCAGCTTCATCTTCATCCATCTTCAACCATCGCCCAAACCCACCCCTTCACTACACAAACTCACAACACCATACTAAGTCACCATCATTTGCTGCGGGAAGAAATCCGCAAACTGATAAACAAATCCGAAACAGATCACGGTGTAGAGGAGCCACATGTTCAATTTCAGCCACAATTTCCGGCTGGATTTCTCGTTTTTAGGTAAAGATAGGTATTTTGAGAGGCAGAATTGCAGCAAAAAGAAGCATACACAAACCGATATATAGAGAAACGCAGAATTACAGTTTCTCAAAACAAATTATCATACTAGCTATTCTAACCTAGTTGATTCAGGGAACTTACACGTCTAATTGATCAATAATCGATCCATCTTTGAGTACTTCTAGAAATTAATTATAGCAAGGAGGTTCACTCCATGAAGGAATCGTATACGGAACCGCTACTCCACCGCCACGGCATTGCCAGACGGTTTCTGCACTTTTTTCTTACTCTCTAGCAAACTGGCATCTTCACCGGTGGTAGAATTACCGGGCAGATCAGTGGAAGGGTTCTCAGGTGGCTATGGTTCGTTAGGTTGTACGGATTTATCTGGTTCGGTGTTTTTGGGGAGTTGTATGGGCGGAGGAGGGGGCATAAGAATCTTCTTCGTGTCATCTGGCGTGTTTGTTGTGGTGGTGGTATCTGCCGGTGGAGATTGATCGGAGGTGGAGGTGGTGGCGGTGGGGCTAGGGTTACGGGGCGGCGGAGGACCCATATCGGTCGTCATATTGGCGAGGTGAAGTGCATTATACTAGAAATAGAGTACAGGCGGAGGAGATGAGTCCACGTAGGTTGTCCACTCATCATCCCCATGCCACGTAGGATTATAAAACAAACTCAGTTAGTCATTGTTTAACGAAGAGGTGACACTGCCATCTAAATGTTAAGTAGAGGGTGGTGTGAGCCAAAATGAAAGTTGGGAGTGGTATTGGCTAATTTTGCTTAGTTTAGGGTGATCAAATCCATTTCCCTCTTAAAGAATACTAAATAATTTAAACGGCAACTTCTTCATTAACTTCTACTTTAAAACGTGCAAGACGTCGTTCAGGAATACGGGCCAAAGCTTCTGTGCCTCTATAAACCATCATATCAAACTTTGACTCGGAAATCATGTCGAAGATAATAAAGTGTTCATTTTGAATTTTCACGTCTTCTTTAATACGATTCCATCCTGTAGTCATATAAAAAATTTGACCATGTTTTTCCATAACAACCAACCATGTACGGCTAGGAAAAGCGGTTATAGTAACATGTTTCGTAGGTAGTATGTTCTTCAACTTATGATGAACAAAAAATCTGTCGATAAGCTGTAAGTACAAAAATAATTATTTACATTAAAGAAAGTTTTATAAAATTTGTCAAATACTACTATAGTAAAAAACTTTAAAAAAACAAATAAAATAATTAACAAATGATCTTTAGGTTCAGAGAATTGGGATGTTTGACAATATAAGAAATCACCTTGAGCAAGTGCCAAATCTTGATAAAAGTATATAAATCTAAGAGTTAGACTACCTTCGTACTGAGTACTGAAACAAAAGCAATGAATTCTTTGGTAATATTAGTGACTTCATCATATTGGACCATTCTTCATGGAAAAAGTACGAAGAACCTGCTTTCCTAATTTTGACAGTAAAAATTCTTCCATCCATCGTAATGATTCGAACCATACCATCAGGAGCTAACTTGTAATCAGCTACCCAATTGTGGTAACTCCTCGGTAAAATCTGTATACAAAGAAAAAATTAATACAAACATATAATAAAGAAATATATTTGATAATAACATCGACATACCAAAGAATTCACCTTGTTGTTTGATAGATAACGTATAAAAACAATTAAGCATCTTCAGTAATAATTAAACTTTGAATTGGATGAAGATGCTTTAGGTATTATGTATATTTATAAGACAAAGATATTTATGGTTATAGTAATAGGCTCAATTACGGTGCACGTAATTTTCTATTATTTACAAAAATACATCATGATTTTATAAAAGAAGATATATTACAAAATTATAAAACATAAAATTTGTAATTACAAATTTAAATATATAAATATAGTTTTCACGAAATTATGTATTATATGTAAACTTATAAAAAAAATTTCGGATTGTGTTTTTTTTTCGGATTGTATATTAACAAAAAATAATTTACAAATTTATAGTCTTATAAGTATACTGAGTTGCTATCGCCATTATATTTGTGCTTAGCACTTCTTACAAGTTCACGAGGAAACTTTTTTTTGAGTCTGCGCGTGTAAGTGCACCTTGGATAATAAATGCTGGATGCTGCTTATTAATTGAATCTGCAGGGACTTACTTTGTAATTTGTTGAAAGTTTGTTTTATCTTAACAAATTCGGACATATTTGTGTCTTTGGGGTCTGAATTTGTGATTTGAGTTTGTCATAACTTATTATTTTGTCCGAATTTGTCTTTGTGTATTGTCAGTACTTATAATGTTATTGTTAGACTTGTCCGAATTTATGTATATTCGGACTAGGATGTGTATTAGTCAGGATTTATGTGTCCGTACATGTCATAATTTATGTATATTTGGACTACTACTGAATTTCGGGACGAAATTCCAAACCAACGGGGGGATGATGTGACACCCCACAAAAACGCAACAAAACTAGCTTTCTCAGTAACTGCGTGCTAAATTTCAGGACGAAATTTCTTTCAACTTGGAAGTGATGTGACAACCCATATTTTCCGAAGTCTTTTCTATGTATTGGTTTCTTTCACACTTTGTTTTGTGATCTAATCTACGTGTACGTTATATGAAATAAATATATGTGGTTGATTTTACTTGATTGATTGTATGAAATATTTGTGAGGTTGTTAAACATTTTGTGAATTATCTAAACGTAGTCGTACACTAACTTCGGTTCGCACACTACTCATGGGCCCGCACACTCTTGTGTTCTTGTTCTCAGCCCAAACCCTCATCACTTGTGTCCCGAATTCACAGCCCAAAGGAAGCATGAAGGTTAAGCCCGACTTGTCCCTTGTGCGCATACACACACCCATTTGGAGGTTGATTTCCATAATCTTGCAGACACACAAAATAATCAAACCCTAGTTCTCTCCTTCCTTCTTCGAACCCGACGGCAACCCCTTCTCTCTCGAGATTCTCCTCGATTCCATCTTGTATTCGGTTACATGTTTAGGGATGGCAATTGGTCGGGTTTGGGACGGGTTTAGGTAATCCCAAACCCAAACCCGGTTAGACAAGCTTGTCCCAAACCCGTCCCAAAACCCGTCGGGTTTCTAGCGGGTAAATACCCATCGGGTATCGGGTATACCCGCGGGTTTCGGGTAAACCCGTTAATTTAAAAAGATTACTAGTTGGGTATACTCATCTCAAAACCCATTGGGTATTTATCGGGTAACTACTAACCGGTTACATTTTGTATTGTCATTATAAAAATATATATCAAATAACTACAATGTATATGGAATAGAATACCTATATGTGTAAAAAATGGATGTATCACATATATACATATTTAATAATATAAAAGAAATTATATCGGGTAAACGGGTACACTTTATCGGGTAATTGGGTCGGGTAAACGGGTATATCACTAAATCCCAAACCCGTCCCAAACCCGCGAAAAAAATAAAAACTATTCCCAAACCCATCCCAAACCCGATTAACCGACCCCAAACCCGTCCCAAATATGTCGGGTTTCGGATTTACTCAGCGGGTTCGGGTTTGATTGCCATCCCTATACATGTTTGCCATTGCTCGATTTAGCTTCGTGTTATACTTGGTTGTATGATTTTATGATGTGTAGTTTGATTTTGCTCTTGCTTAATGTTCGATATGTAAGATTGTATGATAGTAGGATTCTTGATGAACACCTTGCGATAATCAACTGTTAGATCTAACTTAGGAATATGATTGATGATGATCGATGATCTAGGGTTCATGCATATTAGAGTTCGATGAGCTTTGGTCATGATAATAAACCGGTATTCCATGTGATTAGGTCGAAGTTTTCTTATTGTAATGAGTTGAATCGGTTTTATGTATGATTAAATGATGATTGTGTTCATAAAAATCGATGTAAATGATTGTGATTATGTTGATAAGATGAAACGGCTATGGATTAGGGTTTATGTGAATCTTTGGAAAGTTGTGGAAGTTGGAAAATAGTTGTTTTGATCGAGTGAATCATGGGTGGTTGGTTGGAAAACTTATTAGCCGTGATTTACGGCAATGTTAAACGGACCGTGTAGTCGCACATTAGTGTGTCGTACACTCTAGATTGCCTACCGTACAACCCTCTGATGCACAGAGGTTAACCGCACACTAGCTAATCGCACACTCACATATAAGACACATGAAACTGCATGTTGTGTAACGTAGAAAAACATGATCGCACACTATAGTGTGGCCGCTCACTCTTACGTGTGTCGCACATTATTGTGGGCCGCACACTTGTATTGGACTGTTGTATGTTATGGGCTGTACATTCACATTAAATGGGTTAAGAGTCTGGTCGCACACTACATTGGGCCACACACTGATCTGGGCTACACGCATAAAGTGGGCCGCACACCCCTTAGGTCGCACACTCGAGAGGTGGTCGCACACTCTTGTTTGTGGGAAGAAACATTTGGGCCGCACATCAGTTGGGCTCGTACACCGGTACGGAAGTCGCACACTTGTGACGGGCCCATACGTTGGGCCGTACAATTAAACTGTATACACTGGGTTTTTATTGTGAACGTATGTTGTGACTGTTATGCTATACGTGTTACGTGATGATCATTGTTTATATGCAACGTGTAGAACAATACGTGTGTTATATGAATGCGAACCTGACTTATATGGTAACCATAATAGGACGTTGTTGACTACATTAGCTCAAGTGACTGTTATCTGCCGAGCTAAACTAAGGTGAGTTCACACTTTTTATAAAAGCATGTAATTCTCGGTGGATTGGGAACGTAATAAACAACAACTATCTCCTTGTGTGGGATACGGGTATGTAACACCCTTCTAATTACCATTTAAATTTAATAAAAGATGCATATTTTTATAGCAAGGGTACTTCACTTTTTTTTTTAAATGTACAAAAATGGAAGTTTGAAAGTGATCACATACTAGTTAACTACTAACTAGTTTGAACATTCCAACGTAATTAGTTAATTGTTTACATCACAACATTGTCTATCAAGATAAGTTAATGCGGAAGCTTCAAAAGTGCGGGTTCGGTTCTTCAACAGTGCTTGATCGCCATACGGAAAGTCCCCGATGTCGCCTAATGGTCAAAACCACTTAAATTATTAGTTTTGACGTTAATATAGTGCGTATAAACAAGTTCTAGCATCAAAACATGAAAATCAAAACAAAATTTCAAAATTTGTCCTGCCGCGTGTCGCGGCATGATCTGCTTATTCTGTCGCGTGCCGCGGCAGCTCCCGCGTGTCGCGGCGGATCAAGGTGATCCTGTCGCGTGGCGCGGGGGAACCGATTTTCTAGCAAGTGCAGGTTTGCAACCTGCATTTCTGCCCAGCTCCGGATTTGTCAAAATTCTAACTTTAAACTAGCATAACTTTTTACTCGTTTGTCCGTTTTAGTCAATTCTTTTTCCTATGAGTCCGTAATAAAATTACGGATCCAACCATGTAAATTTCACACTACGAATCCCGACTTATGAACAAACGGTTTATAAAATCCTTGTTTCAATTATTCAACTCATTAGCTAAACGTGCATAATACCATTTTTTTTTTGTTCTAAAACTTACTAGTCATAATTACCCAAATTCCCGGGAATGATATTCTTGGCGTATCGGCGCCATTCCATGGCTTTACGCTTACATTGGAATTTCATACTTGTATTTCTCAAAATTCAAGTTTGCCACTTCAAGCAAAACTTTCCAATGATTTCTATTGTTCGACCCGATATCTAATATTCGTAAGCTTAAATTAGCATAACCAGTTCATTAACGTATTGCTATCCAATACTAACGCAATATGAGACTTTCGAGTCTCTTCACACATGATCATTTAAAAGCATAGTTTTGTCTCGTTTGGTTGTCGAGTGATAACCATCACTTCAATGACAAGCCAAACTAATTCCAACCATTATTTTGACCCGTTTAATTGTAGAGTGAGCTTCGTCACTTCAATGACACATCAAACGCGTATATTACACTAAGACACCATTTGTACACTAATGCCAAACAATTATGCATAATGTAACGGGACTAAAGTCACGTACTTGCATAATTCATCGTCATTGATTTCTAACCATATTTACCCATTCTCGGGCTTGTTCATCTTAGCGTATCACTTCCATTCCATGGCTTACACTTTGATAATTCACAATCATCAAGTGACATTCAAGTCACTTCTAAACTACCTTTTTAAATCCTTGTTTGACCTGTTTGGTTGTCTAATGGAATCCACCATCTTAGTGTCAAACCAAACATACTTTAACAAATCTTTTGACCCGTTTTGATTAATTAGTGAATTTCATCACTTCTACGATAAAGTACAATCTTTCATATTGCTAATTTCAAGATATTAACTACAATAAAAATCAAATCATAATGTAACGAAACCCCTTTTACATACCTTTAAAGCACACCCTTCAAACGCACGTCACCACCGGCTTGTCCACTTGACGTTCCGGTTTCCTTTTCTATAGAGTTCAACCGCAAACCGTTTAGAACTCTCTCTCTCTCTTTTTTTTTTAACATATAACGCATTAGTTCGCCATAATTTACAAATATGCGTTTTAGTTACAATTTCAGTTTTTAAGCCTTCTTTTAGGCATTTTCACAAACACCTTAAGGGCATGATTTCACACAATTCATAATCAAGTTCATAACTTGTTATTTAGCCAAAATTAACATCAATTAAGCAAATTCACCTCAATTTTAACATCAACAAATCTGAATTCACTTCATAGAACTCAATTTACACTAGAATAACAATCATAATCCTAGTGTTTAATATGTTTCTACAAGACCCACTTAACACCTTCAATGGTGATTATGAATCTCACAAGTAATAAGCAAAATTTCAATATGAAATTGACTAGGGTTTATTAGACTTAACATCATTCCAAATTCATCCAAACAACATTCATGCAACATAAATTTCGAATTTCCTTGTGTTCATTCAGAAATTTAGATGGAAATTTTCTATGAAATTTACATACCTTATGACCCCTTTTCAGAGGAGGTCACTATTTTATGCTCGGATTTTGATTTGGAACTGAATTTGGTCTTCAATTTGAGCAATTTACATGAAGTAGGGTTTAATGGGGGGTTTCTTGGTCGCCCCCTGTGTTTTGTACGAACCAGACACACACTCCAAGTGTGTTTGGTATTTTTTTTTTTGTTTTAGTAATTCAAGTTTCAAACTTGACAACTTTGCCCCCCCCCCCCCATCAATTATTAAGTTAGATTTTTCCATGTTATCAACCAAGTTTCTTGTTATAACTAGACTTATGACTAACTAGGTTATTTAGTCCTAGCTAGCTTATATTTGTTTATTTTATACTTTATAATATCAATATAAAGTATTATATTTTCGGGATGTTATAGGGTAACTTTGTCTCCTTGTGTGGGACGGACTGTTAATTTACTATTTATACTGCATGTCTTAAGCGGACTAGACGGAACTCTATCTGAAAGTCCCTACACATTTTATACCGATTAATCATCGGGCCAATGGCGAACGGGATATTAGTTAGTAGCGCTATTAGGTCTAACAAGCCTCACACTGTGCCGCAGAGGACGGGAGTGAACTAGTATGCCCAGGCACTAGTCAATGATGATAGACATTGACGCGGGGCAGTAAACATAACCACAATTAGTTTCGGTATGGCACGGGTTTAGTAGCTTAAAACAATGGGGTAGCTCCCCATGACATGTTTTATAAAAACATAGTAATTTAACAAACTTACGTTTTTGGAACAACACTAAACAACTGTAAACTCGCTAACTTTATGTTGACACGCTACCACATGCGTTGCAGCTCGTTAGGTACTTTGCTGGAGCTTGCATGGAGGATGAGTCATTGTGGCAGGGAACCATTGTTGGGTTCCAATTAAACATTATGAAGTTGAGTATTAATTGGGTTTTAAACTTTATGCTTCCGCTGATACTTAAACTTGGTTTTGGACGTTTGTTTTCGTAAACACTAATCGTATTGATTGTGATGGATTTTATTTACTTTTACTTATTGTTCAATATGATTGGTGGCATGATCCTAGTCAGTCACACGCCTTGCGGTAATACCCCGCACGTGGAATTTGAGGGTGTGACAGATTGGTATCAGAGCCATTGGTTATAGTGAACTCGGTTTTAAAAAGGGAAAATATTTTTGAAAAACCAAACTATAACCTGTACAGTACTCAGCGATCCACAACGACATTTCGCTCCACGTGCAAGGCTCAACACTTTAGATGGTGTGGTAGTTCCTAGGGTTTTAGTAGCAAGGTATCTATTAGCCTTAATGCGCTCTCTTTAACACTCAACTGCTTACTTGGTACCCTATGTGCTTTGGCCAAAACTCTCCTCTGCCATTCTTTTCACACCCCTACATCATCGTTCTCACTTGTGTTTTCTGGATGTGAAGATCATGAGTGGACGCGGCGGAAGACGTGGTGGTGGTATCAACTTGACTCAGGACCAGTTGATGGCCCTGATTAATGCTCGGTTTGCGGAGCGGCTTTAGCAGCCCAACCAGGAGGTAAACCTACCTTTTTGAACCATCTTAGGATGTCTAGATCTTACTCTTATGTCCCTCTGTCACTCTTAGCCTTACTGAACCTATTCTACGCGACAGGTCAACCTGCTCAGCCTCGAGCATGCACCTTCAAGACCTTCATGGATTGCAGACTTAGCTCTTTCAACGGCACTGAATGGGTGGGTCGTGGGTCTTCTTCACTGGTTTGAGAAGATTGAGTCCGTTTTCCTATCTATGCATTCAACTTCATTATATTTTAGTGGCTGTTTACCTGATGGATAATGGATCGTGAATGCCTCACAAGTGCTTTTAGTTAGTTGTAGTGTCAAAGCAACTGTATACAAATCGTGATTCGTCTTAAACTAAAAGCTATACCGATTATGCGCAAGTCATTCTGCTTATAGATTATATAAACAAAATACAAAATTGGGGAAAATGCTTGTCTTACCATGAAATGTGCTGAACCACAAGATTTCTTATGTGATGCAACAAACACATCTATGTGCTGCATTTAGCTGAAATTAGAGTATATAGTAACAAGAATTCTCCTTTTCCCAGATGCATTTGATGGATCATGAATTCGTGATACGTTTTGCTGTTTGTTGAGGTTGGATCAGGTCATCATGCTAATAGCAAGGAACCTTACTCGGAGAATATATATAAATATGCTGCATTTAGTGTTTTGCAAACCCAATTTTTTAATCTTGAATTGTCGTTTGTTTGTTTAAGTCTGATCTTTTTGACACTAGGATCCTCGTTATTTTAAAAAAGCTTTCATCAATGGTGTGAAGAATTTGTAATGCATATAGATCAGAGTAGAGTATTACAGTAACATGTGATTCTCGTTTTCCCCAGATGAATCTGATGGAACGTGAGGCGGGGATTGCTTTATCATGCTAAGACCACCCGTAGTGGGGCGTGATTTTTAAAAAAAATTGCAAAATAACGCCCCAAAACGCCGCCACCCCCATTACATGGGGCGTTATTTTTAAAAATTTTTGAAAAAAATTGTTCCCGGCGTTATTTTTAAAACGCTCAACATACAAATTGGATGAGAATGTGGAGTTTGACTGGCCAATGGGGGCATTACAAGTGTAAGATTCTTTTTTTTTAATCCTTTTTAAGATTGGGAGGGACATTATTAGGTATTATTCTCACTACACCACTTTATGCTATAATGCCCCATGCTGACTGGGATGACACGTGTCGCAAAACGCCCCATGATGGGGGCATTATATTAATTTACCACTACACATGGTCTAATAAGACCGAACTCCACTGGGATCAAATATAATGTTTTTTTTTTTAATTATTTTATTCACTTTCACAAGTATTAGATACACAAAGATTCTTCTTTATATGCGTGTGACATCTTACAATGTTTGGTACCGCATAGACGGTTGTATCAGTATCTGATATCGGGTTCTTTTTGTTTGAACTAGAGGTGGGTTTATCGGTTCCAAGGTGACCTGTTAGCAGACGTTTGGACTGAGATATGTTACCTCATTGAACAAGAAGCCAGGTTCTGTAATTCATCCCAATTTATTTTTGTAGTTCATAACAGTTGCTTGAATCATCACAAAATGATACTACAGATTCTGATTATTTTTAATATCTTGAAGAACACTTGAACAATGCGTCATACGTTAACCTTCACTATTCGTCTTTGATGTTTACATATAAGTTTAAGATGTGTTTCTTGTCTTGGTGTTAAAATATGTATATAACTCTTATTATTCCCAGTTTAATATTTTTGTAACTTACATTTTTTGTTTCTTTTATATCATGTTCATAACCAATATTGGTCATTGATGGGCTGGACAAGTAAAAGACAATTGGGCTGCTGGACATGATTGGGCTGGAGGCATACGCTGGACATGATGGAGAAGAGTTTATAACTCTCAGATCAGAGTTATCAAAGAGATTCATTCATTCATAACACCAATATTTTTTTCTCAGTTCATTGATCTCTCTTTTGTGTTTCTTCTCTCTTAGGGTTTGGTGTAGACCTTGTGTTGAGATCGAGTGTTCATAACTTAGATCCGTTTTAGAGAGTGCAGATCATCGTATTGGTGATTTGCTGGTAAGGTTGTGAGAGATTATTGTGTTTGTTTCATCTTCAGTTGTTTCTATATTGACTGGATTCAATTGTGTTAAGAATCATAAACAGTTTCTTCTTTAGATCCATGTATTTTTGACACTTGGCGTTGCTGCTTTCTATTTTTAGTTTTCAATTATTAGTTAAGGGTGAGATTAAATACGCCACTATTAGGTTTCTGTTGACACCCTATTCTCTTGCACTTTCTTCCTCATTGCACGCTTGGTTTTAAAAAGCGATAGGCGCAAAAAAGAGACGAGGTCTAAAATTGAGGCGCGAGGCGCAAAGCGCAAGGTGTTTATATAATTTTTTTATATATCCCATAGGTTTTTAGCTTTTTTTAACCAAAATCTAGCTATAAATAAGGCTTTTATACCATTTTACTTACATGTACAAGTCAAAAACCCAAGGTACAACCTTTTTCTGCAGAAAAACGCCTCAGATACATGACAGGCGCGGAACTATAGTTATGGGAGTCGTAGCATGGGCTACGGCTCAACCCTGTATTCGGAGTGTTTTTTTTTCCGGTTTTATACAAAGGATACCCTTAAAAATATACGAGGATACCCCTAACAAAAAATAGGATACTTCATATTACTAAAATCACATTTTTTTATAAGCCCAAACAGATTTTACAACCCGAAAACTTGTAGAATAACTAAGCCGATTGATAAAAAAAAGTCCAAATTAACGATAATAAAATCTATAGAAGGCCCAATTGGTGATAGAAATGAAAGGCGGCAATTTGTTAGGGTTTATGACAATATTTGTTAAGATTTAAGACTAAATTAATTAGGTATTTTTTTACTTTATTTATTAGCGATTTTTTTTATTATTGTATAATTGCACGGTAAAAAAAAATTCAGGATACCCCTAAATTAAGGGGTTAGTTCCGCCACTGATACATGAGGCGCGCCTCAGGCCAAAAAGCCCCCCAAAAAACATAAAAAACTGTGCCTTTGGGGCGCTTCTTGTAATTACACAAGGCGCTTCTTGTAATTGCACAAGGCGCTGAGCGAAAAAGTCCCAGAAGTTGCACCTCACGCCTCAGCGCGCCTTAGGCGCGCTTTTTAAAACCAAGATTGCACGTGCATCATCCCACACAACAAACCGTGTATGACTATTTAATATCATACCATAAACAAACCCGCTAGCACACACAGTATTAGACAGTTATAGAATATGAAATAGACTCTAGGTTACTTATACTCTCTCTCTCTCTCTCTGTGCGAGAGCTTCTTCTCCACAACCGAGAAAACCTCACAATTCTCACAATGGTCTCTCATGCACAACGAGAATTCCAAAACCACTTCGACTACAAATATTCAATCTACAATCACATGCTTTTTCACTCTTATTCTCAGAATCGAGGTGGGTGTGGCCGTCGCTCAGACAATTGTTGTGGTCTTGGCTCCAATAGTCGATACTCAAGGGGTAACAGTAGTCAATTCAATTGGGCATCTTATCAGAATACGACTTATAGGGCATGCAATAGGTGTAACATTGGACATCTCTCATCACAATGCCCTAATATTGTGATCCTGCCAACATTCGACCAAGGCAATAACCTTTGGCCAACTATGCAGATTATTGCTCGCAAGCATCTGCTTCACGGCTTCGCGGCACCGTTTTGAATAGCCATGTAGCACCGGATTTATCAAGCCTGGGCACTAACGGTGACGACTCTGAAACAATCACTACCACAAAAAGTTCCTCTATATCCTTTGAAAGAGAGGTTTGATAGTCATCTAATACACGGCCCTCGACACTAAAGGCTGATTTGGAAGCTAAACTTGTGATCAGAATGCCAAAAATGTCTTTATCCATCTTACTTAAAATGCGAAACTTGCTACAATGTTGACACTTGACTTCATCATTTCAACACATCAAAGTATGGTTAGGCCCATCCAAATAAACTCAAGTTCAGTATTTTTTGTTCAGTAGAAACGAGTCTAGATTTGTGGCAAGCTTAAAAATCATCTTCAAGTGGTAGTTGGATTATTAGAACATGTTGATGTTATTGAGCTACTCATGGTAGTCTTAGATGCCATAAACACGTTACAATACTTTTGAATTAGAGTTTTTAACTTACTTTTCACATCTACAATCGAGCTATTACGTTCTTTCGCTACATACAACCTCTCAGAAGCCCATTTAACCGACATCAACTTAAACGGGGATTTAAAAGAGATGCATTCGACATTAGTACCCCAATTTCCCCGGATACTTTTCAAACTTTTCATACATTGATTTACTCATGCCCGACAAGAAAGCATCATCTAATATAAAAGCGTTGCTTAATGATTTTCACTTTAAAATTTTAGTGAGAAACAAGTTTGAAGTTGGGATATGATGTGCCTAAAAACAATTAGTAGCTTTAAAAAAACTTAAAGTAGCTTGCAAACTTCTTCACCTCAAGTCCACTCATAAGTTGTGGGGGACTCTCAGCGCATGAAGTTGAAAATGTTGTTCGTAGTAAATATCAAATTCAAGCGTGCGATGCGTAGAGTTCCACCTAGTTTTGACATTGGTACATAAAGACCAACGAGTGTTATGCCAAACATTATTGCCATTTCACCAAACTTCAATAGACGACCACGAGACTTTTCCAAATACTTGATATCTTCTTTAATTTTTGAAAGATATGGTTCAATAGGTCCTAAACTGACGTGAGGTCGAAGTCTCAATCAAATTTAATCGAATTACTACTAATAGTTAGCGGTAAGTACACAGGGAGTTTGTGGAATATGTGCTATCTAAAATGTTTACCCTATGCAGTTAAAGCGGTCCAAAATCGAATAGCGGTCAAGGTCCGCTATATGATATATAGGTTATAGCGGTGGTATAGCGGTAATTTTTATACCATGCATAATTTATGTATTTTTATATATATATAAATATATCTTTGAAAAATATTAATAGTATTATCAAAATTGATAGTAATATCATTCCATTATCAAAAGAGTAAATTACAAAGTTCGTCCTTTATGTATGTCATTTATTACAAAGTATGTCCTTTATCTTTAATAAGCTCAGAAAACATACTTAATGTTTGAAAAACCATTCAGGTTATGTCCTTTACCCTAAACCTAGTTTGTTTTCCAAGTTAAGTCAGGTCACGTGAGAAGCACATGAGGGCATTAATGTCATTCTACCTATCAATTATTGTGCCCTGCATCATGCATCAGATACACCCTCTCTCTCTCATACTAGCCCACCTTCATCCCCCGTCATTGATGCATTCATCTCCATTTTCAACATTCAATTCAATTCAAATCTCTCCACATCTTTCTTTCATTCAAACTCCTACAATTCACGCTTTCTCCATATCTCTCTCTGTTCATTACATTACTTTACAACTACATTAGCTTCTAACAACGAATTTCTGATCGCCAAAACCTAGGGTTTAGGCTTTCATGGCTTCCAAGCCATGGCTACAACCAGATCCAAAACCTAGGGTTTAGGCTTTCATCGCCGAAACCGGTCACCGAGAACCTCCGCCGGTTCGTTGCAGGCATCCGAACAGCCCCTCTCTCTCTCCTCCACATCACTTTTTTCTGATCTATCCGCCGCTCACCACCACCCGACAGTGGTGGTGGTGGTCCATCTTGCTGCTCGAAGAGAGGGGGGTGTTGTGTTGTCGGAAACGTAAAGATCGGAGGGACGTCGGAGACCTGCTCTGGTCGCCGGTTAGAAGGGAGGGGGCTGGGTGGTTGTTTTGTGAGTGTGGGTGTAGGTTCACCGGCAGCCGGCCGGCACCTACTTGGTTGATCAGAGGGACGTCAGTAATTTGCATATACTTGTCTTGGTTGGATTGTTGCTTGATTGATGGTTTGTTGATTGATATTGTTTTGGTGTGTTTGTGGTTTTAGGGATTAGGGGACTAATTGGGGATTAGGGTTAGGTATGTGTAGGTGATTGAAAGATGGAGAAGATGAGGTTTAGGGTTTTTATAACAGGGCACAGTAATTGATAGGTAGAATGACATTAATGCCCTCATGTGCTTCTCACGTGACCTGACTTAACTGGGAAAACAAACTAGGTTTAGGGTAAAGGACATAACCTGAATGGTTTTTCAAACATTAAGTATGTTTTCTGAGCTTATTAAAGATAAGGACATACTTTGTAATAAATGACATACATAAAGGACGGACTTTGTAATTTACTCTTATCAAAACCTGTCACAAATCAAATACTAATAGTAACTTTGAAGTATTTAATTTAAGAATTAACACAATTAAACACCGTTACTTCTATAACCGCTATAGGCCACCGCAATAGCACCGCTATAGCGGTATTTAGCGCCGCTAATAGCGAAACCAGTATAGGCCACCGCTATTTGGACTGCTACACACCCTGAGGTCCGCTAACCGCTATAGCATTGCTATAGCACCGCTATTGACTGCTTAGGGTTTATCTAAATTGACTAAAATTAACTAATATTGTAATAAAGTAAATTCAGAATTTTGGTTGTTTGATTTTAAGAACTAAGATTAACTAATTAAATTACAAATCAACAATTGGTTTTGTAAACAGTTTAGGAACAAATGATCATCCTAGGTTTTCGGTTTCAATTAACATTCATGTTCAAATTCAGCTAGAAAGAACCACATAGACATGGCCCGTGTGTAGTTACTTGTTTGTGATAAAAGGGAACTAAGTACTCGGATTACAATAATGCGTGGTTGTTACCCGATGACCAATTAATCAATATCCAACCCTAATCCCTCCCATGATATCTCGATTGCCAACGACACGAAGAACGTATGGTTTAGACTATGATCGGAACACAAATTAACAATTTACAAACAAACATCAACACACCATAATAAACAAACAAGCATTGAAAGT
Organism: Helianthus annuus; assembly: GCF_002127325.2. Lineage (NCBI taxonomy): Eukaryota > Viridiplantae > Streptophyta > Magnoliopsida > Asterales > Asteraceae > Helianthus > Helianthus annuus. Next base: position 147,358,976 of record NC_035445.2, on the reverse strand, counting down.
CTATTATTCTAGAAATACGAACAAGAACACAAATGTCTTAAACAAACCTTCAACCTAGGATGATCACCATAAGTTTAGCCACTCATGACTTGGTACATCATCATCAAACAAAGATCAATGTTCATGTGAATCGAAAACACCAACCAAATGTTTAGAAATTGTCTCTAGCCAAGAAGAACACCCAATTTCGCCCCCAAGAATTGTCTAAAACCGTTAACAATGATCGCATGTGAAAAGACACCATAAAACATCATAAAAGTGGGGAGTTACACTTTTTTCGCAGGCTCCACCGTAAGCTACGGTTGTCACACCCCAACCGATGGCGGAAACATCGGGATGAGACGTACAAATTGCTCAAAACAACATAACACTAATTGTGACAATATAGATTAAACCATTTTATTAAAACTAAAGAGTGATACATTGTTTCAAATAGTAAACATAAGTTCAAGCATTGTTTAATTGCTGAAATGGGTTTCTAGGTTCATCCTAGCTTGTTTTCTTGATCACTTCGTCTAACAATCTGCAACATGTATTAAAATAACATCAACAAAAATATGTTGGCGAGTATACAAGTTTGATACATAATATAGTAGAATAAAGTGTTTAAATGTGTTCATATCCAACATGAATACAATGATACAAGTTACTACTTTGCCATTCAACATCGTTCAATATCGTTCAACATCGTTCAAATACCGTTCAACATCGTTCAAATATCGTTCAACATCGTTCAAATATCGTTCAAATATCGTTCAAATATCGTTCAACATCACAATACCCCAAGACTCAATGGCATTGAGATTAACACGTTCAACTTGCATAGCATAAGAGATTAACAAGCATCAAATTGTTTCATGTTTAAATGCGGATAGAGTGTGATTAAAAACAAGACTCAAGTGTTGTGTAATTTGAATATGGAATACATGTTGCACCCAAATGTGTTTAAAACGAAAATGGGATCGAGTATACTCACCTTTGATTGCGTTGCGTTTCTTGAAAAGAGAATAAAGCGTAGAGATTACCCAAGAGTTTTCGAGTGATTAACCTAAATGAGGAAAAACGTTACAAATTATTTGTGATTTGTCTTTTGGAATTAAGTCAACCATGATTTGTATTTCCTTTTCTAAGATGAATTTTTAGATATTTATAATAGGGTTAGTGGTTTTAATAATAATATCAATAATACTGGTTTAAATTAATAACTAATGATACAAATGGGAATATTAAATGGTATTATTATTAGTGGTGATATTGTCACAAAAGCAAATAATAATAACGTCTTAAAACTTACCATATAGAATAATTATAATAATATTGATGATACTAATAATAATACTGATAATAAGGATAATGATATTTACTGAATTTACTAATAATAATAGTTTTAGTAATAATAATAATAATAATAATAATAATAATAATAATAATAATAATAATAATAATACTGATAATAAGGATAATGATAAGAAGGATTTTGAGTTTCAAATTACCACTTAAGGTCCCTCAACTTTTAAAGTGCCAAACAACTAGACAGATAACTTGGTTATGTTATATAACCTTAAACTCATTAAAATCTAACGAAACTAACTATGTAAATTAATTAATTAACCAAATCAATGAATAATTATATTGAAAATTAAAAAGTAAAAAAAAATCTTTTAACGGTACATTAATTAGCGAAAATGTTTGAGGTTCAAGGTTTAGGAACCGAATTTTAAAACAGGTCGGATTTTTTTTTTGGGTATCCGTTTTTTATGGATGTTACAGTCTCCCGTACTTTAGGAGATTTCGTCCTCGAAATCTTAGAGGAAGACTTCTAGTTTCACATAGCATATAGTTTCACGTTGGATACAAAAGGTTCAATTACCTTCACATAGCATATAAAAGGTTCAACTAGTTTCACATAGTATAATTATAGATTTCACGTACTGTAACATAGATAAAGAAAACATCGTAAATTTAGTTTGTTCGCGAGAGAATGTTATTATTTGTTTTTGATTGCGAGGATAGTGTGTAACGTGCCTCCAAGCATGAAATAAAAGTAACATTTAAATATAAAGTTTCATGAAAATCGAAGAAGAGTTGGTAACTACATCCGAGGTAAGGAAATCACCCCTAGCTCATTGGTGAAGTTGAAAAGTGAGCGGAGCTAATCATAAGGTAAGGAAATCACTCCTATCTTGATGATAAGCTTCCATTTTTTTTTTTTTGGGAAATATGAGTATTAGCATAAAAATGTAGAACAATTCACATGACATACTTAGTTAACCAGATTAACGCATCACTGGCATGTGATAAACAGGTCAACCCATCGTGTACCGCAATTAAAAGACTTAACATGACCACTAGAATACGGGCGGGCGCTTCTCCTATAGCACTACGCATAGTGCTATACATGTTAAGATGTGGGTTAAAAGACAAGTTCATCACATAAGAATAACCCAATAATCACGAATCCAGTATAACATATTAGTATGCATGTATTAAATTGAAATGATATAACATACAAATGTAAAACACATGAAAATTGACATAGCATAAAAGAGATTTAACGTAAAACATGGATTGTCACGGAACGTAACATATGACTATTCCAAAGTAAATCGAAGTCCTTTTCGAATTAAGGAAACGTGCTTTGGCCTAATAGACAAATACTCTCATCGAGAAGCGATTAACGATATTTGTCCTTCCAGTTACTACACGTCCTTAATCAATTGGGAAAATCGAAACTTTGGCGAGATTGAAAATCGAGGAGTGGGACTAGTTAAACAAGATGCGAGTTTCACCTCTAACTTGATAACATCGTACCCTAATGTGGTTGGTACTTATCCTAAGATAAGGGTCCACTGGAATATGAAATGGAAAACTCCCATCAAGGTTTGGATATCACTCCTAACTTGAGGGTAGATTTCGTGCAAAAATCAAAGTATAGCTGAGTGAAAATCATCACCAAGTGTGGGAATCACCCCTATCTTGATGAGTCTTTTCGATTGTGTTGTAAGAGTGTCTTCAAAGCCTCCAAGTGTGTATTGTGTTAGCCTTAGGAAATGCATGTATATTAAGAGTCCAAGAGAATAGAGGGGAGCAAAGAAGATAGAAAGGAAGTTGTTTTAAGCATCACATAGTGAATAAGCTCTTAAACTATAGGCTAGGCAAGATATTCCTAATTCCCTATAGTTATGGCTCTGATACCAATCTGGTATCAGAGTACTCCTACTATAGACTAGGCAAAAGTAAGGCAATCCAACCTAATTCCCTATAGTTATGGCTCTGATACCAATCTGTCACACCCCAACCGATGGCGGAAACATCGGGATGAGACGTACAAATTGCTCAAAACAACATAACACTAATTGTGACAATATAGATTAAACCATTTTATTAAAACTAAAGAGTGATACATTGTTTCAAATAGTAAACATAAATTCAAGCATTGTTTAATTGCTGAAATGGGTTTCTAGGTTCATCCTAGCTTGTTTTCTTGATCACTTCGTCTAACAATCTGCAACATGTATTAAAATAACATCAACAAAAATATGTTGGCGAGTATACAAGTTTGATACATAATATAGTAGAATAAAGTGTTTAAATGTGCTCATATCCAACATGAATACAATGATACAAGTTACTACTTTGCCATTCAACATCGTTCAATATCGTTCAACATCGTTCAAATACTATTCAACATCGTTCAAATATCGTTCAACATCGTTCAAATATCATTCAAATATCGTTCAACATCACAATACCCCAAGACTCAAGGGCATTGAGATTAACACGTTCAACTTGCATAGCATAAGAGATTAACAAGCATCAAATTGTTTCATGTTTAAATGCGGATAGAGTGTGATTAAAAACAAGACTCAAGTGTTGTGTAATTTGAATATGGAATACATGTTGCACCCAAATGTGTTTAAAACGAAAATGGGATCGAGTATACTCACCTTTGATTGCGTTGCGTTTCTTGGAAAGAGAATAAAGCGTAGAGATTACCCAAGAGTTTTCGAGTGATTAACCTAAATGAGGAAAAACGTTACAAATTATTTGTGATTTGTCTTTTGGAATTAAGTCAACCATGATTTGTATTTCCTTTTCTAAGATGAATATTTAGATATTTATAATAGGGTTAGTGGTTTTAATAATAATATCAATAATACTGGTTTAAATTAATAACTAATGATACAAATGGGAATATTAAATGGTATTATTATTAGTGGTGATATTGTCACAAAAGCAAATAATAATAACGTCTTAAAACTTACCATATAGAATAATTATAATAATATTGATGATACTAATAATAATACTGATAATAAGGATAATGATATTTACTGAATTTACTAATAATAATAGTTTTAGTAATAATAATAATAATAATACTGATAATAAGGATAATGATAAGAAGGATTTTGAGTTTCAAATTACCACTTAAGGTCCCTCAACTTTTAAAGTGCCAAACAACTAGACAGATTAACTTGGTTATGTTATATAACCTTAAACTCATTAAAATCTAACGAAACTAACTATGTAAATTAATTAATTAACCAAATCAATGAATAATTATATTGAAAATTAAAAAGTAAAAAAAATATTTTAACGGTACATTAATTAGCGAAAATGTTTGAGGTTCAAGGTTTAGGATCCGAATTTTAAAACAGGTCGGATTTTTTTTTTTTGGGTATCCGTTTTTGACGGATGTTACAACGGTGGCCACCGTAGATTACGGTGGCATAAAATGGCCTACGGTGGGTTTAAACTGTCTTACGACATCAATTTTTGTCAGAGTCTGCCGTAAGCTACGCCCTCTACCGTAAGCTACGGTAGGCTTCAGCATGAAATTTTGTTTTCAGCATAACTTTTTCGTTTCAACTTCGTTTTCTTCACCGTTTTCGCCTACGTTCTCGTAATTTCATCCTCTAGCATGTTGTCTTCTTAATTCTCCAGTTCCAATAAATTATTTTCTTCATTTATGTTCCATCTTTCAATCTCCAATCTAGCCGCGCCTATTTCGAAGCTTCATTTCCACACTTTTAAGCTTCGAATGTACCTGAAACACAAGCAAACGTAGTCATCTAATTCTAGACAATTACTCGACTAAATGTAGGATTAAAATACCATTTATAGCACTTAAGGGTCGCCCTATGGACCACCCGTCACATCCCCACAATTAACCGTTGCTTGCCCCCAAGCAACTCATCAAAAACAACTTGTAACTCCTCAAGCGACCAACATAAATCAAGCAAACAAATGTCCTAATTTTACTAACTTTTCTTAAACCCCGCATAACACACCCCTCACAATGACTCTCCTCTCGGTGACAAACAATACTTGCAAGGATGAGCTAGAACACACTTAAGGCAAATGGGTGGTTGAACAACAATATGCTTGTACTTAAATCGATCCTTCGCCTAAAGAATTTTTTTGCTAAAACAAGCACGTGAATCAAAGGGACTTAAAGGTTGGAACGTGGCTAGGCATATGGGTAGGAAATGGAAATATATATGTGTAGTAGCGCATGATTCGACCCGATCTTTTTATTTCATCTAAACAAAGATAACCATCTATATACAATACATCACATCTCCCTTTTTTTTCATTGCTTTTTCCTCTTTTAGCTCTATCTATATCACATGATTACAAGAACTTGTTAAGTTTGAATAATTTAATACAATAATAGTGTTTACTTATTTTTACTTTATGTTTTTTTTTTACTTTGCATACATACATTGTGAAACCTGGTATTGTAACTGATCTACTGGATATACCGGTGTTTATAGATTCATCCAATATATTGTGTTTATTTTATTCATTTGTTTTACACATATGTAATGTTTAGGATATGTTATATGTTGGTGCAGGCACTAGCTAGGGATGTTTGATATTGCAAGGAGGAGAAACGCGTTTATGATGTTGCGGCGAGTGACCAAGAGGGTAAAAAACAAGGACCAACTTTGAGATGCCACTAGTGTTCTCGTTGTCTGCATCTTTGATAACGAAAGGAGACAAAAGAGATCTAGGGTTCTAGTATTAACACTAGCAACAAGTGTCACGTTGTGACTTCAGTGACATTAATGTGATGATCGTTATTTGAAGAAGTTGTGATATGTTTATTACTAACATCAAAATAATAGACTAATTTGAAAAATTCTACTTAAACGAAGACAAATCACCTTTGGGCAGAAGTGGAATCATTTAAGTATGTGTGCAAAGTAATTGTGACAAATCAGTTTTGGCCAGAAATAAGACAATACCTTAGTTATGCACTTATTAAGTATGCTAGACATGAATGAATTAAATTGGTTTTGGCCAGAAATAAGACATTCACGTTTGTAATGCATAATTAACATAGCTTTTATAATACTTGAACAATAAATAAATGTATCAAATCATCTTTGGGCATAAGTGAAACATCAGAAGCTCATTCAAGTTAAGCTATTTGGTTTAGACAAAAGTTATCTGATTCTAATTAATTAAGTGTTTTACAAAACCATTTATTTAATAACAACCCACCACTTATTTGCAGGGGAACAGCGTGCCCCCGCACGGGGTTCGGGGCAGAGCCCTGAGTTAAAATTTAGTTCACAATAACAACCCATAAATAATGAGATTTCAAAAATCTTGACATTTCGAGAACATATTAGATTTCCGATTAGATTTCGGATAAAATTTAGTTTTCAAAAAAATTTATGATTTCGAATTAGATTTCGAATTATTCCGAAACTGTGATTTCGAATAAGATTTCGAATGAAATTTCATATTATTCCAAAATTGTGATTTCGAATAAGATTTCAGATGAAATTTAGAATCTTTCCGAAATTGTGATTTCAAATAATATTTTAGATTTATCCGAAAATTGTAATTTCGAATGATTTCGGATTTATCCGAAACTGTGATCTCAAATAAGATTTCGGATTTATCCGAAACTGTGATCTCAAATAAGGTTTTGGATTTATCCGAAACTTGTTCTCCAAGATTCGAAATCTGCTATTATTGGCAGTTAATTGTGATAAGATCTGGATGATTTCGAAAAGTTATAGATTATTCAGTTTTCTAAAATTATGTTTTGATAATATTATCTTTTATTTCGAAATCTTTTAACTAATATAACATATCATTTATTTTGAAAAATTATGGATAGAATATAATCAAAATTAGGAAAAACATAATCTCTTTAATCGATTCATCCTAAATATTAAGAATTCTTCAAGTATTTATAATGAACATGAAGAACATCAACGAAGAATTTTATGATTTTTCATCTGGAATCGAAACCTTATAGTAATTTTGTGTGTAGATTTCGACTTTTAATAATAATTCGGAATTTTAATAAAGTTTAATCCGATTAGCAATCATTCATTTCCAGATTTTACGGCAGAAAAACCATGAATCATAAGTTTAAAATTCGGTTTTCATCAAAACATTAGTTTTCCAGTTTTAATTCCAGATTAAGGGAAAATTAACAGAACTGATATGAGAAACATACGCTCTGATACCACATGTTGATCAGTTTTGTATAAACATAATGGAAAACATGTAAATAATATATGATACAGCAAACAGGCCAACGGAGAATCCAGTCAGAAACGCAACCATTGTGTTCGACATGATAGTCAGCTTAATCTGGTTCCCCTTTAGGATGTAAGTTATTGATGGTAGTACCAAGTTCTTTAGGGTTGAAGAACTTGTAGTAATGGAGAGAGAGGAGGTCAAATTTTTGGTGTGATGTTATAAATGTCTAACCCTAATCCCTCTCTAGTAATCTCCTTATATACACCCAAGGGGAAACCCAATTAGTTAATACGGGTAATATGGTCCATCAACAATTACCAACTAATTATATTATAGGTTTTAAGATATTTCGATCTATATCTATCTATACTACTATATTAAAGAAACTGGGTTTTCTACCCTTTTGGTCATTTTACATACGTATAAATTTTTATAGCATTACGTACAAGAGAGTACAAGCTGTTTTAGAGGGGGTAAACTTGCCAATTCTTCAAAAATTTAAGACACTTTAGGGGTATTTTAGGGATTTTGACACATGTGTAATTATTGTTGGGGCATGATGGTAATTTATGCATTTCCTTCGGTTTCGGTTTAATGACGCCATTGCTGTTGCCATTGAAGCGTCTCACATTAAATTAGGGTTTAAAGGTTCAAAAACTAAATCCACATTTCATGAAAACATGCGTCTCTTTGTTTCTTCCGAAACTGAAAGAGTGGGAGGCAATCATGACATCATTGCTATATCATTAATCACAATTTCACTCAACATCAAATCCCACGCTGCTGTTGTGTGAGTTAGAACCTGAAAGGAGGCTATGGTCTGAAAAGAAATCAAGGTATGTATTTTGAAACCTAACTTTCGAAATGATGATTATGTAATCTAGGTTCTTGATTTTTGTTGCTATAATCTTTGATCTGATGATTAGACGTGTTGAGAAACGCCTCCTTCTTGATAATGTTAAAGAAAATAAATTCTTAATTATTTGGCTTGAATATGAATTCTTGAAGTTTAGATAAATGATTATCGGTTGAAAATTATCCCCATTTATGAACTATTGTATATTAGTGTAGCGCTCCATGTGAATTTTGAAGGGTTTTGTTAAGTTGAAAAGTGATAATCATGTTAGATAAGTCAGATGCGTACCAAGTATTTGACGAGTTGCCTTAATGACGCCACTGCCTATGGTGCTGGTTCCACCTCTTGCTGCATGCACCGGGTTTTATCCCCATCTCGATTTTTATAATGTGCCATTGATAATTTTTTATTGAATGATCTTTTTTAGTATGTTAAATTTAAATTGATTTAGATTTTGGTTCTAACCGTCTTATTTGGGTGTGATGCCAGGAAGCACGAACAAGCGCTCAAGCTCGCCGGAGGATTCGCTCCGTCGAAGTTCTTTGATGATAAGAGTTGTCATGTCATAAAAGAACCAGTACATTTTTATCCTCTATGTTGACTTTTTTAGTCAAAGTTAAATGTCACGGTTGTAAGGAGTTTCTGTTTTCTTTTTTCTGGATTTTAGGGATTGTTAGTGCAAATATCATAACTACATTCATTGGTTCCGGCGTGCTGTTACAATACTGGTGTGCACCACTGCGCAGCTGGTTGCATCGCCGGACCAACAGTTCTGTTTGTGTTTGTGTTTGTGTTCTCATTTGTAGACAAAACTATACTTTTGTGAAAGTTGTTCGAAACAATAATGGCACTTCTTAAAATTCCAGTGTATTAATTAAAACCGCCTGTTCAAACATACCGATATATGATGCTGCAAACGGACCTGGAGACAAAAAAACCCAGTAAAAGCGAGTCAAAATCATCTCAAATGCAACGATATCCCCGAAAATGGTTCAGTTTTGGAAGGTGTAATAACTATGGCAGCTATTGATGTGCTGCACTTCTTAAGTTATTAAATGGTGGATTGTTCTCAGCTTATAAATACCGAGTGGGGAGCATTCTCAAAAGGGCTTTCTATGACCGAATACGATGAAGCATTGGACTCAGAGAGTATAAACCCTGGAGAACAAGTAAGTTCAGCTATCGTTGCTCTTTCTGCCTCCTAAAGTCTGCAATAATCTCATTTTGGTTTGTTTTGTTTTGCATTCACTATAAATAATTTCTTCTAAAAAACGTCTAATCCAAAATGACTAACTTACCCTTGCCCCATTATTGATAATAGAAACCGTTATTTGAAAAGACGATATTGGGCATGCATCTTGGCGAAATTGTGAGACGAGTACTTGTGAGGATACCTTAAACAGGTTCACTTTTGGGAAACATATTTCCTTATAGCTACAAACTCCATTTGCTCTCGGGTAATGGAAACAATTGAATGCTTTCTCCTGTACGAGGAGAAGTATTTACAATGGTCAGACAGCTTTGGACTATTTGTCATAAATGGTGTGACAAATCTTGTTGCATGTTGTCTCGATGATTACATGGCCAGACATGCCAGGTGTTCGAGGTACTACTCTGATAATGACCAACATCAATATAAGTAAAATGAGATGCAATGAGATTAGTCCAAGTGAAAAGAGTAAGGGTATTTGGCGTTGTCCTAGGAATCCGGGGTATTATCCACTTATATCTTTCTCTGCCATCTGATACTTGTTACTATACCATGGTTCTGTTCCTATCTATAATTTAATAACTACTCAGTATGTTTGATCTTATTTTTGGATGTCCTTTTTATTTTAGTATCTACATTGTTAATGCTTATGGTTATAGTCCTCGTCCAACTTTCACAATTTATCCACTTATAGTTATGTCGGGTGACTACGGTAATCCACATAGCCGTCTCTCACTTTAGAATTTAAGATTATTTTAATATGGTCCAGTCTGCTGTTATATGACATTGCATATTTACTTAGCATCATTAGTTTTGTAAAGGTTTCATAGAAGCTGTTTTTTTTAAAAGCTCTCATTTTGAAATTCTTTTAATCAAACTATAATATTTGAAATTACATCGAGATAGAAGGTAAACGGGCAACAAGCTGCGCCGCTACCCATTTTTGAATAGCAAAACTTAATTTGCAAATTTTACCATCCTGCAGGAACTCTACTTTGTAGACACACGATCTGATTGCAACAAAGCAGTCAAGATGTTGAAGCTAAAGGTAACTTTTCCTATTTCACTTCATCTATAGTTGTCGCAAGAGACGGGTTCTATATGTGTGTGTAAAAAGACATAATCACATGCATGAAGAATTGAAATTACCCTCTACTGCCTGAGTGTATGACTGGGCGCCTTTTTAGCAGTGGCGATGTCAAAAGGATCATCACATGTGTCATTGACTACACCAGTTTTGATGTTAGCAGGAGGAGAATAGGGTTTGCATCTTGGTTGGAGTCATTTGTGAATTGAAAAAACGAGAGTGATCTGATCTGATGTGGAAGGAATCAGAGGACAGACACCGTGTTAGTGGTCTCCTTTTTTGTTACCTAATGTTGGTAATCCACATACCACACTCCATCCTATAAAACGCTTCCAGGTATTTGACTATTCTTTTAAATACTAAACTGAAGACCATATTTGGATTTGAGACTGTTGTTTCCCATAGATTATACTCACGTTTCTATTCTGTAATATAATTCGAATCCCAATATGGAATTAAAGGAAAGTGCATGTTTATCTAGGAAAGACCCTACAACAGCTAGAAATCTTGAAAAAAAAGGCTAAAAGAAACAAGTGAGGTGCGTGTTGCAGATATGGGTGACCAACTGAAAGAGGCGCGTGTTGCAACAGATATGGAGTTGTTAAGGAATGCAAATTCGTAGGTTGATGAAGCTAAAAAAAGATATGGACATATGAAGGAGGAAGAGAGACCTCTTAGAGGTGTGGTGGAGTCTTTAGAGGCATGAACTGAAAGATCTCCTGAAAGAGTTAAATTGTTGTTATGGCCCTAAAGTTTGATCAAATATATTGTTTTATACACCTTTTTATTTATTTTTTTTTTCAAAAAAAAAGACGATGTGTTTCAGTCCCATTCAATAACTCCGTCTACCTTTTTGTGTTAAATTATGTTGTAAATAAATAAAAGAACAACACGTGTGTATACAAGTTGCAACTCTTTCTGTAAGGTTTAGTTTGATTCTTTTTTTTTAGCCAACTTTGAATGATCTTGTTGGATGTCACCAAGAGAGTAGTTCAAGTCACTAGCCAAGAAACTCCAAAGATGACCTGTGCAGTACAAATTGGGAAATCTAGGCTAGGCAGCAACACACATTTGGGACAAGAATCGGGCAAAACAACAATTGGAGTGGGCCGAGTGGCAAGCCTGGCAAGTTTTTTAACTTTCAAATTGTACAATTAGTAGATGTTCATTACTCAACTTTGGAGTAAGGGGTGTGTAATGATGTCTGTGGTTGTAGAGCTACTTGCTAGAAAACCATTGTATATATTGGTGATGAATGGAATATTGTTGTTAAAAAAATTGGATATAAGTAATAAGGATGCCATCTACCATCTCTTATATTGTCTTTTTGTCAATTATTTGGTTTAAACTTTATTGTTTTTTGTAAACTGTATGTCTTAGCAAATTAATATTAAAAATAAATTACGAGAAACTCTTCATGTAAAGTGCGTGAAAGAAAAAGCATAATTACCCGTGGCAACGCATGGGCATTCAGTGAAATATTTTGCAACGGTCTGATTTCTTTTATTAGAACGAGTCAAAATGTTTGGGATGTTTAAACCCGTATTTTTTCACCTCAATCTTTTATCTTTGAAATATGAAACAACCGCATTTGTATATAATTGGGTTATAATTATTTTCTTATATAAAAATTTTCAGGCTGTTGGAGATATCACTAAAGCAAGCACTCTACTTCATGGTTATTTCAAGGGAGTTAAGAAAGTAATTAACGTGGTTTTAGGCATTGTTGGATCTAAAAGGAGATACTCTTGATCTGGCAAAATACAGTCAAGTAGTTTTCCAAATTTGTTGACTTTGATAATATATTCGGGTTCACGTTACAAACTAATGACAAAACATTGTTACTTTGCTTGCAGGGAATCAAGTTCTTTGAACTAGAGGCGAAGAGCTAATTGCTTTGGAAAACAAATGTTTGAAATCAAATTTTCTGATTGATGCAAGCAGATAAAGGTGGATTCACTGAAATACTTATGTAGGATACTTAATTGTTCTTTGTAAATTGATGCAAACTAGGTTAACCCCCCGCCGCGTTGTGGCTCGGCCTAATAAGCAAGAACAATAGAAGAATGCTCGGTGTTCGGTTTCACATAAGGTAGAAGTCAATTGTTTGTTACATTCCGCTTAGTACGATCAAGGTTGAATGATTTCGTCCTACGTGTGACTCAACTCTCGGGTCTTAGTTTTAAGGGCCCGCTTAAGGAGCGAGCAACCACACAGAAAAATGGTGCCATCACCACACATCATTCAATCTAAAAAACCCACAACTCGGGACTCGACTACTTCACTTCAGCAAACAACCAGAATATAAAAAACTGAAAATAATTCAAAAAGTCCAACAAAATATCAACACAAACAATGGAAAAATCAGGCACCAAACAATAACAACGCAGAAATAGATAGCAAACAGAATTCACACATACGACCAACAACTGAATCAGCAATCGAAGACAATGGCGTAGACGAAATCAAACCAAATCGCAAGAACGTTGATAAAAAGCATCTTTAAAGACGAAACCACTACATCAAAACCAAAAAATTAGAGACTAACCCATATGCTACTGGTTGTGCAATCGAGGGAGAGAACCACCATCTCCGATCTGGTCTTGAACGACCCTTAACTTCCATTGTTGCCGAGGTAGAACCAACGATTGATTTGGGTAAGTAAGCAAAACATCTGAGAGTATTGAAGTGTCTGGGAGAGTGGCATCTCTGTATGGGATGTGGGGGGTCAGACGTGTACCCACCGCCTACTTTAGGGGTGAGCAGAAAACCGAAATAACCAAACCGTAACAGAAATAACTGACAAAACCGAACCGAAACAATAACCGATGGTTCGGTTTTTGGATTTTTAATAACCGAAAATTTTGGTTCGGTTTTCGGGTAACCATTTTCAATAACCGAAAAAAACCGAACCGAACCGAAAAAAACATATATTTTTATGTTTCAGGTTAAGTGTTTAACCAATGCTATTAGAAATTATTAATTTTATTCTTGAATATTAAGTACTTATAATAAAAAAAACATTAAAATGTTTATTTATAATTGAGATGATTTATTATGCGCATAACAAATAACAAATTTAATGTAAAAATTAAATAATCTTCAAAGTATTATAAAAGTAAAAGTCCTAATAAAAACTTTGAAGAAACATAAATTAGAAGGTTAGGTTTACGTGAACATTATTAGTTAAAAAGATTAAGTATAATAACTTAAATGTAACCATATAAGAAAGATTCTTAAATTTTGAATTATATTTTTTTTTTTATTTTTGAATCTTACTTACTTTTGTTTCAAAAACCGAAAAACCGAACCGAACCGGTGTAAAAACCGAAACCGAACGGTTTTGAAAAACCGAAAATCGACATTTTGGTTTCGGTTTTGATTTTGCTTAAAAACCGAACCGAACAGAACCGTGCACACCCCTAGCCCACTCACACCAATAAAACAACAAAAGCTTCAAAACTGGTACAACCCTAAATGCACATGGTACAACTTGCTAAGCCCACAAATGTTACAAAATGATAGTATATAATGTAACCATATAAGAAAGATTCTTAAATTTTGAATTATATTTTTTTATATTTTTGAATCTTACTTACTTTTGTTTCAAAAACCGAAAAAACGAACCGAACCGGTGTAAAAACCAAAACCGAACGGTTTTGAAAAATCGAAAATCGACATTTTGGTTTCGGTTTTGATTTTGCTTAAAAACCGAACCGAACAGAACCGTGCACACCCCTAGCCCACTTACACCAATAAAAAAACAAAAGCTTCAAAAATGGTACAACCCTAAATGCACATGGTACAACTTGCTAAGCCCACAAATATTACAAAATGATAGTATATAATATACTAGTCATTTACCCGCGCGATGCGGCGGGAGTGACGATTTACAATAGGATACTCGTTTACCATTAGTTTATTAGTCGTCTCGTGATATATTGTATAATACTTAAGTTAGTTTTCTTATTCGTGATATGTTGGCACTGGTTTTTCTGTTAGTTTATTGATTCTTTGGTGATATACTTCTGTTAATTTTTTTAGCTGTAGCTTCAGTGTGATCTATCTACAAGAAGAGTACAAAACAGCTCCACCATCACGCCACAGATCTGGGCATTGCTGGAGAAAGCTTGTTTAAGCCCTAGATCGCCGGAATCTCAACTTACGAAACCCTAGTTTTCCTGAAATCAAGCATGAGTCGCGCATCTGAACCAAAACCTCAACAGCTCCACCATCACGCCACAGATCTGTCAATTACACCTACGCTAGAGATAATGTTGTTGCTGACTGAACCACGCTTCATGCCACCAAGCTAACCATATAACAACCGCAAATCAGTAATTTGAAACAACCTCCACCATAAAAAATAAAGCCTATAGAGAGCAAATGAAAGCATATTAAACTTTTATCATGTATTTTCTAGTGAAATTTAAAAATATTTAGTGATAGAGAACCCAACACCGAAAATAATCGGAAATATCTGACATCTATGGAAAAATCCGGGGTTGGCACTAATTACTTAATCAAATAGCCGAACCGATTGAGAATGTGCAAAAGCGGAAGTGGGTTTATACCTTGCAACCAAGTGAACAAAAGCGAAAAGCATCAAGGCTCCGGCCACAGATCTCGCAATGGTTTGTATCTCCTTTATTGGGGCCAGCCGCAACGACGTATAAATCCAACTTTCCTATTGCAATACCGATCCCCTGAACTCCAAGATCGCCAAGACCCATTATTCGGCTTCCATCAGTGACAACAATCATATCAACCTATCAAACAGGATGTATTAATTAGTATGAAATATAAATAATATATAGAAAACGATTAAAGGTTATTATAACATTATTTAAAACTAACAGACCTAATCAGAAGGCCAGTTATAAACCACTGACATCATTTCTCCACGATCAGCGGCGCTGAAATACATCCCCCTTGGTCTTCATTTGACGGATGCTTTCGAAGTCGATTAACATTCCTTCCTATTACTTCACCAGCCTCAATATCATTAGTAAAAGGTCAACTAACAATAATAACTCAACAACAGAATCTAATTAAAAAAGGATGAACACAGGTGATTCATTTAAAATTATACCTGATTTGAATCCTCAAAGTGGGTTTAAAGGCGAACAGAAAACAGAAGCAACTTAA
Organism: Helianthus annuus; assembly: GCF_002127325.2. Lineage (NCBI taxonomy): Eukaryota > Viridiplantae > Streptophyta > Magnoliopsida > Asterales > Asteraceae > Helianthus > Helianthus annuus. Next base: position 147,343,163 of record NC_035445.2, on the reverse strand, counting down.
ACACAATACCAGCTGATTTTCTTTATCCATGAGCACTTGAAGAGGATGAGGAGCTCCCTGTAAATGCCATTTCATGCACAAAAGGTTAAAATCGTAATATTCTATTATATAAACAGTTATTAAACAGTCATTTGTCATTTACAATCACTTAAGCCTCTAATTCATTCGGTACATCTTGACATCTTAGATTCATTCGGTACAACTTAAACACAATACCAGCTAATTAAAAAGGATGAACACAAGTGATTCATTTAAAATTATACCTGATTTGAATCCTCAAAGTGGGTTTAAAGGCGAACAGAAAACAGAAGCAATTTAAACACAATAATCAACTTCAAATTAAATATACAAAATTTTTTAAAGAAAAAAAAACCTAAACTACAGAACACATACCACATCTGGTTATCCAGTAGTAAACAAACAAACATTTCGCAGAATAAAAAAGCTAGGGCTCGAACAATACCTTGATGAAATTTTGTAGAGATCGACTGGTTATCCAGCTTGTTCATTCCAGATGATACTTGCAAGATAAACAAAATAATCAACTTCAAATTAAAGATACAAACTTCTTTAAAGAAAAAAAACTAAACTACAGAACACATACCACATCTGGGTATTTCGGTGCACCCTAACACGAACAACTCAACGGCAGATCTGAAATATTACACAGATCCGATTCAAATAACAAAAAAAAAGATACTGTAAAAAGAAAGATACCGAGCGGTCAAACCAGTCGATCTGGTGTTGTATCTAGGAGATTCATCGCTGAGGAAGCGTATATCTTGAAGCGACTGGTAAAGAAACCCTAGAAATGGTGGTGATGATAATGAGGAAGTCGATCTGGTGTCGGATGTAAAGAGATTCATCACAGAGAAACCCTAGATCCTGATCTTGGAGTGCCTGGTTTTGAAACCCTAGAACCGCCAGTGGGAGAAAGGGGGGAGTTGAGGAGAGGAGCGGCGTGTTTTGAAACCTAATTTGGATTTTGATGTACGCGTGTTTTGTTTGGTCGCCCAAAATAGTATAGATGATCAGATTCAACATTTGTGCTATTGTTGGTTGTACAATATGCTTTAAAGACTTGTAAAATGGCAAATGACCATTCTTGCCCTTCCTATATGCTTATTAAAGTAGTATAGATAATGGTTTGATGTATTAAGAGTTTGAGCAAGTTAGTATTAAAAAAAATTATGTGAAACCCGCCATGCAACGCGTGTTAAAAACCATAAGTACCCGCGGCAACGCGCGGGCATTTACACTAGTTATATAAATGATAATGATGGCTAATAGATTAAATACATATAAATAAATATTTAATCTTACAACGCACACAATACTCACTTCCAGATTCGATTTGCAAAATAAATGGTTTATACAATCATGAACTGTTTTATATTATCTTCTAAACAAATAATTTTGAAGCAATGGCAGATCTAGAAAATCAGCATAAGGTAACGTTTAAAAAAATGGGTAACGAAATAAAAAAAAGGTCAAATTCTTCCAAAATTTACACTACCGTTGGAGCGTCACCGGAGTGTCAAGGGGTAACGGGGGTTACCACTTATAACACTTCCGCCCCTGTTTTGAAGGATATATCTGTCCAAATATATTTTATGGCTAACAATGTAAAAATACTTAAGAAGTTTCCTAAATAATTGATGATTAAACATATTATTAGATATACATATTTGTCTTATTATGCTCTGCAAATAAACAATTTTCATTGTTTAACCCGTATAATAAAGAAGACTGTAACACAGTTTACTTAGGTGGTGTTTGTTTTTTTAGAAAAAGTACTTCACAACCTCTTTTGTCTTCTCAACGCAGACGACTCGCAGACGTAGAGGTCTGCAGCCTGTTTGTTTTTTGGAAGAGGTTTCATTAAAAAATCTCTTCCCCACCACTTCCTCGTGCAGACAAGGCCCAACATCTTCATTCCTCTTCTCCAATCCTCCCTCTTACAAAACACTAACCCTAGCACCCATCTCCTCCTCAAGCGCACCTCACCTCCTCCGCCACCCCTTCCACCTCCGCCGCCCTGCACCTCCGCCACCCCCTCCACCTTCGTCGCCCTCCTCCTCCAGCCGACACCCACCTCCGTCGCCCTCCTCCTCCAGCTGACACCCACCTCCGTCGCCCCTCCACTCCAGCCGACACCTCCTCCAACGTCTTCTCCACCACTCTTTGAAGAAAGGTATGTATTGTGTCCTATAATTCCACTCCTTTTTTTGCAGTTCCTTAAATTGAGGCAAATGAGTGTAGCCTTTAACAGAACTAATGTATTGTGTATATATATTGTAAATGGTTCTGAAATCAACTCACTACATGGTTTGAAATTGACCGAAGTTCAACTCGATCTTAAATTGACGTCTTCTCCATTTTTGTATATATTGTGTCATATAATTCCATAAATCAACCTGATGTATACAATTGTTAACAGAACTGATTTATACAACTTGATTTTTCTCATGATTATGAGGCAAATGAGGGTAGCCTTTAACATATTATTGATTTATACAATTGTTAACAGAACCGTAGTTGGTCAATTCACTGCAGCCAACACCTATCCAGCCGAAACCCACTCCAGCCGACACAGGTATGTTTTAAGTTAAAAAAAAAATTCAAAAAATTGTTCTTTTTATTATTTGTTGTTAGTTTAATTCTGATTTTTGTTTATAATTGTTATTTTTGTTAGTTTGTTTGTTGGATTAGTTGTTCAAATTGATGAATCGATTGATTAAAGATTGTGTGATGCTTTCGCTTGTTTGTTTGATTAGAGTTTTTGTTTGTTCTACTTGATGCTTTCGCTTATAAAGTTAAATATTTTTTTGCTTCTTTGGGTATAATTTTTGTTCATTTATGTTATGGGATAAATCAGTTTATTTATATTTCAGTTTATTTCAGCAGTTTGCAGAAATAAAAAAACAAACAGTCTTCTTCTTGCAGACTGTAGACATTTGGTCCAGCACTTCTGCTACAGATGTCTGCAGATATGGTCCGCAGACTGCAGACATTTTATCTCAAAAAAAACAATCAACACCTTAATATATAGGTTAGTAGTAAACCGTTATTTAACAATTTTTTTATCAATCATTTTTCTATTTTCTTATTCATTTTTTTTCTAATTTTCTTACACAACAGTTATTTTTCTATTTTCTTATTCATTTTTTTTTCTAATTTTCTTACACAACAGTTAACAACCCACGGTCAAATTCGTAACTTCCTCATTACAAAACATTCATGCTTTTGTGTGTTATTGAGTCATCTGGCGCGAAATTCTGGGCACGTCTCTTGTTTCTCTCTCTAATATACATACAGATTTCTATATGTATCACCTTCGAGTAATTAACATCTTGATCTCCAAAATTACTCTTCATTTTCCGAATTTCAAACCGTTTCAGATCAATGAATTGAGAGTATTCAAAGGTAAATTCGCCATCGATAATAATATGCGTTTATCATTTGATTTATTAGTTGCCGATCGGTAAAACCCTAGATACATATTTCGTCGATTATGTTCTGAATTCGTCACAATTTTTGGGGATTTTGTGAATTTGTTGTTCGTTTGTGTGTGTATGACGTCATGCATGTGTTGATTTTGAGATTGAGATTGGAGAAGATCATTCATTAGGGTTAGGTTTTGAGTGAAATGGTTTGTTGATAATGGAGGATACTGATGAGGATTTTTTCGATAAATTGGTTGATGATGTTGATAATGTTGACGATCCGGTTAAGATCACTTCATCGTCTTCGGTTACGGCAACCGGAATCGCGAATGTGAAGCATTCGAGTGTGTTTGATAATGCATTGGGTAAAAAAGATGATAATAAAGCTGCTTCGAGTGCGGTTGATAATGTGAATCGAGAATCGAGTGTGAAGGATGATCGAGTGGACCGCGGTCAGTCAGTGTCGTCTAGTTTGAACGCGTTTGATAATGTGAATCCGAATCGAGAATCGAATAATATGGATCAGTATCATGGAACGGAGGGTGGTGCGGGTGTTAAGGAGGTGCAGTGGAGTGCGTTCACAGCCGAGGCTGTAAACAATAATACTAATGTTTACGGGTCGTATGACTTTTTCTCGGAGTTTGATAATAGTTTGGTTGATCCGGCTGTTAAAGGGGATAAGATTGCTAACAGTGGTTCATCAAATGTTGGGAGCGTTACGGATTATTCACATCAGCTTCAAGAGGGTCAATCGTATGCTATTTCGGATGGTCAAGACGTTAATAGTAGTCAGTATTGGGAGAGTCTTTATCCGGGATGGAAGTACGATGCGAATACCGGACAATGGTATCAAGTTGATGGAAGTTATGAGGCAATGTCAAACGTACAAATGGCCGATAATACAGTTTCCGCATCTGATTGGACAGTTTCGAATGCGAAAACCGAGGTTGCGTATTTGCAGCAAACTGGCCAATCTTTGTTGGCAGAACGAGGTACTAGTGAAAGTGCCATGACTTGGAGTCCAAATTCACAAACTAGTCACACTAACGAGAGTTTATCGAGTTGGAGTCAATCATCACAAGGAAATAACGGGTATCCACCGCATTTTTATTTCGATCCGCAATATCCCGGTTGGTATTACGACATGAATGCGCAGGAATGGCGGTCTTTAGATGCGTATAATTCTCAGATTTACGATCAAAATAGTTTTCCTGCAAGTAATAGTTATTACGGAAATGAACAGTTAGACTATAATTGGAACGGGTCGTTTGGTAAGCAGCAACAATGGCAAGCTGATACTGTTAACAATGTTAGTCAACATAGTCAACAGCAATCTTATGGTACTAATTTTCGTGTAGATAACAATATTAATCAACAGCAATCTTACGATTACGGTGGAGTGGTTTCATCATTTAATAAATCTAGCCAGGTTCGTAATGAGGTTCCTGCTGTTTCTAGCGCTCAATCTTTTGGTTCTGGTGGGAATATTAGTCAATCGATGATGGATCAAAGTAATACGATGAATGCTACAAAGGTGTATGGGAGTCAGAACCAGCTAAACTATTCTCAGCAAAGCGTACATCAAAGTGGACATCAAAATTCTTATGGGTCTACTGCTGGAAGGTCATCTGATGGTCAACCTCCTCATGCGTTGGTTACGTTCGGTTTTGGCGGCAAGCTAATTGTGATGAAGGATACAAGTGCTGTAATAAATTCATCTTATGGAAGCCAGGTGAGCTTGTAAATCTTTGTTTTCATCAGTGGTATATATGTACTTAAAGGGCAATTTGGTATATATGTACTTAAAGGGCAATTTGGTTTCATGGGTATTTTCATCTTTTCTGTTAACTTAAAAGGGAAATTCGGTTTCATGGGTATTTTCGTCTTTTTGTTAACTTATAGGGAAATTCAATTTCATGGGTATTTTTGTCTTTTCTGTTAACTAAAAGGGCAATTCGGTTTCATGGGTATTTTCGTCTTTTTGTTAACTTATAGGGAAATTCAATTTCATGGGTATTTTCGTCTTTTCTGTTAACTAAAAGGGCAATTCGGTTTCATGGGTATCTTTGTCTTTTTTATTAACTTAAAGGCAAATCTTTTTTTTTTTGGGTTATTAGATTTTATCACCCTCAACTATTGTCTATTGGCCGCAGCCACCCCCAACTATCACTATGACGCCCGTCGTTAACCGATCCCTAACTTTTGAACATGTTACTACACTTTTTGGGGTGTCATAGGGATCTTAGGAAGGTTTTAGGGATCTTAGAACACCCCCAAAAGTATAATAACAGGATCAAAAGTGAGTGATCTGGTGACAGAACACACTAAGTTATAAGTTGGGGGTGACGGGAGTCAAAGTGATAGTTGGGGGTGGCAGCGGCCAATGGCCAATAGTTAAGAGTGATAAAATCCAATAACCCTTTTTTTTCACTTTATGTACAAGCATTTAGCATAATGTACAAGTATTTTAAAACCCTTTTAAGTTAACAAAAAATATGGAAATACCCCTGACTTAACGGAGAAAAATAGATGGAGTAAACAAGCCGGACGAAAATGGCAAGATTTTTAACCTTTTGGATCTGGATGCGGAAAAACAAACCTTTGGACGAAAGTGGCAAAACTGGCCAAACCTCAGGGACGAAAATAGCATTTTACTCTTTTCTTATTTTGATTCCAACTATAAGTTGTCAATAGAATATCTTTTGGTTTCTTTGAATTTACCTAAATTAACCATGTTACTCACAAAGGCGCGTTTGTTTTATTGAAGGGTTGTAGTGCCGGAACAATTTCTGTTCTTAACCTAATGGAAATTGTCACTAGAGTAGGTGATGTGTCGAGCAGTGCGACAAGTGTACACGGTTACTTTCATACTCTTTGCCGCCAGTCGTTTCCCGGTCCACTGGCGGGTGGAAATTTTGGCAGTAAAGAGTTGATTAGATGGATCGATGAGAGAATCACACGCCCTACTGACACAAATCACAAAAAAGACCAAGTTCTTCGGTTGCTTCTTTCTTTGCTAAAAATCGCTTTACAACACTACGGGAAATTTCGTTCTCCTTTCGGAACTGATACCACAACAAAGGTAAATTCTAATCTTCTAAGTGTTTTCGTTTTGAACAACAATACTTATAACTTTATCATCATATTGCTTAGATTAATTTATTAGATTTGACTAGGGGTGCAAACGAGCTGAGCCGAGCTCGGCACATTTATTATCTAATAATTAATATATTAAATAAATATAATACAAATAATAGACTCGTTTAAGCTTGCGATCTCGATAAGTGAAGCTCGGGCTCGTTTACTAAACAAGTTTATTTTTAGATTCAGACCGGCTCGTAAACAAGTTTAAATAAGCTCGGCTCGGCTTGTTTACTAAACAACTTTAAATAAGGGGTAAATGTTATTAAATATTAATAAAAACTAATATTACACTAAAGCTCGATCGACGAGCCTGACGAGCTTCACATGCCAGGATCGAGCTCGGGCTTGATAAATAAACGAGCGTTATTTTAGGCTCAAGCTCGGCTCGTTTCTAGCTTTTTCTTGAGCTGCTTGGCTCATTTGCACCCCTAAGATTTGTAAATGATAAGTGCTACAGCGTTTCAACTTGATAACACTGTAAATGTTCATATTAGTACATTGGTACTTGAACCAGGAAAATGATGTTCCAGATGTTGCTGTTGCTAGACTGTTTGCATCCGCAACGAAAAACAGTGCAGAATATGCTGATTATGGCGCTTTCTCCAACTGCTTGCAACAGTTACCTTCGGAAGGGCGGACCAGGGTATGTATTCATCTTTTTTTCTTATTTAAATGATTAACTTGTCCCTATATTAGGCTATGCAGTTAATGTAGTAAAATATTGGATATCGGTCAAGGACCGATATTTGAGATATAGGTTATTGCGCTGGGATATCGGTTATTTTGATATCATGTAGATATTATATATATAGCAATCTAACACTAACAATTCAGTATACTCTCCTACCATTAACAAATTAACTTTTTGCAACTTGCAAAACACTAACAATTGTAGCAAGTAGGAACTGATTAAGACTTAAAACAGTAACATTCAACACTAACAATTAACCGCTTAAAACACTAATAGTAACAATAAGAAGAAAGACGAATGGTAGAACTACGAAGAAAGATACTGATATCTGGAAAATCGGTGATATATCGGTTAAATATCGCCAATAATATGGGTACCGATATTCAGACCGATATTTATGGGGACCGATAACCGATATATCACCGATATTAACTGCATAGATATTAGGATAGCATCTTTTCCTGCCTCTGCAGTTTGCACTTTCTTTTGTTTATTTAATCAAATAACTTTTTTAGTTGAAAAGGAAACAGCTCAAACAGTTGAAAGTCTCTGAAACTGTATTTTTAGTCAAATCACTTTACTAAAAAAATATTTCATGATGTTATGATCTAGTTTTTGTAAACATATTTAAAGCATTAATTATATGACGTAGGCAACTGCTGCTGAAGTCCAAACTCTTCTAGTTTCCGGTAGAAAGATGGAAGCCCTTCATCGTGCACAAGAGGGTCAATTATGGGGGCTTGCCCTTATTCTTGCAGCACAACTCGGTGATCAGGTTAGTTATTTTTTTTATTTAAATTTTGGTTAATTTATTGTTAACATGAATTTTAGTTGTTACAATTTTGTTTGCTTATCGGGTCGGGCTGTTTATTGCAGTTCTATGTGGATACTGTAAGGAAGATGGCTCTTCGCCAGCTAGTAGCGGGCTCACCTTTGCGGACTTTATGCCTACTTATTGCGGGTCAACCCGCTGATGTGTTCTCAACTGACCCAGCAGCAGGTGATGCAACTTATATGTTTCAGCAGCCTGCACAGGTATTGTTGTTGTTTTCGGCTCATCATGTAGATTTATTATTTTTTAATCACGTCTTACTGTTTAAAGCTGTCAAAAATGTGAATTTGAACCCCTTATCCGAATTTAAACACGGCACGAAATTCGCGGGTTTGGGTCTAGACGGGTTTGGATCGGTTTCAGGTTGAACCCCTGAACTTGTTTAGCTAAACGGGTCGGGTTCAGGTCAACCCGGTCTGGTTGGTGGGTTGACCTGTTTAACTCATTTATATTCTATTATAATTTTTACCATATGTTTTATGTCATAAATTAAATTAGGTGTGTATTCTATGCCATAATTATAACTTAAAAAGAAAAATTAACATAAGATTTTATAATTTAGATGTAATTGTATCATATACATTTGTGTTTTTTTTGTAGTAAATTTTAGTTTCAATATATTAATTTGTGAAAAAAAAGTAAAAAAATAAAAAAATTCGGCTTGAACGGGCCGTGTTTGGGTTCATATGTATGACACGATTTTTGGGTTGGGGTCGGGTTGAACCTGCGAACACTACCTGTTTAGCACCCCTATTGACCCGCTACCCAACCTGACCGACCCATTCATTTTGAATCTTATAATTGATTGGCTGTAGGCTCAACTTGGTGCAAACGCTATGCTTGACGATTGGGAAGAGAATTTGGCTATGATTACTGCTAACAGGACCAAAGATGATGAACTGGTGCTTATTCATCTCGGTGACTGTTTGTGGAAGGAAACAAGTAACGTAAGTGCTACACATTATAATCCACCTAAGCATACTACTGTTAATTAATGGTTCAGATCATTCAATTAAGTTTGAGATTCTTTTAATTAACGGTTCAGATCATTGCTGCACACATTTGCTATTTAGTCGCTGAAGCAAACTTTGAGCCTTATTCCGACAGTGCAAGACTTTGTCTCATTGGCGCAGATCACTGGAAACATTCCCGAACATATGCCTCTCCAGAAGCCATTCAGGTATAAACGGGTCGGGTCTGGTCTCGTCAGGTCACCCACATACTTCTTTTTGAATAAAATGCTGATTTCGTCCCTGAGGTTTGGCCAGTTTTGCGTTTTTTGTCCAACGGTTTGTTTTTCCGCATTGGGATCCAAAAGGTCTGAAATCTTGCCATTTTCATCCGGCTCGTTAACTCAATCCGTTTTTCTCCGTTAAAGAAGGGAAATTTGCATATTTGTTGTTAACTTAAAGGTAGTTTCGTCTTTTTTAATATTTGTAAATTATGCTAAATGCTTTTACATAAAGTGAAAAAGACTGAATTGCCCTTTAAGTTAACAAAAAAGACGAAAATATTCCTGACTTGACGGAGAAAAATGGATGGAGTTAACGAGCTGGATGAAAATGAATAGATTTCAAACCTTTTGGATCCAGATGCGGAAAAACAAACCTTTGGACAAAAGTCACAAAACTGACCGAACCTCAAAGGACGAAAATGACATTTTTGTCTTTCTTTTTTGTTCTTTCTTAAAAAGTTTATAAAATACTTTGATGTGGTTTTATAAACAGAGGACAGAGGTGTATGAATACTCAAAGCTTCTGGGGAATTCTCAGTTCACCTTGCTACCGTTTCAACCGTATAAGCTTATATATGCCTATATGTTGGCTGAAGTCGGAAGAATATCCGACTCACTAAAGTAAGCATACAAAAATCGATATTTTTTATTTATATTTTTTTACAGTTTTGTTTTGTTTTATTCCTTTTTTTTTCCAATTAACTGTCTTTTTCCTTAATTTTAGGTATTGTCAAGTAATTACGAAATCATTAAAAACTGGCCGAGCCCCTGAAGTAGAAACATGGAGGCATATGGTTATATCCTTAGAAGACAGAATAAAAACTCATCAACAGGTAAAAGCAATACAGCTGAACTGAGATATTTGGGAAAATAAATAACTATAAAAATGCACGTTAAGGAAATATATTTGTTATTGTTGTAATTAGGACTGCAAACGAACACGAACACGACCTTGTTAATGTCCATTTGTTAAGGAAATAGATTTTATGTTCGTGTTTGTTCATTAAGGAAATGAACGTGTTCATGTTTGTGTTCGTTTGTGTTTATTTGCCAGTTTTAGGCAACAAGCCAAACGAACATTCATGAACACTAATGTTCATGAACACTAATGCTCATGAACACTAATGTTCATGAACACAAATGGAAACAAACGTACACAAACAAGCGTTCATGAACATAGTATAGAATACATTGATTCTTATTAAATATAATTTTTATTTGTGAACTTTGAAGTATTTAAAAATATATATATATATCTAAAAGCTAAAAACACTAATGAACTATCGAACACAAACGAACATGTTACCTAACATAAATGAATGAATGCAACCTCTGTTCATGTTTGTTCATTTAACTAAACGAACGGAATTTCATGTTCGTGTTCGTGTTGAGTCATTTATTAAACGTACGAACACAAACGAACTTCCCGCCGGACGGTTCACGAACTATTCACTGAAACGCTCGGTTCGCTTGTAGCCTAGTTGTAATTATTGGTATTATAATTAATACTACTATGATATTTTTCATTATCTATTATATTTTTCATTTTCAGGGTGGATTCTCTACAAACTTAGCTCCTGGTAAATTAGTTGGAAAATTACTTAACCTTTTTGACAGCACCACACATCACGTGTTTGGGGGATTGCCGCCACCTGTTCCATCAACATCTGGTTCTAGTACACAAAGTGACCTTAATCACCAACCCAACGGACACCGCGTATTGTCTAGCCAGTCAACAATGGCCATGTCATCGTTAGTGCCATCTGCTTCCATGGAGCCCATCACTCAGCAGTCCGCAGAGGGAAACAACAGAAGAATCATGCATAACAGAAGTGTTTCCGAGCCTGATTTTGGTCGGTCTCCTAGGCAGGTTGTGATATAATTCTGTGTGAACTTTATTAAAAATAGGGGTGCTAAACGGGTCATGTTTGCGGGTTGGCAGGTTCAACCCGACCAGAACCCGAAAATTTTAGACGAACCCAAACCCAAAAATTGTGTCATTCATATGAACCTGAACGCGGCCCGAATATTCGCGGGTTGACCCGGACACAATCCGTTCTACCGGATTTTTTTAATGTTTTTAATTTTTTCACAAGTTAATATATTAAAATTAACATTTAACTAAAAAAGCACAAATTTATATAATACAATTACATTTTAATTATAAAATCTTATGTCAATTTCTCTTTTTAAGTTATAACTATGGCAAAAATACACACCCAATTTAATTATGACACAAAACATATGTAAAAAATAAAATATAATATAAATGGGAGCCTGACCGGGTTGACACGAACTCGAACCGTTTAGCTAAATGGGTTCGCGGAGTTTAACCTGAAACTGACCCGAACTTGTTTAGACTAACCTAAACCTGCGAATTTCATGTTAGGTTTGTGTCGTGTCAAAAATTCACAACCCTAATGAAAATAATACAAAATCATTTTTTGCAAGTAGGTTTGGGTTCTGATAACAAGGATTTTTATCCTAAAATGTGTAGGAAGCCCTCAGGTAATAAATGCCACGTGTCCAAGGAAACAAAAAATGTGGATGGCGCCACGTTGAAAAAAAAAACGAATGAAACCACGTTGAACAAAAAAGGCGGATGACGCTGTGCATTTTCTCTGAGACCGTTTTATTTTTTTACTTTCTACACTTCTTAGGATAAAACCCGTTTAGCATAACCCAACCATCGCAAGTATTTTTCTGATTTAGCTATTTAGGTTATTATCTGATGTGGGAACTTTTGATGTAGAATCAGGTTGATTCATCAAAAGAAAACTCCACAGATTCACAAGGTAAAGCATCTGGTACTTCACGGTTTGGTCTTTTTGGGTCCCGCTTGCTCCAAAAGACTGTGGATTTGGTCCTAAAACCTTGGCCGGACAAACAGGTATCAGATAAACCGCTCTTTTGCAGTTAGTATCAAAATTATGTAGAACTGATTGCTTGCCCTCTAAATATTCAGATAATATATTAAGTTTAAGTAGTAATTTTACCCTGTGCATTGCGGCGGAAGTTTGATTATCAGTACAGTACCGACACTCAGTATATGAACAACGTAAAACCACGAGGAAAAGAACATTGAAACGTCAATGCACATATAAAAATACTACAAGGCGAAATAGTAAAATGAAAAAAAATACTGGTTTTGATGATACTGATACCGGTAACAATATTGTTTGATTGGAATCAGTTTGGTTTGTCACGTTAGCAAGAGAAAAAAAAACACTAAAAGGGAATAAAAGTAGTGGACTAAACATGTATTCTAGCAAATTTAAAGTAGAGGGATTAAACATGTATATAAGCAAAGTTAATCAATGAGGAAATAGCTTTATTAAAGTAGAGGGACTAAACATGTAAAAGTTAAAGTAAAAGGACTAAACACAAAAATTACCCAAGTTAAGTGTAAAATGAGTAAAATTCTAGTGAACAACCACAAGGTGGCATGTGGCTATGTCAAATTGGCGAACCGACATAGCCTTTTAAGTATATTTATAAAATGTTGGAATAAAACCTGCTAACTTTTAAACATTTTAGCAGTTTAGTTCCTAACTTTTTTGTTTGACTTGTTGAAAATGTCATTTTGGCCTATAAGTTGACTTCTCTCTCTCTCTTTTTGTACGTTTTAGGCGAAACTTGGAGAGAAGAACAAGTTTTATTACGATGAGAAACTTAAAAGATGGGTAGAGGAAGGTGTTGATCCGCCAGCAGAGGAAGCGGCGATTGCTCCACCTCCAACAATGTCAACTTTTCAGAACGGAACACCGGAATATTCCTCAAAAAGTGCTGTAAAGGGCGACGGATCTCTTACCAATGGAAGCTCCGAGTTTTCAAGCTCAAAAAGTTCCGGAATCCCACCAATTCCCGCCACCTCAAGCCAATTCGCAGCCCGTGGAAGGACAGGTGTTCGACAAAGGTGATTGGTTCTGTTTTCTTTTCTTACAACTATAAAAAAAAATCGTTGAGGTGGTAATCTTGATCCATTTACTTATAAATAGGGGTGCAAACGAACCGAGCTCGAGCTCGACCAGGCTCAGGCTCAGGCTCAGGCTCGAGCTTGGTTAACTTATGAGAGCTGGAGCTCGGCTCATTTATTATCTATCAATTAATATTTAAATAAAAATAATATAAATAATAGACTCGTTTAGGCTCGCAAGCTCAATAAGTGAAGTTCAGGCTCGTTTACTAAACAAGCTTATTTTCAGATTCGGGCTCGGTTCAATAAACAAGTTTAAATAAGCTCGACTCGGCTTGTTTCGAGCTTTTCTTGAGCCGATCTAGAGCAGCTCGTTTGTACCTCTACTTATAAACAGATCAATTTGGGTTGCGTTTTTACGACTTTATCTCAAACGGGTAAAATCATAAATTTTAGCAAAAAGGGAAAGTGGTCAAACACATTGACATTCACCTCATGTCTAATTTTTATGCATTAGTTACGATTACCAGTTTTTTTTTTAAATAAATTACTGTAGCAATAATGATTACCAAAGATTAGTATTATAGCATGTCAAATCACCATCCCAAATGTTGGTACTTAAACAAGACCGTTTCGACCCTAATGTTTTTTATTAGGGCTGGCAATAGGTCACCAGTATAAGACACGATTAGACCTATTAACTGAAAGTACACTACTTGTTTTTTTACTTTTTATAAATAAATAAAAATTAGGAGACTATGATCCATCATTTCTTCTTCTTAGTAGATAAAACATACAACGGTGTTATAGACATGAGATATAAAGTAGTTAAACGAGTTGTATTCATGTTTAATACTTGTGTTATTCGCGTTGTCAGAGAACTGCCAAACAAGATAAGACATGATTTGCCAACCCTATTTTTTATGTGCTTTTTTTTGCAGGTACGTTGACACGTTTAACCAAGGTGGTGGGAACCCAACCAAGTTGTTCCAGTCTCCTTCTGCGTCCTCGATCAAACCCGTCACAAAATCAAATCCACAATTCTTTGTTCCAAAGGCCGCACCCGCAGTTGACCAACCAACTGACCCGTTTCAAGATAACACACAACAACAAACCGTTGATGAAAATCATTCACCGACTTCAATACACAACCAGTTTCAACCTCCTACATATCAATCTTCCATGCAAAGATTTGCAAGCATGGATGATATCGCAAGAGGGAGAATCATTCCTTCATACCCGAGCACATCCGGTTCACCTCACTCACGAAGAACGGTTTCGTGGGGTGGAGGTATCGATGAACGGTTTTCGGGTTCTAGTAGGGATATGAGATCAAGTGGTGAGGTTTTAGGTATGGCTTCAAGGTCGTTTGTCCCACGTGAAGGTGGTTTAGCACAAACGAGTAACGGTGATGGGTGTAACGATGACCTTCATGAGGTTGAACTTTAGAAACCGCGTGTAAGGAGGTGGTTTTTGGGTTCTATAGTATAAGTACTTGTATAGAGATAGGTTTTGGTTTATAATGTGTGGTGATTTTGCTGAAATGGTGAACTTGTACAGTTTACTGTTTTGTTTATTGATGAGAATATACCACCCTTGAAGTTGGCTGATGTATATGCTTTCTGTAATTTAACTATAATTATAAAATAAACATATTTCTATACATTTATGACAAAATGCTTATTTTTAAATATAGTTGTCACAAAGGCGTAGGAAACAATCCATGTATGAATACAATTTCCTACGCATTTATGACAAAATGCTTAAATCAATTGCACGTTGTTACACATTTGTTACGACATTTAAGGATTTGTCACAAATGTGTAAGAAACAACCTATATAATTATTTTTATTTTAAATATTAAATGTACGTAACTATGTGGACAAATGGATATGAGTATAATGTGAGTATGTATGTATATATGTATTTGTGTATGTGGGTATGTATGTATGTATGTATGTGTACGTATATGCATGTTTGTATCTATATGTGTATGTGGGTATGTATGTATGTATGTATGCATGTATGCATGTATGCATGGATGCATGTATGCATGTATGCATGGATGCATGTATGCATGTATGCATGTATATGCAGGCCGATATTGACTTGGGAGTAGCGGATTAGGCATGATTTGGTAGACTTAGGTGTTGTTTGTTTTTTAATAGGTAAAATGTCTGCAGTCTGCGCACCACATCTACAGACATCTGTAGCAGAAGAGGTGGACCAAATGTATGCAGTCTACAAGAAGAAGACTGTTTGTTATTTAACTTCTACAGGCTTCTAAAATAAACTGGTGGTGGTGTACAGACGGTGGTGGTGGGTGGTGGTGGTGGTGGTGGTGGTGGACAGTGATGGTGGTAGACGGTGGTGGTGGGTGGTGGACGGTGGTGGCGGAGATGGACGATGGTGGGTGGTGGACGGTGTGTAACACCCCAAATTTCGTAGGACACGTTATAATGTTTAATTCGCAATGAGTTAGCGAAAAGAAATGGTAAACATGAAATTTTACCATTATTAAGGTTTAGCAAAGTTAGTGTGTAAATATGAGGTAAAGTGATATGTTTTAAAAAGATAAGGGACTAGATGTGTAATTATGTTATAAAGTTGATAAAAAAAAGAAACCAGACTTTGAGTCTGGTGTGCGATCGAGAGAAGGGCCATGGAACTCTTTCCCTCTCATAAACCCTAAGTCACTAAAATTCCATCAATTAAAGGCGAAATTAGCAAGGAATCGGATGCATGAGCAAGGAATTTTGATGTACTAAGTGTTCTTAACCTCAAGTAAGTGAAATTTCATGATTTGGTGATGTTTGATTTTGTGGGTTTAGTAAAATTCGTGAATATAATGCATTAATTGGTATGATTAATGGTTGCTATGGTTGTTAAAACATCAAGAAATGCTAAATATTGAATATGAGAGTGGTTTAGGGCAAAACCCATTTGCATGACAAAAGATGGTTAAGAATTTGTGAAGTTCTACATGCTAATTAGGTTGGTGTTGGTGAAATTGTTAGGAGTAATTGATTTAGAACTATGTGCTCATGATTAGAATGGTAGATTTCAAGTTAGTAGGATGTTTATGTTAATCAATGAGTGAAGTATGGAAATTGTGCTTAAGATGCTTGTACATTGTGCATAAACTGTGGTATGCACGCCAAGTGCTTGATGAAATGCTTAGGTGAGTTTGATATATGAGATTGTATGCAATGAATCGATGAATACGCATAGAAGGTGTTAATAAAGTAATTGATAGTGAACTAGCTTGAATAATATGCTTTAGATGGAATTCATATGAGAATTCGGGTTGAATGTATGCTTTGATCAAAATCATGCGTTTTGGGGATTTTACCTTGTACTTGTATGGTGTGACGGCCATCATGGCTTTCGTTATTTGTCTAGTGGTGATTAAGAGGTGAACGTGTACAAAATGTAAAAACTTGCTAGATAATTATACGACACACATGATGGTAGGTTGATTTGATTGAACTACGAATAGTGTAGTAACGAGTCTATGCCTTATGAATGTTAGTGGTGACCAATGAAAGTCAAGGTGACATAGGAATAGAATGATTGATACGAGGAATGATCATGTATACTAACAATGTTGAAATATGATGGAATGAAAGGATATGCGTCGTATTAGCAAGGGATCAAGCATGGAAAGCTAACGGGTCAAGAGGAGACAAGGAAGGGAATACGAAAACGGACGCTCAAGGTAAGTGATTCCGTAATCACATCTTAGTTGTTTATGTAATGTTATATGCAACTTAATTATATATGATAATTGAGGTCAAATAGGAATGAATTGTATGAGGTCAATGAAGTATTAAACGGATCTTAGTTTTGATCCGAGCAAGGTATGTGTGATTAAGAATTGAAGATAAGTAGTAGGATTGGTTACTTATGTAAAGAATTTCTTAGTATTAAGGATAGAGCAAAGTTGACTAAAATGCCCTTGATAGGTATTTCGGGCAAACGACCTTAGAAGTCGTTTGGAATCGAGCTATTCGATTAGAGTAATGTCTTGGTCAAGTATGAAAGCGAAGTATAGGGTTTTGTATGTCATAGTCCACTTAATGCGCAAATACCCATAACGGGTCAAAAATAAGCTTTTGAGCGAAAATGGGTTAAGAGGATGCAAGACGTCCGAGAATTTAATCTTTTATGATAGGTGCCAATGAAATTATTAAAGTTCATATGAGATTGAGGTCAAATAAACAGATTATGTTGATAAATGCACGAACGGGTCAAATAGTTAGAAAATGATAATATGTCGAATGCACGTAAGTTAAGAATTTCCTTAATCCGGAGGTAGGATTTTAAGTTAATATGATAAAATGTGAATTTACAAGCATGTAGGAAGAAACGGGAGGTTAAACGGGTAAACGGTTCAAAAGTTATGCGCGTTTTAGTGCGTATGGATGACGAAATGGAACTGCAGAAAACTGCAAATTTTAGAGGGCGTCGCCGACGGGTATGGGGGCGTCGCCGACGGGCTCCAGAAAGTGAATTTTTGGCTGACGGGTTATTTGACTGTCTACGGGGATTTTTGGCTACGGGTAATTGCAAGGGCCGTCGCCGACGCCCTCCCCAAGTTCAAAAACCTAAAAATTTGATATTTAAGTTGATTTATGTATCGTAGGCTTCGGTTTGTTATCCGTGGACTACGGTGAACTTTCCAAACATGATTTTGATGGTTCCTTAGATGTCTATGGGCTATAAATCTAAGTCTAAGTCCCATGTAAATATTGTATGATTATGTAAGGATGTAGGAAAGATATGTACGTATGTGGTTGTGTAGGTATGTATGTGTAAAGACATGTATGAGTGTATGTACGTATGTAAAGTTGTAAGA
Organism: Helianthus annuus; assembly: GCF_002127325.2. Lineage (NCBI taxonomy): Eukaryota > Viridiplantae > Streptophyta > Magnoliopsida > Asterales > Asteraceae > Helianthus > Helianthus annuus. Next base: position 147,325,041 of record NC_035445.2, on the reverse strand, counting down.
AAGGTATGTATGTATGTAGAGGAGTATGTATGCATGTAAGATGGTACGTGTGCATTATTTAAATACGTAGAGTTTTAACGTTACTAATTATGCGTTTGAGGTTGGTATGTAATGCAGGAACGAGTACATCGGATCCTTATGAAATTTAAGCCCAACCCGGAATAAGAGGATGAGTAAAGATAGTTGGATGAACTAATGTTAAATTGTCGAACGTTATTCAATCCTTAATTATATGAGATTAATGTTATATAATGTTGTCGTTGACTAATGGCTAAGTTGTATGTGATGCCCACATGTGCTACACGGACTTCTTCTGCTACTTAGGAAGTGAAGCGGACGTAGATCGAGTCAAGAGCAAGGATTGCACGGATAGATCGATCGTATAGTTGAAATATATAACGTCTAGAAATGTAAATTTTAGTATGAATGTTGTGAATTCTTTTATAGAACGTTTAACATTTTAGCTTTTGGAACCTTCTCAAAAGTAATGTAGTTAATAAGGAAAGAAATTTTAAAGCTCTTTTCCGCTGCGTCATTTTTAAGGTAAAACGTGTTAGGGCGTAACACGGTGGTGGGTGGTGGACGTTGATGGGTGGTGGACGATGGTGATGGTGGGTGGTGGATGGTGGTGGTGATGAACGGTGGTAGTGGACAGTGGTAGGTGTTGGAGGACAGTGGTGGGTGGTGGACGTTGATGGGTGGTGGCCGGTGGTGGTGGTGATGATGGACGGTGGTGGGTGGTGATTGGTGGACGGTGGTGATGGTGGGTGGTGGACGGTGGTAGTGGTGATGGACGGTGGTGGGTGGTAGATGGTGGATGGTGGATAATGATATACGTATGGATGTGTGTGGGTGTATTGTGCGTATATGTTTGTGTGTATGTATATGAGTATGTTTCACAGTGTATATAAACCACTAAATATATATGTACTTATACAAATTGCCACTAAAGTTGTATAACTTTGTAAAACAAAAGCATATCATGTACAATAAAGTTGTACCAAAGATTGATTGAAAAAACGATATTGGACTTTAGAAAGATGAAATGTAAAAATTTTTCGTCAGAAATTTGTAGGAAGCTGGTAGCTATTTCCTACGCATTTATGACAAAATTTATATTCTGTCGGAAATCCGTCACAAGTTGTGACACATTTCTGACGATTTTATAGTATTTGTCACAAATATGTAGAAAACAACCCATATAATAATTCTTATTTTATTAAACGTATGTACCTACCTATGTGTGGGGATGAGCGTTTGGTACTTGGTATCGGTACCACGATTTTTTCGTAACAATTTTTTAGTGGGTACCGAACCGGTACCCACTTTTTGGCGTTTTCAATACCGATACTTTCGGTTCGGTATCGATTTGGTACGGTACCCGGCACGGTATACCGAATATTACATTAAAATATCGGTACCAAAAATCGCCAAAAACTGTGCCAAACTAACGCCGTATACTTTCAGTTCGGTATCGATTTGGTACGGTACATGGCACGGTATACCGAATATTACATTAAAATACCGGTACCACCACATCTACAGACATCTGTAGCAGAAGAGGTGCACCAAATGTATGCAGTCTACAAGAAGAAGACTGTTTGTTGTTTAACTTCTACAGGCTTCTAAAATAAACTGGTGGTGGTGTACAGACGGTGGTGGTGGGTGGTGGTGGACAGTGATGGTGGTAGACGGTGGTGGTGGGTGGTGGACGGTGGTGGCGGCGATGGACGATGGTGGGTGGTGAATGGTGGTGGGTGTTGGAGGACAGTGGTGGGTGGTGGACGTTGATGGGTGGTGGACGATGGTGATGGTGGGTGGTGGTGATGAACGGTGGTAGTGGACGGTGGTAGGTGTTGGAGGACAGTGGTGGGTGGTGGACGTTGATGGGTGGTGGCCGGTGGTGGTGGTGATGATGATGGACGGTGGTGGATGGTGGACGGTGGTGGTGGTGGGTGGTGGACGGCGGTTGTGGTGATGGACGGTGGTGGGTGGTGGATGGTGGATAATGATATACGTATGGATGTGTGTGGGTGTATTGTGCGTATATGTTTGTGTGTATGTATATGAGTATGTATCACAGTGTATATAAACCACTAAATATATATGTACTTATACAAATTGCCACTAAAGTTGTATAACTTTGTAAAACAAAAGCATATCATGTACAATAAAACTGTACCAAAGATTGATTGAAAAAAACGATGTTGGACTTTAGAAAGACGAAATGTAAAAATTTTTCGTCAGAAATTTGTAGGAAGCTGGTAGCTATTTCCTACGAATTTATGACAAAATTTATATTCTGTCGGAAATCCGTCACAAGTTGTGACACATTTCTGACGATTTTATAGTAGTTGTCATAAATATGTAGAAAACAACCCATATAATAATTCTTATTTTATTAAACGTATGTACCTACCTATGTGTGGGGATGAGCGTTTGGTACTTGGTACCGGTACCACGATTTTTTCATAACAATTTTTTAGTGGGTACCGAACCGGTACCCACTTTTTGGCGTTTTCAGTACCGATACTTTCGGTTCGGTATCGATTTGGTACGGTACACGGCACGGTATACCGAATATTACATTAAAATACCGGTACCAAAAATCACCAAAAACTGTGCCGAACTAACACCGTATTTTTATCTATCTTTCAATGTATTAAAAGTTATATAACGTTAAAAAAGGCTAAGTTATATGAATACTTATATATCTTAAAAGAAGGCATTATTAGTACTATAGAATACCACTAATTTTTTCGTAAAATTTTTTCGTCAGAAATATGTAGGAAGTTTGTAGCTATTTTCTACGCATTTATGACAAATTTATATTCTGTCGGAAATCCGTCACAAGTTGTGACACATTTCTGACGATTTTATAGTATTTGTCACAAATATGTAGAAAACAACACATATAATAATTCTTATTTTATTAAACGTATGTACCTACCTATGTGTGGGGATGAGCGTTTGGTACTTGGTTCAACCCGATGTGTGGGGAACTCGAACGTGACCCGAATATTTGCAGGCTAACCCGAACCCAACCCGTTCAACCCGATTTCTTTTATTTTTCAGCAAATTATATATTAAAACTAACATCTACAAGAAAAAAAACACAAATTAGATAATAAAATTACATTAAAATCATAAAATCTTATGTTAATTTCTATTTTTAAGTTATAAGTATAACATAAAATACACACCAAATTTAATTTATAACATAAAATATATCGTTAAAAAATATTATAGAAATGGGTTAAACGGGTCAACCCGCCAACCCGACCTGGTTGACCCGAACCTGACCCGTTTAGCTAAACGGGTTGGCGGGTTCAACCTGAAACTGACCCGAACCCGTTTAGGTTAAACCCAAACCCAAAAATTTCGTGTTAGGTTCGTGTCGTGTTTTCGGATCGTGTCGGAAATTCACACCCCTAACTTAGTCATAACCTAGTGAGGAATATCACTTAAAAATTTTTTAATTTACCATTTTACTATACCACTTAAAAACTTTTCAAAACCCAATTATCAATTCCCACCTCTTCCTCTTCTCTACATTACACGATCAGTTCCCACCTCTTCATCTTCTCTACATTACACTAACCCACATAAACCCTACACCTCTCATCCTTTCAGCAAGTTCGAACTTTTGTTCACCGGTTGGAGCACGCTGCTCGTTTGCTCACCGCTAGTCACATCGGCGGTCTCGTATCCAAGAATCTGCAAGGGCTCGTTCTAATATTGCATTTGAAGCACAAGGTTTGTATTTCTGATTTGATTTATTTATTGAACTTTTGTTGTTTAGTTCTATGTTTGAACCCTAATTTGATATTTTGAAATGTGAAGCATTAATTACTAGTTTATGCATTGATACAATAGTGTTTGCTACAATTTCGTGTTGTGAAGCACTTTTTTTTATACATAGAGTGTTATCTGTAATGGGAATGGGGTCGTTAATGATCAAAGTGTTGTGGGTAGTTGTTGTGGTCTTTAGGGTTTGTTTTGGTTCGGATCGGAACGGGTTCGGGTCGGAACAGGTATCCAGCCGTTTTTTAAACATATTAATACTCATAACTGCTACAATTGTCTGTTTGTCAAATATGTAAAAGACACATGTAGTCCTCATAGTGATATCATCAATAGAAAAATGTGTTACAATTTCTAAATTCAAAAGGTCTTCATTGTTATAGAAGTCATGTAAAAGTAGAAAAAAAATGTGGGTAAGCCTCCAGTCATTTTAAAATGATAATATTGTAATGACATATATTATTAACAAAGGGATTGGAAAATAACTTGCATCTAGCGTTCACATGCTTATTGACTTATCAGAAATCCTATGGAAATTTCGTCTGTAGAAGAAGTTAAATATGTAACTAAAAACTCATTGGGTTAGTAGCTAAGCAAGTCTTGAGTTTTACAGACTTCAATACTAGACCTTATTCCTCAGCTCTTTGTTTCTTTAGTTCCTATATCTTAATTCCTTCTTTAGTTCATAATCTTTTGTATGCCCCTTCACTTGCAACTGCTACACCAACAAGTGTAGCAATTTAGGCCATCACTCATATTAACAACCTCACGGAACTCGGACCCAATAAGTAGCTATTTAGGCCATCACTCATATTAACAAGATAAGCCCAAGTAGTTATGTTGGCTGAATACCAAGGCAGAAAACAGTGGGCTTGTTAACCAGCCCGGACATAATGTAATACACCCAAAGATGGGCCTTCAATAGACAGATCCAGAAGCTCATCCTAGGCAGCTGGTGGGCCTTCCTAACCCTCTTGCAGCCAGGGCCCTACCTTCTAAAATAAACCCCAAGCCCCATGAGAAAACCGTTTAAGTAAGCCTGTGTTACAAGCATACAGGAGCGGATGCCAAAAGCGGAGACCAACAACCCAAAACATGGCCATCAACCACGAAACCAGATCACAACCCAAATTGTTCAATATGAAGTAAATTAATTATGTGGTTTAGGATAATTTATAGAGTAAATTGCTGGCAGGTAAATTAATTATAATCTGAAGTAAATTAATTATGTGGTTTAGTTTCTGGCAGGTTTAGTATATTGAAAGACCAGTATAGTTTCTTGAAAGACCAGTAAAAGACCAGTATAATCCCGATGTGAGACAAATTGTTCACACACACTCTAGTTTTTGGCAGGTTTAGTTTCTTGAAAGACTAGTATAACGTAAAGAAAAAAGTTCTCACGTAGGCCAATTGTTTTCAAACAATCGCGATTTGCGAACATTGCTTTTCAAACATGATTTATGAAAAAACAGATACAGTTACGTTAACATGATTTAAGAAAAACTGCAACATTATTATATAATACAATTAGAGTATTTCTTGTCTTCAGTAATTCAAAAACCCTTCATTTAAGATATATTTACAATGGTGCCAATGTTGTAATTTCCAAATTATTTTTTCATCACACAGCAATAGTGAAACGATTGAATGGATAGTATGGTCCTTGTCATTATTTGTTTTTGTTTTATAGTATGGTTTATATACTTATTTCCTTTAGGTTTGTATACATTATTTTTTAATATGAAGGTTTTGTTTATTTTTTGGGTCTTTGAATAAAAGCTTTTGCTACAAATCCGAGTTTATCTACATTTTATGGCAGTACATGGTATAAGTTTGCATTTGTTTTTGCCTGCATTTTACGTCACGTGACGATATAAATTAGCGTTTTTTGCTTTACAATTTTTCTCGGTTTTGTTTGTCGTTTTCTTACTACTTAATATGGTTTTACGAACCCCGCACCCGCAACACGGGAGTTAAACACCAGTACTGTATACAATTTAGGTATCTTCCCATGAACATTATATCAATTGGACAAGCATTAGATCTTATTTACATTAATGCCAAATGACCTTTTGTTCACAGTCACCAGGAGACCACTTGTATTACTCAATCAAAGCCCATAAGCAGGAGACCACTTGTATTACTAAGTATTAATAAGAGTGTATGAACGACTTAAGTGACATCTTTTTTTATTTTTGTAGACCCGTTGGAGGTGGGATCCGGCAAGCGAGCAACTCATACATGAAGGGTTTATTAACGTGCTAAAGACACGTTATAGTGACATAATGAGGCATTTGAGAATAACCTCCACAAGGATGGCATTAGTTGTTCGACCAGATATGGATCCAAAAAATTATATACAATTTGACATAATTCATGATTATCCGCCTCATTCAATGTCTCTTGAAGTATGGTGTGAATTGTGTAGGGTAAGCGAGTTAGTACCCTTTTTTTTCTTATCATTATTGCCTTTAACATATGATACAAACATATACATACACACTCTTTATAGCGTTGGAACACAACTGGTTGGATTAACAAGTCCATTAGTGGGTCAAGAAACCGCAGAAGCGCTGATACGAGTGGGAAGTCATCGCGACACACGGGTGGATCAATGGGATATGCTGAGCGTCGTGCCCGAATGGTAAGCTAATCATACTTGTAATCTTAAGTAATTTGTTTTACTTCAACATTTAACATTAACTGCACTCTATTTTATGTAGAAAAGGAAAATGAACGAGGAACCCAATTTTAAACAAATATTTATGGAAACCCACCTCACTAAAGAATGCAAACAAAAATTACGGGACGGGGAGATTGACATATATAACTTGGAGGAATTGAAGTTTTGTACGAAACGAGCCGAAAAAGTATATGTAAGTTATCTTTATTATTTGAGTATTATTTTGTTGTTATAGTTAACTTTTATTATGTTGGGAGTTTTACATATATTCCCTTATGTAATAAATGATCTTAATAGGGGAAAATATGTAAATGATCGTATTATTTTTATATAATTTCCGTATCTATTGCAGTTACAATCACGTTGTTTTGATAAATTGTAGGGGCATTATTTGAGTGCGATGGAAAATGTTTACTGTCACACCCCCCAAATTCCACCTGCGGATAACACCCGCTTCGAGGGCGTGACTGACCAGGATCCAGCCACCAATTATACTAAGCATTGGCTAATGTTTAAGTAATACTTACTAACCATAAGATTAGCAAATATCAAGTTCAATATTCAAAGTCTTAAGTTCAGAGTATATGTAGCAGAAGCATAATTAACAGTTTTAAACAATGTTCATAAGGTAAGCATAATAAATGCCCAACACACGGGCAGACGACCACTACACATCCCAAGTAGCTGCTCCAGTCACTGGCCACCTGCAAGCATGCAGTAAAGGGGTCAACAATAATGCTGAGTGAGTTCACTAGTTGTCCAGTTTTAATTACCAAAAACTTGTTTCACCAGTTAATTTATCCGTTTATACATGCCATGGGGAGCTACCCCAAAAGTTAGCGACTAAACTGTTTTTCCAATACCGAACACTAGGTAACCGAATGCGTTTCCGCAGGATGCCCCGATGTCAATGTTCTATCATCATTGACGGATGCCTGAGTACATTAGTTCACGACCGATCCCATACCATGGCACGGTGTGAGGCTGGTAAGACCTAAATAGCGCTATCAACTAATAACCCGTTCGCCTGGCACCGGCGACTAATCGGTATTATGTAGTAGGGACTTGAGTGATAGAGTTGCGTTTAGTGCCGTTAGTTGCAATCCGTATAAACAGTAATTAACTAAAAGGGTTTCCCAATACAAGGGAAGATAAAGTAAGTTTGTTTCCCAATAACTAGGGAAGGAATGTAGACGGTATCCCCTTTTACAAGGGGATAGGGTTGTTGTAGTCTCGTGTCCCAAACCACCGGGACGCATGCTTTTAAGTTGTGAACTCACCTTGGGTTGCTCGGTATGATACGTTACTTGGTTAAGTATGTTGGTCACTACGTCCTAACATGGTTACCAAATATGGGTCAAGTCGGGTACAAGTAAACACGTATACACACAGTAACATGTAGACATACAAACAGTAGCAGATCAGTAAACAACCCAAACAATAGACAGCCCAACAGTTAAGGCCCAAAACAGCAAAACAGTCAAAGCCCAATACACAAAACAGCCCAGTCGAAACTAAGGTGGTTGCGACTCGCAACCGAGGTTGCGACTCGCAACCGAGGTCTCGGTCCAACACGTTTTGGTTACGACTCGTAACCGGAGATTGCGACTTAGCAGGTGTGGTTGCGACTCGCAACCAGGTTTGATGCGTGCTGATTGCGACTCGCAACTGGGAGGTTTCGACCGGTCATGCGTGGTTTCGAGTAGCAACCAAAGGTTGCGACTCGCAACCGTGATAACGTGCATGGCAATCCCTTCTAGAACCTGTCATTTTGTACGAACCAATAGAATTGCATTTTCATGAAACCAATATGTACCATTTCCACTAAAACATGTTTGTTTGTCTGATCATTAGCCAAAACAGATCAAATATACACATTTCAAAAATATTCCAAAGGCATTCAAATTGTTCTTCATGTTCATCATCATCATTTTACATAACATTCAAGCAATAAGCTGAAAATCATTCAAACAACGACATACTACTAAAACCCAAAACCGTGCACTTAAAACCTCATAATCAAGCCCTTGATATGATCATTCAAGCAATTAGCACATATCCGAAACATACATTTATAATGACCACAATCTATCTAAACTTCCTAACAAACTGAGATATACACAAACCGGAATCACAATAATTTGCAAAACAACAAGCATCTTTTTAATCATCAACATCACAAGCACAAACCAATAAGGATCATATTAAAGCCAAACACTAACCGGTTATCCATTTAACACATTTTGATCCACACAAACATGTCGAACAAACATCATCCATACACAAGAATCATAGTAACACACAACATATATTTATCCTAGTGACCTTATTAACACATAAACATCTAGAAAGAGCTAAAACCACTAACCGGTTATAGATTCAAGGTGTGTGGGTATGATGGATCGATGAATGAGCTTCCGGTTGGTGGTTCCGAGCTAAAGCCGAGTATGTTCTTGATGTTGGTTGAACCCGAGAAGAAGAAGAGGGATTGTAGTGTTGTGCTAGGGTTTTAGGGTTTAGTGAAGAAGAGAGTGAATGAGGGAGAGTGTGATGAGTGTTGTAAAAATGGTTAAGGGAGGTGGGGTTGGGTTTATATAATGTACCGAGTTGGGCTAGGGGGTTTCCGGGTTGGGTTTAATTCCTACAAGGCCAAGGCCTAGCCGGCCCATTACTAATGTTCACTCGAGACCGTGGTCTCGAGTCGGGTTGCTTGTGGTTTCGGCTCATATGTATTACACACACATATATATATATATATATATATATATATATATATATATATATACATATCTAAATACACCAATACGTAGATACACATAACATGTAACACGAAAGTTCACGGGTTTTCATTTAATAAATATACACACGTAAGTTACATCGAAGGATTATCCGGGAAAGTCCGAAGTGTCACATTATCCCCAAGTTTTAGGAACTTTCGTCCCGAAAGTTAAAGCAGCCACTGTCAAGCTAGTGTAAATGAAAGCGTTTCAACGGGGTGTCACATCATCCCCCCGTTAGTTTGGAATTTCGTCCCGAAATTCGGCTGTAGCTTCAGTGCTGGGGTTTTCGTTTGGGAACAACTGGGGATACTTGTGCTTCATCTGGTCTTCCCGCTCCCAGGTATACTCTGGGCCACGTCGCGAGTTCCAACGGACTCGTACAAGAGGTATCTGGCTACGTTTGAGGGTTTTGATCACTCGATCCGTGATCTCGATCGGTTCCTCAGTAAAGTGTAGCTGTTCGTCAATCGTTAGTTCCTTAAAAGGAATTACAAGTGTTTCATCCGACAAACACTTCTTCAGGTTGGATACGTGAAAAACGTTGTGCACCGCACTCAGTTCTTCAGGCAGGTTCAATCTATAAGCAACCTTACCGATCTTCTCGGTAATTTCGAATGGTCCGATATATCGCGGATTAAGCTTGCCCCGTTTACCAAAGCGGACCACGCCCTTCCAGGGTGAGACTTTAAGTAGAACCCGGTCACCGACCTGGAATTCCAAGGGTTTCCTACGCTTATCAGCGTAGCTCTTCTGACGGTCACGAGCTGCCGCCATGCGTTGTCTGATCTGGGCAATCTTTTCCGTTGTTTCTATCACCATCTCTGGGCCTGTGATTTGACTATCACCGATTTCTGCCCAGCAGAGAGGTGACCGGCATTTACGTCCGTACAATGCCTCAAAAGGTGCTGCCTGAATACTAGTGTGGTAGCTGTTGTTGTAAGAGAACTCTACTAGCGGTAGATGCTTCTCCCAATTCTTGCCAAAGTCGATCACACACGCTCTAAGCATGTCTTCTAGGGTTTGGATGGTACGTTCGGACTGTCCATCCGTTTGCGGGTGATAAGCAGTGCTCATATCCAAACGTGAGCCAAAGCATTTGTGCATAGCTTGCCACAATTCCGAGGTAAATCGAGCGTCTCGGTCAGAAATAATCGAGGTTGGCACTCCGTGCCTCGAAACTACTTCCTTTAAGTAAATCTCCGCCAGGGTAGAAAACTTGTCCGTTTCTTTAATAGCCAGAAAGTGCGCGGACTTGGTCAGTCGATCTACTATTACCCAAATAGCATCATTTCCGCGTTGAGATCTAGGTAACCCTGTAACAAAATCCATGGAAATTTGCTCCCATTTCCATTTCGGGATTTCTGGTTGTTGGAGTAGACCTGCCGGCTTCTGGTATTCTGTCTTGACTCTCGCGCAAGTCAAGCATTTGCTGACGTATGTTGCTATGTGGGCCTTCATACCAGGCCACCAGTACGTAGTCTTCAAATCGTGGTACATCTTGTCCGAACCAGGATGTACTGAGTAGCGGGACTTGTGGGCTTCGCCCATCACGAGTTCACGTAAACCTCCAAAGAGTGGAACCCAAATGCGTCCTGTTACATAGTAAGCACCATCTTCTTTCTGCGCTAGTTGCTGCCTCGACCCTCGCAGAGACTCAGCCCTGATGTTTTCCGGCTTCAATGCTTCAACTTGAGCATTTCGAATCTGGGTAGGGAGGTTAGACTGGATGGTAAGTTGCAGTGCTCGCACGCGCTTTGGTACGGTGTCCTTTCGGCTGAGGGCGTCTGCCACGACATTGGCTTTGCCCGGATGATACTTGATGGCGCATTCGTAGTCATTCAAGAGTTCGACCCATCGACGCTGTCGCATGTTCAATTCCTTTTGCCTAAAGATATGCTCGAGACTCCTGTGATCGGTGTAAATAGTGCACTTGGTACCGTACAGGTAATGTCTCCATATCTTAAGAGCAAAAATCACTGCTCCCAGTTCCAAGTCATGCGTCGTGTAGTTCTTTTCATGCGCCTTGAGTTGTCGAGAGGCGTAGGCAATAACTTTCTCGCGTTGCATTAACACGCAACCGTGTCCATGAATAGACGCATCGCAGTAAACCACAAAGTCGTCAGTACCTTCAGGTAGTGAGAGAATAAGAGCGCTACAGAGGTTATCCTTAAGCCTCTGAAAAGCAGATTCCTGAGCTGCATTCCACTTGTAGGCGACGCCTTTTTGAGTGAGAGTTGTGAGGGGTTGTGCAATCTTCGAGAATCCCTGAATGAATCTGCGGTAGTAGCCCGCCAAACCCAAAAATTGGCGAACTTCAGTGGGAGTCTTAGGCGTAGGCCAGTTCTTTATCGATTCGATCTTAGCGGGGTCGACGTGAATTCCGTTCTTGTTAACCACATGGCCGAGGAAATGGACTTCTCGAAGCCAGAAGTCACATTTAGAGAATTTGGCGTACAGTTGCTCGTTGCGAAGGAGTTCCAGAATAAGACGTAAGTGTTGTTCATGCTCCTCTTGACTTTTCGAATAAATCAGGATGTCGTCGATAAACACAATCACGAATTTATCGAGGTAAGGCTTACATACGCGGTTCATAAGATCCATGAACACTGCCGGCGCATTGGTCATTCCAAAAGGCATGACGAGGAACTCGTAATGACCATAACGAGTCCTGAATGCAGTCTTGGAAATGTCTTCGTTACGAACTCTCAGCTGATGATAGCCTGATCGCAGGTCAATCTTTGAATAGTAGCTCGATCCTTGCAGCTGATCGAATAGGTCGTCGATGCGCGGGAGAGGGTAACGATTCTTGATGGTAACCTTGTTCAACTCACGGTAGTCGATGCACATTCGGAATGTGCCATCCTTTTTCTTGACAAAAAGTACTGGTGCTCCCCAGGGTGATGAACTAGGACGGATAAATCCTTTATCCAATAGTTCTTGTAGTTGCGTAGAGAGTTCCTTCAGTTCTGCAGGGGCTAAACGATACGGTGTACGAGGTATGGGTGCTGCTCCGTGAGCTAGCTCGATTTGAAATTCGACCTGACGATGAGGAGGGAGTCCAGATAGTTCCTCAGGAAATACCTCGGGATAGTCGCGTACTACAGGAAAATCTTCAATCCTCTTTTCCTTTTCGTGGGTGTTGGTGACAAGTGCTAGGATAGCGGTGTGCCCTTTCTGCAAACACTTCTGGGCTTTCAGAAGCGAGATAATGCCTGTGACCTCTCCACCTTTGTTGCCTTTGACGATGAGGGGTTGACCAGAACGGCGAGGTATACGAACTGCTTTCTCTTGACAGAGGATCTCAGCGCGATGTTTGGATAACCAATCCATACCAATGACGACGTCGAAGCTTCCAAGTTTGACAGGGAAAAGATCGATACTAAACGTATGGCCAGACAATTCTAGGGTGCAGTCGTGGATCACATGCGTGGCCTCGATGCTCTTACCATTAGCTATCTCGACGATGTGCTTAGAACTTAATAATGCGGGCGAGTGCTTAAGTTTCTTACTAATGCGAAGGGATACATAACTGGCATCGGCACCGGAATCAAATAACACAGAAACATAACGATCATCAAGTAGGAACTTACCCGCCACGACGTTGGGGTCGTTCCTTGCTTCTCCAGCTCCAATCACGAAAGCTCTGCCCCTTGCATTTCCAGCATTGTTATTCTGCTCATTGTTCCCAGCTCCCTGATTGTTGTTGCGATTCTGATTCAGTTCAGGGCAATCCTTCCGCATGTGCCCTGTTACCCCACATTTAAAACAAGCTCTGTTGTTTCCCTGCTGCTGTTGCTGTTGGGGTTGTTGCTGATTCTGCCTTGCTGGGAACTGACTTCTGCAATCCTTTGCTTCGTGCCCCATCTTGTGGCATCGCTGACACTGACCCTTGTTGCATGCCCCATTGTGGTGCCTGTTACACTTGTTGCACTTAGGGTAGTTTCCCCGGTAGCCACCCTGTTGCTGAGTGCCCTTGTTGTTGTCAGTTTTCCTTTGCTGTGCTGGGGCTTGAGTAGGGTTAGCATCTTTGCCCTGATTTCCATCCCACTTTCGTTTACCATCACTAGAACTTCCTTCCGCAGCACTGATCCTTTTGGGCAACCTGCCCTCTTCCACGGCCTGATCAGTGAGTTTGTGGGCAAGTCGAACGATCGGCTGAATGGTAGTGTGGTTGGCTGAAGTTACATGGCTTCGAATTTCTGGAGCCAGACCCTTGATGTACAGTTCGATCCTTCGGTACATGGGTCGAGACAAGTTCGGGCAGAGAGCAGCATAGTCGTTGGACAGCTTCGTGTAGGTCTCAATCTCAGACCCAACCATCTTGAGTTCATAGTACTCATTCTCCAGCTTGTGGATGTCATCCCGGTGACAGTACTCTTCCTTGATCATATCCTTGAAATCTTCCCACGCAGTGGCGTTTGCAGTCTCCAAACCAAGCATTTGAATTTGCGCCTTCCACCATGAAAGTGCGCTTCCCTCTAGAGTACCAGTAGCAAATTTCACCCAACTAGCAGGGGGACACTCGCAGACAGCGAAAACAGCTTCGACCTTCTCAATCCAGTGCAGAAGGCCTATGGCACCCTCCGTGCCATTGAAAGGAAGAGGCTTGCAATCCATGAAGGTCTTGAAGGTACAGACACGTGGTTGCACAGGTGCAGGCTGACCTGTTGTGAGGAGTGAAGCGAAATAGGTTTAGAGGCGAAAAGACGATGTGGCGGTAGGATCTAAACATCCTAAAACAACGAGTTTACCTATAGGGTGAGCTGCGAAAGCTGCAGCCACAGTGTTGAGCAGGTTTGTGAGCTGAGCCTGAGTCATGTTGACGTTTCCTCGTCCGCGTCCACTCATTGTCTTCATAACCAGAAAGCATAGTATGAGTGTGGTGTCGCAACATAGCGAGAATGAGATAGAAAAGAGAAGATGTATCTATCTATTCAGGCAAACTAGTACGTATAGTAAAGCAGAAAGCATAAGACAAGTGAGCAAGTAACTATGGGTTCGAGCTATGAGGTCAGATAAGTCGAGCCTCGTACTTGGAGTGTAGTGTCGTCACGAGTCACGGGTTATAGTCTGGTTTTTCTCAAAAAGATTTTTCCCCTTTTTAAAACCAAGTTCACTATAACCAATGGCTCTGATACCAATCTGTCACACCCCCCAAATTCCACCTGCGGATAACACCCGCTTCGAGGGCGTGACTGACCAGGATCCAGCCACCAATTATACTAAGCATTGGCTAATGTTTAAGTAATACTTACTAACCATAAGATTAGCAAATATCAAGTTCAATATTCAAAGTCTTAAGTTCAGAGTATATGTAGCGGAAGCATAATTAACAGTTTTAAACAATGTTCATAAGGTAAACATAATAAATGCCCAACACACGGGCAGACGACCACTACACATCCCAAGTAGCTGCTCCAGTCACTGGCCACCTGCAAGCATGCAGTAAAGGGGTCAACAATAATGCTGAGTGAGTTCACTAGTTGTCCAGTTTTAATTACCAAAAACTTGTTTCACCAGTTAATTTATCCATTTATACATGCCATGGGGAGCTACCCCAAAAGTTAGCGACTAAACTGTTTTTCCAATACCGAACACTAGGTAACCGAATGCGTTTCCGCAGGATGCCCCGATGTCAATGTTCTATCATCATTGACGGATGCCTGAGTACATTAGTTCACGACCGATCCCATACCATGGCACGGTGTGAGGCTGGTAAGACCTAAATAGCGCTATCAACTAATAACCCGTTCGCCTGGCACCGGCGACTAATCGGTATTATGTAGTAGGGACTTGAGTGATAGAGTTGCGTTTAGTGCCGTTAGTTGCAATCCGTATAAACAGTAATTAACTAAAAGGGTTTCCCAATACAAGGGAAGATAAAGTAAGTTTGTTTCCCAATAACTAGGGAAGGAATGTAGACGGTATCCCCTTTTACAAGGGGATAGGGTTGTTGTAGTCTCGTGTCCCAAACCACCGGGACGCATGCTTTTAAGTTGTGAACTCACCTTGGGTTGCTCGGTATGATACGTTACTTGGTTAAGTATGTTGGTCACCACGTCCTAACATGGTTACCAAATATGGGTCAAGTCGGGTACAAGTAAACACGTATACACACAGTAACATGTAGACATACAAACAGTAGCAGATCAGTAAACAGCCCAAACAATAGACAGCCCAACAGTTAAGGCCCAAAACAGCAAAACTGTAACGCCCTGCGTTTTCAAACTTCCTACATTTAGAAACCTTACGTGAAATTCTAAATTTGGAAATCTTGTGTTCTTATAACCATTCTTTCATTGTAATCGTTGTAAAATACGGAACTTGCTTCGTAAATAAAACTTGTACATTACACTTTTTACCTAGTTAAATCATGTTTTATTTCATATTTCACCTTGTTACAAGTTAGGGGAAACATTGTTGCACATTATTACACAACTTAACTAACAAAATTACTCATTATAATGTTTTAAAAAAATAAAAAAATAAAGAAATATG
Source organism: Helianthus annuus (assembly GCF_002127325.2). NCBI lineage: Eukaryota > Viridiplantae > Streptophyta > Magnoliopsida > Asterales > Asteraceae > Helianthus > Helianthus annuus. Next base: position 147,309,276 of record NC_035445.2, on the reverse strand, counting down.
GCAGCCCCAATTCAGCAAAATTCAGCCCATATAGTTGGGTTTTGTGGGCTAGTTTCAAGGTGTAACCCCTTCTAAACACTTCTAAAGCCCAACCCATTGAAACCCTAATCCTTCCCCCTATAAATACCACTTATAACCAGCCTCCCTACCACTTTTGCAACCCTAAAAACTCACAAAACATCCACCAAACCGTAGCTGAAAGCAAGGGTTCGAGTAGATTGACACCCCTTCACGAAAATGAGCATAACTCACTCAATTCTTATCCGATTCACTCGATTCTTTTTCCTACTTGCTTGTATAATCATGGGGTTCGATTCCTAGACTTCTCCTTGGAGAAATCAGACCTGGAAATGCCCCGAAATAGTCCATAAACTTTCTGTTTGTTTTTATGTTCATCAAAAACTTGTTTAAACCTATGCAACTTGTGTCCAACACATCTCATACCTATGTCCTAATGCTTACAACTTATCCCATGGTTGGTTAAGCTTAAAAACAAGGTTGAGACATTTAAAATCAGAGGATTAAACCTCATAAACTTGGTGTTTTGTTTAGGGTTTTTAACCCACAAGTCATGTCAAACTTTGTCTTTGATACATGAGTGATTATGGAACAACTTGGGTTGTCCAAACATACAATCCTCACATGATTTGATGATTTCTCTTAGTTAGTGTGTATATTTCTTATTCTTTATTGTATGTTCATGACCCTCCTTGGTTGTTTTTTTTACATCAAGTGTAGTGGTGAACACATAGAGGTGCCTAAATGGAAGACTTGATCTTCCTACCTCCTACATGACTTCTATGACATTTAGAGGTACCAAAATGAAGATTTTTAATCTTCTACCTCATGCTTGAACTATTGGACATATATTATATAACCTAAATATATTATTCGAATAATCGAATCTTTGATGATGAACTAGTGTTCATATGTCGGGGTACTAGATTACATCATCCTAGACTATGATAACTTGTCACGATTCTAATGGAACCTTGTTCCATGAAAACATCTAAACTCCTTCGAGTTTCCTAGTGTCAAGAACAAGCATCATATGTACTAAATGATTATTTTCCATGTTATTCTCATATCTTATTTTTATGTTGTTTTAAACACCGAATCTCGACTCTAAACATACTTGAACTTTAACCCTTATACATTCGGACTCTAAATCTCTACTCGTCAACAATTGGATAATCGGAAAACGTATGCAAACTTTGTGAGTATACTCGTATTTCCCCTTTTTACTTTTACCACTTTTGGGGTGTAACATGTTTACCTATTGAAAACTTACACATGAACACTTTGTTAAACACATGAACGTTCCTATAACATGCTTGTATATGTGATGGCTTGATACTTTAAACTTGGGTTATTCTTATGTGTTGAACTTATCATTAACTTCGTACGAGCCAAACCTTGACATATGTAGCGCTATAGGATTAACGACCCGCCCGTAAACTTGAGGTTATGTCTTGAGCATATTGCGTTTTCTTGGTTTGATATGTTAGACACATGCCATATTTAATGTTATCTTGAATCATATGCTTGCCATGAGGAATTGTTCACACTTTTTATCTTATGCTATGTACGTACCAAACTTGTATACTCGCCTTTGCTTTTGCATTGAATTGTATTTTTAAACATGTTACAGGTTGATGATGATGAAATGAAAACGGATAGCAAAGATGCCTAGATACTCACTTAGACGTTTAGGTTTAAAGTGTTGTATCAATTTTGTTTATGTTATGTTGAACAATGTTGTTATTTGCTTTTCTTATAATGTTTTGACAATTTATTTTGGAAATGAAATTGGGATTATTAAATTATTGTCACAAATAGCGTTATGATGTCTCGAGCAATCTTCACACTTCGTCTCATCCCGATGTTTCCGCCATTGGTTGGGGTGTGACAGATTGGTATCAGAGCCATAACTATAGGGAATTAGGAAAAGTAGGAATGCTTTAGCCTAGTCTATAGTTTTAGAGCCTTATTCTTATGTTTTACTTGAAACTACTTGCATGCTACCTTATTTGCTCTTATTTATTCTCTTTTGATCTTTTAAGCATATATGTCGCTTATGTGTTAACACTTGACATGCTATACTTGCTTTATTATGTGCTAATACATGTTTTATTGTCCCACTCATTATGTGCTATTCTTAATATGCTTCATTGTGAGTTTATATTTGTTGTTTATTCCTTTAACATACTCTTTCCCTCATGCATTTTACTCGACTATTCTAAATCCGTAAACACTCGAGACGAATTCACCAAAATAGGCGTGAAACCCACAATTTGGTGAACGACTCTCAATCTACATATTCTTTTTTTACACGAGATATCGCCATTAAGCTAGGAGTGAAATCCACATCTTAATGGTAAAACTCAAATTTCAAATTCTAGTGGACCCTCGTCAACATGTCGAAATTAAATTTTGACCCGACGAGTACCAACCACACTTAGGATACGAAATCGTCAAGTTAGGGGTGAAACCCGCACCTTGTCGACTAGTTCCACTCCTTGGTATTTTTTTTTATAAATCCCGCCAAGTCTCGAAACTTCGATTGATTTGGGACATGTAGTAACCGGAAGGGTAAATACCGTTAACCGACTTGTCGGCGAGAGTATTTTACCTATTAGGCCAAAGCATGCTTCTCAAATTCAAAAGACTTTTCGACCACTTTGGTTAGTCAAAGTTCCATTTGGAACACTCCAAACTTTGGTCAAACATGTGTTTCTATTGTTCATTTTATACGATGCAATCTTTCAACCTCGAGTTTACCTTTGATTTCTCTTTTCACACGCACAACATATCGAACCTTTTCGATACATTTATATATGCATGATTTTCATATAATTTAAATTCATATTCCTTGTAACAACTAGTGGAGAGGTATCATCGAGATTGGAGTGACTTCCTTACCTTGACGATTGACTCCACCCCTCTTCCCTTAAAACGACCTCACCAACGAGTTAGGGGTGATTCCCTTACCTAGGTGATCGTTACCAAAACATCTCTTCAAAAATATCTTATTATGCAAACTCGATCATATTTTATACCCAAATTGTTTATGATTATTCAAAATACCCACTCATACCGATTTCAAAATGCATTGTTTTATCAAACGTACTTCTTATTCTACAATCTATTTTCACTCAACTCATATACGCGAAATTCATAATCATGTCTTAAAACGTTTTATTGCTCGAACTTCAAAACCTTACGAAATGCTACCTATCAATTTAATCGGCTCAATGAAACTCTTGCCCATGAACTTCATATTCGACTTAATCACTAAAACATGCTCACCTTCTACTTTTAATCAAAATCCAACCAACCTTTCTCAAATACTTATAAGATCTTATAGAAGTTATATGATTGTTTTACCAAATACCCTTTTCAACATCAACAAATCATTTGTTAATTTTTTTAATCACTAAGTCCTTTTGCTAAATTTCTCTTCTAAGGATCCTAGTTTTCACAAGAACCTCCTAAATTCATAATTTCTTCTTTGATGAAACGAACTTACTTTTTAACGAAAACCTTTTTCCTACACCAATTTACAAAACACGTGCGCAAGAAGACTTCATAGGGACCGACCATTTTTTTTCGGATTACGTAAACCCTTTTAAACAAAATTAGCATTTCTATTTGTTACAAAATACGTTTTGCATAACCAACGAGTACTTTATGTTCCTTTACATATACAAACTATATTCTACCTTTCAAACCAGGCTCAATCTAATTTTGATTCGATAAACTCAACGTTTTGTTGGAACAACTATACATGCACATCGTCATACACATTTTAGTCGATATCTCGCGATAACACCATTTATATCGTTCGTATCTACATACTTAGCCTTTCTAATCCGCAATGCCTCAACGTACACTATATACGCAATATTTATTTTTTTATAACTACACCTATGTTCATACGTTTTATGCTTGTACTTATACGCATACTACTTATACGTTTTACGCTTCTGCTTATACACATACTACTTACACGTTTTATGTTTATGCTCATACATACATGCGTATTCATACTTAAACTTATGCTCATACTTTCATCCTTACTCATGGTTCATACATTCGTACCTATACGCGAGCGTAACCTGAGGGATTCGCTTGCGTGGGTCCCACACATACTTAAACATGGACTTGCTTATATACTATATTCTTGTACGTACACATTCTAAACTTTTTATGTATACCCTGATTCATACACAACTAGTACAAGCTATGCGGACCATGCGACGATCAAAATAATCACGGGTGCACACGGGATTATAGTGATAGGCGTATGAGAACCATAGAGTGTGCTACTGCGTATGGTAATACACAAAACGTAACATGACACCGAAGACAAAACGGACGTAACGTGGTCAAAACATGGTGGATACGCCGCTGGTACTTCCTATATATAAGGGTTTTCACCATGTTACCAAACTTTCGTAAAACGTGCCATGAGAAATTCAGTGTGTTGCAGACCTTTTGGACCTAATACAACTTCACGCAACTCACAAACGCATTATATCCGATTATTCATGACGAGACTTCATCCTTAACACACTACGTTCATCTATCCAACACTTATGCTATTCACATACTTGTACTCTTTAAGAGCCATTCGTTCATTCTATACTCGTATTATTTTATACAAAACTCGTTCGCAATCCAGCTTGTTTAAACATTTGAGTCCTAACTTACCTCATTACCTATAAAATAGCCTCCCTATTCTTGATTCTTGTGTAACTATACTTAGTATCTCTCTATTGCTTTATTTAAAGTAACAAACCTTTTCGTTCCTCTCAATAAACAGGTTTTACGAAAGTATGATTTTTATACTATCCTTAAAAACTTCCCCTTGCAAATCTACCTTGATGTTCTCCAAAATTTGGTACTTTTCAAAACTTTCAAACTTCCCAAGTTTCAATTCTTAATGATCACCTTTATGCCAAAAACTCTTTCAAGCCTTCCTCTTAAATAAATTTCGGGACGAAATTTCCTAAAGGAGGGGAGACTGTAACGCCCTGCGTTTTCAAACTTCCTACATTTAGAAACCTTACGTGAAATTCTAAATTTGGAAATCTTGTGTTCTTATAACCATTCTTTCATTGTAATCGTTGTAAAATACGGAACTTGCTTCGTAAATAAAACTTGTACATTACACTTTTTACCTAGTTAAATCATGTTTTATTTCATATTTCACCTTGTTACAAGTTAGGGGAAACATTGTTGCACATTATTACACAACTTAACTAACAAAATTACTCATTATAATGTTTTAAAAAAATAAAAAAATAAAGAAATATGGCAGCCCCAATTCAGCAAAATTCAGCCCATATAGTTGGGTTTTGTGGGCTAGTTTCAAGGTGTAACCCCTTCTAAACACTTCTAAAGCCCAACCCATTGAAACCCTAATCCTTCCCCCTATAAATACCACTTATAACCAGCCTCCCTACCACTTTTGCAACCCTAAAAACTCACAAAACATCCACCAAACCGTAGCTGAAAACAAGGGTTCGAGTAGATTGACACCCCTTCACGAAAATGAGCATAACTCACTCAATTCTTATCCGATTCACTCGATTCTTTTTCCTACTTGCTTGTATAATCATGGGGTTCGATTCCTAGACTTCTCCTTGGAGAAATCAGACCTGGAAATGCCCCGAAATAGTCCATAAACTTTCTGTTTGTTTTTATGTTCATCAAAAACTTGTTTAAACCTATGCAACTTGTGTCCAACACATCTCATACCTATGTCCTAATGCTTACAACTTATCCCATGGTTGGTTAAGCTTAAAAACAAGGTTGAGACATTTAAAATCAGAGGATTAAACCTCATAAACTTGGTGTTTTATTTAGGGTTTTTAACCCACAAGTCATGTCAAACTTTGTCTTTGATACATGAGTGATTATGGAACAACTTGGGTTGTCCAAACATACAATCCTCACATGATTTGATGATTTCTCTTAGTTAGTGTGTATATTTCTTATTCTTTATTGTATGTTCATGACCCTCCTTGGTTGTTTTTTTTACATCAAGTGTAGTGGTGAACACATAGAGGTGCCTAAATGGAAGACTTGATCTTCCTACCTCCTACATGACTTCTATGACATTTAGAGGTACCAAAATGAAGATTTTTAATCTTCTACCTCATGCTTGAACTATTGGACATATATTATATAACCTAAATATATTATTCGAATAATCGAATCTTTGATGATGAACTAGTGTTCATATGTCGGGGTACTAGATTACATCATCCTAGACTATGATAACTTGTCACGATTCTAATGGAACCTTGTTCCATGAAAACATCTAAACTCCTTCGAGTTTCCTAGTGTCAAGAACAAGCATCATATGTACTAAATGATTATTTTCCATGTTATTCTCATATCTTATTTTTATGTTGTTTTAAACACCGAATCTCGACTCTAAACATACTTGAACTTTAACCCTTATACATTCGGACTCTAAATCTCTACTCGTCAACAATTGGATAATCGGAAAACGTATGCAAACTTTGTGAGTATACTCGTATTTCCCCTTTTTACTTTTACCACTTTTGGGGTGTAACATGTTTACCTATTGAAAACTTACACATGAACACTTTGTTAAACACATGAACGTTCCTATAACATGCTTGTATATGTGATGGCTTGATACTTTAAACTTGGGTTATTCTTATGTGTTGAACTTATCATTAACTTCGTACGAGCCAAACCTTGACATATGTAGCGCTATAGGATTAACGACCCGCCCGTAAACTTGAGGTTATGTCTTGAGCATATTGCGTTTTCTTGGTTTGATATGTTAGACACATGCCATATTTAATGTTATCTTGAATCATATGCTTGCCATGAGGAATTGTTCACACTTTTTATCTTATGCTATGTACGTACCAAACTTGTATACTCGCCTTTGCTTTTGCATTGAATTGTATTTTTAAACATGTTACAGGTTGATGATGATGAAATGAAAACGGATAGCAAAGATGCCTAGATACTCACTTAGACGTTTAGGTTTAAAGTGTTGTATCAATTTTGTTTATGTTATGTTGAACAATGTTGTTATTTGCTTTTCTTGTAATGTTTTGACAATTTATTTTGGAAATGAAATTGGGATTATTAAATTATTGTCACAAATAGCGTTATGATGTCTCGAGCAATCTTCACACTTCGTCTCATCCCGATGTTTCCGCCATTGGTTGGGGTGTGACAAAAACAGTCAAAGCCCAATACACAAAACAGCCCAGTCGAAACTAAGGTGGTTGCGACTCGCAACCGAGGTTGCGACTCGCAACCGAGGTCTCGGTCCAACACGTTTTGGTTACGACTCGTAACCGGAGATTGCGACTTAGCAGGTGTGGTTGCGACTCGCAACCAGGTTTGATGCGTGCTGATTGCGACTCGCAACTGGGAGGTTTCGACCGGTCATGCGTGGTTTCGAGTAGCAACCAAAGGTTGCGACTCGCAACCGTGATAACGTGCATGGCAATCCCTTCTAGAACCTGTCATTTTGTACGAACCAATAGAATTGCATTTTCATGAAACCAATATGTACCATTTCCACTAAAACATGTTTGTTTGTCTGATCATTAGCCAAAACAGATCAAATATACACATTTCAAAAATATTCCAAAGGCATTCAAATTGTTCTTCATGTTCATCATCATCATTTTACATAACATTCAAGCAATAAGCTGAAAATCATTCAAACAACGACATACTACTAAAACCCAAAACCGTGCACTTAAAACCTCATAATCAAGCCCTTGATATGATCATTCAAGCAATTAGCACATATCCGAAACATACATTTATAATGACCACAATCTATCTAAACTTCCTAACAAACTGAGATATACACAAACCGGAATCACAATAATTTGCAAAACAACAAGCATCTTTTTAATCATCAACATCACAAGCACAAACCAATAAGGATCATATTAAAGCCAAACACTAACCGGTTATCCATTTAACACATTTTGATCCACACAAACATGTCGAACAAACATCATCCATACACAAGAATCATAGTAACACACAACATATATTTATCCTAGTGACCTTATTAACACATAAACATCTAGAAAGAGCTAAAACCACTAACCGGTTATAGATTCAAGGTGTGTGGGTATGATGGATCGATGAATGAGCTTCCGGTTGGTGGTTCCGAGCTAAAGCCGAGTATGTTCTTGATGTTGGTTGAACCCGAGAAGAAGAAGAGGGATTGTAGTGTTGTGCTAGGGTTTTAGGGTTTAGTGAAGAAGAGAGTGAATGAGGGAGAGTGTGATGAGTGTTGTAAAAATGGTTAAGGGAGGTGGGGTTGGGTTTATATAATGTACCGAGTTGGGCTAGGGGGTTTCCGGGTTGGGTTTAATTCCTACAAGGCCAAGGCCTAGCCGGCCCATTACTAATGTTCACTCGAGACCGTGGTCTCGAGTCGGGTTGCTTGTGGTTTCGGCTCATATGTATTACACACACATATATATATATATATATATATACATATCTAAATACACCAATACGTAGATACACATAACATGTAACACGAAAGTTCACGGGTTTTCATTTAATAAATATACACACGTAAGTTACATCGAAGGATTATCCGGGAAAGTCCGAAGTGTCACATTTACGGGCCAAACTTCAGTGAGTATCCAGATGACCCTGTGGTGTGGGCACGTGTGATTGGAGAAGGTTGCACGCGTCGTGTATACGGGATAGGATCTTCGGATCTAAATTACTTGGTGACCGGGACATCTTCTTCTGCCGGGTCTGCACCATCGCAAGCAGAGTACCAACGGTCTGAAGAAGAGGTATCTTTATTACCATTTGGCATTACTAAATGTTAAAAAAGTTGGTTCTTGTCACTAAGCCGACCCAACCATTTGATAGTTTAACTTTCACATACTAAGATCTCACTAAGTTGACGACCCATTGGGATGGTTGTGTTTTGCAAGATCTAACAGTTTGGTTCGCGGTTTTACCAAACCGTGAATACCATAGTATGTATGTATGTATGTATATATGTATATAGAATGTATGCATGCATTTATTATCTTTGGAAATTAAACTAATAAACACCTTATCTTTTGCCTCAAAACATTTCTTTATATAATATATTTACTAACTATAACTATATATACTTTAACAACTTTTTAGGCTCAAGTTATGCGAATCCGAATGGTTGATCTTGAAGCTAGGGTTGAAGAAGAAAGGAATCTAATTGTATCTCGTCTTGAAGAAGAAAGGAATCTACTTGCAACTCGTCTTGATGACGAAAGGAAAGCAAGGGAAGAACTTCAAAAACAACTTCAAGAGTTTATGAAGAATTGGCGTCCTCCCTCTAATTAGTTGTAGTTTTTTATATCTTTATGGAAATTTGTAACAACACTTCTAGTCTTTTTGTAGGAAGTGGGTCACAAATAATGTTGTATTAAAATTTGTTAATTTTTTTGTTTTTTTTTATTTTGGTCGGAAATGTGTAGCAAAAAAAATAAATGCTGGAAGATAATAATTAAATATATTGTAGGAGATTCGTAGCAATTTGCGATGTACTAGTTTCGTAGAAAATGTGTAGGAAGTTGCGTAGGAAATGCGTTGAAAACAGGTTTCCTACGAGCTGTTTTCCTACATCAAGTGTTTGTCATAAATGCGTAGAAAAGCCAGTTTTATGACGCATTTCCTAGAAAAACAGGTGTAAGAAATTTCAGATTTTTTTGCTGGTACGTTGACACGTTTAACCAAGGTGGTGGGAACCCAACCAAGTTGTTCCAGTCTCCTTCTGCGTCCTCGATCAAACCCGTCACAAAATCGAATCCACAATTCTTTGTTCCAAAGGCCGCACCCTCAGTTGATCAACCAGCTGACTCGTTTCAAGATAACACACAACAACAAACCGTTGATGAAAATCATTCACCGACTTCAATACACAACCAGTTTCAACCTCCTACATATCAATCTTCCATGCAAAGATTTGCAAGCATGGATGATATCGCAAGAGGGAGAATCATTCCCTCATACCCGAGCACATCCGGTTCACCTCACTCACGAAGAACGGTTTCGTGGGGCGGAGGTATCGATGAACGGTTTTCAGGTTCTAGTAGGGATATGAGATCAAGTGGTGAGGTTTTAGGTACGGCTTCAAGGTCGTTTGTCCCACGTGAAGGTGGTTTAGCACAAACGAGTAATGGTGATGGGTTTAATGATGACCTTCATGAGGTTGAACTTTAGAAACCGCGTGTATGGAGGTGGTCTTTGGGTTCTATAGTATAAGTACTTGTATAGAGATAGGTTTTGGTTTATAATATGTGGTTATTTTGCTGAAATGGTGCACTTGTACAGTTTACTATTTTGTTTATTGATGAGAATATACCACCCTTGAAGTTGGCTGATGTATATGTTTTCTGTAATTTAACTACATTGCGAGAAATTTTCAACATTTAAACAACCAGTAAACAAAATACAATATGAGTCATCTGGTCCGTTTATGCTAGAAGGCTGAAATCACAACGTACAACGACCATCAATGATGCGCAATTCATTAATAGGTATCCACAAATAAGAAACCAACATCATAATCTGCAATTATCTTTCTATTGACATGGCGTTTTATCCACCGCATAATACACCAAAACATCATCTTTCGTCATTGCCGACATACACCATTAAAAATCGCTAGTAAAATGCATCCTGTCGCAATTGAGCCTGCACCATCAAATCAGCCAAGGATAGAATCATGTGTTGATGCAGATTTTGTGTCCGATGCTTGTCGAATAGATTAGTTTTATTTTATGCTGAATTTGTAATAGTTAGTGAAACGGTCAAACGAACGTGTATAGACCCGCTCGTTTGAAGTGGTCAAACGAGAGGGTTATTCGTTTGACCGTGTGTGTGTTGCTAGACAAAGTATGGTTGTGCTATGATGGGTGTCGAAGGATAAGGCATCGAAGGATTATGAATATCCTTCGATGAGCTCGAAAGATACCCATCGAAGGATGAAGATGGACCTCGAAGGATATGTGATCCTTCGAGGTATATGTGTATCTTTCGAAGACTGTCTGATCGAAGGATGATGTTTCGACCAGTCAGTCTGATCCTTCGACCTGCAGCCTGTGTTTGGGTATAAGTACCAACACTTTGTCATTTGCAACACAAGAGTGAGAGCACAAGTGTGTGCTAGAGAGTGTGAGGAGGTCTGAGACCTCACCGGGAGAAATCACCACTTGGTTTCTCCCCGGATGTATACTTCTTTGGTATTAGTTCGGTTGTCATGTAACCCAGATTTGGAAACTCGAAGACCAAAGACCATCGAAGTTCAAGACGGGTCTACATCTATAGAAGATCAAGACAAGATCAAGACAAAGCTACAGCCAAGGGGGAGTTTGTTGGTGCACTTGTGTCTGTACTTTGTCTGCATTCGGTCTGTATATAAACGATGTCCTAAGTCTGTAAGTTGACTAAGTCAACCATCCTCCGGGTTGACTTGGTCAAACAGTTAGAAAGATAAGTGTCTGTCTCGAAGGATAGCCTCGAAGGATACTGTGGATCCTTCGAGGTGCTCGAAAGATATGGTTCGACCATTAGTCCTCGAAGGATGATCATTCGAGGTACATGTTGATCATTCGAGCTTGTTGTCATCGATAGATGATCCTTCGGACCATCTATCGGATCCTTCGGACAGGACCTGCTGTGTATGGGTATATATACTCATGCAGTGTGTTAGTGTTAGACAGATGCACACATAGAGAGTTGAGAGCATTCTGTCCGAAACTCACACACACACACTTTGAGAGTTTGCAAACTGATTGTAAACATTGTGCTTGTAACCGGAACCTTCATACGTATTAATACAGTGGTGTTAATCGGTGAAATCTTGTGTGTTTGTTTCTCTACTTGCTTCATCTCGGTTTGCCTACTAGCTTGGATTCCGCACTTGCTAGTGGGTTAGTATAACAAGGTTTAGGTTTGTTCTCGATCCTCCGAGAAAAGGGACCTACATCATGGTCATATTTTCCTCATAGATCAAGTTGTCATATTAAAAGTATGGCTAAAATATCTTTTAGAAATTAAAGTATTAATCTACAGATAAACAAATTAGTGTTCTATGCAAATGAAAGCAAAGAGAAGCAAAAAAGTTGGGTAAAAAAGTTTTCACCAAAACGTAGCAAAAATTAAGAGTCAAATGCCATTTTAGTCCCTGTGGTTTGGGCCATTTTGCTAGCTTAGTCCAAATATTTCAGTTTTCGCATCTGGGTCCAAAAAGGTTTCACCGTTGCCATTTTAGTCCACTGGGTTAACTTCATCCATATTTTCTGTTAACGAGAAGGACAATTCAGTCATTTATATGTAACTCTTTTAACTAGAAGGGCAATTCGGCCATATAAAATGATCGAATTGCCCTTCTCGTTAACGGAAATAATGATGAAGTTAACCTGGTGGACTAAAATGGCAACGGTAAAACCTTTTTGGACCCACAGGCGAAAAATGAAACTTTTGGACTAAACTAGCAAAATGGCCAAAACCACAGGGACTAAAATAGCATTTTACTCAAAAATTAATAATCTTACTAACTACTATGGTTAGGCAACAGAAAATGTTGTTAAACCATATATTTGAGATATATTTAAAACTATTTGTTTAAAGAAAGGCAAAATAAATCAGTTATTTGATTTTAAATAATTAAAGATAGTAACCACCTCTTTTACTGCATCTTTCTTTTAGATGTGGGCAATCACTAATTATTAAACTCAAAAGTGAAGGCAGCGTAGATCCATCATGTGAGGTTGGAAAATTCTGTGGGGCCCAATCTGAGATGGACTTCTTCAACATCCCTATACCTAAGGATTGCAGTTTGGGAGGCCAAATTCCACGAGGAAAAGAAGCATCCATTATCAATGTCACATTGGACAACTCATTATCAGGAAATGATTCCAGACTCATCCTGTTTGTTTATGCTAGAAGGCTGAAATCGCAACGTACAACGACCACCAATGATGTGCAATTCATTAATAGGTATCCACAAATAAGAAACCAACATCATAATCTGCAGCTATCTTTCTATTTACATGGCTTTTTATCCACCGCATAATACACCAAAACATCATCTTTTGTCATTGCCGACATACACCGTTAAAAATCGCTAGTAAAATGCATCCTGTCGCAAGTGAGCCTGCACCATCAAATCAGCCAAGGATATAATCATGGTCATCATAGATCAAGTTGTCATATTAAAAGCAAGGCTAAAATATTCTTTTAGAAATTAAAGTATTGATCTACAGATAAACAAATTAGTATTCTATGCAAATGAAAGCAAAGAGAAGCCATATGCATTGACGGATTCAGGATTTTTAAGACATGTTTTAAAATCAAACATTGTACAAAATCTACGTTTCTAAAATATTTTTGTTATGGAAAACCCATCTGGAATTACGTTTCTAAACAGGATGTAATAATAATATTATTTGGCATTATCATGTGCACGCAAAATGCAAACACAAATTTCCACATTAAGTTGAACAGTTCAATAGATTACTTAAAAAGAACAATAAACCATATAAACTGTTTGTTTAAAGAAAAGCAAAATAAATCAGTTATTTGATTTCAAATCATTAAAGGTAGGGAGGGAGAGACACCTTTATCTTAACTTCAAACAGGGGATATGGGAGACGAGGGGCCAGTAACAACCTCTTTTACTGCATCTTTCTTTCAGACCTGGGCAATCACTAATTTCTAACCTCAAAAGTGAAGGCAGCAGCACTTCTGGTAGATCCATCATGTTTGCGCAATTAGAAAAATAGAGATGTTGAAGGCTAGTGAGGTTTTGGGGATGGGGATGAGATAATTTGTTCAGATTTGGGCAATTGTCAAAAGAGAGACATTGGAGGTGTTGGAGTCCCATTGAAAGTGATTCCAGTTTCTCAAATCTATGTATATGGAGAGAAGTAAGAGATGAAGGAAGAAGATGGGAAAACTGACTGCAACTATTCACTCCATCGTCACCGACTAAGATAAGTTCCGCAAGTGAGGTTGGAAAATTCTGTGGGGTCCAATCTGAGATGGACTTCTTCAACATCCCAATGCCTAAGGATTGCAGTTTGGGAGGCCAAATTCCACAAGGAAATGAAGCATCCATACTTGGACAATCTATTATCCTTAGATCCTTTAACAATGTCAAATCGGACAACTCATTATCAGGAAATGATTCCAGATTTTCACAATTCACTATTGACAATTTGGTGAGGTGAACCAAGTAATTCAGATTCTTGATTGATTTCAGATTCGTCCAACCTTCTATCAGTATATTTTCAAGCATCGGCATGCTGCTTCTATTGTTGTTGTTCATATTTTGTCCTCCCCACTCTCTTTCCAATAATTCATTACAATCCCAAATGTCAACTGTCTTAAGCTTTTGTCCTTCTTTTGGAAAGGATAAAACTGTAACTGATTTACAACCCCACAAACTCAACACCTGAATGCTATCTGGACATATTAAACGCTCCATATTCCTACAATTAGATACTTTTAAATTCCTAACAGATGTCCAGAGGTTGCTCCTACAATTATCCTCCTCCTCGGTCTCTCCTAAACTCACCAAGTTATCACACAGAAACACATCCAATCTCCTTAGCTTCACAAGAACCTTACTCGCAACAACTTCTGATTCCCACAAGTGTCTTATTTCACTACACATCCATATCTGTAATTCTTCAACTGCACCAAGATACCTTATAACACCTCTCCAAACCACATCATTAAGCCCTGTAATAGATTCTATGTTCAACTTAGTGACTGCTGAAGCTATTTCAATAAGCCTTCTTAACAGACCACTATCACATTTAGTTATTTCTAGAACATTCACTGAAGGTAGTGTTTCAAGTGTGACTTCAACCAAACTGGGGCAATCACATATTTTCAGAACATTCAATGATGGAAACACAACCCCTCTACTGGTTGACCATTTCTTCCACTCATGCATATGCTTGAAACTTAGAATTTCAAGTGAAGAAAATGCACGACTTGTTCCAAGAAACTCCAAACCCACAGCTTCCACCTCATCTAAGCCTTCAATAAACAATTCCTTAAGTAAAGGTAGCTGCCCAAGTGGGGGTAGAGAGGTACATCTTTTACAATCACGTAGTGACACATGCTTCAAATGAAGAAACAAAGGATTCCCAACCCAATCTGGAAACTCTAAGCCACCATATGATCTAATAATGAGCTGTATTAGCTTATCATTACGAGGCTCTAGCTCATTTAGGACTTCCTTTTCAAGCATTTCATTTCGAGAATCATATGGCTCATCACTCCATACAACCTCTAGTTCACTAAGCCTCTTTTGTGAAAAGTTTGCCTCACGAACATGAATTGCATTTTGCACTTTGTCCAAACCTTCAATGCAAATTTTCCCACACAGATTCGTGAATTCTTTAAGTTTGGTTATTTGAAATCCTCTTTCACCTCCGATAACAATTTTCGAAAGAGTTTGTAGGCTTTTCAACTCACAAATTCCAAAAGGCATCTGATTCAACAACGGAGTGCCCCTAATGTCAAGATGCCGCAAGTTTTTAAGCTTTAAGAAGTTGTTTGGCAACTTAGCTAACGAATAACAACCCCGTACAATCAATGTCTCTAAGTTGTAGAGATTGCAAACATTTTCCGGTAAATGGGTTACTTCTGTTCGAGATAGATTAAGATACCTTAAGTGCCTCAAGCTACCAATGGTCTGTGGTACCTCTCTTATACAAAAACCACTTAGAGATAAAACTCTTAACATTGGTAACTCAGGAAGTAAGTCGATCAAAATCTTACTTGATAAGTAGAAATCCTGCCAACTTTCTTTCACACCATCAAATGTTGCCAAGAATGTTCTCAAACTTTTAGCTATTTTAAACGTCTCGAACTTCTTGTAAGTTACATATTCCTCACGTGTAAATGACATATGGCGGTACTTTTCCAGCATCTCCTTCCTAATATTCCTTTTCATATCATTTTCTAACCTTACAAAAAATTCGCTAGCAACAGAAGTCGCCAAGTCATTCATCAGGTCATGCATCACAAAAAATGATTCATTATTAGGTGCAGGTTGAAAAAATGACCTTGACAACAATTCATTAAAGCATTCACGACCTAAACGTTCTTTTGTTGCGTCGATTGGAGTTGACCGGTGTAAAAACCCTTCCGCTGCCCATAATAAAACCAATTCCTCCTTGCCAAACATGAAATCCTTAGGGAACAAGGAGCAGTATGCAAACAATTGCTTCAAACTTGCAGAAAGATCACTATAGCTTAGTCTAAGGGCAGGGACAATTGCATCGTCTTTTGACATCCATATCTCACTTTCTAACACTTCCCTCCAAGATTCCTCATCTTGTTTTGTCCTTAGTGATCTACCAAGTGATATCAAAGCCAAAGGTAAGCCATCACATTTTTTCACAATACCCTCAGCATGTGGTTTGAGTGACAAATGTGAATTAAATTTATTCACACCTAATGCATTTAAAGCAAACAAAGACATAGCATCATCATGTGATAGGCACTGTAGTTTGTTTAGACGATTGTAACCCAACTTGTTGAGTAACTGCTCCTTCCTAGTTGTTATGACGACTTTACTTCCAGGAGCGCATGCATGAAACGGGCCGACTAAGGTTTTCCAATCCTCATACTTCTCACTCCACACATCATCTAACACCAATAAAAATCTTTTCCCCCTCAGTTGATCTCTAAGAGCTATTTGAAGCAGATTGAAATCTTCAAATTTCTTGTTTTCTTGGGCCACAGATTCAAAGATAACTTTGCTTATACCAAAGCTATCAAAATCATCTGAGACACACACCCATGCCTTGAGTTCGAAGTGATCCGTGACTTGTTGGTTGTTATACAAAAGTGTAGCCAAAGTAGTTTTTCCAACCCCACCCATACCAACTATGGGAACAATGCTAAAGTTTTGATCACATGGTTCGTCCGCTAATAATTGGCTGACCAATGCCTCTTCCTCAACTTGTCGTCCAACGATACTAGACGCATCGACAACAGAGGTTTGTAATTCTCTATTTTTATTTTTTTTCTTAGTTTCCCCTTCCACCCTCAAACCAAGAGTAGCTTTCTCCTCAACCAGATCTTGTAATTTTGTGGTAATCTTATCTAACTTGGCATGCATCCTAGTACTCTGTGAGAAATTTGTGCAACAGGTTGGGATCAGCTTTCTTACCTTGCTGGTGATGGCTTCTGAGTCATGGGTGAACTCACGATGCATAGCTTCGGTTGCAAGATCATCGAGTACGTCATCTATGTCGTAAGCCAAATGCTGGAGATCATTGAGCCATTGTTTCACAGACTCATTGGTTATCTCCTTGCGAGAAGCATCAGTAAGCACAGCTTGGATTTGTTTTAAGGATCTTTGCCATTTCTTGATCTCAGCATCAACTCCCTTGTAGCTAGCAATGTTTTTCAAAGCTGCAGAGGCCAGCTTCTCAAAGAGCACACCGAGAAAGGCAGAAAGAACGAGTTCAGCCATTGGTTATGGTCAGATTGTTGATGAATCGGGTCTTAATTTAGTTGTGATGAAAGATTTGAGACTGGAGATTGAAAAAATAATGAAGAGTGTTTGATTCAGATTTATGGTCAACGTTTAGCTATTGTTTTGCACACTCACCAAGCACCAATCACCATTCAGGGGCGGTATACCTACCCTGCCGGCTGTCCCCTATATATTTTTATATACTCATTTTGTACTTTTGTAATTTGATTTCACCAACACCCCCCACCACCCACCGGCCACCACCACCTCCTTTTATATAAGTTAAATACAGAAATTAAACCTTACAATTACTGAATATGTAAGAAACGTGATTACTTCAAATTATTATTTAAATTTGTGAATTGGTGAAATAAAAAAAAAGGTGACCAATTGAACATAGACAAATCAAAGACTAGCTCAACGCTAAAACACTTGCACAATTTATAGAACACTTAAAAGTGGTAAATAATTCAATTTACAAAGAAGATATTTTTCGAACACTTTGAATTGAGATTTCAGATTCTTAGTTTTGTTTGAATCTTGGTCTTTCTGGCCAGCCCAAAAGAAACTAATAAAACTGATACCTTTTTCCTTAATTCATTTTGGCCCAACAATTGATCTTCACTACTACACAGTACAACGTTAAATTAGTTGGAAAATTACTTAACCTTTTTGACAGCACCACACTAGGGCTGCAAATGAATCGAATGAACACGAACAAGATCTTGTTTGTGTTTGTTTGTTAAGAAATATACATGTTCGCAACTGTTCATGAACACTTACCAAACGAGCGTGTTCGTTTGTTAAGAAAATGAACTTGTTTGTGTTTGTTTGTTTATTTTAGGCAACAAACGAAACCAACGTTGATAAACACAAAAGAACTTCCCGCCAAACGATTCACGCACTGTTCGTCGAACTTTGGTTCGTTTGCAGCACTAACCACACATCATGTGTTTGGGGATTACCGCCACTTGTCCCATCAACATCTGGTTCTGATACACAATGAGACCTTAATCAGCAACCCAATGGACACCGAGTATTGTCTAGCCAGTCAACAATAGCCATGTCATCATCAGTACCATGTACATCCATGGAGCCCATCACTTAGCAATTAGCAGAGGGAAACAACAGAAGAATCATGCATAACAGAATTGCTTCTGAGCCTGATTTTGGCCGCTCTCCTCGACAGATTGTGACATAATTATGCGTGAACTTTTTTATAATCATACAAAATCATATAACCCAAGTAGGTTTGGGTTCTGATAAAAAAGATTTTCATCCTAAAAAGTAGGGGTGAGCTAGAAAACCAATTTAACCGAATTGAAATTTACGGCTCATTTACGGTTTTGCATTTTATGAAAACCGAAAAAAACCGAACCGAGCAAACCAAATAACCTAAAAGAATTATTTTTTAATGTTTGATATATATTGATTTAAGAATTATTAATTTTATTCTCAAACGTTAGGTATCTATAATAAAAAAACATTAACATGTTTGTTTATCTTTAAAATTATTTATTTATTGCCTACAAAAAATACCAAAATTTAGTATAAAAATTAAATGATTTTCAAAGTATTATAAAAGAAAATGTCTTAACAAAAACTTTGAAAAAACATAAAAAAAGATTAGAAGGTTAGGGTTATGTGAAAAATATTAACCGAAAAGGTTAAATATAATAACATTTATGCAAACATCTAAGAAATATTCTTAAATTTTGGACTATACCTTTTATTTTTAATCTTACGTAATTTTCCTCTAAAAACCAAATAATTGAACCGAACCGTTGTTAAAATCAATTCGAAACCGAACGGTTTTCAAAAACTAAAAATTGAACTGAACTGTGCACACCGCTACTAAAAGTGTAGGAATCCGCCATGTAAATGGCACATATCCAAGGAAACAAAAAGCACAGATGACACCATGTTGAAAAAAAAAACGAACGACACCATGTTGAACAAAAAAGGCGGATCACACTGTGTATTTTCTATGACAACATTTTATAAGAGCATCCACGATAAGCAATATTTAGGAGATGTTTTTAAGGTGCCAAATGACACCTGCCCATAAATTTCTCTCTCTTGCTCTCTCACAATCAAAATACCCATCAAATATGTGGATCGCTGGGCTGGGTTAATCTGTTATGGGGGTCTAAAGGTGTCTGATATGGAGTTTGGGGCTTGTCGATTTGGGAATGGGTGAAGACTAATCCTTTGGAGCTGGATGTCACGGAAGAGTTAAGGGAAAAGCATGTTGTTTTGAAGACTGACAGACTGAAGAATTTTTTGTTTTTAAAGTTTGATTATGGTATAGATTGATTGTATAGGTTATATTTGGGTTTGAGGTTTTGCCGTTTGTTTTGAGGTTTGTATAGTTTGGGCGAGGGACCGAGTTTTTTTGCTTTTTATTAGCTCCTTCGTCCTTGGGTGTAAATATTTTTTTGTTAGTTATAAAATTTACCGGAGGTGTTGTCCTCCTTTACCAAAAAAAATCCATCAAATATTTATCTTCTCTCTCCTCTCTCTTACATCACACTCACATATCTTTCTTCCCTTCATTTTTTCTCTTTTTTTTTTCACATACACCACTACACTATCTCTACTTCATATCACACTCTCTCTCCTTAAAAGCACCAAAAAATGCCTCTATTGTGGATGCTCTAATATTCCTTTGTACACATTTTAGGATAAAACCCTTCCAGCATAATCCACGCCTTGCATATATTTTTCTGATCTAGCTATTTAGGTTATTATCTGATGTGAGAAATTTTGACGTTGAATCAGGTTGATTCATAAAAAGGAACCTCCATAGGTTCACAAAGTAAAGCATCTGGTACATCACGATTTGGTCTGTTTGGGTCCCGCCTGCTCCAAGTGGATTTGGTCTTTAAGACTATGGGTTGTGGAGGGTCTTGGGTTGGGAGCATTGCTCGACACATGATATAGGGATGAGATTTTTTACCGAAATACCGGTACCGTACCGGTACCGTACGGATCATAAACAGTACCGGTATTGGTAATAGATTTTTCGAAAATCGGTATCGGTAAAAAATGGTATCGCTCCCGGTATTTTTCGGTAAATACCGGTATTAATACCAAATTTAATAATGACCTTATGTATTTTGCTATCATCTTAGACTCCACTATGAAGTTATATTTTCTTGAACATCGTTTTACAAAAACCAATATCAAATTTCTTTTGTTAGGTTATATTTAATCAATTATGATGATTTTTTAGACATGTTGGAATCTGGATGTTAAAAGTTGAACCCATGGATGTTTACCTTTTGATTTTTTTGAGGACTTAATATGTTTACACTTTGTTTACATTCCTCTATATATTACTCTAGTTCAATTAATAATAGATGGATGAGTTGCACATAAGATTTTTTAGGTAAAACAATGAATGACACCAAATCGGTACCGATATGGTAAAGTACCAAAATACCGGTACCGGATCTATAAATACGGTACGGTAATCGGTATCCACAATTTCCTCAATTTTGGTAACGGTACTTACGGTATCGGTACCGGTACAGTACTGGTATCGTACCGATCTCATCCCTAACGTGAAAGGTGTGGGCTCCACCAGTCCACACGAAAAAAGTGGGGTGTGGAAGGGGCGTGGCCAGACGGCATTGGGGTGTTAGGTGTCACCTAATTTTCTATTTCTTGTTTTTTATATTTATCATAGAATTTAGTAAAGTAATTTTAAAAACAAATTTTATTTATATTAAATAACTACAATAAAAAATACATTACATCACAAAAAAATCAATCATCTTCATCTTCGTCTCTATCTTCATCTTCATCTTCATTGGAGTCGAATCTAGGAAGTGTCGAAACGTGTTCTACCAAATCAGCTCAAAGGTTTGGATTTATTTGTCTTGACTCGATTAGTTATTGATTTTGCGTTCTCTCTTCGTCACTAATATCTTCGTTATTTGATTCAGGCTCCTCTCCATAGTATTCAATGATTGCATGCCCTTCATCCTTTAAATTCAGGTTGTGTAGAATGATGCACACGTACATCACGTTTCTTAGTTGATCTTTTTCATATAATCGACAAGGCATGCTCAAAATACGCCACCTTTTCTGCAAAACACCAAATGCTCGCTCGTGTCTTTGCGTGCCGCCATCTAAACTTTGTTAAACTTTATTCTTTTAGGATCTAGGGTTCCATCTCTTGAAAATGATTTTACAAAAACAACATACTGAGGGTAAACTTCATCAACAAGATAGTACCCATACTTGTATTCAACCCATTTACAAAAACATGTTCCTTTCGGTCCCATACCATTTATGCGATGATTGAAAATGGGCTAGTGGTGTATAATGTTTATATCGTTATGTGAATCAAACGTACCAAAGAATGCATGCCAGATCCAAGATCTTGTGATGCAACCGCTTCAAGTATCATAGCCGGCATTCCATGATATCCACTTGCGTGAGAGACATGCCATGTAGTTGGACAAAGTTCCCACTCCCATTTCACACAATCTAAACTGCTGATCATCCCAATCATCGGTTTTCTCAAGTATCTTTTCATATATAATTCAATGATATACGCACAAAAATTGTCAAGACTTTCCCTAGCCACTCATGCCGACCTTTTTAAATAGACGTCCATTATATCGGAACTATTGTTGTAAGCCAATTGTCTTAGGGTGACCGTAACCTTTTGCCACGTGGTTGGGATTCTTCCTCCATTTGGGTTGGGGTTACGAAGTCTCTTCATCTGCATCTTCAACAATAGCTTTCACCACCATCGACACTGCTGATAATAATAATTCCGCCCCATCGTCGGATGAGGATGACAAAAAAAAATTTATCATACGAATCGCTTAAACTTGAAGAATTCATTTTATATATTCTTTTGGAGTTTTATAGTGGTTTTTTAATTTTTGTATGGTAAAAATGAGTAAGAAATGAAAGGTTTATATAGGAAATATTTAAAAGAATTTATTTTTAAATAGTCTTTGGCTAACGGCTATGCTTAACAGCTAGCTAAACGGTCAACAAAGACTAGAACCTTGGCCAGCGTTAAACCCAATCCGCCACCCCAACACACGCCCCACACCCCATAGTCTAGAACCTTGGCCAGGAAAATAGGTATCACAAAATCAGCTTTTTTGTAGTTAGTATCAACATATGTAGAATTGATTGCTTGCCCTCTGTAGGTCCCTCGGAGGATGAGGTTAAACCTTATCCTTGTTATGTTCAACACACTAGCAAGTGCGGAATCCAAGCTAGAGTGCAAACCGAGATAGAACAAGCACAAACACAACACACAATCTTCACCGATTAACACCACTTGTATTAATACGAATGAAAGGTTCGGTTACAAAGCTATGTTTACAAATGTGTTTTGCAAACCCTCTAAAGCACTCGTGTGTGTGTGCTCTCAACAGAAATCTCTCTCAGATTTTCACTATGTGTTCTCTGTTTCTGTCTCTCGTGTCTATCTGTGTGAGTAAGTGTGTTCAAGTGAACACTACATGAGTATATATATACCCATGACAGATCGTCTGGTCGAAGGATCAGGTTTACTGATCGAAAGATCATCTATCGATCAGACATCTATCGAAGGATCCATATATACCTCGAAGGATGGTATATCCTTCGGGGTCCATCTGTATCCATCGAAGGATATCTTTCGAGCTCATCGAAGGATAGAAACAATCCTTCGATGACCCATCCTTCGACACAGATATATTACAATCATGTTCTAACTGTTTGTCCAAGTCAAACCAGGAGGATGGTTGACTTGGTCAAACTTACAAGACTAACAAAGACATCGTTTTACATCATGACAGAATACAGACAAAGTACAGACACAAGTGCATCAACAAACTCCCCCTGTACAGACACAAGTGCATCAACAAACTCCCCCTTGGCTGTAGCTTTGTCTCGATCTTGATCATCTTTGATCTTCATGTCTTCAAGACTCTGATGTCCTTTCAAGTCTTCAATGTCGGAGGATCTTCAAAGTTTTCACGTCTTGAAAGCAGAGAGTGTATCAACAAACTACCCGTATCATGTATGAAGTGTGTTGACAAACTCCCCCTTAACATAAGCTCCCCCATGAGTTATGCTCGTGAATGACTTGATATTTATAGCTTGAGATCCTTGTGGTGTTGATGATGGCCAGCGGCAACTCGATCATCTTCATCTTTTGAGCGCCTTCACGTTGTGTCTTCATTCCGAAGCTTGTCATCGATCATGTTCTCCTTGACTTTAGAATCTGCACATGCAAGAAATCTAAACGCGTAATGAGAACAACTGCTTGGAATATAGTTAGTATAAACAAATGACACACGTATGACCATGTCTCAATCAAACACCGTCCGACAGTTTGAAAGTTTAATAAGTTTGTCCGTTTTAGATTTCAACTTTCAAAACTTTGCAAATTTCGACCGTTTATGAAGATTTAGTCAATTCGGTTTTCGTTCAGGTTTCAGGCAACGAAGACTCGAGTTCCAACATCGTACGATCGAAATTAGAATAGAAATAAAATCTTTTTGGCTTTTATAAAGTTTATATTAAAACACACTTAAAATCTTTTTGGTATTTTAAGAATATTTTAAAATATAAAGACTGAAAGCAGTAAATAAATATATACAGACATTCTTTTTGCGAGTTTCGAGGGTAAGAGAATCATATCAGTGTACGGTCAATCCAAGACACTCTCTTTGTTCAGTTAGTTAACATTAAGATAAGCATCCTATAACAATTATCAGTATTGTCGTCCACTTAAGCTCATCTTATCAGATGTAATCATGGCGAGGGGATACATTAAGGTATGATTTATACTTACCGACCGGTGTTCATCCACATCACGACACATTCCCGTATCAAGGTATGCACGAGGGTTCATCTTACCGGTGAGTATACCGATTATCATCTGTTTGACCGTATATGATGTGAGATTCTCACTTATTTTGATTTGAAAACAAGCCCTATGTGATAGAATCACTTATTGATGAGGAACTTGATTTTCATATGCATGAGGGCACATGAGCAAGTCCGTGAACAGGTCAGTACTTTCGTACAGCAGAGAGACGAACTTGGCTCCCGGATAAATGTGATATTTTATCACTTATTTGTTTGGACATGTGATTGTTGATCACTTATTGAGGTCGTATGCAATATGTACACGTATGTATAGTATCATGGAAGATCTAGACTTGCGTCCCCGTTATTTTTCGGTAAAAGATACAACCATGATACACAGATGATAAGCAGCATAAAGACCGAATATCTCAGAACCTCGGCAATCTATCAAACGAAATTTCGGTACTAAGACCATATGCCAATGAATGGTTCCCACCTGGTCTTCAGTCGGTTTAAGATTTATATCACCCTGCACACTTTAAAATGATTGTGAGCCTACCGATACATCTTATATAGAGCTGCTTATCGTTTTTCATTTAAGGTTTAAAGAGGTTTGGATAGACCACTGATGTACTATCATTTTCTCTTTTGCTCGCCAGGAACTCATTTTTGTTTTTCTATTGTTTTTGTGTTTTTGAAATTTTTCGATGTTTTTGGATTTTTCAAATTTTGGATTTACTCCCCCTAAAATCAATAAACTAAGACAAATTTAAACACAAAGGTATTTACAAAAATGATTTTCCGATTTTGGTTTTACTCTGGCTTGACCTGAATGCCGTTTACCAATAATAAAAAGTCAAATCTTGATTTGTCAAATGCTTTGGTAAAAAGGTCGGCACGTTGGTCATCGGTGTGGACCTTAACAACATCGATTAGCCTTTTCTCAAAGCAATCACGTATGAAGTGATATTTGATTTCGATGTGTTTGGTCTTTGAGTGCTGCACAGGATTTCTAGTGATTTGTAGTGCAGCAGAATTATCAACGTAAATAGGAGTAGTTAGGAATTCAAAACCGTAGTCCCGCAATTGTTGTTGAATCCAAAGGACTTGGGAGCAACAACTTGAGGCAGCAATGTATTCAGCTTCGCATGTTGATGTAGCGACGCACGTCTGCTTCTTGCACTGCCATGTGACTAGGCGATTTCCTAAAAACTGACATCCATCCGTTGTGGATTTGCCGTCGATTTTGCATCCGCCAAAATCAGAATCACTGAAAGCGACCAATTCAAAGTTACTATCCCTAGGGTACCATAGACCGGTGTCTGGGTAACCTTTCAAATAACGAAAAATCCTTTTGACAGCTGCAAGATGTGAGGCCTTCGGATTGACTAGATATCTGGCAAGCAGGCACGTTGGGTACATTATGTCTGGTCTTGATGCTGTGAGGTACATAAGAGATCCGATCATCGCGCGATAGTATGAGGGGCTAACAGCTTCACCCTTCAAGTCTGGAGTAATTCCGTGATTTATCGGCAATGGGGTACCAATGGGCGTTGCATCGGACATCTGAAACCGGCTCAAGATGTCACCAACATATTTAGTCTGATGGATGAATATCCCAGACTCTGTTTGTTGCACTTGTAGGCCCAAAAAGAAAGTCATTTCCCCCATAGCACTCATCTCGAATTTATCCTGCATAATGCGCTCGAAATTCCTACACAAGACATCATTAGTAGAACCAAAAATAATATCATCAACATATACCTGTACCAGTAGAAGATCTCCATCTTGTTCTTTGATGAAAAGAGTACAGTCGATAAGCCCTCTCCGAAAACCATTCTCCAGCAGATAATTAGATAAGGTTGCGTACCAAGCTCGCGGTGCTTGATGAAGACCATAGAGAGCTTTGTTGAGCAACCAAACCCGATCGGGATGGATAGGATCTTCAAAACCTGGAGGCTGTTCGACGTACACCTCTTCTTCTACCACACCATGTAAGAATGCACTTTTCACGTCCATCTGATAAACCTTGAACCCTTTGAAGGACGCAGAGGCTAGAAAGATTCGAATTGCTTCCAGACGTGCAACAGGTGCATATACTTCGTTGTAGTCGATCCCTTCAATCTGACGAAAACCTTGAACGACTAATCGTGCTTTGTTCCGGATAACAACTCCGCGGTCATCCTTTTTGCATTTGAAAACCCAACGGGTACCAATCTTCTTGTATCCAGCAGGTTTCTCTACGAGTTTCCAGACACCTAGCTTCTGGAATTGTTGCAATTCTTCCTGCATTGCTTCCACCCAAGAGTTATCTTTCATGGCTTCTTTCCAAGTTCTTGGTTCTTCCTGTGAGACATAACACGCGAAAGACCAATCATTTTGTTTCCCGGATTCTCGAATAGCTGCATACAAGCCTGCATTGTTGTTGTTCCGCAACATGTTTCTTGTTTGAATGCCACTTTGCACATTTCCGATGATGTTTTGTTGAGGATGGGTATTATGAATCCTTGTTTCAGGATTTTCTTGAACTGGAATATTTATACCCAGGTTGTTGAGATTAAGATCAACAACTAAATCAATGCCCGGAATTGACGAAGAGGATGATGCAGTAGCTTCAGCTGTTCTGGTGGCATCCACTGGAGGAGTACCTTCCGAAGTACCATGAACTGCTGTTGTTGGAGCTTCTTGATCTGCATCTAGAAATTCATCATCCTCTGAAGATTCATTCAATTCGGCAGCATCGTGAAAATCCTCATTGTCGAGAGTATTATTGTTCACCGAAGATAGTTCTTGATTGACAAGAATTGGACGAACCACCGGTGAGACTGTTGCATTATCACTCTCGAAAAACATCCTTGCCGCAGCATTTTCTTCAACGGCTTCAACATTGATCGAATTGAAAAAGTCATCGTACTCAAACATCCAAGGCTGACCAGGACATTTGACTGGCAAAGTGTGCCTTTGTACTCTGACCTCAGACCATTCCTCGACCCTTTTTGTCTCTAGATTCCAGACTCGTAAGTTAGGGGTGGCATACCCAAGAAAGTATCCCTCAATCGCTTTTGCCCCAAACTTTCCATTAGGATCGATCATTGTGCATGGAGCTCCAAACGGTTCAAGATAAGACAAATCTGGTTTCCGTTTGTTAAGAAGCTCAAAGCAGGTCTTGTTGTGCCTTTTGACTGTAAGGACTCGGTTCAATGTATAACATGCAGAGGCCACAGCTTCAGTCCAGAATGGAATGGGCAACTGCGACTCTACCAACATTGTCCTAGCAGTCTCGATCAATGTGCGGTTCTTACGTTCAGTGACGCCATTTTGCTGAGGAGTATAAGCTGCACTAAATTCATGAAGAATACCTTTTGAAGTGCAAAACTCCGCCATGGCATGATTTTTAAATTCAGTACCATTGTCGCTACGTATCCGCCTAACCTTTAACTTGTACAAATTCTCAATCTGAATGATCAAGTTTTTGATAATTCCAAAGGTTTCACTCTTGTGTGCCATGAACGCCACCCAAGAAAATCTTGAATAATCATCAGTAATCACGAGGCAATATTGATCATTCCGAATACTTTTGTTCTTGACAGGACCGAACAAATCCATGTGCAAACGTTCAAGAGGAACTGCCACCGTGTTGATCTTCTTTGTAGGGTGCTTCTTCTTTGTTTGTTTACCCTTTTGGCATGAAACACAGACGTCTTGAAGATGGAAATTTTTGAGAGGAACACCATTCACCAATTCATTTGAAACCAAATGATTCATTTTACGTAAGTGAATGTGACCCATACGTCTGTGCCAAGAGATAGAGTCTTTTTCTGTGGCTTTGGAAACGAAACATGTTGCTTGTGAAGACGTAGTAATAGCCTGGCTCATATCAAGGACGTACAAATCATTTATCCTTGGAGCAGACAAGAGAATCCATTCTTTTGGGATTTTGAAGCCGGGTTTCAGCACATAACATCCATTAGCATCAAAGTGTACTGAGAACTGCTTGTCACAGATTTGAGAAACACTAAGAAGATTGTGATCAAGTTGCTGCACAAAGTTAATCTTGTCAAAGCTGACAATCCCGTTGGATATCATTCCTTCACCCATAATATAACCACCCTTATCTCCAGCAAAAGCAACATAACCTCCTCTAATAGATTTGACGTCGTAGAGAAGCTTCATGTCGCCTGTCATGTGCCTGGATGCCCCACTATCAACAATCCAATGACTACTGATAGTTCCTCCTGGAACACCCTGCACATGAACTCAATTGATTAGTTGGAGATGGGGACCCAAGCCATTGTGGTCTTGGGTCTTCCATTTTCATCAACAACAATGACTTCTTGTCTTTGATGATTGGTAAATTGTGATGGTCCCCCTGATTCAGTAACCGTTTTTGGTTTCCAGGTCTGTTTTGTTTTACCAGTGTTTTTCTTTAAAAGTTGAACTTCATGGTTGTCAGAAGTTTTTGAATTGTCTGGTTTTACAGAAACAGATGTTTTGTTAACCACATCGGTTTTAATCACCTTTTCAATTTTCTTGACCTGTTGGCGTCTCTGTTTCATTTCCCTTTCTTTTACAAGTCGGGGATCTTGTTTTACAGAAACAGATTGCTTACGGTCAGTTTGGTCACGGGGAACATCAACTTTGCCTTTTTGTTTATGAAGATATGGACAATTTCGAATTATATGTCCAATTGTTCCACACTCAAAACATGATCTTCGTTCAACAAACCCCGAAGTATCATATGATCGTCTAGCCGATGATGATGAGCTTTGTGAACCCGAGGTACTAGGTTTTGAACTACTTAGTTCATTTCTTTTCTGTACAGTTGCTTTCTTAACAAAATCTAAGTTAGATTTGTTTTCAAAAGTTTCAATTTTGTCCGTTCCCTTTGATTTCACAAAGTTCACATTCTTCTTCTTCTTTTGATTCGGCTTCTTTTGTGCTTGAGCCGGTGACTTTCCCTTTTGATTGGTGTGATTTTGCTGTTTTTCCACTGTTAGTAATTTCTTTTTGCCAAATTGTTTTCGAACTTCGGCCTTTGGAATAGAAGGACACTGTGTAACTGTAACATGTGGTCCTGTCTTTCCCAAAAACTTACTTGTCGAATTTTCAAAGACTTTACTGATTAATGATTGATTAACATTCTTAATCGGAAAATCTTTGTCTGAATAAATCTTATCATCCCCAACCAAAGTGTACAACAAATTCTCACTCTCCGACTCCTTTTCAGAAGAGGACTCGATTGCAACAGTCTTAGCAGGTTTTGCAGGAGGATCACATAGAATGTAATTCTCGAGAGGTATGTCCTCATCTTTGACTACCGCATCAGACTTTGCTGTGATAACATCATCAGATTCATCATCAGAAGAATCAGCATCCTCAATAATGACAGGAGGATCCTGATTCAATTCAGCAGAAGACACACATGTTTCTGCTGACACATCTGAATCTGAGGATACTTCTTTCTGGTATCCGAGTCCTGTAGCAAACTCCTTTACATCTAGAGGAACAGATGGTTCAAAGAACACTCTATCTTCCTCGTCAGGCATCGCATCATAATTGTGTCTCACTGGTGGTGGACATTTCTTGTAGCCTATGCATGTGACATCCCGCTTCTCTTTCTGAACATCAATGATGTGATCCAACACATAGCTAGAGCTCAAATAACTGTCTAGCTTAAGTTGGATCGCCTCACTTTCGGTTTTCACACAAGCCATCTCTTTTTGCATAATCTCAAGGCGAGATATATACAAATTAATGTCAGTTTGTTTTCTTGAAACCATTTTTGTCGGTTCGGTTTTATCTTTCTTTAACTTTTCAATTACCGACTTAAACTCTTTTTCATGGTTTTCGTAAAACATATTGGCTTCAGTGCATTTGGAAAGATCCACAGTCAACTTCTGGTTGTGGATGAATGTCACATCATACTTCTCTTGCAAAGCCTCATGTTTGCTTTGCAAGTCACACCACTTATCCTTCAAAGAAACATGTTTGTCTTGCAAGTCAAACAAACTAGCTTGTAAAGCATCATGTTTGCCTTGCAACTCAGACATGTTTGCTTCTAAATCATCACATTTAGCACGCAAACTATCACAGTTATCACAATTAATAGCAGTGGGTTCATCGACACATACCTGACTTGATGAACTGTCGACATTAGCCATAAAGGCTGAATGGAGAGAAGACGAAGAATAAGCAGCTTGATCCACCAAAATAGATCTTCTATCAGTTCTTGCTGCAGCTTCCTCCAAAAGCTCATCAATATCTGCATCGACTGACGCACTTGATGTCTCACCCACATTTTCATCGCCTGAACTTGAGGATTCTTCATCTGAACTCCTGCTATAACCCGAAGAGTCTTCATCCTCAGAAGATTTACCACCATTGGCGGAAGATTCTCCACCACTGGTGTGAACTAAATCCTTTACAACCTCAGCAAAGCATGTTGTTCCATCTGGAGCATCACCACTCAGTTGGATTGACCAATCACAACCTTCATCAACTTGAACCACAAGTGCCTGGTTGGCATTTGATGGTCCCGCTTGGCTCTGGTTGTTAACAGGTACCAATGTACGCTCATTGTTCCTTACTTGGTTCTGATTTGCCCTGTTCCCTTGACCTCTGAAAGGGTTCTGGTTCCCATGTTGAGATGGCCTCGTACATTCACGTTTGAAATGGCCACGTTCACCACAATTAAAGCACTTAACAGCCTGCTTATCGAACCCATACTTGGTGTCTTTCTTGCTTTCCAAGCTGGTTCTGCCTGTTCTCTCCATGAAATCCTTTGCTCGTCTAACGGCACTGGCAAAGGCCCACTTGATGTCCATCATCTCCATCTCCTCCTTATCGATCTGCTGATAGTCTTCTTGTGTCAGATTAATGTTACCAATCTGACCTTCCACTAGCCCGCAGTACGCACTCACTAAAGTGTTAAGCAGCTCCATGTGTTCCTTTGCTACTTCCACACTGACCTTTGAGAAGCTTGAAGTGTTGAGCCGTACTATATCTGGCTTTGATTGCTGACCAGCAGATGATGTACCTCCATAACATGCTTGAGTAGGAGGAGGTGGTTGTATTGGATTTCCATACATGTCTGTGGTGGGAGCTGGCTTAACAGGGACTCGTATCTGATTGCCATACATATCCGTGCTTGTAACAAAAGTCGTCTGAAATGGAGCATGTGAACCAGGGTTGCTTGGCACAATGGATCTTGCAGAAGAAGTACTTGAAGTTCCGTAATACATTTCAGGATTCTGTGGCACTGGAACTCTTTTTGCTTTTAAGGTTTCCTCCTGATCCTTGTTCTCTAAAAGCTGCACGAAGTCGTTGATGTTTGTAGTAGCCAAAACCCCGTTATATTTCAAAATCTCCAAGAAACTGTTCCATTGGGGAGGCAACGCATCAGCAAACTTCTTCACCACCTCTGCTGTAGTTGTTACTACTCCAAAATTGTTCAACTCGGTAAGCAAATGATAAAATCGGCTTGTCATATCTCCCAAAGACTCTTTATCCATACACGTGAAACCGTCGAATTCTTTCTTGAGAAGATCATGACGCAATTGACGTGTTGCTTCATTCCCTACCCCTCTTGTCTTCAACGCGTCCCACAACTTCTTTGTTGTCTTGAAGCTGACAAACTGGTGATAAATATCCTTGCTTAACGCCTGAGTGAGAATGGCGTACGCTTTCTTTTCCAAATCATAGATCTTCTTTTGATCTTCTGGAAGATCGGCAAACGTAGCAGTCGACGAAGCAGCAACCTCTATAGCTTGATCGAAATCTGTGGTGAAACGTATCCACAGCTCTGTATTTTGACCAAGAACATATGTACGGAATCTGTCAACCCAACCCGGATATTCGTTTAAGTGAATCAACTTTGGAGATCGATTCAAACTTCCTGTTTCGCTTTCGCTTAAGAGAATACTTTGAATGCTCGGAGTTTGATTCGATACGAATGCCCATTGACCGGTTGATATGGCATTTGTTTGTGAAGATGTCGACACCGGAGATTCGGCCCATGATGGAGATAAACTTGTACATATGTACTTTCCACTATCTGGAGCCGGAGTTCCCCACCAACTTGGATTCATCTTTTATGAAATCAATTCCTGGAAATCACACTCAAATCAACTAAAAAGTTATAAGTGACCAGCCGAAGGATCCCTGATCGAAAAACCTGAAAAACACAAACTTGTTAAACTTAAACAGACTAGGGTCGAAGGATCAATGCTTGTTCGAAGGATCAACAGTGTTCGAAAGATCACTGTTGAATTTCGAACAATGATTTCGAAAGATTCTCCAATCGAAGGATCCTTATCTTTCGAATATATCCTTCGAAAAGATTCCTAGGATCGAAGGATATGTCACAAACTTCGAAGGATGTTCGAAAGATGCTTATCTATCGAACTTCCTTTGATCGAAGGATGATCTTTCGACTTCGAAGGATATCCTTCGATCTCTTCTGACACAGCTGACACAGAGTGACAGGTTGGTGAAAAAGGTGATGGGTTGGTAGTCAACTTTCGGCAGAAAGGTATGTTCAGACCATGCTTTCTACCAACTCAGATTTGACAAATAAAATATTGCCTAAAATGGAGAGTCCTTATCCAGAAACCGGTCACCGGAGTAAGCCGGAATTTTGGCCGGAAATCACCAAGTTTCTTAAAAACAAGTTTTAAGTTACCCAACCCGTCCTTGAACACACCCGGTTAGTTTAGAACACGTTTTTACGTCTAGAAATGCGAGAAAAACACTAAAAACGGGTGCTAAACTATGTGAGTTTTGTCCAAACACTCCAAAGTCTTGTATAAACTCGCTTTTAACAAGGAAAAGATCCACGGCTCTGATACCACTTGTAGGTCCCTCGGAGGATGAGGTTAAACCTTATCCTTGTTATGTTCAACACACTAGCAAGTGCGGAATCCAAGCTAGAGTGCAAACCGAGATAGAACAAGCACAAACACAACACACAATCTTCACCGATTAACACCACTTGTATTAATACGAATGAAAGGTTCGGTTACAAAGCTATGTTTACAAATGTGTTTTGCAAACCCTCTAAAGCACTCGTGTGTGTGTGCTCTCAACAGAAATCTCTCTCAGATTTTCACTATGTGTTCTCTGTTTCTGTCTCTCGTGTCTATCTGTGTGAGTAAGTGTGTTCAAGTGAACACTACATGAGTATATATATACCCATGACAGATCGTCTGGTCGAAGGATCAGGTTTACTGATCGAAAGATCATCTATCGATCAGACATCTATCGAAGGATCCACATATACCTCGAAGGATGGTATATCCTTCGGGGTCCATCTGTATCCATCGAAGGATATCTTTCGAGCTCATCGAAGGATAGAAACAATCCTTCGATGACCCATCCTTCGACACAGATATATTACAATCATGTTCTAACTGTTTGTCCAAGTCAAACCAGGAGGATGGTTGACTTGGTCAAACTTACAAGACTAACAAAGACATCGTTTTACATCATGACAGAATACAGACAAAGTACAGACACAAGTGCATCAACACCCTCTAAATATTCAGTTAATATAATAAGTTTATCTAGTGGGTTACCGTCCACGCTGCACAACGGTTCAAAACGTAGATAAAAATAAGCAAATTGCAAGAGTTAAAGTTGTTTGATGTCATATTAAAGTTGTGGGGCTAAACATGTCATTATTCAAGTTGAGGGGCTAAACATGTCATTATTCAAGTTGAGGGAGTAAAGTTGTTTATTATTAAGTTGAGGGGCTAAAGTTGTTTTAGGTAAGGGGCTAAGCATGTTATTATTGAAGTTAAGGGCTAAACATGTCTTTATTAAAGTTAAGGGGTTAAAGTTGTTTCTTATTAAAGTTTAGAGTAAGCTGCCATTTTGGTCCCTGAAGTTTGGTCACTTTTGCCATTTTAGTCCAAATCTCACATCTTTTAAATCTGGGTCCCTATGGTTTCACTTTTATTGCTATTTTGATCCAAATATCAAATCGCCCCTTATTTGACTATTAAAATCTGGTTATTTTGTCTTTTTCTTCAGGGGCAAAATTGTCCAGCTCAATTTATTATAACATATTAATGATTAAATTAATTATATTTAATTCATTTATACCCTAATAAATATAGGAGCAGATTATCTTCCCCAAGATTGCCACACACCAAACCCTAATCCCACAACAATCTTCTTCATCTTCACTAATTAATTATTATAATTAGTATAAAATAAAAACCCTAAAATTCACTATCTTTGTCCCAAAAGAAAAACTTCAGCCGCCTGAGCTTTAACGGTGACGTTTCTGTTCAACAATGGAGGACGAAGGTGGCAGAAGGTCGTGATGGTGTTCCGGAGGTTTAACGGTGATCGGTGTGAACGGTGATGGAGATCGTAGAACGGAGGTGGTCGATGTTGCAGGTTTCAGGTTGTTGTCGGAGATGATGAACAATGATGATGACCGGAGACGATGACGGAACTGAAAATAACGACGATAGAGATCGACGAAGATGATGAACGATGAAGAGTTACAGATGGTTGTCGTCCGACGAAGACCAAAGATGAACATTGATGATGATGATGAGCGAGGACGATGAAAGATGGTGAACGGAGAATCAAGGTGATCGGAGAAGTTGATCGTAAAGTTTGCAGGTTCGGTGGTGGTCGCTGGAGGTGATAAATGGTGATGATGAAGACTTTAGCCCCCCATTGATGAGCATAAAGCAAATTACTCAAGAAAAACTAGACTCATGATAGTAGTAATTAGTAGAAGATTGTGTGGCGATTTTGGGGAAGATGAAGATTATTTGGGGAAGATAATCTGCTGCCATATTTATTAGGGTATAAATGAATTAAATATAATTAATTTAATTATTAATATGTTATAATAAGTTGAGATGGAAAATTTTACCCCTGAAAAAAAAAAGACAAAATAGTAAGATTTTAATAATCAAATAAGAGGTGATTTGATTTTTGAACCAAAATGGCAATAAAAGTGAAACCACAGGTACCCAGATTTAAAATGTTTGAGATTTGGACTAAAATGACAAAAGTGACCAAACCTCAGGGACCAAAATGGCAGTTTACTCAACTTTAGGAGCTAAAGTTCTTAATGAGCTAAATATGTCATTACTAAAGTAGAGAGGCTAAACATGTCATTATTAAACTTGAGGGGCTAAAGTTGGTTAATGTCAAAGTTGAGAGGCCAAAGTTAGTTGATGTGACAAAATAGAATTTTTGTAGTACATATAATGTTGGATAAACCTACCAACTTTCAAACATTTTAGCAAGTAATAGTTCTTAACTCTTTGTATTATAGCAGGTAATAGTTCCTTAACGTTTTGTTTGGCCTGTTGAAAATATTATTTTGGCCGCTAGGTTGACTTCTCTCTTCGTTTTGTACGTTTTTAGATGAAACTGGAGAGAAGAACAAGTTTTATTATGATGATAAACTTAAAAGATGGGTAGAGGAAGGTGTTAATCCACAAGCAGAGGAAGCGGCGATTGCTCCACCTTCAACAATGTCAACTTTTCCATTCGGAACACCAAAATATTCCTCAAAAAGTGCTGCAATGGGTTAAGAATCTCTTACCAATAGACACTCTAAGTTTTCAAGCTCAAAAAGTTCCAGAATTCCACCAATTCCCGCCACCTCAAGCCAATTCTCAGCCCGTGGAAGGACGAGTGTTCGACAAATGTTGGTACTAAAACACGACCATTTCAACCCAATATTTATATGCGCTTTTTTTCTGGTCAGAAACTGGTTGAACCAGTATTTAGAAAAAAACTTCCGACCGTACCAAATTTTAGCACTTCTAGCAACTTGTATGGAGTTCAGTCAATATTCACTTTTTTGGTGCGTGATTTGCTATTGGTGTTTAAAGAGAGGTATCAAGAACAACTATTAATCTGATTACTGATTATGATACAAGATTGTCTATATATAGTAGACTAACTACTCACTAACAACTATCAACAAACTACAACAACCATAACTGACTATTATACATACAAACTGTATATATACTCAAATAGTTTTCGCACATACATGCTAAGTTGGGTCGTCGAAAAAATAAAGTATTTCAAGGGGTGATCCTGGCGGCTTGTTGGTGCTTATGGAAAATGAGAAATGACCACATCTTCTCCAACAAAACCGCTTTAACTGCTAAGAGTGGAAAACTTCAAATCGCTTGGCTACCTTTTGGATAAATGACACATCCCCCTTTGACTCTTTGATATGAAAAGATTGATATATTAATGTTTTGTATTTGTTGTTGTTTTCTTCTAACATCTTGCGAGTTGGTTTTTGATGAAAGTTGTCGTCCAAAAAAACATGTTTCATTCAAGCCAGGTTTAATAGAGAAAGCCAATAGTTTGAGGAAAAAAATATTGATAAAATAAAACAAAAACCACTTAAAACGTCAATCAAAATTACTACTCTTAATTGATTACTTTAAACAAAGTAAAAAAAAAATAGTTTGTCAATTTAATCACCTATATAATTTTTGAATAAGTTAAAACAAACTATTCTTTTGGAAGAATTGTGTAGGATAAAAACAAAAGTACGAGTTTATATAAAATATGATTCCGAATAAATAAATGGGTAGTGAGGACGGGTCAGACCTAGAGCTGTTGTCCTGCCTGCGGATACTGCCGACGAATAAATAAATGGGAAGTGAGCCCAACCAAGTTGTTCCAGTCACCTTCTTCCTCCTACATATCAATCCACAATTCTTCGTTCCGAAGGACGCACCCTCGGTTGCTCAACCAGCTGACTCGTTTCAAGAACAACAAACCGTTGATGAAAACCATTAATTCACCGATTTCAATACACAAGTTTCAACCTCCTACATATCTATTAGAAGAAGAGTTATAAGTTAGATCTTTTATTAGTTTAGATATAATATATGCTTAGTTTATTACAGTTCATGTAACATATTATTATAGATAGATAGTGACGGGTATGATATACATATCGTCACATGTATATATGTACTTCGTGTATGCACATTCGAATTCACCAATTCAATTCAGAACATTATTGTCTATTCATTCTCTTCTAATTCCAAAACCCTAAGACAAAAAATCTCAATCCCAACAAAGTGGTATCAGAGCCATCACGATCTACGTTTCCAAATCATTACAATCATTCGGTGATCCTGCAATTTCACGATTCAGAAAGCACAGAACATGACAACAAATGGTGGCATTCAAACCCAGATTCCAAAATTATTGGGACAAAACTATTATCACTGGCATATACAAATGAAAGTTTTGTTAGAATCATACGATTTATGGACGATTGTGGAAGAAGGGTATAAACAACTTGCATTTGGGGCATCTGAGAATGATCAAAACGTGCATAAAGAAAAGGTTAAGAGAGACAAGAAGGCACTGCATATCATTTTCCAGACGGTTAATGAAATGGTTTTTGAACGAATTGCTACATGTATAACTTCCAAAGAAGCGTGGAATGTCCTGCACAAGGCATAAAGAGGCGAACAAAGAGTAAAAATGGTAAAACTTCAAACCTAAGATGTGAATTTGATGCCCTAAGAATGAAAGAGAATGAATCGATAGAGGATTTTATTAATAGAACCACAATCATAGTAAATTAATTACGGTCAAATGAAGAAAACATAACAGAACAACGTATTGTAGAGAAAATCCTCAGAACTATGACGCGTAAATATGAATCAGTGGTTATTGCCATCGAAGAATCCAAGGATTTAAACACCATGTCCACTGTTCAGTCGCATGAATTAAGACTAAAACAATATGATGATACACCGATGGAACAAGCATTTCAAGTACATAGTAATAGTTATGAGCGATCAAAACAATATAGATCAGAATATGCAGGAAGAGGACGAGGCAGAGGAAGAGGAAGGTTCAATGGTCAGATACACGGTGTTACAATTCTGGGACATACGGCACGCTTTTGTCAAAGAAAAGATGAAAGTGAGAAAACCGGAAACGCTCTGATGCATGAAGACGAGACAGACGAAAGGAATGACGATACAATGTTTATAATGTTCAGTGTAGAAGAAGTAACAAAGAATGATTGCTAGTATTTAGACAGCGGATGTAGCAATCATATGACGGGAGATAAGAGTTTTTTTATCACTCTTAACGAATCCGAAAGAAGAGAAGTAAGAACGGAAGATAACAAAAGACTCGAAGTGCTAGGATGTGGCGATGTTGCCATTAAAGTTAAAGGATCCGAGAAATAGGTACCTAATGTATTTTATGTAGAAGGCCTGAAACATAATTTGCTAAGTGTCGGACAACCGGTTCAAAAGGGGTACGAGATAAAATTTAGTAATCAAGAGTGTGTAACATGGATCCAACAGGAGAACTTATAGGTATAGTTAAGATGACCGGAAACAAGATGTTTCCACTAAACCTTAAACACGATATAACACCACGAGTCTGCAGTATGATAACACAAGATCCATCTGTATTATGGCATCGTCGATATGGACACATTAACTTTGACACACTGCATGATATGGAAATAAACGAAATCGTCATAGGAATTCCCAAACTTCCGAAACAACAACAAAAATTATGTGAAGGGTGCATTCTCGGCAAACATGAAAGAAAACCATTTCCAAAGCAATCTACGTGGCATGCTAGTAAGCCCCTACAACTCATTCACTCCGATATACGTGGTCCTATGAGGACTCTATCCATCGGAGGTTGTAGATATTTCATTACTCTTATAGACGATTTTTCAAGGAAAACGTGGGTGCATTTCCTAAAGTTAAATTAGAGGCCCTGATTCATTTTAAAGCATTCAAGAGGTTTGCTGAAAATCAAACTGATCACAAAATAAAGTGCATACGAACAGATAGAGGAGGTGAGTACTGCAGCCGTGAGTTTCAAGATTTCCTCAAAGAAAATGGGATTCAGCAACAACTCACCACAAGCTATACCCCTCAACAAAATAGGGTAGCTGAACGAAAAAATAGAACACTCATGGAATTAAGTAGGAGTATGATGAAAATGACGAATTTATCGAATGATTTTTGGGCCGAGGCAGTTGCATGTGCCACATATCTATTAAACCGAGCTATTATCAAGAAAGTACAGAACATAACACCTGAAGAAACATGGAGTTGAAAGAAACCAAGCGTAGGACACCTTAGAGTGTTCGGTTGCATTGCATATGCTCACGTCCCAAAACAACATCGCAGTAAACTGGATGATAAAACAGAAAAAACCATCTTTGTTGGCTACACTGAAAATAGCAAAGCTTACAA
Source organism: Helianthus annuus (assembly GCF_002127325.2). Lineage (NCBI taxonomy): Eukaryota > Viridiplantae > Streptophyta > Magnoliopsida > Asterales > Asteraceae > Helianthus > Helianthus annuus. Next base: position 147,269,664 of record NC_035445.2, on the reverse strand, counting down.
ACTTTACAATCCAATGACAAACAAGATCATTATTAGCAGGGATGTCATATTTGATGAAAATCAAGTCTGGAAAGAAAATAAGGCATATGAACAAGAACCATACATTCAATTGAATGGCACAAATGAAGATATTCAAGAGGAGTTTGCGGCTAACCATGACCATACAGCAAGGACCGAAGGAAATAACCAATCGAGTGACGTAAATGAAGATGTGAACACCAACAACCAAGGAGATGAAGAATCATCATCCTCATCGGAGAATGAAGAAATAAGAACAAGTAGCATCACAGAAGTATATCAAGATTCACAAGCTCTTACAAAGGCACAAGTGGATGAGCTATATGAAAGAAATCAAGCATTGTACAATAACAGCGTTGCAATTTTTGTTCTTTATGCTGACGCAGATCCTACTACTTATAATGAAGCATGCAAAGACACGAAGTGGAGAGAAGCCATGGACAGAGAAATCGAATGATAAAGAAAAATGAAACCTGGGAATTAGTGGAACCTCCAAAAGATCAAAAACCTATTGGAGTAAAATGGATATTCAAAACTTAGTATGATGAACATGGAAATATAAGCAAGTACAAAGCACTTTTGGTAGCAAAAGGGTACAAACAGAAATATTGGATTGATTATCAAGATGTTTTTGCTCCAGTGATCAGATTTGACACCGTAAGACTTGTGTTAGCTCTAGCGGCTCATTTCGGGTGGCACGTACATCAAATGGATGTAAAGACTGCTTTCTTGAATGGAAAACTAAATGAACAAGTATATACGGAACAACCGGAAGGATAAATCACAAAAGGAGAAGAACGTAAGGTATGTCATCTCAAGAAGGCATTGTACGGTTTAAAACAGGCCCCAAGGGCATGGTATAGTAGAATAGACAGGTACTTCAAATCACATGGTTATTAAAAATGTGTATATGAACATACGCTGTACATTAATAACCTCAAAACTACAAGGATCATAATTTGCTTGTATGTGGATGATCTCATCATAGCTAGTGATTCGTTAGACTTGATCAAGCAATTGAAGGATTCAATGAAAAAGGAATTTGAGATGACAGATCTCGGAATCTTGCATTATTTTCTGGGAATGGAAGTTAATTATAATGAAGGGAACATTACATTGTCACAACAGAAATATGCAAGAAATCTTTAAGACAAGTTGAATATGGGAAACTGTAATGCCATCTCAACACCGATGGAATACGGATTGCGGCTAACAAAGGAAGATCCAGAGGATGAAGTAGATCAGAATTCATGCAGAAGCTTAGTTGGGTGTCTCATATATCTAACAAACACCAGACCAGATATTATGTTCGCCGTTAGTAAGATAAGTCGTTTCATGGAAAGACCTAAGAAAAGTCACTGAGAAGCTGGTAAAAGGATTCTAAGATATGTAAAAGGAACGTTAAATCACGGAATAGTATATTCAAAAGGAAGTAAAGGGAAATTAGCAGGTTTTAGTGACAGTGATTATGCAAGTAATATGGATGATAGTAAGAGCACATCTGGATATGTATTTCATCTACGTTCGAGTGCTATAGCATGGCAATCAAAGAAACAAAAGGTGGTGGCACTGTCATCAACCGAAGCTGAATACATCGCTTTATCTACGGCTGGGTGTCAAGCTTTATGGCTAAAGGGAATCCTGAACGAACTTCAAATGAATATGGATTGTCCCCCAACAATCTATCTACTGTGATAACAAATCAACTATTTGTTTAGCCAAGGATCCAGTCTACCACGGGAAGAGCAAACATATACGAGTAAAGTACCATTTTATTCGTGATCTGATCAAGAATGATGAAATTGAGATTAGTTTCTGCACGACAAAGGAACAAGCTACTGATATACTCACTAAAGCCCTGCAGCCGAAAGATTTCATGCGGATAAAGAACTTGCTGTATGTTGGTCCGATCTAACTTACGAGAGGGTATTAGAAGAAGAGTTATAAGTTAGATCTTTTATTAGTTTAGATATAATATATGCTTAGTTTATTATAGTTCATGTAACATATTATTATAGATAGATAGTGACGGTTATGATATACATATCGTCACATGTATATATCTATTTCGTGTCTACACATTCGAATTCACCAATTCTATTCGGAACATTATTGTCTATTCATTCTCTTCTAATTCCAAAACCCTACAATCAGAACATTATTGTCTATTCATTCTCTTCTAATTCCAAAACCCTAAGATAAACAATCTCAATCCCAACAATATCAATCTTCCATGCAAGCATGGATGATATCGCAAGAGGGAGAATCATTCCTTCATACCCGGTTCACCTCACTCACGAAGAACGGTTTCGTGGGGCGGAGGTATCGATGAACGGTTTTCGGGTTCTAGTAGGGATATGAGATCAAGTGGTGAGGTTTTAGGTACGGCTTCAAGGTCGTTTGTCCCACGTGAAGGTGGTTTAGCACAAACGAGTAATGGTGATGGGTTTAATGATGACCTTCACGAGGTTGAACTTTAGAAACCGTGTGTACGGAGGTGGTTTTTGGGTTCTATATACAGTATAAGTACTTGTATAGAGATGGTTTTGGTTTATGTGTGGTGATTTTGTTGAAATGGTGAACTTGTACAGTTTACTGTTTTGTTTATTGATGAGAATATACCATCCTTGAAGTTGTTAATAATAAGTTGGCTGATGTATATGTTTTCTGTAATTTAACTATATTGCGAGAAATTTTCAACATCTAAACAACCAGTAAACAAAATACAATCTGCAATCTTACCATTGCAAACAGAATACAATATGAGTCATCTGGTTCGTTTATGCTAGAAGGCTGAAATCGCCACGTACAACGACCATCAATGATGCGCAATTGATTCATAGGTATCCACAAATAAGAAACCAACATCATAATCTGCAATTATCTTTCTATTTACACGCGTTTTATCCACCGCATAATACACCAAAACATCATCTTTCGTCATTGCCGACATACACCATGAAAAATCGCTAGTAAAATACATCCTGTCGCAATTGAGCCTGCACCATCAAATCAGCCAAGGATATAATCATGGTCATGTTCCTCATAGATCAAGTTGTCATATTAAAAAGTAAGGCTAATATATCTTTTAGAAATTAAAGTATCTATGCAAATGAAAGTAAAGAGAAGCCATATGCATTGACGGATTCAGGATTTTTTTTGTCACTGCGGCCAAGTTGGGTAAAACAGTTTTCACTAAATCGTAGCAATAAAACCATTTTTTTGTTCTAAAATAATTTCTAATAAATTTCATTAGGCAACAGAAAATGTTGTTGATAAGTTGGCCTGATCTATTTTAAAAGGAGTATACAAATGATCATAGAGTTTACTAGAATATACCATGGTCCATATGAATTTGAATAGTAAGACATTTTAAAATCAAACATTGTACAAAATCTACGTTTCTAAAATATTTTTGTTATGGAAAACCCATCTGGAATTACGTTTCTAAACAGGATGTAATGGGTTTACACACATAACAATATTATTTGGCATTATCATGTGAGCACAAAATGCAAACATAAATTTCCATATTAAGTTGAACAGTTCAATAGATTATACTTAAACAGAAATCATTAAAGGTAGGGAAGGAGAGACACCTTTATCTTAACTCGAAACACAGGGGATATAGGAGACGAGGGGCCAGTAACAACCTCTTTTACTGCATTTTTCTTTCAAATGTGGGCATCCACTAATTATTAAACAGAAAAGTGAAGGCAGCAGCACTTCTGGTAGATCCATCATGCTTGGGCAATCAAAAAACTTGAGTTTTTGAAGGTTAGTGAGGTTTTGGGGATGAGGATGAGACAATTTATTCAGATGTGGACAACTGTAAAAAGAGAGACGTTGGAGGTGTTGGAGTCCCATTGAAAATGATTCCAATTTCTCAAATCTAACTATACTGAGAGAAGTAAGAGATAAAGGAAGAAGATGGGAAAACTGACTACAGCTACTCACTCCATCGTCACCGACTAAGAATAGTTTCACAAGTGAGGTTGGAAAATTCTGCGGGCCCCAATTTGAGATGGGATTCTTCAACATTCCTATTTCTAAGGATTGCAGTTTGGGAGGCCAAATTCCACGAGGAAAAGAAGCATCCATACTTGGACAATCTATTATCCTTAGTTCCTTTAACAATGTCAAATCGGACAACTCATTATCAGGAAATGATTCCAGATTTTCACAATTCACTATCCACAATGTGGTGAGGTGAACCAAGTAATTCAGTTTCTTGACTGATTTCAGATTCGTCCAATCTTTTATCCATACATTTTCAAGCATCGGCATGCTGCTTCTATTGTTGTTGTTCATATTTTGTCCTCCCCACTCTGTTTCCAATAATTCATTACAACCCCAAATGTCAACTGACTTAAGCTTTTGTCCTTCTTTTGGAAAGGATAAAACTGTAATTGATTTACAATGCCACAAACACAACACCTGAATGCTATCTGGACATATAAAACGCTCCATATTCCTACAACTAGATACTTTTAAATTCCTAAGAGATGTCCAAAGGTTGCTCTCACAATTATCCTCCTCCTCGGTCTCTCCTAAACTCACCACGCCATGACACTCAACAACATCCAAGCTCCTTAGCTTCACAAGAACCTTACTCGCAACTGCTTCTGATTTCCACAAGTATCTTATTTCATCACACCTCGATATCTCCAATTCTTCAACTACCCCAAGATATTCTATAATACCTCTCCAAACCACATCATTAAGCCCAGTAAGAGATTCTATGTTCAACTTAGTGACTGCTGAAGCTATTTCAATAAGCCTTTTTAACAGACCACTATCACATTTAGCTATTTCTAGAACATTCAATGAAGGTAGTGCTTCAAGTGAGATTTCAACCAAATTAGGGCAAAATTTTATAACAAGTTGTCTTAGGCATGGAAACACAACCCCTCTAGTTGTTGACCATTTCTTCCACTCATGCATATGTTTGAAACTTAGAATTTCAAGTGAAGGAAATGCACAACTTGTTCCAAGTAACTCCAAACCCACATCTTCCAACTCACGTAAACCTTCAATAAACAACTCCTTAAGTAACGGTAGCTGCCCAAGTGGGGGTAGATATCTACATCTTTTACAATTACTTAGTGACACATGTTTCAAATGAAGAAATGAAGGATTCCCAACCCAATCTGGAAGCTTTAAGCCCCCATACGATATAATTTTGAGTTGTAATAACTTATCATTACGTGGTTTTAGCTCATCTAGAACTTCCTTCTCAAGCATTTCGTTTCGTGAACCATTTGGCTCATCACTCCATACAATCTCCAGTTCACTAAGCCTCTTTTGTGAAAAGTTCGCCTCACGAACATGAATTGCGTTTTGCACTTTGTCCAAACCAACAATGCGAATTTTCCCACACAAATTCTTGAATTCTTTAAGTCTGGCTATTTCAAATCCTCTTTCACCACCGATAACAATTTTCGAGAGAGTTTGTAGGCTTTTCAACTCACAAATTCCAAAAGGCATCTGATTCAACAACGGAGTGTCCCTAATGTCAAGATGCCGCAAGTTTTTAAGCTTTAAGAAGTTGTTTGGCAACTTAGCTAACGAAAAACAACCACATACAATCAATGTCTCTAAGTTGTAGAGATTGCAAACATTTTCAGGTAAGTGGGTTACTTTCGTTCGAGATAGATTAAGATACCTCAAGTGCCTCAAGCTACCAATGGTCTGTGGTACCTCACTTATACAAAAACCACTAAGAGATAAAACTCTTAACATTGGTAACTCAGGAAGTAAGTCAATCAAAATCTTACTCGATAAGTAGAAATCCTGCCAACTTTTTTCTGCACCAACAAATGTTGCCAAGAATGTTCTCAAACTTTTAGCTATTTTAAACGTCTCGAACTTCTTGTAAGTTACATATTCCTCACGTGAAAATGACATATGGCGGTACTTTTCCAGCATCTCCTTCCTAATATTCCTTTTCATATCATTTTCTAACCTTACAAAAAATTCGCTAGCAACAGATGCCGCTAAGTCATTCATGAGGTCATGCATCACAAAAAATGATTGATTATTAGGTGCAAGTTGAAAAAATGACCTTGACAACAATTCGTCAAAACAATCATGACCCAAACGTTCTTTTGTTGAGTCGATTGGAGTTGACTGGTGTAAAAACCCTTCCGCTGCCCATAATAAAACCAATTCCTCCTTGTCAAACATGAAATCCTTAGGGAACAAGGAGCAGTATGCAAACAATTGCTTCAGACTTGCAGAAAGATCACTATAGCTTAGTCTAAGGGCAGGGACTTGCATCGTCTTTTGACATCCATATCTCACTTTCTAACACTTCTCTCCAAGATTCCTCATCTTGTTTTGTCCTTAGTGATCTACCAAGTGATATCAAAGCCAAAGGTAAGCCATCACATTTTTCCACAATACCCTCACCATGTGGTTTGAGTGACAAATGTGAATTAAATTTATTCACACCTAATGCATTTAAAGCAAACAAAGACATAGCGTCATCATGTGATAGGCACTGTAGTTTGTTTAGACGATTGTAACCCAACTTGTTGAGTAACTGCTCCTTCCTAGTTGTTATGACGACTTTACTTCCAGGAGCGCATGCATGAAACGGGCCGACTAAGGTTTTCCAATCCTCATACTTCTCACTCCACACATCATCTAACACCAATAAAAATCTTTTCCCCCTCAGTTGATCTCTAAGAGCTATTTGAAGCAGATTGAAATCTTCAAATTTCTTGTTTTCTTGGGCCACAGATTCATAGATAACTTTGCTTATACCAAAGCTATCAAAATCATCTGAGACACACACCCATGCCTTGAGTTCGAAGTGATCCGTGACTTGTTGGTTGTTATACAAAAGCGTAGCCAAAGTAGTTTTTCCAACCCCACCCATACCAACTATGGGAACAATGCTAAAGTTTTGATCACATGGTTCGTCCGCTAATAATTGGCGGACCAATGCCTCTTCCTCAACTTGTCGTCCAACGATACTAGACGCATCGACAACAGAGGTTTGTAATTCTCTATTTTTATTTTTTTTCTTAGTTTCCCCTTCCACACTCAAACCAAGTGTAGCTTTCTCCTCAACCAGATCTTGTAATTTTGTGGTAATCTTATCTAACTTGGCATGCATCCTAGTACTCTGTGAGAAATTTGTGCAACAGGTTGGGATCAGCTTTCTTACCTTGCTGGTGATGGCTTCTGAGTCATGGGTGAACTCACGATGCATAGCTTCGGTTGCAAGATCATCGAGTACGTCATCTATGTCGTAAGCCAAATGCTGGAGATCATTGAGCCATTGTTTCACAGACTCATTGGTTATCTCCTTGCGAGAAGCATCAGTAAGCACAGCTTGGATTTGTTTTAAGGATCTTTGCCATTTCTTGATCTCAGCATCAACTCCCTTGTAGCTAGCAATGTTTTTCAAAGCTGCAGAGGCCAGCTTCTCAAAGAGCACACCGAGAAAGGCAGAAAGAACAAGTTCAGCCATTGATTATGGTCAGACTGTAGATGAAATTGGTGATGTTGGTTATAGTTGTTTCATTGTTTTGGTCTGTACGTGGTTTCTTTTAATAAATACTCGGTGCCTTAGCATCATGAGCATCAGCCAATAAGAAAGAAAAGGAGGATTGGATAAGATAAGAAATGAAAGGATAACAATAACAGAATAGCTGTATAACAATAATTGTAATCCCCACAAGTATTTTAGAATAGTTATTAAAGTGTTGAAATTCCAATTTTAAACTGTTATTTTTGTACTAATGTTCAATAATTATATTTTTATGGCGTCTTTAAGTTTCAACATTTCATAACCATTTTATAAATAACTGAGCGAAAAGTTCGGGGGGTCGGCCGCCCCCTCCCGCCCCTTAAAGTTTAGTTCGTTTGTGTTTTACCCAAAACTGATACTTATTATACGTTTGTTTTTTTTTTTTACCCAAAACTAAAGGTGCATATTTCGGTTTTTTTCCCAAACCAGTTCTTGGTTGAACATGGTTAGGAACTAGTTTTTGGGGAGGGAAGTTATCGGTTTGGTTCAATTTAATTTGCTTTTTTGCTGGTTCTGACGAGTCAAGTTACAAACCGATTAATAAGTTGCGGTTTGGGTCCAAAATGTCGATCAAAACTCGTGCCAAAACCTCTTCCACAATCGTAGTCCAATTGTGAGTAGTAGTCGGACCAGTGAAGTAGTAGGCATGTTTTTTAAAAGCTCTTCCTTTTGGAGCTCTCGACCGGTTGCGATGGTTTTGAATGGGTCTCATGCACCTAGTCGTGTTGGGTAGGGGTGTTCAAGATCGGGTTATCTGGTTTTTGGATATCCGAAAATTTCAGATAGTGAACATTAATATCCGAACCCATATCTGAAATTTTGGATATCCGATTTTCGAATCAGATATCCGAAACTACGAATACGGATTCGAATATCCGAATTTATAAAAAGAATAAAAAAATGTTTCGTGCATAGATTAAAACTAAACATATATTCGATTTTCCAAATTTCCAACGTTGAAAACAAAGAACTTTTATAAATCCACATTCAGATCCGATTATTTACTATTTTTTACTATATTTCAAAGAAAACATAGTGCGCATACACTATATGTATTTAAAAAAGTTATTTGTTATTGGATATTGGATATTCCGATTATCCAAAATTTTTAGAATTCCACATCCGAATCCGAAAATTCGGGTTATCCGATTTTTGAATATTTGAAATTTCGTATATAGATTTTTGGATACTTCGAATACGGATTTTGAAAAACGAGGGATAAATAATATGTAATTATACAAACTATAAATATGCCATGTCGGTTTGGCCACATAGCCACGTGTAGCGTTGTGGTTGGCTACAATAATATTACTCCTTTAACCTTTACCTTTTTGTCCTAATTCAAATTTCCTTATATACATATATATAGTCCCTCTATTTTAATAAAGTTTTCCCCATTAGTTAACTTTTTCTATATACATATTTAGTCCATCTACTTTAACTTTCTAATATATGTGTTTATTCTATCTACTTTTATTCCTTTAAAATTTCACCTTTTAATGGTTTTTCTTGCTAGTGTGACGACCAAACCGACTCAAACCAAACAATATCATTGTTGGTATTGGTATTATCAGAACTGATATTTTTTTATGCCTTCAATATTTCGCCTTTTAGTGTTTTCTTCCAATACACCAACACGTGGTTTTACGTTGTTATATCGAGTGCCGGTACTTTACTAATAATCAAACTCCTGTCACACATACGAGGTAAAATTACAAGTTAATAAAAATCGTAACAAATCATCTAATCTATCTATACTATATTATAATACATCTCCTATGGAAATCTTAAAGTTTAAGTAGTACAAATATAGTTGCTTATGATACAACACATAATGCATATGTAAGCTACTTTTTGGAGGAAAAATTGTCTTTAAGACTATACTTACACATTTATCCCCTCAATACTTACAGTTTTACCTTTTACTTTTACCCATGCATTTCTCAATTTTATTTTTCTTTGTTTTCCTCTTATATTTTTAATATATTATGTTTTAGAAAATCCTGAACATACTGTCACGATGTACTCATATTTGTCGACGTGTCGATGTAATTTTTTTGAACATTGAGATGTGAATTATAATATACCAGTCAATCATGCATTCATGTACACGTCTTTTTTGCATAAGATTATTTGACTTTTAGAATAATTAGAAAACCATAAGGGCGTTCATGAAAATTATGCTTTGACTTTTTAATTTAGCGGTTTAATTTTTTGAGAGGTTAAAAGTTGTTCCTTCCAATTCTAATAACCATTTTTTAATCATGCATCATGTGGTGGCGTTGATAGCTGAAAGACAAAAGAGTACAGAGTACATGCACTAATCAGTCTTTGTCCCGATTGCTGAGTGTTATGTGCTTTATGTCCAACGCTTGTTGCAAAACTATTATCGAGCCGAGGGTCTCACTGGAAGCAGCCTATCTATTCCTACGGGGTAGAGGTAAGGTTGTTACATCTTACCTATAACAACCCTCCTAAAACACCCCTGACACCCTTACACGTCTTAAAATATACCCCGTATACGAGAAACGGCCCTAAAATACCTTAATATTTATAAAAATCAAATAAAAACAAGTAATAGGGGCTCTCGCGGGCCGCGACCCAGTCACCCCAAGTCCGTCGCGGGGCGCGACACTTGATTACTTGTCGGACACCCAACCAGCCACGTATCCACTTCGTGTCAAGTCTACTACGTTGAGCTGCCAAGGCTACGCCCTAATCTACCTCCCTCACGGGCCGCGAAGAAGGGAGCATAAGCGGTCGCGGGCCGCAAGCCGCCTTCGGTCACGCTATAAATAGAGGCCTTCGGCCTCATTTGCAAAACGTTCAAAATTTTCTTTTCTCTCTCAATTCTCTAGTAGTCTAAATTCTCGGGTATAATACCCCTAATAAGCTAAGCTCTGCCTCGTTGTAAGTGTCACACCCCCAAATTACCACTTTGTGGAAACGTCGCAGGGCGTGTGATGTACCAGGATCTAGCCACCAATCACATTGAACTCATAACTAAATTTAAATAAAAACTTTCATTCATTAACATAAATGATTACAAAATGTTAGATGTAATTTATTGTATACAGCGGAAGCATAAATCATTTGTTAAGTGTTTCATAAACCACATGTACGAAAACCATTAGACTTATCTTGCGATTCCATGTATCTCGACCCATGACCACTCCAGCCTCTCAGACAGCAAGTTCCAATGATATAACCCTATAGACCTGCAAGCATGCAGACAAGTGTGCCAGACGACGCTGATGAGTTCAAAGTTTGTTAACACGTTTTAGTTACCAGATATAAGTATAAAACATTTGATTTGATGTTGTTAATAACTCGATTACCGTTGATGGCTCTAGATTATTTTCCCTATTCCCCAAAGCCTCTATCAAAGCAATGGTCAAGACTGGGGTCATTAGTTCACGTACGCCCGTCCTCCCCGGTACGGTGTGAGGGTGCCAAACCTAAATAGCGCTATTAACTAATACCCCGTTGCCTCCCCGGCAACAAATCGGTAGAAGGGACTTGAATGATAGATATGAGTGTATAAACCAACATCCCAGGTTTAACATTTTAGTCAAACCCCAATTACCCGACATTCCTCCCCGGAACGTTTACCAGATGTCCCTCCCTGGGATGCATGCTTGGAAAAAGAGCAGTGAACTCACCTTAGATTTGCTCGGTATTTAACAATTTACCCGTTCCAGTTAATCAATCAACCCTATCGTAGTTACCAATCAAGATCAGTTTCGTAATAAATTACTTCACGTAATCACACAGTTTGCATTCAACACAACCATCCACATCTCATGTGCATATCACACAGTAACATTCATAGCTCGTATATATCGCAAAAACACCGTATGATATGTAGTAACTACTCAGTTTTCAAGCTAGCCCACATTCCACATGCATATCATGCAATAGCATTCAACAGTTAAGTGATTATTCACATTAATATAAACAAGTTTCCAAGTTTCCCTCTAGTGGTGTCATTATGCACAAACAAGATCGTGTAGCCAAACATTCACATCAAACACATTGTATGCTATATATCAATTGTTCTGTAAATTTGTTCTCACAGGGCATCCCGACGAAAGATCATGTTTCGTTGTCCACTGCTGCGACGAAGATCTCGGACGAAAGACTATATTTCGTCGACAGACTTGTGATGAAAGTCTCCAACGAAAGACCATATTTCGTGACGAAAGACCATATTTCGTCGTGACGAAGATTCAGATGATTCGTCGTCAACCTGAACCCTAACAGTTTCACTGTTTCATCACACAATTGTTCTAGTCCCTAAAACGGATCAATCCCTTTAATTCAGTCAGTTATCGTTCTTAATCATACAATTCAATAACTGTAGCCCTTTCTCTTGCTTTCGTAATCACCAACCCTAGACAACCCCTAGTCATCATGCTACTCAAAACACCATCTAGATTACCCAGTAACCATGCACAATAGATATACATACAGCAAAAATAATTATCAAATCCGTGCAGTGAACATAAATGGATATTGGACATCGAATTTATCATGCATATTCTAATCTATTTGATTACACAATGAAATATCAAAACCCTAATTAACACAACATACGAGTATGATTTCTAATAAAACCCTTTATCCACAGTAGATTACAATCATCGTAAAACAATCCTCAAACCATGAGAAGTGTTAGGATGCTAACCGAGAGAATGAGATGTTCATGAGAGTGCAAGAAGACGAGAGGAATGATAGGTGTTGCCAACGGTTTGCAAAGAGAGCTAGGGTTTTGCTAACTAACACCCTATGTATAAATATAATCGAGTCATGTTTGGGCTTCACTTGGGCCGAAAGCCCATACAGCGAGCAGTGCTCCTGACGAAGGACCATTCTTCGTCGTAAGGTTGATGACGAAATTCCAATGTTTCGTCGAGTTAGGGTGATGACGAAGATCCAGTGCTTCGTCGAATGTGAGGATGCATAGGCTAAGTCTAGAGCCCTTAAACAGTTCACAAGCTTCCAATAACTAACCAACACAAAGATTCATCTAACATAAAAATTCATTTAGCATTTACCAATCAAGTTCAATTTACAACACAGAGCAACGTATGAAAACAGAATTGTAAGTAAGTAATGCGTAAAGGAAGACCTTGAAATTTCGAGTTGTCACAGTAAGTATTATAACCCCCGATCACATATTTGTTACCCTACCCGATTAATCTAGGGCTCCGTAACGCATGTCAAGGCTCTGCCTGACTCAGTCGTTGGAGTTCTGTCTCGTGTTACACCCGATTGATCTAGGACTCCGTAACGCATGTCATAGCTCTGCCTGACTCAGTCGTTGGAGTTCTGTCTCGTGTTGTATGGTTAACGTGATTTGGGTTATCTTACTAACACGTGCGCATTGTTTAATGTTAATAGATAATCACCAAGAGAATCACCAGGAAGCTATAGTAGTATCACCTAAGTCAACAATGTGAGTACATCTATTTTGTTGTAAATCTTTTGTAAAAGCCTCAAATGTTTTCAATTATACTTAACAGTGATTGAGTCTATGTATTCTACAATTACTGCCGGTATGTTGGGGTTTTGTATACTTTATTTGAAATCCGTTACTATTGGACAAAGAGTTAGCCAATGAGTAATATGGCCCACAAGTCAGGATTAACAGTACTGAATGAGAAACTGTGTAGATATAAACATTGTAATCGCTCTCAATACTGTAAAGTTATAAAAGCTGTTTTGATTAAACTAGGATGCACTCGCCAGTATTTCTTGCTGATAAAACCTTTTAAACGCGTTTCAGGCAAGTTAGTGTGAATCCAAATAGAAGCCAACTGGAGAGCACTGAAGGCTTAAAGTTGTGGCTATAGAAGTTACCTAAATAAAAAGGAGTTTATGTTTTCAATAATTAGGGTTTACCTCTACGAATGTATTGTCAAAATAAAACATCGATTTTATCCCATTTATTATTATAAAAGTTTGGTGTTTAACTCTGATAAAAATATTTCCAAACTACGGTCCAGATGTATTCCGTTGCCAAATTAATAAACACTGATACCACCCGCTCTGAGAGTGTCCCGCGGCCGCCCGCTCCTGGGGCAGGGGTCGGGGGTTGCGACAGAAGGTGGTATCAGAGCTACATCCACTGGTTTAAGCCAATGAAGTGTTCTGCTGATATCTAAATATTAAATAAATTGTGTTAGGAAATAACTTATGTGATTATGTGTAAATACATATATTATTATTTTGTGTTATTTGACATTTTGTTAGTTTACAGTATGAGTGAGCAAGGTACATCTGACGCTTATCGTCAACTAGCTAGTTCCCCAATAGATGAAGGAACCTCATCTCAGCCAAACCCCTCAGTATACTCAGCTGATACTGAGGAAGGAATATTTATCTTTAAGGCACAGTCTGAGGAGTCGTTCCCTCCTAAAAAGAGGGGAAGGTTTAATAGGGGAGCACATGAGAGGAGTAAGAGGATGAAGAAACTTCAACAACAGAGAGCAGTAGTAAGAGCGAATAGGAAAGTGAATGTACAAACTCAGGAAGCAGTTAATAGACCATTGTGGGAAGAGGAACTTGATAGGCAGTTAGCAGACTTCCATATGTTAGCTACTACAGCAGCAGACCCTAATCTGAACCAAATAACTGAACCACCACTGTTACCCTTATTTCCAGACCAACAAATGTTAAAACCCAACCAGGAAAACCAATTCCCGATACCTGCATTCGACCCCAATGAGTTACCTAGAATCCCAACCCCAATCTCTTTAGAATACGATCCATAGTTAGATGACAACAGATCATATTCAGCTTTATATACTCCCGAAGAACAGTACCAACCCCACCATTAAACCCACCGATGAGCCGAGAATATGTGCAGGAACTCCGTCAGTATGGCGAAAATTTAGTGGATGAAGCAAATAGAATTCGACAGATAGGAGAGAAGCTAGTTTGGAAATATGATGAGCGTGAGATGCAGTATTGGATGAATGACACCTAGAATAATAGAGGGACATATATATATATATATATATATATATATATATATATATATATATATATATATATATATATATATATATATATATATATATATATATATATAGGATATGGATCATGAGAAAACTAGTTTAAATGAGAAAACCAAAAAACTAACTAAAAAAGCCTAAAAAACATACCAATTTTTTTTTACACTTTTTTTATTAAAAAATCGCTATTTTTTATGTATCGAAAAAAAATTTCAAAAAAAAAAAAAGAATTTTGTTGTATTGCACATGTGCACTAATACGGATATAATTCACATGTACACTACAACAAATTTTTTTTTTTTTTTTGAAAAGAAAAATTTATATATAAAAATAGCGATTTTTTTATAAAAATTTGTAAAAAATATAAAAAAAAATTGGTATGTTTTTTAGCTTTTTTTTAGGGCTTTTTAGTTAGTTTTCTAGTTCTCTCATTTAGATGTAGTTATCTCATGATTCTCTCCATATATATATATATATATATATGGAGAGAGAGAGATAGGAGGAGTTGGGTAGAAAGTGGGTTTTTTCCTAGAAAGTCTAGGAAGCAATAAGAATGTGACACGTGGCATGGAGAGATTTTAACTAAAGGTCACTTGTGTAATTTGACATTTTATTTTATTTTTGGAATTTTATCTCTCATTAACTAACAATGCCTATAATTATAGAAACTGTTTCTCCAAGATTTTTTGTATTTCGCAACCTTCTCCTTCTCCGTCTTCATCATCATCAAACACTTCTCCATCTCCACCATCTCCGAGTTCATCATCACCATTCAAATATTGTTCGTATCATCTCCGTTTTCTTGACGATGTGTTTTAACAGCAAGCAAATTAATACAGTTGTGTTTTAGCAGCAAGCAGATTCATACAGTTGTCTTTTAGCATTCAGATTCATACAGTTGTGTTTTAACATCAAGCAGATTCATACAGTTGTATCTTAGCATTCAGATTCATACAGTTGTGTTTTAACAGCAAGCAGATTCATACAGTTGTGTTTTAGCATTCCGATTCATACAGTTGTGTTTTAACAACAAGCAGATTCATACAATTGTGTTTTAGCATTCAGATTCATACAGTTGTGTTTTAACATCAAGCAGATTCATACAGTTGTGTTTTAGCATTCAGATTTATACAGTTGTGTTTTAACAGCAAGCAGATTCATACGTTGTGTTTTACCATCCATGCTGGTAATTCTGGAGGATTTCTTGACGCTGTGTTTTAACAGCAAGCAGATTAATACGATGTGTTTTCTTGATGTGTTTCTTCATGAAGGATAGAAGGAAAAGAGAGATAGAGAGAAAGGGAGAGGGAGAGAGAGAGAGAAAAATCGCATGAAATGTGGGGTGGTTATGGAATGACAATTATTTCCATATTTAAAACAAGCTAAATGACATATCTATCCCTGATTAATTAAATAATCCTATTTTTAAGAAACACATAATACCAAAATGCCACCAAGATGATCTCAACCATTAAACACACCCATTGGATGGCCCAGATCGCTTCCTAGACTTTCTAGAAAAAACACACTTTCCGTAGGATCCCCACTCTGTATATATATATATATATATATATATATATACACACACACACACACATATATAGGGTCAGGATTTAGAGAAAACGGTAGAAAGTGTGAGAACGGTGAGAAACGCTTATTGATCAAACAATCTATGGCCTAGATTGGCGCGGTGGCATTTCGTTAATAACATCATTTTTATTACGTGGACGCGCTTCATTAAGGGTAAAAAAGGTAAAACACCATTTCTCACATAAACGCCATTGAAAAATAAAACGCCAAATAAATACAAAATGCCAATTTTATCACTGTGTAATTTTTTCTGGGTTTTTATTTAAGCTATCTGGCTACAAAAATGCCACAAAATATGGAACGCCATAATATATAACGCCAAACCTTACATACGAATAAATGTTAATTACATTTTTTGTTATAAAAATAATATCCCGTCTAAACTACGCGCCAAAAAAAAAATTCTATAATTAAAAACGTCTCACCACCTTCCGTTTATCACACAAAAAAACACAGTGGTTGCTAAAAAAATACAAATCAATGTAAAACACCAAAAAATACAACGACGGCAAAACATCTTTTCCTTGATATTCAGTAAATATTCTGCATGAAGTTTCGCTGAATGATTTGTTACGTGAATGTAGAAAGATTTTGCTGCATTAGATGGACAAAATTGAAAAAATAGGGATTGATGACACCCAAATGTCATTCCGTCATCTTTGTTCTTGAAGAAGATTTAGATGATAAGAAGAGACCTATACCAGTGTAAATGCTAATTTAACCTCGATGATTATAATGAAGACGACCTGCAGATAGCATCCACCCACAAACGGTTGATCTATATCTTCAACATCCACAAAGAACCTTCAACCCATGAACAAAGAAAATAAACAACGCCAAACCCAAAACGCCATTTATTTGTCACAGTTCTTGTAGTTTCAAAAGACAAAAGAGACTGATGACACTAAAGATTTAAATCATAAATTGTTTCTACTTTGTTTTTTTTTATTTTCTTTATCTGTTGTTTGTTTTGTAATTTCAGTTAATAAACAACAAAAGTATTTTAATAGTATATAATAAAACACCAAAATGTAACACCCCAAAAACGTTAACTAGGCATAAGATAAGTTAAAGAAATTTATTAAAAAAAAAACACATACACGAAGGGGTCGGAACTCACATGGGAAGCGGAAGATGAGATGAGGAAGCACTATCCATTCCTGTTTGGTATGTGCACTTAAAAATTTGTTATGTGCCTAGGTTTCGGGGACGAAACCTCTTTTAAGGGGGGTAGATTTGTAACACCCCAAAAACCGGTATTTAACTAAAGTAAATGAAAATGAACAAAAAGTAACCTAGTTAATGGGTTATGATAAGAAATAAGTTAAAAATTTTAAATTAATGCTTAAATTAAATACTTATCAATTTGGAAGGGGGTTAATGTGTAAGATTTTAATAATTAAGGTTTTATAGTGGTAAAACCACAAACACACTCCTGTGTGCGTACCTGGGAGCGATCGAACAGAAGAAACAAGGGTGAAAACCCTTGTTCATGCTAATCTACTCAATTAATCAAGAAATTCAAGTCTAAATCAGTTGCATGTCTCAAGTTTATCGATTATCTATGCATACATAGTGAAGTGGTTAGTTTAATTTTTGAAAAGATGAATTCTAGAGTAAGGGTTTAAACCCAAATTCGATTTCTTGTATCTATTGTGGGAAATCTGAGTTAGAAATGCTTCCTAGGACAAGAATCATGTGTGATTTTAGGTTGCATGAAAGAATGTAGTGAAAACCCACTATGTGAAGTTTGTGTTATGAATATGAAGATTATAGGAATGATGAATATATGTAATTTGGCATGTAAATCAGTTTGTAGTATCCGAATGCTAGATAAATTGACATTGATTAAAGGAATTGTAAGAATTAGATTGAGTAATGACGACGTATGTAGGATGAATTAGTAAATCGTGCTTTGGATGCTTGTACACTATGCTTTATTAATGTAACGCCCACTAGGTGTTTGATGAAATGCTTGAAAGAGTAATTATGTGTAAATTGAAATGGAATGGAATGAAAGTTAGAGTACTAAACGAATGAATGAATATGTTGATCTAGGTGTGAAGGAAGAAGGTTCAAATTCTAAGAAATCGGAAGGATTACAAGACCGAGGTATGTTCGTTACATACAAATAAACCTTACTTAGAATTTTGTTATAACATCTTAATTAACTATTGTCAAAATGTTATGGTGATTAGTAAGTAACTAGCAAATCCCTTGCGGATTCGGTTGTTATGGATGTAATTTTAAGCTATGCAAGTCGACCGGTTCTAGTGAACAAGTCGATCAAGAATAAGCTTCCATCCGTTTTGAACGGTTGGTTTTGAATGCTATGATAAATGTTAGAAGCTTAATCCGTCAGGCGGATAAAAAGAAAAAAAAAGTAATGTCGAAAGCTAATAACCCAATTAAACGGGTCGAATATGTATGCTTAACTCTCAACGAGAGTGTTTATGCCAACCCAATTAAACGGGTCGAATGTGTATGCTTAACTCTCAACGAGAGTGTTTATGCCAACCCAATTAAACGGGTCGAATGTGTATGCTTAACTCTCAATGAGAGTGTCTATGCCTAACCCAACTATTTGGGTACTCGAATGCGTAAAAGTAAGAATGTTTTGTAAGGATAAAGCTTAAACGAAAGAATTATGATTTTTACCAGGGTGATAACTAACCTTTTAAAATGTTGATTGTTAATGTAGGTAAAGCTCCGCTATAGGCGATTTGGGGATATGGAGCGAGTACATGGTCAAGCCTTATTATACCAAGCGCTTCCGCTAGTTTTTATACATGCTTTGGGGTCCATGTTTTGTTACTTTGTTTAATCTTGTTAGAAGTCTTGCGCTTGAAAACTTGTTGTTTTGTTTGGGTAGTTTAAAGCTAGTAGGGTCGTAGGTGAATATTGTTTATTATGTCAAAAACAGGGGGCATGTCCGTTTTACAAACGGGTCATGCCCAAATTTTGTAAAAAATTTTAGTATGTGATAAAGTTGGTATTTTGATGTCCGAAAAAAAAAATTATTCTTTTGTAAGTAATCTAACAGTAACAAAACGCGGATCTTACAAGTTGGTATCAGAGCCAAAGTTTGAGGGATTCGGCAAAAGTCTTAGTGCTCGAACTCAAACCAATGGCTCGTGCAAATGTGCTCGCTCCAAGATCGCCAAGGAGGTAAAATTTTAAACATTGTTTAATATGAACATGTATAGTGCGCTACGGTTTAAGAATTGAGATTTATTATGTTAAGAAGTGTTAAGATGGGTTAAATAAGAAATCCCGGGACCCGGGAAGCTGAAAACGGACCCGGGAAACAGTCGGAACAGCCAAAAACCAAGCTGCAGCGTTTTGCAAAACGAAGGGTCGTCGCCGACGGGTACCCTCCCGTCGCCGACGCCACCCCATTGCCCGACGCCTTAACCGTCTGCCGACGGGGTTAATGGGCCGACGGCCTTTGCAAAGCCCGTCGCCGACGGGTTAGTAAGCCGTCGCCGACGGCTTGTGTAATCCAGCCCACAAAAAAATTTTAGAATTTTCCAATTTTAATAAACAGTATTTTTCGGGAGCCGGATTCTCAGTTCTGTCGAGTCATTATGGGGAAAATTAAGTATGTAAGGAATAAGTAAATAATGACAATTGTATAAAACCATTAAACGTTGAACGAAATGTATGCAAGGGCATGAAACAAACGACGAACGTATGAAGTAAAGCTCGAAATGTAAGAATGTGAATAAAGTAAAGCCGGACTTACGAATTATGATGTATTGAAAGTTTGCGTTAATGATGAATGTAAATGTTGTTTTATAGATGGTTGATGTAAGAAACGTTAATGAAGGTGATGACACGAAAGAATGATGAAAGCTGAAAAAGCGAGTAAGTTTTAAAATATAAGAATGCGAACGAAGTAATTATGGATTAATGAACTATGATGTATTGAAGCTTATGAATTATGATTTAAGTTCCCATCCTTCTCAGGAATGCCCGTTTTATGCTCTTGTCAAGCTATTAGAAGATATAATAAGCTATGTAAAGTTATGTAGATCGTTAACAAAAAAAAAAATTATAAAAGTCGAATGTAACTTATGGAATGGCATGAAATGAATGACGAATGTATAAAGTGGAGTTGGAATTCGTATGAAAATTTGGATGAAAGTATGCTTTGCTAGAGTTACGCATTAGAGACTTGTACCTTGTACATGAATGGAGTAATGCTTATGTGCATTAATGATCTGTTTTTATGGTTAAGAAGCGGATACGTGCTAAATGTGAATCATATGAGTTTATTAGTAAAGGATATGTTGGAATTATGAAATATATAGTTACCTTGAATGATAATTGTTAATTGTAGAATAATGAAACATTAGCATGTAAAAGTACGTGTATGTGAGTGTATATGTGTATTGTTTAGAGGATCACGTAAATTGTATATATCATACAATACGAGTATGAAATGCGTAGGATATTAATCTTATGGACTACCATATTTAGATGGATACATGTTCAAAAGTTTAAAGTGTGTAAGCAAGACAGTTGACTTTCTTAAAGTCAACAGTACAGGAATATTATAGAACGGCCATTAGACTCAAATGTTAAAGTAAAGAGTTAATGTATTATGTATTCAATGATTTATGTGTTATGCTTGATGATAGTTAGATGTATGGATTGGAATCGAGATAACTATTAATAAATGTCTCATTTATACGAAATTCGATTAACGAAAGTCAATTAACGTGTGAATAGTTGTGTGTATGCTCACATAAGCTAACGATGTTACGAACGTAATATTACGTAAGGATGGAAATCTTGTCAATTGACTCAAGAATGGATGGCAAATAGGGTAAGAGGAAGCGGTGAAGCAAGCATGAACATGGACACTAAAGGTAAGTGATTTTGCCATCACTTCGAAATTATCCACTCAAAGATGTATGCGTATTTGAACAATCGAAAATTAAAGTGGAACGTGTAAATAAATGAGAAATGTTAAGATACGTTTTGGTTGAAATGGTTGGCTTATATTAAACCGGTAAGACCTCAGTATAGGGGTAAAACCGGTCATAGATTCTAGTTGAGAAGTTTTAAGGCGGAAATGAGAACTTGGTAATGTTAATAAAAGATATGGAGAGAATGTTAGATGAGGTATTAGCTAAAGACATTTTTGTAAATATGTTGCATTGAAAGAAAGATAAGGATGAAAAGTTTAAGCTTACGATTGAATGTAAATAAAACTTAAGAAAGAATGGTGGGAACACCACTAGAAATAGGATGTAGAGTGTCGCGTAGGGACGCGCTACATGAATTAGGACACGGAATTAGTGCTAGGACCCAACACTTGAAAATGAATATAGAAGATTAATACGAAAATATATCATAAGAAATGTCATGGTAAATGATACGACCGGAGAACGTAAGATACGGATGAAAATATTAGGATATAAGAAATGGATTCAAACTAGTAAAAGTGAAACGTAATAAATTAAAAGTTTGAATCCGTAAGTGAAGACGGAATAATCAAGTGAGGATAAAAAAAAAAACTAAGTACCAAACTCAAATAAGTTATACGGGTCAAAGGGCAATCACTATTTGAACCTGGTATTTAATGTTCGGTTTGTCAAGTTTATTACTTATAGGTGAGCATAATGTATGGGCATGCTTTGTAACAGTTTGGAAAGCATTAACCGTCGTGAAGTGTAAATAACGAGTCAAGACTTTTGACCCGCGCCAGGTGCGTATAAAAAGATTATATGTTAATAAGAGCTTAAGGCCCGACTAGAGAATGGTGTGTCAGAACAGGATAACTGATACCCATATGTAAGAATGCATTTGCAATTAGATTTTAGAAAAGTCAAACGAAATAATGAAGTCCTGGCAATCAGGCAAATATATAGTACAAACGTGTGCCTCGATACAACCATAATAGGTGAGAGGGTGTTAGTCTGACCTTGAAAGGTTAGACAGCGAAAGTTGGAGAAATAACCAATAAAAAGAAGGATTGTATGTAAGAAATGGAATGTATGATATGTTTAACATGTACGTAAGAAAATTTTGAAAGACACGATAGGTGAACAAACACCCTGTAGGACACAATTATGAAAGGTTATGTACTGATTATTTATTTATAGATAAATATGATGGAACTTTTAGTGAAATGATAATATTGAAGCTGGTGGGAGGATGCCCACGAGTGAGAGCATACTTCATGAATAAATGAGAACAATTCTGGTATGGAAGGTACGTATAAAGAAGCGAATCGATCCGGCACACGGATAACTGACTTATGCACTGAAGGCGAGGTTAGTAAAATGTTTAGTTCTTGATTAATGATTAAGAATCCGTAGATTTGATTGTAAGAGGGAACAAAATGAATGGTAGAATAGTATGGTATGATATACAATAATCGACTTGTAATGGTCAACGTGAGAAGGTATGAATGTTATTAAGAGGAAGAATTAAAGGCCTTAAATGAAAGTTTAAGTTGAATTGGTTAAACATTAGTATGGTGCTCGTACGCAACATATCTAGTTGTTATCATAAGTGGTTCATGCAAGGAGCTAACAATAAAGTGTGCGAAGGATTAAGTTTAAGGCTAAACTCAAACTTGTAATTAGCTCAGGTGACGGTAGTAACCGTAGAATGATGCCTTATACTCGTATTGAATAAAAAAAAATTAGGAAGTGGGTAGCTTTGTATTAGTACCACTAAGTCATTAAATGTCTATAGTATATGTATAATATTGTGCTAAGCCCTCATGTGATCAAGAAAGTAATTGGAAGAACGTTAGTAAATGCATGAACATGTTACGCTTATATAGAAAGATAGAAACAAGCCGTAAGCATAAGCTCATACGATCAATACTATACATTGGAATAAATTCCAATGAACGAACAACTAGTGAATGATGTATGCTAGGAACTAGCATTATAAAGTGAAAACGACACTAATAAGAGCTCTAGATCAGATTCTGACTTATACGTGATTATGAAAGTAATTTGCTTGAATTAAGAACGGAGGGACAATGCGTACAAAGACGTTTATGCATGAATGAAACTCTTGCCAAGATCTCGAATGCATCTACGTTGTAGTAAGCATTGTGAATGAAAAGATGAAACAGTAGGAGTAGAATTGGTCTAGTTGGAATGAGAAAGGTTTCGGGGACGAAACCTCTTTTAAGGGGGGTAGACTTGTAACACCCCAAAAACGTTAACTAGGCATAAGATAAGTTAAAGAAATTTATTAAAAAAAACACATACACGAAGGGGTCGGAACTCACATGGGAAGCGGAAGATGAGATGAGGAAGCACTATCCATTCCTGTTTGGTATGTGCACTTAAAAATTTGTTATGTGCTTAGGTTTCAGGGACGAAACCTCTTTTAAGGGGGGTAGATTTGTAACGCCCCAAAAACCGGTATTTAATTAAAGTAAATGAAAATGAACAAAAAGTAACCTAGTTAATGGGTTATGATAAGAAATAAGTTAAAAATTTTAAATTAATGCTTAAATTAAATACTTATCAATTTGGAAGGGGGTTAATGTGTAAGATTTTAATAATTAAGGTTTTATAGTGGTAAAACCACAAACACACTCCTGTGTGCGTACCTGGGAGCGATCGAACAGAAGAAACAAGGGTGAAAACCCTTGTTCATGCTAATCTACTCAATTAATCAAGAAATTCAAGTCTAAATCAGTTGCATGTCTCAAGTTTATCGATTATCTATGCATACATAGTGAAGTGGTAAGTTTAATTTTTGAAAAGATGAATTCTAGAGTAAGGGTTTAAACCCAAATTCGATTTCTTGTATCTATTGTGGGAAATCTGAGTTAGAAATGCTTCCTAGGACAAGAATCATGTGTGATTTTAGGTTGCATGAAAGAATGTAGTGAAAACCCACTATGTGAAGTTTGTGTTATGAATATGAAGATTATAGGAATGATGAATATATGTAATTTGGCATGTAAATCAGTTTGTAGTATCCGAATGCTAGATAAATTGACATTGATTAAAGGAATTGTAAGAATTAGATTGAGTAATGACGACGTATGTAGGATGAATTAGTAAATCGTGCTTTGGATGCTTGTACACTATGCTTTATTAATGTAACGCCCACTAGGTGGTTGATGAAATGCTTGAAAGAGTAATTATGTGTAAATTGAAATGGAATGGAATGAAAGTTAGAGTACTAAACGAATGAATGAATATGTTGATCTAAGTGTGAAGGAAGAAGGTTCAAATTCTAAGAAATCGGAAGGATTACAAGACCGAGGTATGTTCGTTACATACAAATAAACCTTACTTAGAATTTTGTTATAACATCTTAATTAACTATTGTCAAAATGTTATGGTGATTAGTAAGTAACTAGCAAATCCCTTGCGGATTCGGTTGTTATGGATGTAATATTAAGCTATGCAAGTCGACCGGTTCTAGTGAACAAGTCGATCAAGAATAAGCTTCCATCCGTTTTGAACGGTTGGTTTTGAATGCTATGATAAATGTTAGAAGCTTAATCCGTCACGCGGATAAAAAGAAAAAAAAAGTAATGTCGAAAGCTAATAACCCAATTAAACGGGTCGAATATGTATGCTTAACTCTCAACGAGAGTGTTTATGCCAACCCAATTAAACGGGTCGAATGTGTATGCTTAACTCTCAACGAGAGTGTTTATGCCAACCCAATTAAACGGGTCGTATGTGTATGCTTAACTCTCAATGAGAGTGTCTATGCCTAACCCAACTATTTGGGTACTCGAATGCGTAAAAGTAAGAATGTTTTGTAAGGATAAAGCTTAAACGAAAGAATTATGATTTTTACTAGGGTGATAACTAACCTTTTAAAATGTTGATTGTTAATGTAGGTAAAACTCCGCTATAGGCGATTTGGGGATATGGAGCGAGTACATGGTCAAGCCTTATTATACCAAGCGCTTCCGCTAGTTTTTATACATGCTTTGGGGTCCATGTTTTGTTACTTTGTTTAATCTTGTTAGAAGTCTTGCGCTTGAAAACTTGTTGTTTTGTTTGGGTAGTTTAAAGCTAGTAAGGTCGTAGGTGAATATTGTTTATTATGTCAAAAACAGGGGGCATGTCCGTTTTACAAACGGGTCATGCCCAAATTTTGTAAAAATTTTTAGTATGTGATAAAGTTGGTATTTTGATGTCCGAAAAAAAAATTATTCTTTTGTAAGTAATCTAACAGTAACAAAACGCGGATCTTACACAAAATGAGCAAATGCTTGTAAAACGCCATAATGCCATAAAAACGCCCCCAAAAAGGTACCAAACTATAATAAAATTACTTTGAACAACTACTATTATAAAAAAATAAATAAGCGTGAAACAATGTGCAAGGAATATAAAACAAAAAAGTCCAATCGTTATTTAACCGCCATTGGAAAACAAAACGCCATAATTACAGTCGTCAAAGATTTGACGTGTTACACCATAAAAACAGTTGAGTTTGAAAACAAAACACGGTAAACTGCAAAAAACAGTAAAATGAAACGACGGAAAACATAAATACTAACATTTATAATATTAAAAGCTAAATTCTTGGGAAATTAAATTTATTTAACTTTTTCAAAACGCCATAATTACCTGTCATGCGTGGGGAAAAAAGCCAATATAAAAGAAGACCATGAGAACACAAGATCAAACACGTCAAAAAAATTGACTAAAACACCACATATTATCCAAAATGCCAAAAACTTTAAAAATGGCTAAGGTTATTGCATGGAGGTTTGAATAAAAAGAGAAACGATTCATCATAAAGTTCTCTGATAGGAGAAGGGTAAAGGTACAGACAATCAAAGCCATGCTTGGAATGAATGAAAAGGTTCAGAAGGATATCCTGGCCCTTGGAGTTCCAATGGACAATGATTGTGAAAGAACAAGAACTGTAATAAAAAGACTGAAGAGAAAATTTATGGCAGAAGATGATGAAGATGATGATGTGACGATACTCCTATACCAAAACTTAGCAGTTGGGTGATGCATGAGGAAGAAGGAACACTTGAATTGACTTATAAAAACGGGGTGCAATATTCAAGGCCAATGGAAGAAATGTTGAAGACAGGGCTGCTATCTATCAGTGAACAACTCTGTGATTTAGCACCTTCAAACGATCCAAAATCCAAGGATGTAGTGATATTCAAGAATAGGCTGCAGCAAAGAAGAGACGAGCTAATGGCGTTATACGCAAATATGAAATTTGATGATGAAGAATCTGAAGAAAGTGATGAACAAAGCGATGGGTACATCTCTGATGTAATCCCACCTACGGAAGACTATTAGTTAATTTTGATTTTGTATTATTGTAATTTTATAAAATATTAATATATGGTAATCAATTATTAACAAAAAGATACGAAACGCCAAAAAATGACATGGAAAAAGTCATAACGCCAAAAAAATTAACTATGTGACACAAAAAAAATTAATTCAATGAGAAGAAATCTGTGAAAAACAGTAAAACGCCAAATAACTAATAATTCTAGATAACGCCAAAATTATCTTGCACGCAAAAAATAAAGCAGCATATCAAACGCGAAAATCGGGAAAGGAGAAAAATACTAAAAAGACAAAAAAAAACCCTTGGACCCTGAACATGTCGCGCGCCACGTGTTGGGCCAGGATGCGTTCTCACCGTTCTCATACTTTTGAGCGTTTTCTCCTGAACCCGTTTCTCTCTCTCTCTCTCTCTCTATATATATATATATATATATATATATATATATATATATGGAGAAGATCATGCGAGAACCACCTCTTATTGCGAGAACTGCGAGAACCAATGTGAACACAACCAAAAATGCCTAAAAATAGCTAAAAATCACACAAAATTTTTTTTAAATATTTTTTATATAAAAATCGCTACTTTTCGAAGCAAAAAAAATAAATACATTTTTTTGCCACTAAAAGTAGCGATTTGAGCATAAAAAATATTAAAAAAAATTTAGATTTTTTTGATTTTTTTAGATTTTTTTAGGTTTTTTGGGGGTTTAGTTTTTAGCATTTTAGCTTGGGAGGGGGGGGGTTAGGTTTTTGGGGGGTGGGGGGTTAGGTTTTTTTTTGGGGAGGTGGGGGTTAGGTTTTTTTAGCTATTTTAGGTTGTGTTCACATTGGTTCTCGCGGTTCTCACAATAAGGGTGGTTCTCGCATGAGCCCCTACCTATATATATATATATATATATATATATATATATATATATATATATATATAACCAACTAAAATAGATAGAATAAATAGATATAGATGCATAACTACTAGTGTGTTAGTTTTCAGTAATAATTTTTAATCGATGCATATATCTATAAAAAGAGTAAAGTCGCAATGTTCGACGTTTTTGATCAACCTGTTTGTGTGATTGTTGTATCAATGTCTATATTAAATTTCATTATGTTATATTAATATCTGATAAATGTTTACAATTCAGATATCGAACGAAGTAAATCAGGAAAACCAGAATAATGATAATAACGGAAACCAAGTGAATAATAGTGCCATTGAACATATAGTCGCACAAGGAATTATAGATGCTATGCCTTATATTATCAAGACTGTTAAAGAAGCAGAAAATAAATCTGCAACTGGAAGTAAACGTCAACCCACTGAACCAAGTCATAGTGTGAACGAAAATCACCAACCCCTGATCCAAGCTCCAATCCCAAAAAGAAGAAGAACCATTTCTTATGGTTGTTCTTATAAAGAATTCTTGGCCTGCACACCAATAGAATTCTCAGGCAATGATAGAGCAGCCTTACGTTGGATAGAAAAGACAGAAGCAGTCATAAAGATAAGTAAATGCGCAGATGAAGATAAGATTATGTTTGCTTCTAATCTTTTTAAGAATGCAGCCTTAGAATGGTGGAATACCATTCTCCAGTATAGAGGAAGTGACAGAGTCTATAATATGGACTGGAATGACTTTAAGGAGATGGTCAAAAGAAAATTATGTCCTCCTAATGAAAAGGAACAAATTGCCAATGTGTTCCTAAATCATAAATGTGACAACCCGTAATTCTGAGGTTAGTATGACTTAGATTCCACAACCTCTGACGCGTATCTCGGTATCTAATTATTATTTATTTTATTTCGCGATCCTACAATTCATTTATGTACGTGTGTGTTGGAAATACTATGTGTGCAAAGTGTGTAACGCGAAGTGTGCACTTGAAATCATTTGTTGGACCTCACATACCCGACTACTTAAGTCTAACTTGTGTATGGGCCAATCGGACCTTATGGGCTTTAGCGAGTGGGTCGGGTGAGCGAGTCAGGGCCACGCATGGCATAGGGCCGCACCTAAGCCTTGACCCAATCCAATATCAATTCAGTAATAAGTTGGTGAAGGGAGCCGGCCCATATATCTTGTTCGCTAAATGAACCACTGGCCCAACATCCTCATTGTTTAAACTGGCCAACACCCTAATCCATATAGTTATGAGTATACGTATTATACTCTAACTCAAATTCTGTCTAGTTTAAAAACCATAACAAACTCTGCCCTATCTCTCTCTCTCAAATCTACATTCGGCAACAGGAGAAACCCCCCCCCCCCCCCCCCGAGTAATATCATCTGGTTAGTCAAGACCTTGGTTAGTAAATCTTTATGATGTTGTTTATTGTTTAATTTGATGATGTTATGTGTGTATATACATGTTATTGTTCACAACTGTTATGTTTAATGGATGAAGTGGTCGGCCGTGATAACAGGAATGATATTAATGTGTTAGTGAATGATATGCGAAATTATTTATAATCTTGGCCATACAATGATTGAATAGTTTATATATTTTCATATCACCGATTTGAATAAATGGTAGTGTGTCATTGGCCCATGTATCGACTGGATCAAGGGTTGGTCCAATCATCAATCGGTGACACACTGCACAATTATTAATAGCATCAAAAGACTATCGAGCAGTGCATATGAGCGTATAGCATAATGTCGGCTACATTGAAATTATAAATTATTGTATTGATGAGGATGGAACCGACATCAACTTATGCAACCATTGACTTTTAGTATAGGTTGATATTGGAGGTCCAATAGAATTTGAGGCTAATAGTTTAAAAAAAATGGATAACCATGATAATCAAATGGCGGCCATGATCATTGATATTGCTGATGACAGATGAAGTAATATGAATGGAGTTTATGATAGTTCAGTAAGAAATCGGTCCAATAGGAGTACTTTTGTGAATTATCGGCGCATACATATTATGTAGCAACAGTTTGTCGGCCATTATTGTTAAGTATATAATAAAAAGTTATAGATAAGAATCAAAGGGTAGATGTGGTCTGTGTGCTTATGAAATCGGGTCACCCCAACTCAACAAACTGTTCAAAATAAATCGAACTGGGCCGAGGGGATGAAGTGGGGCTTAGCCCAGTTGAACCGTGCATCTCTTGGGCCCCTATTCACCGTTGGGCCGGTAATAAATGCCATTAGTTATTTGAGACTGTTATAAATAAAATGTTTGAATTAATAAACTCATGAAAATTTGGTTGGATCAATGTGATAGGAGGTCACTGTTGGGTGTGGTTGATTTGTATTTAAAGTAGAACTCGGGTAATAAGTGATATGGGGGATTTGAGACATTTAGTACATTAAATCATGGTGTATGCTAGGGCATAATCAAATAACTTGTATGTTGTTATGCGGTGCTACTTGTGTAACGTGTGTGTAGAATGTAAGATCTCATGCCACGTGACTGATTGTTAATTGGATCAGGCCTTGTAACTTGATTGAGCTACTCGATACTGTGTACTATTGGATCAACTGTTTGAATAATCATTGTTCTTGCTTGAATTGTTGCTTAACTGTTATACGTGCCATACGTGACAACCACTGATGTGATTTATGTGTAAACAAACTGTAAAACTGATCATTACCAAACACTCTCCTAGGTCGCGAGTATTGAATAAATTAACAAGTGAAATATTCTGCCGAGCAAATCAAGGTGAGTTCATTGCATTTTCTCAAGCATGCGTCCCAGTGGTTTGGGACAACTGGTAAACATTCGGAAGGGAAACATTGGGGTAAACAACTTAATCGGTTTTGGTTATTGCCTGGAGGGCAATGGGGGTAATTAGTTGATAGCGCTATTAGGTGGGAAACCTCACACCGGGCCGTAAGGACGGGCGTGAACTAATTATCTGGGTATGGCTATGGTTGTTAGAGGCACACTCCTCGGATACATATGGGCACTCTCCCTAGGGTATCTAACGAAGGCAACATAGCAATCGGTCGTTAAGGGGTACCCACTCCCCGGATACACATGGGCACATTCCCTAGGGTATCTAGCATGAGCAACATTGTATCGCAGCGTTAAATCGCATTAACATACATATGGTAACATAACTTGTTAACAAAACCTTGAACTCACCAGCGTAGTCTGACACACTTGTTTTCATGCTTGTAGGTAATTACTGAAGGAACTTGGGAACTTGCTGTCTGATGCTGCTGGAGTGGTTATGGTCATGATAAACATTTATATTGATTGGGTTTCGACACATTTAAACATTTATACTTTTATGCTTCCGCTCAATACTTGGGTTTTGGTTAAACTTTTCAAACGTTATATTTATTTCAATTGGGTATTTCAATACATTATGACTTGTGTTTGATATGATTGGTGGCTCTTTGTTGGATCGTTGCACCTCCAATAGGGACCTACCCTAGGTGGTAATTTGAGGGTGTGACAGTTTGGTATCAGAGCCAGGTTATAGAGAACTCGGTTTTAAAATGTTTTCATAAAACCAGACTATAACCGAATTGATCCAAACGATGACCATGACACTCAGCTCCAGACTGCAAGGTTCGTTTCTCATTTACTATCGCATAGTATATCTAGTGTACACTTATGTATAACATTACACGTGAATGCACACTTGGCACAACAGCATGAGCCCTTACATTACCAACCCCTGTTATGTGAACTGCTAGTGTGACACTTCCCTTCGACTATTGCGATTCTTGATCCCATAAAACCCCTCGCTTGCTATTTGAATGCGGGGAACCTTTTAGCGCAAGTTAAGAGGCACTGAGATAAGCATGCAAATCGCCTTATTATTATGGGTGCACACATAATAATAGCGCGAGGTGCATGCAAATCCCAGTGAGGCTTAATGAGCGTGAGAAGGGTCTGCCCTATTGTGTGTAAACTTGGTAGTTTGTAGATTTCAATGTGATACTCGACTTTTACCTCATTTCGATTGGAGTTATGTGCCTCAGGGTTCAGTCGTCAGTTAGGACTGACTCCCACCTTTGTTGTAAATAAGCATGTAGTAGAATTAACTGATAGTAAATCGATAGAAGCTTCTCATGTTCTTTTGGTTGTAAACTTGACCTCGTGGGTCAAGTGTTCGATATTGACCTACTTCTCAATACTCTTGTAAGTTTTGACATGGTCGTTGGCATGGACATGGTTATCTATGTATCAAGCAGAAAATTCTCTGCAAAAAGAAAATCGTGCGTTCCCTCTCCCCAGTGGGGAATCCTTATCAGTTTAAGATCATCGTAGTGGTGCCGTTGTTGGCATTGTCACAGTCGTGAAAGCCCAGAAGTGCCTACGGAAGGGCTACTCTGTTATACTAGCTCCTGTCACCGATTCGCCACTTTAAGAAAGGAACATCGAGTATCTTCATGTTATTCGTGAAATTTTTGACATGTCTTCCAAAGAGTTACCTGGTTTACCTCCACATCGTTAGGTGGAATTTTAGAATTGACCTTATGCAAATCCTGATTTCCTTCTGGGGTACAGCAAACCCTTGGATTCGCTGGATACTATCACAGCTTCATCATAGGATTTTCGAAGGGTTCACAACTTCAACCTCCTTAGCACAGCCGGGAGCTGTGAATCCTTAGGAAAACAAAGTCGCGGAACGTCTTTTCAGCTTTTGAAACCCAACCCTACAACACGCGGAGCATCACTTCTATCCGAGAGTACCGATGATCCAGCGATGTACCATGATGGCTTAATTCAGAGTCCCAGTTACACGCCGATGCAACACGAGAGAGTGATGAATTGCGTAATGGTGTTACGGAGAGGAACTGCACGACCTATAATCTCCGGTGGAAACCGTGGTCGTTGGATTTAAGTGGGAGGCATTACTTAGACGGTACCGAATGCACCAATTAGACCGAAAACAAGGGCCTCCAGTGCACCCTTGTTTCAATAGAGCTAACCATGTGATGGCATCGCTAAATGGAACTTCCGAACGAACACGGGATTAGGAGAACTATACCCACGCATCCCTGTAGACGAACCTTATCACTTTCACTTGTCATCGCCGCTAGAAGTGAAGCAGTCACAGCTACACGCTTTTGTCGTTTTGCAACACTAATCTTTACCCACGAAACTCTGTTTTGGACAAATGATACACTCGCGCGACCGCAATGTAACGAACCTCCCTGTTGTGCCATGCCGCCATGCACCACTACTGGAAATTATTTCTAGACAACAAATTTGCTGGCCAAACCCTTCGGATGTTTAATGGACCCCTGTTTCGCTCGATTCTTTGTACGAACCTCATTAATTCCCTGTTTCTTTGATTGGCAACTGATATAACAAAACGCTAACCACCATACCATGATTTCCACCGATCACAAGATTAGCCCCCCCCCCCAGGCGTTGTAAAGTATCTATAGATCGAGTTCGTCGGAACTCACTTCAAGCCATTGTTTTAGATCAATTTTCGGGACGAAAATTCTTTCAAGTAGGGGATGATGTGACACCCCGCGAAAACGCTTAACAAAACTAGCTTCCTCAGTGACTGTTTGCTAAATTTCGGGACGAAATTTCCTTCAAGTTGGGGATGATGTGACAACCCGTAATTCTGAGGTTAGTATGACTTAGATTCCACAACCTCTGACGCGTATCTCGGTATCTAATTATTATTTATTTTATTTCGCGATCCTACAATTCATTTATGTACGTGTGTGTTGGAAATACTATGTGTGCAAAGTGTGTAACGCGAAGTGTGCACTTGAAATCATTTGTTGGACCTCACATACCCGACTACTTAAGTCTAACTTGTGTATGGGCCAATCGGACCTTATGGGCTTTAGCGAGTGGGTCGGGTGAGCGAGTCAGGGCCACGCATGGCATAGGGCCGCACCTAAGCCTTGACCCAATCCAATATCAATTCAGTAATAAGTTGGTGAAGGGAGCCGGCCCATATATCTTGTTCGCTAAATGAACCACTGGCCCAACATCCTCATTGTTTAAACTAGCCAACACCCTAATCCATATAGTTATGAGTATACGTATTATACTCTAACTCAAATTCTGTCTAGTTTAAAAACCATAACAAACTCTGCCCTATCTCTCTCTCAAATCTACATTCGGCAACAGGAGAAACCCCCCCCCCTCGAGTAATATCATCTGGTTAGTCAAGACCTTGGTTAGTAAATCTTTATGATGTTGTTTATTGTTTAATTTGATGATGTTATGTGTGTATATACATGTTATTGTTCACAACTGTTATGTTTAATGGATGAAGTGGTCGGCCGTGATAACAGGAATGATATTAATGTGTTAGTGAATGATATGCGAAATTATTTATAATCTTGGCCATACAATGATTGAATAGTTTATATATTTTCATATCACCGATTTGAATAAATGGTAGTGTGTCATTGGCCCATGTATCGACTGGATCAAGGGTTGGTCCAATCATCAATCGGTGACACACTGCACAATTATTAATAGCATCAAAAGACTATCGAGCAGTGCATATGAGCGTATAGCATAATGTCGGCTACATTGAAATTATAAATTATTGTATTGATGAGGATGGAACCGACATCAACTTATGCAACCATTGACTTTTAGTATAGGTTGATATTGGAGGTCCAATAGAATTTGAGGCTAATAGTTTAAAAAAAATGGATAACCATGATAATCAAATGGCGGCCATGATCATTGATATTGCTGATGACAGATGAAGTAATATGAATGGAGTTTATGATAGTTCAGTAAGAAATCGGTCCAATAGGAGTACTTTTGTGAATTATCGGCGCATACATATTATGTAGCAACAGTTTGTCGGCCATTATTGTTAAGTATATAATAAAAAGTTATAGATAAGAATCAAAGGGTAGATGTGGTCTGTGTGCTTATGAAATCGGGTCACCCCAACTCAACAAACTGTTCAAAATAAATCGAACTGGGCCGAGGGGATGAAGTGGGGCTTAGCCCAGTTGAACCGTGCATCTCTTGGGCCCCTATTCACCGTTGGGCCGGTAATAAATGCCATTAGTTATTTGAGACTGTTATAAATAAAATGTTTGAATTAATAAACTCATGAAAATTTGGTTGGATCAATGTGATAGGAGGTCACTGTTGGGTGTGGTTGATTTGTATTTAAAGTAGAACTCGGGTAATAAGTGATATGGGGGATTTGAGACATTTAGTACATTAAATCATGGTGTATGCTAGGGCATAATCAAATAACTTGTATGTTGTTATGCGGTGCTACTTGTGTAACGTGTGTGTAGAATGTAAGATCTCATGCCACGTGACTGATTGTTAATTGGATCAGGCCTTGTAACTTGATTGAGCTACTCGATACTGTGTACTATTGGATCAACTGTTTGAATAATCATTGTTCTTGCTTGAATTGTTGCTTAACTGTTATACGTGCCATACGTGACAACCACTGATGTGATTTATGTGTAAACAAACTGTAAAACTGATCATTACCAAACACTCTCCTAGGTCGCGAGTATTGAATAAATTAACAAGTGAAATATTCTGCCGAGCAAATCAAGGTGAGTTCATTGCATTTTCTCAAGCATGCGTCCCAGTGGTTTGGGACAACTGGTAAACATTCGGAAGGGAAACATTGGGGTAAACAACTTAATCGGTTTTGGTTATTGCCTGGAGGGCAATGGGGGTAATTAGTTGATAGCGCTATTAGGTGGGAAACCTCACACCGGGCCGTAAGGACGGGCGTGAACTAATTATCTGGGTATGGCTATGGTTGTTAGAGGCACACTCCTCGGATACATATGGGCACTCTCCCTAGGGTATCTAACGAAGGCAACATAGCAATCGGTCGTTAAGGGGTACCCACTCCCCGGATACACATGGGCACATTCCCTAGGGTATCTAGCATGAGCAACATTGTATCGCAGCGTTAAATCGCATTAACATACATATGGTAACATAACTTGTTAACAAAACCTTGAACTCACCAGCGTAGTCTGACACACTTGTTTTCATGCTTGTAGGTAATTACTGAAGGAACTTGGGAACTTGCTGTCTGATGCTGCTGGAGTGGTTATGGTCATGATAAACATTTATATTGATTGGGTTTCGACACATTTAAACATTTATACTTTTATGCTTCCGCTCAATACTTGGGTTTTGGTTAAACTTTTCAAACGTTATATTTATTTCAATTGGGTATTTCAATACATTATGACTTGTGTTTGATATGATTGGTGGCTCTTTGTTGGATCGTTGCACCTCCAATAGGGACCTACCCTAGGTGGTAATTTGAGGGTGTGACAATAAAATGACAGGAATAAACTACAAAGGTTATACTATCGTATTCTTTGAATATGCTAGGATAGTACCAACCTTAGTCTCACCTGAGCCAGTATTAATCTCCCATTATATTTGGAGATTAATTAGTTAAATCAGACATGTAATTAAGGCAGCTAGGCCACAAACCATAGAAGAAGCAGTAGAACTAGCCAACACCCTGACTGATGAATTAGTAGGTACACAAGAGGAAAACCAGAGAAAGAACCTAGCTCAAAGGCTTACCCAAGAATTTCGCTACGGTAGTTCCAACCATGGGAAAGGTACAGGTTCTTCATCTGCACCCTACTGCAAGTATTGCAAAAGAAAGCACTCAGTAAGGTGCTCGATATACTGCAACTTTTGTAAAATGTCTGGACACAAGGAAGAAGACTGTAGGAGGAAACCTAGTAATAGGCTATGCTTTAATTTTGGAGAAACTAGTCATATCAAACTGAACTGTCCGAAACTAGCTCTAGCAACAACCAGCAAAGCTAAGACAACTGAAGGACCCAAGAAGAATGCTAGAGTATTCGTTCTAATGGCTGAAGAAGCCAAGATGATTCCGGGTGTGATTGTCGGTACGTTTTTAGTTAATGATATATTTGCCAAAGTATTATTTGACGCTTGTGTAAACCAATGTGACATTTGTGTCACTTCAACCATCAAACAAATACCAAACCAATGAAATATTTTATTTCATACTTGGGATTTGTATAAACATGTGTATCATTTGCACATATCAACTCTTGTTCGATTTCGGGCTCTAAATCGCTTTCTGGAAGGTTATACGCGCACTGATGCGTAAATATAACCAGTTTAATACAACAAACACTCCGGAATAGTGACATACGATTAACATACCTTAAATGACCTTTACATAACTTGGAAATAAGGTTCGGAAGGTTTGATATGCCGAAATCAAGTTTATTCGCTTACAGGGACTAAATTCGACAAACTGCGAAAGTATGTCAATGTGTACTGTAACGGACATTTCGGATCTTGACCATAAGTTAAACATACCCTAAATATCCTTTACATAGCTCAGAAATAGGCTTTGAGGTGTTCGGTGTGCTAAAATAAACTTCCTGGTCATTCAGGGACTAAAAGCGTCAAAAAGTGCATAAGTTTGCATTTTCGCGCATATCTTACGTTCTGAATATATCCGGACATCCAAAAATTTATGTAAGCATTAAAATATTTTATTTTAGTGTTTGGCGTAATAAAAATCCATTCGTCGCGTAATTTGGATCGTTTTTGCGTCCGTTACAACTTCCGTCGTAATTAACCGAACAATGCAACCGTACGACCAAACGAGCCGACATCCGAGATATTTTTGAGCACATTAATTTTAAGTTCCCTATACTTTAACTTCATTTTAGAGCTTTGAAATGTGGTTAACGGGGCATAAACGTGTCAAAAATGCATCGAAAACCAAGTTTGGGGCTTTAGGGACTAAAACTGCCAATTTTGAAAGTTACTGACCTGCAAGGTCCTTACGGTCCGTATGGACCTTTGCTTACGGTCCGTAAGCAGTCCCCAAATCAGCAGAAACTTGTTTCCAGCTTGTTCCAGCTGTTACACACAATTGCACATGGTTTCCTTGATTCTATGGGCCAATTTTGATGGTTTTCAAGTGCCCTTTGTATTTGTAAACCATGTGCCCACATGGATGGTTGAGATTGAAGCTCGGTTTTCGATAAACGATCTTAACAGTTCAAGGAAATCTATAAATACCCACCTCCTATCACTTGCAAAACCCACATTGATCTGATTTTGGCTCTCTAAGTTGAAGTTTATGCTTCATACCTGAGAGTAAATCGGATCAAATCTTGCGGGGACCCTTTGTAAGTATTCCTTCGTTCTTTTTATTCGTTTTTAGCGTTAAAGTCAAACTGCGTTTGACTTTCTGCATTAACCAGTTTATGGTCAAAGCGAAGTTCGTTTGAACTTCCAACGTGAGCGTAATCAGGATGGTTATAGTCCCTAGTAACTATACCTACTGATTACCACGTTATCTAGGCTCAGTGACGAGTCGTAGTTTCGGCCAAAATGCGTATTCTTGCGCATTTTGTAACTAAACTACTTTTAGGTATCAAAACCGTTTGTTTTGATACCAAACCTGTTTTCTAAATTCGTTAAACATGTTCTTACATGTTTAACTCGTCACTTTTAGATTTGTGCTTGTCTAGGGTCGTAAAGGTAAGCGATTTAAACAATCGCTTATGCTTTCGAACCCGGCCCATTTGGTCGATCATTAGGATCCGACCAAACACATTAGGTGACCATAGTTGTATAGGGAATAACCTTCCGAGGTTATACCTTATGGTCACGTCGTTCAAGTAGTTGTATGATAGGTAGTTTATATGCCTTAGGAAAATTACC
Organism: Helianthus annuus; assembly: GCF_002127325.2. Taxonomy (NCBI): domain Eukaryota; kingdom Viridiplantae; phylum Streptophyta; class Magnoliopsida; order Asterales; family Asteraceae; genus Helianthus; species Helianthus annuus. The sequence continues at coordinate 147,231,591 of NC_035445.2, read as the reverse complement.
AAAATACCCTTTTTACGCATAAATTCAATTAAAGCATATGTAACCTAAATTTTGACATCTAAACTGATGAGGCAACTGTATTAGACATATTAAGGCATATTCTACTTGTCATAGGACTAGTTAGGCGGTCCGAACGCGTTTTACGCGAACGACGCGTTAAAGTAACATAAGCTACCTAAACGGGTCCTAATGGGTCGTAGGCACTTAGGTTAGGTTTCATTTTAGTATGTAGGCTTTGTTAAACCATATCATATGAGTTCCAATACTCATTTGGTTTACGAAACCTCATACCATCCGATCTCCCGATTTAGGTCCGGATATTTATGTAGTTATCTATATAGGGTGTCGTTTGACTCCGTGATCCCTCTAGCTTTGCTTGGTTATTGTTCAAGACTCCTAAGCACCCTCAAGTGAATACATAGTCCCCTCTTTTACTGTTTTTCAAATGTTTTGGGGTGAAACACATGTGCCTACTTGTTACTTTGATGCCTTCCATGTTTTCATATCATATACTTGCTATGTTCATTAGTACACTATTAGTACATGATTTCATTATGTTTTTGCTATGTATATCCATTGTGGGCATACTTAGTACATTGTTTTACATTCATTTCATTTGCTATGTATGTTTACTTGACATGCTAGCACATTGTTTTACATTGCATCTCTGTTGCATATGTTCTAGTACCATATAGATACATTCTTTACATCTCTACCTTGTATGTTCACTTAAGCATACTAGGTACATTATTTTCATAAAACATGTTTACATTTGGTAGGACATTTGGTTTGTAAAAACGGGACTTATATACATTCATTAACATTAGCTACGCCGCTCGGTAGTAAGTAATGGTACCATAGGACTTCACAAATCTCGTTCCTGACATTCTAGGTTTGTTTGGGTGAAAGGAATGACTGAATCCGAAAACATTTCTTTTGATAACCTTGACTTAGGGTTATCCGTCTGTCTCAAGGCTTGAATGTATCTTTAACTTACCACATAAATGTTTTTATCAGTAAAACATGCATTTACTTTGCAAAACACAACTTTTTTATATATTCAAAATACTTTGTTTTGTACATTTTTACTTTTGGTCTAGGTAATCATATATTACTTACCATACATAACATTTGTCATATACTACTTGATTACATTTGACTTTTAACATATGACATTGGTTTATACAAGAACATTTGACATTTGGGTTAAACATGAACATTATACATTGGTGGTTTGTTTAAATGACTTAAGTAACGAGATGTGTGTAGTATGATACAAGCATGGTGGATACGCCGCTGGTACTTCCTATATAAAGTGCATGTATTATATTACATGTCGTAGCGTTATTTAATTCATTCAATTTGGACTTATACATTTTACACAAATAACATATTTTTCACAAGACATTGTTTTACAAAACAGTTTGTTTTATACAAACCCATTTTACTTGGTTATTCATATAACCTTACATTATTCTTTTAAATATACATATCTATCATCGTTTTTCAAATGATTTAGAAAACAAAACATTTTACAAGGATCATGATTGACTTTTTGTTAAACAACTTTTTCTAAACTTATAAGTCATGAATCCTAAATCAATAAAACCTATGTACTCGCCGGCATTTTTATGCTGACGTACCTATTTTCACATATGTTTCAGGAGATGATGCATAGGATTGATCAAGATACACCTAGCCGGACTTGGGCCTTAGTGATGATAAAAGATACAAGACTAGTTAATTATGTTATACTTCTTGGTTTGTTTAGACATTGTAACTCAGTTAATCAATAAAACAAAATTTCAAATTTCCATGTGTTATGAAACAATGATTCTGTTACAACACTCCCCGACGTTTCCGCCACGATTTGTTGTCTTACGTGGTCGGGGTGTGACAGAAAAGTTGGTATCAGAGCTCATGGTTATGGGAATTAGGTTATTAGTAATGCTTTGACCTAGTTTATAACCTTCCTAGGACCCTAACGCGAATTTACTTGCGTTTAGTCATAAAACAATACCGTTACCTATCCTTAGGCGACAACCACAACAAGAACACAAATTTCAAAACCGCTTTGAAAAGCAATCATCTGTTCTAGGATGATTAATTACTAGGTTTTGAACCCTCTAAGTTTTCAAATCTCGTCAAAGTTTGGGGTCTTTTGATGTGAACATGTGCAAACTGGAAGGGTGAATGCCTGTACTCTGAGTTTTCCGTCTAAGGCTAGAGTGTTCGTACAAATCCGCAGAATTGGACCAGTCACTCTTACCTGGGAACTCTTGGGGTGAGTGTTCACTTATAGGTGAGCATGTGTTCAGTGATACATTAATATGACCCGTTTACTTTGATTAGTCACCGTCTTATTTGTTTGCCTTATGTAACAAACGAATGATCGCAATTTCTATGCATTGCCATTCTGTTTTGTTTATCCGATAACATTTCCCTTGTTTCTTCCTATGTCTTTCATTTTCTTCTAGAATGTCTCTTCATCTCAGTGACGGTCAAATGTCCGAGCAAACAGCCAAATTTGCCCAGCAAATAGGCGAAGTGATTCTGAAGTCTGTGGATTTAGGCATTGCCATGTCTCGTCTCAACAATGAAGCCACTCAAGAGTCACCGAAGGAAACAGAAGTTGAGCCTGCACCAAAATCAAGGAAGCGTAAGGCTTCAAGGAAACCCGCAGCTAGTGCACTAAATCAAGCGGGACCTAGCCAGGTAGCGACGCCACCAGCTAGGAGGTCGTACTTGGGAGCTGCCCCATGGTGCAAGCGATGCAACCGTCATCATTTAAACCTCATACCCTGCTCCAAATGTACCTACTGTGGACGGCGGGGACATTTGATTAACATATTCCGCTTCGCTATCCAAAACAAAGCTGCTATAAACCTTGCTTCTGCCCAACTCCAAGTCAACCCTACTCAAGCTCGTTTTCCGTCTGGTACTTGCTACAACTGTGGCGAGACGAGCCATTTCAGGAACAAATGCCCGAAGATTGTCAATGCAAATCCAACCCTTGGATGAGCATTTGGCTGAGCAAAAGATGTTGTTGTCTTATGCCTTTGTTTCTTTTGTTTTCTTGTATTGTGAAACAATCTGTCTTGTTCATAAATAAAAAAAATTGTTGTTCACAATTCTGATGTACAAGTGTAGTTACATGTGTGTATGGCATTTCCCTATGATACCTACATCAAGGAACTATGTTCTTTACAAACTACTCTTGTGATTCTCCCTTCCAAGTGATCGCTCATGATTTCCTCGAAAATTTTAAGTACTCGTTTCATTCTAGGAGACGAAGTACAAGAAATAAAGCGAAATTATGAGTAATCATGCTTTTGCACATCTGTGCCTTTGAATCCTTGGTTAGATAACTAAGGGTATTTTCAAATCTCATACCTATTACGTTTTGATTTTTTTTAACATCCATAACATAAGTTTTCAAAACAACCTCCGTGATTTCAAAAACATTGTCTATGTTTTCAAAAACAACCCCCATGATTTCAAAAACATTGTCTATGTTTTAAAAAACAACCCCCATGATTTCAGAAACATTGTCTATGTTTTCAAAAGCAACCTTCATGATTTCAAAATGTTTCATATAGTTTGAAAACAATATTAATACAGTATAATTACTTATATCAAGTGCATGATTTCAAAAGCATCATTCATGTTTTCAAAAACCTTATACATAATTTCAAAATTTATCTCGCATGGTTTTAAAACATTTTTATAAATATACCTACCTAATACACCTACTTTATGATTTCAAAAGTATTATGTATAAGGTTTCAAAAACATTGAACACATTTTTTTTCTTTTTTTAGAACCCATGCATAGTTTTCAAAAATATTTTCCTCATACATTGACTTAACCTTCAAATTCCGCTTCATCTGTCGCCTTAGCATATCTAGCATCTCAACTTCATAAGCATTTTTTTTATCTCATGTTTTGACTTAAGCACATCTAGTGCAAGATTTCAAAACATCTTCAACTTCAAAAAAATCCATATGGGATCTTTTTATCTTCACAATTAGACCCTTGTGGATGATTATCATTCAAATCATAGTCCTTAATTTGATTCCTTGTGTACCTTAATTCGAACATTTCGGTTCCTTACAATCGAAATTGAATTTTCTCTTTAAGATCTTTATATATTCATAGTTAGATTCTTGATAATGTTTAAAGTACCAAATGAAATCCACGGAATGGATTCCTGGTGTGCTTTGAATGCATGTGCTCAGTTAGCAGAACAAATTAACAAAATGATAACAAATTTAAAATCAAGTTAAACAATTATGTGATTATGTGTTTATGCATTTTGTGTTTTCTTTTATGCATTTTGTGTTTTTGTATACTCTGGATATTCGTTATCCAAATCCTCGTAGAACCTTTCATATCTTCATATGAGGGATTCGTAGTAGGATATTCAAAAAGGTACTACCTTAAATCCTTATTGGGCTTCTACGTGATAGTCAAGACCCTTGGATTATATAGTACCATTCCATGATTCAAAAAGAGACCCTTTGAGTGGTCTAGTCAAAAGATTGATTCAAAATCTGGCTAAGAATGACATGTGATGATATAAGCTGAAAAGACTCCTTGGCGGTCTAGAGATCATTTATTGACTCAATTAAAAGGAACCCCAGTATGGTCTAGTCACACTCATCACAGGTTTGTTCATTTGGTTTCCCCTACACATTATAAAATACATTGTGCAAACTATGCCAGGAATTACGTAATTATGGACGCATACATAATTATGAAATTCAGTGCACAGAAACCCAGTAAAAATTATTATGTGTAAGAACCGATAGTGACAACAATAACAAAATATGAACGATGTAATGGAGGTACGGTGGACGCACCAATAACGCTTAATAGACTTATATATAAGTGTCCCTCCTACATTGTAAGCATGATGTTATTTAAAGTTACTAGAAGTTCAGGACTCTAACCAGTGTTGTTCGATCTTTTCAAGTCCATGTTTCAAACTCTCACAAGTTTCCTCTAAGATAAATTTCGGGACGAAATTTCCTGAAGTAGGGGAGACTGTGACATCTGTGTCACTTCAACCATCAAAAAACTACCAAGCCAATGAAATATTGTATTTCATACTTGGGATTTGTATAAACATGTATATCATTTGCACATATCAACTCTTGTTCGATTTCGGGCTCTAAATCGCTTTCTGGAAGGTTATACGAGCACTGATGCGTAAATATAACCAGTTTAATGCAAAAAACACTCCGGAACAGTGACATAAGCTTAACATACCTTAAATAACCTTTACATAACTTGGAAATAAGTTTCGGAAGGTTTGGTATGCCAAAATCAAGTTTATTCGCTTACAGGGACTAAATTCGACAAACTGCGAAAGTATGTCAACTTATACTGTAACGGACATTCCGGAACTTGACCATAAGTTAAACATACCCTAAATATCCTTTACATAGCTTAGAAATAGGCTTTGAGGTGTTCGGTGTGCTAAAATAAACTTCCTGGTCATTCAGGGACTAAAAGCGTCAAAAAGTGCATAAGTTTGCATTTTCGCGCATATCTTACGTTCTGAATATATCCGGACATCCAAAAATTTATGTAAGCATTAAAATATTTTATTTTAGTGTTTGGCATAATAAAAATCCATTCGTCGCTTAATTTGGATCGTTTTTGCGTCCGTTACGACTTCCGTCGTAATTAACCGAACAACGCAACGGTACGACCAAACGATCCGACATCCGAGATATTTTTGAGCACATTTTAAGTTCCCTATACTTTAACTTCATTTTAGAGCTTTTAAATGGGGTTAACGGGGCTTAAACGTGTCAAAAATGCATCGAAAACCAAGTTTGGGGCTTCAGGGACTAAAACTGCCAATTTTGAAAGTTGCTGACCTGCAAGGTCCTTACGGTCCGTATGGACCTTTGCTTACGGTCCGTACGTAGTCCCTAGATCAGCATAAACTTGTTTCCAGCTTGTTCCAGTTGTTACACACAATTGCACACGGTTTCCTTGATTCTATGGGCCAATTTTGATGGTTTTCAAGTGCCCCTAGTATTTGTAAACCATGTGCCCACATGGATGGTTGAGATTGAAGCTCGGTTTTTGATAAACGATCTTAACGGTTCAAGGAAATCTATAAATACCCACCTCCTATCACTTGCAAAACCCACATTGATCTGATTTTGGCTCTCTAAGTTGAAGTTTATGCTTCATACCTGAGAGTAAATCGGATCAAATCTTGCGGGGACCCTTTGTAAGTATTTCTCGTTCTTTTTATTCGTTTTTAGCGTTAAAGTCAAACTGCGTTGACTTTCTGCATTGACCAGTTTACGGTCAAAGCGAAGTTCGTTTGAACTTCATAACGTGAGCGTAATCACGATGGTTATAGTCCCTAGTAACTATACCTACTGATTACCATGTTATCTAGGCTCAGTGACGAGTCGTAGTTTCGGCCAAAATGCGTATTCTTGCGCATTTTGTAACCAAACTACTTTTAGGAATCAAAACCGTTTGCTTTGATACCAAACCTGTTTTCTAAATTCGTTAAACATGCTCTTACATGTTTAACTCGTCACTTTTAGATTTGTGCTTGTCTAGGGTCGTAAAGGTAAGCAATCTAAACAATCGCTTATGCTTTCGAACACGACCCATTTGGTCGATCATTAGGATCCGAACAAACACATTAGGTGACCATATTTGTATAGGGAATAACCTTCCGAGATTATACCTTATGGTCACGTCGTTCAAGTAGTTGTATGATAGGTAGTTTATATGCCTTAGGAAAATTACCAAAATACCCTTTTTACGCAAAAATTCATTTTAAGCATATGTAGCCTAGATTTTGACATCTAAAATGATTATGCAACTATATTAGACATATTAAGGCATATTCTACTTATCATAGGACTAGTTAGGCGGTCCGAACGCGTTTTACGCGAACGACGCGTTAAAGTAACATAAGCTACCTAAACGGGTCCTAATGGGTCGTAGGCACTTAGGTTAGGTTTCATTTTAGTATGTAGGCTTTGTTAAACCATATCATATGAGTTCCAATACTCATTTGGTTTACGTAACCTCATACTATCCGATCTCCCGATTTAGGTCCGGTTATTTATGTAGTTATCTATATAGGATGCTGTTTGACTCCGTGATCCCTCTAGCTTTGCTTGGTTGTTGTTCAAGACTCCTAAGCACCCTCAAGTGAGTACATAGTCCCCTCTTTTACTGTTTTTCAAATGTTTTGGGGTGAAACACATGTGCCTACTTGTTACTTTGATGCTTTCCATGTTTTCATATCATATACTTGCTATGTTCATTAGTACACTATTAGTACGTGATTTCATTATGTTTTTGCTATGTATGTCCATTGTGTGCATACTTAGTACATTGTTTTATGTTCATTTCATTTGTTATGTATGTTTACTTGGCATGCTAGCACATTGTTTTACATTGCATCTCTGTTGCATATGTTCTAGTAACATATGGACACATTGTTTACATCTCTACCTTGTATGTTCACTTAAGCATACTAGGTACATTATTTTCATAAAACATGTTTACATTTGGTACAACATTTGGTTTGTAAAAACGGGACTTATATACATTCATTAAAATTAGCTACGCCGCTCGGTAGTAAGTAATGGTACCATAGGACTTGACAAATCCCGTTCCTGACATCCTAGGTTTGTTTGGGTGAAAGTAATGACTGAATCCGAAAACATTTCTTTTGGTATCCTTGACTTAGGGTTATCCGTCTGTCTCAAGGCTTGAATGTATGCGTTTAACTTACCACATAAATGTTTTTATCAGTAAAACATGCATTTACTTTGCAAAACACAAATTTTTGATATATTCAAAATACTTTGTTTTGTACATTTTTACTTTTGGTCTAGGTAATCATATATTACTTACCATACATAACATTTGTCACATACTACTTGATTACATTTGACTTTTAACATATGACATTGGTTTATACAAGAACATTTGACATTTGGGTTAAACATGAACATTATACATTGGTGGTTTGTTTAAATGACTTAAGTAACGAGACGTGTGTAGTATGATACAAGCATGGTGGATACGCCGCTGGTACTTCCTATATATAAGTGCATGTATTATATTACATGTCGTAGCGTTATTTAATTCATTCAATTTGGACTTATACATTTTACACAAATAACATATTTTTCACAAGACATTATTTTACAAAACAGTTTGTTTTATACAAACTCATTTTACCTGGTTATTCATTTAACCTTACATTATTGTTTTAAATATACATATCTATCATCGCTTGTCAAATGATTTATAAAACAAAACATTTTACAAGGATCATGACTGACTTTTTGTTAAACAACTTTTTCTAAACTCATATGTCATGAATCCTAAATCAATAAAACCTATGTACTCGCCGGCATTTTTATGCTGACGTACCTATTTTCACATGTGTTTCAGGAGATGATGCATAGGATTGATCAAGATACACATAGGCGGACTTGGGCCTTAGTGACGATAAAAGATGCAAGACTAGTTAATTATGTTATACTTCTTGGTTTGTTTAGACATTGTAACTCAGTTAATCAATAAAACAAAATTTCAAATTTCCATGTGTTATGAAACAATGATTCTGTTACAACACTCCCCGATGTTTCCGCCATGATTTGTTGTTTTACGTGGTCGGGGTGTGACAACCAAAGTTTTATCAATACTTCTTTCTATCAACTCCTCAACCAACCATTAACTAAACTTCAACAACACTGTCTGGTGGAGACGAAAAATGGAGATTCTATTAAGATAAGTGAAATCTTGCAGGGGTCAAGAATAGAAATCCTAAACCATCATTTTTTTGCTAACCTTTACCCGATGAATCTAGCCAGATTCAATGTTGTATTAGGAATGGATTGGTTGGTAGCCAATCATGCCAGTATTTTATGTGATCAAAATTCGGTACAAGTAAGTACACCAAGTGGTAAAAAGATCACAATTAAAGGAGACAAACCAACCAGGTCAACAAAATTCATCTCTGTAATGAAAGCTGCAAGTTGTGCAAGGAAAGGAGCAATAGTGTATATGATTTCCATAATCATTAACATTAAAGGAAAAGAATTAAAAGATATCCCTGTAATATCTAAATTCTCAGACGTTTTTCTAGAAGAGTTATCTGGATTACCGCCAGATAGAAAAATTGAATTTAGAATTCACCAAATACCAGGAACGCCACCAATTGCCAAGGTACCATACTGATTAGCACCGACGGAGATGCAGGAACTGAAGAAACAATTGGACGAACTTCTTGACAAGGGTTTTATAGAACCTAGTTCCTCGCCATGGGGAGCACCGGTGTTGTTTGTCAAGAAGAAAGACGGATCGATGCGTATGCGCATTGATTACCGAGAATTGAACAAAGTTATGATTAAAAATCGGTACCCACTACCGAGAATCGATGATCTGTTCGATCAACTTCAAGGAGCTCGATTCTTTTCTAAGATCGATTTACGTTCCAGATATCTTCAACTGAAAGTACAGGAAGAAGACATTCTTAAAACTGCTTTCAGAACAAGGTACAACCATTATGAATTTACAGTCATGCCATTTGGTCTAACCAATGCCCCAGCCTCATTTATGGACATCATGAACAGGATATGTAAACCATACCTGGATAAATTCATAATTGTCTCTATAGATGATATTCTAATTTACTCAAAGAGTAAAAAGGATCATGCACAGCATCTGCATACACTTCTGACATTGTTGAGAAAAGAAAAGCTTTATGCTAAATTCTCGAAATGTGAATTTTGGTTACAAGAAGTGCAATTCCTTGGACATCTGATTAATCATGAAGGAATTCATGTGGATCCCACAAAGATCGAGGTAATTACTAAATGGAAAGTCCCTGAATCACCAACGAAAGTAAGGAGTTTTCTTGGATTGGCAGGATATTATAGACGGTTTATCCAAGATTTCTCTAGGATAGCCATACCATTAACCAAACTGACCTGTAAATCAATTAAGTTTGAATGGGGACCAAAACAGGAAGAAACCTTTAGGATTCTTAAGCAAAGGTTAACCAACGCACCCATACTCACATTACCAGAAGGAACTGAAGACTTTATAGTCTCTTGTGATGCGTCTAAGTTAGGTTATGGATGTGTGTTAATGCAACGTCAAAAGGTTAGCCTATGCCTCTAGACAACTTAAGAAACATTAAGAGAATTACACAACCCATGATCTAGAGTTAGGAGCCATAGTTTTTGCCCTTAAGATTTGGAGACACTATCTTTATGGTAATAAGTTTGTTGTCTTCACAGATCATAAGAGTTTAAGATATATTTTTAGGCAAAAGGAATTAAATATGAGACAGAGAAGATGGATGGAAATTCTTAGTGATTATGATTGTGTTATCCAGTATCATGCAGGAAAAGCTAATGTAGTAGCTGATGATTTAAGTCGAAAGTATCATGAAAAGCCGAAACGAATACGCTCTCTTAGATTAAATCTGCAGATAGATTTAAATGAGCAAATTAGAGAGATACAGGAAACATCAATCAAGGATGGTGCTGAAGAATTAAAAGGAATGATTAAGGAATTAGAACAAGGAGCAGATGGAATTTGGAAGTTCCATAAGAAAAAGGATGTGGATACCTAAACAAGCAAACATACGCCACTGAATTCTAGAAGAAGCTATAAGTCTAAGTATATGATACACCCCGGTAGTGATAAGATGTATCAAGATCTAAGAAAGAATTTCTGGTGGATAGGAATGAAAAAGGATATAGTAAACTATGTTACTAAATGTCTAACATGTTCACAGGTTAAAGCCGAACATCAGAAACCCTCCGGGTTATTACAGCAATTAGAAATGCCAATATGGAAAAGAGAATTGATAACAGTGGACTTTGATGGAGAGGGTGAAACCCGAGCGTTAGAGTGTCTAAATATCATGTCTTATGTGCGTTTGATGTGTTTATTTGCTTAGAATGAAGTAACTATGAGATTTTGGTGAGTCGCAGGTAAAGCGCGTTTCATGTCTTATGGCGCCGTTGCCGGGGAGGCGTGCGCAAAGTGCTTAGTGTTAAGTTCTAGTTTAGTTAAATATCCAAAAATCCAAAAATAGTGTCTTTTTAGTTTGTTCTGTTTTGTTCGGATTTACGTGAGGTTTTCTTGTTTTTGTTTGTGCAGGTGATCTAGTAAGTGTATGCATCATACTCGGAATTCCGGGAAGTCATCACCATTAGTGTTCGACCCAGAGATCGAGAGAACAGTAAAGCATACAAAACGAGTACTACATCGTGAGAACAAGATTCTACAATCACCTAGACCAATATCTAAAGCAATGGAGAACTTAGCAACACCGGAGAAACAACCCGCAACTTCACAACCACAACAATTCTCGCCAACACCTACCCAACCTTCACCAAACACTACTATACCACCACCAACACAATCTACACAACCTACTTCTACATCTCCAGTACCATCATTCTCAACCTTTTTCCCAAACTTTGATAACAATCAACCAACTTCCACCCAAACAACATCTCTTCAACACCCAACTACGACCCAGACTGTTAATTTACAGCAGTAATCTCCTTACGTTAGAATCATTCCTGATGACACTCCATTACCGAGTCAAACTCAAGCACCTAATGCAACATCAATTCCGCCAGCCGTTCGACCAGTTATTTCACAGCAAAGTCAGCCAATGCCAAATCTTCATCGATCAACCATCTATGATCAAGGAAATAACTCAGGTGATTTTGATGATGGCTATGAGGAATATGATAACTACATGGGTCAAAACGAGAGACAAGTGGTTAACACGGGTAGCTATGAGAGGCAAACAGTCGGATTGGGTGCGGCCGAGATAGTCAATCAAGGGAACGTAGGGTATCAACAATATGTGCAACCAATGCCTATACAACAGATGCCACAACAATATCATCAACCTGACCCACTCAATCAGCAGCCTGCTCCGAGAAGGCCGGTAGTGGACATTCCATTACCACCACCGGCACCTCAGATGCAGGGTCAGGCAAGACCGCTGCCACGAAATTTACACCGACCGGTGATTTTACCGGAAGGAATTCCACGTCGAAATAATCAAGGTCCAGTTCGAGGTATAGAGAGCCACTTCAGGCCTGCTATAGTTAACAACCCATCACCGGTTGTGATCCCGCAATTACAAGGAGGGCGGTCATTCGAAGTTCGAACGCAATCAATATCCAGTCTGCCTAAGTTTCATGGTCACGCACATGAAGAACCATATCTACACATTGCTGCATATGATGCACGTTGCAACACAATCAGCAGCCAAGGTTTCTCAGTTGATGATGTGAAATTGGTACTTTTCCAATTCACACTTGAAGACAAAGCGCAGCAATGGTTTCATTCGCTGCCATCAGCTTCGATCTTCACATGGGGCGAAATGCAGCAACAATTCTTAGACGAATTTTATACTCATCTGCGTACTAACAATGCAAGGAAGGATATTCGAGGGTTTCGACAACAGCCCGGTGAGTTATTTCACGAAGCGTTCAATCGTTTCAAAATGATGCTCAAGAATTGTCCACATCATGAGATATATTTGTGGGAGCTTATTAATACATTCCACGAAGGCCTAACAGATGAAGATGCTAGGGATGTAAATTCAATATCCAATGGTACTTTTGGAATGAATTACGAAGAGGATGATTGGGAATATTTGGAAAGAACCGCAAGGGCGTCAAAACGCAAGGCTCAATCTTCTAGAAGTACACGACAATCGGTAGTGAGAGCGGTGGACAATCCACCAGATTTTAGTGGACAATACCCGTTGTGCGGTCATTGTGGGGATATAGGGCACATCGCTGATCAGTGCCCTAATATAATTGGTAAGCAGGATGATGTGAATATGTTGCAAAGTAGTGGGAACAGGTATTCGGGTTCCCAAGGCAACAATCAGTATTACCAGCCCCGAAATCAAAATAACTATCAGAGGGAAAATAACGTCGGTTATCAAAGGAACTACCAGCAAGGTAATGGTCAGGTGAATAATGATATGATGGAGATGTTGAAAGCAATTCAACTTGATTTACAAAATCAAAGGATTGAATTGAAAAATCTTGCTCAAAAGGATGAGATGCGAGATAAAGCCGTTCAGTCATTAACCACACAAATGGCCCAACTTGCAACCGATGTGAAGGAGTTGAAACAGCAAAACGGGAAGCTTCCCAGTGACACTCAAACGAACCCCAAGCACGGGAAGAATATACCAGTCAGCGGGGTAAGTTTCGTTCCTAAAATCAATTTGAATGATAAATTTTTAACTTCTTCTGTTTCTCATGTGATTGCAGGTTTAAGTGGCGCAAATGAGGATGGAGATGGGTGTGACTCAGGAGAGCCGGTTGTCCCGATTCGAGTGGGAAAGTTCAAAATCCACAAGGCATTGTTGGATTATGGAGCTGGGATGAGTGTTCTTCCCGGTAGCCTATATGACCAGTACGACTTTGGTCCGTTACACGCAATTGATCAAATGGCCATGTTTGCGGATGCGAGTTTAAGGCAACCTCGAGGGGTTGTAAAGGATGTGGTAATTCAGCTCGGCGAGTTCTACTACTCGGTCGATTTTATGGTGGTTGATTATGCAACCACACCGACCTACGCACAACCGAAGGTAATTTTGGGTCGCCCGTTTCTGTATACAGCAAATGCACAAATCGACTGCAGGAATGGGATGGTAATTTTAAGTTATAAGAATCGTAAGCTGTATTTCAATGTATTTTTAAAATCTATTGCTTATGATCTTCTGAATGATGTGAGTCCCACAGGTGCTACTAATGAGATTGGTTCGAGTGGAGGTAATTTTTGCAGGTCTGAGTTAACGAATAATGGAAGGCAGGTGAACAAGACAGCTGTGAGAGGAAGAGCAATTGCAGAAAAACCACCCGATGGTGGGAGTGAGTGGGGCAACAAGGCTGAGGTTGAACTCAACTGGCGTGGAGCTGCGAACCTTCCACAAGATTGGACGAGGATGTATGGAGAGAAATGGGGAGGCAAGCGTTCAGATGAACCTCCCTGAGTACATCAGGTACGGTCTGGCTGAAGACCTAAAACTTAGCGCTCTCGGGAGGCAGCCCGAGGATGTAAAGTATTGTATTTCGTTTTGGTTCGTTTGGTGTGTTGTGTTTTGACAGGTTTCTACGCATTTATCTTCGCGGAGGCAATGATTCAAGTGTGGGGATGTTTTGCAACATCCCCGATGAGACATCATAAAATCCTATATTGAATGCGTATTTTCCGGTCTTGATCGCAGCAGTTACACCGCTACAGACACTCACTTGTTTCTGATCAGGTGCATGTGTTTCTCTATCCTGTTTTGGTTTGTTTTTGTTTTTGGTGGGTGTTAAAACTTTAGTGTGTTTAGTTATTTGTTTTAAGAGTTAGCCGTTTGGTTTGTTTGGTTGGATTTCCGGGGACATTTTAAAAGCACCATACATTGGGGACAATGTATCCCAAGTGTGGGGATGTGGGAGCCCAGGAAGGGATTTGTGAATAAAGCTTTGAAACGATTGAAAGTGGTTGAAATCGATGAAAATGAAAAAATTGAAAATTTTGAGAATTTTGAAAATTTTTCATCGCCTTAAACAAGCTAATTGGATACGAAAACCTGAAGTTTCAACCACTAATAGGCTTCTTATCGGTAGTAGACTAGATTAGTCCCTTGTCATGGTTGTCCCTTTAAGTTTCATGAGAGTAGGTTTGACAAGTGTTTTTATAGAAAATGGTTGAAAAGAGATGTCTATCTAGGGGTAACATGTTTTAATTGCATATGCTACATGTCGTTAACCTTTTTACCCTTTCTTGGTGAGATCTTGAGCCTGTAGACGGATAGGATACATTATATGGATTCATTTGTTGAGTACAAGCTACGTGTTATTCTGTGTTAGAACTTGTATGATTCGATACATGCTGAGACTGTGGGTTTGACATGTGCACATATATGATAAAGGCATTAGGATTTCCCTTTACACCTTTGTGTTTGTGTTTCTCTTGTGTTGGTCACCAATTTCCCTTAGTAGCCCTGTTGAGCCTAACTACCTTTCGTTTGTTCCCCCATTATCTATTGTGAAAAACCGACCGTGATGATATTGTTATGAAAAAAAAATGAAAAGAAAGAAAAAAAAAGAGAAAAGAAAGAAAAAAAAAGTATTATTATGTTCGTGTTAAATAAATGGGTCGAAAATCACCCAAAGTGTTAGTAGTATTGTGAATAAGTTGTCATGGTTTGGTATATTCGTTGTGTTCGCCATATAAATACAAAAAGCCAAAAATATTTCTTACCTTCACCCTTAACCCAAAACCCGAAAGTCCTTTTGATCTGTGTCATGTTAGATGATACGGTGGAGGTGTGATTGTCATACAAGCCTATAATTGCAGGATTTCATGTTTGCTTTTTGGAGTGTTTATATACTAGCACATTACGCGCTAGTCCAGATATTAACCCGAGAGGAGAGTACATTGTGAGGGGTATGTAGCATGTGTTTAATTGTAAACATGTTAGTTTTAGATAGACAAGTCTTGAGCTTTGAAATTGCATCAGTTACTTGTCAGACTGTCAATCTCGATTGTGTCAGTCTATGGGATAGGTATGACTTGGGACTGAACAGGTTGAACCGGTTAAGGGAGTTTAGAGGTGTTGTTGCTATGGTGATTAGTTCTAGTTGGTTTGCTTGGGGACAAGCAAAGGCAAGTGTGGGAATGTGATGGAGAGGGTGAAACCCGAGCGTTAGAGTGTCTAAATATCATGTCTTATGTGCGTTTGATGTGTTTATTTGCTTAGAATGAAGTAACTATGAGATTTTGGTGAGTCGCAGGTAAAGCGCGTAATTCGATGCATTTACGGTGATTAAAGATGAAGTTACAAGCATTGGATGGGATGTTGCAGCTCAAGAATGAATGTCGAAGCTTGTTCGGGTGATATAAAGGCTCACGAGTGAAAGGAGTGTGAAAAAGCAAAGTTCAGGGACTAATTCGGTACTTTATGAAAGTTGTGTGGAGCTTAGATATGCAAAAAAAAATCAAGGAGTAATAAAGTTCGAGGGTCATTTGGCAATTAATGGAAAGTTATAATATAGTGAACATGTGAGAAATGAAGAAACAAACTAGAAGGGGCCAATATGTAAGTTGTTGAAAGATGTTACGTAGAAAGGCAAGGAACAGAGATCACAAACTGTAAGCTATGGTTTCTGTTCGTAGCTTACGAGTTGTTTGTGCCATTTGGAATTTTGGGACAGAAATTTCACACTGTAAGCTACGAGTTACAACTCGTAGCTTACGGTTTGGTAACAATGTTTGGGCAGAATTTTTAAAACGTAGCCTACGAGGCGTTAGAGTGTCTAAATATCATGTCTTATGTGCGTTTGATGTGTTTATTTGCTTAGAATGAAGTAACTATGAGATTTTGGTGAGTCGCAGGTAAAGCGCGTAATTCGATGCATTTACGGTGATTAAAGATGAAGTTACAAGCATTGGATGGGATGTTGCAGCTCAAGAATGAATGTCGAAGCTTGTTCGGGTGATATAAAGGCTCACGAGTGAAAGGAGTGTGAAAAAGCAAAGTTCAGGGACTAATTCGGTACTTTATGAAAGTTGTGTGGAGCTTAGATATGCAAAAAAAAATCAAGGAGTAATAAAGTTCGAGGGTCATTTGGCAATTAATGGAAAGTTATAATATAGTGAACATGTGAGAAATGAAGAAACAAACTAGAAGGGGCCAATATGTAAGTTGTTGAAAGATGTTACGTAGAAAGGCAAGGAACAGAGATCACAAACTGTAAGCTATGGTTTCTGTTCGTAGCTTACGAGTTGTTTGTGCCATTTGGAATTTTGGGACAGAAATTTCACACTGTAAGCTACGAGTTACAACTCGTAGCTTACGGTTTGGTAACAATGTTTGGGCAGAATTTTTAAAACGTAGCCTACGAGTTGAGTTGTAGCCTACGACTTGGAAAGAAAAAAAAAATAAAACGCATGTGAGGATTTGGGGCCCACGAGTTTGAATGGACGGCTAGGATTACGTGAGAGGAGATACTAGGTTTGAAAAAGAAAAAAAGTCAACAGAGGGCAGCCGTCAATTTCTTTGTTTTTGTTGGGTTGGAAGCCGTGATTGAGGACATCATCATCACATCGTACAACAACTTTTGAGAAGAGAATCATTCATCATCAGAAAAAGAAAGGAACATTTATTTCTTTTGGGGAGAGAGCCGCACACATCATCTCGATCATCATCAATTGTTTTTAACACACAAGTTGTTATCATTATTTTTATTATATTATAATTAAGATGATGATTTCAATTGTTATTCAAGTGTGTGAAGTTCAACCAACCAATATGAGCGGCTAGTCTTTTATGGTTTCCTCTAGATGGAGGGTTTTTGTAAGTTAACGGATTTTATTTGTTTAGTGACAATCGTTTGACTCAGTGATCTAAGCATTCGATGCTTTTCACTTGTGATTTAGTTGATTAATTGTAATCGATTGCATTTGCTTAACCTTAGTCTTTGATCATTCAGTTCCCGAGAGTTCTAGTAATTGGGATATATTTGCTATGGGATTAGGGTTGGTAATTGTGATTGGTAACCACTAGATAACCTCCCGTTATGTATTGACCGGAGTACTTAGTCTTTGGTTATCACAATTAGTTGACTAGGTTAGTCCACTTATGTCTATGTAAGTGTTCGATTAAACACATAATTGAAGTTAACGGCAAAACCTGAAATCTGGAGGAACCATTGTTCTTCCTATTGATTTAAATCTCTCTTTTAGTTCGTAATTTTTAAATAATCAATCAAATCCAACAATTGAGTTTTACTTTTTACTAGTAGTTAATTAAAACTGAGCATTACACACTTTCCACAACCTCCTCTGGATTCGATACCCTGCTTATTCTATACTAATAGTTTAAATAGGTTTTTGCATGTCCATAACGACAGACATCAAAATGGCGCCGTTGCCGGGGAGGCGTGCGCAAAGTGCTTAGTGTTAAGTTCTAGTTTAGTTAAATATCCAAAAATCCAAAAATAGTGTCTTTTTAGTTTGTTCTGTTTTGTTCGGATTTACGTGAGGTTTTCTTGTTTTTGTTTGTGCAGGTGATCTAGTAAGTGTATGCATCATACTCGGAATTCCGGGAAGTCATCACCATTAGTGTTCGACCCAGAGATCGAGAGAACAGTAAAGCATACAAAACGAGTACTACATCGTGAGAACAAGATTCTACAATCACCTAGACCAATATCTAAAGCAATGGAGAACTTAGCAACACCGGAGAAACAACCCGCAACTTCACAACCACAACAATTCTCGCCAACACCTACCCAACCTTCACCAAACACTACTATACCACCACCAACACAATCTACACAACCTACTTCTACATCTCCAGTACCATCATTCTCAACCTTTTTCCCAAACTTTGATAACAATCAACCAACTTCCACCCAAACAACATCTCTTCAACACCCAACTACGACCCAGACTGTTAATTTACAGCAGTCGTCTCCTTACGTTAGAATCATTCCTGATGACACTCCATTACCGAGTCAAACTCAAGCACCTAATGCAACATCAATTCCGCCAGCCGTTCGACCAGTTATTTCACAGCAAAGTCAGCCAATGCCAAATCTTCATCGATCAACCATCTATGATCAAGGAAATAACTCAGGTGATTTTGATGATGGCTATGAGGAATATGATAACTACATGGGTCAAAACGAGAGACAAGTGGTTAACACGGGTAGCTATGAGAGGCAAACAGTCGGATTGGGTGCGGCCGAGATAGTCAATCAAGGGAACGTAGGGTATCAACAATATGTGCAACCAATGCCTATACAACAGATGCCACAACAATATCATCAACCTGACCCACTCAATCAGCAGCCTGCTCCGAGAAGGCCGGTAGTGGACATTCCATTACCACCACCGGCACCTCAGATGCAGGGTCAGGCAAGACCGCTGCCACGAAATTTACACCGACCGGTGATTTTACCGGAAGGAATTCCACGTCGAAATAATCAAGGTCCAGTTCGAGGTATAGAGAGCCACTTCAGGCCTGCTATAGTTAACAACCCATCACCGGTTGTGATCCCGCAATTACAAGGAGGGCGGTCATTCGAAGTTCGAACGCAATCAATATCCAGTCTGCCTAAGTTTCATGGTCACGCACATGAAGAACCATATCTACACATTGCTGCATATGATGCACGTTGCAACACAATCAGCAGCCAAGGTTTCTCAGTTGATGATGTGAAATTGGTACTTTTCCAATTCACACTTGAAGACAAAGCGCAGCAATGGTTTCATTCGCTGCCATCAGCTTCGATCTTCACATGGGGCGAAATGCAGCAACAATTCTTAGACGAATTTTATACTCATCTGCGTACTAACAATGCAAGGAAGGATATTCGAGGGTTTCGACAACAGCCCGGTGAGTTATTTCACGAAGCGTTCAATCGTTTCAAAATGATGCTCAAGAATTGTCCACATCATGAGATATATTTGTGGGAGCTTATTAATACATTCCACGAAGGCCTAACAGATGAAGATGCTAGGGATGTAAATTCAATATCCAATGGTACTTTTGGAATGAATTACGAAGAGGATGATTGGGAATATTTGGAAAGAACCGCAAGGGCGTCAAAGCGCAAGGCTCAATCTTCTAGAAGTACACGACAATCGGTAGTGAGAGCGGTGGACAATCCACCAGATTTTAGTGGACAATACCCGTTGTGCGGTCATTGTGGGGATATAGGGCACATCGCTGATCAGTGCCCTAATATAATTGGTAAGCAGGATGATGTGAATATGTTGCAAAGTAGTGGGAACAGGTATTCGGGTTCCCAAGGCAACAATCAGTATTACCAGCCCCGAAATCAAAATAACTATCAGAGGGAAAATAACGTCGGTTATCAAAGGAACTACCAGCAAGGTAATGGTCAGGTGAATAATGATATGATGGAGATGTTGAAAGCAATTCAACTTGATTTACAAAATCAAAGGATTGAATTGAAAAATCTTGCTCAAAAGGATGAGATGCGAGATAAAGCCGTTCAGTCATTAACCACACAAATGGCCCAACTTGCAACCGATGTGAAGGAGTTGAAACAGCAAAACGGGAAGCTTCCCAGTGACACTCAAACGAACCCCAAGCACGGGAAGAATATACCAGTCAGCGGGGTAAGTTTCGTTCCTAAAATCAATTTGAATGATAAATTTTTAACTTCTTCTGTTTCTCATGTGATTGCAGGTTTAAGTGGCGCAAATGAGGATGGAGATGGGTGTGACTCAGGAGAGCCGGTTGTCCCGATTCGAGTGGGAAAGTTCAAAATCCACAAGGCATTGTTGGATTATGGAGCTGGGATGAGTGTTCTTCCCGGTAGCCTATATGACCAGTACGACTTTGGTCCGTTACACGCAATTGATCAAATGGCCATGTTTGCGGATGCGAGTTTAAAGCAACCTCGAGGGGTTGTAAAGGATGTGGTAATTCAGCTCGGCGAGTTCTACTACTCGGTCGATTTTATGGTGGTTGATTATGCAACCACACCGACCTACGCACAACCGAAGGTAATTTTGGGTCGCCCGTTTCTGTATACAGCAAATGCACAAATCGACTGCAGGAATGGGATGGTAATTTTAAGTTATAAGAATCGTAAGCTGTATTTCAATGTATTTTTAAAATCTATTGCTTATGATCTTCTGAATGATGTGAGTCCCACAGGTGCTACTAATGAGATTGGTTCGAGTGGAGGTAATTTTTGCAGGTCTGAGTTAACGAATAATGGAAGGCAGGTGAACAAGACAGCTGTGAGAGGAAGAGCAATTGCAGAAAAACCACCCGATGGTGGGAGTGAGTGGGGCAACAAGGCTGAGGTTGAACTCAACTGGCGTGGAGCTGCGAACCTTCCACAAGATTGGACGAGGATGTATGGAGAGAAATGGGGAGGCAAGCGTTCAGATGAACCTCCCTGAGTACATCAGGTACGGTCTGGCTGAAGACCTAAAACTTAGCGCTCTCGGGAGGCAGCCCGAGGATGTAAAGTATTGTATTTCGTTTTGGTTCGTTTGGTGTGTTGTGTTTTGACAGGTTTCTACGCATTTATCTTCGCGGAGGCAATGATTCAAGTGTGGGGATGTTTTGCAACATCCCCGATGAGACATCATAAAATCCTATATTGAATGCGTATTTTCCGGTCTTGATCGCAGCAGTTACACCGCTACAGACACTCACTTGTTTCTGATCAGGTGCATGTGTTTCTCTATCCTGTTTTGGTTTGTTTTTGTTTTTGGTGGGTGTTAAAACTTTAGTGTGTTTAGTTATTTGTTTTAAGAGTTAGCCGTTTGGTTTGTTTGGTTGGATTTCCGGGGACATTTTAAAAGCACCATACATTGGGGACAATGTATCCCAAGTGTGGGGATGTGGGAGCCCAGGAAGGGATTTGTGAATAAAGCTTTGAAACGATTGAAAGTGGTTGAAATCGATGAAAATGAAAAAATTGAAAATTTTGAGAATTTTGAAAATTTTTCATCGCCTTAAACAAGCTAATTGGATACGAAAACCTGAAGTTTCAACCACTAATAGGCTTCTTATCGGTAGTAGACTAGATTAGTCCCTTGTCATGGTTGTCCCTTTAAGTTTCATGAGAGTAGGTTTGACAAGTGTTTTTATAGAAAATGGTTGAAAAGAGATGTCTATCTAGGGGTAACATGTTTTAATTGCATATGCTACATGTCGTTAACCTTTTTACCCTTTCTTGGTGAGATCTTGAGCCTGTAGACGGATAGGATACATTATATGGATTCATTTGTTGAGTACAAGCTACGTGTTATTCTGTGTTAGAACTTGTATGATTCGATACATGCTGAGACTGTGGGTTTGACATGTGCACATATATGATAAAGGCATTAGGATTTCCCTTTACACCTTTGTGTTTGTGTTTCTCTTGTGTTGGTCACCAATTTCCCTTAGTAGCCCTGTTGAGCCTAACTACCTTTCGTTTGTTCCCCCATTATCTATTGTGAAAAACCGACCGTGATGATATTGTTATGAAAAAAAAATGAAAAGAAAGAAAAAAAAAGAGAAAAGAAAGAAAAAAAAGTATTATTATGTTCGTGTTAAATAAATGGGTCGAAAATCACCCAAAGTGTTAGTAGTATTGTGAATAAGTTGTCATGGTTTGGTATATTCGTTGTGTTCGCCATATAAATACAAAAAGCCAAAAATATTTCTTACCTTCACCCTTAACCCAAAACCCGAAAGTCCTTTTGATCTGTGTCATGTTAGATGATACGGTGGAGGTGTGATTGTCATACAAGCCTATAATTGCAGGATTTCATGTTTGCTTTTTGGAGTGTTTATATACTAGCACATTACGCGCTAGTCCAGATATTAACCCGAGAGGAGAGTACATTGTGAGGGGTATGTAGCATGTGTTTAATTGTAAACATGTTAGTTTTAGATAGACAAGTCTTGAGCTTTGAAATTGCATCAGTTACTTGTCAGACTGTCAATCTCGATTGTGTCAGTCTATGGGATAGGTATGACTTGGGACTGAACAGGTTGAACCGGTTAAGGGAGTTTAGAGGTGTTGTTGCTATGGTGATTAGTTCTAGTTGGTTTGCTTGGGGACAAGCAAAGGCAAGTGTGGGAATGTGATGGAGAGGGTGAAACCCGAGCGTTAGAGTGTCTAAATATCATGTCTTATGTGCGTTTGATGTGTTTATTTGCTTAGAATGAAGTAACTATGAGATTTTGGTGAGTCGCAGGTAAAGCGCGTAATTCGATGCATTTACGGTGATTAAAGATGAAGTTACAAGCATTGGATGGGATGTTGCAGCTCAAGAATGAATGTCGAAGCTTGTTCGGGTGATATAAAGGCTCACGAGTGAAAGGAGTGTGAAAAAGCAAAGTTCAGGGACTAATTCGGTACTTTATGAAAGTTGTGTGGAGCTTAGATATGCAAAAAAAAATCAAGGAGTAATAAAGTTCGAGGGTCATTTGGCAATTAATGGAAAGTTATAATATAGTGAACATGTGAGAAATGAAGAAACAAACTAGAAGGGGCCAATATGTAAGTTGTTGAAAGATGTTACGTAGAAAGGCAAGGAACAGAGATCACAAACTGTAAGCTATGGTTTCTGTTCGTAGCTTACGAGTTGTTTGTGCCATTTGGAATTTTGGGACAGAAATTTCACACTGTAAGCTACGAGTTACAACTCGTAGCTTACGGTTTGGTAACAATGTTTGGGCAGAATTTTTAAAACGTAGCCTACGAGTTGAGTTGTAGCCTACGACTTGGAAAGAAAAAAAAAATAAAACGCATGTGAGGATTTGGGGCCCACGAGTTTGAATGGACGGCTAGGATTACGTGAGAGGAGATACTAGGTTTGAAAAAGAAAAAAAGTCAACAGAGGGCAGCCGTCAATTTCTTTGTTTTTGTTGGGTTGGAAGCCGTGATTGAGGACATCATCATCACATCGTACAACAACTTTTGAGAAGAGAATCATTCATCATCAGAAAAAGAAAGGAACATTTATTTCTTTTGGGGAGAGAGCCGCACACATCATCTCGATCATCATCAATTGTTTTTAACACACAAGTTGTTATCATTATTTTTATTATATTATAATTAAGATGATGATTTCAATTGTTATTCAAGTGTGTGAAGTTCAACCAACCAATATGAGCGGCTAGTCTTTTATGGTTTCCTCTAGATGGAGGGTTTTTGTAAGTTAACGAATTTTATTTGTTTAGTGACAATCGTTTGACTCAGTGATCTAAGCATTCGATGCTTTTCACTTGTGATTTAGTTGATTAATTGTAATCGATTGCATTTGCTTAACCTTAGTCTTTGATCATTCAGTTCCCGAGAGTTCTAGTAATTGGGATATATTTGCTATGGGATTAGGGTTGGTAATTGTGATTGGTAACCACTAGATAACCTCCCGTTATGTATTGACCGGAGTACTTAGTCTTTGGTTATCACAATTAGTTGACTAGGTTAGTCCACTTATGTCTATGTAAGTGTTCGATTAAACACATAATTGAAGTTAACGGCAAAACCTGAAATCTGGAGGAACCATTGTTCTTCCTATTGATTTAAATCTCTCTTTTAGTTCGTAATTTTTAAATAATCAATCAAATCCAACAATTGAGTTTTACTTTTTACTAGTAGTTAATTAAAACTGAGCATTACACACTTTCCACAACCTCCTCTGGATTCGATACCCTGCTTATTCTATACTAATAGTTTAAATAGGTTTTTGCATGTCCATAACGACAGACATCAAAATGGCGCCGTTGCCGGGGAGGCGTGCGCAAAGTGCTTAGTGTTAAGTTCTAGTTTAGTTAAATATCCAAAGAGAGGACCAGAATACAATTAGGAACTCGAATCAGAAATGCAAGGGAAATATCCACACCTGTTCCAGTAGATCTCGAGGACGAGATTTAAATCAAGGTGGGGAGGATATAACAACCCTCAAAAACACCCCTGACTCCCCTACCGTCTTAAAATATACCCCGTATAGGAGAAACGGGCCTAAAATACCTTAATATTTATAAAAATCAAATAAAAACAAGTAATAGGGGTTCTCGCGGGCCGCGACCCAATCACCCCAAGTCTGTCGCGGGGCGCGACACTTGATTACTTGCCGGACACCCAACTAGCCACGTGTCCCTTTCGTGTCAAGTCTACTACGTTGAGCTGCCAAGGCTATGCCTAATCTACCTCCCTCGCGGGCAACGAAGAAGAGAGCAGAAGCGGTCGCGGGCCGCGAGCCGCCTTCGGTCAGGCTATAAATAGAGGCCTTCGACCTCATTTGCAAAACGTTCAGAATTTTCTTTTCTCTCTCAATTCTCTAGTAGTCTAAACTCTTGGGTATTATACCCCTAATAAGCGAAGCTCTGCCTCGTTGTAAGTATTATAACCCCCGATCACATATTTGTTACCCTACCCGATTGATCTAGGGCTCTATAACGCATGTCAAGGCTCTTTCTGACTCAGTCGTTGGAGTTCTGTCTCGTGTTGTACGGTTAACGTGATTTGGGTTATCTTACTAACACGTGTGCATTGTTTAATTTTGATAGATAATCATCAGGAGAATCACCAGGAAGCTATAGTAATATCACCTAAGTCAACAATGTGAGTACGTCTATTTTTTTTTTTAAATCTTTTTGTAAAAGCCTCAAATGTTTTCAATTATACTTAACAGTGATCGAGTCTATGTATTCTACAATTACTGCCCGTATGTTGGGGTTTTGTATACATTATTTGAAATCCGTTACTATTGGACAAAGAGTTAGCCAATGAGTAATATGACCCACAAGTCAGGATTGACAGTACTGAATGAGTAACTGTGTAGATATAAACATTGTAATCACTCTCAATACTGTAAAGTTATAAAAGCTGTTTTGATTAAACTGGGATGCACTCGCCAGTATTTCTTACTGATAAAACCTTTTAAAACACGTTTCAGGTAAATTAGCGTGAATCCAAATAGAAGCCAGTTGGAGAGCACTGAAGGCTTAAAGTTGTGGCTATAGAAGTTACCTAAATAAAAATGAGTTTATGTTTTCAATAATTAGGGTTTACCCATACGAATGTATTGTCAAAATAAGACTTGGATTTTATCCCATTTATTATTATAAAATTTTGGTGTTTAACTCTGATAAAAATATTTCCTAACTACGGTCCTGATGTATTCCGCTGCCAAATTAATAAACACCGATACCACCCGCTCTGAGAATGTCCCGTGGCCGCCCACTCCCGAGGCAGGGGTGGGGGGCTGCGACATTACCCTTCTCAGACCCTACCTTTGCTTTGCTATTGGTGGGATTTACTAAGTATGATAATGATGATGATTTTTTTAGATGTTCTAATTCTATTGCCAATCCCACCCCCACCCCCCCCCCAAAAAAAATTGTTATTTCTTTTAATTTACCAATATTCTCCCCTAAATTGTAGCAAGACGTGTGCGTAGATGATCGAGTTTGAACAATCTTTTCAACAATTAATCTTATTATACAAGGTACATACTTGCTGATTTCGTAGTTATATACTTGATTTTTTTTTCAAATTCCGATAAGCAAATGAAAACACAAAAGACAAATCACTGTTTCAAAAATTCTGCCGTTAGAATACGAACGAACAATAACACATATTTTCAACAGTTTTTCTCCAGATACAACAAATTGAAAAACAACAAGATGCTATAATCTATATAACATAATTAAAATAATGAAACATATGATGACGTAATCAAATCATATCATTCCGAACTTTCTCGACGGAAGCCTCCGTCTTCTCCCACTTCACCAAAACCACACAAAACGAAATAGACGAACATAAACGATTACACAACAACTTAAGTGAAATTATTATTTAATTGACATGTGTAAGACTAGTGACAGTGCTACGATTTCAGTGAACCGGTGCTACGATTTCAGTGAACCTTCGAGTCATCAATTAGAATTCTCCTCCGGTTATGTAAACATTACCTAAGTATTCTATTCTAGCCACATAGCGCAAACACCCTACTAGTAATAAACAATATATTATTATTAGGCTTCACCATTTTCTACCCATCACCTTTTTTTAAAGGTGTGAATTATTCGTGAATATCGAGAAGTCTAGCATACGTTGTCTTAACCGGATCCGCGCTAGAGACCCCACTCGCACAATAGATTCCCAATTTAAACCCTTTAGTGAGAAACTCATATCACTCAGACTCGAACTTGAGATCTGAAAAAAAAAACCTCACCCGAACTTATCATAGATGGAACTTAAATACCCGTAACAAAGTAGTGGTTTCTACCCGCCACCTAATAAATAAAAGTTAATAACATTAATATAATAATAAAAGTGGTTAATATCAAAAGTCAAGCTAACACCAACCTCGATCACTCCGTTTCACATCTCTCGACTCATCCAACAAATAAAAACACCCTTTTCTGTCACAACCCCCATTTCACTCTCTCTCTCTCTCTCTCTCTAGATTTGCATTCGCTATTTTGTAATCAAACTCTGCATCGATTGAAGAAATGAGTACGGGCGAACTCGTCAGCATCGATCCTCTAGACCTCAAATTCCCTTGTAAGTCCTTCCGATCCCATCACCCTATTCCATACCCACCTTTAATTAATTAATTAATTAATTATTCCAATCTAAATCATGACTTTTGTTTGTTTGTGCTCTGTTTTTGTTCGATGAATTAGTTGAATTAAACAAACAGATCAATTCTTCGCTTCAGTTAACGAATAAGACGGATCAACATGTCGGATTCAAGGTACAATTTTGCAGCTTTCTGATTGTTGTTATTATTATTTTAATTTTGTATGATTATGTTACGATCTGATTGTGGGATTGTGGATTTGGATTTTGGGTTTTGAATCATTTGTGGGATGTATGCATGATCTGTTTCTTGTTTTTTTTTTTTTTTTTTTGGGAATTTTAATGCAAATTATTATTCAGGTTAAGGTACAATTTTGCAGTTTTTTCTTTAATAATGTATAATTAGGTTACGAACTGATTCTGGGTTTGGATTTTAGGTTTTGAATCTTTAGTGTGATGCATATATGATCTGTTTTTTTTTTTTTATTTTAATGCAAATTATTGTTCAGGTTAAGACTACGAATCCGAAGAAGTATTGTGTTCGTCCCAACACCGGAGTTGTTTCACCTAAATCAACATGTGAAATTATAGGTGACATTCTTTTTTTTTTTTTTTTTTTTTTTTTTTTTTTTTTTTTTGTAATTTAGCTTTTCTATTTGATATGTGGTTGCGGGAAATTACTAATTTTAATCCACATGCCTCGAAAAGTTGTGTGAAATCACCATTAAGGCTATTAGTTGGGGCCACTAGAGTGCTTATTTGATCATTATGAGAGAATTAAGCTTAAGCACTTTTAAGTAATGGGTTAAAAAGGTTATCATAGTTAATGAGCAATCCCCGTCATCTCTTAATTGAGTTTAAGCTATTGGTCACGAAGATAAATGAAAATGTATGGTGCATTTTAAATATTAATTGAATTAGTTTCAAAAAGTTTTAAGATTAACCGAACTGCTTAACGTGTCTGTTTAAGCATTCACTTAATGAGGAGTGCTAAACGGGCCGTGCCCGCTGGTTTAACCCAACACAAACCCGAATATTGTGTACTTGTGTCGAACACATGAACCCGAAAGAAATGTGTATTCGTGGGCTCATACGAACACGACCAGTTTAGACGTTAATTTTGGTTATAAGTTATAACTCAAAGCTAACTTTTCTCATAGACCGTAGACGTTGAAATTGTTGTTGTTGTTATTATTATTATTATTATTTTAGTTTTGTTATAATTTTGGCTTTACTATAGTAACAATGCAAGCTCAGAAGGAGGCTCCTCCAGACATGCAATGTAAAGACAAGTTTCTCCTTCAGAGTGTAACTGTAGGCTCAGGAGCAACCACAAAGGATATTACCCCTGAATTGGTAAGAGCATGCTCCCGTTTTATTGTTGCATTTTTCTTGTTTGACTGGTCAACAATTTAGATCCAAGTAATGATCTTGGTTTTAAAATGTACAAGGCTCACAAAAGCAATAGGGTCTTGAGTCAAGGCGCAAAAGCGCATCGCTGCACGTACGCGAAGCGCAATATATTTATATATTTTCATTTACCCAATACTTATATATTAATAAGCTCTGTATATTATTTAAGATATAAATAACCTATATGTACAACATTCTAGTGCACAAAAATGTATATAATTAATAGAAATAAACCACTCATTGTATAAATAAATATATGTAGTTATGGTTATAAATAAATGTACTACATAAGCATTTTAAATTTTATTAATGCAATTAAATGGAACATGTTCCCATACACGTATTTGCTTATAAATTAATTTTTTTTGAACTACTTATAAACTATAATGCTTATATGAAAATAAATGCATCATTAGTTTTATGTAACACAGCTAATTGATAATTGGTAACGTTAACCATTTCCCAATACACGTTTCATTCTGGATTAAAAGAGTGCGCCCTAGGCGCAAAGCGCAACGTGTATTGGGAAATAGTTAAAGGTAACAGTTATCAATAAAATGTATATTCCATAGAACTAATGTTGCATTTATTTTCATAGAAGCAATACAGTTTATAAGTAGCTGTTAAAAAAAATTAAATTTTCAAGTAATCACGTGTATGAGAACATGTTTCATTTATTTGCATTTATAATATCTAAATTGCTTATGAACTACATTTATTAAAAATAAACTATATATATATATATTTATTTATTTATTTATATATATTATGTGTTTTTTTATTAATTATATACTTCATATACTTTTTGCGCGCTAGAATGTTGTATGTATAGCTTTTTAGATTATACATATAGGTTATTTATATCTTAAATCATATATAGAGCTTATTTATATGTAAGTTTTGGGTAACTGAAAATATAAATGTATGAAAAATAAATAAAAATTTATATAAATATATTGCGCCCCGCGTACTTGAAATTCTGTGCTTTGCGCCTCGGCTCAAGACCCTATCGCTTTTGTGAGCATTGCGCTTTTTAAAACAAATATTTGTATTGTAAGAATGTGAAAAGAAGTTTGTTAGAAGTAGAGTTGGTCCAACAACGATTTTTGAAGTCTAGTGATCAAATTAGAAATTAACTGAAAGTAAGTTGCTGTTTATTGATATTTTCTTGTAATAACATTTTGAGCAGTTAAAGTATGTTTACTTTATAATCGTTTGTGTAACAGTTTAGTAAAGATTCCGGGAATACCGTAGAAGAATGCAAATTGAGAGTGGTATATGTTCCTGCAACCCAATCAACTTCAATCGTTGCTCAAGGAGCAGAGCCGGTGTTACCATCTAATGGTCCAAGTGGCGCTGAGGTTGGTTTCAATTCATCAATATCATTATTGTTTTTTTTTTTTTTTTTTTTTTTTTTTTTTTTTTTTTTTTTTTTTATGTTTGACCATATTTTTAAAAGTGCTTATTTTTGTTTTTTATGCTTGCAGGTTTCAAGAGCATATGTAGATTCCAATGACAAGTCCTCCTCTGAGGTGAGTTAATATATATTGAAAACAATTTTTTAGTTTTTTTAGGTAGCAAATCACTAGTTAAAATTATTGGCATAATGTAACATTTGACAGAGTCATAATCACTATTTTTAAATAGATCACCGGTTTTTATTACACCAAATGTAACAAACTTCAATGTTTTTTTAGAGTAAACTGCCAAAATGGTCCCTGAGGTTTGGGCACTTTGCTACTTTAGTCCAAAACTAAAACCTTTTGAATCTGGGTCCATGTGGTTTCAATTTTGTTGCCATTTGCATCCACAATTAAAATCTGGTTAGATTTTTCAGTTAACATCCAACTTTTTTGTCTTTTTCCTCCCTTTAATGAAGGGCAAAATGGTCTTTTAACGTTTTATTATTTGTTTGTAACGAACTATGTTCGTTTTACCATTTCCTGTAATGATTTTTTGTTCTGTTACCATTGCAACTGACCTGCTATACTCGGGACATAGGTGATATGTCAACGTTTTTCCCCGGTTATAGCAGATTAATCATTTTAAATGGTAATGAGATAAATTTAATGGTAAAAAAAGTTCAATACAGCAATGATATATGTGTAAAAGTTTGTTATACTTTGGTGTGACGAAGTTGCTTAAAGCTGTAAGGATAGTTGTGGAATTTTACATTGTACATGGTTTTTGTTTTTTACAAATTACCGTTCTTGTGAAAATGCCAAGAAGACCTTACAATACGTAAGAATTGAGTAGTTAAAAGACAAATTTTGGAATAAAAATGTAAAAAAAAAAATAGGAGAATTGGCCTGTAATAATCTCATATATATTGGCCATTAATAATCGCACCTCAGAATATTCCCCCACCAGTCCCACTTTCACCTATTTTTCCTACAATGGTCCCCCCGTTAAAAAACGTAACGGAGTTAAGCTTTTTTTCCAAATTACAAACAGATTTTTTAGGGCTTTTGATCAGAACGATGACACGAGTCCATTAATGTAAATCTTACTTTGAAATGGTGCTCCAAGTGACTTGATTTTGGTTAATTGGAAATTTAAACACCCGAATTTAAGCGCCGTTTTCTGGTTTTCATCGTTTGGAGCACCGTTTCGAGGTAAGTTTTACATCAATGGACTCGTATCGTCATTCTAATCAAAAGCCCTAAAAATCTGTTTGTAATTTGGAAAAAAGCTTAACTCTGTTAAGTTTTTTTAATGGGGGACCATTGTAGGAAAAATAGGTGAAAGGTGGGACTAGTGGGGGGAATATTCTGAGGTGAGATTATTAATGGCCAATAAGGTGTAGGTGGGATTATTACAGGCCAATTTCCCAAAAAAATATAATTGTAGTTGATACCCTTTCTTTACAATTTCTTACTTTTAGAAAATGTTATGTGTTCTTTATCATGTGTAGTCGATGACCAACTTTATTTGCCAATTATCATGTGTTACTTACTATATGACCATTAACAATAATCATGTGTCGTGTTGCTGCAACTTGCTGTTGGTAGTAGTTATCTATTCGTTTTGGTTACTCGGTGTTTTTTCGTTTAAGAGTCCTACATGCATACCGGAACGTGATTGTGGGTCCCATTCACGTCAAAGGACCGTAAACGTTTTAGTTGAATTAACCGTGCTCATGTATTTTTTTCAGGTGAGAGCTCTCATATCAAAGTTGACTGACGAGAAGAATGCTGCTATTGAGCAAAGTAAGAGAATTCAACAAGAATTGGTGAGAGACCTCTTTTCCCTTGTGCTTATTACTAGCAGAAATTTTGTCTTTTACTTCATAAACGGGTCAAATCAACAAATTTAGTTGAAAGAGTGAACATGTCAAATGCGTGGAACGGGCTGAAAGTCATTCAAACTTTGAGGTCTAATTCTAATGAGTAAATTGCCATTTTAGGGTCCCTGAGGTTTGACTAAAATTGCCACTTTAGTCCAAATAGTTTTTTTCTTGCCATTTTAGTCCAAATAGTTTTGTTTTCTGCCATTTTAGTCCTTGACTTTTGTCATTTTTTGCCATTTTCATCGAGTTAACTAAATTCTTTTAATGGAGTTAGTGGGTTGGATGAAAATGGCAAAAATGACAAAAGTCGGAGACTAAAATGGCAGAAAACAGAACTATTTGGACTAAAATGGCAAGAAAAAAACTATTTGGACTAAAGTGGCAATTTTGGTTAAACCTCAGGGACTAAAATGACAAAAGTCGGAGACCAAAATGGCAGAAAACAGAACTATTTGGACTAAAATGGCAAGAAAAAAACTATTTGGACTAAAGTGGCAATTTTGGTCAAACCTCAGGGACTAAAATGACAATTTACTCAATTCTAATGCACACAATCTCCTAAATTGTTTCTTTAAAGCATTAGATTAGAACTGTAATTATATTGTTTTGTAATCATAATCAACTATAAAAGATTATACAAATGACATGTTTGAAACAGAACCTGTCATAGTTGTCAGTAGCGGTCGCTATAGCGTATAGGTCAAAGGTCGCTACAGGGTATGTAGCCATAAATAGCGTGATTTCAGTTTTTCATATATTAATAGCGATCAAATATAGCTATAGAATAGTTGGATTTTTTTTTGTTAAATATACATGTAAAATAGTATATATACCAGGGTATTAGGGTATTTTGATATAATATACATATAAAAATTTTAAATTTTTTTTCTTGTTTTTTTTTTGAACGGCCAACAAACTCAATCCCGAGCACTCTCGGGACACCCACTGGACAAACGGAGTACTCCGAGAGTAACCCGAGTCCACCACCAATTCCGGGGAAAACCCGGTAACCCACCCGCCCGTAGGCGCGGCGGTGAAATTACCGGTAAAACCCGTTTGGCTCAAGGATCCATCCCAAGTTTCCCTGGGTCTCCTATCATTGCCCACCAATGCCTCACTCTGCACCAAGTGGGAGTCGAACCTGCATCTCTCAAGAGAAATGCAAACCCTCCACCACTTGAACTAGAGATCATTGGTTAATTCTTTTTTTTTTCTAGTGTTTCGCCATTTACTAAATAGCACCTGCTATTTATCGCTATTCGTTATGTAGCATAAAGGTACCTTGTCGCTATTCGCCATTAACAACTATGGAAAACCTGTTTGACTATTTACCCAACCCTCCCGAGTCTCTAGATGACCCGACCATCTTTCTATCTCTACAATACATCTTATATTAGTCTTTGTTTCTTGTGAACTAACTAGCACTTTGGTTGCAACGTATAGGAACTTTTGAGGCGCCGAAGCAACAAAAGCCAAGGGGGTGGTGCATCTTTGATCTTGGTCATTGTTGTTGGCTTGATTGGCTTGATTCTTGGGTACATCTTGAAGAAATAATGATATTTGACTAGTTGAAATTTATGTTTCTTTTTTCTTTTGATGGTCATAAGTTCATAATTCATGTAGGAAAGGGAAAAAAATCATTAGTGGTTTGTTTAAATTTTCTTTTTCTTTAAAGGTAGTGTAATGACAATAGAAGAGAAACTTAGGGTGTGTTTGGTTTGTGGAGTTTAATTAAAGTGGAATTTGACTTCTGTTTCTCAATGTGTTTTGGTTGATAGAATTTGTTGGAAGTGGAATTTGAATACTTAAATTCATTGTTATACTTAATAATATTATATTGTATTAAAAATATGAAATTATAATTTGTTATATCTATTTATATTTTTATATTACTAAAATATACAGGGTTTATCAAAATTTTTAATTTACTTACTAGTGATGGTGTCAATGTATTGTCAAGATCAGTCTTAGAAAAAAAAAACATTTAGAGTAAGAAGGGGTCTGAATCATTAAGTGCTGAAGTAGTAAGCGGTCTGTATTATTAAGAATTTGTATAATGTTTAACGGTTCAGAGACAAATGTCTGATCAATTTAGATAAGAGGTCTTAACCATTTAAACTCAGTATAATACTTAACCATTAAGACATTTACTTGTGAAACAAACAATCTGAATCATTAAGTATTGAACCAGTAAGAGACTTGAACCATTAAAAAATCATTAAAAGCTAAACAAAGAGTGCCTTAAAAAACTAGTACGAAATGGCGTAACTTAAATATGGGTTTAAAAGAGTGTAGTGGGTGTTAGCCCCACTCCACCTCAACATGGTAACGTCTCATACACCACAACCCTTTGTTATATAATAATTCTTTGATGCATATTCTTGCTTAGGGACGCTTCTTTTCATGAATAAATGAAAATATTACTTTTCAATTTCTGAAAATCTTATTTTTAGGTGCGGTCTTACTCAGGAAGAATTTATATAAACCAATTATTCAATCATTCCTTTAACTTTCTGGGTTATCGTTTAAGTGTGTGTCTAAACTTTTCAATGGTACTCGGCATGGATGCAAAAGTCGTTAGGCGCTCCCTAGTCGGTAGACCGGGGAGTTGAGAGTACTCGGTCTAGGCGGAGAGTACTCGGGGAGTACTCGGACATGTTAAAATTATAAAGAAATTACTTTTTGGAGATTAAATATATGTCAAATAACACAAATTTACTAATATTTATAACAAAATACGTGAAAATGATATTCATTCTTTAATATGATAGAAATAGAAATTATGTTTTATTATTATTTAAGTCAAACTAGACCCGAGTTGACCTACTAGATCCAATTCTGGCCGAGGTTGACCGCATTTGACCGACTTCGAGTAATTAGGCGGAGTCGAAGAAAGTCGCCTCGGTAGCCTACCTTGTAGCGACTACTCAGGGAGTACTCGGCCTTGGAAACCTTGTTTTACAACCATGGTACTCGGTGAAATGCTAGAAAATACATTTTTAATTAATAATGCTATTAAGTAGTTTGATAGTATTGTTTCAATTATGCCTCTCGTTGGATCGTTTGCCAATTTTGAAATTTTTTAACGCATTATGGCATCCTATTGGTAAGACAATTTGGGCCGATTTATTAGATTATGATATTATTAAGCGCTTTGGCCGTATATACAGAAAGTCGTGATAGCAGTAACGCCTCACCATTACTTCCATCTTTCCAATTAATCCAATCATCACATCAACACATTTTCTCTTAGTTTAGTTTTAATATATTTAACTAGGTTATCCCCTGCAAAATTCACGGATTGAACCACTTAAAAATTTAAGAAAATGGTTAGTTAAAGTGACGTGAAAGTTACCTTTTCACTTTTTAGTTAAACCAAAACTCATACATTAAAAATATGTGACTGGAACTACATAAATAAATAGTGACTGTAACTATATTAATAAATACTTTATGAAATATAGGTAAGGTGATCAAACCATTGAAGTGTGACTGTAAATGTATAAATAAATTCTTTATGAAATATAGGTACGGTGACCAAACCATTGAAGGCTTGATAATGGATTCTGAAATAAACTGTTTTAATGACATCCAAAGGGGATAGTTTAAACGGAAATACTACGTGACCAATGAGAAGAATTTATTATAATGATAATCAAAGTTTCTAAAAGTCAATTCACTTAATTTTTTTTTTTTTTTTTTTTTTGAACGGCCAACGAATCCTCCAAATGGGCTACTGGCGAAATTCACCACATCGGGATACACTCGCCTTCCGAACCGGGGAAAACCCTCACCTAGGGCCGAAGCCCGTGAACACTCGCCCGAAGGCACGACAGTGCGGTGAGGTAAAACCCGCTCAGTTCAAGGATCGAACTAGCGATCGCCGCCTACTCGCCTAGTCTCCCATCATCACCAGGTGCCGCAGAAACTAAATGATAGGGGTAGGAATTGAACTTGGGTCACTTGGGACACAAGGTTTCTCCCTAACCACTCCACCACTAGCTCATTGGCAGTCAATTCACTTAATAACACAGGAAGTCCTAAGGTAGTGTTTATTTTATGCAATTTAATGGAATTGGAATTTGTAAAGAAACTGAAATTCGAAAGAATTAGAATTAAAATTTAAACAATTCTATAGAAATTGAAATCTCAATTCCTTCCTTGATGTGTTCTGTTGGTAAATGAATTAAAATTTATCAATCTCTGCCCGCCGATTGGCTTAGCCAGTTCGGGTTAGCAGCGGATGGGTTAGGTCGAGACGTTTTCTGGTTGCGTGGGGCCGGGTTGGGTTGAGATGTTTCAGCTCAGTAACTGGTCGGGTCGAACTGTTTCAGGTCATTATTGGGCCGGTTGGGGTCGAGACGTTTCAGGTCATTATCGAACCGGTTCGGGTTGAGCATTATTGATCGTTAATGAGCCGTTAACGGGTCGAGTCGAATCGAGACGTTCCGGGTCAATAACTAGTTGAACCTAATCCAGACCTTTCAACTCGTTAACGGGTCCGAACGTTTCGGATCATTAACGGGCCAGGTCGAGTCAGGACATTTCGGGTCATTAACGCGTCGGTACGTCTCGGGTCATTAACGGTTCGGGACGTATCTGCTGACTCAGACCAAAGAGTTGAGGGTAAAGCTGCCTGGAAGGGGGCCTACCACTTTTCGCATTAATAACTTACTTAATTATCTTTCAATAATCCGACCTTGCGGGACTGTATCTCTGCTGACTCAGACCAATAGGTTGAGGGTAACGCTGCCTGGAAGAGGGCCTACTACTATAACTTAAAGATAATCTCTTAAAATGCCCAAAGTATTGAAATCATTAAATGATACATAAAAGAGGAGTTGGAACCAAGTGATTCCTTCTTGATTATTTGTTTTTCCTTATATTTTATTTTTGCTTTTTAGTTTATCTTTTTATAGCTTTAAAACCTTTTCATCAAATTTGGTTAGATTAGACGTTAACGATAAGCTGGTACTAAAAGCACATGTGTCCTTGGACGATGTCGGTATCTTTCCAACACTATACTACGTCGGGTGCACTTGCCCTAACGTGTGTGTAGAGTGATAGTATTATATCGTGTTTTATAAATTTTACACTTGAATTTGCGAATAAAAAGAACTAATATATATCTCAAAAATATACCTACACCGCACCACGTCAGTTAGAAACTCTTATAAACCACTCAAAACCCTAAACTCCCCACAACTTCACTATACGACAGTTTATTTTCTCAAATCATTTCTCTCATCTTTTGGCTACTCCAAGTCCTCACAAAAATCATTGATCTTTGGTCCCTCAATTCTTCAAGAACCAACTCTAAATCAATCTAAGGTAAGGTTTACATCACACTTGTTATGTTGTTCTTGGATTCATATAAACCCTAGACGTCCAAACAACCTGTGATTGGTTTTCATGCCCTAATGAATATGTGATTGATTGTTATAGAATGAATAAATGCATGATTTCTGCTAGACAATGGAACTATTGTTGACATGCTAAGAATACTAAAACTTGTTTTGATTCGTAGAACTATTGATTTAGGAGATTAGAGTTTAGACGAAGAACTGTTACATTGCATTGTGGATTTGGCATGATGACTTGTCTGCATTTAATGCTCCGTATTTGTTGATTGTAAAGTTTATTGAGTTATAAGTTGTCTGCACTTAACTATAATGTCCGCATTTGTTAAAAATTATATGGTCTGTCCATATTGAAACAAACATGATCCGCATTTATTGAATGAACATGAGGTCCACATTTGTGATTAACATAATGGTCCGCACTTGTGTTTAAACATAGTGTCCCCACTTAGTGAATCTCATAGTGTCCGCACTTAGTGAATCTAATATCGTCCGCACTTAGTGAATCTCATGTAGTCCGCACTTAGTGTCACGACCCCTGACCCACCCTGGACGGAATCGGAGGTCGCGAACAGCCAAGTGGTACCGATGATTATTTTTGAAAAACATTGCAGCGGAATTTCATCAGGACCGTGAGTTAGGAAAAATATCAGAGTTTAGAAACACCGGATTTTATTTAAATAGATGGAATAAATTCCATGTTTTACAAAGGTAGCTTTTAATATAAACTTGATTACATAAAACAACTTTTCTTAATTTTTTTTAATTTGATAAATCAAGCCACTTCTGTAAACCTTGTTGGTGCCGTATCCAATTCTTATTCCAATCTACTGTAATCACTTGAAACGCGTTTTAAAAAGGTTTTGTCAGCGGGAAATACTGAGTGAATCATTCATTTTAAATAAAATGACACGTTGTTATAATTTACAATATTAAGGGAGATTACAATGTTTATATGTCAACCAACTACCCACAGTATTTGTCACTCGACTCGTTTCTGTGACTGTGGTCATACCACTATTGGGTCCTGTCACCCAATAATGACGAATATCACAAATTTTAGACTCGCCCACCTAAAGTGATAAAACAACAGTAATGTGCACAATACCCCACATACCGGATGTAATTAAAGACTACAAAAACTTA
Organism: Helianthus annuus; assembly: GCF_002127325.2. Taxonomy (NCBI): domain Eukaryota; kingdom Viridiplantae; phylum Streptophyta; class Magnoliopsida; order Asterales; family Asteraceae; genus Helianthus; species Helianthus annuus. The sequence continues at coordinate 147,193,243 of NC_035445.2, read as the reverse complement.
ATCCCTGTAATTATAACTTTGGGAAAATAATTTGGAGTATTGTAAAACAGTTGATAAAAAGAGAAGGACTCACATTATAAGCATGCAATATTGAACTAACAAGCTTCTTGATTCTACTCCTTCTGATAATTAAGCATATACTTTATTATTTTGGATCTTCTGATGATCAAGCATCCATTTTGATTGTAAGCGTATAGTTGGGAGTATTCGGATGGTTAAACATATAGTTTAACAGAACGGAATACGTATTTGTGTAAAACCATATCAAACCTAATGATGATCACGAGATTCGAACCTTAACGAATTTCACAAAGTATAGTCTTATTCAGACAGTACTTTGGCATCCATTTATTGAACTCACAAAGTATAGCACTTTGGATTCCATTTACCGAAATTCACAAAGTACAACACTTTGGCATGCGTTAGTTGGTTCCTGAATCGATCGGACAGAATATCGCTTCGGTGATTATTGGTTGAAACACCAACGTAGAGAGAAAAAAATAGAAGAAATGAACAAAGGAAATGAATTCCTAAGCTTCCTATTTATAGGTAAGAAGTATGAAAGTTCTAGGAGTTTTCCTTTGTGTTTCTAGGAAATTACCTATAACTTTCCTAGGAAGTTACCTATACATCTTCTAGGAAGCTTCCTACCCACCCACCCACACACACACACATACACACACACACACACACACACATATATATATATATATATCTCCTTATAGCTTCCTTGCACCTTCCTTTGATATTATCTATTTTATATTTAATTTACTTGATTAAGCTTAATTAATCTTGCTTAACTGAATTTATCTAGATTAACATAATTAATTTTGATTAACTGTTTAATTAATCATACTTAACTTAATTAACAGATTAATTAATCTACTCAGCTAACTTAACTGCTAAGTTTATTTAACTTATTAAGTGTACTTAGCTTTTAAGTATTCTAGCAGCTCCCTGCTTACGAGTTCTAATTTCTAGATACGAGGGAACTCGTATTAGTGTATTAACTCAATTCAACTTTAACGATAATCACAAGATAGAAACCCTCACAATGAATGACAAAGTGCGATACTTAAACATCCATCGAATTCACGACGAATGACAAAGTATAACCCGAGTTTGAGTAGCACTTAAACATCCATCGGATAGTTTCAATCGATCGGACATTGAATCATGGTAGCGATTAGAGTTATTACCCTAATAACGGGCAGAGTTTCGGAATTTAGAAGGTATAATCCCGAGCTACTATTTTGCTATAATAGAAGCTAAAAGAAGAAAAGAATTGAGCGAAATGGAATAAAACTATCGACTGCTATTTATATGTCACAGCCCCCGATCCCTATCTCCCGGGAACGGGCGGCCGTGAGCCAGTTTCGGTGGTATCACATTTATTTATCCAATTTGGCAGCGGAAATTTTCATCAGGACCGTAGTTAGGAAATATTTTAATCAGAGTAAACCACCATGTTTTATAACATTAAACATATGGGTAAAACCCAAGTTTTTAATACACACGTTTCATAGGAATACATCCTATTTATTTGAATAAAAACATCCATTTTATTATTAGGTAATTTTATTGCCACTTTTCCAAGCCTCCAGTGCTGTCCAGCTGGCTTCTATTTGGCTTTCACATATTGTTACCTGAAACGCGTTTTAAAAACATTTTGTCAGTGGGAAATACTGGTGAGTGAATCCCAGTTTAATCAAGTTTAAATAAAAATTCACAGTGAACAGTATTGAGGGCGCATCCGCAATTACATTTGTTTCCAAGTTATATCAATTACCACCACACGGTACTGTCGTTCCGACTTATGGTCATGTTACTCCTTTACCAGGTGGTAACAAATTTTGTATACAAAACCCCAAATTTACCGACTGTAATTGTATTCTTACAAATACTCAATAACTGTTATTCGCATGGAAATTTAAGGTTTTGTAAAAGCAGTTAACAAAAAGTGGATCAACTCACAAAAATGAGTTCATAAAAAGAAGGATCACTCACATTGCTGTTTTAGGTTTTTCGTAAGGGTTTCCTGGAGATAATCTATAAATTACACAAATGCACGTGTGTTAGTATAATAACCCATTTTAACATTAGTAATACCCTCCCCGAGACGGCATTCCAACGACTACGTCGGGCAGAACCACGACAGCCGTTACGGAACCCTAGATCAATCGGGCAGCGTATATAATACGTCTCCAGGGGTTATAATACTTACATCGTAGCAGAACCTCGCTATTTTAGGGGGTATAATGCCCGGGTATAGTGTATACTACTTCAGAAATTTAGAAAGAAAGAAAGTTGTGAGCGACGAAAACCGAAAGCCCGTTGCCTTCTTATATAGGGCTGTAATTGGACTTCCAGGCGGCCCGCGTGAAGTTTGGCCAGGCCTTACGCGGCCCGCGTTGACCCAAAGTCAACGTATAGCTTGTTCCGGTCATCATCTAGGGTTGACACGAGTTGGACACGTGGCCGCACCGGGTCACGCCACAATTCCGGACACTCGCGGCCCGCATGGACTTAACCCACCATGTACGCGGCCCGCATCAACTTGGGTTTTAGGAAAAGTCTGGTTAAACACTCTCGCGGCCCGCGTTAATTTGAGGTGAGGCCCTACGCGGCCCGCCTCAACTTAAAGATTATTGTTTTTATTTATTTTATATAGTATAATCTAGTTTGGGCTTGGTTTTCACATACGGGGTACATAAAAATACACATTGATATATATATATATATATATATTAGGGTGTCGGAATTATTATGAGGATGTCTGTTTTACCGAGAGTTGTTATATCCTCCCCACCTTGTTTTAGAGCTCGTCCTCGAGATCTACTGGAACAAGTGTGGATATTTCTTTTGCATTTCGGATTCAAGCTCCCACGTGTACTCGGGTCCTCTTTTGGAGTCCCACTTTACTTTGACCAGAACCAATCTCTTATGCTTGAGATTTTTAACTTTCCTATCTTCAATTTGTAGAGGCTTCTCCACAAACTTGAGTTGCTCATTAACCTCTATATCCTTAAGAGGTACTACGAGTGATTCATCAGCTAAACACTTTTTGAGATTAGATACATGAAACACATCATGTATTCCTGCCATTTCCTCTGGCAGTCGTAGCTGATAAGCTACAGGTCCTATTTTTCGGATAATTTCAAAAGGTCAAATATACCTGGGACTAAGCTTTCCTCTTTTGATGAATCTTACCACTCCTTTCCAGGGAGAGACTTTCAATAATACTTTATTTCCTACTTGAAATTCTAATGGTTTGCGTCTGTTATCAGCATAGCTCCTTTGGCGATCACGTGCTGTTTTCAGTCGTTCCTTGACTTGAATGATTTTATCAGTTGTTTCTTGTACTACTTCAGGTCCAGATAATTGTTTTTCTCCAATTTCTGCCCAACAGACTGGGGTTCTGCACTTTCGTCCATAAAGTGCTTCGAATGGTGCAGCATTGATACTTGTGTGATAGCTGTTATTATAAGAAAATTCTATTAAAGGTAAGTGTTCGTCCCAATTACCTCCAAAATCAATTACACAAGCTCTAAGCATGTCCTCCATTGTCTGAATTGTCCTTTCACTTTGTCCGTCTGTTTGAGGATGATACGCGGTGCTTAGATTTAGCCTGGTTCCCATTGCTCTTTGGAAACTTGACCAAAAATGAGAAGTAAAACGGCTATCTCTATCGGAAACAATTGATAAAGGAATGCCATGTAATGAAACAATTTCATTTACATATAATTTGGCTAATTGTTCCATACTAAAGGTTTCCTTCAGTGGTAAGAAATGAGCTGACTTGGTTAATCTATCTACAATCACCCAGATTGTATCATTACCTTTCCTTGTTTTAGGCAATTTGGTAACAAAATCCATTGTTATCAATTCCCATTTCCAAACGGGTATTTCTAATTGCTGTAACAAACCTGAGGGTTTCTGATGTTCAGCTTTAACTTGTGAGCAAGTCAAACATTTAGAAACATAAGCTGCTACATCCTTTTTCATTCCTATCCACCAGAAATTTTTCCTTAAATCCTGGTACATTTTATCATTTCCTGGATGCATCGTATATTTAGACTTATGGGCTTCTTCTAATATACGGTGACGTAAATTTCCTAATTTAGGTATCCACATTCTCTTTTTATGGAACCTCCAAATTCCATCTGTTCCTTTTTCTAATTCCTTAATCATTCCTTTTAATTTTTCAGTATCCTCCTTGATTACTGTTTCTTGTGCTTTTCTAATTTGATTGTTTAAATCTACTTGTAGATTTAATTTAAGAGAACGTACCCTTTTTGGCTTTTCGTGATATTTTCGACTTAAAGCATCAGCCACCACATTGGCTTTTCCTGCATGATACTGGATATCACAATCATAATCACTAAGCAATTCCATCCAGCGTCTTTGTCTCATATTCAGCTCTTTTTGCCCGAAAACATATCTTAAACTTTTATGATCAGTGAATATGGTAAACTTACTACCATAAAGATAATGTCTCCAAATCTTAAGGGCAAAGATTATGGCTCCTAATTCCAAATCATGGGTCGAATAATTTCCTTCATGACTCTTAAGCTGTCTAGATGCATAGGCTATAACCTTTTGACGTTGCATTAATACGCATCCATAACCTAACTTTGAAGCATCACAAAAGATTACAAAGTCTTCAGTTCCTTCTGGTAATGCTAGTATTGGTGTATGGGTTAATCTTTGCTTAAGAATTCTAAAGGCTTCTTCTTGTTTTGGTCCCCATTCAAATCTAACAGATTTACAGGTTAACTTAGTTAAAGGAATGGCTATTCTAGAAAAATCTCGAATAAATCTTCTATAATAACCGGCCAATCCTAAGAAACTTCTAACCTCGGTTGGTGACTCTGGGGTTTTCCATTTGGTAATTGCTTCGATCTTTGTTGGATCTACATGAATTCCTTCATGATTCACCAAATGTCCGAGAAATTGCACTTGTTCTAACCAAAACTCACACTTTGAAAATTTTGCATAAAGCTTTTCTTTTCTTAATAAACTTAAAAGTAAATGCAAGTGCTTTGCATGCTCTTCTTTGCTTTTAGAATAAATGAGAATATCATCTATGAAGACAATTATGAATTTATCCAAATATGGCTTACATATTCGGTTCATCATGTCCATAAATGCGGCTGGGGCATTGGTTAAACCAAATGGCATGACAGTAAATTCATAATGACCATACCTTGTTCTGAATGCGGTTTTAGGAATATCCTCTTCCTGTACCTTTAATTGATGATATCCTGATCTTAAATCGATTTTAGAGAAAAATCGAGCTCCTTGAAGTTGATCAAACAAATCATCGATCCTCGGTAATGGGTACCGATTCTTAATCGTGACTTTGTTCAATTCCCGGTAGTCAATGCACATACGCATTGATCCGTCCTTCTTTTTAACAAATAAAATCGGCGCTCCCCATGGCGATGAGCTTGGCTGTATGAATCCTTTTTCCAACAATTCGTCTAATTGTTTCTTCAGTTCTTGCATTTCTGCGGGTGCCAAACGGTAAGGTGCTTTGGCAATCGGTGCTGTTCCTGGTAACAGATGAATTCTGAATTCAACTTCCCTGTCTGGTGGTAGTCCTGGCAATTCTTCTGGAAAGACATCTGAAAATTGGGATACTACTGGAATATCTTTTAATTCTTTTCCTTTAGTGTTAGTGATTATCGAAATCAAATACACTATAGATCCCTTTCTTATACAACTCGCAGTTTTCATCACAGAGATGAATTTAGTGGATCTAAATGGTTTATCTCCTTTAATTGAGATCTTTTCACCTCTTGGTGATTTTAATTGAATTGTCTTTTGATCACATAAAATACTGGCTTTATTGGCTATTAACCAATCCATTCCTAATACTACATCAAATCCAACCAGATTCATTGGGTAAAGGTTTGCCATAAATTTTTGATTAAAAATTTCTATATTTGCTCCCTGCAAGATTTCAGAAATCTTAACAGTTTCTCCATTTGCGGTTTCCACTAGACATTCTTGTGGTAGTTTAGTTAATGATTGATTTAGGAGTTTGCAAAATGAAGTATTAATAAAACTTTGGTTGGCACCAGAGTCAAATAACACTTTAGCAAAAATATCATTAACTAAAAACGTACCAGCAATGACGTCTGGGATCATCTTGGCTTCGTCTGCAGTCAAAACAAATGCTCTAGCATTTCTAGGGTTCTTGTTATTTGCAGCTGGGGTCAATTTTGGGCAGTTTGGCTTGATATGACCTTTTTCTCCACAATTGAAGCACATCCCATTAGTTGGTTTTCTTCTGCATGTCTCCTCCTTATGTCCTGGTGCTTTGCAGAAATTGCAGTAAGTAGAGCATCTTCCAGAATGCTTCTTTTTGCAGGCTTTGCAGTATGGTGCAGAGGTAGAACCTACATTCCTACGATTGGAATTCCCAGAACGGAATTCTTGAGTAAGCCTTTGGGTTAGGTTTCTTCTCTGGTCTTCTTCTCTAGTACGGATTAACTCATCTGTCAAGGTATTGGCTAGTTCTACAGCTTCCTCTATGGTTTGGGGTCTAGCGGCCTTGACTACATGTCTAATTTCTCCAATTAATCCCCAGATGTAACGGGAGATTAATACCGGTTCAGGTGATGCAAGGGTAGGTACTATCCTAGCATATTCAAAGAATGTGGTAGTGTAACCCTTACTGTCTACCCCGGTCATTCTTAGATTCAGAAACTTATTTGCTATCTGTTCTTTTTCATTGGGAGGGCAGAATTCCCTTTCTACCATGTTCTTGAATTCTTCCCATTCCATATTATAAATCCTATCACTTCCTCTGGATTGGAGGATAGTGTTCCACCATTCTAAGGCTGCATTTTTAAACAGATTTGAAGCAAACATTATTTTATCTTCTTCAGCACACTTGCTTATTTTCAGAACTGCCTCAGTTTTCTCTATCCAGCGTAAAGCTGCAATGGGTCCTTCATTGCCCGAGAATTCTATTGGTTTGCAGGACCAAAATTCCTTGTAAGAACAACCATGTGGCATGGTTCTTCTTCTTTTGGGAACGGGCGCTTGAAGTATGGGTCCATTGTTTACGCTGTTTTCTGGTTCAGTTGGTCGCTTACTGCTATGCTTACTTTTATTATTCGCTTCCTGAACTGTTTGAATAATAAATGGCATTGCATCTATAATTCCCTGTGCCACAATATGCTGAACGGCACTATTATCCATTTGGTTTCCGTTATTATTATTGTCCGAATTCTCATTAACCACGTTAATGTTACTCTGGTTATCGTTATTCAGATTTTCTTGATTTCCCGCGTCGGCCATCTGAATTTTAAACATTTACCAAATATTAATATCACAATTAATATTTGAATATATCCAATCACATAACACGCACGTTTAACCAAAAACGTCGAGCATTGCGACTTTTACTCTTTTTATATAGTATGCATCAATACACACCAGTACAGAAATAAAAATTACAGTACCGACTGAAATGTAAAGCTACAATACTAATAGTATGCATCCGTAGTTTTTTTTTTTTTTTTTTTTCTAACACATACACACATATATTATTATATTATTATTATTATTATTATTACTACTACCATTTTTACCATCACCTTCACTGATATGGATTCATCCAAAAATCCATATTACGCTCATCGTATTTCCATACGAGGCGTTCTCCCACCTGTCGCATACGATCACTGCTTTCTAAAATTTCCTCCCCAAAAGTCCTAAGTTCCTGGACATTTTCTGCACTCATTGGGGGTGCAGGTTCTAGGATTGGGTTTGGAAACTGAGGTATGGGTTCCTGATACGGAGGCATAGGGGTCTGGTATGGGTATGGATTCTCTAAAATTTCCCTAACATATGCATCACTAATGTTGTAGGGATCTTGAGGATCTAATCCTGGGTAAGCTCCTAAATTGGGCACTGGCACATTTTCCTGTATTGGGTTTTGTTGCACATAGTCCCTAACATCGTCCCACCAGGGGTCGTAGTTGTTTGGGTCTAGAGGATCAGGTGCAGGTATCCTAGGTATTTCCTCCGGGTTGAAATCAGGCATTTCTATCTGGTTTTCTATTTCCATGGGTTGATCAGGATTTTGTGGTTGGGGTGCTAGCATTTGTTCCAGGTTTGGATCAGCAGCAGTGGTTGCTAAAATATGGATATTAGCGATACCCCTATTGAGCATATCCTGATTATAAGCATCAGTTTCTCTTTTTGCTGCGGCTAACACTCGCTGTTCCTGCAACTTTTTCATTCTTTTCCTACGTTCATGCGCTCCCCTACTGAACCATCCCCTCTTTTTCTGAGGAAATGGCTCTTCAGACTGAGCCTTAAACACAAAGATTCCTTCTTCTGTGTCAGCAGAATACCCTGAGAGGGCAGGCTGAGAAGAGGAGGTGCCTTCGCTCCTAGGCGAACCAGACAGTTGACGATAGGCGTCAGAAGGTCCTTGGTCACTCATACTGTAAACTAACAAATAGTCAGATAACACAGAGCAAGAAATACAATTATACACATATTTCCATAATTTATTTCCTAACACTTTGAATTTTGATGTCAGCAGAACACTTCTGTGGCTGAATCAGTGGCATAGCTCAGATACCACCTTCTGTCACAGCCCCCGATCCCTATCTCCCGGGAACGGGCGGCCGTGAGCCAGTTTTGGTGGTATCACATTTATTTATCCAATTTGGCAGCGGAAATTTTCATCAGGACCGTAGTTAGGAAATATTTTAATCAGAGTAAACCACCATGTTTTATAACATTAAACATATGGGTAAAACCCAAGTTTTTAATACACACGTTTCATAGGAATACATCCTATTTATTTGAATAAAAACATCCATTTTATTATTAGGTAATTTTATTGCCACTTTTCCAAGCCTCCAGTGCTGTCCAGCTGGCTTCTATTTGGCTTTCACATATTGTTACCTGAAACGCGTTTTAAAAACATTTTGTCAGTGGGAAATACTGGTGAGTGAATCCCAGTTTAATCAAGTTTAAATAAAAATTCACAGTGAACAGTATTGAGGGCGCATCCGCAATTACATTTGTTTCCAAGTTATATCAATTACCACCACACGGTACTGTCGTTCCGACTTATGGTCATGTTACTCCTTTACCAGGTGGTAACAAATTTTGTATACAAAACCCCAAATTTACCGACTGTAATTGTATTCTTACAAATACTCAATAACTGTTATTCGCATGGAAATTTAAGGTTTTGTAAAAGCAGTTAACAAAAAGTGGATCAACTCACAAAAATGAGTTCATAAAAAGAAGGATCACTCACATTGCTGTTTTAGGTTTTTCGTAAGGGTTTCCTGGAGATAATCTATAAATTACACAAATGCACGTGTGTTAGTATAATAACCCATTTTAACATTAGTAATACCCTCCCCGAGACGGCATTCCAACGACTACGTCGGGCAGAACCACGACAGCCGTTACGGAACCCTAGATCAATCGGGCAGCGTATATAATACGTCTCCAGGGGTTATAATACTTACATCGTAGCAGAACCTCGCTATTTTAGGGGGTATAATGCCCGGGTATAGTGTATACTACTTCAGAAATTTAGAAAGAAAGAAAGTTGTGAGCGACGAAAACCGAAAGCCCGTTGCCTTCTTATATAGGGCTGTAATTGGACTTCCAGGCGGCCCGCGTGAAGTTTGGCCAGGCCTTACGCGGCCCGCGTTGACCCAAAGTCAACGTATAGCTTGTTCCGGTCATCATCTAGGGTTGACACGAGTTGGACACGTGGCCGCACCGGGTCACGCCACAATTCCGGACACTCGCGGCCCGCATGGACTTAACCCACCATGTACGCGGCCCGCATCAACTTGGGTTTTAGGAAAAGTCTGGTTAAACACTCTCGCGGCCCGCGTTAATTTGAGGTGAGGCCCTACGCGGCCCGCCTCAACTTAAAGATTATTGTTTTTATTTATTTTATATAGTATAATCTAGTTTGGGCTTGGTTTTCACATACGGGGTACATAAAAATACACATTGATATATATATATATATATATTAGGGTGTCGGAATTATTATGAGGATGTCTGTTTTACCGAGAGTTGTTATATTATAGGCTGAAACTAGGGCGCCTCGCGGCCCGTGTAAAATCAAAGGAACACTTACGCGGCCCGCATAAGTGTCTGATCGACGCGTGTCATGCATGGTCGACGCGTGTCATGCTACGTGGCCTTCATGCATCTCCGGTGATCCTCTACCTGTCGCCGGCCCGCGTGAACTTGGAGAAACATTTACGCGGCCCGTGTGAAGCTTTCATACCTATCCGGAATGGTTTTTAAGTGACGCGGCCCGCGTAAACCCTTCTTATGGTTTACGCGGCCCGCCTGGAACCCAAATTTCTTGTTTTCTTGATTTTTCATGTACATTAGGGGTTCAGGGGTCCGGGTTCCAATTATGAAGTATTTGTAGGATATTTTTAGGTGAGTCGTTACATCCTCCCCACCTTGTTTTAAATCTCGTCCTCGAGATTTGGACTATCATATTTTCTTGGGGTTATGTTACTTCTTTTAATTAATAAAAACAATATATTATGGGATGGAATCAAAAGATATTTGACAGGCATGAATTTTGAAATAAAATGACTTGGAGAAACAATAGGATTTAATGTCAGAAAAGAACTTACTTTGATTAATTAAGGGAGATTCTGAATTGATAAATCTCTATTTGTGAATGGAAGTATGAAAAATGATTTGTCAATGGTCAACCCAAAACTCAATATCGTTTACTTAAATGATAAGGATACACTGGTCAATACAATAGAATTTTAGTGTATCATGGTCTGAATACATACTGTATTAAGACTATTAAAATGACGAATCAAACGAATGACGTATGAATAGGGTTTAGCACAGGCTACAAATCTATTCGGACACTACAAGGTGTTTGTAATGATTGAAAGAATTCAATAATTATGGTGACCGAATAAATTCACCGTTTTCGAAATTGAGAGTTTCAAGGAAGCGAATCTGGATATTTCAATGAGATGTTCAAATGAATGAGATGAAATGATATAGTTCCCAAGGTGATTAGGTTCAAGCCAAAAGATATATGATCAATAGATATTTAAAATGAATGTGAAGGACTTTTAGAATCAATAAAATTCTTTGTCAAAAGAAAGCTTACTTTGATTGGTAACTGAGGAAGATTTAGAATTGACAGGTTCAAAATGAAATAAAAGCATAAAAATGATTTGTCAAATAGTAAATTATGACATGAGAAAATCTATGTGCTGAGATGAGTGAATTGCAAGGATACACAAAAAGATAATAGAGTTAGTGTATTATTGTCTTAATACATAATTGCATTAAGATGATTTTAATCAAAATGTTCAATTAAAGATATGTGATATTTTAATTTATTAAATACCTTTTCCTTTTATATTATCATAAAGTAAAATAATAATTTAATATAGATAGTTTTAAAATATCAAAATCCGTGGTAATTTCGACAAAATAATGATATATGTTTTATAAATATGTTTATTCAAATATCCTAGAACTCAAGATTATCATTTTTAAAATCAAGTATGTTTAACTATAAAATTTTACAATAAGATATTTTAAATCATAAAAGTAAAGTAATTTATTTTAATATCAAACATACTTAAATATTGGCTTGAGTAAATAACATTTGATATTAAAATACATATATTATAAAATAATATTTCTATAAGTATTTAATAGTTGTGGAATATTAATCAAGATGAACAATTACTTATAAAATGTCTTGTCCTTGACTACTTAGACAGTTATTTAGATAATTTTATTTGTCCATCTAATACTTGTATTGTTTTATGAAAATATGTTTTCTCCTTACAGTACAAAATATATATATGTTTATATACATTAACTAGTCATTATCATGGTTGGATATTGGTTAGTGCTGCCTTGTTTAAGCATGAGTGATCAGTCCATGCCTAACTAAGGCTAGGCTATCCAATATTTGCCCCTGACAATAATCCTAGTACCTAAAAATAATATTAACACTACTATTATTATTAATAATAAAATTAATATTAATTACCAATAATAAATAACTAAATAAAAATTTAAATAAGAGTATACTTCAAACAGAATTTTAAAATATAAATTCTTCACTTCAATGGTTTTAACAAGAATTTTAAATATAGCAATACTATATTATAAATTAGGTATTTACTTATGTAAGTTTCCATATATAATCAACTAAATTTATATTTAAATTTTTAAATAAACATTATAGGATTTTCAATTGAGGATGAAAGACCAAATGAATATCATAAAATTTTCGATTAATGATGAAAGAAACTTTAGAGATATACGGAATATGATATGAATTTGTGTACTTTTATCTTAACACATAATTGTATTAAGATTGTTTTAAGATAATGAGCTAACAAAATTTAATAATTAAATCCGTACATAGGTGTGAAAAGAAGATTAGCTCAAATTTTTAAACTAAAGAAATGCCACCCTAAGGTGTCGTAGAAATTGAAATAATAGTGGTGACTGAAATGAGTTTACCAGGCTTGAAATCAAATAAAAGTTCAACAAAGTAAATCTGAATGTTTTAAACAGTCTAGTAGGATTTTTAATTAAAATTGTAATAATTTAATAAGGTTTTTTTTTATTGAAGATAATAAAGTAATAATTATTATGAAAGGTTGGATTGATGCTGTAAGGTCTATTAAGAGATATACTGAAATATGAAATGAATTTGTATATCATTATCTTAGCACATAGTTGTCTTAAGATTGCTTGTATAGAATAAATCAACAAAGTGGATTCAATATAAATAAATAAATAAATCTGTATATGATGTGTACAAACGAGATTAGTGCAAGCTTCAATTTTGTGACAACGTCACCACAAGGTGATCGTGTTTTAAAGAAATAATTCAGTGAAGTCGAAGGCCAAGCAAAATAATTGAATTGCTTGTTGGGACTATTTTGAATAGGATAGCTTCAATCCATCATATGTGATTTTGAAATGAATATGTAATGCGAGCAAGTTCAAACAATTGAACTGGGTTTATACAAAATGATTTTTAAATAAGAAAGTTCGGACATGGTCACAATAAAAACCATGTATGCCAAAGAAAATTGAGTTTCTCAAAAAAATTTATTAATATCAAAGAGTCATCGTTTCGCAATAATGCGGTTTACAGAGATCAAGTATAGCGAAACAATATTTGAGTTTGGATAAAATAATAAATTGGAATGATGCCCTCCAGTGGTCTTCATAATTCAAATGAATCACATGCACAACAAACAGTGCATGTGTAATGTGTGAATTTACCAAGAAACGAAACAGAACCATATTTGCTACTATGAAAGAAATTCTCATGGTATGATTACCATTAGGGGAAGTAGCAATGCAAAAGTCTATTCACAGATGTCAGAATTTTAACAAAAGGAATTTAGGAATTTTATTTGGAATTTTTGGGTGATAACCGTTGTTAGGTGTTATTACCAGGGAATGTCAAATAAAATGGAGTAGGGGGAATTGTAAAGGTATGTTACTCCTTTTGCAGCGTCAAAAATTTGATTTAGACTATGCACCGATTGTTGTGAAATCTTGTTCTATCGTACCTCAGCAAGATTCATGTTGTTTGTAGGATCACGTGGCCAAGTTGCTGCTTTTTGATTAGTAGTTCTTCCACTGACGGGATTAGTATTGGTGTCGTCGTGCCCAATCATATTTTCCAAAGGTCTTGCCTTGAAAGCCGTGTGTGATATACTTTGATATCTGTGGACGTATAATTTAAGCTTCGTGTGTTTTCTTGTGCACTAGCACAACTTTACATGCTTCTTTACTTGCATTAATAGTTTCTGGTCACGTATTGGACATTCTTATATTTTTGATGGTGTCCCAACTTAATGGGTTTCCATTGTTATTATTGTCGCTTGAGTTACGAGGTAGATGATCAAACGAAATAATGTTTGATATCGATATACGCAAGAGATTTTTGATAAAGGAATCTAGACACATATGCTTGTGTTTTATTCTTTAATTGACTTTTTGGAATTCCTTATAGATATACATATCTATATAATCATATTTTTCACATGTTATAATATACATGCCTTTAGTAAGGTCAATGTATTTAATAGATTCATATTTCCAAAAACAAGTCAGATATCAGGTCATGATATTATTTAGGGAAATCTTGTCACTGATTTGACATATTATTTACCCCGTCTTATCCGGTTCACGCCGGAGAGGTAACTTCAGTATATCCAGACAAGCTGGAGAGTCTGCTACTCTATACCCAGTTTTGCCGGAGAAAATTTTCTATTTCCCATAAATAGTATCTTTTCAAGATTTTAAAAGTGCCTATTTTATTAGGGCTTTTATCCAGAATCAAGGAAATTTTTATTCCCATAACATATCTTATTCTAGACCAAGTAATAAACAAGAATAAATAGCAATTAAGTGCTATTGCCTGCTAATCGTCATTCTTATGGCATACCAATATTCATCACATTTTATTTACACAAGTATTTAGCTTATCTCGAAGCTTATATTAAGGAAAATTCTTAAGTTCAAGTCTAAATATTATTCCGAGTGCTACCAGATAATATTAAGTTCCTAACTCTCCGTTTAAACTTAGGCATTATTACAACACCTAATTGCTTAAACAAGTGGCTTAGCTTATACTAAGGCATCTTTTCTTATGTTCAAGTCTAAATGCTATCAGTTGTGCTACCAGTTAATAGCAATCTCCTAACTCTTTTATTTAAGCTTAAGTATTATTATCACAACACTTATAGGCTTAAAGCAGTGGCTCTGATACCACCTTTCTATCACGACCCCCGACCCACCCTGGACGGAATCGGAGGCCGCGAACAGCCAAGTGGTACCGATGATTATTTTTGAAAAACATTGCAGCGGAATTTCATCAGGACCGTGAGTTAGGAAAAATATCAAAGTTTAGAAACACCGGATTTTATTTAAATAGATGGAATAAATTCCATGTTTTACAAAGGTAGCTTTTAATATAAACTTGATTACATAATACAACTTTTCTTAATTTTTATTTTAATTTGATAAATCAAGCCACTTCTGTAAACCTTGTTGGTGCCGTATCCAATTCTTATTCCAATCTACTGTAATCACCTGAAACGCGTTTTAAAAAGGTTTTGTCAGCGGGAAATACTGAGTGAATCATTCATTTTAAATAAAATGACACGTTGTTATAATTTACAGTATTAAGGGAGATTAAAATGTTTATATGTCAACCAACTACCCACAGTATTTGTCACTCGACTCGTTTCTGTGACTGTGGTTATACCACTATTGGGTCCTGTCACCCAATAGTGACGAATATCACAAATTTTAGGCTCGCCCACCTAAAGTGATAAAACAACAGTAATGTGCACAATACCCCACATACCGGCTATAATTGAAGACTACAAAAACTTAATCTCTGTAATTATAACTTTGGGAAAATAATTTGGAGTATTGTAAAACAGTTGATAAAAAGAGAATGACTCACATTATAAGTATGTAGTATTGAATTAACAAGCTTCTTGATTCTACTCCTTCTGATAATTAAGCATATACTTTATTATTTTGGATCTTCTGATGATTAAGCATCCATTTTGATTGTAAGCGTATAGTTGGGAGTATTCGGATGGTTAAACATATAGTTTAACAGAACGGAATACGTATTTGTGTAAAACCATATCAAACCTAACGATGATCACGAGATTCGAACCTTAACGAATTTCACAAAGTATAGTCTTATTCAGACAGTACTTTGGCATCCATTTATTGAACTCACAAAGTATAGCACTTTGGATTCCGCTTACCGAAATTCACAAAGTACAACACTTTGGCATTTGTTAGTTGGTTCCTGAATCGATCGGACATAATATCGCTTCGGCGATTATTGGTTGAAACACCAACGTATAGAGAGAAAAGAATATAAGAAATGAACAAAGGAAATGAAACCTAAGCTTCCTATTTATAGGTAAGAAGTATGAAAGTTCTAGGAAGTTTCCTTTGTGTTTCTAGGAAATTACCTATAACTTTCCTAGGAAGTTACCTATACATCTTCTAGGAAGCTTCCTACCTACATATATATATATATATATATATATATATATATATCTTCTTATAGCTTCCTTGCACCTTCCTTTGATATTATCTATTTTATATTTAATTTACTTGATTAAGCTTAATTAATCTTGTTTAACTGAATTAATCTGGATTAACTTAATTAATTTTGATTAACTGATTAATTAATCATACTTAACTTAATTAACAGATTAATTAATCTACTCAGGTAACTTAACTGCTAAGTTTATTTAACTTATTAAGTGTACTTAGCTTTTAAGTATTCTAGCAGCTCCCTGCTTACGAGTTCTAATTTCTAGATACGAGGGAACTCGTATTAGTGTATTAACTCAATTCAACTTTAACGATAATCACGAGATAGAAACCCTCACAATGAATGACAAAGTGCGATACTTAAACATCCATCGAATTCACGACGAATGACAAAGTATAACCCGAGTTTGAGTAGCACTTAAACATCCATCGGATAGTTTCAATCGATCGGACATTAAATCGTGGCAGCGATTAGAGTTATTACCCTAATAACGGGCAGAGTTTCGGAATTTAGAAGGTATAATCCCGAGCTACTATTTTGCTATAATAGAAGCTAAAAGAAGAAAAGAATTGAGCGAAATGGAATGAAACTATCGACTGCTATTTATAGGCTGAAACTAGGGCGCCTCGCGGCCAGCGTAAAATCAAAGGAACACTTATGCGGCCCGCGTAAGTGTCTAATCGACGCATGTCATGCATGGTCGACGCGTGTCATGCTACGTGGCCTTCATGCATCTCGGGTGATCCTCTACCTGTCGCGGCCCGCGTGAACTTGGAGAAATATTTACGCGGCCCATGTGAAGCTTTCATACCTATCCGAAATGATTTTTAAGTTGACGCGGCCCACGTAAACTCTTCTTATGGTTTACGCGGCCCGCGTAAACTCTTCTTATGGTTTACGCGGCCCGCCTGAAACCCAAATTTCTTGTTTTCTTGATTTTTCATGTACATTAGGGTTTCAGGGGTTCGAGTTCCAATTACAGACTATTTGTAGGATATTTTTAGGTGAGTCGTTACACTTAGTGAATCTTAAATGATCCACACATGTTAAGTTTTAAGGTCCGAATTTATTTAATTAAATAAGTGTCCGAGTTTAGCTAGTGAATGATGAGTCCGACCTTATGTTTAGTTCATGAAGTTCCGAGTTTACGGATCAAATGGAGGGGGGGGGGGTTCCGGGTTTATCTATACGTTGAATCTGACTTTATTTATGTGGTATAGTCCGACCTTACTTAGTAGATAATGAGTCAGAACTTGCTGCTTATGCTTATACTGTAGCTACGTGTGTATTGGATGCTAGGATGCTCGAGTATACTATGCGTATGGGATGGTAACATGTCCGAGTTTTTGAGAAATATATGATGCCTAAATTTACTTATAGGTTTTCTAAATTATTATATGTTCTATGAAGATATCCGAGGTAACATATCTTTCAAGCCTAAAATTACAAGGGTTTTGGTTCAATCATATATCCGAGCTTAGTTATATATCCAGGATAACTTCGAGTTTATATATATGTACTATAATTTCTGAGTGTTAATTGTAAGTTGATATATATGTGTGTTCTGAAAGTATATAAGCATGTGTTTCTCATAATTTTCCAACAAGTCACCAACTAGAAAAATGCATTGTGTGTTACGATATTGTATGTTACTGTAAGTTAAACATGTTAACCTGATCACATGAACACTTGATTGTTTGGACAATTAGGGTATTGCACAACCCTACATATCTACATACTTACACGTAATGTGCATTAGGTCGCATGTAACGGACCAAACATTTGTTTAACGCGTAGAAGCACGTTAGTGCATACCGAGCAATCTAAGGTAAGTTCACTACTTTTTCAAAAGCATGCGTCCCGGGGGGACCAACAAACTACTATTCCTGGGAGAAATACTTTTCAAACTATTATTCCTGGGAGGAATACTTTTTAAACTATTATTCCTGTGAGGAATACTTTTCTTTATGTTGTAGTTTAAATTCGATGTTGGTTAATAAACTCAAACTCTATCACGAAAGTCCCTACTTACATACCGAGCTAGTTACCTGGGAGGAAACGGGGTATTAGTTGATAGTGCTATTAGGCCTGACAAACCTCACACCGTACCTGGGAGGACGGGCGTGAACTAATGACCTTAAACACTTTGATCAATGCCGATAGACATTGACGTGGGCATAAAAACGAACAGTCAATAAGTACAGAGTTTATTATTCGTAACGTGTATTTAGACTAAACACTTACATGAGTTTCGTTAATTAAAACTGTGAACTCGCCAACTTTATGTTGACACACTTTTTCTGCATACTTACAGGTTGTTAGATACTTCACGCTTTGGAACTTGCAGTCTGGGAAGCTAGGAGTGGGGTGGGCGTGTTACTTGATGCAAACAATTATCACTATGCATATTAAAACGATCTGGTTTTGTTTATATAAAAATAGTTACAATTGCTTCTGCTGAACATATGTTTTATAAAACGGTTATTTGGAATTTCACTTTCATGATGGGCATGACAATGATGTTTAATAATATTTTAATTTTGGTTCAACGTGATTAGCGGCTAGATCCTGGTACGTCACACGCCTCGTGGTGAAATCCACAGGTGAAAATTTGGGGGTGTGACATACCCACCCTAAGCCATGGGTGGGCGGGCGCAACCCTTGAAAAAACATATTTTTTCAGTGTTATTTTTCACCGGAAATTTCGACCGCACACCTTGGAAAATTTTCATCCACACCCCTTGAAAATTTTCAACCGCCCCACTTAGAAAAAAAGTATTATGAATTTACAAAGAAATTAAACACTAATTATTATTTAATATATAAGAATATAACATAATTTATATAATTATTCTTTAACCACTTATTCACTTAATTACTTAACCCAATCAAAGCTCAATCTACAATCTATTTTTATTAACCTAAGCCCAAACCCAACCCAAAGAAATTTGAACTAGATAAAATAACCCAAACTCATACATCCATTCCAATTCCAAATCCCGCCAAAAAAAAACTTCAAGCGACTTGACACCACTGCTCACGACCGGATGAATTTTTTTACCAGAAAAACCAAAATTTCGGCAAGCTCGACCCATATTACGCCAGGATTCTGATATAGAACTAGTATGGTTTCTTTATTGTTTTTTTTTTGTTTTATGTGATGATTATGAGAATCTAGACGTATAACGGTTTGATCTTTTTATGTTTTTTTTATTCTTTTTGGTTGTTCTAAACTTGTAGTTAAATGATTTTGCTGTTCTATTTTTAGCTTTGTTTGTTTAAATGATTAGTTACTAGTAATCAACATTTAATACTAGGGCTTAAATGTTTGAAAATAAAATTGAAACTTATGGACTATGGTTGAATAATATTGTTTATTTTGTTTAAGTGTTTAGTGTAGCGATTTATATGTGATAGGAGTCATGAGTAAGAATGTAATAAACTTATGGAGTGTTTAGTATCTATAGATGGTGTTTTGGATGTATTTCAAAAAAAGAAAATCTGTAGGGCACAATTTTAAATACATTTGTAATGACGTTTGACGTGTTTTTAATGATTATATAAATTTTGCTTTAATATTCTTTTGTCTTACATGACCCGACCCGACCAGCTATGAGGCCATGTGTAGTCATAAAGCCCCTTGTGGGGCGTTATGCGACAAGTTGCGAAACGCGTAAAAGAGGGGCTTTATGGGGCTTTATATCACAAGAGGGTGTAGTGGTAAGTGGGTTATATAACCTCTTCAATTATACATACATATGTATGTATATATATGTGTGTGTGAGTTGGGAAGAATGGTCACGCCGCTATTGTCATCGCGGCTTCACCCTTTTTCATCCCATAGCGCCGCCCATAGCAGTGTTCCGCGGCGCTATGGAGCGCTATCCTGGAATCTCCCGTGATATGTCGTCCCATTACACAAGACCTGAACTGGTTTTTTTTATATAACTAGAGGCTTAAAATCTTTAAAAATAGTGTGCACCGCCAGCATAAAATTTCTGGGTCGATCCCCATTTACCACACTACTGATGAAAGAGGTTGTGTCTACTGTGTATTGGTTTATCTAGTCTTTCACCTCCTTCACGTCCCATAAGGGGTAGTCTAATACACACAGAAAATATATAGTATACAAGTGAAACCTATAGTGCACTTAAATAAAATAATCAGAATATATCAATAGTAATATTTCTATAAAATCATCAGAATTTCCCTTGCGAGACTCCATGATCGGATTTCATTTTGATAACTCAATTTAAAAGTGTGACCAATTTTAGACCGATATCATTTTCAATAGCTACTCTTGTCACAAAATACAAGTTTTTATAAAAGATTCCGTTTCTAGAAACTTCCTGTACGGTCTTAACCTCCTATCCACGCATAAAATCACTCTTCTTCTGCAGCACGTAACCACCCAGAGTAGTAACAACCAGCGGAGATATGGCTACCTACCGCCTTCTCACCACGCGCGCCACCGCAACAACTCTTTTCAGTAACCGTTTTCTTCCTGTTCGCTCCGTCTCTGCTGCCATTTCCACTCGACGGAGCTTCAATACTCATTGCGATCACGCGAATGTTTATGACAGCGATTTCCTCTCAGGTGAGCTCTATTTTTTCTCTAGATTCTTCGTGTGAAGTTTTGGATCCGTTGATTTAGATGTATATGAAGTAATTCATGCACTAGTTGTTCTGTTTTTGTTGTTATATCGTAGCTGTGTTCGAAATATCATGTTTCACTAGTTCGCGTAGTGTTTAATCGGTACAGATCTAGGTGTTAATGTTTATTTCTACGTGATTGCGGTTAGATTCTTCGTTTGAAGTTTTGAATCTGTGTATTTTGATGTATTACTAGTTCTTCAACCAGTAGTTGTTATGTTTTCTATATTATATCGTTGTTGTGTTCGACATATGTATTTCACTATTTCGTGTACAGAGTGTTTAAATTAACGTTTCAGATCTAGCTGTTGATGATTTGTTCTATGTGATTGCGGTTAGACTCTTCGTTTGATGTTTTGAATCTGTGTGTTTTGATGTATTACTAGTGTTTGACATATCGTATTTTACTAATTACTAGCTCGAGTAGTGTTTAATTAACTTTTCAGATGTTGCTGTTGATGATTTGTTCTATGTGATTGCGGTTATATCCTTTGTTTGAAGTTTTGAATATGTGGATTTAGATGTATTAGAGTTCTTCATACACTGTTTGTTATGATTCTCTTATTACTCATTAATGTATATTCATTTCTGTTTTGTTAATGATTTGTTTTACGTGATTGCAATTAAATTATTCCTTTGAAGTTTCGAATCTGAGGATTTAGATGTATTTTGAGTTATTCATCCATTAATCGTTCTGTTTCTCTATTATATCGTTGTTCTACTCCACATATCACATTTCAAGTCCTGTTAAATCATTTTAGTTTTGTTAATAATTTGTTCTTGTGATTGCTACTCGATTATTCGTTTGAAGTTTTGAATATGTGTATTTTGATGTATTTAAAGTTCTTCATCCACTAAAGGTTCGGATTATCTATTATATCTTTATTGTGTTTGACAGATCGTATTTCGCTTACTATTTATTTAATCATTTCAGTTTTGTTACTGAACTATTCTACGACTAGAGTCTTCGTTTAAAGTTTTAATCCGTGGATTTAGATGTATTTTGGAGCTCTTCGTCTACTAATTGTTAAGTTTCATTTAACGAATTGGGTTGTATTAGACATATCGTATAGGCGTTACTGTTTAAGCGTTTCAGTTTTGCTAATGATTCGTTCTACGTGATTGCGACTAATTCTTCGTTTGAAATCTGGAATCTGTGGATTTTAATGTATTTGGAGTTCTTCATCCACAATTATTGTGTTTCTATTAACGAAATCATTGTTGTATACTTGCATTAGACATATTGTATGTTACAGCTTAAAATGCTTCAGTTATGTTAACCATTTATTCTACATTCTCACAGCAATTTCTATATATCCTCCCTTTGTTTGGCAACAATGAATCGTATTGCTGATGAGTTCTTGTTGCTTTCATACGTAGTTAATTAGCATCTTACCGCAACAATGAATTCATACCTGTATTCTGATGAGACGTGTTTTGCTTTTATACTCATTTGGTCTGTATCATCGTCTTGAATGTGTTAAAAGTGTTTTTTTTTTTTTTTTTTTTTGGAAGGAGACTTTCTCTGTACAAGACCGAATTGGTCTCCGGGGTCATGTCAAAGACATTCCCCCGTCAGCCCCGCTCTTACGGACGCGATGTTCGATCGGGCCCCAGCCGTTGCGCAAGCTGACTTCGGCCCGGAAACCATACTGCCCCCACACGAGAGACTCGCTGGGGTAACAGCTGGGTAAAACCAGGTTGCCTTCAGGACCGCACCATGCCTCGGTAGGAACGATCCATCATTGGGACTCCCACCCCCCGTATGCCGCAGTCGGGAGTCGAACCGGCGACCTCCAAGGAGGAAGCCGGCCCAACTTAACCCAAGTGGGGATACCCAACTGGGCTAGGAGGCGGGATATAGATAGTGATTTTTAATTGTTATAGAAAAATTATATAATTAGGTTAATAAGTATTTTGTTAGATATTTTTATTTGTTAGCGTGTCCTAGTTTGTTAGTCTCCAATTGTTAAGTGTTCATCCACATGTAATCTTTGAGCTAATAAATATATTTTCGGTTATCTCTTGAATGTTTATGAAACAACCTCTAATGTCATGTGTTGCATTATGATCATAGACTTGTTTGATCGGGTTAAACCAGTGAGAAGCATGAGCCAGATCTACAACATGGCAGAATCTGGTGGGGGAGAATTAGGAGAAAGGAAGGGATGGGGAGCGAAGGAAAACGGAGAGTATCTCAGTCTCAGGTTCGACATGCCAGGCTTGGACAAAGACAACGTCAAGATCTTGGTAGAGCAGGACACTTTGATCATCAAAGCAGAATCGGAGAATGAATCTGAGGACGAGGAGGAAGAAGAGCTACCACACGCATACTTTGGCCGATTAAACCTGCCAGTGGATTTGTATAAACTGAAAGAGATCCAAGCCGAGATGAAGAATGGTGTGCTAAAAGTTCTGGTTCCGAAGGTGAAACCAGAAGAGAGGAATGATGTGTGGGAGGTTGAAGTAAAGTGAACATTTCATATGCGCAATTTAGAGCTGATTGGAGGTCGTGATGATGGACATTAGAGAGGAAGAGTTTACTTTGCAAATAATCCAGATTTATGAGTAAATCTTAAGTTAGAAAATGTGATGAATTTTCTATCTTAAAGTGAACTTCTATGATGCAGTAGATATATGATTAGAGTAATAGCTACATATGGTGAATGCTGAATATTCATCACCTTGCACAGTTGCACATTTATATATACTCTAATTTATAACATTTCTATGCAATGTTACTTGTACATTTGGCTTTGATGTTGTTTTATGTTATTGTTTGTTGTAAGGTCTGCTTAGGAAGTGGGACAGTGGTTGGTGAAAAAAACCATGCGTTGATACCATGGTGACTCACTTATCAATAAGGGTGTGAGTCTCAAATTTTACCACCACACTCACAAGTTTCTAGAAATAGATTGAGAGAGAATACATAGAGAGAGAGAGAGAGAAAGTAGCAGGGAGAGGTAACAGACGGCAGTCAGGTGGTTTCAACCTCCGACAACGACAGAGATATGGTCGCATCCTTCACCTCCGACGCCTACAGTCTGAAATTCGGAAGATATTCAAGACTTCGATTTGTTCGAGCTCTGAGATACCAAATTAGATGGTTAGTCATCACTCATCCATCATTTTCATTACCTCTATATGCAGTTCATCATATTCATGTTCGTTGTGATGATTAATTCAACATCATATTCATGTTTGTTGTGATGATTAATTCAAGTTTTTTGTTCTGGTGTGGTGGTGCATAATACTGTTCCTATTGTAAGATTAGGGTTTATGAGGACAAGGAATAATTAGTGAAAATATGTAAACACACCAAAGCTTAGAACAAATATTGAATAACGCTTTGGATTCACTTATGAATTTTGTCTATTAAGATTTGAATTTGATGCGTTGTTTATAAATTGTCCAATAAATATGTTTTAACATTAAATTTATTATAAACAAAAATGGTTTGTTAGTTTTAATTTATATTTAATAAGCTTTGTCTATGCTAAAAGAGTGATTACATTACATAAATAGTTATCTATGAGCAATATGTCCATTTGGAAAATTGTATTGAGTATATTAATGAACAATAACATTGTTGCTTTCTTAAAATTTAATTTTTTATATATACCTTAACCATCTTAGTCCTTTGGTTTTGACTTGCTTTCCAAAGTCTTTACACTCACTAAAAGTTCTCTGTTGCAGCAGGAGACACCATTTTTGTAGTTAGACTTGCAGTTGCTGGTGTTGCATCTGCAGGGACGTATGGAATCCAAGTTTGGAGTGCATTTAAGGCTAGACCAGTCACACCTGTAGTTCACAATTTTTTTCATGGCAGTTTTCAACCTCAAAAAAAGGAGGAACGGAGTAAGAAGTCTTCAATTATGCTACTTCGTACACTGACTCACCGCCACAATCAAGTAGTAAATCCTTAAGGTTTTGACCAACATGACCTTAGAATATAATAACCACTTTTCATATACGCATAGATCTCGTACCACTTAGCCTAATTTTTATGTATTTAGTATAGTAAAGGGGCTGCACAATTTGGCTTCAAAAATATGTTGGATCTCCATGGTTCGTAGCCTAATTTAAAGGGTTGTTTCGATAGGTGTAGGTACAAGAATGTTTGAGACATATATGGCTACAGGATGTATTAGGCGTAATTCCAAATTTGCATAAATGAAAAATAGCCGACCAGATTCTAAACACGATACGCATCAGGGGGACGATGACAGATTCGAGGGTCCACCCGGTTTCCAAAACACGTTACAACAAATTATAAACGTTATTAGCTGTTTGTATATTAACCGAGAGATAGGGAACTTATGAACTAGCGAAACAGTGTATTTGATTCGAATGTTTTATGTTTATCATCTATACTTTTAAACTTCTAATACAATATGTTCCATTTTTGCAGTATAACAGGTTTTAACAAGCCGGCTGAATTTTTTGGCAGCTTGCAGGCGACATTACCCGGGTCACATTGCCTCTTGGAATTTCACCAGCTTGCAAGTAAAATTTTATTCGCAACGGGTCAGATTGCATATGGTAGCGTAGATATATTCGCAACAAGTTACTTTTAGTAGTTGTAGCATAGTGCTAATATATTATTGTATAATACGAGACACAGTTATTTTGCAACCTGGAATACTACAGTTAGCAATCAACAAACTCATGAAAGGCTTAAACTCATTTAAGCCTTTAGTAGGCGTCAAGGGAGGTAAGTAGGGCTGTTCATTTTTATCCGAAACCCGAAACCCGACCCGAAGTTGAAGCCACCCGAACCCGAAGTAGAGAATACCCGAAAAACCCAAACCCGAATAACCCGAACCCGACCAACCCGAACCTTAAATGGGTTGGTAATCGGGTCACTTTTTCCCAACCAAAAACCCGGAAAACCCGACCCGAAAAACCCGATATCTGAAACCCGAAAAAAACCCCGAACATTTAATGTCTTTTTTCGGTAGATGTGTTTTGGTTTAGAGTTTTTGGTATCTAAAACATTATGTTTTAGGACATCTAATGTCATATTGTCAAATATTGTTTTAATGTTGATAATATTTTTTAAGTAGAATGATGAATTTTAATTATATACTGAAAAAAAAAAAAACATTTTTTTTAACATTACATCTAAACCCGAAAACTGAACAACCTGACCCGAACTAGCCCGAACCCGAATAACCCGAACCCGATCGACCCGAGTTTTAATTGGTTTGGTTAGCAGGTCACTTTTTCCTAGACAGAACCCCGAAAAACCCGAAACCCGAGAAAAAAACCCGAAGAACACCCTAGAGGTAAGCTCTTTAATAACATTAGGATCTACATAACACGAACATATATGTTCTGATTATACTTTGCATATGTTCTCGAGTAACATTAGACCTTTATGGCTATAGATCTTTCTTTAGTTACGTACTCCCTTGTACGTAACACATAGCCCAAACTAATATCAATTTCTAATGCGGCTCTAGCCATACTGTTTAAAAGGGTTGCTGACATACAACCACAGAAATCAGGATGCAGCCGATTTCATCGAGGGCAAGATACTGAAAACTGGCCAACTGCTGGATTCAAAGCAAAATATTGTTAGGTGATGTTGGATCATGCACATAATATAGGCAAGCCAACTAAGGAGAAAAAGGCCATATACGTGGTCTTTTTGTTGGCTATCCGGAAACTTTGGAATAGAAGAAATGAGAAAGTTCAAAGAGTGCTCCTATGGACGGATGGGGTCAAATGTGTTGTTGTAACTTTGTTCAAGTAATCTTTTGTTTTTTTGTTATTTTTTAGTCTTGGGGTTTGTTTGTTGGCTTAGCTGCTTGCTAAGTCCAGTTTTTTGTTGTTCGCTACATACTGAATTACTATTTCAGATAACGCATTTGTCACGTTAGTTTTTTTATGGTTTTAGCCCCCGTCGCAACGCGGGGGGTGCTAATGCTAGTTGCACACTATTTTGGGTGGATATTCATCACCCACAATGACCAAGAAGGTTAGGAAATTTAAAAATAATATTCTATCAATTTAAAGTTATAAAATAATATAATTATATATCTTTTACTACTTTTTTAAAACAAACTTGCGGTGCGGGATAGATTTTTAGAGCATCACCAATAGAGGTGTTTTTTGGTGGTATTTTTTGGTGCTAATGTGATACCTGCCCAACCAATAAGAGCATTTCTCTCTCTTGACCCACTCACATACACAAAAAAA
The DNA here is from genome assembly GCF_002127325.2 of Helianthus annuus. Lineage (NCBI taxonomy): Eukaryota > Viridiplantae > Streptophyta > Magnoliopsida > Asterales > Asteraceae > Helianthus > Helianthus annuus. The sequence continues at coordinate 147,166,257 of NC_035445.2, read as the reverse complement.
CATTATTTCTCTGTTATCTCTCCTCTCTCCTACATCACACTCACATAACTTTATTCCCTCCAATTTTTCTTATTTTTTTCCACATACATAACTACATTCTCTCTCCTGCACCTCACACCCTCTCTCCTCCACCTCACTTTCTCTCTCTCTCTAAAAACACCAAAAAATATGTCGATGCTCTTAGATTTTAAAATATGTTCTTGCAAGATTCACACACATCACGCGTTGATGTGGGGTAGGATTTGACTTATTGTTGGTCAACATGGTTGTTTAGGTGATTTTATCTATAATAAGATTAAGATCACAGTTGTCATAATTTATCATGTGAAAATCTACATCTGGTTAGCATAGACTAAAAGCGAATACATACATTTTATTTACAGGTATTTTGATAAAAAGAGGCACGTGAGTTTGTATAGAGTATTCTAGTCAATACAAAACAACAGTTTTTTTTCTCCTCTAATTCGTCTCCGTTTTATAAACGTTAATAACTCTTTCATACAACATTATTTTTTTTTTATAAAAATTGCACAAAAAATGAGCGTTTTTTATCTTTAAAACGAGTATACTATTGCTATGTTTATAATTTTTTTTTTGAAAACCCAGATGCGTAAAACGCAAAAGACAAAAAGCATAAAAATGATTTTTTTCTTTCTAAAACGCAATTGACAAAAAACACAAATAAATGTATTGTTTCTAAAACGCAATAGACAAAAAACACAAAAGAAATGTGTTATTTCTAAAACGCAATGGCTGAAAAACACAAAGAAAATGTCTTTTTTTGTAAAACGCAATGGCCTAAAAACACAAAGAAATGTCTTATTTGTAAAACACAATGGCTAGAAAACACAAATAAATGTCTTTTTTTCTAAAACGCAATGAGTAGAAAACACAAAAAAATGTCTTTTTTTCTAAAACGTAATGACCAGAAAACACAAAAAATGTCTTTTTTTTTTTAAAACGCAATGGCCTGAAAACACAAATAATGTTTTTTTTTCTAAAACGCAATGGACTAGAAACATATAAAATGTGTTTTACCTAAAATGCAGTGGACTAAAAACACAATAAAATGTATTGTTTCTAAAACGCAATGGACTAAAAATGCAAAAAAGTGTTTTTTCATTCCTTTGTAAAACGCAATGACTCAATTTAAAAACCCAGATCGTAAAAATGTAATTCAAAATTTTCTTACATTGATCGAATCCGATTTCTTCAGATTTCTTCAACGATTGAAAAAAATTGAATGATAGAAACACTTATCAGTAATAGTAATCGAATCGTGTGATTCGCTTCAAAATCTCGAGAAAAATGAGATATTGTATGAAATTAAACCGGGTTTCTTCAAAAAAATGTTTGAATCAATGATTGGTGATGAAAATCACACTATAATGTAGTGATTATTGAGATAGAAAGTGAAAAAAATGTTGAAGATGGTGGGTTTTGAAGTTACAAGGAAAGAAGAAGGGGGAATATTAGATAAAATGGTGGGTGTTATTAATTAACTCAGCTAGGTTAAAGGACATAAATGTTATATAACATGATATTTTAAGAATAATCCGTAATTATTTTATTTAAAGGTTATGTTTCAAAATCTACTACTTCTAATAAAGCAAAATAATCTTAGGTCACTTGGCATTCACTTAAACCACTCATTGCCACGTGTATTCCTCTTAATCCACGCGTTTTTTGTTTAGGCGCTAAAACAAAAGCCTCTAAACCCTAATTCAGTTTCATCTTTCCTACGCCCATCATCTTCTACATCCATCGCTGTATCTATCTCTTCCATCACAACCTAGATCTCAGTCTAAAGCAACAAGCAAAAGATATTTTTTTCTTCTAATCTTTAAGCTTTCCATATTTTCTCTCAATTAATCTCACACAAAACCCTAAATCTCAGCCGTATGGACATCAGCGATTCATCTCATATCGATGATGAATACTTTTCAACAGAGGATAGTAAATCACGTGCTCATCTGATTTTGAGGATGGCAATGTGATGAGGATGATGACGACAAATTAGTTTCCAATTTCTCTCTTCAAACCCTAAATGGTTGAGTCGTTTTCCTCTGCAATATTCAAATCGACGATTTAGAGATCTATCTTTAATGACAATTAGCATTCTCTTCATCTACTTCTTTCATTTTGTCGGTTTCAAGGATAAAAATTCTTTGTGGATCATATATGTTATAACCCGGTTTTGATATCCCATAACCCTAATTGCCGTTCAAACTCAACCCCACACAACCCTAACTTCAATCGCATCAATCTGTCGTTCAATCCAAGCTTTTAAAATCCTAAGTTCTATCTGTTCAATCTATCCAAGATTCAAACGCTACCATTAATTCGATTTTAACAGTTATCTAATCAGGTATGTAAATCTGTTAGAACACTAATTTTCGAATATTCAATCGCTTTGTTGTAATCAGAGGAGTAAGATTACCTTTACCCATTGTTTTATTTTTCCATTGGCTGTTTTTTTGTTCTGATGTGTTTTTAGGATTTATTGTATTGTGATTAAACATTGGTAAAAGGTCGATGGATTTTTTTGTTAGATGTTGTTTATGCTTAATCTTTTTTATGAATTCTCTCTTTTCCAATAATTTTTGAAAATTTTTCGAGCCTTTATAACTTCTTATTTTTTTCATTTTCTTTCACTAATTCCGTAAATCTTATGATCACTTGAAATATCTGTTTTTAGCTACTGGATTAATGCTCACTAACATCACTGTGTGAGGGTCAATTTCAATTCAATTAATATGTTAAATCATTATCGGTATAAAGGTAAAGAGTGAAGGAGCTTGTGCATTGAGTAGGTTCTTTTTATTTATAATACTTATATACCTATTTACTTATCATTATTTTAATTTTCTCAAGATATTGAACCAACTTTCTATGTTTTCATTTGATGTGAAGGTCGCTGTGACGTTGTGGGATCAATATGCTAAAGCGATTGATGCATACTATAAAGCTAATATAGGGGAAGTTCGTGTGGTGTTACATATTCAGTTTGGCACGTTCAAGATCTACAAAGGTCATTCATCTAATTTACTTTTATATATCATTGGTTCATGATCATATCCTTAGTTTGTTTTTTGCATTTACTTTTTGTCTTTTTATTTTTTCTAGGGAAATAGAATGTTTCTAAGTGATATGATTGTACTAAGTTGTTCAACAATGCTAAACGAATTACTTTTAAAATCCAGTGTCGCTATCGATTTCAACAACTTCTAGACAAAAACAAAGATTATGTTGTTTCGGACATCAAGATATGTTCACCTTATTCCCGGTGGGGGGTTTTTTTTTTGGTATTTGGTCCCTTCCCTCCATTTGCTTGACGAGGCAACAAAAACTTCAAATAAATCTTTTAAATTTACATCAATTGGATTTGGATCTCTCTTTAAGGTATGATTTATTTACTGATGTTTTTTTTATTATATAGATGTTTGAAGACAATTCGAGGTGATGCAAAATTATATGCTTCTTTAATTTTAAGGTTAGGTTTAAGGATAGAGAGACTCAGAGACCTGCAAAGGTCACAATGCCATGTGCCATTTCATCTGTTCAATTCAAATAAACAAACAACTGATCATTTTTATGCTTTCTTTTTTAGGGAAGACTATGTCCTTATTACATGAATAGTTGACTTTTTGGGTTGATCATTAACTATCAAGGTCTATGAACATGAACTTTCTTTAATATGTGATTTTAAGTTCTTTATTTGGTTTATTATTGATTAAGGTTCTTTATTTGATTGATTGATAAACATGAATTTAACCATCAGTGACGATATATCATGCAGTTTTCCCTCAAGTACTTGAAGACATACAATTCTTAGCTAAACCATGAAATGCAGTATGAAACAAAACACATCCCAAGATTGTCCCAACTCCCAAGTCAAACCCATTCATAAGTTAAGAACTGAAATCGCTGCCAAAGGTAGCATTTGAGGAGTTCCAACCGATGGACCGATTTAACAAGTATGGTTAGTTGCTCAACCTATTGTGTTATTTTCTAGAAAGTGTAAAAAACTATCATTTCTGTTTTGCAAACAATGTACTTGTAAGTGCAGTTCTTGCCGGGTAACTGTCGCTTATCAGTTCTGGTCAACCAAAGCAGAAGTCCAAGTTAAAGTCAACCATAACGAAGAATTCAAGACCACATGAAGACCTGCATTAATCAAGGGGGAGTTTGTTAATGCACTTTTGGGTGATAAGTGCAAGGCTTCCAACATTTAGGGTCTTTATTGAACAATGTCCAAACTTTGTCCCTAAGAAGTTCCTAGGGAGAGCTTTGTCCAAGGTTTGGAAAGAGTTTATGTTTGGAAAGAGTTTATGTTTGGAAAGAGTTTAGGTTTGGAAAGAGTTTATGTTTGGAAAGAGTTTATGTTTGGAAAGAGTTTATGTTTGGAAAGAGTTTAGGTTTGGAAAGAGTTTATGTTTGGAAAGAGTTTATGTTTGGAAAGAGTTTATGTTTAGAAAGAGTTTTTGTTTAGTCAGAGTTTGTATAGACTAGATTTGTCTGAGTTTTGGTGTAGAATTGGTTTGTCCGAGGTTTAGTCCCTAGCCTATATATATGTGTGTATTGTGTAGATTAGGGTAACGAATTCAGAGAGAGCTTTGTGCTCCTCTCCCAACTTGTTCCTCCTGGTGTGAATTCTAGAGAGAGAGAGACTATGTGTTAGTGAGAGAAAGCTAGGGTTTAGATCTTTGTGATCTAAACCAGCTTGTAGATGATGTATACTCCTTTGGTTTGTGTAATCTGTGATGATTGATTCATAATAAAGAGTTCATCTTCTACATCTTTCTATCGTGTTCTTCATATTTTGTTCTTCATGTCTTGAATCAAGTGCAATGTTTGATGTATGTCATCGATCCGGTGCTTTCACAGTGGTATCAGAGCATGGTTACTGATTCGAAATGGTCTAACCGCCATCCGAATCACCATTGCTCTTGATTTGATGTTTGTTTCCGCCAAACATCTTGAAGACTTGAAGATTTTGCAGAAAAGTTGAAGAAAATGAAGTTGTTCGTGGTTGTTTTGTTCTCCAAGTTGTTGCAGATATGAGGTTTGATCCAAAAATTGCTCTGTCCGAGTTTTTCTTAGTGTTAAACTTGTCTGAGTTTTAAAACTCTGTGTTTGTTGTTTCCGGGGTTTTGGTGAACTAGTGTGAAGTCACACTAGGGAGATAGTCCGGAGACTTATTTCTGAGCTTAATTCCGAGTTTTTAAACTCTTTCTTGGTCCAAGTTTAAAACTCTTTCTTAGTTGTCTGAGTTTTAAACTCTTTCTTGGTCCAAGTTTAAAACTCTTTCTTAGTTGTCAAAGTTTTAAACTCTTTCTTGGTCCAAGTTTAAAACTCTTTCTTAGTTGTCCGAGTTTTAAACTCTTTCTTGGTCCAAGTTTAAAACTCTTTCCTGTTTGATAGTTGTCCAAGTTTAAAACTCTTTCTTGGTCCGAGTATAAGGTATTTTGGTCCGAGTTTCTTCTTAGTTTATCTCTGAGTTTTCAATACCAACTTTCAGGTCCGAGTTTTAGCAGGTCCGGATTTTAGTAATCAGTTTAGAAGGTCCGGGTTTTGCTTGGATTTTTTTCCGAGTTTTTAATGATAGTGGATGTATTCCGAGTTTGTAATCTTCTATTTTACACATGTTCCGAGTTTTCTCTGCATGTAAAGGGTCTAATTTACTTGGTATTTGTCCGAGTAACTTTACTTGTTCCGAGTTTTCTCTGCATGCAAACAGGTCCGAGTCTTGAATGTTATGAATTTTAATCAGTTCCGAGATTCGGTTCAATTCCAAGTTTCTTTAACCGTATCCGAGTTTTGGTCAAGTTTAGTTCCGAGTTCTGTAAATCCATTCAGGTCCGAGTTTTTGGTCCAATTTCAGGTCCGGGTTTTAGTAACTATTCAGGTCCAAGTTTTTGGTCGATTTGAGATCCGAGTTTTGGTAAAATTCGGTTCCGAGTTATTCAAAACCAACTTTCGAAACCAATTTTGTTTGTTTCGAATTCCTTTGTACTCTAAATACTGCTCAGATGATCTGATCCGAGGTTTCAAGAGCTTTCGGGTTTTACGAGTTCCGAATTTTCTAGAATTCCGGGTTACCTGGGGTACCGGATTTATAGCTAAATTCAGAAGTTTGTGTTGTTCGGAAGTTTCGAGTTGTGCATGTTTCGAGTTTTTCTAGTTATTCCGGGTTACATGGGGTACCGGATAACCAACTAAGAGTCAGAATTATGTGTAGTTTGGAAACTTGAAGTCGGTTTCGGATTATCGAAAAGTTTTATGGTACATATGTTGTCCGGATCAAGTGAAAAGGTGAAGAGAATACGACTTGCTTGGATTTTTGTATTGTTTACAAAGAAAAAGGGGGAGTAAAAATTTTGAAATTCCTGTTTTCTTTGTAAATCAAAAGCTCGTGGTGCTACATCGAAACAAGCTCTTGTTTACTATCTTTGAGATTAACTTAGTGTTAATCTTACCGATGGGGAAGTGTTTTTAACATGAAGCAAGTTAGAGCTAGTGTATGATTGAGTTTTGTCAAGTTTGTTCGAGGTTCAATCAAGTGTTGACGTGATGAAGCAAATTGTTCATTTGGCAACTAGTTGAAGGTCAAGCCTTTATCGTATGCCGGTTAGAGTAGAGAAGATTAGTCTTCTTGGTACCTCTTCCAAGTTGGTGACTGATCGGATTCTCGAAATAGGGGTTCTTACATTGAGGGGGAGATGAGAGACGAAAGTCAACGGGTAATTGGTGGATTTGTGAAGATACGGGATTGGATCTTGAAGATTCGAGATGAAATGATTTCAGACACTCGGTTGAAGACTCTGATCAAGATGGTGGATGTACTTTTACAAAGTTCAGTTTGTTATTAACTTATCGAACTGAGCTTCATGTCTTTGTGAAGTTTGAAGTGTTCAAGATTGGGCATTGGAAATCCAATGTTTCTTTCTGCTACCGGTTAGGTTTGAAGATTAATGTATCGAGCGATATTCCTACATGTGGTTGTAGGTCGGTTCGCGTTAATTTGATTCGGGAGTAGTTTGAGGGGGAGGATCTACAGTGTTTGATGTTGGATTCTTCGGGTTTCTCAAAGCGGCTTTAAGTGATCGTCAGCAAGTCTTTAATTAGAAGGGTTGAAGATCACTGTGCTCTACCTAAAAGATCAAGTCTCAGCCAAAGTTGAAAGCTGACATGATATCTTCAGTTAAAGGGGAGTCTCTAAGTGCAGTATCCGGTGATTGAAGATTATCGATGCCACACAGAACTGATGCAACAGTTAAGGGGGAGACTGTAAGTGCAGTTCCTGCCGGGTAACTGTCGCTTATCAGTTCTGGTCAACCAAAGCAGAAGTCCAAGTTAAAGTCAACCATAACGAAGAATTCAAGACCACATGAAGACCTGCATTAATCAAGGGGGAGTTTGTTAATGCACTTTTGGGTGATAAGTGCAAGGCTTCCAACATTTAGGGTCTTTATTGAACAATGTCCAAACTTTGTCCCTAAGAAGTTCCTAGGGAGAGCTTTGTCCAAGGTTTGGAAAGAGTTTATGTTTGGAAAGAGTTTATGTTTGGAAAGAGTTTAGGTTTGGAAAGAGTTTATGTTTGGAAAGAGTTTATGTTTGGAAAGAGTTTATGTTTGGAAAGAGTTTATGTTTGGAAAGAGTTTAGGTTTGGAAAGAGTTTATGTTTGGAAAGAGTTTATGTTTGGAAAGAGTTTATGTTTAGAAAGAGTTTATGTTTAGAAAGAGTTTTTGTTTAGTCAGAGTTTGTATAGACTAGATTTGTCTGAGTTTTGGTGTAGAATTGGTTTGTCCGAGGTTTAGTCCCTAGCCTATATATATGTGTGTATTGTGTAGATTAGGGTAACGAATTCAGAGAGAGCTTTGTGCTCCTCTCCCAACTTGTTCCTCCTGGTGTGAATTCTAGAGAGAGAGAGACTATGTGCTAGTGAGAGAAAGCTAGGGTTTAGATCTTTGTGATCTAAACCAGCTTGTAGATGATGTATACTCCTTTGGTTTATGTAATCTGTGATGATTGATTCATAATAAAGAGTTCATCTTCTACATCTTTCTATCGTGTTCTTCATATTTTGTTCTTCATGTCTTGAATCAAGTGCAATGTTTGATGTATGTCATCGATCCGGTGCTTTCACAGTACTCTATGAACTTGCTTTTCACTCCAATCTCCATTGTGCATAAGCATGGAATAAACTTCCCTTTCTAGATCTTAGGGCTATTAGGTTGGACAAATCGAGAAAATCAACTGTTTAATCTGATGTATTTGAGCTTGCGAAAAAAAGAACGCGATATGAGCAAACTATAGTATATGTCATGCCAAGTGCACTAAACTTATAATTACCTTATTTTTAGCTTAATTTTTTAAAGTTAGATTGAATCTAACTTCATTTGATACATTGCGTACCCGGGTAGAGAGATGGATTTCCTTACTTGAATGTTTATTTCTTTCAAAAGATTATTTCAACAATTTTAAGTTATATATTTATGTGTTAAGCCACCTGCGAAACTCACAGGGTCTTAGGCTAGTTTGTGTAATATATAAAGAATACAAAGTGTAATTTACTCTTAATTAATTTATATTAATGATATATAAATGTCTTGATATTCATTCAATCTATCTTCCAGCATATAGTCGTGGCTTTTATGCCACCCACCCTCAACTTTCACAAATATATAAGGCCTTCCGAATATTGCAAAATGATGTTTTTAGCTCTTACTTTATACAAGATGATAAATTCACCCTTTAAGTTTGCGAAATAGCATTTTTAGCCCCTACTTCATATTACTGACACTCTCTATATTTTCAAAGTTTGCATTTTTAAATCTCTTTGTTTTTCCTTTTGCGTTTATTACCCAAAGTTTCACCACAATGCAATTTTAATCCCTTTGTTTTGCAAACGTCAACGTTTAATCCGTCAAGTTTCTAATATACTTTACCCATGTACCATATATAATATGCGTTTTTAACATATTATTTTCTTTAATAATTTTCATTCGCTAATATTTTAGAACTAATTTGTTGTTAACCTCTTTGAGTTTCAAAAGTTTCGACTTTACCCCTTTCGTTCCTTTACTTGAAAAAAACCATGTGCGGATTTTTATGTATCGGTATAAATTCTAGTTGATCTACGTTTAGACATAATCTTCTTTAAGGATTTCCTTCGCTAATTTCTTTATTTAATAAGTAATTTGTCGTTAACCACCTTAAGTTTTAAAAGTTTCGACTTTGCCCCTTTTGTTCCTTTGATTGAAAAAAATTTAACTTTTTACGTGCAAATTTTTATGTACGCGTGGGTATACATTCGAGTTGATCTACGTTTAGACGAAAGCATTTCTTGGGAAACGAGTCAGCGCAAGTATATAACAACCTGAAACCGACAACCTAAAATATTTTAAAATATCCCAATATGTCCAAAAATACACCCCATACGTGAAAACGGGCCCCGAATACCCTAAATATTATCAAAAATAATTAAAAATCAAGTTTTTAAGTTTGTCGCGGGCCGCGTAGACTTCTTAAGAGTCTTACGCTGGCCGCGAGAAATCGAGAACTGTGGCGCAGCCCGGTGATGACACGTGTCATCATCGTGGCGAGTCTAGTCACTGATCCAGACGAGCTACGCGTTGACCTGGGATTGACGCAGGCCGCGTAACCCGCTGTTATCATTTACGCGGGCCGCGCAAAAGCTGAAATCAGGCCCTATATAAAGGAGGTCTCGGGTTTCAGCCAAACTCGTTCAAAATCTTTTCTGTATCTCGAAATTCTCACATAATAGGCAATATACTCGGGTCCTATACCCCTTAATAACGAGGTTCTGCTCCGATGTAAGTATCATAACCCCTGGAGACGTATTAGATACTCTGCCCGATTGATCTAGGGTTCCGTAACGGCTGTCGTGGTTCTGCCCGACGTAGTCGTTGGAATTGTGACATTTGTGCTTGAAATCATTGTGAACAGTTCAGTTATCAATAAAACAATGTTATTTGGTCCCAACGTTTGTTTGGTTATGTTTTACATTTTTCATGTTTTGACTTTTGTTCAATTTCAAACTCTACATCGCTTTCCGGAGAATTATACGCAAACTGGTGCGTAAACGTACTCAGTTTAATGCGACAAATACTCCGGAACATCAACATATACTTAACATACCTTAAATAACCTTTACATAACTTAGAAATAAGTTTTGAAGGCTTTGGTATGGCAAAAACAAGTTAATTCGCCTACAAGGACTAAATCCGACAAACTGCGAAAGTATGATGATTCGTACTAAAACAGACATTCCGGAACATGTCCATAAGTTAAACATACCATAAATATCCTTTAAATAGCTTAGAAATAGGCTTTGAGGGGTTCGGTATGCTAAAATAAACTTTTGGATCATTCAGGGACTAAAAGTGTCAAAAAGTGCATAAGTTTGCACTTTCGCGCATAACTTACGTTCTGAATACATCCGGACATCCAAAAATTTATGTAAGCATCTTAATATTATGCCTTAGTGTTTGGCATGAGAAAAATCCATTCGTCGCGCAATTTGGATCGTTTTTCGCGCTTATGCGCATTCCGTCGTAATTAAGCGAACATCGCGATCGTACGGCCAAACGAACCAACATCCGGCATATTTTTGAGCATGTTTCATGTCCTCAATGTTTAAGCATCATTTTAGGGCCTCAAAGAGGGCTTAACGGGCCTTAAACATGTCGGAAATGGCCTTAAACCACAACAGGGACCTAAACTGTCATTTCTGAAACTTGTTTTCTAATCTGGACCTCCAGGCGGCCCGCGTAAAGCCAAGGTGAACCTTTACACAACCCGCGTCAGCCTCCCAGACCAGATTCAATGTTTTTAATCCACTTGCAACAGCCTTTCAAATCTCCAAAGGGCAACGCCACGTGTCAAATCCATATGGTGGGGGCAAAATAAGCCACCACAACATTGCGACAAGTGTACAGGTTAGATCGAGGCACGATATTCAAGAAACGATCCTAACGGTCTTGCATATCCTATAAATACCCCCCCATTTTGGCTAAAAACCCACAAATCTGATCTAAAAGCTCTAAGTTGATGCCATTTCTTCATACCTGAGCTCCTGGATCAAGATTAGCTTTCAGGGACCCTTTGTAAGTGTTCATTCGTTCTTTTAATCGCTTTCTAGTCCTAAAGTCAAACTATGTTTGACTTTCTGCGTTGACCAGCCTATGGTCAACACGAAGTTCGTTTGAACTTCATAACGTGAGCGTGATCACGATGGTTATAGTCCCTAGTGACTACATCTACTGATCACCACGTTATCTAGGCTCAGTGACGAGTCGTAGTTTCGGCCAAAACGTGCATTCTTACGTATTTTGTAACCAAACTACTCATAGGTATCAAAACCGTTTGTTTTGATACCAAACCTGTTTTCTAAACTTAGTTAAGCATGTTCTAACATGCTTAGCTCGTCACTTTTAGTATAGTGCTTATATAGGGTCGTAAGGTAAGCGATCTAAACAATCGCTTATACTTTCGAACCCGACCCATTTGGTCGATCATTAGGATCCGACCAAACACATTAGGTGACCATAGTTGTATAGGGAATAACCTTCCGAGGTTATACCTTATGGTCACGACGTTAGGCGTTCCAAACGCGTTTTACGCGAACGACGCGTTAAGGTAGCATAAGCTACCTAAACGGGTCGTAATGGGTCGTAAGCACTTAGGTTAGGTTTCATTTTAGTATGAAGGCTTTGTTAAACCATATCACACGAGTCTCCATACTCGTTTGGTTTACAAACCCTCATTCTATCCAAATCCTCCGATTTAGGTCCGGTATATTAACATAGTTACCTATATTAGGTGCCATTTGATATCCGTGATCTCTAGCATTATTTGGTTATTATACAAGGACTTCAAAGCAATCTCAGGTGAGTACATTGAACCCCATTCTTTAAATGTTTTCAAGGTGTATATGTGAGTACATATACCCCTCTTTTACTGCTTTCCAAACTGTTTTGGGGTGAAACACATGTGTCTACTTGTTACTTTCATGCTTTCTTATTTTCACATCATATACATGCTACGTTCATTAGTACATTTATAGTACATGATTTCATTACATTCTATGCTATGTATCCCCATTGTGTGCGTACTTAGTACATTGTTTTACATTACATTTTATGCTATGTATGCCCATTGTGTGCATACTTAGTACATTTATTCATCACATGCTCACATTTTGGTATGACATTTGGTTTGTTTAAATTATACAATGTACATTCATTAACACCGATCATGCCGCCCGTTAGTAGGTAGTGGTACCATAGGACTTGACAACTCCCATTCCTGAAATCCCGGGTTTGTTTGGATTGGAAGGAATGACCGAATTTGATAAACATAACACATATAGACCTTTAATTTGTTTAAAGGTCTATCACCACAGTCACAAAGGCTTGAATGTATGCATTTTCACAATACCGCATAAATGTTTGTATCAGTATAGCATGCAATTGTTCCACAAAACATAACTTTGACTTAAACTATGTTTAATTCAATACCCTGTTTTTGTGCATTTTACCTATGGCCTAGTTGATATATTTCACATGCCATACATGATATTTTGAATACACATTACATGATTTACATTAAACATAAACAATTTGACATTGATATACACATTTGGTGGTTTACATTAGACATGGACATTTTGATATGGTTTACACAATAACACTTGACAATTAATTTATACATGAACAATATACTTTGGTGGTTGGTTTGGGTAAATGGTTTGAGTAACATGGCGTATGTAATATGATACAAACATGGTGGATACGCCGCTGGTACTTCCTATATATATGTGTTTGTATAATATTACATATCGTAGCGTTATCTAAATCATTTCAGTATAGACATATTACATTTTACACAAATAACATATTTTTCACAAGACATTGTTTTACAAACAACTTATCTTATACAGACTCATTTTTACTTAGTTATTCAGTTAACCTTACATTTTATTTATACATATCATCTGATCTTATCGTTTTTCATATGATTTATAAGACAAAGCAAATTACAAGGTTCATGACTAAACATTTTCTCAATCATAAGTCATGAATTCTATTTTCACAAAACCAATGTATCTCACAGGCATTTTTATGCTGACGTACCTACTTTCACATGTGTTTTCAGGAGCTGTCGCTTAGGATGATGATTGTGATACTAGGGCGGACCTGTGCCTTAGAGACATAAAACGAAGATAGACTTAGGTTAATTATGTTATAAACTCTTTATTTCCTGTTTGAAGACAATGTAACACGCTTGTTTGATAAATAAAATATAACTTTGTATGCCATAGTTGTGAAACAATTAATTCTGTTACAACACTCCCCGACGTTTCCGCCACTCTTGGTTGTCCCGCGTGGTCGGGGTGTGACAGGAATGCCGTCTCGGGGAGGGTATTACTAATGTTAAAATGGGTTATTATACTAACACGCGTGCATTTGTGTAATTTATAGATTGTTATCAGGAAACCCTTACGGATAATCTAAGACAGCAATGTGAGTAATCCTCTTTTTGTTAAATGTTTTTACAAAACCTCACTTAATTAATTATATATTAAACGGTTATTGAGTATTTGTAAGGATACAATTATCATGAGTATGTTGGGGTTTTGTATACAAAATTTGTTACCACCTGGTCAAGGAGTAACATTTCCACAAGTTGAGTATGACAGTACCATGGATGTTAATTGTTATACCTTGGAAACAAATGTAATTGCGAGACCGCCCTCAATATTGTACAATGGTTTTTATTTAAACTTGATTAAACTGGGATTCACTCACCAGTATTTCCCACTGAAAAAATGTTTTTAAAACGCGTTTCAGGTAACAATATGTGAAATCCAAATAGAAGCCAGCTGGACAGCACTGAAGGCTTGGAAAAGTGGCAATAAAGTTACCTAAAAGAAATAGATGTTTTTCTTAAATAAAAATTGGGTGTATTCCTATGAAAATGTGTGTACTAAAACTTGGGTTTTACCCATGTGTTTAATGTTATGGAAATGTGGTATTTTACTCTGATCAAATATTTCCTAACTACAGTCCTGATGAAAAAATTCAGCTGCCAAATTAGACAATAACAGGATACCACTGAAACTGGCTCACGGCTCCCGCTCCCAGGATGGGATCAGGGGTTGTGACAGAAGGTTGTATCAGAGCTAAGCCACTGATTCAGCCACAGAAGTGTTCTGCTGACACCAAAATTCAAAGTGTTAGGAAATAAATTACGGAAATACGTGCATAATTGTATTTTCTTGTTATGTGTTATCTGACTATTTGTTAGTTTACAGTATGAGCGACCAAGGACCATCTGACGCGTACCGTCAATTGTCTGGTTCGCCTAGAAGCGAAGGTGCCTCTTCTCAGCCTGCTCTCTTGGGGTACTCTGCTGATACAGAAGAAGGAATATTCGTGTTTAAGGCTCAATCTGAAGAGCCATTTCCTCAGAAAAAGAGGGGATGGTTCAGTAGGGGAGCACACGAGCGTAGAAAGCGTATGACAAAGTTGCAAGACCAGAGAGTGTTAGCAGCAGCCAAAAGAGAAACCGATGCTCATGCCCAAGATATGCTTAATAGAAGCCTAGCTAATTTCCATATCTTTGCAACCACTGCAGCTGACCCTAACCTGGAACAACTGTTAGCACCCCAACCACAACCACCAATTCCTGACCAACCCATGGAGATAGAAAACCCTGAAAACCAAGTAGAAATGCAGGATTTTAATCCGGAAGAAATACCTAGGGTACCTATGGTGGGACGACAACAGGGACTATGTGCAACGTTACCCCATCCATATCCATGAAGATTTGCCCATGCCCAATCTAGGAGCCTACCCAGGGTTAGATCCTCTAGATCCCTATTACGATAATGATGCATTCATTAGGGAGATTTTGGAGAATCCTTACCCATACCAGGCCCTGTACCAGGAACCCGCACCCCAGATTCCGAACCCAGTCCTAGAACCTGCACCCCCAATGAGTGCAGACAATGTACAAGAACTTAGGACTTTTGGTGAGGAAATTTTAGAAAGCAGTGAGAGAATGAGACAGGTGGGAGAGCGTCTAAAAAATACGATGAACGCAATATAGATTTTTGGATGAATCCATATCCTTGAATCGATGGTGGAGATGGTAGAATAATAATATAATATAATAATAAAATATGTGTGTATGTGTATAAAAAAAAACTATGGATGCCTACTACTAGTAGTGTAGCTTTAAATTTCAGTAGGTATTGTAATTTTTATTTCAGTACTGGTGTGTAATAGATGCATACTATATGAATAGAGTAAAGTTGCAATGATCGACGATTTTGACCAAAAAGTGCTTGACATGTGATTGGCTATATTCAAATATTAATTGTGATATTAATATGTGGTAAATGTTTAAAATTTAGATGGACAACGAAGTGAACCAGGAAAATCAGAGTGATAACCACCCAAATAATGATAATCTGAATAACGAGAATCCAAACAACAATAACAATGGAAACCAAGTGGATAATAGTGCCCTTCAACATATAGTGGCACAAGGAACCATAGATGCGATGCCATTTATTATTCAAAATGTTAAGGAAGCCGAAAATAAAAGTAAGCATAACAGTAAGCGACCAACTGAACCGGAACACAGCGTAAACAATGGACCCGTACTTCAAGTGCCCATTCCCAAAAGAAGAAGAACCATGTCGTATGGTTGTTCTTCCAAAGAATTCTGGTCCTGCAAACCAATAGAATTCTCGGGCAATGAAGGACCCATTGCAGCTCTACGCTAGATAGAGAAGACTGAGGCTGTTCTGAAAATAAGCAAGTGTGCGGAAGATGATAAGATAATGTTTGCTTCTAATCTATTTAAGAACTCAGCCCTAGAATGGTGGAACACTATCCTCCAGTCAAGTGGAAGTGATAGGGTATATAACATGGAATGGGAGGAGTTAAAAAATATGGTAGAAAGGAAATTCTGCCCTCCCAATGAAAAGGAGCAATAGCAAATAAATTTCTGAACCTTAGAATGACCGGGGTAGATAGTAAGGGTTATACTACTACATTCTTTGAATATGCTAGAATAGTGCCAACCCTTGCATTACCTGAGCCAGTATTAATCTCCCGTTACATCTGGGGATTAATTGGAGAGATTAGACATGTAGTCAAGGCAGCTAGACCCCAAACCATAGAAGAAGCTGTAGAACTAGCCAATACCTTGACAGATGAATTAATCCGTACTTGAGAAGAAGACCAGAGGAGAAACCTAACCCAAAGGCTTCTCAAGAATTCCGTTCTGGGAATTCCAACCGTAGGAACATAGGTTCTCCCTCTGCACCATACTGCAAAACTTGAAGAAAGAAGCATTCAGGAAGATGCTCCACTCACTGCAATTTCTGCATGGCACCAGGACACAAGGAAGAAGATTGCAAGCGGAAATCTAGTAATGGACTATGCTTCAACTATGGAGAAAAAGGTCACATCAGGCCAAATAGTCCGAAATTGACTCCAGCTGCGAACAACAAGAACACTAAAAATGCTAGAGCATTTGTTCTAACTGCAGATGAAGCCAAGATGATTCCAGACGTCATAGCTGGTACATTTTAAGTTAATGATATTTTTGCTAAAGTATTATTTGACTCTGGTGCAAACCAAAGTTTTATTAATACTTCGTTTTGCAAACTTCTGAATCAATCATTAACTAAACTACCACAAGAATGTCTAGTAGAGACAGCACATGGAGAAACCGTTAGGATTTCTGAAATCTTGCAGGGAGCAAGAATAGAAATTTTAAACCAAAAATTTATTGCAAACCTTTACCCAATGAATCTGGTAGGATTTGATGTTGTATTAGGAATAGATTGGTTAATAGCCAATAAAGCCAGTATTTTATGTGATCAAAAGTCAATCCAAGTAAATTCACCAAGGGGTGACAAGATCATAATTAAAGGAGATAAACCATCTAGATCCACTAAATTCATCTCTGTGATGAAAACTGCAAGTTATATAAAAAAAGGATCTATAGTATATTTGATTTCTATAATCACCAACACTAAAGGAAAAGAGCTAAAAGACATTCCAGTGGTGTCCCAGTTTTCAGATGTTTGTCCAGAAGAATTGCCAGGACTACCGCCAGACAGGGAAGTTGAATTCAGAATCCATCTGTTACCAGGAACGACACCAATTGCAAAAGCACCTTATCGTTTGACACCCGCCGAAATGCAGGAGCTAAAGAAACAACTAGACGAACTATTGGAGAAGGGATTCATACAACCAAGCTCATCGCCATGGGGAGCGCCGATTTTGTTTGTCAAAAAGAAAGACGGATCAATGCGTATGTGCAGTAACTACCGTGAATTGAACAAGGTCACGATTAAGAATCGGTACCCATTACCAAGAATCGATGATCTGTTCGATCAGCTTCAAGGAGCTCGATTTTTCTCTAAAATCGATTTAAGATTAGGATATCATCAATTAAAGGTACAGGAAGAGGACATTCCTAAAACCGCATTTAGAACAAGGTATGGCCATTATGAATTTACTGTCATGCCATTTGGTTTAACCAATGCCCCAGCCGCATTTATGGACATGATGAACCGAATATGTAAGCTATATTTGGATAAATTCATAATTGTTTTTATTGATGATATTCTCATTTACTCTAAGAGTAAAGAGGATCATGCAAAGCATTTGCATGCACTTTTAAGTCTATTAAGAAAGGAAAAGCTTTACGCTAAGTTTTCAAAATGCGAATTTTGGTTAAAACAGGTACAGTTTCTTGGACATTTAGTCAATCATGAAGGAATTCATGTGGATCCAACAAAGATCGAGGCAATTACCAAATGGAAAACCCCTGAGTCACCAACCGAGGTTAGAAGTTTCTTAGGATTGGCCGGTTATTATAGAAGATTTATTCGAGATTTTTCTAGAATAGCCATTCCTTTAACCAAGTTAACATGTAAATCTATTAAGTTTGAATGGGGACCAAAACAGGAAGAAGCCTTTAGAATTCTTAAGCAAAGACTAACCCATGCGCCCATACTAGCGTTACCAGAAGGAACTGAAGACTTTGTAGTCTATTGTGATGCTTCTAAGTTAGGATACAGATGTGTATTGATGCAACGTCAAAAGGTTATAGCTTACGCATCTAGACATCTTAAGAATCATGAAGAAAATTATTCAACCCATGATTTAGAATTAGGAGCC
Source organism: Helianthus annuus (assembly GCF_002127325.2). NCBI lineage: Eukaryota > Viridiplantae > Streptophyta > Magnoliopsida > Asterales > Asteraceae > Helianthus > Helianthus annuus. Next base: position 147,148,023 of record NC_035445.2, on the reverse strand, counting down.
ATAATTTTTGCCCTTAAGATTTGGAGACATTACCTATATGGTAGTAAGTTTACCATATTCACAGATCATAAAAGTTTAAGGTATGTTTTTGGGCAAAAAGAGCTGAATATGAGACAAAGACGCTGGATGGAGATACTTAGTGATTATGATTGTGATATCCAGTATCATGCTGGAAAAGTCAATGTAGTGGCTGATACTCTAAGTCGGAAGTATCATGAAAAGCCAAAAAGGGTACGTTCTCTTAAATTAAATCTACAAGTAGATTTAAATGATCAAATTAGAAAAGCACAAGAATCAGTAATCAAGGATGATATTGAAAATTAAAAGGAATGATTAAGGAATTATAACAAGGAACATATGGAATTTGGAGATTCCATAAAAAGAGAATATGGATACCTAAATTAGGAAACCCACGTCATCGTATATTAGAAGAAGCTCATAAGTCTAAGTATACGATACATCCAGGAAGTGATAAGATGTATCATGATTTAAGGAAGAATTTCTGGTGGATAGGAATGAAAAAAGATATAGCAGCTTATGTTTCTAAGTGTGTAACTTGTTCACAAGTCAAAGCTGAACACCAGAAACCCTCAGGATTGTTGCAACAGTTAGAAATGTCAGTGTGGAAATGGGAATTAATAACAATGGATTTTGTTACCAAATTACCCAAAACAAGAAAAGGTAATGATATAATCTGGGTGATTGTAGACAGGCTAACCAAGTCAGCCCATTTCCTACCAATGAGGGAAACTTTCAACATGGAATTCCTTTATCAATTGTTTTTGATAGGGATAGCCGTTTTACCTCTCAGTTTTGGTCAAGTTTCCAAAAAGCAATGGGAACCAAGCTAAATCTAAGCACAGCTTATCATCCTCAAACAGACGGATAAAGCGAAAGGACAATTCAGACGATGGAAGATATGCTTAGAGCTTGTGTAATTGATTTCGGAGGTAATTGGGACGATCACTTACCATTAATAGAATTTTCCTATAATAACAGTTATCACTCAAGTATTAATGCTGCACCATTCGAAGCACTTTATGGACGAAAGTGCCGAACCCCAGTCTGTTGGGCAGAAAATGGGGAAAAGCAACTATCTGGACCTGAGATAGTGCAAGAAACAACCGACAAGATCATTCAAGTTAAAGAACGACTGAAAGCAGCACGTGATCGACAGAAGAGCTACGCTGATAACAGACGTAAGCCATTGGAATTCCAGATAGGTGACAAAGTATTATTAAAAGTCTCTCCTTGGAAAGGAGTGGTAAGAATCATCAAAAGAGGGAAGCTAAGTCCCAGGTATGTTGGACCTTTTGAAATTATTAAAAGAATAGGACCTGTAGCTTATCAGCTACAACTGCCAGAGGAAATGGCAGGAATATATGATGTATTTCATGTATCTAATCTCAAGAAATGCTTAGCCGACGAATCACTGATGGTACCTCTTAAGGATATAGAGGTAAATGAACAACTCAAATTTGTAGAAGACCTCTACAGATTGAAGACAGGAAGATTAAGAATCTCAAGCATAAGAGATTAGTTCTGGTCGAAGTGAAGTGGGATTCCAAAAGAGGACCTGAGTATACATGGGAGCTTGAATCAGAAATGCAAAGGAAATATCCACACCTGTTCCAGTAGACCTCAAGGACGAGCTCTAAAACAAGGTGGGGAGGATATAACAACCTGAAACCGACACCCTCAAATATTTTAAAATATCCCAATATGTCCAAAAATACACCCCATACGTGAAAACCGAATAGCCTAAATATTATCAAAAATAATTAAAAATCAAGTTTTTAAGTTTGTCGCGGGCCGCGTAGACTTCTTAAGAGTCTTACACGGGCCGCTAGAAATCGAGAATTGTGGCGCAGCCCGGTGATGACACGTGTCATCATCGTGGCGAGTCTAGTCGCTGATCCGGACGAGCTACGCGTTGACCTGGGTTTGACGCGGGCCGCGTAACCCGTTGTTATCATTTACGCGGGCCACGTAAAAGCTGAAATCAGGCCCTATATAAAGGAGGTCTCGGGTTTCAGCCAAACTTGTTCAAAATCTTTTCTGTATCTCGAAATTCTCACATAATAGGCAATATACTCGGGTACTATACCCCTTAATAACTAGGTTCTGCTCCGATGTAAGTATCATAACCCCTGAAGACGTATTAGATACTCTGCCCGATTGATCTAGGGTTCCGTAAAGGCTGTCGTGGTTCTGCCCGACGTAGTCGTCGGAATGCCGTCTCGGGGAGGGTATTACTAATGTTAAAATGGGTTATTATACTAACACGCGTGCATTTGTGTGATTTATAGATTGTCATAAGGAAACCCTTACGGATAATCTAAGACAACAATGTGAGTAATCCTCTTTTTGTTAAATGTTTTTACAAAATCTCACTTAATTAATTATATATTAAACAGTTATTGAGTATTTGTAAGGATACAATTATCATGAGTATGTTGGGGTTTTGTATACAAAATTTTTTACCACCTGGTCAAGGAGTAACATTTCCACATGTTGAGTATGACAGTACCATGGATGTTAATTGTTATACCTTGGAAACAAATGTAATTGCGAGACCGCCCTCAATACTGTACAATGGTTTTTATTTAAACTTGATTAAACTGGGATTCACTCACCAGTATTTCCCACTGACAAAATGTTTTTAAAACGCGTTTCAGGTAACAATATGTGAAAGCCAAATAGAAGCCAGCTGGACAGCACTGAAGGCTTGGAAAAGTGGCAATAAAGTTACCTAAAAGAAATAGATGTTTTTTCTTAAATAAAATAGGGTGTATTCCTATGAAAATGTGTGTACTAAAACTTGGATTTTACCCATGTGTTTAATGTTATGGAAATGTGGTATTTTACTCTGATCAAATATTTCCTAACTACGGTCCTGATGAAAAAATTCCGCTGCCAAATTAGACAATAACAGGATACCACCGAAACTGGCTCACGGCTCCCGCTCCCAGGGTGGGATCTGGGGTTGTGACAAAGTATAATACGTTTTCTTTACATATGGAACCGGGCGTCGTTGAATATAATGCATTTTCATTCGATGGCATATATTCAAGTTATTATGTGTTTCGTCTGTTTTCAAATTTTTAAAAGTATAATAAACCCTTTTGATTGTTGCGCACCGGCCGCGGGTTACATAACAATTGCACTAATCCGTTAGATGTTTATAATGCACCCGCGTCGCCATGCGTGCGAGCCTATTTAGTATTCAATCTATGTTAAAGCATAAAGTCGGTGGCTTTTATGCCACCGACCCTCCAACTTTCACAAATATACAAGACTTTCCCAGCGTTTGAAAATGATGTTTTTAGCCCATACTTTATACAAAAGAGTAAACTGCCATTTTGGTCCCAAAGGTTTGGTCACTTTTGCCACTTTAGTCCAAAACTCAAATCTTTTGCATTTGGGTCCCCGTGGTTTCATTTTTTTTGCCTTTTTGATCCAAAAGTAAAATCAGATCATATTTCTCAAATTAAATTATGCTATTTTGTCCTTTTCCTCCGGGGCAAAATGGCCATTATATAGAAAATTTATATAATATATAAAGATGTAAACACCCCTCAAACTCTGCACTCTCTCTCTCTCTCTCTCTCTAAACACCCCTCTGTCTCTCTCTATCACACACACCTGCAATCTCTCTCTCTATATAGAGATCCCTACCACCTCTATTAAAACCATCGCACCACCACTCCACCACCACCATCCCCACCGCACCACCACTCACCACCACCACCCCCACCGCACCACCACTGCACCACCACCATCCCCACCGCACCACCACCACTATCACCACCTTCCTCACCTAACATGTCAGAACACGGAAATGTATAACATTAGATCTGATCGACAAACTCTAATCCTTCCATCAAACCTTTAGATTTGGTCGGGGAGGTGTTTGAATTTTAGTGCTCTGATGATGACGACGATGCTCTGATGGCGACTCTGATTAAAGGTGTTTGTACAATCGAATTTTAGGGTTTTGTTGCAGGTTTGAAGGTGACGACGATGCTTAATGATTGAAGGCGACGACAGTGCTGAATTTTAGGGTTTTGTTGCAGATATGTTGTTAATTTCTGCTGATATACTGAAGGTGTCTGATGGCGGTTCTGAGGCAGTGCTCGATGGTGAATACGATGCTGAGTTTGTTGTAGGTTTGAAGGTGTTTGAACTGAAATTGAGTGATCTATGGTGCTTATAGGTCGAAATTTAGGGTTTGTTGAGAGATCGATTGTTTCTACCGGTGATGAACAGGGGATGGTGGTTTGGTTGTGATGGCAGGGACGATGTCGGTGGTGGCGGCAGCGTCGGAACAAGTGACGGAGTAGAGGTGTGAAGGTGATGATGGTGGTTTGGTCGTGCAGATCAGAAGGAGAAAGAGAGAAGAAAAGGAGAGAGGGTGGGGGTGGGCAGGTGGGCAAAATGACCAAAATGCCCTTCACTAAAGTAAGGAAAAAGACAAAAAAACCAGTTTTTTTAGAAATCTGAGCTGACTTTGCTTTTGGAACAAAATGGCAATAAAACTAAAACCAAAGGGACTCAGATGTAAAAGTTTTGAGTTTTACACTAAAATGACAAAAGTGACCAAACCTCAGGGACCAAAGTGGCAATTTACTCTATACAAAATGATAAATTCACCCTCTAACTTTGCGAAATGACGTTTTAAGCCTCGTCTTCATTTTACCAGCGCTCTCTATACTTCAAAAGTCTTTACTCTTCCGTTTACATTTATTACCCAAAGTTTCACCAATAATTCACACACAAAAACCAACCTTTGTTTTCAGTATGCACTATGCGGTAACCTGATGACATAAATCAAAGTTTGAGCTAGTAAAATGATAAAATAATTTCTTTTAAAAATGTAATAATAAATCTGTTAATAAAAGTTTGACCTTAATTTAGCGGCGACAACAGGTCAATAGCGACCGATCAATACCGGCGACCCTTTACCGGCGAAATGTCGCCGCTAAAATTCAATAGCGGCGACAAATTGTCATCAATACCGGCGACAGTTGTCGCCGCTAAAGGTGGTCCATTCTTGTAGTGTTACCTTCCGTTCACCGCCTAGGGGGTTAATCGGTTCAGTCATTAGATTTTGGTTACAAATTAAACAGAAAACTGAATTAATTATTTGGTTTAGTTTTTCCTGTTACAGTTTTTTCATCTAAAACTAATTTTGAGAGTAAGAAAGTACATTGAAATAGAAGGTAAATGGGCAACAAACTGCACTGTTATCCCTTTTTGAATAGTAAAACTAAGTATTTTAAAAACTACATCTATAGATCTCGAGTCATAATATTACTGTGCATGACCGTTTGAATTAACTCGGCTAAGTAGGTCCCACAACTTTTGACGTAAGGAAACCAAAAGTATCAAAAGTAAATGGGACTACCACCAAAAGTTACGGTTTCGTTTGGTAATTTGGTTTAATCGGTACCTAACAGAATAATATACACACTCATACTACTACCACCACAAGCATCCATCGATCAACGGTCACCACAACCATCAAAATTAGAAGAGAACGATGGATTCAAAGAGAGAAAAGTTATCAAAAGAATGATGAAAACGACATTTTAGATTATGTACGTATGACAAAATTTATAAATCAAAGATTGTATGTGTAATTTCAATCCTTCAAGATGTTTTCATAACTCAAAATATATACAAGATCATTTTATAACTTAATCTATAATTTTAAAATATGTTCAATGTATTTGACAAAACATAAGATGTGATCTCACAAAGATACGGTGAGTTGGGTTTGGAAGAACATCAATGGCTACCTTCCTCATTGACCATTTCCATATAGGAGCAATCGCACATGGGGTGATGCCACGTGGCAGGGAGCAGTAGAACTGAGCGGTAGGGTTAACCACTCGACGGTCTCGTCTCTGTCGTGTAGCCATGCCATGCAACTTTGTCTCTGCAACCCCACACCTTGTGGTTCCCACCATGGCACCATGTTGCCAAATATATTTATGAGTTTTGCCAAATGGCTAGAATGCAAGTTTCACATGATGTTTTCTAAAATCTGATTAGTTTGGCTTTAGTATGGTTTTTGACTTGAAGCAATTACCTTTTAATCACAAAATACTAGATTTAGTACATTAGAGGGGAAAAGTTGCCCAAGTTTTTGTCGAAAAATGTGGCTAAAGGTCGTTTTCTAATGAACTTCTGTAGAATTTCATATAATCTAATTTTCTAGTAGTGTTAGTAACTAGTAAGAATTATGTAGTAAGATTTATGGAGTCGGGGGTCTCAGTAGAAGCAGTCTCTCTATTCCTACGGAGTAGAGGTAAAACTGTCTACATCTTACTCTGCTCATACCCTACCTTAGTTTTGCAATTGATGGGATTTACTGAGTATGATGATTATGATAACTGTAGCAGTATTGGTGGTTTTGCTCTAATAAATGCATGAACTGAACTTATACCAAACACATAATGCAGGTATTGGATTTCCCAAATTAGAAAATGATCCACAACCGGACGGCTAACCTTTTCGGTTTGGTTTTGTTTCTTTGTTCGGTTTGGTTTGACTTAATTTTTTTTTGATGATGTCTAATTTTAAACCATTTTACTTGACTTTTTGTTACAAACAAACCCTCCTAACACTTTGCAAGAAATTTTGGCCCAAAGTTCCTATTTGTGTAAAATTAGCATCGTTTTGGCATTTGTAAAATAATGATGTTTACCCCAAAATTCCTATTTGTGTAAAACTAGTAATACCCCCCGCACGTTGCGACGGGCCTTTAGTCAATATCGATTTGGTTTGGTAAAGTTGTGATATTTGGTGTAGCAATCGAAAGATATATGCTCAAACGGATATAAACATGTGTTTTTCATTGTTCAAAAACCATAAAGTTATATTTTACATAGGCATGTATCGTTGTAGCATATTAAATTGCAAGTGGCTAGATGATTTGTAACTAAAGATAAATAAATTTATAAAATACTTTAATTTGGAATATAGTTGTTAATGAGACATGAATTCAGGCAATGAAACTATAGGGAATTGGGTGGACATTTTGTTGGCATCAGATCTAGTCATTAAGTACCATTAATATACATCTTTAAGTCACTAAACTTTTTAGGGTAAATTACACTTTTCGTCCTTTATGTTTGTAGCGGTTTGCAATTGATAGCCTTTAACTTCAGTAATTACAGTTATAATCCTTTATTTGTAAAACACATTACGCCTTCATCATTTACCGCTAGCCAAGTTAAAATTTTCAGTTATGTCTATCCACTTAAGGATATTCTGGTCATTTCATGTTTTTATTTAAAATGTTGATTAATAAATAAACACTATCTTCCCCAATTCCCCAATCCACTTAAGGGTATTAATGGTTTTCGGTATGAATTTCGCCTTGGTTTTCCAATTTCGATAGGCAGTCCGTTTCTGGGTTTCCAATTCCCCAAACCTGGAGGTGCTTCCACGTAGGCTTCTTCTGTTAGGTCTCCATGGAGAAATGCGTTTGTAACATCAAACTGGTGGAGAGGCCACTCCTTATTGGCTGCCATGGAGAAAAGGACTCTGATGGTGTGCATTTTTGCAACTGGAGAAAATGTCTCAGAGTAATCGATCTGATACATCTGAGTGCAACCCTTGGCTACGAGACGGACTTTGTATCTTCCAATGGAACCATCTGGTTTATATTTGATTGAGTACACCCACCGGCATCCAACTGTTTTCTTACCTTTAGGAAGAGTGCACTTCTCCCACGTGTTGTTTTTCATAAGAGCATGCATCTCCGTTTCCATTGCATCTTTCCAGTTCTTCTTCCCTTGGGCTTCCTTTATGGAACCATGTAATGAACGCTCTTGCACTATTAGATAAGTTCATGTCAACCATATTAGCTATAGGATACCTCGAATTTCTGGTTTCCCTTTCTAGAGAGTACGGTTTCGGAGGAACCCCTCTATTGGCTCTAGGAGGTAAAACGTATGTTCCTGGTGTTGTTCCAGAGCCTCCATCATGTTGGTCGCTAGATTCGACCTCCCCTTGGGCTGCGTTGCTTTGCTCAGCAATCTCCACCTGTTCCATTGTCTCGGGACTTTCATGAATGTTAGTGGTAGCTTGACCAGATTCGGGTACATTTTCAAGGGGCGCATTTTTAAGGTTTGGACAGTCACTTACCTCAAACACCAGTCTGGATGATTCTTGGGCGAGACTTTCGACATGCTTAGTATGTGTGGATGTATGAGATGGCTCATCTTCGCTTACAGATGAAGTCCACTTCAACCAACTCAGTGAGTCCTCATGCTTTATCTCCCCCTGACAACTAAGATGGGAATGATAGTAATATTCTGTTTCAAGAAACTCACAGTGGACAGTGGTAATCAGACGACGTCATAATGGGTTATAACATCGGTATCCTTTTTGATTCACACCATAACTAACAAAGACACATTTCTCGAAACATGGGTCAAGTTTGGATTGTTCGGTTTTGGGTATATGGGGAAAAGTTGTACACCCAAAGACCCTAGGTGGTAAGGTAAGAGGTGGGGGTAGTTTGGTGAATGTGGATAAGGCGTCTAGGGGAGTTTTTAAGTTAAGGGCTTTAGTTGGCAAACGGTTAAGGAGATACACAACTATGTTTATAGCTTCGGGCAAAAAAGATTTATGGACTTTGGATTCAAGCATAAGGGCTCGGGCCATTTCTACCAGAATGCTATTTTCCGCTCAACTACCCCATTCTGTTCTGGGTGTTTTGGGTAAGGGGTTTGGTGGATCATTCCCCTCTCTTGAATAAATTGTTTCATGGAGTTATTAACGTACTCCCGTCTATTATCAGATCGTATGATTTGAATGTTAGTTTTGAATTGAGTTTGGACCATGGTGTAAAACAGTCTGAATTTGTCAAAGACTTCAGATTTGTGTTTTAAAAAATACACCCATGTCATTCGGGTACAGCCATCCACAAATAATAGGAAGAACATAAGATTTTGACCTCCATTAGTTTCAACTTGACCCCAAACATCTGAATGTATTAGTTAAAAAGGTTCACTGACCCGTAGTGTTACTTGGTTTAAAAGGTTTTTATGGCTTTTGGCTAAGGCATATGTTTCACAATCTAATGTACTGTTGGACGAGAAGAGTTCAGGGAGTAAAGGATGGAGATATCCAACGGAAGGATGCCCTAATCTCCTATGCCAAAGCCATGTTTCTCTACTCTTTGTTCCGTGAGCAAGCATCACAGTCCCTGACTGAGTCACCTCATCCACATAGTATAAGCCCTGTCGTTCAGTACCACGCCCAATTATCTTTCCAGTTTTGATGCCCTGTAAGATACAAAAAGGAGGATGCATTAGAGCTGTGCAATTGAGTTCCTTAGTAACATGACTTATTGATAACAATTTGTGTGTTAATGAAGGAACATATAAACAATTTGATAGTCTCACCTTACTAAGGCATTTTCGTCATTTGTAGCTTTGATGTGGGTTCTGTTTGGTTTCTGCGTAGAGACGAAGTTCGAAGGTTCGTACGTCATCGTATCAGTGGCTCCACAATAAAAGATCCAAGGTTTGATTTGATCACCGCTTTTCTGAGTTGTTAAACAGGCTTCCCCACTTGTTGAAGGATAGTCTTTCAACAACTCATAGACCTAGATACTTGAACTCGCGTTTAAGATTTAAAACTTCCCAAATGCGCCGGAAACAATTAAATACCCTGTCTAAGTAACGTTGTTGAACAAATAACCGACCCGGCGTATTTATCAAATACGCAGGACACTTGAACTCGCGTTCAAGATTTAAAGTCGCCGGATACACTAAAAATGCCCGAACACGTTATCTTACCGGCGTATATATTAAATATGTTGGGCAACTTGAACTCGCGTTCAAGATTTAAAGGAAAGTGAGTGGTGTATTTAGTGAGTGGCATATTTATCAACAACCCTAAAAAATTGAAATCACCCAACTGTTCATATACCTTCCTCAATCTTCTCTCTCTAACTTATCTAAGATAACAATGGTTTGGAGCCTTAAAACATACACAAACCCTAATTTCAAAAATCTCAACAATCCTCATGGACCTCAACGAGTACGACTACTTGGAGAATAACGACGCCGCACCTGCCAACCGCTCCGATTCTCCGTTAAACCCTAATGACGTCGGTGTAGGTATGAGACAGTGTAGGTATGAGAAGAGACAAAGATAATGGCAGGAGCCGCCGCGACCGTGACCGTGAGGATAGGGTTTCTAGGTTGGACCATGACGGTCATAGAAGTAGCGGTGGTTGGATTAGGCTTTTGCACAGAGGGCGAGACTTCCGACGACAACCAAGATCACTGGCCCTAAGTTTTGCAGCTGGGAATTTTGACGGCGACACAGAGGTGTCTGACTGTAGTGTCCGGCTTGAACGATTTGTTGAACGTTTTTTCTGGTTTTGAGTTTGGTTTGAGGTTGAATTTTTCCAAGTTTGATTTTGGTTTTGGTTTTGCGGCTGAGTTTTTCTGGTTTGAATCTTTTCAAAGTTTTTTTTTTTTTTTTTTTTTTTTGCTTTTGGTTTTGCGGTTGAGTTTTTTTGGTCGAATATTTTGAAGATTAATTTGGGTTTTTTTCTGGTTTGAGATTGAATTGGCTGGGATAAATTGTAGATGATAAACAAAGTGTTCAAGGATCAGAAACTCTTCTCTGATACCATATCAATTGGTATAGAAATAAAAAAGAGGCTTGTATCGATCTGTAAGTTACCATTAGGATTTACATAATGAGGGTGTTTATATAGAACACCATGTTACACATCTAGTCCCTATACTATAATTTATTATCTTGTTTTTGACACAAGAGACTTGCCTATTTGCTACAAATCAGTTGCAACCTATTACTGGATATTAGTAACCAGTTTAGAATAATGATTGGTTTACGTGTAATTTTATTTATCAATCACACAAATTAAAAACAATTAAAGTAGTGAGACTCGCACTATGGCTCCGCCCCTTCAATGAACCCCCACCAAGGGGTACATGCCTAAAGGTGAATAAAATGACACAAACCTAATATGGAACTCGTTTGTTTGGGTTTAGCTTAACACGTTTTGGGTCAGTTTCAAGTTGAGTCCGTGAACACTTTTAGCTAAACATATCGTGGTTTGTGGGTTAACTCATTTAACCCTTTTATTAGTTTTTTTTTTCAAAATGTGTTTATGAAATAACTTAAACCATCATGGTACTATTGTTATATCTTTAACATAATTGAATAAATAAACAAGAAAAGTAATATGCAACACAACTAAATAAAATATTATTCGGGTTAAAATGGTCGTATTGGTGTCAAGTTGCTAATGCTCATTTTATGTTCTGACTAATGTGTGTGATATGATTTTCTGGTTAGTGTTGTATTCAAGGGTTGTGTACAATTTTTCGGTTCATGTCGAGTTCAAGCCACCAACTTGCGGATAAAGACAACCCTCACGTAGTCCCTTGGAACCCTTCGACAAAGGGTTACTTTACAATAAGCTCGAACAAGACTATACACCAAATGAACTTCTAACTTTATCGATGCAAGTCAAATTATACCATCGTGTGGTCATGACGAAGCTGTAAGTACCAGAGGATAAACAGTAGTTTAATTTCTACCTAGATCTAGCCAATTGTACTATTGTGAGACCCGACCTATAACTTGACCAAGACAAAATCTTTAACTAAATTCAGAGTAAAGTATAATTTCCATCCATATGGTTTACACCCATTGTCATATACAGTCCATATTTGAAAAAGGCCATTCTAGTCCCTGTGGTTGTCAATTGAATCAATCAAGTCCCTCTCACTAACTGGATGTTTATAATCCCGTGAAAGACTAAAATGCCCCACAACTTTATTTACCATTTTTGTCCTTGAATCTATAATTCATATATTCCCTCCAAATTCAAAACTCATTCCTAATATATTAACTAACCACCGATCATTAATTAGTTAGTAACATGATGTTATCAACAACAACAACCCGTATTAAGACATGTAACAAGAATTAAACTATATATGTTTGACCTTTAAAACTTGAAATGGGTTTGATTTTTAGAAGTTGGATTGGAATTGACCTTCACATCTTCAAGTGAGTTCTAGTTTTAGAACTTGAACTGCCTTCATTATCACAGATTTGATATTAAGCAATGCCCACCAAAATGTATCATCCCAGTTCAAGTTATAAGCAATGCCTACCAACTTGTACTTTACTCTAAGTCCTATTGTGCAAACCAAAGTGTATCATCCTTGTTCTATTTATAACTAAGTCCTGTTGTGCCTAAAAAGCCTAAATCTTATTGTACACTGATTAAGTTAAAGGCTTGATTATCAAAGTCTTGAGTGAATATGCATGCTCCCATATGTCTATACAACCCATTGTGCATAAATGTCCCATACCATCAACTACACCCACAACAACTACATTATAGCAAAATCCTATTGTACATAACTGTCATGTACCATCAACACCTAACATGCCTACATCCATAACAATATTGAACAAGAAGCATAAATAAAAGAAATACTAACTTGTTTAAAAACAATCAAAAGTTACATATTAAACGTTTAGTTAGTAGTTTCAAAACATTCAAAAGTTACATCTTAATCACATGATTTCATAATGGGTTGACCATGATCGTTAACAACTAAAACCCAAAAACCGATCAGCGAAGAAACCCATTATCACAGTTAAATTTAGTTTCTAAATATGCATCATAAATAGGTGGTTTTGGTTACCCTAAACAACACCAACACCATCACTTCCATACCGCACAATTTTGATTTTGATTCTAACACGCCCCTTGTTAAGAACCATTTCAATACTAGAACTCTCCACACCCCGAACAACCACTCACACTTGGATCCTTACCCTACCGTTTGAACATTAGACCCTTAATCCAACTGTAATTTCACAGATTAACATCGTCCTTGATTTGTATTAACTTCATACTTGGTTGTTAAATGAAATTAACGAAATGCCGTACCTGTTACTTGTTCATTGACAACATATGTCAACATCTTGTTCTTGATCGGACTTGAAATCAGGTGTCTTAGGGTTGATCGATGAATGTAGTTGGGAGCTGGTAGTGTTTTGGGGTTGAAGGGAGTGAAGTGTAGCTTATAAAGGGAGATAAAGGATTGATATGGTTGACATTGGGGTTAGTTTAGGCGAAATTTCCAGTTTTCCCTTGTCAATGTTTACTATATAGACAATTAAGTAATGGTGAGTTACAATAAGGACTTGATTGATTCCAACTGAAAACTCAAGGGACTGGAATTACCGTTTTTTTCAAATAGGGTCTGCATGTGAGAACAAGTGTAAACCATTGGGACACAAACTGTACTTTAATCATAAATTTAAAGTTGATATACGGGAAAATCATGAAAAAAGACATTGACTTTTGAGATTTTAAAATAGAAAATCAATAAGAGAAGAACAAGTAAGTAGAGCTGACACCTTTTTAGCGCATAGTCCAAATTTCGGACACCTTTTTTTTCCATAAAAAATACACTTGGGCCCAAATCTCACCAAATAACGTATCAAAACAATACAAGTGTAAAGTGCAGGCACCAATTTTTGGCAGCACAAGAAAGGAGGGAGTTTTTGCCGGCTTAATGTGAAGGCACCATTTTTGTAGGCAAGAGGGTGTTTTTTATGTGCTGGAAAAAATGATTCCTGCTGGCAAAAATAATTCTTTCACTTTTACATTTGTACTTTTCTGATTGGTGCTCTCCCTCTTTTTTCTGTGCGGGCAAAAACGGTGCCTGCTCCTTGAGCATGTAGGCTAAAATAGTGCTGGCACTTTCTAGCTATATATATTCAAGGCTTTAGTAATTGAATATCGATTCTATGAATATTATCGCTTATAATACTATGGACCATGGGCTTGGTAATTGCAAAACTTCTCGTCGTTAGGCCACAAGGTATTCTTCATTTTTCCCATCCATCCCACAAATCTCTCTTATCCGCATCAACGTCACATCACCATATTAGAAAAAAGACTTTCGTTTAGAGTTGGGGAATCATCACACTCGCTCAGTGAAATCTTTCACTCAACTCTTCGTTAAAGAGTACGACGTTTAGTGGTTATAGTTGTTGGCAATTCCATTGGAAGGAACTCGACAAATAATATATAACTCAGATTCTAGATACTATTGATGTTCCTACTGACTATCAGTAACCATAAGATAACTACTACTACTCGCAGTTGTTATCAGTCAGTATTAACTTACTATTTTCGACCATTTGCAAGAGGCGGGCAATTTGCTACTAATTGGTTGAGAACAACGAATGGTTTACGTTTAAATTTTTTTTATCAATCATACAAATTCAAATTCGAAACAACTTTAAGTAGTGAGATCCACACTAGGGGCTCTACCCCTTCAATTCGAACCCCCACCAAGTGGTACTAGCCTAAAGGTGAATTCCTGACATGACATGAAAATATGACGCAAACCTAAAATGGAATTCGCGGGTTTAGGTTTAGTCGAAAATGTTTTGGGTCAATTTTAGGTTGAACTCGCGAACACTTTTAGCTAAAACAGATCGTGATTCATGGGTTGACTCGTTCAACCCATTTATTAGTTTTTTTTTTCAAAGTGTGTTTATACAATAACTTAAACCACCATGGTACTTTATGCTAAAAAAACGAATTGACATATTTTTATCATAATTGCTTAAATAATAAAAAAAATAATATGCAACAAAACTAATAAATTATTATTTTGTTTAAAAGGGTTGTGTTTGTGTCAACCTACAAAAGCATATGTTGTGTTCGGACTTCGGACTAATGTGCATGATTTTCTGGTTTGCGTTGTATTCAGGGGTTGTGTACGATTCTTGGGTTCCTATTCGATTCATCCCACCAACCTGCAAACGATAACCTTCACGTAACCAGGAGCGGACCTACCCACGATGGTGGGTGGGCGAACGCACCCCTTGAAAAAAGGTTTTTTAGTGCTAATGTTCGTCGAAAATCCCAACCACACCCCTTGGATTTTTGTTCAACCACACCCCTTCAAAAATTTTCAACCGCCTTCCTTAGAAAAAATATTATTAACTTATAAAAAAAAAATTAAACACCGATTAATTATTATGAATATATAAGTATATAACACAATTTGTGTAATTATTCTTTAACCACTTATTCACTTTACTTAACCCAATTTACAATCTATAATTATTAACCCAACCCAACCCAACATAGCTAGGGGCCTAAAATCTTAAAATTTTTTTTTGCACCCCAGGAAAAAACTCCTGGGTCTCTGCCACTGCATGTAACCCGGCAAAAATGGTGCCCGAAAGTTGGAATACCGGCTAAAAAGGTGTCGACTCTGCTTAGTTTTCCTTCACTAATTGATTTGATATTTTACAAACCTTAATAGTCAATACCTATTTTGCTGAAAATGATGGTCAATATGTCTATTTTCATAATTTTTTCATATAACAACTTTAATTTTAATTAAAGATTTTGTCTTGCTCGGGTCACACTAGGTCGTGTATCACAATAGTATGCTTGGCCAGATCTATAGGTAAAAATTCAAACTACCTTTTTCCTCTGGTACTTACGATTTCATCATGACCGCACAATAGTTAGAAGGTTATTTAGGTAGCGTTCGTTTCATGGAATGAAATGAAATGGAATTAAGAAGTTTTTCTTTGTAAAATTGATCTTGGTTGGGGGAGGGAGGAATTTGAAATCCCATGAATTTCTTTAATCAATGAAATTTGTGACTATTTCAACATTCCATTCCATTCCTTCATTAGAGTGAAGGATTTCAAAGGAATGTTAAAATAGTCACAAATTTCATTGATTAAAGAAATTCATGGGATTTCAAATTCCTCCCTCCCCCAACCAAGATCAATTTTACAAAGAAAAACTTCCTAATTCCATTCCATTCCATTCCATGAAACGAACGCTACCTTAGAGTAAAGAATTATTTAAGATTATTGTAATTCAGGAACCAAATAACCCTTTGCCGAAGGGTTCCGAGGCATAAAAAATGACACTTGAAGTACAAATCTCACCAAATAACCTATTAAAACAATACACGTGTTAAGTACCAACACTATTTTTGCGTACGAGCTCCATGAGCAGACACCATTTTTGCTGGCATAGGAAAACACTTAGGCACGCTGATAGCAAAAATGGTGCCTACTCCTTTAGTCGGTTGGCAAAAATAATGCATGCACTTTTACACTTATAATTTTTTTATTGGTGCACCCCATTTTAATAGTGTCGGCAAAAATGTTGTGTGCTCATTGAACCCATAGGAAAAAATAATGCCGACACTTTACACTTCTAATTTTTTGATTAGTTATTTGGTAAGATGTGGATCCAAGTGTAGTTTTTCGTGGCCTAAAAAGGTGTCGGAGCGTCAACTTAAAAGGTATAGTTTGCTTACTTGTTTTTCTCTTCTTGGTTTATTTATTTTACAAATGTACAAAGTCAATGTCTATGATCAACATGCTTATTTTCATGATTTTCCATTAATATATATGGTGTTATAATTTTTAGTTTATCTGCATGCATCTACGTCAGTCTATTATTCATTTTGTAATACGAGGGACCATGAAATTTAATGAAAAGTGATAAGGGAAAGGGGACACTAGGGCATGTCAATATCTTCAATTAAACCTTCATCACCAAACACCTCCATGTTCTCTCTTTAAACATCCTTCCTTCCATTCCTCTTACAATATATCTGCATTCAATTATAACCCCCACTCAAGTCTTTGTATGTATATAATAATTACCTTCCATCTGATATCAGAAACCAACACAACCGAATATTTAAACGGTCATTCAGAGCACACTAACTTTCACTAGTTCAGATCAGACCTGAAAGATACCATAAATTAATACACCATTGGTATTCATCTTCCTTTGAGAAAAGAACATGTCATTTCTTGCTTATTATTTCATCCTCTACCTATTTGTTTCCATGCATGAATGTACTTCCCGCCATCTTGGCATGATCGACAAGGAAGCCGAAAATCATCTTACTAGCAAGGTTTGTGTATTAAGTGTTTCAAATCCCATAATGTACCATGGTTTGAGTGGATAGTGATTGATATGTTAGGCTTCTTCTCTTTGTTTAATTTAGAATACAACAGAAATAATGGCTGAGCACCAAGGAAGAAACTTTATTAAGAATCATACTGAACAAAAGGAGATCAAACTTGAGTATCTTTTGATTGGGAAGAAGATGGGTAGAGGTAATAAATAATGTGATATTTGTGAATACATTAGGATGCTTAGATTTCTATGGATATTGATAATATGGTATACATGTTAGTTACAGGACGTGATGGGGTGCAAGTTACTCAAAGGGAAACCAAATTGGAGGTAATTCACATTTTAAACTAATCATCTTTTCTGTAGTAGAATGAAAAAGAAGCTCCAATTGTAGCTAGATCTACAAGCATTCATGCAATAAAAACTTCATCTTTTTTGGTTTTGCCGGTGCATGCATGCATGGACATCCATATGTACCGTTCACAAGGTGAACTTTTTGTATTGATAGATGGTTTTGGAAAGCTATCACATTTTTAGGTAATTTTGAAAGTGTATGTAATATATTAAGTTGTTGGGGTGGGTTGCGAAGTTCGCAGGGGCACAACTTTGTAGGGGCCAGGGCACCGAACTTTGCACACAGAGGGAACAATTTCTAAGATATAAATTGATCAATTTCTTTTCAGTATATCATTTAGTATGTATTTTTTGAATATCTCTTGTAACTTGTAATATTTATTTTAGAAAAGTAATCTAAAAACAGTTTTATAAATTCCGATATAAATCTCATTGAAAACTAAGTTGTATTCAAGACAATATTTTTTGGTCTCATAAATATAAAAATACGGCTTAAACAATGAGGAGTCTGCTATACACACGTTATTGACACTCTAATCTCACACTGTAATTTTATGGTATATTGTAGGGATGGAAAAATCATGGTCGATCAGCAATGGAGTCAAAGCATGAAGAACCGGCTATTAATAATGCCAAAGATGATCGCGTTTCCGAAGTTGTAGTCATGGACTATGCACTGCCACATCGTAAACCACCTATCCACAATATAGAGCCATAAACTGCCTTTGTTAATCATGTGGGAAAGAATTAAAGGGAGTATGTCATTGCTTTACACACTTTTGCTTTTAAAATTTGTTAGGCCTTGTATTTGTAAGATTATACGTTTGGGTGTTGTATGTTGTACACAACCCTAAGGGGGAGATCTCTACTTTGTTTTGTTTCTATGATGTGTGACATGATAAGTTGTCCTAAGGGAGTAATTGTAGTGAATCATATATTGTATGGTCACTTGCACTTACTAAGGTGTAGTGTTATATAAAACGTTCTATGAATAAAGAAGCTAGAAAAAATAATGTGTGGTCAATTGATTTGCCCATGTCTTTAATATATGTTGGCTGGATCCTTCTTGAAGTAGGAAAACAGTTATATGGTAGTTTCTATTTGATTGTTAATAAAATCATTAATATTTAGAAGCAAGAAAAGATGCAATGATGACTATGAGCATTCACAATCTGGGTGTTTCACAAACTATTACCTCAGAGTCACCTTAAATTTTAAAACTTTTCTTTAAAGCTTTCAGGTTTTTTTATAATGTATAAACTATCACTTGGTATAGAGAAAAATAGAGGCTTGTATTAGATTGTAAAGAATTGCTATTAGGGTTTACAAGAAAGGTGTTTATATAGGATACCATGTTACACTCTAGCCCTTATACAATAAATTATTGTCTTCTTTCTGACACTCCTCCTCAAGTTGAGTAGTGGAATCACCAATACTTAACTTGCTTAAGCAGCTACTAAACGCATTATCGTTGACGACTTTTGAAAGAATATCTACGAGTTGATCTTTAGATGGCACATATGGGAGCTCTATGATTTTTTCCTCTAGTTTCTCTTTGATGAAATGGCGATCTACCTCCACGTGTTTCGTTCGATCATGTTGAATTGGGTTTTCTGAGATCTGAATTGCAGCCGTATTGTCACACATAATTTTGCTTGGTTCCCTTTGGGAGAAGCTGATGTCTTCTAGTAACTTCTTAATCCAAAGCACTTCGCTTAACCCTCGAGCTATACCTCTAAATTCTGCTTCTGCACTCGACAGAGTAACCACCTTTTGCTTCTTACTTCTCCAGGTAACCAGGTTTCCACCGACCAAGGAGAAGTATCCTGATGTTGATCTTCGGTTTCCTTTATCTCCTGCCCACTCTGCATCAGTGTAGAGCTCAACATTTAAATTTCAATTTTTTTTGAAAAACACTCCATGGCCTGCGGTTCCCTTGAGATACCTTAAAATTCTCTGAGCTGCTTCCATGTGAGCAACTTGTGGTTGGTGCATGAACTGACTTACTACTCCAACAACATAAGTTATATCAGGATGAGTGTGAGAGAGATAAATTAACTTGCCCACAAGCCGTTGATAACTTTCTTTGCCTGTAAGCTCTCTATTAATTTCCATGTGAAGGTTGTGATTCACCACCATTGGAGTATCCGCCGGTTTACAATCAATTAGCCCGGTTTCTGCCAGGAGATCGAGGACATACTTCTTTTAACAGATGAAGTTTCCCCGTTTAGACCTGAGGGCTTCTATCTCGAGGAAATACTTGAGATTCCCATGGTTTTTCATTTCAAATTTTGAGAATAGATTCTTTTTCAGCCGTGTTATTTCTTCTACATCGTTTTCGGTAATAATCATGTTGTTTACATATATGATCAAGCACGTTACAAGACCATTTCTTTTCTTGAGAAACAGGGTATGATCAGCATTACTTTGGTGACACCCATATTCTTTCATGGCTAAGGTGAACTTTCCAAACCATGCCCGAGTAGACTGTTTCAGCCTGTATAAAGACTTTTTCAACCGACAGACTTCCCCTTCTTTAAAACCCATTCCAAAACCTGGAGGTGCTTCCATGTAGACATCTTCCGTTAGGTCTCCATGGAAAAATTCGTTTGTAACATCGAACTAGTGGAGAGGCCATTTCTTATTGGCTACCACAGAGAAGAGGACTCTGATGGTGTCCATTTTTGCAACCGGAGAAAACGTCTCAGAGTAATCGATCCCATACGTCTGAGTGTAACCCTTGGCTACAAGCCGTGCTTTGTATCTACCAATGGAACCATCTGGTTTATATTTGATTGAATACACCCACCGACATCCAACTGATTTCTTTCCTTTAGGAAGGTTGCACTTCTCCCATGTGTTATTTTTCATAAGAGCGTGCATCTCCGTTTCTATTGCTTCTTTCCAGTTCTTCTGACTTCGGGCTTCCTTTACGGAACTACGTATTCGTTCGGAGTATAAAGAGGTAACAAATACTTTTGCACTATTAGATAAGTTCCTGTCAGCCGTATTAGCTACAGGATACCTTGAAGTTCTGGTTTCCCTTTCTAGGGAGTACCATTTTGGAAGAATCACTCTATTGGCTCTCGGAGGTAAAACGTATGTTCCCGGTATTGTTCCAGAGCCTCCATTGTAACACCCCAAAAACGAGTTTGGTAATTAAACCACGTTAATACTAATGAACAGGTGAAATACCATAAGTAGTAAAAATTAAGCCGGTAAATATTAGAATTTAAATAACTTAACCTAATATTAAATAAAAGAAGAATAAATGCTTAGAGAAAACAAGTTTATAAGAGGCCCGAGTTAATGGGACTTAAAATAAAACGGTTTATAACCTCCCCGAACCCAATAAGTTAACTAGAAATATTTAACTTAGTAGATAGTATGTTAATCATTAATAAGAATCAAGAATTTTGGCCCTTTTTATAACAAATGAAACATGAGGGACAATTATGGCCAAATGGGTAAACTAGCTTTATTAAAACTAGTGATAAAACACAACACACACTAAGTGTGTGTGTGTGAACAACCAGGAGCAAGAAAACAAGGGGTGCAAACCCTAGTTCATGAAGATCTTCAAATTGAAAGGCTAATTGAAGCCAAAGTTCGGGTTCGAATGTATATTAACGATCACCTAGTCATGGGGATCATAAGGTATGTCATAAAACCTAGATTGGTTAAAGTTAAAAATTTAGACAAGTCGGTTATT
Source organism: Helianthus annuus (assembly GCF_002127325.2). Classification (NCBI taxonomy): domain Eukaryota; kingdom Viridiplantae; phylum Streptophyta; class Magnoliopsida; order Asterales; family Asteraceae; genus Helianthus; species Helianthus annuus. Next base: position 147,126,952 of record NC_035445.2, on the reverse strand, counting down.
TGCAAATAGATTGTTGGATTATGATCCAAAGTTGAAATTGAATGCTTATGTATGCTTAATCTTGTTAGTTATGATGAAATTATGAAGTATTTGATGTAAGGTTACTTATAAGTAATCAACAAGTAAACTAGGAAGTGGGTTTTGACTATATAGTGAAGATGATGATATACATGTGCTTAAAATTGTAACGCCCTGTGTTTTGAAACTTTTACCTTTTTGGCAAGTCTAGTCCCTGTAATACTTAGTGATGCTTATTTGAGTCTTAACTATGATAAACTATATGAAACTTTTACCCTATGATGCTTTTTGTGATACTTTGTGCGTGAATCTTGAAACTATACTAGACTCTTATGAATCTTGACTCTTTTGTGATACTTGAATCTTGACTCTTGTGATACTTTGAAACTCGACTCATAATACTTGACACTTGTCAAACTTTGATGCTTATTAAACGAGAAACTTGATACTTAGTGGAACGAGACACTTTGATTCTTTATTGAACGAGAGACTTTGATACTTGATACTTTGACATTTGATACTTGTTGAACAAGAAACTGATACTTATTGTATGATAAACTAGCTTGAACACAAACTCGAGACCTGGAAACTTTTGTGTTAATTATATAATTACACTATTGTAATGGTTACCCACAATAATACGCAACACAACGCTTAATCTAGCTTGCAAAACGAACCAAAGTCGGAAAACTAGGAAACGGTCTCGGCTGTCCGAATGGGCATCTGATCAGATGACCATTCGACCGAATAGCTATGGACTTTATAACTAAACTACCTCGTATACCTGCTGGTCATGATATAGGGCATCGTGTTACACTCTAGCCTTTATACTATAAATTATTGTCTTCTTTCTGACACAAACTTTCTTCACAAACCTCCTTAAAAATATTAGAGACACAAACACACACATGCGCACACACACACACACACACACACACACACACACATATATATATATATATATATATATATATATATATATATATATATATAGTGGAGAGTTCAAATGAGAAGAAATTTCTTGTAAGAACAAAAAAGAAGAAATTTCAACCAATAAGAATGCTTTATTTTACTTCATTTAATATAAATATTTAATGTTACTATAAGGACACATTGGTAAATCTACACAGGTCATTAATTTGTATTCCTTATCTTTAATAGCTAACTACATTAAATTTTTTGTAACTTATCTTCAAAATATATATTTTTTTCAAAAAAATAAAATAAAAAATTTAAACTGTAGGATAAATTACGAGTTGTGTAGGATAAATTTCAACGTGTAGGATGAAATCGAAATATGTATGATAACTTTTAATGTGTGTAGGCAAAAAAAGTTAGTGTGGGGGATAATAGTTTTATGACTAATTAATTAGTTAAAAATGATAATAAATGAGATAAGTGAAAAGACTATTTAATGTTTTACAAAATTACCCTTTTTTTTCTTCTCAATTAAAATTTCTTCTCAATTGAACTTTCCCCAATATATATGTGGGAATTTTAATTTTAATGAGAATGCTAAATATTGTGAGAACCATGAGAGCGAATGAAAAAACCACGAGAACTTGGTGAAAAACAATCTAAATCAATTTTTTGCACTTATCGTTATTATTCGAATGCAATATTAGAAATTTCATTTACACGTTTAAATTCTGTAAATTCGTAAGTAAAGGAAATTTACACATGTGTAAATTTGCTATTTAGAGCATTCACATCCAAATAATCAAATTGTGTGTGTTTGGTGTTTTTAAAATATAAAAAGTATGAAAAGTGGTTGTGAGCGGGGGAGAGAGAAAATGTTACTGTTCATCTGTATATTTGGGGGGAAACTGTTCACCCCTTATAATTTTTTAATATATTTTGAAAGTGGTTGTGAGTTAAGGAGAGAGAAAAGGTAATGATAAAGGTATAAAAAATATTATTTAATTGAAAAGGAGAGGGAAAATGTAGTGTTTTTTTTGTGTAATTTAGGGTGAAAATATGGTGGAATGGATGTGAATGCTCTTACACATATATAAATATTTTAATTTTTAATTAAAAACTCGCAGCTTTCTATTTATAATAGAAAAGAACCAACAAAACAGTATATAGATCATTTAAGTGTTTATAATGGGAGTGTATAATAATAACACCTTTTTGGTTCTTAAAAATGCGTGTCTTTCTATCTTCTTTCGATTTTGCATACCAAATTTATGAATACGTTACTTATAAAATTTTACCAATTGGCCGACGTACTACTTTAATAATATCTTGATTTACAAGCAGAATGTTCAGCTAAAACTTCAATTTTGGAGTGATTTTGTAGCCAAAATCCTAAAGTTACATACCAAATAAATCATAAATGGAACCAAAATTGCTTGAACTTTACTCATACGCTTTTTCCAAAGTGGACAACAAGACAACTTGATCACTTTTACTTATCTAACAAACCCAGGCATCCAGCAACAGCAATCACCATATTTACAACATTATAATGAGTCTGTCACATGGACTTGTGACCTTCGCAGGTGGTATTTGATAATTTCAACCGAATCCCTTAGCTAGCAAAATAACATATAAATTAGGAACTATGCATATACGTACTTAATACCCATTACATGCACACACATACACACGTACAACAACTTGTCTCTTGAGAAAGATTTGGATCTGGTCATCCACAATGCCTTACTTGATTCGAAGTTTTTTAGAACATTTATATATATCTTTCGTTGTAATCTTTCAACTACAAGTTTCGGGTTGTAAAAAATGTTTGGGCTTGTAAAAAATGGGATTTTAGTAATATCATGTATCCTATTTTTTTGGTTAGGGGTATCCTCACATTTTTTTTACAAAAACCGAAAAAAACACTACCAATACGGGGTTGAGCCGTAGCCCGTGCTACGACCCCTATAAGTGTAGTTATGCCGTGTTATACACAGGTATAATGTTCAGTGGGTGGTTTCACCTTTCACATGACCCAAGAAGATGTGCTATATGTTATAGTGATGCAAAAGGTCAATATGTTTATAATTATTAGTTAATCATTGTTATAAGTTAGATAAAAATTATTTAATAGTCTAATTTGTAATTAAAAACAAAATATAATTTAAAAATGTGCCAAAGAAAATACTAAAATTCAATTACCACTTTTTAATTATTAAAGTTAATACTAAAAAAAGAAATAAAAAATAAAAAATAAAATTAATCATAGTCATGTGGACTCAATTACCACTATTTAATTATTAAAAATAACACTAAAAAAAGAAATACAATAAAATGCTAATATTAATCATAGTCATGTGGACAATTTCTCAAAATATACTCCATCTAATCCTTACGAAGGTTGTTATGCATTCATCTGTTGCGTATTGGTCATCCACTTTTTTTTTCTAAATTAATTTTTATAACTTTTAATTTCTTCCAAGCTAGCTAATGTTGGCACCCACACCTAGAGGTGTATAAAAAAACCGGTTTTAGAACCGAAATCGGGAAAAAAATCGAAACCGGTTTTTTTAACCGGTTTTTTTATAACCGGATCGGTTTTATAACCGAACCGCCGGTTTGTGACCGGTTACCAATCTTGATCTGAAAAACCGGTTAATAACCGAAACCGGTTTTAAAAAAACCGGTTAAAACCGGAAAAAAACCCGGTTTTTTTGGGATAAACCGGTCCTAACCAGTTACACCGGTTATTGTTTTGGACTTGAAAAACCGATTAGTAACCGAAACCGGCTATAAAAAAAACCGGTTTTCGTTTTGAGTGAAAAAAAACCGGTTCGGTTAATAACAGAAACTGGTTTTTGAAAAAAACCGATTTATACACCTCTACCCACACCCGTAGCACTATTTCACGCCCAAAATGCCCACATAGGCAGACTTAGCATCCCCACAACACATATATGGAATATTACAACATAAGGTACTATACAATTTTTAGTTACCACCTGCCACCACCGCTACTCCCACCTTTACCCATCCACCGATTACCACCACAATGTCACACTCCAATCGATGACAGAAACATTGGAGTAAGACGAAAACGACATTGCAAGAGACTTCTTAACGGCTAATTGTGACAAGTATTTAAGATAACGATTTTTCAGTTCATGATAACGGGAATATATTGTTTCAAAGGAAAATGCAACATTTAGAAAATAACAAATTAAACAACAAAACATATTTAACTAAGTGCATTTCTAGTCCTTCCTACTAGATTCCTTTTTCAGCGCATCAACATCAAGCTCCTGCAATATATATTAAAGTAAGATGTCAACACAAAAGCATTGGTGAGCATACAAGTTTAGTGTACTAGCATAGGTATAAAAGAATTTTACGAGATCCACATAGCAAAAACGTATACAAAGGCATAAACATAATATGAACTAGCAGGCATCACATGCGTATCAACCCAAAGATTCCACTAGCGTAATCTTGTCGTCACAATGACAAGACCGTTTGTATGATTACTTAACATAAACCCCAACAAGTGTGGTGTGCTACTCCTATAGCGCTATAAATGTTAAGGTAGGCTTGTACGAAGTTAATGACAAAGTATAGTGAAAGAACGGCTTCTAGCATGCATGTATTTCTAAAGCATAAACGTATAAAGCATGTATAATGGATTTATTTGTATAAGTAATGTATTTGCATAAGTGTGTTCGTGTTACAGTATACATACACACACACACACACACATATATATATATACATATATATATATATATATATATATATATAGGGGACCGCTAGAATGAGAACCACCCCGAGTTGTAAGAACCACGAGAACCGCGACCCGCGGGTGGCCGTTGACCACAAAATTTTTTTTACACCTAGATCCGTATATTTTAAGACCGGGTGTAAATTTTGGGTTCAAACGGCGCGCCCGAGGGGGTAGTTTTTTAGCCCAAAGTTTGGGTTTTTTTAATTTTTTTAATTTTTCTTTTTTTTTTAACCAAACTTTGGGCGTAAAAAACTACCCCCTCGGGTGCGCCGTTTGAACCCAAAATTTACACCCGGTCTTAAAATATACGGATCTAGGTGTAAAAAAAATTTCGTGGTCAACGGCCACCCGCGGGTCGCGGTTCTCGTGGTTCTTACAACTCGTGGTGGTTCTCATTCTAGCGGTCCCCTATATATATATATATATATATATATATATATATATATATATAATTGCACCCAAAAGTGTGAAAACGGAAAGAGGATTTGCGAAGTAATTCCACTTAGTGAGTTTAACGAGTCTTGAGTTTTGGAACACCAAAGTTACCCTAAGAAGGTACGTTTTGGAACACCAAAGTTACCCTAAGAGGGAACGAAGACGTGTGAGTTGCAGTTTTTGTTTAATGGATTGGATTTGCAATTTAAAGGTTTAGCGTATAACATAAATTAATTTAAAGTACCATGAGAATGGTTATGCAATGAGGTAGGATTAGGGATGGCAATGGGTCGGGTTTGGGACGGGTTTAGGTAATCCCAAACCCAAACCCGATTAGATAAGTTTGTCCCAAACCCGTCCCAAAACCTGTCGGGTTTCTAGCGGGTAAATACCCATCGGGTATCGGGTATACCCGCGGGTTTGGGGTAAACCCATTAATTTAAAAAGATTACTCGTTGGGTATACTCATCTCAAAACTCATTAGGTATCTATCGGGTAACTACTAACCGGTTACATTTTGTATTGTTATTATAAAAATATATATCAAATAACTACAATGTATACGGAATAGAATACCTGTATGTGTAAAAAATGGATGTATCACATATATATACATATTAATAATATAAAAGAAATTATATCGGGTATACAATCGGGTAAACGGATACACTTTATCGGGTAATTGGGTCGGGTAAACAGGTATATCACTAAATCCCAAATCCGCGAAAAGAATAAAAACTATTCCCAAACCCGATTAACCGACCCCAAACCCGTCCCAAATGTGTCGGGTTTCGGGTTTACCTATCGGGTTTGGTTTGATTGCCATCCCTAGGTAGGATGAATTCCATCCATTTAACCTCATTATATAATTCACCAAAACACAAAATCATCAACTTAGTTTATAATTTCAGTTGGTCATGAATATAGACTAAAATGAAAAGTACATAAACTACTAAATCTTAAAACAACAAGTTAGCAAGCTAGATGCGTACATCCCAAACATGGAGAGTGTTTGAGGACGTGATGTACCCTTGTCCCTTTGTTGGAAATTGCTTTGAGATTTAGTGTATGAATCTAAGCTAAAGTTTAAACAAGTGAGGTAGTGCAACAAGGTTTGGTGAGCCAAAGCTTCCATGGTTCACACATTTACTAAAATACAAGTCTTTCAACATTGAAGGTTAAAAGTTTAGATTGTTCCAACACTTTTGAAGTCACTTAGGACTTTTAGGGTAGAATTTTATGGAGGTTTTAAGCCTCATTTCTTAGGGAAATCAACCAAAGCACAAACCCACAACTATGAGTTTAGTTGGGTGCAAGTTGGGTGTAGATTCCATCAAGTTTTAAGGAAGATAATCAAGAAATAAAAAGATGAAACAACGCATAATTTTAAGGCTAATTTAGACCTCAAATGTGGTGAGGTTTCACTATAGTTTGCCATGGAAAACTTATGGAAACCATCCTAGAGGTTGTCCAAGTAGTTTGAAAGAAGAAATGAAGAAGAAATATAAAGAAAAGTGAGTTGGAAACTCACTAGAGCACTTGAAACATTCTCCCCACTTAGTGTTCTTGGAGAATTTGGAGAAGATTTGGATGAGTAGATAGTGATTAGAGAGAGTGTAAAGTGTTTAGGAGGTGGTGGAGGCTTGTATTTATAAGTGGGGATTAGGGTTTGAGAGTTAATGAAGGTGGTTAGGATGGTGGAAATTTTCATTTTTAGTCTTTGCACTTGTATTGTTGGTTATTTTATGCTATAAAGGTATATGCAAGTATGCTCTAAGTGTGAAACACATATGAATGTTATTTCAAAAAAAAATATAATCTCGATGTATGTCTCGGTTTTTAATTAAAATGTGTATATCGTGATTGATTACGTTTTAGGCATGTATGGTTAGAAAAGGTTGATATAAAACACGACGATTTCCAATATGATTAAAGTCTCGAGATTACAATGATTGAAATGAAATGCGAATACAAGCTTGCTAAAAATAGAAAGTATGAAATACGAATTGTTACACACAACACCATAATCAGGTGATTATTCCAGTGACAAAGATAGTAAGGCCCCACCCTCCCTTCTTTTTCACTTTTTTTCCGATCTCCACACCATTATCTAGCGATTATTCTCATGACCAAAATCTACCACCAAAATACTACCTTCACCAATTACCACCATCACATTCTCGATGACCAAGATCTTAATCTGAACATTGATGGAATAGACTGGGTGGGGCCTTCCCTCCCTTCTACGTCATCAAAATAATCTGAACCTTATTTCTTTTCTTCTTCACTGTTTATGGTTGTCGTAAATATTAATTGTAATAAATTTTGTTGATGCTCAGAAAACCAATTTATAACACCAATTTAATTGTAAGGTATAAAAAAGATTATTGGTTGTCGGGATACTCTGGACACATTGATTGTCTGAACACCGGAATAATTAGACCATCAACGACACCCTAACGGTAATAAAGTTTGTCTAATTTTTAAATCTTGTTGTTTTCTGACCACCGCACCATTTCTTTTCTTGTTCATTGTTTTTGGTTTAAAGAAATGAACAATTAGGGTGCCTTCTTAATGTAGAAGGACACAAAGTGTTAGGTGTTTTAATCCACATGGGTTCAATTTGTTAGAGTTGCAAGATTTCCAAAATACCCTTTCAATTAACAGTCAAACTAATGATGAGTTGAAGGATGGATGCAAAGTGTAGTTAAATGTAAACTAAGGACTCAAGTGTCCATTATTTTGATTTAGGGACACAAATGATTCTGACAACATACCAATGGGATGCAAATTGTCGTTTACTCTATTATTAATGTTTTTACAATAAATCATAAAAAAACCCATCTCGCATGTCAAAGGTCAATTATATTGATCATTCTCTTCCTTATACGTCATTTAATTCCGCTTCTATGTGCTTATGTGTTAATTATGTATGGTTTAGGATTTTTTCTATGGGTGTGCATGTCTGTTTGTATGTTTGCCAAAGTATGGTTCCTGACAATGTATCATGTGTGTGTGATTTATGGTTTCTAATGTATAGTGTTTTTTTGTATATTTCAAGTCAGGGCATCTTTTTTCATGATGTAGAAAAATCCAAATTAAATTCGTGAAGTATGGTTATTGTAGGATCGTTATACGACCTGATGAGTCGATCAGAAGAATGCTTAGACTGAATCAGAGGCGGAATTCATTGATTCAGTCTTCGTTCAGCTTGATTTCACTATTTAACGTCTCTTTTATTGATTTATTGACAAATTACAAGAGCTGGAGACAAACTGGCAGGGCTTCGCCATACACACACACTCTAGAACCGCTCATAATGACCCCTATATATAGGCTTATGGGTTCGCTTATATGGACATGTCCATATAAGCGGACCTATCATCATGTCAGATGAGCGAACCTATATAAGTGTCATATAAGCGGACCTCCTGATATGACACATAAGCGATCCTATCTATTACATGATTTCTCGATTTCCGTTCACTATACAATCAACCCTAGCCTAAGACTCGAACTAAGATGTAGTCGACAGACAACTGCACCAACAGACTCCCCCTTGAATGTTGACGGAATCTTCAGTGAGAGTCTTCAAACATTAACAGCTCTTCACTCTTAATCGGTCTTCTTCAGGAACTCTTCCTGGAATTATGTACCCGGATCTTTCTCTGGCTCTAACTTTCATCAGACTCCCCCTATCATCATGCTGGGATCACCGTCTGGAAATCGTTATCACCATTGAAATCAACTCCTGGCTTTATCAGTTTAAACTTCTTCTCAGGTTCTGATGTATCTCCTGGCTTTCCGTAGCAATAGGATCAGAAACCTGTACAACTCATACAATCTATCACAAACAAACACAATTGTGATTCAACTTAATGAATCAACTAATCATTTAAGAATATTCAAGAATCTTTCACATTTAACAATTTATTAAACTTTCCAAATTCTAATTAATCATTTCAAACCAATTTAACCAAACCTCTATTCATCATGTTTAGCTTTTGAGATTTTGAATTTCAGCTCTCCAACATCAGTTGTCGAAAATCTTTTTGAATTTTTCAAATATGAAACACAAATGCAAAAAATTAAATGCAGAAATGAAATTTGTACAAACATATTTTTGTGAGTTCGTGCAAGAGGATCATATCAGCTGTTGACAAGACACTAGCACCGTTAAGCTGTTATTTCATTTTAAGCTTTTAAACAGTTCGCTTTGATTGTCGATATATTGATCCCTTAAATTCTCACAAAATGTTCAACCTGTTCGGGATACAGAATTAGTGTTTTAAAACTTAAACATCTACATGTGTCCCACCTCAGAATATACTCCCGTATCCAGACCCCAGTATTCAGTCTTACAGGTGAGTATACCACAGCTGATATCTGTTAAAGGGGTAATGTGCGAGGGCCGTGAGAGCTCAGGTCGATACTTCCGTATACGCAGAGAGATGACGGCTTCGACTTTTGGTGGGTCCCCTTTAGAGGATCTTTTTTTACAACAGCAAAGATTATCAATTTTATTGTTTAATCAAATTGCTAAGGGCGAGCTTGTATTTCAAAGCTTTTTGCAGAAAGTATTACCCGGGGACTAGGTCAGTACTTCCATACAGCAGAAGTCCCGGGATAATACCCCAGATATCACTGACCATAAAGACCTAGTATCTCAGAATACGGGACCCTTCAAACAGGATTTCAGGTGTTACCTATATATCCTGGAGGTGTTCCCCACGTAGACGCAAGTGAAATTTATGTTTATATCCCAAACTGATCTACTAATTCTGTGAAAACCTATCGACACATCTTTAGCGAGACTGCTTAATTGCATTTCTACATTACAAATCTTTAGCGTACTGTGCCAGTCTAGCTGAAGTTCTATCATTTCCCCTATTTGCACCAAAACTCATTTTTAATTTTTCAATGTTTTTTACATTTTCAAATTTTCAAATTTTTTTTAAAATTTTACTCCCCCTAAAATCAAAATATGTTTCAATTTTGAATTTCTGGGAAAATTTGAAACAAATTGTACAAATTTGACAACTTGATATCGAATTGCTTCGATTCGCCATCCACTTGACGTAAACAATCAGAATTCCCCCTCTCAACAAACTATTTTCCCATTATGATCTCAAAACACTTAAGTTTGTTTTAATCAAAATGGTTTTTCCGGAAAAATTAGTTTGTTTACCAAACATTTGTAGGTTCGGGGTTACTCATCACATTGTTTTCTACACACGCTTGACAAATTTTACAATTTCAGTTTCAAAACCCAAACAACATTTGTAGAAAATCAAGTACAACTTAATGTCCCTGATTTACCACATCTGAGGCGAAAAATCACCAAAGTGAAATTTCTCAAGAAATATGCCGATTCATGTTCCACGCTTACCAACCTGGGAACTCCGGCAAGTCAGGTTTTTCATTTAAACAGATTCACCCAAGCCTGACGGTCCTTGGATGATTTTGAATTCTTATTCAACAAAGGTGGAAAATTTGCATCATCCATTGTTAAATCAGAATTCTCCTTTTTTACCTCAACCAATGGCTCCTCTGGTTTTGACGAACCAGAATCATTACCCGCAGGTGGCTTGTCTGACTTTGACCTGTCAGATTCGTCGCCGACCATTTTCTTCTTCCTCTTTTCCTCTTTCGTCCTCAGATTTGTATTTGATGAATTCATCTTGCTTGACTTTGCAGCCAAGGAAGTTGATTCATCAGAGCTCTTATTTTTTCCAACGGATGAACCCGAGGACAAGATCTTCTTGAGATATTCTCTCGCCTTCTTCCTCTTCTTCCTCAGTCTGTCTTTCTGCCCCTGTGAAAGTTTAACTTTCTTTTCTTGACTTGTCTGATCTTGAACTTTAGGTTTTAGAACCTTCTGTTCATGGGGCTTGACTTTGACTGGAATCTTTGCCACTCTCTGAGAATTAACCCTCAATCTGTCATTCGATTTCCTTGGGCAATCTCTGGCAATGTGACCTTTAATTTGACAATTAAAGCATCTCCTCATCTCATATCTCCAATCTTGGCAGTTAACAGCAATGTGTCCTTGATAACCGCATCGGTAACACACTCTGTTATCGTACCGTATACCACCTTTACACCAAACGCTCAGATCATAGCATTGTCTGGCTTGGTGATATTCCTTCCTCATGTTTGCTGGATTTGGCTTTTGAGCACTGTGGTCCGACCTGCACCATTTATTACCAACATTTTTTGAGTTTTCATTTTTTATTTTTTTGTAATTTTTCATTACGATTGGATGATCGATCTGATGAACTGTTATTATCTTTTTGTTTTTGTTCCACTTTCTTCTTCAAAGGTTTTTGCTTAGAGCATTATCCCTTTTCAGTCGATTGTAGAACAGTTTTCTGAAATTTTTTTTTCAATTTCAAAAACAATTTTTGTTTTTCTAATTTTTCATTTACATCATCAGATTTCTCATCGCAATCTTCAAATTTGACATTGTCAAAGTTTGTGACATTGTCACATATTGAAATTGAATTGATGGGTTTTGGACAGGGAAAATTCAAACTGTCTGATTCAGTCACAAAACCTATCAATTTCTTCTCAAGTTCCTCAATCTTGTTTCTTAAATTCTTAGCTTCATTTTCAAGCTGAGATATTTTTTTCAAGATTAGACTTGATTGATTTTTCATTCTCATTTTTCATGTTTTCAAGAACAGACTTTTCACTTTCCAAATCTTTTATTTGTTCCTGAAATTTTGTTTCATTTGCTTTCAAGTTTTTGTTCTCAAGCTTTATCCAGAAATCTTCATTTTCTGAGAATTTCTTGTTGCTTTCAAACTCTTTTTCTTTTTCTTTCAAAAACTTGTTTTCAGATTTCAAACTGTTCAAACCATCCAACAGTTTGTCATTTTCTGCTTTTATTTTCTCACAATTTTCTTGCAACATAAGAATCTGTTTAATATCAGCTTGCTTCTCGTCTTCCAACTTCTTGACTTTCTATGTCAAACTTTCCGCATCCTTCAAGAGTTTGTCATTATCAGTCTTGAAACTGTCACAGTTGAAGCACACTGATGCAGAATTTGAGACTTCATTCTTCACAGATTCTTCATTCACTGACATTTCCTTTATTTCTTCCTTGTATGTACCTGCACAAACAATTTTAACAAAATCAGGAGGTTTTAAATTCTCATCAATATAACATCCTCTCTTATAATCATACTTCATGTTTTGTTTTGCAGCAAAACATATACAAATTCTTTTATTAATCTCAGTAATTACATCCAAATTGATTTTATCCAGATTTCCCAGATTCAGTTCATCTAGATGCTCTGATACCACTTGTAGGATCGTTATGCGACCTGACGAGTCGATCAGAAGAGTGCTTAGACTAAATCAGAGGCGAAATTCATTGATTTAGTCTTTGTTCAGCTTGATTTCACTACTTAACGTCTCCTTTATTGATTATCTTACAAATATACAAGTTCCGGAGACAAACAGGCAGGGCTTCGCCGTTTCACACACAAAACACGCACACAGAACCGCTCGAATGACATCCTATATATAGGCTACAGGATTCGCTTTTGAAGTTTACTGATGAAATCAGATGGACGTAATTTCGAGAATTTAGGCTTTTGTTTTAATTTCTTTAGAACATCATTCCATTCGGCAGGTAAAGCGGCTTCCAACTTTGATATCTTTTCAGTATCTGTCAAATTTATTCTAAACGATTTTAACTTGTCCAACAAGTAATCAAATCTTTTTTCCATCTCTTTCAAGCTCTCATTCTGTTGACAAGCAAAGTTTTCAAGTCTAAGAGTCCAAATCCTCTTATCATCTTGATCATACAGACTTGTACGATATCTTCCAAATCTATTTATACTTTCAACAAACTTATTCTCTTTTTCATCAAACATTTCTGCCATTGTTCAAATAATCCCGACAAATCCTTATTGTTCACAAAAGCGAAACACCAATGTGACAGAAAAGCGGAACTGACAAGGACCAAATAAGCGAACCAAACTTTGTAACAATAAGCGACCACAATTAGTCCAATGAGCGGACTAGATCAACAACTATGAGCGAACCAGACCAATACCCAATAAGCGGACCAGTTCAACAACCCAAGAGCGAACCAGATGATAACCTCACGAGCGAACCTGATCACAATCCAATGAGCGAACCACTTAGATGTACTCTCAAGCGAACCTGAAGAGCAATTTGGAGCGGACCTAAACACAATATGTATCTAAAAGCGGATCTATTGAGCGAACCTAGGTGCAATTTGGAGCGAACCTACTAAAATGTGTCTGAATAAGCGAACCTATCCACTGTCCGAATAAGCGGACCTAAGTTCGAAGCTATTTTGACCCATTTTTAGTCCGTAATTTGGTCCGAAACTTTCAAGGGTTTGTCTATGTCAAGTAACACACAACCTGTGAGATTTTGATCCAATTTTAACCGGTAAAACTCCCTGAACTGATGAAAGAAGGTGTAGAAAACAGAATTTTGAGCGAAAACGAGCTAAACGGTAAGAACTCTTCCTCATGAGCTCTGATACCACTTGTAGGATCGTTATACGACCTGATGAGTCGATCAGAAGAATGCTTAGACTGAATCAGAGGCGGAATTCATTGATTCAGTCTTCGTTCAGCTTGATTTCACTATTTAACGTCTCTTTTATTGATTTATTGACAAATTACAAGAGCTGGAGACAAACTGGCAGGGCTTCACCGTACACACACACTCTAGAACCGCTCATAATGACCCCTATATATAGGCTTATGGGTTCGCTTATATGGACATGTCCATATAAGCGAACCTATCATCATGTCAGATGAGCGAACCTATATAAGTGTCATATAAGCGGACCTCCTAATATGACACATAAGCGATCCTATCTATTACATGATTTCTCTACAATCAGCCCTAACCTAAGACTCGAACTAAGATGTAGTCGACAGAAAACTGCACCAACAATTATTATAATCTATCAAATGTTTGAAGATCATATCCACTTAAAAACATGCCTAAACGCATGGGTTCATGACGTACAAGACGGTGATAGTGTCGTAGAAGAGGTGGTAGTGTCCCATTATCCCATAGCAATGATCCATGATCATCTAGAGACAAAATCCAAGGACACTAATACTCGTAAGAAGAGTCTGGGATAAGTGCTATTAAAGAAGATTCAACCTTTTGGAAAGTTTGGCATGGTAAACTCACTATTCTTAGAAGTTAATAAAGGGTGGTTGCGCAATGGTGCTAGGAGAAGATCACTTAGGAAGCCATGTATGCAATTCATTTAGTGGTTGTCGAAGAAGATTATTGAAGAGGCCATGATTACGAGTCAAGCCAGTCGGCAAGATCAGTATCCCATAAGTGTTACACAGGGAAACATGAAGTCGTGGATTGTGGCAAGCTCTAATCGAGTTCCAAATGCACCAAAAAGGAATATATGAAAGTGTCATGGACCATTCTATCTGAAGGATGGTGGATGGATACTAACATCAATAGTGTTTTGATGAGAAATAAATGGCTATCTAAGTGAAAAATGGTCATTTCATGATAGGGTTAAACGTTTTCGAGCTTCTCTTGAGCAATGTAAAGTCCAGGCTTAGTGGGCGTCGTGTAGAAGAGCATTGATTCATGTGGGCTGCATGTTTAGGTTGTTAGAAAATGTAATGAGCCAAATGTAGAGGGAATTCAACACAAAATCATATTTGTATTATGACGTCTAGAAAGCATTGAATTTTCTTGATTTTTAAATGACTTAATAGCTAAAATTTGCCACCTTCTAGTACGTGTGGCATCTAAAAGTTGCTTTTTAATTTATTAGTTTAGTGAACTATGTTAGTAATATAATACAACATTTGTAGGAGTTTGTATCTTACTAAATACGTTGATTTCACCACCTAGTAAATTGCGGTACTTCGACTCTTCTCCCACTTACACAACTTTCGAACGCTATAATTTGCATTTAAAACTTGTTGTAATACCATGTAACGTTTCATATTTTCGTACTTTCTATTTTTAGAAAGCTTGTATTCGTATTTCATTTTAGTCCTTGTAATCTGATATTTTTAATCAATGGAAATCTCATTTTTCTCACATATATTTATTCATGCATACTCAATACATAACCAATCATGAATATGCGCATTCTAAACGAAACCGAGACGTGCATTATGTTTAATTTATGTTTGGAACATCAGTCATACCTATCATACACACTACACATGCTTATACATCCTCTAAAACCCAAGAATTGTGTTTAGTGTTTAGCTTATTACATAAAATAATAAGTTACACAAGTTTAGGGGCTAGAAATGATTTTTTTTTTAAATTTTCGGAATGCCTTACGGACCGCAAGGGAAAAGCCTTACGGTCCACAAGGAGGTCTGATGGGTAGAATTCCCACCAGCTCGCGAATTAAGTCCGGTTTTCACCTTTCCAACCGCCTTAACTCCTAACTGACTTCATTAACACCCAAGTCATAATACCCACTAATAAATACCGCTACTCCACACCTCCTAAACACTTTACACTCTCTCAAATCACTTTCCAAACCTCCCAAGTCCTTAAAACTTTCAAGTGTTGGCATATTACACCAAGGTTCAAAATAGTGAGTTTTGAACACTTTTCCTCCATCTTCTGCTAATTTCAGCCTTCAACTTACTTGGATAACCTCTAGGAGTGTTTCCACAAGTTTACCATGGTAAACTAAGTTGGAACATCACTATTTTGAGGCTCAAAGTTAGATTTAAATTACGTTTTTTTTCAAAGTTTCCAAAACCTTGTTCATCCTACTTCATTTCTTGAACATCTTCAAGTTGCCACAAATCCCATTGTTTGGATAGGTTGGATTGATGATTGTTCCAGAAGTGATAGGTGTTTTAGCTCACATTCTAAGTCACCAAACAACTTCCAAGTAACAAAGTGAATAAGACTACACTAAGTCTTCAAACACTATCCTGTTTATTAGAGGTGACCGCAAAAACCGACGATAATTCTCGAAGCGGTTGCGTTGAATGATTTATAGATTTGGCATTCTTACTTTGGTGCTCCTGGTTCTAACAACGATGTTAATATTCTACATCAATCACCGTTATTCAATGTCGAGATTCAACGAACCACCTCGTCATGTCTGTTTGTGGTCAATGGGAGACATTATAGACGCGGTTTCTATCTTGTTAATGGCATTTACCTGACTTGGTTTGTTTTTGTAAAAGGCTTATTCGTTTCTGACCGACGCAAAAGAAAAACAATTCAACTTACAGCAGTCAATGAGAAAAGACATTGAGCGGGTGTTTAGTGTTTTGAAAAGGAAATGGGCTATAATTAATCAACTGATAAACAAACGAATATAAGGAGCGTGATGTACGCATGTATCGTATTGCACAACATGATCAAAAAGGATGACGGACGCGCAATATCACCAGACTACGCTATGGACCCTTTGACACAGGTACCAATTAATGAAGATATTCAATTGGAGTTCTAGAATCAAGATACACACTTTCGGTTACGACACGATCTAGCGGAACACGTTGTTGGTTTAGATATCTAATTACCCGATTCCGACGAAGAGTACTTTTTAGTGTTTAAATCTTAGTATTTTTTGTAGGTTGTATTTTTATTTAATTTTATGGATTTACAAATGTTGGTTTTTAGTATATTTAATTTTATATTATATTTAAAATAGAAAAAAATTAGTGATATCGGGTATGTTTGGCAAAAGTAGCTGGTGGCTGGAAGCTGGTAGTTGTAGCTGGTAGCTAGTAGCTGTAGCTTTTTAGATATATTTGGTGTTTGATAGAGTAGCTAGAGATTTTAATAAAATGTATAAAATGACAAAAATAGACATAACTAAATATTTAAAAAGTTTGTGCATTAAAAAGTTCATTATCTTTAGAGGTTAAAATAGTTATTTTCCCCTAAAAACTTGTATCTCCTTCTAAACACTACTAGTAGGAGCATTCAAACAAAAGCTTTAAGCTCCTAATCTAAAAGATTCAAGCTCCTTAAACCAAACAAGGTTTTTTATTGAGTATGAGTTTTTTTCTTAAAAGTTTAAAGCTAGAAATTTCTAAAAGCTCCTAAAAAGCTCCATGCCAAACAGACCCATCATGTGATTAATGTAAAAAATAGGTGTCAAATGATAATTGGGTGTGATATGATAAATGTGATGGGTACCTGATCCACCCTTAGGAGGGAGGGGGTGGTTATCACTTGCAAAAATTCCATCACTCACAACATCCAATCAAATTCCGCCATGTCATCAACCATTATTCCATCACTCACAACCTTTTTTAGTGGCAATGGTCATCACTCACAACACCCAACAATAAACCCTCACACCCCCTCACATCCATTTATCACTCACAGCCCATCACACGTGAAAAAAAAATCACGAAAACTTCTCCATCACTCGTTAACTTTGTTGGTGGCGGTGGGAATTTGTTGACTTCCACGCGTTGAACTTGTTCTATCACGGAGAAATGGGCACCGCCCCTAGTCCCCTTAGTCCGATGGTTTATGTGTGTAGATTTTTATGCTTAATGTGTGTTGAAATTATTTGGACTTTTATCTGGACTTATGTCATTCACTTGGTTTGGGCTTATTATCTTTATCTTCTTGTTGGGCTTATCTGATATGGTTGTTAGTTGTTGGGTTATTTTAACAGGTCCAACTGCTGAATAAATATCTAAGGGTGCATTCTGTAACATTAAGGGACTGCGATCATCTTGGTCATAAGTTTTGGACTGAAGTGAAACTTGTTAAGTTTCACATTATAAAAGACTTCCCCCTCTCTTCATATCTTCAGTTCATCAGTTTCATTTTTCTCTCTCTTGTTGTTCTTCGTTAAGGTTTAAAGTTAGAGATTTGTATAAATAATCTCTCATCTGTATCTGAGAGATTATTCAGTAGTTTTGATTGTATTTCTGTATTGATGATCATCAGTGGATGATCATCTGTGTATTTTCTGTATCTTGTGTTGATTTGATCTTACGATTGTAAGATCTTTGGGTATTTGGGGGGCAAATCATTTTGTGTTGGTTTAATAAGATTTTGTCACCTGTTTTGTCGCTATTTCTTGTGTTATTTTTTGTTTGTGAGTTGAATCATAGATTTCTACATGGTATCAGAGCTTATGCTCTTGATCCCATCTTGTTTCCATTGTTAATCTGATTTGGTTGTTATTCTTGTGTTAGGTCTGCTTCAAGTTTGTAGATCTGTTGTCTGACATTGGATAGATCTGCTAGATCTTGGGGGTTTTATATTTTCTGTGTACGAGCCTTTGAAACCCTAGCTAGGGTTTCTTGTTTTTGTGAAGATCTTCTCTCTTCTGGTGGTTCTTTCACTCTGTGTTGGTCTCTAAATCCTCGAAGATTTAGAGCAAACTGACCAGTAGTGTTGTTCTTGTTGTTGGCTTTATTGGATCTGCTGTTCTTGTGAACTTCAGATCTGATATTTTTTTGGAGTTGCTTTGCACCCACTGTGAGATTATTCTATCTCTCCTCTTTTATTTTCTGTTGATTGGATTAGTTGAAGTCGGGGTAGTGAGGACTGGCACTTTTATTTGATTGTTGTTATTGTCTTAGTGTTTGGCTCCTGTATTAAGACCTGTCCAGGCACTATAAGTGATGAACCTGGAATCTGGACACTGATACAGCTTCGCCTTAGGGTATTTTGTGTATCTGTCTTGGTTGTTGTCTTTGTGTGTTGTTGTTTGTATTCTGTTTATTTGTGTTTGTCTTTCTGTTGATTGTTTATCATGACTGATTAGGATGATAATACTGGTCCTTCTCAGACCTTGATTAGCAAGTTGGATATAGATGATCCTTTGTTTTTACATCCTAGTGACTCAAGCTCTTTAACTATTGTTGGTATAAAGTTGAAAGGAACTGAAAACTATAGGGTTTGGTCTAGTGCTATGAAATTAGCTTTAGAAGCAAAAAATAAATTTGGTTTGGTAGATGGTAAATGTAAAAAGAATACTGATGATGCTGTCTTAAGTAGTCAGTGGGACAGATGTAATTCTGTTGTCTTAAGTTGGTTGTTAAATTCTGTTTCAGAAGAGTTGTACTTAGGGCAAGTTTTTTCAAAGTTAGCCTCTGAAGTCTGGACAGATTTGAAAGAAACTTATGATAAAGTTGATGGCTCTATAGTGTATGATCTGTATAAAAAAATCAACTGTATTACTCAAAATGGCAGTTCAGTTTCTGAATATTATCATAAGCTAAACACAATGTGGAAGCAGTTTGATGCTGTGCTTCAACTGCCTGCATGTTCATGTCAAGCAACTAAAGACTATAATGACTTTTCTACTTTAATCAAACTTATGCAATTTCTTATGGGTTTAGATGATGTTTATCAATCTGTAAGAACTAACTTGTTAACTAGAGAGCCATTACCTTCAGTCAAGGTTGCTTTTTCAATTGTGTCCAGAGAAGAATCACATAGAAATACAAGTGTAGGATCAAAAGGTCAGAATGTGTCTTTTGTTTCAAAAACAAATCAGTCTTTTGAACAAAAAAGAAAAGAGTTTAGAGGTCCTAATCCTAACCTTAAGTGTACTCATTGTAATAAAGTTGGTCACACTGTTGATAGATGTTTTGAGTTGGTTGGGTACCCTTCAGGATTCAAAAAGAAGCCTGGAGGTCAGGTTGGGAAAAATTTTTCAAACTCTAGATCAAATGTGTCTTCTGTTCCATCTGTATCTCCTTTTTCTCCAGAACAGGTTGCTAAACTTTTGAGCCTTGTGGGTGAAAAAACAAGTACTGAGTCTCAACCTTCGAATATGGGAGGTGAGTCTAGTTGTGTTTCTAATTCTTTAGGTGAATTTGTGTGTTGTTCTAGTTTAATCAATTTTGGATTTGACTATAATTGGATTTGTGATTCTGGTGCTAATCAACACATGGTCAAAACTGAAAACGATATGTTTAATTGTGTTGATGTGTCTGAGTATGATTTGACTGTATCTCACCCAAATGGAATTAAGGCTAAAGTGTCTAAAATTGGTAGCATAAAACTTGCTAAAGATGTCATTTTAAATGATGTGTTCTTTGTTCCAACTTACAATGTTAATCTCTTATCTGTTCATAAATTTTCTAAAGATAATAAAATCACTGTTGTGTTTAATGAAAGCACTTGTTTACTTCAGGATTCGAAATCAGGGAGAATCCTGGTGACTGGTAAACAGGATAATGGTCTATACTTTCTTAATAAAAGTGGTAATTCTATTAATTTGTGCTTTAATAGTTTGAACAATAGTAATTTATGGCACAGTAGGTTAGGACATCCTGCTGATCAGATCTTGTCAATTTTAAAAGGTGATCTAGGTGTTGTTGATGTTGCCAAGAATCCTTGTGAAACTTGTCATAGAGCTAAGCAAGTCAGAGTTCCCTTTCTATTAAGTGAACATAAAACAAAAAATATAGGTGATATTGTTCATTTAGATGTTTGGGGACCATATAAAGTTACTAGTAGAGATGGATTTAAATATTTCTTAACTGTTGTTGATGATTTTTCTCGTGTTGTTTGGTGTTATCTGTTAAGAAACAAAATGGAAATGTTTGAAAATATTGAAAATTTTTATGAGTTACTTCTAACTCAATTTAAGAAAAAGATTAAGATCTTTAGAAGTGATAATGGAACTGAATTTATAAATAGTAAAATGGACAGTTTTTGTAAATCATATGGTATTTTGCATCAAACATCTTGTTCTTACACACCACAACAAAATGGTGTGGTTGAGAGAAAACATAGACATCTTTTAAATGTGGCAAGATCCCTGTTGTTCCAAAGTGGTGTTCCACTTAGTTTCTGGTCTGATTGCGTGTTGACTGCTGTTTATCTTATTAATAGGTTACCTTCATCTGTTCTTCTAAGAAAAAGTCTATATGAGTTAATGTTTGGTTTCAAACCCTCTCTTGCACATCTTAGGATATTTGGTTGTTTATGCTTTAGCACTATTCTGAATGATTTAGATAAGCTATCTTTTAATGCTGAGAAGTGTATCTTGATTGGTTATTCAAATGTTAAAAAAGGTTATAAATTGTGGAGTTTAGATAATAAAAAAGAGTTTTATTCTAGAGATGTAAAGTTTTATGAAACAATGTTTCCTTATAAATCAAATCAGTTAACCAATCAAGATAAAACTCTAACTAATAGTTTAAATCATTTAAATTTTTTGATAGTGTTGAGGTGTTAACAACTGATCCTGTAGGGAGTCATGAATCTCATGAGGTTACTAGTGATGATCAGCAACCAATCCCTCTACATCTGCCACTCCAAGCAATGTTGAACATCAGCATTCCATAGTTGGAGTTGAAAGTAGTAGTAGTGAAGGATCTCGTAGGGCAGAGGACACTAGTATCTCAAATGATGAGATCAACCCATCTGAGGGAAGTTCTCCTCTTAGGAGATCAAATAGAAAAGTTGTTTTGGCTAAAAGATTTGAACATTTTGTGCTAAATAGTAAAGCTAAGTATAGTTTGGATAAAGTGGTCAATTATGCATGCTTGTCTGCTGATAACTTGTGTTTCACTACTTCTCTTAATAAAACAATCGAGCCTTCTTGTTATGAGGAAGCATCTAAGGATCCCAGGTGGGTAGAGGCAATGAACAAAGAAATGGAAGCTTTGTTCAGAAACAATACCTGGGTTCTAACTGACCTTCCTCAAGATCGAAAGGCTATTGGGTGTAAATGGGTGTATAGAGTTAAGTATAAGTCAAATGGAGAAGTAGAAAGGTTTAAAGCCAGGTTAGCTGCAAAGGGTTTTAATCAAAGAGAAGGTCTGGATTTTGGAGAGACCTTCTCACCTGTGGTCAAAAGGGTAACTGTTAGAATTGTTATTACTTTAGCAATTTTTTATGATTGGCCTTTATATCAACTTGATGTTGATAATGCCTTCTTGCATGGAACCATTAATGAAGATGTTTATATGAAGTTACCCCAAGGGTACTATTTTGAAAATGACTCCAAAGTGTGTAAGCTTGTTAAGTCCTTGTATGGTCTTAAACAAGCTCCTAGGAAATGGAATGAAAGACTAACTGATGTGTTGTTAAAAAATGGTTTTACTCAAAGCAAGTGTGATCATTCTTTGTTTATTTTGTCTAAAAAGAATGTGACTGTTTTTTTTATTAGTATATGTTGATGACATTGTTGTAACAGGTAATTCTGATGATGAGATTAAAAAAATTAAACATGTTCTGAATGAAACTTTTAAAATTAAAGATTTAGGAATGTTAAAATATTTTCTTGGTATTGAAGTGTTATATAATAATAATACTGTATGTCTTAGTCAAAGAAAATATTGTTTAGAGCTTTTAAATGAATTTGGTTACTTAGGTTGCAAACCTGTTAGTACACCAATTGAACAAAGTTACTTGGTTACTTCTAAAATAGATAAAAATCAACAAATGCTTAAAAATATAACAGGTTTTCAAAAACTGATTGGGAAGCTTATATACTTGACTCTAATAAGACCTTATATAAGTTACACTGTTCAGTTTTTAAGTCAATTTATGCACAGTCCTAAAGAAGTGCATTTAAATTTAGCTTTGAGATTGTTAAGATACTTAAAGCAAAGTCCTGGTAAAGGACTAAGCTTTAAGAAAAGTACCAAATTGGATTTATATGGTTTTACTGATTCTGACTGGGCAAAGTGTTTGTCTACTCGAAAATCAGTTACTGGATTTTGTATATTCTTGGGAGAGTGTCTTGTTTCTTGGAAAAGTAAGAAACAAAGCACTATTTCAAGGTCTACTGCAGAAGCCGAATATCGTGCTATGTGTTCTGCTACTTGTAAACTTATGTGGATAAGAAATTTGTTATCTGAGTTAAATGTGAATTGTAGTTTACCTATGATTTTGAAGTGTGATAGGCAAGCTGCTATGTCAATAGCAGCTAATCCTGTGTTTCATGAAAGGACAAACATTTTGAATTGGATTTGCATTTTTTGAGAGATAAAGTTGCTGATAATCTTATAAATCCTACTAAAGTTGACTCTGAAAGTCAACTTGCTGACATATTCACAAAAGGTCTTAGTGTTGTTCAACATGAAGACTTTTGTAAAAAACTGGGTTTACTTGATCTGTTTAAACCAATTGAATGAAGGGGGGATGTTGAAATTATTTGGACTTTTATCTAGACTTATGTCATTCACTTGGTTTGGGCTTATTATCTTTATCTTCTTATTAGGCTTATCTGATATGGTTGTTAGTTGTTGGGTTGTTGTAACAGGTCCAACTGCTGAATAAATATCTAAGGGTGCATTCTGTAACATTGAGGGACTGCGATCATCTTGGTCATAAGTTTTGGACTGAAGTGAAACTTGTGAAGTTTCACATTATAAAAGACTTCCCTCTCTCTTCATATCTTCAGTTCATCAGTTTCATTTTTCTCTCTCTTGTTGTTCTTCGTTAGGGTTTGAAGTTAGAGATTTGTATAAATAATCTCTCATCTGTATCTGAGAGATTATTCAGTAGTTTTGATTGTATTTCTGTATTGATGATCATCAGTGGATGATCATCTGTGTATTTTCTATATCTTGTGTTGATTTGATATTACGATTGTAAGATCTTTGGGTATTTGGGGGGCAAATCATTTTTGGTTCGTTTAATAAGATTTTGTCACATGTTTTGTCGCTATTTCTTGTGTTATTTTTTGTTTGTGAGTTGAATCATAGATTTCTACAATGTGAATGATGTATGCTTTTGCTTCAATTGCTTTTACTTCCAGGATGGGTTTAATCTTGTTAATAAAAAATGGAATAATTGCATATTTCCCCTTAAAAACACCCTTAATTGCATATTTACCCAAGCCTAAAATAAAATTGCATATTTCCCCTTCTCTGTTAAAATGACTAAACTACCCTTATCAACTTCTCAAAATTAAAAGACCAAGGTTAATGAAAAATCTTCAGATCATTCTAATTCACACTAGGGTTCCTTTTCTTCTTCTTCTACAGCCACACAGGCGACACAACAGCACAGAGACGACACAGTTTTCGGCCGGTTTCTTCTTCTTCTACGGCGCCGGAGATTCTTTCCAGCTGGCGATTCTTCACCGGCGATTCTTTGGCCGGCTTTTGTTCAGGTTAGTCTTGTTTTCGGGTAAGTCTTAAAGCCAAGAATGTTCGAGGAAGTAGCATTGTTACAGTACATATTAATAAGGTATTTAATAGTAACTGTCGGTTAATTTGCACAACATCATCACGAAGTAAATTTAGTGCTTAGTAGATCGAAACCCTAATTACTACAATCGTTTTAATTAAAGTAGATGACAGCAGACAGCAATATAGCGATTGTGAACCGGGGTGTAAGTCGTATAATACGGTATTGGATGTGTTGGTTGAAGGGGGTTGTTCGAAAGTTGCACGCAATGTGTTTGATGAAATGCTTCAGAGTGGTGTTGCGCCGGATGTGTTTAGTTTTTCGATTGTGATGAAAGGGTTGTGTAATGTTAATGAGGTGGATGCGGTGTGTGGGTTGTTGAGGGGTATGACGAAGTATGGGTGTGTGCCGAATGCGGTTGTTTATCAAACATTGTTGCACGCGTTGTGTAAGTTTGATCGCGTTGACGAAGGGTTGAAGCTTTTTGACGAGATGATACTCATGGGGTGCATGCCAGATGTTGAGTGACATGTGCTTGTCGAAGCTGTGGTGGCAGACTCCCATCTGTTTGAAACAGATTCCATATTCATGCATAAATGAAAGTTAAATGTGTGTATATGTATGTATATATATTACACAAATAAAGTGAGTATTTTTCAATCCGTAAATTGAGCCTCTTATTATTAACAGTGTTTCTAAATAACTAGTGAGTTTAGGTTTGTGTGTGCTAGAATGTTGGAGGTCTGAGCACACCAACAACGATGATGACTGGCTGATAAAATTATGTTTTGGGTCTTGAAATAGGGTATGCTTGTTAATTTATATATAAGTTCTTGGTCATGTTCTTTAACCTGGAAGACCATTTATATATAACCTGGAACAACGATTAGAAGAAGCCAGTGAGATCATGCGTGAAATGTCAAAAAACGGGTTGTGCAAAACGGGTAAAGTGCAACGCGCATTTGATTTCTTGAAGGATATGGTGTATTTAGGGATCCAACTTATGAAGAATTCGGTTGATTCATATATGACAGTTGACATTTTGGTATGTCGATTGAAGTCCATTAAGGCAAAGAACTCTGAATATCGATGCTCAATTCGCCAAAGATTATGTGTAGGTTTTGTATTTTAGACAAATTTCACACTTTCTGTATATAATTTGTTTAAAATTTGATACTATTTAGATGACTGTCAATTGTATTGGGATGCTTTTTTTGGTACCATAATTTGTTTAAAATTTGATACTATTTAGATGACTGTCAATTGTATTGGGATGCTTTTTTTGGTACCGTGATGGATTAAAGTTTTGGCATTTTGTTTTCTATTTAGATGATTGTCAATTGTATGTTTTATGATTGTTACTCTAGTCCGTGAGGAAAAATAATAAAAAAAAAAACTTCATGAAAAAATACAAGTAGTGAAAAAAGACAAAAACTAGTAAAAAAAGGGTAAATATACAATTTTCTAAAGTTTAGTAAAATGAAGGTTAAATAGTCTTTCTATAATTTAATTTTAATAAATTAAGTCAAAATGGGTAAATTTGCAATTTTACTAGTTAATAGAGGGAAATAGGCAATTTAATTTTTGGCTCAGGTATATATGCAATTTCAAAGTTTTTTAAGGCGAAATATGCAAAAACCCATAAAAAATTGCTTTTGCTTTTAATGAAACACATGGGTTTCAATGGGGTATAATCGACCTATGGATTGTCAATATAGGGTAATTACTATGGGGTTTTTATGCATATGTAATTTATAGAACACTATATTTTAAACTTTTTAAATGGTTTTAATTAATTTCAAAGGATAAATTATTAAAGAGTATCTAATAAAGTACTACTATAAAAAACAACCAAAAAACCGTAATTCCAAAATTTGTTAAGGAGTTTTGCGAGTGTGGATATATACGGTGTTGTATCTATGTGAAAATTTACGAATACTACAAGAGGAGCACGCCTCATGATGATGTCTGCTGTGAAGTTGGCATCGCTTAAAAGGAAAACAATTTGTGAAAACACAACATCTTATTGCGATCAAACAAAGTAAGATCTTATTATTATACTTTTCTTGTTTCTTAGATTCATTACAGAATCATCAACTCATGCCATTCTTTGTCTTTCCTTTTCTCAAGATTTTATAAACGAGATCTCTCAAGATCCCATTCATATTCCTCAAACTTCCTTATCAACCCAGCACAGTATAAACTCCTTATGAATACTCCCTTAGATTCCTTCGTGAAGTCCTAGGTTATACCGCTATATCCATCTTATTTTCATGGTAAGTCATACAGTTTTTTCTACAATATTGTCAAACTTACCATCACCCCATTTAGTGTTAATATTTCTGGTTATTTAGGGTAGCTTTCATAGTTCTTTAATTTATGCATTTTGGATCAACGTGTAAAACATTTTCATAATTCTTTACTTTTTACGCTTAAATAACTTTGCACTTGCAAGCATTTGAACTTACACTACTTTTGTAGGGGCAAAAATCATATACCACTAGACCACTAACTAGATAGATGATTAGTCTTCCAGCCCCAAACCTCTATGTTTCATGATATATATCACTATTAGAGAACTGGGTATTTGCGACCACAATAAAAATGCGGAAACAAAAATCTCCATGGGTAATCCCATTTTGCAACCGGTTTGAGACCGCTAGTTTTGCGACCGTCTTATTTATGACCGGTTTGCCTCCTCATTTGCGACCATATTTAGCAACCTCTTCTATCTTTCTTCATAAATATATTTACTCTTTTATGACGTGCGGGCAGTAGAAAACATCCCCCATAGCAAGCAACTTTTTATCCTGTTTATGTAAAGAACGTAGTGTGCATGATCCCTTGATTCGTAAGCTAACCATCTAATTATAGTAAACCATCCTGTGCTGGTTTGACATCACTCCACTAGTCAATCTTTTACGAGTCTTTTTGATTTTACACCACTACATGTTTGCACATGCCAAAAGGTATTATCCTAATTGCCTTATGTTGTACATATATGTCGCTTCTTGTTTCTATTTATGGTGCGAATTAAGAGGTTTCCTTTTTTCACTAAACAAAGAATGAAAGGTAGCCATCTATACTTTGAGCTAATGTATATATATGCATGCACGGCTCAATGAGTACAAGTTTTAAGTTTTTTTCTATTTCTTTTCTTTTAGTTTCCAATGGTTGCGTTATATCTTTCAAGCAGGAGCGGACCTAGGTAGAGCCCTGGGTGGGCGGGCTCACCCCTTGAAAAAAATTAGTGTATTTTATAGGGTAAAATTTCGATCGCACCCTATGAAAATTTGGTTAAACCCCTCGTTTTCACCCCTTAAAAATATTTTTTGGGTTCGCCACTGATTTGAAACCAAAGTGTTAACTAAGTTGGGTGTGTTTTTTTTCTTAGGGTGCATGGTATTTGGATTTTGGTTTATAGGATTTTGGTTTATAGGAGTTGTCTTGGTTTGGGTTTAGATTTTACAGGAATTGCCTTGAAATTATAAATTTACCGGCCGGTGTAATGTCAAAAGTGAAACTATACATTTACCGGCCGGTCAGGGGTGTACCCACATAAAGAAAGAAATTGCCCTTGAAAACAAAAGTTTTAGTGTTACTTTTAGAAAATAATCCTGATTGTCTCTCTTAAAAGTTTGGTTAAGCTTTTTTGATCGTCATAAAAAAATTATAGGGTGCGGTCCGTAAGTCTTTTTTGTTGTTTCTGAAACAACCAAATTATAAGAACTCAAACAACCAAATTACATGTGTATATATAGATAATGATTAACCCTAGTTCTTATTATAATCCGCTAAACCTTAAAGTACATATTATATTTATTAGTTTTTTAGCCGGAGATTGTTTTTTCTTTTCCTGGTGTAATTTAAGCTCTAGCTTCTTACTAGCTCATCGTAATGAAATAATATTTGCCATCAATTTTTTTTTTAATCCAGTATGAGTGAAACTTATCTTTACGTTGAAAAACTTTCTATTACAAGAGACTTTAAATTGTTGTGTAGATAGAATTACATGGGTTTCATTTTTTAAATTGTTGTCATAAGCTTCTTCCACAAATCTTTTAGACTTTTAGCCTATAATAACTATCATGAATTTGTCATCGGACTCATTGCATCATCACTAAATTATCTATTTGTTCCATTAGAAGTGCTAGGTTTCTTGTATTTTTTTTTTGTTATAAATAAAGATATTTTATGAATTTAAGGTTCAACACACCACCCATTAAATCTCAAATCCACCCCCATTCTATCAATTTTTTTTTAAATAAAATTAAAATATTTTTCATTCATATTTGCCAAGTTACATCAAAACCAAGTTACATCAAAACAAAAGGTAGACGTGCAACAAGCTGCGCCGCCACCCCTTTCTGAATGGCAAACCCTAATCTGCCAAAGACAAAATCTCGTCCCCTTGGTGCCGAGCAATTGTTGTGGATGACCCGTTGGACTCTGGTCAGGAATTGGATAGCTTCGGGCGCTAGAGAGCCAAATGTGTCAAAGGCAAAAGGGACAAAAACATGCTGGTTCTCTGCACAAGCTTTTGCGTGCTTGTCAACTTTCTTCGATTCTGCCTTTCTTGCTGCTTGACCAGCTACAAACCCGTTTACTCTTAAAATATAGTCCACTGGTTTGCCTTTACATTTCCTTATAACCTTAGGAATCCATAAATCCGAATTATTCTCATTCCATAGAAAATGAAGTTTTGCTCCATATAATTGATAGTTAACTGCTTATTTCGGATATTATCTTGTAATAATTAACAATATTGATATTGAAATAAAAAATTTATCTCAACAAATAACAATTATTAAAATCAAAATAATATTTTTGGCTTAGCTTAGTACAACAAATTTGATAAGTTGCTTCATAGATATTACTTTTGTTATATACAGCAAGCAGATCAAAAGTTTGATATTAGTACATACATTCTAGTCACTATAATATGTATCATGTAACCCTTGATGAACAAGAAGTTCAAAATACTGTTTTTTTATAATTACTTCCAAAGATCAATTTGGCTTGTGGATGCGGATATCGAGGCACCTTCGGAAGCCATCTCATCACTCTTTGAGTCGCTAAGAAGCATGTTCATATGTTCAGCCATTTGAAATGATGATGAAGGATGATTCAAATAAGTATTTTCTTTTGTGACCGCATTTTGATCGTTACTGAGCTGAGAAGCAACAAAGTTATCAAGTATTCGCCAATCGGTCAGTTGATGATCATGTTCACCATTATTATCATTATTGTTGCCATAAAACAAGTTCACATTGGATTGCTGCTGAGTTGGGGGCTGTAAATTAGTGCTTGTGTATGAAGCACTTAATCCGGCTACTGCGGGTTGTGGATATCTGAGGGATTCTAATTGAGGAAGCTGGAGGAAGGAGTGTTCAAGAGGCAAGTTGTAATTCATTTCATCAAGCTCAGATTTTGCAGGAAGTTGATGTTGGTATGAACTATTAGAAGTGTAAGGATGCGATACCCGATTTGGGGATTCGTAATCGGGCATGAATGAGACTTGGTCATTGTACCAACACAAAGAATCATGTGATTCCATTCTACGAACTGTGGTTATGCGCTTCTTGAAAACCCTGCATACAACCCATCCTTCTTCCTGTTGAAAACAAAGCATAAAACATGTGAGATATTAGAATCATTTCGTTTATTATTCGGCTTATATTCCTTTAACTTTTTGGTCTTACAGTATAAAGGTAACTATACCATAACTTAATAGATAAAGAAAATCAAGCTTCCCATGTGAACAACATTAAAGAATTTAATAGAACCCGTCTTAATTTATTTCATTTGGTTTTGACAACATTCAAGGATTTTAGACATTGAAGGTGCTAAATTGCTAATTCAACATAAAAGTTCCTTACTTTCACCACAATTGATGAACATAATAGCTTCCCTCATATTTAAATTATTTATTTAATAAACTATTTTTTTCTATATAATTATAATAAATTTTATTTAAATACATAAACTGTTTACTTTTTTTTTTTGTAACTGGAGATGGAGCACAGGCCATCTTTGTTAAAGGATTAATGCCCAAATTAAAAGCTCCAAAAACCAATGCATTGGGATAGAATGAAGGTTGCAAAAGGATGCATGCAAAACAACACAAATATAATGCTATGCTGTTATCATGGCTGAGAGAACTGTTTTCAGCTGCTACACTAGAATAAAGAACTTTTAAGGGTACCCATTTTATTTATGCTTGGTTCCACCCATGCATAACTTGCCATATTTTTTGAATATTCTAAAAGTTGAAACTAACAAAATACATAACAAAAACTGATAGAAGGATGAAAAATAGACATGTTACTAACCTGAGTCATGGAGTTTTCATCTGTTTCTAGTCTATACTCATGCATGATCCAATCTGATTTTTGTCCGTTGGGAGCTCGGCCCTTGTAGAACACCAAGGTCTTTCTCATGCCAACCAGATTATTCTTAGAGTATATGGCCTTGTCTCTTCCCGTAGCTTTCCAAAAGCCAACTTTCGTAGCCCTATTAGTGCGAGTTCCTGTTGGATATTTTTTATCCTTGTGGCTAAAGAAATACCACTCATTTTGCTCTTCAGTTCCTAGCTTGCATAACTCTGTCAAGATAACATAAAAAGAGTCCATGAACAATTTGAAAATCTTGCATCCATGATATGCTTAAAACTTTCCTAAGCTGCATTGCACAACTTAAACACCTATAAAACACATTGCTCATATTGTATATATACCTTGAAGATCCCATGGTTCAATTTTATAGAGATCAACATCTTTGATAACATCAAGATCAATTCTTTTCGACGCAACTTTTTTCCTAAGGTAGTAATCCACGAGTTCTTCATCCGTCGGGTGGAATCTAAAACCAGGAGGAACATGTGAAAAGGTATTCATACTCTCAATGGTATGATGATCTCAAACCTGAAACATGCAAATGATCACCATTGTTAGAGGTCGATTTTACACATACAGCTATTGATATGATTGTTAATGCAGATATCTCAATGAGTTATAATGATATCTCAATCATGTGATTAACAAGTAGAATAACAAGGCAATGCATGCAGTTGTTTTGATGAGAACTTCCGGCATGAAATGATAGTTTGTCGCCAAGCAAGAAGGCATAGATGAAGCCGAAAAGTGTTTTGTATTTGTTCCTTTTTATAGCCAGCAACTAGGTTATCACTGGAGGTGAGGAAATTGGAGAAGATTGAAATTTTTTTTCTTTTTTTTTTTTTTTTTGTGATGTCTTGATTTATACAACATCTTATGCTAGTTGCATTTCATTAATGATCAACATCTAAATGCTTGATTCTTTAAAGAAATACTTAAATAAAGTAAAAGGTTCGATATAGTAGCAAATGTACATAAAGAATGAGGACATGGATCATATGTTTGGCGCTAGATTGACAAGAAAGGATTAATATGCTTCATGGTAACAACTAATAAACGTTAAGAGTTTGCACTAACTTTTGGGTTCAATAGAGAGAACCATTTAAAAGGAAAGCAAAATTTCATACCAATATCATGAGTTGAAATTCTTGGACTTGCTAATGGAATCTTACAAATTTGAGGTCTATATTAAGTTCAAAAGTTGGCTCAAATTAGATGAAGTATGGATTATTGTCTTTGAATAGCTCAAATTAAATGAAGTACGGATTATCATCTCTGAACTGTATGCGTTTTTATCATTATGCAGGCGCTAGAAACTGCTAACTTAAAAGAACATATATACAAAAAAAAATTGTATATGTAAATAATAGCAAAGAGCAACCTATAAAGGACATAGCCTTATATATAAAGATAAAACATAATTAATCATATCATATTGTAAACTCTCATTAAACCTATCACCTTGAGGGGAATTATAAGTAACCAAAAAACCGAAGTATCTGGTGTTTTCAGAGGGCAAGCTCCTAGCAGGTAAAGAATGGAAGTTTTGTAAACGATTCTTTTTAACAAATAGCGTTTGTGACACGAACCCTTGGCACTTCCGTGAAGGAGTATCAACCTAGCTCATACATTCCTATGAGTATATTATTGATAACCTGATCAAATACATGTTTAGTGAGAGGAATTATTTCTTGTTTAGTGCAGAAAATATTTTTAATTTAGAAGATGAAAATACATGTCTAGTGAGGGGCATCATTTTTAATGCAGAAAAAACATTTCTAATCTTGAAGAGGATGGCAATAAAAAAGTATTGTTATTAATAAAAATGATCAAATACAAGATTAGTAGAGAATTATTTCTTGTTTACTGCAGAAAAAAAAATATAATTAAGAAGTAGATGCATCAATAAGCATGCTTGTTTAATGCAGAAAACATTTCTAATTTAGAAGAAGATGACAACAAAAAGCAAGATGGAAGAAAAGATGGTGTAGGGTAGAATTTAAATGATGTGAACAAAATGAAATGACATGTGTGGACAATGTTTCTGCCATGCATTCGCATGGGAGAAGCACCATTTTCTTACTTGATGGTCAAGAAAAAAACTACTCAAGTTTGCTTTTTCTTGGGAAAAGCCACTCAAGTTTTGCACCACTCAACAAAAGTTAATACCTGAAAACAATGCATAGAAAAATCTACAATTCAACATTGTTAACATATTAGAAGGCCCCAAATTAAATATATGGAAGTGGACAATAACAATCAAGATGTATTTTTTGTTCTTGTTTATTCTTAGTTGTCTATCTTCAAAGATCTTGCTAGAACATCAATCTCATACGAGAAAAAAAACAAAACAATCCTTCAAGATGAAAAAGAAAACACATTGATCATAAATTTGAGATCTATGAATTGACAACTACAACTTAAAAACTTGTTTTAGTCTATATATTTTGAAACAACCACATCTGTTTCCTTCAACTATAATAATAACATAGATTAATAATCAAATCAAAATATGAAAGATCATGATGAAGATGAAGCATAAAAAGACATACGTACACAAAGAAACTTCAACCAAAGAAGATCATGATGAAGATGAAGCATAAAAACACATACATACACAAACAAACTTCAAACAAAAAAGATCATGAAGAAAATAAAACACATTGATCATAAATTTGTGATCTAGGAATTGACAACTACAACTTAAAACCTTGTTTTAGTCTATATATTTTGAAACAACCACATCTGTTTCCTTCAACTATAATAATAACATAGATTAATAATCAAATCAAATTTTAAAATATGAAAGATCATGATGAAGATGAAGCATAAAAACACATACATACACAAAGAAACTTCAACCAAAGAAGATCATGATGAAGATGAAGCATAAAAACACATACATACACAAACAAACTTCAAACAAAAAAGATCATGAAGAAAATAAAACACATTGAACATAAATTTGTGATCTAGGAATTGACAACTACAACTTAAAACCTTGTTTTAGTCTATATATTTTGAAACAACCACA
Organism: Helianthus annuus; assembly: GCF_002127325.2. NCBI lineage: Eukaryota > Viridiplantae > Streptophyta > Magnoliopsida > Asterales > Asteraceae > Helianthus > Helianthus annuus. The sequence goes on along the minus strand of NC_035445.2, from coordinate 147,093,282 downwards.
TCTGTTTCCTTCAACTATAATAATAACATAGATTAATAATCCAATCAAATTTTAAAATATGAAAGATCATGATGAAGATGAAGCATAAAAACACATACATACACAAAGAAACTTCAACCAAAGAAGATCATGATGAAGATGAAGCATAAAAACACATACGTACACAAAGAAACTTCAACCAAAGAAGATCATGATGAAGATGAAGCATAAAAACACATAGATACACAAACAAACTTCAAACAAAGAAGATCATGAAGAAGGTAAATCATATAAACAAAACCTTATAAATAGATCTGGTTGATCTTCTAACAATGGATGATGATTAGAGAGAAAGAACTCAAGAAAGTTTTCTTTTAGTACAAGATCCCTTCTTGTTCAAATAATAAGGAAGCAAGGGAGACAAAAGAATAAGAAAAAGAAAAGGCAAAGAACAAAAGGAATGTTTGAGATCGAAAAGGGTGTTAATTTACTTGGGAATTGAAGTGAAAAGAACTTTGTTTTTTTGACTGTCTTAATAACATCAGATCCCGAGGATTCTAATGACAACAAAAACACAAAGCACAGAAAGTTGTTTTATTTCGTTTCCGGGCATGTGGGTGTTACTCGGAGACTTTAACGATGTACGCGAACCGTCTGAACGACAAAATTCTGAGTTCATTGCACTAAATGCCTGGCACTTTAATAATTTTATCGAACGGGCAGGTTTATCTGAGTTTCAAATGGGGGGGAGGAGGTTTACCTACCAGTCCAGTGACGGGGTTAAAAGGAGTAAGCTGGACCGTTTTTTAGTATGTACCGGATTCATGAATTTGTGGGCATCGGCTGCAGTTGTGGCTCTATCAAACTACGTATCGGACCATTGCCCGGTATTAATGAATATGGTTCCGGTAGATTACGGTCCCATCCCGACAAGAATTTTTAATTCTTGGCTCGAGATTCCGGGTCTTCTCGGATATGTCCACCAGATTGGGCCTACTTTCCGATTCGAAGGGTCGTCAGATCTACTTTTGGCTACAAAGCTGAAGTGGATTAAGTTCCGCATGAAACAGTGGGTGACAAATCACAAGGCATCTAAGGAGGGCACATATAAAGCTAAGATTGATCAGCTTGAGGCTTTAGAGTTATTATCCGAAACACGAGATTTGACGCCTAATGAATTGGAATTACGGGCCGAGTGTAAGGATTTAATTATTAAGGAAGATAAGTTAAGGTCTATGGATCTCCAACAGAAGGCGAGAGTGAGGTGGGCAGTCGACGGTGACGAAAACACACGGTACTTTCATGGGGTAATAAATGCAAATGTTAGTTGCAATCGTATCAATGGGTTGAAAATAGATGGGGCATGGGTGACGGATCCGACCTTGGTCAAAGATTACGTTTATGGGTATTTTGCAAATAAGTATAGTGAACCGATGCCGATTAGACCGGTACTAGTGTGCCCAAATTTAGCGTCTTTGACGAGCCTGGAGGCGGAATCTCTAATTGTACCTTTTACTTGCGAAGAAGTACGTAAGGCGGTGTGGGATTGTGCGGGCGACCGGGCGCCGGGGCCAGACGGTATAAACTTTAGGTTTCTCAAAAAATGTTGGGAGTTGTTTCAGGTGGATTTTATGAGGGTATTTGAAGATTTCTTTTGGAACACAACTCTAAACCAAGGGTGCACATCGTCGTTTTTGGCTCTTATTCCTAAATGCAATGACCCAGGTGGACTTGGGGAATATAGGCCAATTAGTCTTATAAATTGCATAAACAAGGTTATATCAAAAGTTTTGGTGGGTCGACTCAAGACCGTGATTCATAAATTGGTCTCGGAAGAACAAACAGGCTTTTTGGAGAAGAGAAGCATTTTGGATGGTCCCTTGATGCTGAACGAACTTATAGCATGGATGAAAAGGAGTAAGAAGGAAGGAATGATTTGGAAAGTTGATTTGGAAAAGGCGTATGATTCATTAAGTTGGGATTTTCTTGACTCAATTTTGGGTCAAATGAATTTTCCGACTAGATGGATTAAGTGGGTAATGGGTATTGTCACGTCCGCAAAAGCATCGGTATTGGTAAATGGGTCGCCAACACAAGAGTTCACATGTTATAGAGGTTTAAGACAAGGGGACCCTTTGTCGCCTTTCTTGTTCGTAATCGCAATGGAAGCGTTATCCGGGGTGTTGAAAAAAGCATGCTCGGTTGGGGTGTTTAGGGGAATAAAATGTGCATCAAATGGTCCTCTTATATCACACTTTCTTTATGCGGACGACGTGGTTTTCTTAGGTGAATGGTCGGGCCAAAATGCCATGAACCTTAAGAGGATCCTTCGTTGTTTTTATCTAGCTTCGGGCCTGCGGGTTAATGCTTCCAAGAGTAACTTGTATGGGATTGGGGTGGATGAGACTCGAGTACAAGATATGGCGTCGTTGTTAAAGTGCAAAGCCGAAAAATTTCCATTTAAGTATTTGGGGTTGTATGTGGGGGCAAACATGAATCTGTGCAGGAATTGGGAGCCAGTGGTGGAGATGTTTAGAAAAAGACTTTCGTTATGGAAGGCTGAGACGATATCGTTTGGAGGTAAACTCACACTCGTAAAGTCCGTATTGAATGCATTACCTACATATTTTTTCTCATTATATAAAGCGCCACGCAAAATCATCGATCGGCTAGAAAGTATTCGGAGGGACTTCCTTTGGGGAGGAACCACGGAACACGCAAAGATGTGTTGGGTAAAATGGAAGAAAGTGATGACACCGATGGATATGGGAGGGTTGGGTTTAGGATCGCTTAGGGAAGCTAATACCGCTATGTTGTTAAAATGGTGGTGGCGGTTTAAAGTGGACCAAGAAGGATTGTGGAGGAAAATCATATGGAGTATACATAGCGGTTCGAGAACTTGGAATTTCATTCCGGCAAAAGTGTCTCTGGCGGGACCTTGGAAACAGGTAGCAAAAACAGTAGATGAATTGGAAGGCTTAGATATAGAAGCACATAGTTTAATTCGAGTGGTACCGGGTATCGGAAAGACAGTAACATTTTGGACAGATTATTGGGCCGAAAATGGACCGTTATACCTGAGATACCCTCTTTTATATGGGCTGGAAAGAAACAAAATGGTCTCGCTTGATCAGAGGTGTAGCGGAGCGAATGATAGTCTAGAACCGACATTTCAGTGGGTGCGGGTTCCTGCGACAGGAGCTGAATCAGCAGAGCTGCGGAATCTTAAGGACGAGTTACGGTCATTTAACAGGAATGAGCAGGAGGATAAATGGCAATGGTGTTTAGAGGAGTCGGGCGAGTTCACGGTAAAAAGCCTAAGGAAACTATTGCAAAGCAAAAGCTTCACAGACTTGGACACATGCTGCACTTGGAACAAATGGAGCCCTATTAAGGTAAATTTTTTTACCTGGAGATTAGCTTTGGATCGGCTACCGACATTGGAGAATCTCGCTAGAAGGAATATACAGGTGGGATCTTTGATGTGTAAATTCTGCGGAGAAATGCAAGAGACATCGGAGCATCTTTTTATCTCCTGCGGATTGTCACAATCGGTTTGGGAATTCGTGCGAACATGGTGCCAGTTGCATAGGTTTGTGTTATTCGACGTTAAAGATGCTTTACAATATCATAAGGATGCTAGAGGATCAAAAAGATGGAAGACGGCGATCTACACGGTCATTCAAACCACACTTTGGTGCATATGGAGGGCACGGAACGAGGCAATTTTTAACGGTAAACAACCAATGGCGAGGAACATCAAGGAGGAGATTAAAGTATTGGGGTTTTTATGGTTAAAGAATCGAGCAAAGGAGTCAAATCTTACGTGGGAAAAATGGTGCAATTTCGATTTAAGGTATATGGGCATCTGATGTATGTTTTTGGTTTACTTGTTCTTGGTGTAAAATGGGTTAACTCAATGTTAACCCACTGATTAATGAATAAAATGATTTCGTTTGCTGTTCAAAAAAAAAAAAAAAAAGAAAGAATGAAAAACAAAAAAGGGCATCTTACTTAATTTTAGAGTTATATCTTCGTATATATGAAGACCTTGATTGCCTGAAAAGCTTTCTGCTAAAAGAATGGAGGAAGATGATGCGGAAAAAAGGTGGCGGTCATATACTAATACTCCACCACCCACTACCAGCTATTGATAGAGACCTCACCAATTCATACATATGACACACAAACACACATAGAATACCAGATTATCTCTCTTCTTTCAGGTTGTTTATGTCACTTTGAGAGAGAGAGAGAGAGAGGGGTAAGGTTTAAGAATGTGACGACATAGGCATGGGATCACTTAAAGGGCACCAACATACCCTTGTTTGGGAAGATTTCCACTTTGGGGTCTTGGTTTCTCTCAAGAGCATGACTATAATTTATATATATTTAATGAATTATACATTCTTTGTTTTTTATTTTAAAACACTATTAAATGATACACAATGGATGTAAGATATATTTTCTCCCGCATTTCACGCCCTCTCTCAATTCAAAATTTATATTTTCTTTTCCCATAAAAAAATCTATTAGGGTTGGAAAAAACTTTATAATGGAATTCGTTAATGATGTGAATTATTGCTAATGAAACACTTGTAGCTATCTCACATCAAAAGTTTGTGACTGTATATAAGTTCAACTTCCATTATATTTGAATAAATCATAGAGGGAGACTTTGAAGAAAGTTATTGAAATGTTAGGGTGTTTATTTCCGGCAACAGACATTTTGTTCGGTGTCAATTCGATTTATCATGGCATCACAACCGAAGAAAATACGAAAGATAAATTCATAGTAAGCTCGGTTGTTATAAATCTACTTTAACGATACGAGAATAAAAAAAAAGCCAAATCAGTATAATTAACCAAAAAAATTACTATGAAGAAAGTGAAAATGAAAATTAATATATGAAATTAATATAAATTCAAATATTATAAATAGGGAAGAGATCATATACAAGACAATTTTAGCGTGCAAAGCGTATGACACGAACTTAGGGTTACGCATGTCCTTTTAATTTGAGCGGTGAAAGGTACTATAGTCTTTTCAATTGTGATCTGCTTCACCCTCAATTTTCAAACGACAATAACTTTTTCATATAATAATATTTAGAAAAAAGTATACTATAATAACAAACATTTCATTCTCTTTAATTTGAGTAGGCTATTGATATAGTTTTTTTTAATTTTTAAATATTCTTATTTTTAAAGCTATAAAGTTACGTGATTGTGTAACGTTATGTAATTATGTCCTGCTATGTAATTATGTACCATACATGCAAGCAATAACAAATGTTCAATTTGACTTACATTTATAATCACGTATCATATGTAACACGTGTAATGTATGTGATTATGTTTTAGTACGTAATTAAGTTATTTATAATTTTTTGGATTATATAATGTTTTTTTACTAAATTTGTGATTATACATTCAATATAATGACTAATTGTTTTTATGCTATTACGTGATTAGATCTTTAATATAAGTCCTTATGTGATTATAGATGTAGTGTTACATTGAGCATTTGTTACTCCTTACATACACGATACGTGATTATTACATTGAGTATTTATAACTGCTTTCGCACACATGGTACATGATTCTAGATTTATATACACATTGAGTATTTGATATGTGATTTAGGTATCTATTGATCATTTGGTACGTGATTATCGATGTAGTGTTGCATAGAGTATTTGTTACTCCCTATACATATGCTACGTGATTTAAGTATTCAATGATTATGACGTACTGGAACATAATCACGTAACGTTACAAAATCACGTAACTTTATAGCTTGTAAAATAAAAATTAAGAAAACTATGGCAATGGTCTACTCAAATTAAAGAGAATAAAATGTTTGTTAATACGACATAACGTTTTTTTAATATTATCCGACGTAATAGTTATTGTCGTTCGAAAATCATGAGAGAAATAGGTTTATGAGTCAGCAATATTGGATTTACCTATTTTTCCATTTTCCCCACTTGTATCCCTTGTTTTTAGTTACGTAAATTCAAAGTTTGAGAAACCAGCTGATCTCAACCATTGATCTACATATGTGTAGTTTATATTGTAATTGGTACATAGTCTAGCCTATATCATCAGAAAACTACATTTAAATGAAAAAACTGGAAAACTAAGTAAAAAAGCCTGAAAGAAAGCTAAAAAACATACCAATTTTTTTTTTACAAATTTTTATAAAAAATCGCTATTTTTTATATATAAAAAAAATTTCAATTTTTTTTTGTACTGCACATGTGCAATATAACAAAAAAGTTATATTTTGTTTTTTTTTAAATTTTTTTCCATACATAAAATATAGCGATTTTTTATAAAAAAAAATGTAAAAAAAAAAATTGGTATGTCTTTTAGGATTTTTTAGTTAGTTTTTTGGTTTTCTCATTTAAACTAGTTTTCTCATTATACATCCCCTATATATATATATATATATATATATATATATATATATATATATATATATATATATATATATATATATATATATATATATATATATATATATATATATAGAGAGAGAGAAACGAGATCAGGAGAAAACGCTTAAAAGTGTGAGAACGGTGAGAACGCATCTTGGCCCAACACGTGTCACGCCGCTTAGAGAAAGGCGGGGGGGCTTTTTTGTCCTTTCATATTTTCTTTTTTTAAACGCGTGTCACTTCATCTTTCCATTTTTTGGCGTTTAATAAATACGCGACGTTTTTATTGTTTTTAGATCAGGATCATAGTAAATATTTTGGCGTTTTAAGTATTGTTTTGGCGTTTTTATTGTTTTTTAGATCAGGACGCAGGCCTTTAATGTAAAAAACATCAGTAATTTTCATGATTTTATTATATCAAGTGTTGTGCCATGTAGGATATAGGCCTAAAATGTGACAGGCAATTATGGCGTTTTGAAAAGATAAATAAATTCAATTTTCCATGTAGTGGCTTTTAAGATAATAAATGTTTGGCAATAATGATTCCGTCTCTTCATTTTACTGTTTTAACAATTGCTGGTTCTTTCAATCTTCATCTATCAATTAGTGTTGATTTTTCCAGTAATATTGTTGGTCCCGAATCGGAGGATCGAATAGGAAATCGAATCCTTGTTTATAACAAACACTGTCATAGGTGCAAAATCCCCCTAACTATGCCAAATCAAACACAAAACTTAACAACACAATATAACCAATGAAACACAATCGATTGATTATAATGGATGAGAACAAGATCAAACAGATACAAACACAGTTTGACAGAAACTCTCAGGGTATGCTCTCATGAGTTTCACAGTGAAACAAAGTTGTGTTTATATAACAGACCAGGCCCAACACTCGACGAAACAACAATGGGCTTGACGAAACTGTCTTTGGGCCTGACGAAACCTCCTGGACGATGAAACTCTAGGAGTTTCGTCATCCATCACGACGAAACTTGAAGATTTGGCCATATGAGGGTTTCGCCATGTAATACTCGACAATCGGAGGATCGAATACGAAACCGAATCCTTGTTTATAACAAACACTGTCACGGGTGCGGAATCCCCGTAGCTATGCCAAATCAAACACAAAAAGTAACAACACGATATAACCAATGAAACACAATCGACTGATTATAATGGATGAGAACACGATCAAACAGATACAAACACAGTTTGACAGAAACTCTCAGGGTATGCTCTCATGAGTTTCACAGTGAAACAAAGTTGTGTTTATATAGCAGACCAGGCCCAACACTCGACGAAACAACAATGGGCTCGACGAAACTGTCTTTGGGCCTGACGAAACCTCCTGGACGACGAAACTCTAGGAGTTTCGTCATCCATCACGACGAAACTTGAAGATTTGGCCATATGAGGGTTTCGCCATGTAATACTCGACGAAACCTTGGGGTTTCGTCGAGGGCTGCAAAATGTGATGTGCTGTAAACTGTGAACAGTTTGCAGCAAATACCATAAACACACAAACATACTTTAAACCCAAAATGCAACATGCATTTGTCATTTGACATACATAAAAAACAGAGACAACTAGTCGGACACAAGTAGGATAGGAGGATATCCGACTTGGTCGACGACGAATTACAGATTCGATAAAATAAAGACCGTACAAAATACACCGCTAATTAAGACAAGTGACAGACACAAAATAATGCACCAACAAACTCCCCCTTGTCTGTTACTGTCTTCGGTCTTCAATCTTCCGTCTTCAGTGTTTCAGCATCCAGGTGCATCCCGCATGAATTCCCCGATAAAAGCAATAATAAGTGACGCGTTGAAATCGAAGCGCTTGATGAGCATCCTTGTCTTCGTAGAATATATCATGCCGAAATAGCTTGCTAATGTCGTTCGCGAACATATTAACTATCCACATTGGATCCAACATCCGAAAATTCTCACGGTCGCCATTAAATACAATCACCGCTTCATGCGTATCCGGATCGTAACACCACAACCTCATATCATAGAGAAAGTTCTGCTTCATCGGCATCAATGGGATCTTGTCCATAACCTTTGCGGGCTGATACCCAAGCTTGTAACGTGCCGTGTTGGTTGATGGATCTAAAGTGAACTTAATCTGCTGATACATGGGAAACTGAGGCTTGTACGACTCATCTTTCCAGCTTGACCTTTTGTTAAACTTTATCTTACGCTCGAACAATGCAGCTCATTCGAAGTTTAAACGATTAACAAGCTCAAGCTTCGTCAAAGCTGCGACATCGTAGAATGGTAAAGACAGTATGCTCAGCAATGATCGGAAATATTGAATACCGAATTCCCGTTTGATGGCGACACAATGTATTTCCTTTACGAACATCCAACAGAGAATTCTTCCATGCGGCTTCACTTTCTCAAACTATAGGAAATCAACCTGTGCTTCCGGTGGTGTAGGCTCTTCATCTCTAGACAAGAACCGTTTCCTCCATTCTTCAAATGAATCGGTCGGATTATCAGAAGACGCCCGATTCTTCAATTTTTCATCAATCTCTTCTTGGTTCTCTTTCATCCATTCTTCGTTAAATGGATCAAACTCCGTTCCGTCGGCACGAACATAAGTTGATTTGTTGGATTCGCCTTCAAATACGATCTCTTCAATGTTTTCAGCATTTTCGGTCTCTGGTTCGATTGGCATTTTCTCAATTTCAGCGTCATCAACGTCTTTCATCGCATTCAAAGCTAACAACTACTCATGCGACATATCAGAGACAATCTCTCCTTCTTCAAGTAATTCTCCAGTAATCGGATATACAACCTGCAATGCAAGATCAGCAGTGCTAGGAACAGAAGAAGTACCAGGCAAAGATTCAATTTGTTGTATTTCTTCAACTGTTCCACTGGAGGTGCCTTGCGCAGGTTCAATCTGTGAAGGTTTGTAGACAACGATTTGAGAGAAGGTAGTTGCAGGTGGTTGTTCTGATGTAGCAGAGGGATCGGGGTTCCCTTGATCTTCAGGTCATCATCCTTTTTCTTCATCACTTCTTGCGGTTTACATCGTTCGTTCCATAAAGTATTGACGCGCTTTCGAAGAAACTCATAGCCTTCATTGATCTTCTTGACCCCATCAACAATCGTCGTGTTTCGAGAGTCGTACAACTGCTTCATGAAGTCATGTCTTTGTTTCAAACCTTTGGCCAACCTTTGAAGTGCAGAGCTGCTTTCTTTCATGCGGTTCATTTCAATACCGCGTGTATTATCTGCCGCACGCATCTGTTGTAGCTGCGTTTCTCTCACTTCATCTGCAGCTTTCAAACTTGCGTTTTCTGCCCATAGCTACTCAATTTCAGCTTGCTGACGAGTGATTTCTGCTGCTTGTCGTTCAACAGTCGCATTCAATGTGTTAATTTCCAACTGTTGCCTGATCGAGTCAGCTCTTGTTGTTTTGATCACTTCCGCATGCCTGGTGATCTGACCTGCAACAGCTTGAAGTTGAGAAAATAGGAAATCTATCTTCTTATCCTGCCACATCTGTTCAAATACACTTTGTCGGTGTTCTGCGGCAGGCTGCGAGGTCGTAGCACGAATAGTTGAAGCAATGGAGCAAAAAGGTGCTTGAGGAGCCACTACAGGAGTTTCAAGTGTTGAACTCACTGTAGGAGTTGGTTCTGTAGACCTCGGAGGAGACGACAACATTGTAGAAGCTTCTTCAGCTGTGAATCCAAGGTTTGGATCCATTGCAGCTTCCTGTATAGGCTCTTGAGGAACAGAATGCTGTGTAGATGAAGAACCAATGTTCTTCTTCGCATTCTTCTTGCGTTTGATAGTCGTTTCCTTTTTCTTTAATTGTTCCGCTTCGGTATCCGAAGGAACGTATTCAGGGTCATCTTCTTGCCTAATCTTCCTGATCCTTTTAATACCACGTTCATCATAGTAAACTTCATATCTGCGCTCAGGAGGATTGTCATCAGACTCAGAATCCTCCTCGTCGTCACCAGCTGATGTACCACCGGCACCTGCACCCGCATCATCACTATCACCAGCATTCGTCATCACTATCACTTCCAGATGAACCTGTATCCCTTGGACCAAAGTTTTCTATCGTCTTTCTCTTCAACTCCGACCCTTCGTCATCAGATTGGCTGTCATCATGACGCCATTTGTCATCTGCAGGAGCAGCATAGTCTGGTTTTCCAAGAGCACCTATCAACTTCCTAGGAGGATCAGTTTCTTAGTATCTCTTGGCTGCAAGACTTTTGATTATCCTTAAAGATTGCAGGATCATAGGTTCTATCTTCAGGATGTCGTTGTCGGCTTTAGGAAGATTAGGATGTTGGACGTTCATGATCATTTGAAGAAACCGAGGATACATCCAGAATTTGTTCCAAGTAATTCGACTACCAGTCCTCGTCATATTTTCTTTGATGTTGGTGAAGATATACTTTGATATGATAAACGGTTTGTTCAGCACCAAAGCCACCATAAGACCAATGAGATCGTTTCCTGCCATATCATATCCTGCACGTCTGTTGCTGATACACTGAATAAGAACGTGCAAGAGAAACTTGTAACGTAACGGCAAATCTCCTTTGTTAATCTGATTGCTGTAGATGTTGCCAATACACTTCATTCGTACACATGATCGGAATTGAGAACGGTGCGTTTGGATCGTCTTGTAACTCTAAAACAGTGTTCAATATTTCTGGAGATACAATCACATCCAGATCATTCACTCTCCCTTGAATGGCTTCAGTACCATCAATTTGCACAACACTTGCAGTATCCCGGAAAGCTTTTATGAGCGAGTTGTAAACATGCGTTGAAAAGGTAACAGCTCTATTGATCCGCGACTCTCTAATCCACCGAGTAATTTCTTTAAATTCAGCGATCTTTTCTTCGGGATCCAGAAAGGCAATCTGATTGTGACGCTTTTCCTACATCATTTCCTCTTCAGATTTATTTTCCTTCTTAGTCGGTGCCTTACGTTTTCGCTCTTTCGGTGCCATCTGCATTCAAAAATGTCCATAATAAATCATAATGGTATAAAATGTACATTAGACAAGGTTCTATGCAAGTTCAAATGTCCAGTTGATACATAACATGCAATCCAAGTCTACTGTGAAAAGGGCACCATACTTAGAAAAATTTTCTAAGGCATGGACGACGAAACCTAAACATCTCGACGAAACTCCTTACCTCACGACGAAACCTCCTTGGTTAAACAAAGTCAGCGTTGACCGTTGACCTGAGGAGTTTCGTCGAGAGGAGTTACGTCGAAAGGTGGTTACATCGTGACATCATGAAGAAACTTAGGGTTTCGTCGTAAAGGAGTTACGTCGATTTGGGGGTTCTGAACAGTTAGGGTTTCGCCATTTGGGGGTTTTTCAAATCAAAGATAGTTTCGTCGATTTTGGGGTTTGATTTACAAACAATCACAAATTTTTGACACTTAGGTTTTATCCAAACAACCAAGATGCAAAACCGATATGATTTTGACCGAAAACCCGCCAAAAACAATTCAAACATCCAACAATTTACAATCCCCTGTTTCGTTTAACCATAATCCAAACTGAAACAAAAACCAAATCAGTGTCCAATATCTATACAACCCTAGTTCTAACAGTTCTTGTAAGAAACCCAAAATAAACACAAGCTATGTTCATGAGGACATCAAGAAAACAAGGTCTGCGAGGGTTTTTCGAAACAATCGGACAAAAACAGAGGGTTCATAAGGTTAGAAACATTTGATCAAGCATTCGAATACCTCGATTTTGATGTAAAATTAGAGAGAAGATGATGGGTTTTTAAGGGTCAGTTAAAGTATGGGAGGTTGAGTGCTTGGGGAAGATGAACAGCAGAGTGAGTTTGAAAAATGAGGAAACCTCTGACATTGGGACCCCTTTTATAATCATTCACTCGGCGAAACCCTATCTACGGCGAAACTCTGTTTGGGCTCGACGAAACTCTACTTGGGCTTGGGTTTGGGCTTAAACATTTAGCCCATGACGAAACTTCAACAGGCTAGGGGGTTTCGTCGTGACCTCGATGAAACTTGGGGTTTCGTCGTGATCCAAATGAATTTGACCAGTTTTGACCAAGATTAAAACAGTTGACTTTGACCCAGGATTTTCGTCGATATTAAGAGGGTTTCGTCGACCTTAGGAGTTTCGTCGACACCATTTTCCCAAAGTCACTAAGTGTTGAAAATTTTTGCACACTGAACCAGATTTTGTTTATTTGAACACATTTCATTTTAATTGAGTTTTTCAAATGCAAGGACATTTTATGAAGTAGGTTTCAGGCTTTCGGCAGAAAACACCAAGATACAACTTCGGCTAAATAAAAAATGAACTTTATAATTACACTAAAACAGAACTTAAAGCGCGGTAAACTAATCGAAAAGCTATAAAAGCAGTAAACAACTCTACAAATGCAATCTTTTTGCGAGTTTCAAGGATGAGGAATCATACCAGCTTACGGTCTTAGTCAACATGATTTTGATTTCTGTTTAAAGCTCTGGATAAGTATACTACCTCGATTATCGGTATTGTTGTCCACATAAGCTCAAATTGATCAGATGTAATCATAATTAGGAGATACGATTTACGGTAAGGATTATACTTATAAGTCGATGTTCATCCACTCACGACACATTCCCGTATCTAGGCATGCGCGAGAGTCCATCTTACCGGTGAGTATAATTATCATTTGTTTGAACGCATATAAAATGTGAGAAACTCACTTATTTTGATTGAAAACAAGCCCTATGTGATAGAATCACTTATTGATGAGGAACTTGATTTTCGATGCATGAGGGCACAGAATCAAGTTCGTGAACAGGTCAGTACATCGTACAGCAGAGAGACGAACTTGACTCCCGGATAAATGTGATATTTTATCACTTATTTGATTTGGACATGTGATTGTTGATCACTTATTGAGGTCGAATGCAATATGTACACGTATGTATAGTATCATGGAAGATCTAGACTTCGTCTCTGCTATTTTTCAGTAAAAAATACAACAATGATACCCAGATGATAAGCAGCATAAAGACCGAATATCTCAAAACCTCGGCAATCTGTCAAACGAAATTTCGGTACCAAGACCATATGCCAATGAATGGTTCCCACCTGACTTGAAGTCTGTTAGGTTTGTATCATCCTGCACATATTAGTCTGATTGTGAGCCTACCGATACATCGTTAGTAGAGATACTTATCATTTCTCAATTTTGTTTTACATTTTGAACATGTTGACCGACCACACCATTGAATATCATCATCTTCCTTTATCCATGAAACTCATTTTTGGTTATCTATTTTTTTTTTTTTTTGAATTTTTGCTCTTTCATTTTTTTTTTTTTGAATTTTTGAATTTTTCAAACTTAAAGACAGAAAGTAAAGACATATTTTTGGATTTTTGAATTTTTTGAATGTTTTTGCATTTTCTTGAAATTTTCACCCCCCCCCCTAAAATACTAAAAGGTTACGAAATTGAAAATCTTTTTGTATTTTTTTAGAGTTTTAAGGAAAATATTTACAAAAACGATTAGCCAAAGAAGTTACTCGGGTATCACCTTAATGCCATTGACCAAAAGTAGATAATCAAAACGTGATTTATCAAAAGCTTTTGTAAACAGGTCGACACATTGGTGATCGGTGTGAACTTTAACGACATCGATTAATCTTTTGTCAAAACAATCACGTATGAAGTGATATTTAATTTCGATGTGTTTGGTCTTGGAATGCTACACAGGATTTCTAGTGATCTGTAAGGCAACATTATTATCAACAAAAATAGGAGTAGATAGGAATTCAAAACCGTAGTCGCGCATTTGTTGTTGTATCCAAAGAACTTGGGAGCAACAACTAGAGGCAGCAATGTATTCTGCTTCACATGTTGATGTAGCAACACAGGTTTGCTTCTTGCACTGCCACGTGACCAGGTGATTTCCTAAGAACTGACATCCCGTTGTTGTTGATTTGCCATCAATTTTGCATCCGCCAAAATCAGAGTCACTGAACGCGATCAAGTCGAAGCTATCGTCCCTAGGGTACTAGAGACTGGTGTCCGGGTATCCCTTCAAATAGCGGAAAATCCTTTTAACAGCTGCCAAGTGTGAGGCCTTCGGGTTGGCTTGATATCTTATAAGCAGGCACGTCGGATACATGATGTCGGGCCTCGAGGCTGTGAGATACATGAGAGATCCAATCATAGCGCGATAATATGAAGAGTTAATGCTTTCACCCTTCAGATCCGGAGTAATCCCGTGATTCTGCGGAAGTGGGGTACCAATGGGCGTTGCATCAGACATCTGGAACCGGCTCAAGATGTCACCAAAATATTTAGTCTGATGGATGAATATCCCAGACTCGGTTTGTTGCACTTGTAGTCCCAAGAAGAAATTCATTTCCCCCATAGCGCTCATCTCAAATTTTTCCTGCATAACACGCTCGAATTGCCTGCGCAAAGAATCATTAGTAGAACCAAATATTATATCATCAACATATACCTGCACCAACAGAAGATCTCCATCTTGATCTTTGATAAAGAGAGTGCAATCAATAAGACTGATGCGTGTGTAGTGTAATATATTTTTGATGTATATTTTAAGCCCTTTTAGCCAAGTTTTAAATTTATAAAACACGATATTTACTAACACTAAACACACATATGGGCAAGTGCACCCATCGTGGACGTAGTATAGTGTGGGTAAGATACCAAGGTCGTCCAAGGACACAAGAGCTTTTAGTACCGGTTTATCCTCAACGTCTAATCAAATCAAAATGTTAGAAAAGGTTTTTAAACTAAGAAAATAAAACTAACTAAATGCTGAAAAATAAAATAAATATAAAAACAGATAGACAAGATGAATCACTTGGATCCGACTCGTGTATTAGTATAACCTTTGATTATTTTTGCACTTTTGCACTTGTTTAAGAGATTATCTTAGTCATTGTAGTAGGCCCCTCTTTTGAAGGAGACGTTACCCTCAACCCAGTAGTTTGAGTCAACAAGGATACAATCCTAAAGGGTTGGATTATTGGAAGATAATGAATTAAGTTATTAATGCAAATTATGGTAGGCCCCGCTTTTGGCGGTGACGTTACCCTCGACTAAGTAGTCTGAGTCAGCAGGGATACAGTCCTAAATAGCCGGGTTATAGTATTAATAGTAGTTAACTAATGAGGGGGTCAAAGAGTTTGGATCCCCGCCATCCAATACCTATGGGCATTGAAGGAGATCCTACTAAATTTGACCCTGGTCCCTTGCAGGACCTCTAAACGCTGAACAAGGGCAAGACCCTTACCAAACCGTTCCCTTAACCCCCGACCAGGTAGCCAACATACCTCCATATAGACCGTGGAGATATGAATGGTGAAAATCTTTTATTTTATATAGACAGTAAAATAATGCCAAGACACCACGGACATACGATAAGGAAAGATCACCTTCAACATAAGCAACTAGTTATTAAAGTCATTAATTCAAAACCAAATAAAAAGTGCAAAAGATTAAAAATAAAAAGTATTATACTAAACACTTCTCTTCACCAAGTGATGTAAGAGACTTAGGCAAACATGGCCTTGATTGTCAAGAACTCTTACGATCAATCTTGGATCCCGAGACGACTCACACACTCTATGATGGACAATGGATGATGGTGGTGGATGATGGTGTTATGGTGGTGGTGGGTGGTGGATGAAGTGTGAGAGAGGTGGTGTGCCAAGGGATGAGTTGCAATGAAACCAAGCACTCCTATTTATAGGCTGAACAGAAGGCTGGGCACGGCCCCGTGTCCGCTGGACACGCCCCCGTGCCTGTCTGACACTCTCTCTCTTCATTAATTGTAATTCGCAATTACAATTAATGCGCCTGCTGTACTTTCGCCACGCCCCCGTTTTCACTGGACACAGCCCCGTGGTGGGCAATAGAAGCTTCTATAGGTTTGTCTTTTCTGCTGCTTCTTGGGCACGGCCCCGTGCTGGCTGAGCACGGGGCGTGTTCAGTCTTCTGCCTTCTCTTTTTTGCTTGGGAGGATGCTGTTGAGGGGTCGGGCAATCCACTTATGTTCCTTTTCTTGTATTTATGTTAGATTTAGCTGTCTTTTTGCTTCTTTTGTGAATTTGAGCTCATTTAATCCTGAAAATACAAAAGGAAGACAAAAGCACTCTTTTTCCAACATTAGTACTTAAAAAGGGTTAGTTTTATGCCTTATTTGATGTATTTTATATGTTGCATTTTACACATCAAATACCCCCACACTTGAACTTTTGCTTGTCCTCAAGCAAAACTCTTTAATATGTGGCTTACACTCCCAAATGGAATGGGTAGAAGAGAAGGTTTTGGCATAGAGTGTCGGGAATCCAAGATCTTTTTGGGTTTTATTTTTATTTATTTACAATCCTATTCGTTATGATTTATTTAGAACGTTTCATAGGAAAAATTATTTATTTGGGCATAACATGCCTTTTTAAAATTCCATTTATATACAAGTTCACATACCTCACGGGAGAAGTCACTCACACTCGACCGAAGGTGTATTTTTAGTGAATCACTCGAGAGCGGCATGGAACTTATTCCTACCATAAGCTTGCCAAGCAATCAATCCTCCTCCTTTTTAACTTGTTACCTTTGTAAATATCAAGAGGACTTTTTTGGGTAAAGTCTTGGGCTAAAGGTGGGTGAATGGGTTAGTGGTTAGTAGAAAAGGGCGAAAAGCGTAAAAAGCATCGGTTTTCTTAAAACATTTTGTTTTAGTGACTTTTTATGAAGTATTTCTTCAAACAAGCTTTTTGTTTTAAGAGCTTTGTTTGTTTATTTCTAACTTCATCTTCATTTTTTTTTGTAGTCACACGAAAACCGAGCTTGTTACTAAAATAAAGGGTAAAAAAAAAAAAAAGGGTTTTGGTGGGTAAAAGGGTTTTAGCGTAAAGAAATGAAAGGTTTAGGCTCAAAGGGGTTAACTAGGGGGATTTTGGGTAGGTGGAAAAAAATGAAAAATAATGGTGTGGAAAGAAAAAGGGTTAGTCCTAATGCCTCCATCATTTACTTACTTGGGTTTAAGTTGGTAAGGACCGGGAATGAATCGTCGTGGCAAGTTCTAGAGTCGTAAGAATCAAGCGGCTATTCACACAAGAAACGAAAAATGAGCATTTAGTCTAAAGATGTAAATTTGTATGCTCAATAAAGGCTCAAAACTCATTGTTTGTGGGAATGGGTTTTTCTATGTGATCTAGTATATATAATCAAAATTTAACTAAGCTTGTCATGCCGTTTCATAATTTTTTTTATGTTGGTTCTTTTTATCACGACGCTCTCGGTTGTAAATTTGTAAAAATATAACCTTATTAATCTTAGGATTCCTAACTTAAACTTTAGACAAGTAAAAAAAATGATAATTTTTGAAAAAAATTGGGGTGTTTAGCGGTTCCAATAGAGTTTTGTGTAGGGCTTGTTATTAGGACTTGCAAAATTTCAAGGTTTTAGCATCCCCCCCACACTTAAATTACACAGTGTCCTCAATGTGTCCCAAAAATAAATTTTTAGGTTGATTAGATGTGTAATATAGTGTTTCAAAGCAAAGATTTTATGTTACTGGCAGTCTGGACACGGCCCCGTGGGGACCGGACACGGCCCCGTGTTCAGGTGCCAGTAACGAAAATTAAAAAAAGAAACAGAAGCCTGGACACGGGGGCGTGTCTGGTGAACACGGCCCGTGTCCAGTTACCTGAACTGGGCATTTTTCTGCAGGGGGTTCAGCACGGGGTCGTGTTGGTTGGACACGGCCCGTGTTGAACCTTATGTATTGGAGAAATTGATGTCGGGTTGCCTTGTTCTTGTGCATGGGGTCATGTTTCTCGTTCCCCTTTTCATCCTTTACCACCATGAGTGTGTTTTATTCCTGCAAATTAAAACTAAAAGATTAAACTAAACTAAGGATAGTTCCGCGGAATTCCTCCGTGGTGCGCCACGTTTATGAGGGTCCTTGGCTAGACCCAATGTAAGGTTATATATTTTCTGAGTGGGATGTTTGGCATCCCATGTTGCACCGTCGGAGAGCAGCATCCAAACTCGAATCAATAACCTTCATGTAGTTGACCAGGTCATCGTCCTCTATTCTCTTCCCAACCCCGAATTTTACTTCATCATCTCCGTACCTTAGGGTGAGCGTTCCGCCATTCATGTCTACCACTGCTTGTGCGGTGGCGAGAAATGGTCTCCCTAGTATGAGGGGGACTTCGATGTCTTCTTCCATATCGAGTATGACAAAATCTGCCGGATAGACAAATTTGTTAACCTTTACTAGGATGTTTTCGATGACACCTTGCGGGAATTTGACGGATCGATCAGCAAGCTGTATGCTCATTTTTGTAGGACTCGTTGTTCCTAGGCCGAGTCTTTTAAACATTGATGAAGGCATGAGGTTAATGCTAGCCCCATGGTCGGCTAGTGCATTACGAACGGGGGAGTCCCCGATCGAGCAGGGAATCGTGAAGCTTCCAGGGTCGATTTTCTTTTGGGGAAGTTTGTTGAGTACGAGGGCAGAGCATTCTTCGCCTAAGTTAACTAATTGCAAGGTTTCAATTTTCTTTTTATGAGTGAGGAAGTCCCTCATGAACTTAGAGTATTTGGGCATTTGGGTTAGGACATCAATAAAAGGAATATTGACATGCAATTGTTTTAATAGACTTTCGAATTTTGCGAATTGCTCATTGGTCTTTTGACGAATTAACCTATCGGGGTATGGAACTCGAGGAGCCTTGGTAGGCTCTGATGATGAAGGGGAGTTCTTCTCCTGCAGAGGCAGGGGTACAGTCTCTTCTGTCGGTGGTGGTGCTTCCGCAGGCCCCACGGTGCGGTTTCGTAAAGTGATGAGATGAACTTGCGCTTTCGGGTTTGTTTCGGTATTGCTTGGTAATGCACCTTGTGGTCTCTCGGAAAATTTTTGAGCTAGTTGATTTAATTGTTTTTCGATGTTTTGAATACTAGCTTGTTGTTTTCTAAAATTTGATTCTAATTGTAGAAACCTTTCCGAGTTTTTCTTTTCAGTGTCGGAGATGAGGCGAGATACAGTATCTTCAAGCCTTTCTCGTCCACCTTGTTGTTGAGTGAAATTTTGTGACTCATTTCTTGGTTGTTGAAAGTTTGTTCGTTGGGTTTGTTGGTTACTACTATTGTCGGGCTCTCTCCAACCAAGGTTAGGGTGGTTTCGCCATCCTTGGTTGTAAGTGCCCGTTGGAGGACCCGACGGCCTAGGTCTATTTTCAAGGTAGCTTACCGACTCTTGTTGATCGTCTGTTTCTTTCATACAACTCCAATTTTCATGTGGCCCACCACACCCTTCACAAGCCATAACCGAGACTGTTTTTGTCATTTCCAATTTTTTTTTATTTTTGAAGAAAGAGCCTCGATTTGGGCTTGTAAAGAAGTGCTTTCATCAACCTTATGGGCGCCCGGGGCAATAGATTTATTGCCTCGGGGAGTGTGCCACTGAAAATTGGTTTGAGCAATTTCCTCAATTTGGTTATATATTTCATGCGGGCGGCGATTACCTAAAAGTCCCTCGGAGCTAGAATCAAGTGTCTGCCTTGTGTGTGGCAACAACCCATTATAGAAAGTGGATACTTGTTGCCATATCGCAAGGCCATGATGTGGACACTTTCGCAATAGCTCCTTGAACCTTTCCCAAGTTTCATATAAGGATTCCCCGTCCTCTTGTGAATATGTATTAATTTCAGTCATTAATTTAGCCGTTTTAGCGAGAGGGAAATACTTATATAGAAATTTTTGGGCTAGTTCATCCCAGGTGTTTACCGATCCAGCTGGGAGGGCGTTGAGCCAAGCTTTTGCTCGGTCTTTTAGTGAGAAAGGAAACATTCAAAGGCGGATGGCGTCATTTGATGCTCCATTGATCCGAAAGGTATCACATATTTCTAAGAAATTAGTAATATGTAGATGGGGATCCTCGTCCGCAAGCCCATGGAAGGTTGTGGAGTTTTGGAGCATTTGTATCAAATGCGGCCGAAGTTCGAAGTTATTGGCTTCAACATTCGGTGCGTTGATAGCGGCGCCTAGGTTACCTACGGTGGGTCGTAGATAATCCATGAGGGTACGTTGGTCCGCCATTGGAAGTGGATTCCCCGAAACTTTCTCTTGGTTCTTGGCTTTTAGTCTTTTTCTTAGAAAGCGTTCGGGTTCTTCTAGAGGTTCTTTTATGTCCTTATTAGAACTGGAGCTCATACACTACGTAGGGGTGACGTCTGGTTCCAAGTCCTGCAATAAAAACAGAAAAGAATGCTGGTCAGAAGGTTCACCACGGCCCCATGCTCAGTGAACACGGCCCGTGGTCGGAGTTACAGTGATTGTTTTCCAGATCCCAGTTACTGGAGAGTTGGACACGGCCCCGTGTTGCACCGACACGGCCCCGTGGTCAACCTTCTGTAACTTGGAAAACTAAAAACTGCCAGTAACAATGTTGGGCACGGCCCGTGTCCGACCAGGCACGACCCGAGCTGAGCTCTGCAGAAGCTAAGAAACTAAGAAAATCCTAAAAATTAAAAAGAAAAATAAAAATATGATTAGGCCGTTGATTCCTAACTTTCTTAAAATCCTTGTGTCCCCGGCAGCGGCGCAAAAAACTTGATGCGTGTGTAGTGTAATATATTTTTGATGTATATTTTAAGCCCTTTTTACACTTTTAGCCAAGTTTTAAATTTATAAAACACGATATTTACTAACACTAAACACACATATGGGTAAGTGCACCCATCGTGGACGTAGTATAGTGTTGGTAAGATACCGAGGTCGTCCAAGGACACAAGAGCTTTTAGTACCGGTTTATACTCAACGTCTAATCAAATCAAAATGTTAGAAAAGGTTTTTAAACTAAGAAAATAAAACTAACTAAATGCTGAAAAATAAAAACAGATAGACAAGATGAATCACTTGGATCCGACTCGTGTATTAGTATAACCTTTGATTATTTTTGCACTTTTGCACTTGTTTAAGAGATTATCTTAGTTATTGTAGTAGGCGCCTCTTTTGAAGGCGACGTTACCCTCAACCCAGTAGTTTGAGTCAGCAAGGATATAATCCTAAAGGGTTGGATTATTGGAAGATAATGAATTAAGTTATTAATGCAAATTATGGTAGGCCCCACTTTTGGCGGTGATGTTACCCTCGACTAAGTAGTCTGAGTCAGCAGGGATACAGTCCTAAATAGCCGGGTTATGGTATTAATAGTAGTTAACTTATGAGGGGATCAAAGAGTTTGGATCCCCACCATCCAATACCTATGGGCATTGAAGGAGATCCTAAAAATTTGACCCAGGTCCCTTGCAGGACCTCTAAACGCTGAACAAGGGCAAGACCCTTACCAAACTGTTCCCTTAACCCCCGACCAGGTAGCCAACATACCTCCATATAGACCGTGGAGATATGAATAGTGAAAATCTTTTATTTTATATAGACAGTAAAATAATGCCAAGACACCACGGACAAACGATAAGGAAAGATCACCTTCAACATAAGCAACTAGTTATTAAAGTCATTAATACAAAACCAAATAAAAAGTGCAAAAGATTAAAAATAAAAAGTATTATACTAAACACTTGTCTTCACCAAGTGATGTAAGTGACTTAGGCAAACATGGCCTTGATTGTCAAGAACTCTTACGATCAATCTTGGATCCCGAGACGACTCACACACTCTATGATGGACAACGGATGATCGTGGTGGATGATGGTGTTATGGTGGTGGTGGGTGGTGGATGAAGTGTGAGAGAGGTGGTGTGCCAAGGGATGAGTTGCAATGAAACCAAGCACTCCTATTTATAGGCTGAACAGAAGGCTGGGCACTGCCCCGTGTCCGCTGGACACGCCCCCGTGCCTGTCTGACACTCTCTCTCTTCATTAATTGTAATTCGCAATTACAATTAATGCGCCTGCTGTACTTTCGCCACGCCCCCGCGTTCACTGGACACGGCCCCGTGGTGGGCAATAGAGGCTTCTATAGGTTTGTCTTTTCTGCTGCTTCTTGGGCACGGCCCCGTGCTGGCTGAGCACGGGGCGTGTTCAGTCTTCTGCCTTCTCTTTTTTGCTTGGGAGGATGCTGTTGAGGGGTCGGGCAATCCAGTTATGTTCCTTTTCTTGTATTTATGTTAGATTTGGCTGTCTTTTTGCTTCTTTTGTGAATTTGAGCTCATTTAATCCTGAAAATACAAAAGGAAGACAAAAGCACTCTTTTTCCAACATTAGTACTTAAAAAGGGTTAGTTTTATGCCTTATTTGATGTATTTTATATGTTGCATTTTACACACATCAAAGACCTCGCCGAAAACCATTCTCCAGCAGATAATTTGATAAGGTTGCATACCAAGCTCGTGGTGCCTGATGTAAACCATAAAGAGCTTTGTTGAGCAACCAAACCCGATATGGATGAATAGGATCTTCAAAACCCAGAGGTTGTTCGACGTACACCTCTTCATCAACAACACCGTGTAAGAAAGAACTTTTGACATCCATCTGGTAGACTTTGAATCCTTTAAATGAAGCATAAGCTAGAAAGATTGTATGTCCCCTTGAGTCGTATGGATCTTCACAGAATTATCAATCCGATCAAGAGTGCGGAATCCTCTTGATCAGTATAAGCAGAAAACGTGTAGGAACAGAAAATCACTTTCAAACTGGGTTTCTATTGATTATCAATCACAAGGAATTACAATCAATCAAACCCTAACCAACACCAAATTCGTCCAAGCTGTAGAAGCTCTCACGAAATTCTCACAAACTCTGTTTTTGGCTGATTAACCTAAACCCTAAAGCCTAACCTTGTTTATATAACACAAGGTTTACAACTTGGGCTAGGGTTTACTACATGGGCAAGCCCAATTCGTCCCCTATGACCCAGTGTGGGTTTAGTTTAGCCCAAACTCTATTATTTCACTATTACAAAGCTAAACCCGCTAACTGTTTATCGTTTAACTAATTACAAGATATCCAAAGACCAAATCTAAGCTGTTGTCATAGAATATGCACCAACAAACTCCCCCTTGACAATAGCTTCATAAAAACTTTGTCTTCAGTCAAAACTTTGTCTTCAGTCTTCTTGCGATCTTCAAGTAATCTTGCACTGTCTTTGGTCTTTGGATAGCTTCAGCTTCAATAGCTTCTGTCAGCAACAGACTCCCCCTAAGCTGATGCATCCAATCACCAAATCTTCAAAACGTTAGCACTTGAGTAAACTACAGTTTAGCATTTGCAAAGCAATCTCCAAACTCTTCAATCTTGTCTGCAATGTAGAAAGGAGGTTCTACCATGCATCCAATCAAACTCTCATCTTCACACTTCACAGCAACAAACTGCTTCAATCTGTATACTATAAAACAAACATCTCGAGAAACCATAAGAATTTTTCAACAAAATTAAATAAATTATTATTTTTCAAGAGATAGTTAAACTGTATCACAGATTAAGCATTTTTCACTTATCACCAACACGCAAAACTTTTTGTCCAACACATAAGAACCTGTCTGATTTAAAATTTTGAACTCACTTTCTAACACTGTCTCCCCCTATCAGTAACAATTCCTCCAAGAATAACAGTTTTCCGTACATTAAGAATTTTAAACAGAAAAAGACACTATGTTTGAATTTTTATATTTTCTGAAAGCAAGTAAATACAAAAGCAATAAACACTCTATTTTTGTGAGAATCACTGGTAAGAAGATCATATCAGCACAATCAAACTGTTTCACACAATTAGATAATTCTTTATTTAATGTTTTAGTGAAAAGCAGTTCAAGACGATTACCAGTATGTTTGTCCACTTAAACAAAAAGCATGAACATTTCAAGTACCATAACCATATGATACGTTAAGGTAATTTTATTATGCTGAAATACTAGCGTGTCCCACAACAGGATATACCCCCGCGATCAAGGTATGCACAAAGATTCATCGTAGTAGGTGAGTATACTGATGTCATCCTTTAAGATATCCTGACTGTGTCTAGGTCTGCTTATAATCTGTTTTATCATGTTTTGATTGCTTAACAATGAACACCCAAATAAATACTAATCAAATCCTGGAAATATAAACAACACACTCTATCATGCAAATATCTTCCCTACCACATATTTCACAAGTCCAATCCAGAGTTCTGAAATCTTAACTGGGAATAGGTTGAGAAGAGAACAGAATAGATATTTAGCAGAGATGGTATAATATACAGATCAAATGAGTTTTTCTCAGTTTGATATAGGTTTCTTGGGTTTTTTTTGGGGCACTTGAGGGCCTCTTTCGAGTGTATTAGATCTATAGCGCGACAACGTACAGCTAGGTCAGCATGTATCGGGATGCAGCAGAAGCTGTCGTTGCCTAGCACCTCCAGGTCAGCATATATCTGGATGCAGCAGAGGAGGTACACGACTTTTTTCAGAGAAGATTTCAGAATCAGATCAAAGTTGTGTGTATCGGGACAACATACAGACATTCAAATAGAAATGAGCTAATTCCAAGTGACTTTCTTTCCTGGGGTCATGTACAATTTTAGTTCTGAACAGAAGGACAGCCAAGATATCCCCAGATGAAATAACAGTATAAAGACCCAAAACTTCAGATTTTTGCAATCTATCAACGCAAGAATTAAGGTCATTAAACCATACACCACTGATGTGTTCCCCACTCATATTCAGTTCATTTAAGTTTATATCACATTGGTAAGTTGATTATTTCATGCTTTTGCCTACTGGTACATCGTATGATGAAGCTGCTATCACACTTAAACAATTTTGGTTCAATTTCAGTGTGACAGTCTAACTTGCTAATGTACTATCATTTCTCCTTTTTCACACAGTGATAACTCATTTTTTGATTTTCTATTTTTTATGTTTTTGATTTTTTAATGTTTTTGTATTTTTGTGGTTTTCTATTTTTTTATTTTTGATTTTTGAGAAAAATAGTAAACTATTTACAAAAATTCTTATGGAAAACCAGTTATTCAGGATTCCTCATCCCGTTGAGTTCGACTAAGTGTTCAAAGCGAGCCCTATCAAAAGCTTTAGTATAAGGATCTGCCAGGTTATCTTCTGTGTCGACTCAGCACTTTGAACTTCAATTTAAATCATTTAATATACATATATATCAACAATCTCACATCCCCCGTCCTGTGCCTGAAGCAGCCACTATCAACATAAGTTGATAATCCTCCTTAGCAGCTCCTGCACACACTAACTTAAGAAATTAGTTAGATTGGGGGACCCAAGCCTTAATAGTCTTGGGTCGTCCAAATTCACCAACTATTTGAACATCCATCCAATATCCATTACTCCTAACTGGAGTCTTGGATCTCAGACCTGTTGATGGAATTTGATTTTGATTTCCATAAGGTCTCTGGTCCTGAGGGTTCCTATATACATTTGGACTATTTGACCTTTGGAAATTTTGATTTTGAAACCTTGAATTTTGATTCCAAGAAGCTTGATTGTTAAAATTTCTAAAGCCATTATTATAAAAAGCTCGACCACCATTATTTTGGTATCGATTTTGATATTGACATTGACTCCTGAAATTATTTGAATTATAATTGTTCATTCTTGGTGAACTGCTTCTAGGTCTCTGATATCTGCCTGGTGGAGATCTAGGCTGAAATCTTGGTTGATTTCTTTGAAAACGAGGAATTTGAGGAGTTCCATTTTCAGCCTTATCTACACCAACAGCAACATTCTGTGGTTGCTTAGGAGCAAATTTCTTTGGAGAATTTGATCCTTTTTCCTCACTATCACCTTCCTTCTCTGGTGATTTTTCTCTCTTCCTCTCTGTTGGGATTGAACCCAATCAGAGGAACATATAATTAAAGCCAAAACTGGATCAGAGCAGTGGATTCTGAATAAGCAGATGCTGATATACAAATCTCTCCCCTTGAAAGTGATTACAACTACTGATGACCTCCTATCTGCTGATCTTGCTAAACTGCTGACCCATAACTGCTGCTCAACTAAAGATCTGATGGAAGACTAAAGTCCTGCTGATTCAATCTACTGCCTTGAGTCAAGCACTGCTGATCCGGACAAGTGCTGCTGGGTTCACAGCAGTAGAAGGTTGCAGCAGCTGTTTTAAAGTCTGTTTTGTAATAGAATGTATTAGCAGTAGTTAACACAAGTAGTGTCTGTATAGATCAGAGGTTAGAGTTTGTTAGGAGGTTAGATGTCACTTTCATGGTGACGTCAGCAAAGATGCTCAGTAGTTTGCTAGTGCCTATAAATAGTTCAGTACTTGGTACTGTTCTATTAGCTCTTTGCATCATTTGTCTTCTTTGCACGAACAAACTACTGAGCTCTGGCTGAGGGGGAGTTTGCATTCTTACATCAATCATTGTAATCGTAATTGAAATAAATTCAATCTTTCGGTTCTCTGTGTAAAGATGTTTGATAAAAGTATTACTCTCGTTTGATTGTATGCAAATTTTGTTTTCATTATAATTTCCGCTGCACACTCATCCATCTTCATCTTATTTTTCAAACATAAAATACAATCAATCAAACTCAGATCCAACAATTGGTATCAGAGCTTGGACAGTCAAATTTGATTTAACAATCATTTTGACGTAAATAGTTTAGCTCAAAACAGTTGATACTGATCGTTTGTTCGTCGTTGAAAAACAGAGTAAGGATTAATCACCTTTAAAGTTGATTTCTCAGTACCTGTAAAACAACAAGAATGACGTCACAATCTCAGGACGATAAAAATAACATTGGTTCTCTTTTTAAACCACCTATGCTAAAAAGAAATGAGTACAACATCTGGCAGAGGAGGATGGGTCACATCCTCGCTCAACAAAGCACAGGTTGTTGGAAGTCTGTCATCTTTGGTCCTCATGTTCCTACAGTGCCAAGCGCTGAAGATGCTAAAAAACAAGTTCCAAAACCTGTTGAAAATTATACTGAAACGGATTATCAAAAATTTGAACTAGATGCTAAAGCGTTTATTATCATAGCATCAGCGCTACCCCACGAAATATATGCTGGTTTGTTACATTGTGACAATGCCAAAGAGTTGTGGGACGCGCTTAAGGAACAGTTTGGAGGTACCGAAGAAGTCATAGAAAACAACAGGGAAATCCTGAACCAACAGTATGAAACATTTTGTCATGTTAAAGGTGAATCACTGACGCAACAATTTGAGCGTTTCAGTTGTCTCATCAGTGAACTGAGGCTTGTTAAAACTACTTTTACAAACTCAACTCAAAACAACAGGTTCCTCAGGTCACTGCCAGAAAAATGGGACACAATAGCTTTTGTCACCCGAAATTCACCTGAGTTCAAGGATCTGACCTTGACCCAACTCCATGGTCGACTCCTGACCTACGAAAGGGAGTTGAACCAGAAAAGGAAGTTACAAGAGTCAGGGAAAACCGTTGATGATTATTCATTCGGTAACACTACTCTTCTGGCTCAAGAAGAATCTGGTGGTAGTGGTAAGGATCAGGGTTATGATCACTTCATTGACATAACTGCTGGTGCAAATTTTAACAACCCTGATCCTCACTCTACAGGTTATGCATTCACTGCAAGTGAAAACCAGATGTCAGACAATTTAAGCTTTGAACTCAATGATCTACAGCATTTTGACCCCACTGATCTAGAGAAAATGGACATCCTGCACCAACTGGACTTGCTAAGTGTTAGAACTAGCAAGTTTTATAAAAGAACAGGGCGAAAATTCCCAGGGTTGCATGGGAATCTAAGGGTTGGGTTGGATAAATCGAAAATCAAGTGTTATAAGTGTAACAGGTTAGGACATTTTGCTAGAGAGTGTAGGAGTCAAACAACTGGTCCCATAATCACTCACCCTAGTTCAAATCCTAGACCTCAAAGTCAAAACACTGTGCACTATGCCCAATATGCCCCAGCAGCACATGTGAACACTGCTCACTATGCTGTTGCTCCTGTGCCAGTGCATTATGTCCAAACAGCTGCTCCACAGATCCAATATGTTCAAACCCCTGCTCCCCAGGCACAAGTGCAACCTGCACCACAAACCACTGCTCCAGTAGCAAAACAACCAGATCAACAAAGTTTCTTTACTCAAGAATTTGTTGACTGGAGCAGTATGCCTGAAGACCTCAGTGATGAGAATTTTGCACTCTATGCTTCTAATGTTTCTTCTCATGATGAATTTTGTTTAATGGCATTAGAGTCAATACAGGAGGGGGTTAAATCTAAAGAGGAACAGCTGGCCTCTGAAACAGTGGATGAGGTGATTGAAGAAGTGGTCACTGCTGTGGCAAATGAAGTACTGTTGGAAGAAAGTTCAGGCATCCTGATTGAACCACTGACAGATCCATGGTCCGAAGAAGAAAAGACAGGTGAGATAGAAGAGAGAGCTGAAGATGAGGAAAATCCTAAATGTGATTGTGCAATGATGGCTGCTGCAAAGGTATCACCTCAAGTTCTTGAAAAACTGTGTTCTGACAATTGCATTATTGCTTTTGCTAACATCAAAGAGGTGAATGAAAACCTTCGTGATAAAATCTTATCTGATGAAGTCATATTTGAAAGGTCTCTAAAAGAACTTAAAAACAAATTGGCTGAAAAAGAGAAAGAGATTTGCAGCATGAAAGAAGAGCAAAGCATAACCAAAACCCAACTCCAAACCTTGATAGAAAAATACCAAGGTTGCAAAAAGGAGTTAGAGTCCACCCAGATCACATGTGAGAGATGGGTGGAATCATGCAAAGGGTATGAGGTTATGCTTGAGAAACAGATAAAAAGCAATGTGAAATTTGGGGTTGGTTATAGAAAACATGATGATGAAAACACCGCTTTTGAAAAATCTGTTTCAACCACTGATGTAACTACTGAGTTCATCCCCACAAACAAGAATGGCCAAGAAGTGAAAATCACTGACTAACTTGGTAACAAAATCACACTTGACAGACCAATGGGTCCCTCCGCTTTTGAGGAGATTGAAAATCATCAATTTAAACCAAAATGGCCTGATGAGTGTGATATTCTTGAAAATTTCAAGCAAATGGACTTTACATCAACTGATGGTGTTAAAGCTCCAAAAGCTAAAGTCATTCCTCTTAAGGACATCCCAACAGTGGTTAAAACCTCTGCTGCAAAGGAGTCTGAAAAGAGGAAGAAGAAAGAAATAATTGATAACTTGTTCTGTGAATTCTGTGAGAAAAGGAACCATCTAACAAAAGATTGTTTCCACTTAAAAGCTTATGATATAAACAAAACAAGTGTCATAGTTTCAGCTGAAAGCTGCATTGTTTGTGGTAAAACAAACCATAAAACTCAAGCATGTGTGTATCTCAAAAACTTTGATATCAAAAAGAATGAGTACCTTGCTAAAACATCCTTGAGTCCATCAGCATCACCATCGGTCAAATTCACAAAGAAACAACCACTGTTTGTGCCAGTTCAAACAGCTGTCACAAAACAGCTGAACCAAACATCTGTCAAAAGAGATGTTCATGTTACTGATGCACCTCCTGCCAATCAGTTCAGAAAAGGCAAGGAAAAACAGTCTTACCAAAGGATTCCACACGTTTATGAGGTCTACAAAAAGCCCTCTAAACCCAGAGTGAATAGGCATCCTTTTGCGTATCAGCAGGTGATTGGGCAAGACCCTCAACAGTGGTTAGCAAGAAACAGTACTAAAACTGTCCAAACCCCTGACTTAACCACTGCTCATCACACTGCATCCATACCAGACACTGCTGAATCCCCATCCAAAGCCCTGTTGGCTTTGGAGTCCTTAATGAACTAATCCTTTTACTTCATGTGCAGGGAGCTTCTGCATGCTTTGATAGTCTGTGGTATGTAGATAGTGGAGGCTCCAGGCACATGACAGGATGTAAAGCCCTCCTCAAAGACTTTAAAATCCATGGAGGGGGTGATATATCCTTTGGAAATAATAGTAAAGGGAAAGTTCTGGGGTCTGGAACAGTGCAATCTGGAAATGTAAAATTTGAAAATGTCAATCTAATAGACAATCTGAAATTCAACCTTCTGAGTGTATCTCAAATGAGTGACAAAGGGTTTGGGTCATTCTTCACAAAAGATTGTTGTAGGATTGTTGGACCAGAAATGGTCAAAAAGATTGAAGCAATAATAAAAAATGCTCAAACTAAACTTGTTGCTCAAAGAAGTGGCAATGTTTATGTTGTTGACATGTCTAAAGAGTGTCCCAGAGCTGATGCCTGTCTGTTCTCAGCTGCCTCTAACAAAGAGACAGAACTTTGGCACAGAAGACTGGGGCACACAAATCTTAAGACAATAACAGAAATTTCAAAAAATGGGTTGGTGAGAGGCCTACCACAAAAATTGTTTTCATGTTCTGAACATTGCATTTCCTGTTTAAAAGGAAAACAGCACAAAAGTTCTTACAAGTCCATTGAAGAGTCCAAAACAACCCAGTGTTTGCAAATGCTGCACATGGATTTGTTTGGCCCAGTTCAAGTCATGAGCCTCAAAAAGAAAAGATACTGTTTGGTTATAGTTGATGACTTTTCTAGGTTTACATGGACTTTCTTTTTGCACTCTAAAGATGAAACTGCAGGCATTTTGCAAGACTTTGTGACACAGGTTGAAAAGCAATTTGACCTTCCAGTGAAAAGCTTTAGGAGTGACAATGGCACAGAATTTAAAAATAAGGAGTTGGATGCCTTCTGTGTGAAGAAAGGGATTGTAAGGCAGTACAGCATCCCAAGAACACCAGAGCAAAATGGGGTAGTTGAAAGAAAGAACAAAACCTTGATTGAGGCGGCCAGAACTATGCTTGCAGATTCAGGTTTGCCATTAACTTTCTGGGCAGAGGCAGTAAACACTGCTTGCTATGTCCAGAACAGAGTTTTAATAAACCCCAGGCACAAAAAGACTGCCTATGAAATTCTGTATAAAATCAAACCACTGATCTCATACTTCAAAGTGTTTGGCTGCCCATGCTTTATTTTGAATTTAAAAGATTCCATTTCAAAATTTGCAGCCAAAATTGATTGTGGTTATTTTCTGGGATACTCAACCACTGCCAAGGCCTACAAAGTGTTCAATGCACGGACCAAGGTAGTGGAGGAGACTTTAGATGTAAAGTTCAATGAACTTTCATCAATAAAAATCCCAGCAAATCCTGCTGATCTGTTTGATCTTGAAAAATTCACCTTTGAAAATACTGCTATCAAGACTAACAGTGCAGGTCCATCAGAGGATACATTACCAGACTATGGGTATGAAATCATCATCCCTCAAAGGTCTGCCACAAAGGGAAAAGCCCCAGTTGTTCAAAACAGCTGCCAAAGCTCAACCACTGCTACCTCAACAGTTGTTGACCAAAGTAGCCCATCTACCACTGCTTCCACATCCTCAAACACTGCTGACAAAAGTCCTCAAACAGTGGATAAAAGTCAGCAGTGGTCCACTCCATTACCACCCATTCCACCGCCTTTTGAAGCCACTGCTGGGTCATCAAAGTCACCAGCAGTGGTTAGCTCAGATGATACACATTTGCAGCCTTCACCAACAAATGCCATCATACCATACCAAGGAGATTTAATCTTCTTGAGATCTCATCCACCTGATCAAATCATTGGCAACATCAATGAAGGGGTGCTCACAAGAAGCCAAACCCAAAACATTTGTCTTTTTGCTGGTTTTCTATCACTCCATCAGCCAGTCAAGTACCAAGAGGCACTAAAAGACAACAGCTGGGTAGAAGCCATGCAAGAGGAGCTCCAACAGTTTAAAAGACAACAAAAATGGGAGCTTGTACCACTGCCAAAAGAGGTTAGTCCCATTGGCACAAAGTGGGTCTTCAAGAACAAAATAGATGAAAGGGGCATTGTTGTCAAGAACAAAGCCAGGCTTGTGGTTCAAGGTTACAGACAGGAAGAGGGGATTGATTATGATGAAACATTCGCCCCTGTTGCAAGATTGGAAGCTATCAGACTGTTCCTGGCCTTTGCTGTCAACCACAACATGAAGGTGTTTCAGATGGATATCAAAAGTGCTTTCCTCTATGGTACATTGCAAGAAGAGGTGTATGTTTGTCAACCTCCAGGCTTTGAGGATCCATTTTATCCTGATCATGTCTACAGGCTAAACAAAGCCTTGTATGGCCTGAAACAAGCACCAAGAGCCTGGTATGAAACTCTTTCCAATTTTCTACTCTCAAATGGTTTCAAAAGAGGTACCATTGATAAAATACTGTTTCTTAAATGGAAAGGGAAAGATTTAATGATTGTCCAAATTTATGTGGATGACATTATTTTTGGAAGCACATGTACCAAAATGTGTGAAGAGTTTAGAGAACTCATGACAGCTGAGTTTGAAATAAGTGCAATGGGTGAGCTGCAATGCTTTCTTGGTCTCCAAGTACAGCAATTGCAAAATGGAACCTTCATTCATCAAAGCAAATATGCTAAAGAACTTTTAACCAAATTTGATATGAATGATTGTAAACCATGCAGCACACCCATGGCCACAAATAAGCTGGTCATGTCTGATGAAAAGGATGAGCTGATTGACCAAACACTTTATAGAAGCATGATTGGGTCTTTATTGTACCTAACTGCATCTAGACCAGACATCATGTTTGCAACATGTGTCTGTGCAAGAAGTCAATCAGCTCCCAGAAAATCAAATCTCATTGCAGTAAAAAGGATTCTCAGATACATAAAAGGTGCTCCCACACTTGGTATCTGGTATCCAGCTAATGGGAATATCAAGCTTTCAGGTTTTTCAGACAGTGACTTTGCTGGATGTCACACCACAAGGAAGTTCACTTCAGGAGGGTGCTAGTCTCTAGGTGATTGCTTAGTCTCTTGGCAAAGCAAAAAGCAAGCAGCAGTTTCAACATCCACTGCTGAGGCTGAATACATTGCTGCTGCAAGCTGTACAGCCCAACTCCTGTGGCTTCAAAATCAGTTGCTGGATTTTGGTATCACTGCCTTAAAGACACCACTCATGTTGGACAGCCAGGCAGCAGAAAATATCATAAAAAATCCAGTTTCCCACTCTACCACAAAGCACATCGACATCAGACATCACTTTGTGAGGGATTGCTATGAAAAAGGTTTGATTTCTCTGCATCATGTCCCAACTAAAGACCAGCTGGCAGATGTGCTCACAAAAGCACTTGATACAGCCACTTTTGAAAGCTTGGTCTCTAGGATTGGGATGCTAAACATGGAATAACAAGCAGCATCTTGTTTTTCTATGAATAAAAGCAACAAAATGTTTTCAGAAAATCAAAAATCCATCCTTAAAAATAGCTAAAAATGAAAATTTCATTGAAATCCTTAAAAGTCTGCCATAACCACTGATTGTTCAAAAGTCTGCTCTACTTCAAAAGTCTGCCCACTGCTGAAAGGTAACCTCTGTTCTCTCATTTCTTGATAACCTTTGTTGTTCAAAAGTAGTGTCTTATCCACTGATATACTATCCACTGATAGTGAAAATCATCCACTGCCCCCTTTCCACTGCTTTCATCAGTTGCTTTCACTAAAAGTACTGTCCTCCATTTTCTCTAGTGGTTGTCACGTGGGCAGTACATAGCAGTCAGACCTTTTGTAACGGCTGCCACGTCAGCATTCATTCTCTTTCCTATAAAATTCCCCACTCACCACCAAAACAGGGTTTTACTGTCGAATTGAATTCTTAAAAATTCTCTTCTCAAAGCAGTTTTTCTTCTCATCTCTCACAAAATTCCTTCGATCGTTCGTTTCAAAAATGACAAAATCGAAGTCATCGGCAAAACCCACATCAAAATCATCGAAAACAGCCTCTCAAAAGGCAACCTCCACTAAAATTCCATTCAAAAAATCTCACAATCTCCTGGGTCTTCTCACAAAACCAGGAACCACAGATGTTTTCGATTCCATTATTACCATCATGGCAAAGTCAAAGTACAAAACTTTGCTCACCGCCGATGCACCAATCTATTTGGCGACCCAAAGGGAGTTTT
This sequence comes from Helianthus annuus, assembly GCF_002127325.2. Classification (NCBI taxonomy): domain Eukaryota; kingdom Viridiplantae; phylum Streptophyta; class Magnoliopsida; order Asterales; family Asteraceae; genus Helianthus; species Helianthus annuus. Next base: position 147,058,891 of record NC_035445.2, on the reverse strand, counting down.
GGAAAAATGCAACCCTTGAAAAACAAGGAGACATTGCAACCACCATTCACTCTTCTATAAAGGGTAAAACTGTCCAAATCACGCCACAATCCATCTCCGAAGTCTTTCAACTCGATGACCAGGCAGGTAAAACTTCCTTCACTAAAAACGAGTTGCACATTGACTTCATTGAAAGAGGGTATGAAGCCACCATGATGAAGAAACTGACCTTAGAAAAAGGTTATTTTCCTCCTGCACCCAGATTCCTATTTCATACCCTCCTACTATGTGTTTCAAACAAAACCACTTCTTTTAATGAGATCCCTATAAAGATTCAAAATCTGGGATATGCAATTCTTCAAGAAGAAAATTATAATTATTCTCGGGAAATCTTTAAAGATTTGGTTAATAATGTTGAAACCAAATCATTCTTACTGTTTCCAAGGTTTTTAAGTTACTATTTTGAAAAGAAATTCAGTAAGGATGATTTAGCTTTAATAAACCAAGGTGAAATAACTGTAATAAACTGCCTAACATCTGAAACTTTTTCACGGATGTTAGCACCTTGCAAAACACCAGCAGGGGTACCTGAGCAGAATTTAGCAGCTACCACTGCTCCTCAGGTATCTGCTGCTGAGCCTACTGCTCTAGGTGATCAAAGCAGCAGACCAACTGTTTTGAAACCCACACCTACAAAACCCAAAAAGCTTTACAAAAAGAAAAATTAAAAACCCCCCAAACAAATCAAAACGGTAACTCTGGAGGATGAGATACCAGAGTTAATGCCTGTGACAACACAAATGTCACAAGAAACCACTGCTGCTTCTTCCTCACAGCAGTTGGTACAAATATCTCAACCCATACCCATAACTCCTCCTGCTTCTTCACAAAAAGAAGAGGTTGTACACAAAGGGCCACCACATTATGATGCTCTGGATACACTCATTTCCATCATCCACAGCTCAATGCCCGGAGCAAATCCACTTTCTACACCCACCATCACATCCTCAATTCCACCAAAAACACAACTGCTGTTGGATGCAATTGATTTGAACCAGGCATTACTCAGTCCTTCTCAATCACCTGTCAACGAGAATATACTTCAACAAATGACTGAGCCTGTTGTATAATTCTTTGCTAACCCACCAACACAACCTGAGGAGGTTACACCCATTGAGTTACAAGTAACTCTTTGTGGTAATCCAAGTGAAGCAGCCACTACAACTGTTGAACCCACTGGTTTACAGTTGGACAGTGGTTACATCAATAAGACTTCCTTGGAGGCAATTCCTTTTATAGCACCTCTGCCAACCGCCAGTGGATTTATTTATCCTACTGGCAACATCAAAAGGTTGTCAAGTGTTGAAGGAAGAAGACCCCAGTACCAAGAAAAAGGGGCATCAGTGGTTAATGTTTGGAGTAAACTCCCTACTTCAACCACTGATACAACCACTGTTAGTGGGAAATCAGATGAACCCATTAAATTGGGTGATGATTTAAAGTACCAGAAATTGACGGCTCGTGTTGAAAAACTTGATAACTCTGTTGCTGAGCTCAAAGATATGCTCCAACAGTTGTTACAGGTACAAAAGGTACAATCCACTGCTGTTCCACCTCAAGCACATGCTCTACAACAGGCACCTGCTACAAATGAGCTCTGGAATCTATTTCAACCTTTTCTCCATCATCAAGCACAAATAGCAGATCAGCAACATGAGAAACATGTTCAAGAGCTGACAAATGCTATGGAGTCTAGGTTCAAAGACACTCAGGCTGATCTAAAGGCTCTCAAAACTCAGATCCTGCACAACACTGGCACTGCTCCTCCACCAGTATTCTTCATTGATCAACTCCCCGAAGATAATGCCAAAAAGGGGGAGAAAATTCAGGAGTGGAGAAGGAAAGGAATAACAGATGGTCTCTACCTTGCACCAGAAAATTCAAATATGACCAAAAAGATTCCTTTGCCAGATGGGAGTAAGAAAATTGATGTGACCACAAATGCACTTGCAGAAGCACTTGCATGTGTGAAAAGAGATAGAGAGGCCAAAAAGAAAGCCAGGGTGGATTATCCGGATCAGGGTACTTCAGGGTCAAGAGATAATGAAAATCTTATTGATGAAAAGAAGAAGCCTACTAGAAAAGTAAGGCTACCCAAATCCATTCCGGTCAGACGTTCAAAGTCTGCTCAAAAACCACCACATACAACAGCTGTTGTAACTCCTGTTGTATCAGTTGCTGCTGGTACTTCAGTAGTTTCAACATCTGCTCCCACTTCAACACACACCACCTCAACACACATTACATCCACTGCTTTACCACCATCACCACTAGAATCAAAATCACCTCCTGTCAAAAGGCAGAAGACAGCAGTTGTTATAACTTCTGCTGTAAAGACAACAGTGGTTGGAACACCAGTTGTTTCAACAACTGTTAGTCTATCACAATCCACTGCCACTACAACCACCTTTCCATCCAAAACATCATCAGTCCCTCCTCAAATAAAGAGGAGAAGGCTAATTCCTAAAGATGATGTCACTGCACCATCCCAAACATCTTCAAAACCTTTAGCTCTTGTCAAAATACCAAAACCAGTTCCACTCTCTTCTGTTCCAATGCACAAGCCCTTACCTCCTGCAGGTGTTCAATTTCCTCTTGAACTAGAAGCTGTTAGAGAAGAAATAAAATCTTTCTATACTGAGGATGACCCTGCCAAAAGGAGTTTGCCTTCAATCAAAGGATATCCCTGGCCCAAAAATATTGAAGAATATTTGAAGATAAAGGACAAGCAAGCAGAGGATATTTCGAAAAGAAACTCACAAGGGAAATCTGACAAAGAAGTATCAAGATACTACCAATATCTGCTCACACAAGTCAGTTCCCTAGAACGTTTTGCAAAGAATGTCAGTCAACAAATTTCAGAAAGAGCAGCTGAAACTTTGAAGAAAGACTACATTGAAAGCATTATGTTTCACAAAAGATACAAAGGAGAGAGACACATGTACAAAGAGTGGACTGTTCCTGAACTTGAAGTTGAAGTTGCAAGAATTCAAGACATGATAAAAAGGAAAGTCACTCACACTCCTCCTGTTTGGGCAAAGTTCAGAAAGAATGTACCTGATAAGCAAATGGAGCTAAAGAGAATGAAAGAAGAACTGGTTGTTGCTGATTTTGGTACAAAAAGACAAATTGCTAGATGGAAAGAAGATGTGGTCAGGTCAACCTACAAAAGGTTGGAGGAATTAAGAAAGAAAGATCCAAAAATTCCTCAAAAACCTGACTATCCTGAAGCAGCGGTTTCAAAAAGACCATCAAAGCTGCAAAACAGGAGATCCACTGCTCCAGCTGGTAATGCCATCTACAAAAGAAGGAAACAAAGCCAGTTAGGAGCTGAAACTGTTCAAGAAATTCTCACTGGAAATGCTGTTGTAAAAGAAGGTTTGATAAGAACGTTAAAAGAAGAACTTGAATAGGAAAACTCTGCTACCACTGCTCAGCCAGTGATGAACAGGCCAGCCTCACCAAATACTTCTGCAAATAAGCATCTCCCAAGAAACCCACCAGGCTCAAAAATACAAAAGTGGGCAACTGACAAATAGACCTGCGTATTGACTTTGCTCAGGTCTGGTGGAGAAGTGGAGAAAATATCAAGGGAACAAGCTCTTGGCCTGAGTCTTGAAGATTTGCAGGATCTCCTTGATCTTCCACTTAGCAGGGATGATGAAGATACAGATGCCCTTGACTTTGAATTACAATTTAAAGGTCAGATAAGGGGGCTGTTAATGAGGCAATAAAATATCCACAAATAATGAAGGGTTTTGGCATTATCTGTTCCAGGGGGAGATTGTTGGGATTGAACCCTATCAGGGGAACAGATAATTAAAGTCAAAACTGGATCAGAGCAGTGGATTCTGAATAAGCAGATGCTGATATACAAATCTCTCCCCTTGAAAGTGATTACAACTACTGATGACCTCCTATCTGCTGATCTTGCTAAACTGCTGACCCATAACTGCTGCTCAACTAAAGATCTGATGGAAGACTAAAGTCCTGCTGATTCAATCTACTGCCTTGAGTCAAGCACTGCTGATCCGGACAAGTGCTGCTGGGTTCACAGCAGTAGAAGGTTGCAGCAGCTGTTTTAAAGTCTGTTTTGTAATAGAATGTATTAGCAGTAGTTAACACAAGCAGTGTCTGTATAGATCAGAGGTTAGAGTTTGTTAGGAGGTTAGATGTCACTTTCATGGTGACGTCAGCAAAGATGCTCAGTAGTTTGCTAGTGCCTATAAATAGTTCAGTACTTGGTACTGTTCTATTAGCTCTTTGCATCATTCGTCTTCTTTGCACGAACAAACTACTGAGCTCTGGCTGAGGGGGAGTTTGAATTCTTACATCAATCATTGTAATCGTAATTGAAATAAATTCCATCTTTCGGTTCTCTGTGTAAAGATGTTTGATAAAAGTATTACTCTCGTTTGATTGTATGCAAAGTTTGTTTTCATTATAATTTCCGCTGCACACTCATCCATCTTCATCTTATTTTTCAAACATAAAATACAATCAAAATCAAACTCAGATCCAACACTCTCACTCACTTGTGCTTCACTCTTTTTGTTAGGACAGCAGCTAGCTACATGTCCCTTTACGTGACGCCTGAAGCACAATCTCCTTTTCAAAGACTTCTTTGCTGGAGTCTCTGAGGTAGATCCCTTATCAGATGGTGATGATGCCTTCGAAGAATTTTGTTCAGTTTACTTGGATTCAGATATTCCTTTGTTTTTATTTTTAGCAAGCTCTACATTTGATTCATTTTCAGTAACAGTGGTTTCGTTTTTCATATCACTACCTTGAACAAAATTAATCTTTTTAACAACAGTTTGATTTTTGCTCTTAGTAGGTGAATTTTTCTTTTTCAAAGGTTCCCTGTTATTGTTCTTCTTAGCATCATCACTCTCAAACCCCTCACCTTGACTTGATGTGGATGCGAAACTACTTGGTGCGGTTGACATAAAGTCTGCTAGTTCATCTTCATCAGGCAGGAAAGAATAGTCATGACTAAGAGGAGGTGGGACTTCATTAAAGCCCTGGAAGCCCACAGTGGTCTTGTCATTACTCTTCTTTAACCCACCCATCATGTGTTTCATAACAAAAGTAGAATCCCTGAATTGACCTAATTTCTTTTCAAGTTCAACAATTTTGAGTTGTGCATCTGACAACTCTTTGCATTTTTCAGAAACCTCTTTTGTTTTCTCAGCCATCATGTCATGAGCTAAGTCTATGGCTTTAAGTTTTTCGTTCAGTGTGCAGGTTAACGCTTCAATTTCACTTTCATAACCTTTTATCTTCTTCAAGTATATAGATTCATTTCTTTTAGCAAAAAAGTTTGACTCTTTTATGCTCGACATCTCGCTTACTAGACTTTGATTTTGTGTTGACAACCTGTCAACCTCACCCTGTAGTTCACGACACCTCAAACACACAGAATTAGATTGTACCTCTTTCTCATGACCTTCTGTAGTTAGATCAGCAATAACCTGTTCAGCTTCACTCTCTTTCCCTACTTCAGCATCCACCTTTGCTTCAGCATTCTCCACATGAGATTCAGCATCACTCACAGTAGTTTCAGCCTCATCAAGTTGCACTATCTCTGCCATGAATGCCTGAGTGGCACTCTCATTTCCCTGATATCTCTTTTGTAATGCATCCCACATATCCTTTGAATTAGTGTACTTGTTAAAGATATGCTTGATGCCATCAGGTAAGGACATCTTGATAGCAGCTAAGGCTCTCTTTTCAGCCTCATACATCTTCTTATCATTCTCTTGCATGTTCACATAGTCTGTTCTACGTGGTTTGCCCTTAAAATCGTGTGTTGGGTTTGTGTACCCATCTACAATATAGATCCACATGCGTGCATCCTGAGATTCAATGAAGGATTTGAAGCTGTCTTTCCATGTAAGATAATTCTCCACTTTCATCATCTTAGGTGCATTCAAATTGGTCATGTTCGACATTTTAAACGCAACAGACTGGTAAAACCGTACAAAATTTTCCGAAAACAGTGGTTACCAAATTACACCGTTAGAATCGTCTTGAAAAGACGAATCCAATGATATATAATGTCGAAACCCGATTTCAGGATTTTCCAGAGTCTAGTTCGCTTAACAGTTTCGCTGATAAAATTCGCTGATTATTTCGCTGATTTACTTTTGCTGATCAAATTCGCTGCTTAATTTCACTGAAACCGTGATAATTTCGCTGTGGACAATTACACGGTTACCAAAGTCGCCTTTGGATTTTAAATTCGCCGACAACTTCGCTGGACTGTTAACTTCGCTAGCACACTTAATTTCGCTGGTCTGTAAGTTTGGAAAGTCAATCTTCTCGAAAATTTTGATGATTTACCAGATTTTTAACAGTTTCATGCAAAATCACAAGGCAAAATATCAATAAAATTTCGAAAACAGTATGATGAACACGAAGAACAGTCTTCGAATTCCAGCCAAATACTCTTCAAAAACAACCAAATACTGTCCTGAAAACCTGCAAATTAGCTAAACTAAGAACACAGTAAGATCAAAACAGCCACAAATTCGCAGAAATATATCAAAACTCAATAAATTCGAAAACCCTAATTTTTCACTTTCAAAATTTTCGAAATTCTTCAGGTTTCTACCAAGCACAGTTCTGAACCGAGCCTTCAAGAGCCTAATGCTCTAATACTAATTGTAGGTCCCCTTGAGTCGTATGGATCTACACAGAATTGTCAATCCGATCAAGAGTGCGGAATCCTCTTGATCAGTATAAGCAGAAAACGTGTAGGAATAGAAAATCACTTTCAAACTGGGTTTCTATTGATTATCAATCACAAGGAATTACAATCAACCAAACCCTAACCAACACCAAATTCGTCCAAGCTATAGAAGCTCTCACGGAATTCTCACAAACTCTGTTTTTGGCTGGTTAACCTAAACCCTAAAGCCTAACCTTGTTTATATAACACAAGGTTTACAACTTGGGCTAGGGTTTACTACATGGGCAAGCCCAATTCATCCCCTATGACCCAATGTGGTTTTAGTTTAGCCCAAACTCTATTATTTCACTATTACAAAGCTAAACCCGCTAACTGTTTATCATTTAACTAATTACAAGATATCCAAAGACCAAATCTAAGCTATTGTCACAGAATATGCACCAACAAAGATCCGAATAGCTTCCAGACGTGCAACAGGTGCATAAACTTCATTGTAATTAATGCCTTCGATCTGGCGAAATCCCTGAACAACCAATCTCGCCTTGTTACGAATGACTACTCCACGATCGTCCTTCTAGCATTTGAAAACCCAACGTGTGCCAATTTTCTTGTAGTTTTCCGGCCTTTCAATAAGCTTCCAAACACCTAGCTTTTGAAATTGCTGTAGTTCTTCCTGCATGGATTCAACCCAAGAATTATCCTTTAAGGCTTCCTTCCAAGATTTTGGTTCTTCTTGTGAAATGTAGCACATAAAGGACCAATCATTTTGAAGACCAGATTCTCTAATGGCCGAATACAAACCAGCATTCTAGTTATTTCTCAGTTGCATACGCGTCTGCACACCGCGATGGACATCTCCAATAATATTCTGATGCGGATGAGTATCGTGAATTCTCGACTCAGGAACATCAGGAACACGAGTGTTGATACCCAAATTGTTAAGATTAAGGTCGACAACCAAATCCAAACCAGGTATAGGCGTAGAAGTGGATGCATTCCCTTCAGTAGTGTCTACATTCTGCTCATGAGGGGTTGCTTCAAAAGCACCTTGAACAGGAGCAACCGGAGCTGAAGTGCCTTCATTTGCATCATGATATTCATCATCTTCCGACGACTCATTGAAATCAGTAGCATCTTCAAATTCCTCATTTTGAACCGTATTGTTATTAACCGAAGTAGAAGCTTGAGGGTCAAGAACAATTAGTCTCACCAATGGCGAATCAGCCGCGTTGTCGCTTTCAAGTAACATTCGAGCAGCTGCAGATGCTTCGTCAAAGGTTGGCAGACTAAAGGAGTCCAAAAGCCCATCATAATCGAACATCCAAGGATCACCTGGAGCTCTAACAGGACTAGTATACCTTTGAACCCTTACTTCACTCCATAACTCAATCTTTTTGGTTGCCAGATTCCATACACGAAAATTCGGAGTTTCATCTCCAAGGAAGAAACCCTCGATAGCTTTGGCACCAAACTTTCCGTCAGGGTCAATCATAGTGCATAGACCGCCAAAAGGTTCTAAGTAAGAAAGATCCGGTTTCCTTTTCTGTAAGAGTTCGAAACAAGTCTTGCCATGCCTTTTAACTGTAAGAACTCGGTTTAACGTGTAGCAAGCAGTCGACACAGCCTCCCCCCAGAACTGAACTGGAAGCTCCGACTCTACCAACAAAGTTCTTGCAGTCTCTATAATAGTCCGATTCTTCCTCTCAGCGACACCATTTTGTTGTGGAGTGTAGCAAGAACTGTATTCATGAAGAATGCCTTTAGAAGTATAGAACTCATCCATTACACGGTTTTTGAACTCAGTTCCATTGTCGCTTCGAATCCTTTTCACTTTCAACGTGTACAAATTTTCAAGCATGGTAATCAGATCCCTAAGGATTCCAGGAGTTTCACTCTTGTGTGCCATAAAAACTACCCACGAAAATCTTGAATAATCATTAGCAACCACTAGATAGTACGCATCCCCAAAAGTTGTCTTGTGTTTCATAGGTCCAAAGAGATCCATATGAAGACGTTCGAGAGGCACACTAACAGTGTTGACTTTCTTCAGCAGGTGAGACTTCTTTGTTTGCTTCCCTTTCTGGCAAGAAACACAAATATCTTGTAGATGAAAACTGCTCACAGGCACACCATTCACAAGGTTATTTTTCACCAAATGGTTCATTTTTCTTAAGTGAATGTGCCCCATTCGTCTGTGCCAAGATATAGACTCCTTCTCTGTGGCTTTCGAGACAAAACATGTTACTTGCGCAGATGTCGTAATCGCTTGGCTCATATCAAGAATATAAAGATCATTAACTCTTGGAGCCGATAAGAGAATCCATTCTTTTGGAATATTGAAACCAGGTTTCAGCACATAATAGCCAGTATCATCAAAATGCACGGAGAACTTTTTATCGCAGATTTGTGAAACACTCAGAAGAATGTGATCAATTTGATGAACGTAATTGATCTTATCGAAACATACAATACCATTGGAGATCTTTCCTTCTCCAGTGATATATCCGCCTTTGTCTCCAGCAAACGCGACATAGCCTCCTCTAATATTTTTCACATCATATAGAAGACGTAAGTCGCCTGTCATGTGCCTAGATGCTCCACTGTCAACAATCCAATGACTATTAACAGTTCATCCTGGAACATCTTGCACATATCATCCAACGATCAGTTGAGGATAGGGACCCAAGCCTTAGTGGTCTTGGGTCGTCCCTGAGCATCACGAAATGTGATCTCTATTTCTTGATGATTTTCAAAAATAGTACCTCCCCCGGAACTTTCACCCGTTTTAGGTTTCCAAGTTTGTTTTTGTTTACCTGTTTGATTCTTTTGAAAGGATTTTGAAACTTCTGGTTTTAGTGATTGTGAAGAACTTGGTTCCCTATTAACAGATTTGACTTCTGATTTTAAAGCCTTTTCAACTGCTTTGACGTTTTGACGTCGTTGCTTTGTTTCTTGTTCTTTAACGGTTCTTTTATCAAAAGTCTCGATTTTATCAGTACCCTTCGATGCTACAAATTTGACATCACTGTTTTTCTTCTGGTAACGAGCTCCTTTTGTTTCAAATTTTGATTTAGAAACGTTAGGCCTTTGAGCTCGTTGAGCTGGTTGTTTACCTTTAGCAGCAATAGGTTGTTGCTTTGTCGGTGATTTTTGGTTTCCAAATTGTTTTCTAATTTCTGATTTTGGAACCGGATCACATTGTGTTACCACAACTCCAAGAATGGTTTTTCCCAAAAATTTATTCGTGTTGTCTTCAAAAACTTTATCAATCAAAGATGGATTGACATTTTTTATTGGAAAATCATAGTCCGAATAAATTTTAGCATCACCGACTAAAGTGTACAACATGTTATTACTCTTAATGGTTGACATGGATTCTTTGTCATCCTTGACATCCTTGACAGGATTAATCACTTGTTTTGCAAGAGGTTGCACAACAGGAGTAGGAGGATCACAAAGAATGTGATTCTCAATAGGAATTTCTACTCCTTTCATCTTGTCAAGTGATTCATCCTGGTCACTCACATCTAATTCATCATCAGATGAATCATAGTCCTCAATGACTGGAGCACTTTGATTCGCCAACGTTGAAGTGTCTATTCCTTCAGATGAGGTACTCGAGGAACTGTCCCATTTGAACCCTAAACCAGTAGTAACTTCCTCATAATCAAAAGGCACACTTGGTTCAAAACATGGCATTTCTTCTTCATCGGGCATTCGAGTATAATTGTGTCTTGAAGGGGGCGGACACTTCTTATACCCAACGCCTTTCTTATTCCCTTTCAATTGTTGAGTGTCGATTATGTGATCAAGCACATATCGGGAGTTAGAATAACTCTCCAATTTGAGCTTGATTGCATCATGCTCGCATTTGGCAATGGCTAGTTCTTTCTTGGTTTCCTCAATGTTGTAAATGTAGTTATTAATGCCAATTTGTTTGTTAAAAACAGTTTTGGTCAATTCAGAAACGCTTTTCTTTAAGGTTTCAATTACATCTTTAAAATCTTTTTCATTTCTAGCTAAAGCCATATTTGCCTCTTTGCACTTAGACAACTCAATAACCAAATTCTAATTATGACTATGAATCTTTTCGGATTCCTCTTTCAAATCTGCACACAATTTACAAATACTAGGAGCAGGAGTTTCAGATTTTACCTGACTGGTAGAGGCTGAGACATTTGCCATAAAGGTAGTATGATAAGAAAAAGATCCGTCTTAAGAGAAGAACTTCTCCATTTCCTTTGATGTAACAGCAGCCTTTTTGACTAGAATAGATTTCTGACTCTTCAACTCCTCGGCTTCATTCCATAAGTCTTCAACATCAGAATTCACTTCTTCCTTCACGTCAGATTCAGAATTATAACCACCTGAATTGGAACTTTCTTCATCAGAACTCCCGGTATAACCAGAGCTATCATCGCTATCAGAAAACTCTTCCTTATGAACATGCTTGATGTGATTGTTGATCTTTGCATAGCATGCAGTTCCTCCTCCTCCTTCTTGATCATCATCCCCAAATTGTACAGACCAATTACACCCTTCATCAGCTTGAACAACTAATTCTCGGTTTGTGTTTGATGGTCCAACCTGATTTTGATCGGTGGGTTGTTCACAGCTACCATCCTTCTTTCACGATTGTCTTGATTGAAATTTGAAGTAATCGTCTGATTTCGGAACGGTTTCTGGTTGCCTTGTTTGCTTGGTCGGGTGCACTCACGTTTGAAGTGACCCTTTTCACCATAGTTGAAACATGTAACAGCATCCTTATCGAATCCGTACTTCGTATCCTTCTTGCTTTCCAACATAGTTCTCCTAGTTCGTTTCATGTAATCCTTAGCCCTTCGAATAGCACTTGCAAACGCCCATTTGATGTCCATTAACTCCATTTCATCACGGTCTATCTGTTGATAATCTTCATGGGTCATATGGATGTTTCCAATTCGACCTGCGACCAATCCGAAATAGGCACCGAACATTGTGTTGAGAAGTTCCATTTGTTACTTTGCCACTTCGATGCTTACTTTAGAAAGGCTTGAAGTATCAACTCTGACTGTTTTTGGGGTCTTGGGGTGGAGGGTTATTGTGATATGCTTGCTGTTGTTGTGGTTGGGCTTGTGGTGGGGTCGGAATATAGGCACTTGGATCAAATTGAGGTTGAGTAGTGGGAACTTGAGGTGGAGGTTCGGGTTTTGGTAGCCAGACACTTGCGTCAAATTGAGGTTTTGAGAATGCATGAGCTTGAGCAATAACATGTGCTGGCAGAAGATAGGCTCTTGGATCGAAAACCTGAGTAGAAGCTGACTGTGGGAAAGGACAGGAACTTGCATTGGACATAAACGCCGTTTGTAGTTTCGGTTGCTGAGCAGAACTGGAACTGGAACTAGCTAAAGAGCTAAAACCCGGGAGATACATTTCAGTATTTTGAGGAGCAGGAATTCGTTTAGCTTTCTGAATTTCTTCATCATTCTTGTGCTCCAACTTCTGAACAAATTCATAGATACTCACAGTATCTAAAGTACTCGTATGCTTCAACAGTTCAATTAAAGAAATCCACTTCGGGGATAAAGCATCAACAAACCTTGTAACCATTTCCCGTTGGGTTGCATGAACACCATAAGAGTACATTTCACTAATCAAATGATAAAAATGAGTTTTCATATCATTTAGTGTTTCGTTGTCCAAGAACTGAAATGACTCAAATTCTTTCTTCAACAAGTCATGCCTTGTCTTTCTCGTAGCCGCATTCCCTTCTCCTCTTGCTACCAAGGCATCCCATAAATATTTCGTGCTCGTACAATAACCAAATTGATGATAGATGTCTTTGTGGAGTGCTTGTGTGAGAATTGAAAACGCCTTCTTTTCAAGATCATATGCCTTCTTGTCGGCTTCTTGCATATTCATAAAAGTTGTTGCATTTGATCCCGCTTCTTCAAGGGCTGTGTTGTATGGAGAAATAAAGCACGTTCACAACTCGGTATTTTGCCCTAAAACATAAGTGTGGAAACGGTTCATCCAAGACGGATACTCGTTCATGTGATTAAGCTTTGGCGGGCGGTTGTTACTACCCGTTTCACTCTCGCTTAGCAAAAGATTCTGAATGCTTTGATTTTGATTCGTCACCAACGCCCATTGATTCTCACTAATAGTTCGTGGTGGCAAAACATTCCTCATCCACACGGCTGCGGATGTCTATTCTTCACCCGGTCTTGGATCCATACTCCAATCCCAAGGACTAGCACAAGCCATATTTGATATAATAAGAAGAATACCTGATCAAACACTTAAAAACACACTGTTAAATTACAAATACAAGTCTTCTGTTGAAAATGACAAGTGTTCACGACGAAACTCTTTCCCACGAAACTCAGAAGTTTCGTCGGAGAGCCTTTGACGAAACTTTGGGGGTTTCGTCTAAGTCTCTTATGGCGAAACTTAGGGGTTTCGTCGAAGTATATTATGGCGAAACTCAGGGCTTTCGTCGAAGTTCCTTGTGGCGAAACTCCAAGGGTTTCGTCGCTTGAGGTTTCGTCGAAAATGGTCACAGATGGTTGGTGAAAGTTGGTGAAGTTTGGTGAGATTTTTCAAAACAAATCTTATCCTTTACTGACAAAGTACACTTGTTTTCAACTTTACAACATACCTATTTTACCAACCAGCATGGTCACCGATATCTAATCCATTTTAATTTATCCTTTTAATTTTAAATTCAATAAATATTCAAGAACACTTTGAATGTCCTTTGCAGATATGAAGACCAATACCAGATTTTTATGAATTTTCCGGTCAGATTTCTCACCGGAAACTTTTCCGAACACAAACTTTGCACAAACTTTTACTGAAAACCCGGTTTTTATCTTGTGAACAAGTAACGTAACAAAGGTTTTTAACAAAACTTTGGCAAACAATCAAGATCCAAGCAGATTTGAAAGCACTTTTTCAGAAAATATGAATTTTCAAGAACACTATTTTCAGAAAGTCACAAACAACAGTTACACTTGATAAAAATCGAACTATGTCTGATTTTAAACAAGGATACGAGCCAATGCTCTGATACCACTTGTTGGTCCCGAATCGGAGTATCGAATACGAAACCGAATCCTTGTTTATAACAAACACTATCACGGGTGCGGAATCCCCGTAACTATGCCAAATCAAACACAGAATGTAACAACACGATATAACCAATGAAACACAATCGATTAATTATAATGGATGAGAACAAGATCAAACAGATACAAACACGGTTTGACAGAAACTCTCAGGGTATGCTCTCATGAGTTTCACAGTGAAACAAAGTTGTGTTTATATAGCAGGCCAGGCCCAACACTCGACGAAACAACAATGGGCTCGACGAAACTGTCTTTGGTCCTGACGAAACCTCCTGGACGACAAAACTCTAGGAGTTTCATCATCCATCACGACGAAACTTGAAGATTTGGCCATATGAGGGTTTCGCCATGTAATACTCGACGAAACCTGGGGGTTTCGTCGAGGGCTGCAAAATGTGATGTGCTGCAAACTGTGAACGATTTGCAACAAATACCATAAACACACAAACATACTTTAAACCCAAAATGCAACATGCATTAGTCATTTGACATACATAACAAACAGAGACAACTAGTCGGACACAAGTAGGATAGGAGGATATCCGAGTTGGTCGACGGCGAATTACAGACTCGATAAAATAAAGACCGTACAAAATACATCGCTAATTAAGACAAGTGACAGACACAAAATAATGCACCAACAAATACTTTAATTGCGTTTTTTGGCCTTTTATATATCAACATCGTGCTTCGCTAGCATCCGTTCTCATAGTTTTTCACACTATCAGGCGTTTTAGTGTTTGTAGTTTTTGGCGTTTTATACTCAATTTTTTTTAAATTAGTAAAGAATTAGATAATAAACAACAGAGAGTTAGATAACAAACAATAGAAAATGAAAAAAAATCAAAAATTATAATCTAATTTCTCATCCAAATCTTCACTGTTATCAGCGTCTTCTACTTTAACCTTTTGGCGTTTTGAACCTGTTTTTGAATACCTTATGTAGATCCTTATTTTCCTACATAACGGCCGTCTTTAGAAGATACTTATTTTTTGTGACATCCTTTATTGTGGGTGGATATATACTTGTTTGATGACATGTTTAAGACTAACGCCTGCTCTAATGTATTGATCCCTTCATGCCATCAATATATCCATCAAGAACAAAGTGACATGATGTCATATCAATGTCATCAGTCTCTTTTTCTTGAATATTTGTCCATCTCATTCAGCAAAAGATTATAGAGATACCCAAGTCAGAGAAGAATCTATTCAGTGAAACTTCATCCAGATCAATACTCAATATAGAAGAATCGAGGTTCTGCATCTTTGGCTTTTTTAACTATTATTTTTGGCGTTTTAAAGTGAATGGTTTCTAGGAAATATGTTGTTTGTTTTTGGTTTGTGACCAGTTTATTGTGCAGAGACGTCTCTCTTATAGGATGTTTTTGGCGCGTAGTTTAGGCGGGATTTTATTTATAATAAATGATATTAATAAAGTAGCCGTCTTTTCAGTTACTGTGTATTTTTACTGTTTTTGTTCAGCTTTTTATGAGTTTTTGGGGTCATAGAGTTTCCATCTCCCAAGTTTGGCATTTTTTAATGGCTTTAAGTAGGTTTTGGCCTTTTTTCCATTTTAGCTTTTATTAATACTTCTGCAACTACTTTCATTATTGTTTGTGAGTTTTTGGCGTTTTTATTGCATTATGGCGTTTCACATGCATTATGACTGTTTGGCGTTTTATTAATATAATGTATTTTTTATTCTAAGTTGAAAAATACATAACAAACAAAAGAAAAAGAAAATTAAAAAAATAAAAATAGAAACAATTCATCTTCCAAATCTTCACTGTCATGAGTCTCTTTCTTCTTTAAATCAAGTTCGATGGCGGTTTTGCTTAGCCGTGCTTGTGTTTTTGTGGCTGTTTGGAAAGAGAAAATGACATGAGTTTTTTGTTTGAATATGTATCTTCAAACAACTCATTCGTCTTTTCATGCCATTATAATATTCATCAATATCAAAACACAAAAACTAACATAAGTCTGATACCAGCATCTTTTTGTTTATAATTTGTCCATCTCATGCAACAAAATGTTATTTGAGTCACACCAACTCAGGGAAGAATGCATTCTCTGAAACTTTGGCGTAGAACAATATTTGAATATACAAGAAACGATATTTGCTATTTTTTGCATTTTACTGAGGAAATCGTGTATCTTAAAGAACCGTCGATTTTTTGGAATCTTTGATGTTTGAGTTTTTTGACGTTTTCTAAGATGAATGGTATATAGTAGAAAATATGGCGTTTTTTGAGTAGGTGTGTTTGATGTTTTGTGGATCTTGGCGTTTGTAAGATGAATGGTATATAGTAGAAAATATGGCGTTTCAGGTTCTAGGGGGGTGTTTTTTTGTCTGGGATGTTTTTGTTTATATAGGGATGTGTTTTGGTCCGTAATGGCGTTTTATTTATTAGTATGGCGTTTTGGTATAGAAGTATAAAGACCTTTTTACCCTTATTGAGGCGCGTCCACGTAATAAAATTGATGTTATTTACGAAAACACCATCGCATCAATCTAGTCCATAGATTGTTTTAATCGGACGATCCATAAGCGTTCTCACCGTTCTCACACTTTCTACCGTTTTCTCTAAATCCCGACCCTATATATATATATATATATATATATATATATATATATATATATATATATATATATATATATATATATATATATATATATATATATATATATATATATATCGTATGATGCTACGTCTTATAAGCCTCGCCAATATTACGAAAGTATTATACAAGTTTGTGAGTCTGCTGAAATAAGACATTTATTCCCAGCAGATAAAAATAAAAATTCATACAATTTTAGTAAGATTTTCATAAAGTCTATTTTATCTCCTCAAAAATGGGGATTGAGTACTTTTAATGAAAGGGAGTTTATAAAGACCAGTACCACTAATAGACAAACCTACAAATACAATTACTGGGATTATATCCAAAGCTTTGAAAAATGCTTATTCTATGAAAATTCTAACAAAAAGCATTCATGGTTTATAAAAATCAGTGATAAAATTTATAAAGAAGGTATCCCGAATTGGTTTCAAAAATGGTTCGTTTTATACGGTCCATCAATCCAAATTCTTCCTGAACCGTTTAAGGGACTTTACCAAGAATGGGTAACAGTCTCTCTAGATCTTATAGAAGCTGAGTATAATAAGATGTTGGTGCACTACATCTGTTGATTCCGTCTAGGTGTCTAGGATCAGATCTTATATCGAATTGTATAGCATAGGGCTCGAAATACGAGAAAACAGAAGTTTGTATAGATTTTAGGAGTGTGGATCGCTTTTAGGGTCACATGTGTCTTGGATCGCTCATATGACACTTTGTGGGTCGCTTTTGTGACATGCCTGGATCGCTCATGTGTCATTTGACCACATGAGCGGCCCCAGAACCCTATATATAGGTCTTGAGCGATCCTCATTAGTAACGACCTTGTTTTCCATGCCGAAGCTTTGCCGGTGTGACGTTTGAGCTGTAAATTGTTTCCAATTAATACAAAAGATCGTTAGAAGGAAGAACAAGCTATATCTACTTGCTATTCTTATTATTCCGCATCTGAATTGCAAGAGTTAACCTCTGAACGACTCGTTCGGGTCAGCATACAATCCTACATAAGACTTGGTTTGAGGGAATAGCCTCAATGTATTTCTTTATAGAATTTTCCATTCCTTGGATATGGAGATGAAAGCCTACAACAGGTTATACCCTGAGAGACAATTTCCCTTGTCTCAAAAGAACTTCTTATACAAAGTTCTGGTCTAAAATGACAAGAGTTAATAACTCTACAAAAGAATTGGAGGGCCAAGATACAATAAAAATGATCACCAGTAAAACTGAGTATTATAGAATTCAGATTGGAAAAAGACAGCAAAGACAACTACCAAGTCCATTCGAACAACTGTCAAGGAGAATTATTAAAGATAAACAAGCGGTTTCAAAGGCTGATATTATTAAATCATATATGGAAGAAATGAAGAAGGAGCTCAGAAAGCAATTCAATAATGAAAGCTCTTCAAAAGCCATGTCTATTGAGTCCAATAGTCAAGATGATGATAATCGTTTCTGATGTTTAGCAGGAGAATCTCAGCCTACTGAAGAAATCCCAGATATAAGTCTTGATGATGACCTGGATGAATACCTCCAAAAGTTGGAAGAAGAATTTATTCCAAAGAAAGAAGAAAAAAAAGAAATAAAAAAGGACTGACAACTGTCCCGACTAGAGCCCCTGTTCATAATGGGAATCTTGATAATAAAAATAGCCATCATAATGGGCATCTTTGAACAAGAAATGGCCATCATAGGGCACTTGGAAATTGCCATCCTAGGGCGGCACTTTGAAGAATAATGGGAATCGTTGAACAAAAAATGGCCATCATATGGCACTTCGAATAGTCTAGACAATAATAAGTCCTTTGTAAAATATTTTCTTTTTATTTCTTAGTTTTTGTTTGTTTTCATGGGTTATCTACTATATATAGGAGTTGTGTGTGTTGGTGGGAGGCACGCTAATTCTTAGCCCCTCTCTTTCTTTCTATGTTTCTGCACTTGTAAAATATTAAGTATTATCAATAAAGGTTTCAACATTGAAGCTCCTTCGGTGTCTCAAGTAAGATATTTATTTTTTCTATTTCATATTTGTAAAAATCATGATGGGCTAAAACCCATAAAGTATTGAAGCATGACTCAATAACATCCCTTGAAACATGGTCCTAATATTATATTTTGGTTAAAACATAAACTGACTAGGTTAAGATTTTAAACTGACAATTAATGATCTAAGGGAACCTTCGTCCATGACGAATCCCGCTTTTTACTAATTTAAGGGAGTTTAGTGTGACTGGTTTTAATTTACCTTATAAGTTAATTAGACGGATTTTAATATTGTAAAACTTATCCCACTTTTGATACCAGTTTATGTTTATTAAAACATGGTATCAGAGCCATGAAATCAAAGGAGGTTATTGTTTGTCTTGTTTCAATACTTTACTCATAAAAATGATGAACCTATTCAGAAAAAAAGTACTGTTAAAAACAGTACTAATGAGGAATATGATATACCTCAAGATCTTGATCTACTTAATAAGTGGACCATACCTCATATAAATCCGAGGATAATATACCAAATCGGAAGTTTTGATAATATTATAACTCACTTGAGTTGAGAAAACTCAAGAAAACCCTATGTAATTACGTCATGCTTTTGAAACAATACATCTATCATAGACATGTTATCAGACAAACTATAGTGTTATAATTGTTATATAATGTTATATAGTGTTACATAGTGTTATATGGTATTATATGGTGTTACATATTGTTATACGGTGTTTATATGGTGTTATATAGTATTATATATACTGTTATAATACAATTCTCACACTTCTCACACTTTGAGCACTTTTTATAGGATCCTCTACCTATATATATATATATATATATATATATATATATATATATATATATATATATATATAGGGGATGGTTCAAATGAAAACCACTTTTATTGTGAAATCTCGAAAAGTAACTAAAAAAAGCCTAAAAAACACACAAAAGATTTTTTTTTCAATTTTTTTTATAAAAATCACTGGTTTTTATATATGAAAAAAAAACTTTTTTTCAAAAAAAAAAATTGTAGTACACATGTGTAGTACATATACACATGTGTAGTATTACACATGTGCACTACACAATTTTTTTTATTTTTTGAAAATTTTTTTTATATAAAAAAACCTGCGAAAATTATTATGCAAAAAAAAATTGGTATGTTTTTTTTTTTGCTTTTTTAGTTTGTTTTCTAGTTTTCACAATAACTAGTGGTTTCATTTGAACCTTCCCCTATATATATATATATATATATATATATATATATATATATATATATATATATATATATGTAAGGATCGGTTAGGAACCACCCTTTATTGCGAGAACCGCGAGAACTAATGTGAACACAACCAAAAATACCTAAAAATACATAAAACCACACATAAAAAATTTTTTCATTATTTTTGAAAAAAAAAATCGCTATATTTCGTTCCTAAAAAATCGAGTAACAATTATGGATGCATATGTATCATTTCTTCGACAAATTCTGTAATAAATTACCAGTATTAGACAATTGCACTATCATTTACACTATCATCCATAATACAATACTTTTTACATTACCAATATTAAAAGTGTACATGTGCATCTATATGTATAAACATGATATAACGTGTTTTTCGTACACTACTTTGAATACACTTTCCTTTTCATCTATCATACCATCCATAATACACTACCATTACCTCCTACTATCCATAATACACTACTATTACCAATATTTATTAATGTTTTTCAGTTTATACGCATGTACATCAACACCTTTCATATCATACCAAACAATGTATTGCATCATAAAGTGATAAATATAACCAAACCATCAACCACTAGATATAACTAACCAAAAACATGTATATGGGTCTACTTATCATTCAAAGTCACAAACTTTTTATACCAAAACACGTTATATCATGTTTATAGATATAGATGCACATGCGCATTTTATATATTGCTAGTGTAAAAAAGTATTGTATTACGGATGGTAGTGTAATTGAAAGTGTAATTGTCTAATATTGGTAATGTATTACGGAATTTGTCAAAGAAATGATACATATACACATATGCATAGATGATTGTTACTCAATTTTTTTAAGGAACGAAATATAAAGATTTAAAAAAAATATATATTAAAAAATTGTGTGTTTTTAGGTATTTTTAGGTTTTTTTTATGTGTTCACATTGGTTCTCGCAATAAAAGTGGTTCTCAAATGAACCTTACCCTATATATATAGGGGAAGGTTCAAATGAAAACCACTAGTTATTGTGAAAACTCGAAAACTAACTAAAAAAGCCAAAAAAAACATACCAATTTTTTTTTTTTTGCATAATAATTTTCGCAGGTTTTTTTTATATAAAAAAATTTTCAAAAAAAAAATTTTTGTGTAGTGCACATGTGTATGTGTACTACACATGTGTATTATTACACATGTGTATTATTACACATGTGTACTACAGAAAAAATATGTAAAACCCACTCACATAAACGGGGGCCGTGTTAGTCGACCTAAACCTGTTTTTTCATGTGGGGTTTGAGTCGGGTTAACAAGCGTGTCAAGAATTGCTACCCCTCACAACCCCTCAAAACCACTTTTTAAAATATGTAAAACCCACTCACATAAAAATATAGAATAGGATGTGAATGCTAGTAAAAGTCATGTGTCTCTACCAAATATACTGCCTTACATTCGCAAATATATAGTTATATAATATTAATATATACTAGGCTTGGCAAACAAAACCTAAATGGGTTATTTTAGGTTATTTTTGGGTAATTTTAAAAATGATATAAGTCATAGTGGGTCAGGAAATAATAATGGATGGGTCAAGATGGGCTTTCAGATATTAATTTAAAATGTCTAATGGGTCAGGATGTGTAAGTGGGTAATCGTTCAGCAGCAGCAAGAACATTTTAATTTTTTTTTTCAATTTCTTAAAGATAAAACATAGAGTAACTGGCATTTTGGTCCCTGAGGTTTGGGCAGTTTTGCCCCTTTAGTCCAAAACTTTCATTTTGGTCCTTGTGGTTTCAGTTTTGTGCCATTTTAGTCCAAAAATAAAATCAACTCAGATTTCTCAAAAAAAAACCCTTCTATTTTGTCATTTTCCTCAGGGGCAAAATTGTCATTTGAGCATTAATATATATATATATATATATTAATTAACCCCTCTCTCCCATTACTATCCCCCCCTCTCTCTCTCTCTTTCTCTCTCTCCCTCTCTCCTCTCTGCCGCCACAAGCACCACCACCTGCCACCACCCTCTCGCACCAGCACCACCACCTGCCGCCATCTCAGCAGCACCATTTTTAGCCACCGGCTTAGCCGGCAACCGACTAGCACCGCTCTCAGACTTCTTCTTCACAGACTCATCCTTATCCAAATTAACCGCCACCGGAGCACTACCGTTGACCGGAGCCACCGCCGCTGCTGCCGCCCCAACCACCTGTTTCGATTGCCTCTCGTTTCACTGGATTGCAGAAATTAGGGGTGTTGCTGGAACGATTCTGGAACAGTTTTCAGGGGTGTTAGAGGGAGAGAGAAGAGAGAGAGAGAGAGAGAGAGAAGAGAGAGAGAGACATGGGTGTTAGAGAGAGAGAGAAGAGAGAGACAAGGGTGTTATTTGGGGAAGATGATGTGTGTATATATATATATATTACGGCTTAATGTACTTTACGTGCGACAACGTGCGTGATTTGTTCTATAACATGCGTGATTAATGTTTTCAATATTCGTGATTATTGTGTTTCAACATGTGTGATTTTGGATTTTTGAGTTATAACGTGCGTGTTTTTAAAATGAACGTGCGTAATTACCCGTCGTACGTGATGTACGTTAAGCCTTAATGTACGTTAACCTTCCTATATATATGTGTGTGTGTGTGTATTTATGGTTCTGAAATGATCCTAGCCATATATATATATATATATATATATATATATAATTTCAACCAATAAGAATGCTTTATTTTACTTCATTTAATATAAGTATTTAATGTTACTATAAGGGTACATTGGTAAATCCACATAGATCATTAATTTGTAGCCTTCCTCTTTAATAGCTAATACATTAAATTTTTTGTAACTTATCTTCAAAATATATATTTTTCAAAAAAATAAAATAAAATAATTTAAAGTGTAGGGTAGATTACGAGTTGTGTACGATAAATTAGGAGTTGTGTAGGATAAATTTCAACGAGTAGGATGAATTTCGAAATATGTAGGATAACTTTTGATGTGTGTAGGCAAAAAAATGAGTGTGGAGGATAATAGTCTTTATGACTAATTAATTAGTAAAAAATCATAATAAATGAGATAAGTGAAAAACTATTTAATGTTTTACAACATTACCCTTTGTTCTTTTTCTTCTCAACTAAATTTTCTTCTCAAATAAACCTTATATATATATATATATATATATATATATTAATGCTTAAATGACAATTTTGCCCCTGAGGAAAAGGACAAAATAGCAGGGGTTTTTTTTAAAACATAACTTACTCATCTCTTCTCTTTTTCATGACATAACTGATACAATCTTTTATACTAGAGTTAACTGCCATTTTCGTCCCTGTGGTTTGGTCACTTTGGCCATTTCAGTCCATTTTTCAAAAATGCCCCATTTTCCTCCCCGACGTTCTGGAAAGGTGCCATTTCAGTCCAAAAATCATAACCCAGTTAAGTCGGTTTGTAAATAAGGACTGATTGTGTAAATTTGTTAATAAAATGACCATTTAAGTAAATCTACTCCGGTGACCGGAGCAAATCCGGCCATCTTTCCGACACCCCACGCCCCCACGAGTTGCAGGCGGCGGCAACCTTCATCATCATCATCATCGCGAGTTGCAGGCGGCGGCACCGGAGTTGCAACCACCATCATCACCGTTTTTCCGGTGAGTTGCAGGCGGCGGCACCGGAGTTACAACCATCGCGAGTATGGCCGCCTGCAACCACCACCATCACCTTTACCTCTCATCGCGATCTTCATCATCATCATCAGACCTTCATCACCACTGTCGCCGCCTGCAACTCACCGGAAAAACGGCACCCCCACCGTCGCCGGTTCTCTCTCCCGCCTCCTTCTCTCTCTCTCTCTCTAGTCATTATCTCTCTCTCTCTCCGACTTTCTCCCTCTCTCGTCTGATCTCTCGCCTGCAACTCGTGGGGGTGTGGGGTGTCGGAAAGATGGCCGGATTTACTCCGGTCACCGGAGTAGAGAGGTAAAGGTGATGGTGGTGGTGATTGCAGAGCATAGAGAGAGAGATAGAGTAGAGAGAGAGTGTGTGTGTGAACTGAATCCGGCGGCGGCGGTGGTTCCGGTCACCGGAGTATGACGATGATGACGTTGATGGTGGTGGTTCCGGCGGCGGTGGTGACCACCGGAGCTCCGGTTCCGGCGGCGGTGGTGAGTATAATTATATAAATATTTATACATTTTACTTAAATGGTCATTTTATTAACAAATTTACACAATCAGTCTTTATTTACAAACCGACTTAACTGGGTTATGATTTTTGGACTGAAATGGCAACTTTCCAGAACGTCGGGGAGGAAAATGGCGCATTTTTGAAAAATGGACTGAAATGGCCAAAGTGACCTAACCACAGGGACGAAAATGGCAGTTAGCTCTTTATATTAATTTATGACCGTACAGATGTGTTTAACAAATTCAAGAACGATGACTCGAATACATTCAAGGAATCTATAACCGATGATGTGAGGGGTATGTTAGGCTTATATGAATCTGCACAATTGAGATTGAAAGGGGAAAAGATTCTAGCCGAAGCCTCGGCGCTCGTGGAAACTAAACTGAAGAGTTTAGTATATACTCTGGAAGGTAGTCTTGCACAACAGGTGAAACAATCTTTGAGAAGACCATTTCATCATGGGATGCCATTGGTAGAGGCAAGAAATTGAAAAAAAAAATAAATTGAATCGTTCAGCAGCAGCAAAACATTTTAATTTTTTTTATTTTTTTAACTTTTTTATTTTTTTAATTTTTTTAATTTTTTAATTTTTTTGATTTTTTTATGTCCAAATCTATCTTGACAAAAACGCATCTTAACCCAAACTCATCTTAACTCATTTCTTAATAAACTCATTCTAACCCATACATATTTTAACTCATTACTCAAACCTGCCCAACCCACCCATTTTACCAGCCCTTTTATATATATATATATATAGGGGATGGTTCAAATGAAAACCACTTTTATTGTGAAAACTCGAAAACTAACTAAAAAAAGCCTAAAAAACACACAAAAAAAATTTTTTTTTTCAATTTTTTTTTATAAAAATCGCTAGTTTTTATATATAAAAAAAAAAACTTTTTTTCAAAAAAAAAAAAAAAAAATTTGTAGTGCACATGTGTAGTACACATGTGCAGTATTACACATGTGCACTACACAAAAAAAAATTTTTTTTTTTAAATTTTTTTTATATTAAAAAACCTGCGAAATTTTGATTGCAAAAAAAAATTAAAAAAAAAAAATTTTGTATGTTTTTTTGGCTTTTTTTAATTAGTTTTCGAGTTTTCACAATGGGTGGGGTTCGGCTACAAAGTCTAGTTTTCCTACAAAGTGTACAAAGTCATACAACACCACAATTTCAGCCATAAAACACACTCAAAACCCACAAATAACAAAGTGAAGATCACAAAAACACAATATCCAAACCCTAACAGTCCATAAAAACTTCAAACACTCAATCGTAGAAACTATGAATATAAAACACAACATGATAATCAACATAAAACACACTAATGTTAGTCATTCGATAATCAAAGCCTTATCATCCAAAACACAACACAAAACCCACAAATATAGCGTTTGGTAATCTATACTTTGTTATTTGTGGGTTTTGAGTGTGTTTTATGGTTGGCAGTATGGTGTTTTATTACTTTTTACACTTTGTAGGAAAAATGGACTTTGTAGCCAACTCCCACCCTTTTCACAATAACTAGTGGTTTTCATTTGAACCTTCCCCTATATATATATATATATATATATATATATATATATATATATATATATATATATATATATATATATATATATATATATATATATATATATATATATATATATATATATATATATATATATATATATATATATATATATATATATATATATATATATATATATATATATATATATATATAGGGTAATGCTAGACAAAAAACCCTAAAATTCTTAGAAAACTCTGGAAACCCAAATGGGAACCCATTTTTACCCAACCTCCCGACATTTTTTTTTTTTTTGAAAAAAATTACACATGTAATATACATGTTTTAGACTGTTTTGGGCCAAAAAAAACAAAAAAGCGACGAAGGGATTTTTAAAAAAAAAAATAAACAAATTTCAGTGCCTAACATGTGTGAGGCAAAAAAGACATAAATTTGCTGAAATTTGCTGAAACTTTTTTTTTTTTAAATTATCCCCTCGGCGCTTTTTTGATTTTTTTGGCCCAAAAGTCTTAAAAACATGTATATTACATGTGTTATTTTTTTCAAAAAAAAAAATGTCGGGAGCTTGGGTTTTCTAGGGTTTTATATATATATATATATATATATATATATATATATAGGGTTGGGCTATATAGAAAACCCTATATATATATATATATATATATATATATATATATATATATAGGGTAGGGATATGGTAAAAAGTGTTTAAAATGTGAAAAGGGTAAGAACTGTTTTAAACCATTGGACATTTAATCTAATGGTTGAGATCAATAGGTATAAAAATGTAAATTGTGTTTTAATTAGAAGGGCCTTATGTAAAATTAAAGGGCAATAGTGTCTTTTCAAATGTTTAAATATGGTAACCGTATCCTACACAACCAAAACCCCCATTATTCTCCTAAAAATCAGCGACTTTCCACAATAAAAAATGGTAACCGTATCCTACACTATATGAAGATATAACACTATGAACCCTTGATAAAACACTATATGAAGATATAACACTATGAACCAGAAAAATCAAGATGTCTGTACAGAATATAACACTATTGATTGGGGATAAAACAATATGAACCAGAAATTCAAGATGTCTGTACAGAATATAACACTATTGATTGGAGATAAAACACTATAAACCAGAAAATTAAAATGTTTGTATAGAATATAACACTATTGATTGAGAATAAAATACTATGAACCAGAAAATTAAGATGTCTGTACAGAATATAACACTATTGATTGGGGATAAAACACTATGAAAGGAAATTAAGATGTTTGTACAGAATATAACACTATTGATTGGGGATAAAACACTATACATCTGTAAATGCTATAAAACACCAAAATCGAAGAAGGGCGCAGAAAGTAAACAACTGTATTGTATCTGGGGAAGGTATCTGGCGATTTCATGTATTTATAATTGATGAAGAATGATGCGTAGATGATAATCTTATTCGATCTTGCAAAAAAAAAAAATTCAAAATTCGAATCAATCCCTATAAAAACTCATTGCCATTTTTTTTTTTTTTGACAGTTATCTTGTAAATCAATTAAATGATAAGAATGTCAAATTACTAATATACCCTTTTGAATTAATTAGGATAAAGGACACGTGTCATTCCCAAATTATTTCTCACACTTCTCACAAAAGTTCCACTTTGTACAGGATCCTCTACCTATATATATATATATAGGGGCTGGTTATCGTACAAATGCGCTTATCGTACATTACGTACGCTACAATCTCAGCCGTCAGATCATCTTCCCGCATTAAAAATCGCATGTTGTTTTTTTTGTAACAATTTCGCATGTTGGTTTTTTAACATGCGATTTCATCAAAATTACCACATACGAAATTGTTACAAAAAACAACATGCTATTTCATCAAAATTATCACATGCGAAATTGAATTATCACATGCGAAATTGTTAAAAAAAAAAAAAACAACCTGCTATTTCATCAAAATTATCACATGCGAAATTGAATTACCACATGCGAAATTGTTACAAAAAAACAACCTGCTATTTCATCAAAATTATCACATGCGAAATTGAATTACCATATGCGAAATTGTTACAAAAAAACAACCTGCTATTTCATCAAAATTATCACATGCAAAATTATTACAAAAAAAAAACATACGATTTTCATTGCGGGAAGATGATCTAACGGCTGAGATTATAGCGTACGTAATGTACGATAAGGGAATTTGTACAGTACCCTTTACCTATATATATATATATATATATATGAAGGGGCTCATGCGAGAACCACCCTTATTGTGAGAACCAATGTAAACACAACCTAAAATAGCTAAAAAAAACCTAAAAAAACCTAACCCCCCCCCCAAAAAAAAACCTAAACCCCCCCACCCCCCCCCAAAAAAAACCTAACCCGCCCCCCCCCCCCCCAAAAAAAAAAAAAAACCTAAACCCCCCTCCCCCACCCCCAAAAACCTAAACCCCCCCCCCCCCCCACCCCCCCCTCCCCCATGCTAAAATGCTAAAAACTAAACCCCCAAATAACCTAAAAAAATCTAAAAGTTTTTTTTGAATTTTTAATATTTTTCATGTTAAAATCGCTACTTTTAGAAGCCAAAAAAAAATTTATAAAAAAAAATTTTTTTTTTGGCTTCGAAATGTAGCGATTTTTTTATAAAAATATTAAAAAATTCAAAAAAAAAATTTTGTGTGATTTTTAGCTATTTTTAGGAATTTTTGATGTATTCACATTGGTTCTCGCGGTTCTCACAATAAGAGGTGATTCTCGCATAATCTTCTCACCATATATATATATATATATATATATATATATATATATATATATATATATATATATATATATATATATATATATATATATATATATATATATATATGGTATCAAGGGGCTTATTTAGGAAAATAAAGAGGGGATTAATATAAACGAATGAATTGTTACTGTTATCGTTACGATTAATGTTATTATTGTATGAAGAAAAAAAGTATACATGGATAAGAAGTAAAGGATAGTTTTTCAAAACAATGCTGTAAAAGTCTAATGTGAAAAGGTAATCATTCTCCCAAAATAATGCACTTCACGCGACCTGGTGTTGGTCGACCACATATTTTTTTATCATTTATTTTTCCACATGCCCACACATTCATCAAATGAATATATCGGTTTAATATTTGAACAATGTATTGTTTTCATAACATCATAATTAGTAGTGGACAGTGGACCCCCAAGTTAGAGCTGGTAAATGATAAACGGGGGAGAATTCTTTATGTGACGATTGCGGTCTTCGACATGGTGTTGGTCCATCGAACCATTGCTATGTTAGTCCTTGGATGCCACGTGGCATGAAGATGATTATTTAACTCATTTTGTTTAATGAATTAGTTTATGGGTTAGTGGATTTTTGTGCTTTTGCGTGCAGATAAGTTAATCAAACACTTTTACTTTTTGGTTTGATCCATGGATCAAGGGAGGATATGTGTCTTCCATACCTTCCCCCTTGGTCAACCCATAAAGTTATCTCATATTCAAAACTATGATCCTTTTTTTTTCAGTGATGAGCTTGGTATCAATCATTGAAATATTCGGTAAATTTGGTATCGATATCCGATACCATTTGCTCATCCCCATGTTCCAACACATATTATGAGAGAGATAACAAAATAAAATGCATATATTGTGTTTGAAGCTTTAAAAATGATAAAAGAGTATTAATAATAGTTCTTTGTCTCGCTTGCCTGGAAGCAAGAAGAATTTACAATAAGTTTATAAGCTAAAGGATTTCTTAGTTACCAATTCCGTATATAATGGAAGATATCTCCATTGACTATGGATGATATAGACATGATGTTCCGCCTAGATGGTATGCTTTACCATTTGAGAGTTGTCCTTTATGTTATTGATGACATCAATGGTTACATACACTTTGTAACAATTTGACATAACGATTCAAAGGCATGAAAGTTCATGTCGGCTCGATTCTTGAATTACATTGACTCACGTAGTTGTGGTTAAGCGTGACATCTGTTCGAATTGTAACTCTTTGAGTTGCGCTCAGGCACGAAGGGTGGCAATTGTCAAAAAATGAACCATCATTGTCATTCCAAGGTCACAATTCGAAGATCCTAGAATACCCAACTTTGTGATATAAGAGAAACCCATCTCATCTCCATGTGTACATTCCAACCCTATAATGGTTGATACATCATCAACCAAGGTAGGTTATCAATCATAGTTTGTTGATGCAAACCAGCCTTTGGTGACACAATCATCATGTTTGATCATTGAATTCCATAACGCTTGAGGTTCTTACTAACTTATATGGCAACAAAACTTTTGTTTTGTAATGTATCTCGTTATTGTATTATCTTAACAAAAAGTGACTCAAAATCCTATTTTTCTTTAATACACTAGATTACTAAGCAATCATGTTATATCTAAACTTTATTTTATTAGTTGATGAAAAATCCTTGATGACTTAGTAGTTCAATCAGCTTATCAACATGAAATGAAGTGTTGTTTAGCGATTATACACAATTAGCTTCTATGTTTTTCAAAAGCAGTTCGCTACAAAACCTTATGCACAACTTTTGATTAAATGGAGAGGACAAATTGCGTTGGTGAGAGATAACACTCTCCTGGAGGCAATAAACGTTGATTGTTATGTATACACACACTAGGTGTGACATCGCTTCTCATCCACAACCAATGCGCATATACATGTTGGTAATATTCGAGACGAGACATTGTCTAATACTTAAATTATGTTTAATTGGTAGAGTCTTTGAGGCAGTTGTTTTCTTTCGGTCAAAAATTATTTAAGTATTTTATTTTAATTGTTATGGTATGGTTTTTTAAATAGGTGGAAATCAAGCCAAATGATGAAACAGGATTTCCATCCTAGAATATGGTTTCTTGTCTTCCAAGAGTCTAGTTTAGTATAAACAGAGTAATTGGTCGATGTAATATTGTGTGCTTTTGTTTATATATCAATAAAATAGTCGATCAAAAGTTTGATCAGTCTCGTGTTTGTGTTCATGTTAAGGTCTAATTTTCCAAAAATTTGTGAATGCATATGTTTTATCGCTTCCATCAATCACGTATCGTAGCTGAACAAATGACAAGGTTTCGAAAAGTCCATTTGTGCTAAAGTCCATTTGTGCTAAGGTCCATCCTTACTAAGGGGTTTGTATGTTAGAGAGGATGGACTTGCACTATAAATAGAGGTAGTGTCTTGATCATTGGTAACTTTGCCTGATTTGAGTAGACAAACTCTGTCAGTGTGTTTTCACGGTATTGTACTGTTATATCATCAATAGAGAACAACATTTAATTAGCTTGCTTGTGTCTGATCCACTCTCGTACTTGGATTCCGCACAAGATACGAGAACTACGCAATCATCGGAGTTATGAAATTGATCCAGAAACGAATCCACACAATTGGTATCAGAGCTTAGAAACCAAGTAAACTGAAGATGGGTCGAAAAAGAAAAAGGAAAAGAAAGATCGAGTTTTACCAAGATTGTTTTTTGGTCCGTGGGATCAATGAAGTCGATGAACAGATGCTATCAAAATAGGTCAGTTGTTGCAAGACATGGAAGTCAAAGTTTAAAGTCCAGGTGGAGTGGTGGAAGTCTTAATTGATGTAAATAAGGAGTAAATACTCTAATGATATTGAAAAAATTGTAGGACAGATAATATGGAAGATCGTAATAACAACGATAAAGAACATTATATCATTCGTGAATACATGATGGTGATAGTAGGCCAGTGGATAATACCAAAAGAATTGCTATTGAGTTAATTGAGTTTATTTTGATATGCACATATTATTGGGTTGGTGATCAGGATGCAAATGGTAGCCAACAAAGGGTTTTCGGTTGTTTGAATGTTAAAGTTGTTGTTGGGTGATCAACATCAAGTATCATGGTCCAATGGGTTTCAACCAGTAGCAACAACAAAATTCGAATATCGACCTGATCAAGGGTGATCAACAACAGTTTTAGTAAACAATATCTTATTAAAACAAGGTGTTTGAAAACAAGTTTGCCATAGTAAGGGATTTGATCACCAATGGGTGTTTGATCAAGGGTCTCCTCAAATAATGGGTGTGATCAGGACATCAACCAGGTTCTGTTAATAATCAACAAGCATGATCAACAACAACAACAAAGGAGTACCGGGTTCTTCTTTGATCCAAGGGCTAATGTTTCACTCGAAAAGCGGGTTTGATTTAAGGAATTGTTGTTGAAAGGGTTAATGAACCCTTGTAATGAAGGGAATCAAGTACATCTCACCACCATAGACAGATGTTGGAGTTGTGTGGGTTAATGTGAACAAGACAAGATTAGAGGGGTGATTGTTAAATTAATGCTATGATCATAATTTGATACTTAAGAGCCGGTTTAACTTGTTGAGATGAGTTAGTCGTTTTGTTTAAGTTAAGATCAATTATTTTAGTGTTTTATTTAATTGCTTTGGTATGGTATTATGGATAGTAGGAAATCTAATCATATAAGGAAACATGGTTTCCAACCTAGAATAAGTTTTCTTCTATATTAAAAGTCTAGTTTGTTGTAAGCAAGGGTAATTGTTCAATGTAAAAAAGGTTTAATCAATTTTGTGTTTCTGTTCGATTAGGGCCTGATTTTCCATCAGTCACATCATCGTAAACAAAACATAACAAAAGTCTCTACATAGCCGGCCCTGGGGGTGGGCGGGGAGGACCACCGGCCAGGGCCCGATATCTTGAGGGGCACATTTTTTATGAAAAAAACCCGATATGTATATGTAAAATATTTTTTTAATAGGGTACACGCATACAAACACCAACATATGCCCCCCTTACAAAACTATTCTTATGGTTTAGATTAGTTACTAACCCCTTTTGTGACAACTGTGTTCTATAATCATTGTACAATGTAAAACAATGTTGGTTATCAATAAAACAATGTGCTTTGGTGTTATTATATGTGTTTTGGTGTTATTATGTGTGTATTTGTGTTTGGTGATTTTACAATTTAATTCAATTCCAATTTCAAGCTTTAAATCGCTTTCCGGAAGGTTATACGTGCACTGATGCGTAAATATAACCAGTTTAATGCAAAAAACACTCCGGGATAGTGAAATAGGCTTAACATACCTTACATAACCTCCACATAACTTAAAAATAAGTTTTGGATGGTTTGGTGTGTTGAAATCAAGTTTGTTCGATCGCAGGGACTATTTGTGTCAAACTGCGAAACTATACCGATTTGTATAGTAACGAACATTACGGAACTTGATCATAAGTTAAACATACCCTAAATAACCTTTACGTAGCTTAGAAATAGGCTTTGAGGGGTTCGGTATGCTAAAATAAACTTAATTGATCAATAGGGACTAAAAGCGTCAAAAAGTGCATAAGTTTGCATTTTCGCGCATCTCCTACGTTCTGAATATATCCGGACATCCAAAAATTCATTAAAATAATATTTTAATGATTGGCTTGATAAAATTCCATTCATCGCTTAATTTGGATCGTTTTTGCGTTCGTTAAGACTTCCGTCGTAATTAAGCGAATAACGCAACCGTACGACCAAACGAACCGACATCCGAGATCTTTAACTTTATTTTAGAGCCTTGAAATGGGGTTAACGGGGCTTAAAAGTGCAAAGAAATCAAGTTTTACAAATGCAGGGACCATTTTTGAAATTTCTGACCAGATTCAATGAACCTAGTCCATTTTGAAGTGTTGATGGTTTTAACCCATGGTTTTGAAAAACCATGGGCTGGTATTCAATGAACCTAGTCCATTATGACTCGTATTAGGGGCTCCCATGGTTTTAGAAAACCATGGGCACACATGTAAGGTCCAGATCAAAGCTCAGTTTTCGATAAACGATCTTAACGGTTCTTGAATTCCTATAAATACCCACCCTCATTTCCTCCCAAAGTACACTTGAATCTGATTTTGGCTCTCTAAGTTGAAGTTTATGCTTCATACCTAAGAGTAAATCGGATCAAGAGCTTGCGGGGACCTTCTGTAAGTATTCTTTCGTTCTTTTCATTCGTTTCTATCGTTAAAGTCAAACTGCGTTTGACTTTCTGCTTTGACCAGTTTATGGTCAACGCAAAGTTCATTTGAACTTCATAACGTGAGCGTAATCACGATGGTTATAGTCTCTAGTGACTATACCTACTGATTACCATGTTATCTAGGCTCAGTGACGAGTCGTAGTTTAGGCCAAAATGCGTTTTCTCGCGTATTTTGTAACCAAACTACTCTAGGATATCAAAACCGTTTGTTTTGATATCAAATCCGTTTGTTTTGATATCAAAACCTATTTTCTAACTTAACTAAACATGTTCTAGCATGTTTAGCTCGTCACTTTTTAGATTAGTGCTTGTGTAGAGTCGTAAGTCAAGCGGACTAAACACCCGCTGTAACAACCCTCGGTAAAACCAACACCCTCATAAATAGGTTCCGACACCCTAGTATATCTTAAAATGTCCCAATATGTCTTATATTACACCTCGTATGTGAAAACCGAGCCCAAAATGCAATATAACATTAAAAATAAAATAAAAACAATAAATATTAAGTTGAGACGGGCCGCGTAGACCCACCCCAACCATTCACGCGGGCCGTATGAAGGTGTAAACCGGATTCCTTTGATTTCTTTAAGTTGAAGCGGGCCGCGTAATAGTTCTCGATAGTTAACGCGGGCCGCGAGGGACCTAAGTTGTGGCGCAGCCCTGAGCTGACACGTGTCGATATCGTGTCAAACCTAGTAGATGACCGGGCCAAGCTATTGTGTTGATTTGACGTGGGCCGCGTAAACCTGTCCTGTGTCTTACGCAGGCCGCCTGGAAGTCAGATTTCACAACTATAAATAGAACGCATCAGCTTTCGATTTCCGTCATTCACAATTTCAATCTCAAATCACAATTTCTGTAGGAAGTTATTATACTCGGGTATTATACCCCCTAAATAGCGAGGTTCTGCTACGATGTAAGTATTATAACCCCTGGAGACGTATTAGATACGCTGCCCGATTGATCTAGGGTTCCGTAACGGCTGCCGTGGTTCTGCCCGACGTAGTCGTTGGAATGCCGTCTCGGGGAGGGTATTACTATTGTTAAAATGGGTTATTATACTAATACACGTGCATTTGTGTAAATTATAGATATTCACCAGGAAACCCTAAAGGATAACCTAAAACAGCAATGTGAGTTGATCCACTTTTTGTAAATCTTTTTGTTAACTGTTTTTACAAAACCTTACATACTTTTCCATGCGAATAACAGTTATTGAGTATTTGTAAGAGTACAATTATCGTGGGTATATTGGGGTTTTGTATACAAAATTTGTTACCACCTGGTCAAGGAGTAACATTTCCACAAGTCAGGTCTGACAGTACCGACGGGTGATAATTGATATAACTTGGAAACAAATGTAATTGCGGGATCGCCCTCAATACTGTTCACTGTGACTTTTTATTTAAACTTGATTAAACTGGGATTCACTCACCAGTATTTCCCACTGACAAACTGGTTTTAAAACGCGTTTCAGGTAACAAAATGTGAAAGCCAAATAAAAGCCAGCTGGACAGCACTGAAGGCTTGGAAAAGTGGCAATAAAGTTATCTAAGAATAAAATAGATATTTTATTAAATAAAACAGGATTTATTCCTATGAAATGTGTGTACTGAAAACTTGGGTTTTACCCATGTGTTTAATGTTATAAAACGTGGTGGTTTACTCTGATTAAATATTTCCTAACTACGGTCCTGATGAAAATTTCCGCTGCCAAATTGGATAAATAAACGTGATACCACCGAAACTGGCTCACGGCCGCCCGTTCCCGGGAACTAGGGACCAGGGGTTGTGACAGAAGGTGGTATCAGAGCTATGCCACTGATTCAGCCACAGAAGTGTTCTGCTGACATCAAAATTTAAAGTGTTAGGAAATAAATTACGGGAATACATGCATAATTGTATTTTCTTGTTATGTGTTATCTGACTATTTGTTAGTTTACAGTATGAGCGACCAAGGACCATCTGACGCGTATCGTCAATTGTCTAGTTCGCCTAGAAGCGAAGGCACCTCCTCTTCTCAGCCTGCCCTCTCAGGGTACTCTGCTGATACGGAAGAAGGAATCTTTGTGTTTAAGGCTCAATCCGAAGAGCCATTTCCTCAGAAAAAGAGGGGATGGTTCAGTAGGGGAGCACACGAGCGTAGGAAACGTATGAAAAAGTTGCAGGAACAGCGAGTGTTAGCCGCAGCTAAAAGAGAAACTGATGCCTATGCCCAGGATATGCTCAATAGGGGTATAGCTAATATCCATATTTTAGCAACTACTGCAGCTGACCCAAACCTGGAGCAAATGCTAGCACCCCAACCACAACTACCAAATCCTGACCAACCCATGGAAGTAGAAAACCCTGAAAACCAAATAGAAATGCCTGATTACAACCTGGAGGAGATACCTAGGGTACCTGCACCAAATCCCCTAGACCCAAACAACTACGACCCCTGGTGGGACGATGTTAGGGACTACGTGCAACAAAACCCGATACAGGAAAATGTGCCAATACCCAACTTAGGAGCCTACCCAGGGTTAGATCCTCAAGATCCCTATAACGTTAGTGATGCATACATTAGGGAGATCTTAGAGAATCCCTACCCATACCAGGCCCCTATCCCTCCGTACCAGGAACCCGCACCCCAGATTCCAAACCCAGTCCTAGAACCTGCACCCCCAATGAGTGTAGAAAACGTACAAGAACTTAGGACTTTCGGTGAGGAAATTTTAGAAAGCAGTGAGAGAATGCGACAGGTGGGAGAGCGTCTCGTATGGAAATACGACGAGCGCAATATGGATTTTTGGATAAATCCATATCAGTAAATGTGATGGTGGAAACGATAGTAGTAGTAGTAGTAGTAGTAGTAATAATAATAATAATATAATAATATATGTGGGTACGTGCTAGAAAAAAAAACTACGGATGCATACTACTAGTATTGTAGCTTTATATTTCAGTCGGTATTGTAATTTTAATTTCAGTACTGGTGTGTAATAGATGCATAATATATGAATAGAGTAAAAGTCGCAATGCTCGACGCTTTTGACTAAAAGTGCGTGTCATGTGATTGGCTATGTTCAAATATTATTTGTGATATTAATATTTGGTAAATGTTTAAAATTCAGATGGCCGACGAGGGAAATCAAGATAATCTGAATAACGATAACGAGAGTAACAATAACATGGTTAACGAGAATCCGAACAACAATTGAAACCAAATGGATAATAGTGTCGTTCAACACATAGTGGCACAAGGAATTATAGATGCAATGCCATTTATTATTCAAACGGTTCAAGAAGCGAATAATAAAAGTAAGCATAGCAGTAACCAACTGAACCGGAACACAGCGTGAATAATGGACTCGTACTTCAAGCGCCCATTCCCAAAAGAAGAAGAACCATGTCATATGGTTGTTCTTATAAAGAATTCTGGTCCTGTAAACCAATAGAATTCTCGGGCAATGAAGGACCCATTGCAGCTCTACGCTGGATAAAGAAAACTGAGGCTGTTCTGAAAATAAGCAAGTGTGCTGAAGAAGATAAAATAATGTTTGCTTCGAATCTGTTTAAAAATGCAGCCTTAGAATGGTGGAACACTATCCTCCAGTCAAGAGGAAGTGATAGGATTTATAACATGGAATGGGAAGAATTCAAAAACATGGTAGAAAGGAAATTCTGCCCTCCCAATGAAAAGGAACAAATAGCAAATAAGTTTCTGAACCTTAGAATGACCGGGGTAGACAGTAAGGGTTACACTACCACATTCTTTGAATATGCTAGGATAGTACCAACCCTTGCATCACCTGAACCGGTATTAATTTCCCGTTACATCTGGGGATTAATTGGGGAGATTAGACATGTAGTCAAGGCAGCTAGACCTCAAACCATAGAAGAAGCTGTAGAACTAGCCAATACCTTGACAGATGAGTTAATCCGTACTAGAGAAGAAGATCAGAGGAGAAACCTAACCCAAAGGCTGGGAATTCCAACCATAGGAATGTAGGTTCTACCTCTGCACCCTACTGCAGGATCTGCAAGAAGAAGCATTCTGGAAAATGCTCCACTCACTGCAATTATTGTAAGGCACCAGGACACAAGGAAGAAGATTGCAGGAGAAAAACCAGTAATGGAATGTGCTTCAACTGTGGGGAAAAAGGTCATATCAAGGCAAACTGTCCGAAGTTAGCCCCAGCTACAAACAACAAGAACACTAAAAATGCCAGAGCATTTGTTCTAACTGCAGATGAAGCCAAGATGATCCCGGACGTCATAGCTGGTACGTTTTTAGTTAATGATATTTTTGTTAAAGTATTATTTGACTCTGGTGCAAACCAAAGTTTTATTAATACTTCGTTTTGCAAACTCCTAAATCAATCATTAACTAAACTACCACAAGAATGTCTCGTAGAGACAGCAAATGGAGAAACCATTAGGATTTCTGAAATCTTGCAGGGAGCAAGAATAGAAATTTTTAATCAAAAATTTATTGCAAACCTTTACCCAATGAATCTGGCTGGATTCGATGTTGTGTTAGGAATGGATTGGTTAATAGCCAATAAAGCCAGTATTTTATGTGATCAAAAGTCAATTCAAGTAAAGTCACCAAAGGGTGAAAAGATCACAATTAAAGGAGATAAACCATCTAGATCCACTAAATTCATCTCTGTGATGAAAACTGCAAGTTATATAAGGAAAGGATCTATAGTGTATTTGATTTCTATAATCACTAACACTAAAGGAAAAGAATTAAAAGACATTCCAGTAGTGTCCCAGTTTTCAGATGTCTTTCCAGAAGAATTGCCAGGACTACCGCCAGATAGGGAAGTTGAATTCAGAATCCATCTGCTACCAGGGACAGCACCAATTGCCAAAGAACCTTATCGTTTGGCACCCGCTGAAATGCAGGAACTGAAAAACTAATTAGACGACCTGTTGGAGAAAGGATTCATACAACCAAGCTCATCGCCATGGGGAGCACCGATTTTGTTTGTTAAAAAAGAAGGACGGATCAATGCGTATGTACATTGACTACCGTGAATTGAACAAAGTCACGATTAAGAATCGGTATCCATTACCGAGGATCGATGATCTATTCGATCAACTTCAAGGAGCTCGATTTTTCTCTAAAATTGATTTAAGATCAGGATATCATCAATTAAAGGTACATGAGGAGGATATTCCTAAAACCGCATTCAGAACAAGGTATGGTCATTATGAATTTACTGTCATGCCATTTGGTTTAACCAATGCCCCAGCTGCATTTATGGACATGATGAACCGAATATGTAAGCCATATTTGGATAAATTCATAAATATTTTCATAGATGATATTCTAATTTACTCTAAAAGTAAAGAGGAGCATGCAAAGCACTTGCACTTACTTCTAAGTTTATTAAGAAAGGAAAAGCTTTATGCTAACTTTTCAAAGTGCGAGTTTTGGTTAGAACAGGTACAATTCCTTGGACATTTAGTTAATCATGAAGGAATTCATGTGGATCCAACAAAGATCGAGGCAATTACTAAATGGAAAACCCCAGAGTCATCAACCGATGTTAGAAGTTTCTTAGGATTGGCCGGTTATTATAGGAGATTTATCCGAGATTTTTCTAGAATAGCCATTCCCTTAACTAAGTTAACCTGTAAATCTGTTAAGTTTGAATGGGGACCAAAACAAGAAGAAGCATTTAGAATCCTTAAGCAAAGATTAACCCATACACCCATATTAGCATTACCAGAAGGAACTAAAGACTTTGTAGTCTATTGTGACGCTTCTAAGTTAGGTTATGGATGTGTGTTAATGCAACGTCAAAAGGTTATAGCTTACGGCTCTAGACAGCTTAAGAATCATGAAGAGAATTATTCAACCCATGATTTGGAATTAGGAGCCATAATTTTTGCCCTTAAGATTTGGAGACATTATGTTTATGGTAGTAAGTTTACCATATTCACAGATCATAAGAGCTTAAGGTATATTTTTGGGCAAAAAGAGTTGAATATGAGACAAAGACGCTGGATGGAATTGCTTAGCGATTACGATTGTGATATCCAGTATCACGCAGGAAAAGCCAATGTAGTGGCTGATGCTTTAAGTCGAAAATATCACGAAAAGCCAAAAAGGGTACGTTCTCTTAAATTAAATCTACAAGTAGATTTAAACAACCAGATTAGAAAAGCACAAGAATCAGTAATCAAGGAAGATACTGAAAAATTAAAAGGAATGATTAAGGAATTGGAACAAGGAATATATGAAATTTGGAGGTTCCATAAAAAGAGAATGTGGATACCTAAATTCGGAAATTTACGTCACCATATATTAGAAGAAGCTCATAAATCTAAATATACGATGCATCCAGGAAATGATAAAATGTACCAGGATTTAAGGAAAAATTTCTCGTGGATAGGAATGAAAAAGGATATAGCAGCTTATGTTTCTAAATGTTTAACTTGCTCACAAGTTAAAGCTGAACATCAGAAACCCTCAGGTTTATTACAGCAATTAGAAATGCCAGTCTGGAAATGGGAATTGATAACAATGGATTTTGTTACCAAGCTTGTTGGATCGTCGTTGACCCTGAATGAGTCGATCAGAAGAGTCGTTTATCTAATTCAAAGGCGGAATCGATGAATCAGACGCTCAAACTAAATATAATGCTTCTTATATTGATTCTTGACAATGTTTACAACCTGGAAGCAATTTGGCAGCACTTCGTTACACTTTCAGATCCGTTACCAAATGAACTAACCTGTGCACTATATATAGTGGATCTGGTTCGCTTATAGTGACATCCAAATAAGCGAACCTGAGTGAATGATGTGGTTCGCTTATATGGACAGTGTCCATATAAGCGGACCTCCTTGCTAATTCACCACATTTCGTTTCTCGAACCTCGTGCACACAATATTCTATCCTATCCTATTCTATTACATGAAACAAGACGAAGTCAATAGACGTAGTGCACTAACAGACTCCCCCTCGGATATTGACGAAGTCTTCAGCGACTATTCTCTGTTATGCCACCTCTTCAGTCTTGATCACCTTGCCATCTCGTTCAGATTGTAATAATGTAAGTATCTTTCAATCTTTCTCTTTGATCATCTTCTCTTTGACTTTTTCACCAAGATCTTTTCACTGGCTTTATCATCAACTTTTTCATCGTCAGCTGGCTCCCCCTCTCGTCAAGCTTCCGTGCTTTTAGGGATCGACACCTAGCTTTCCAACTACAAGCTCTTCCAGGAACGATACCTGGCTCTTTGCACGCTTTTGTTTGCGTTGAACTTGTCTTCAGACTCCCCCTTAGACTCGGCTCTTGGGATCGTAGTCTGGATCTTTCCTGCAATCCCCAAACATTTATAAGTACAACATTTTGAAACCATTAATCAAATTCTCTAATACACTCCCCCTATCAACAAACTTTATAGATATTGCAGCATTAAAGAATCCAACTCCCTCACAGTTTATCATCCAAGTCCAAATTAATGACCTTGGAGATATCACAAACTGTTTTTGAAATTTTCTAGAAATTTCAAGTTTCAAATTAATGAACTTGTTTTATTTTCAGAAACACAATCAGCTTTCTTAGATTTTGAAACTCAGCAACTCAGACATCGGTTGTCGAAAATAAAGCAGAAATCAAAATCTTTTTGTATTTTCTGAAAATATAAAGCAGTAAAGAAATATATACAAACATACTTACAGATAATATTTTTGTTTTGAGTATGCGTCAGAGGATCATATCAGTTTTTGACAAGTCACAAGTACCATTGAGCTTAGTTACACGTTAAGAATTAAACAATTCACTTAGATTGTCGATATACTGATCCACTTAAATTTTCATACAAATTTCCACTGATTCAGGATACGATTTAGGTGTTTTTAAGAATTTAAACTCATTCATGTGTCCCACCTCTTGAATATACTCCCGTATCCAGAATCCCAAATATTCAGTCTTACAGGTGAGTATACCACAAATGATATCTGTAAGGGGTTAGATTCGAGACCGTGAGAGCTCAGGTCAGAACTTCCGTTCAGCAGAGAGATGACGGCTCGACTTTTGGTGTGTCCCCTTTAGAGGATCTTTTAATTACAACAGCAACGACTATCAATTTTATTGTTTCATCAGCTTGCTGAGGGCGATGCTGTGTTTCAAGCATTTGCAGAAAGTATTATTCGGGGACTAGGTCAGTACTTCCATACAGCAGAATTCCCGGAATAATACCCCGGATATCACTGAGTATAAAGACCTAGTATCTCAGAATATGGGACCTTTCAAACGAGATTTCAGGGGTTACCTATATATCCAAGTAGTGTTCCCCACGAAATAAGCAAGTGTTTGAATTTAGGTTTATATCCCGAAAAAGTTTACTAAGTGTATAAAAACCTATCGACATATCATCAGTGAGACTGTTTAACGCTATTTAATCATTACATTTCTTTAGCATACTGTAACTGTCTACTGATGTACTATCATTTCCTCTTTTTACGCAAAACTCAAAATTTTTGAATTTTATCATTTTTTGTATTTTTCAAATTTTCTAATGTTTTTGTATTTTCTAACAATTTTCTCCCCCTAAAATGCAAAACCATTAAAGAAATTTGACAAACCGATACTGATAGCTTTGTCTCGCCATCCATTTTCTGCTTAAAGTGCTCTGATTTTGCAGAAAATCTAGCATATAGTACCCCCATGATTTACAACCCATTGATTTTGACAGTTAGAAAACCGTTTTTCAATCTGTGACAGTAATCATGTTTGTTCAGCCGTGAGGGTTTCGGCGTTGTCCATCAACACTTCCCCTTACAACAAACTATTTCCCCATTATGATTTCAAAACACTTAAGTTTATTTTAATCAAAATGGTTTTTCTGGAAAAATAGTTTGCTTTCCAACCATTTGAAGGTTAGGATTTACATCATCATCTTGTAATTTTAACAATATAAGATCAATTTTCACAAACACTTGTAAAAATCAAGTACAAATTAATGTCCTTGATTTCCCACTAGTAGATCAAAATATCACAGTTACCATCCTGTGAATTTCTCAAGAAAAATGCCGATACCTGCTTCTCGCTTACCAACCTGGAAGCTCCGGCAAGTCAAAATTTTAACCAACCAATTTTGACACCCAAGCCTGACCAGTCTTAGGCGTATTTTGAGCTTTTCTCTTTTCTTCATAAAATTTTGTTACTCCTTTTTCCTTACCATCAGCCATCTTACTAAAAATATGTTTAACATTACTATTAAACATTTTTCCAGTATCAACACCTTTTGATTTTTGGTTCGCGGCTTGTAATGGTGGGAAATCCTTATCATTCATTAAAGGAATTGTTTCTTCCTTTTTTACCTCAATTTGTGGCTCTTCTGATTTTGTGGAATCAGATTCATTGCCTGAGTGTGGCTTGTCTGACTTTGATCTGTCAGATTCATCGTCAACACTTTTCTTTTTCTCCTTTTTCTCTTTTGTCCTCAAATTTGTATCTGATGAAACCGTCTTGCTTGACTGTGCAATCGAGGAAATCGATTCATCAGAACTCTTATTCTTACCAACCGAAGAACCCGAGGACAAGATTCTTTCCAAATACTCTCGTGCTTTCTTCCTCTTTTTCCTCAGTCTGTCTTTTTGCCCCTGAGAAAGTTTTACTTTTGCTTCCTGAACTTTAGGTTCTTGAACCTTTCGTTCTTTGGGCTTGACGTTGACTGGTTTCTTTGTCGTTCTTTGAGATTCAACCCTCGATCTTCCCATCGATCTCCTTGGGCAATCTCTGGCAATATGTCCTCTGATATGACATTCATAGCACCTTCTCGATTCAAACCTCCAATTCTGGCAGTTAACAGCAATGTGTCCTCTAACACCACAGGTGTAGCACACTCTGTCATCATACCATTCATTTCTTTCAGTCCAAACCTTCAGATCATAACATTGTTTGGCTTGGTTATACTCATTTCTCCTCTTCAATGCTGGATTTGTCTTTTGAGCACTGTGGTCAAACCTGCACCACTTATTACCAACACTTTGTAAGTTTTTATTTTTAAATTTTTGTGATTTTTGATTTTGATTGGATGACCGATCTGATGAGCTTTTATTATCTTTTTGAACATTTTTCAAATTTTTATCTTTTTGTTTCTGTTCTGCATTCTTCTTAACAGGTTTTTGCTTTGAGCATTCACCTATTTCAGTAGATTGCAAAACAGTATTTTGAAATTTTTCTTGTAAATCTAAAAATATTTTTCTTTTCTTTTCTTTTCTTTTTCATCATCAGATTTGTCATCACAATCTTCAATTTTGACTTTGTCAAAATTTGTGACCTTGTCACTTATTAGACCAGAATTAATTGGTTTTGGACATGAAAACTTCAAACTATCCGATGAAGTCACAAAACCTTTCAATTTCTTTTCAAGTTCCTCAATCTTGTTTCTTGAATTTTCAGCTTCGTTTTCAAGCCGAGATATTCTTTCAAGATGTGACTTGATTAATTTTTCATTTTCAATTTTAACATTTTCAAAAACAGACTTCTCATTTTCCAAAACTCTTATTCGATCTTGAAATTCTGTTTCTTTTTCTTTTAAAAATTTATTTTCTAATTTGATCCAAGAAACCTTTTCATTTTTACTTTTAACTGTTTCTTTCAAAATTTTGTTTTCTGATGATAAACTGTTCAAATCATTTAACAGTTTATCACAGATTTTAGCTTTTCACAACTCAAGCGTGCCTCCAGAATCTGTTCATTATCGGCCTTTTTGCTATCATTATCACACTCTTCATCAGATGAGCATGAATGATCAAAAACTGGAGCTCTTTCTGAAATATCTTCTGAAACTTTTTCATCTTTTTCAGATTTAACTTCCAAACTCTTATCAGTTTTATCTGCATCAGCTTTAACCTTTCCTAAGGCTTCCTTTTTCAAATCTTCAACCATCTTTTTCAACCTTTCATCTGTTCTCTTCTTGAATTCTACCACCTTCGGTAGACTTGCTAAACAAACTTCTCTTATCTTTTTCTCCAAATCCGGCAAATACTCTTTTTCTGATAACCTTCGTGTGTTGAAAGTTCCCTCACTTGGAAACAAATTGGTTACAGCATCAAAATCCACTTTTGATGGATCAACTACTGGATTTCCCAGTGGATCCATGTAACACTCCAACTCTTCATTCCATCTATTGGCTCTTTGTGCTTCTTGAAATGGTTCATTCAACTTTCTAATTTCCCATCTTGCACTATCTCTTCGCCACCAAGCATCATGATCATCATTAGCCATGTCTAGAAATTCTGGAAATACTTGGGCGAAATCAAATTGCACTAATGAGCGAAACCCAAACTTGGACAAATGAGCGGACCAACAACTTGACAGAATAAGCGAACCTAAACTATACTAATAAGCGAATCTGCTCAATGTATGAATAAGCGAATCTCTTGTTGAACCAAATAATCGGATCTA
Source organism: Helianthus annuus (assembly GCF_002127325.2). Classification (NCBI taxonomy): domain Eukaryota; kingdom Viridiplantae; phylum Streptophyta; class Magnoliopsida; order Asterales; family Asteraceae; genus Helianthus; species Helianthus annuus. The sequence continues at coordinate 147,013,968 of NC_035445.2, read as the reverse complement.
AATTGCACGTTTGAGCGGATCTACTTGATGTCCTTTCGAGCGAACCTGGTAAGTGTCTGCTTGAGCGGATCTAACTATGTCCAGATAAGCGAACCAAGTAAGTGTCTGTTCAAGCGGATCTACACAGTTCAGATAAGCGAAACTAGACAGTTTCGAGCGAATCTCATGAGCGAACCTTATGATTTTCGAGCGGATCTAGGTAATTTCGAGCGAATCTGTTGACACATGAGCGAACCTATATGTATTTAAAAGCGAGCCTAACAACTGTCCGAAAAAGCGAATCTCTGTTTTAACCAGTTTTCACCATGTTTTAGTCCGAATTTTAGTCTGAAAGTTTCAAGGGTTTGTTATTATCCACTAACACACATCATATGAAAAATTTGTCCAATTTTAACCGTGGAAACTTGTCCAAATCTAAAAAGAAGGTGTAGAAGACAGAAAACGGATCAAATTTGAGCTGAACTCTTCCTCCTGAGCTCTCACACCACTTGTTGGATCGTCGTTGACCCTGAATGAGTCGATCAGAAGAGTCGTTTATCTAATTCAAAGGCGGAATCGATGAATCAGACGCACAAACTAAATATAATGCTTCTTATATTGATTCTTGACAATGTTTACAACCTGGAAGCAATTTGGCAGCACTTCGTTACACTTTCAGATCCGTTACCAAATGAACTAACCTGTGCACTATATATAGTGGATCTGGTTCGCTTATAGTGACATCCAAATAAGCGAACCTGAGTGAATGATGTGGTTCGCTTATATGGACAGTGTCCATATAAGCGGACCTCCTTGCTAATTCACCACATTTCGTTTCTCGAACCTCGTGCACACAATATTCTATCCTATCCTATTCTATTACATGAAACAAGACGAAGTCAATAGACGTAGTGCACTAACAAAGCTACCCAAAACAAGAAAAGGTAATGATACAATCTGGGTGATTGTAGATAGGCTAACCAAGTCAGCTCATTTCGTACCGATGAAGGAAACCTTTAACATGGAACAATTAGCTAAGTTATATGTAAATGAAATTGTTTCATTACATGGAATACCTTTATCAATTGTTTCTGATAGGGATAGCCGTTTTACCTATCATTTTTGGTCAAGTTTCCAAAAAGCAATGGGAACCAAGTTGAATCTAAGCACCGCTTATCATCCTCAAACGGACGGACAAAACGAAAGGACAATCCAGACAATGGAAGACATGCTTAGAGCTTGTGTAATTGATTTCGGAGGTAATTGGGATGATCACTTACCTTTGATAGAATTTTCTTATAATAACAGCTATCACTCAAGTATCAATGCTGCACCATTCGAAGCACTTTATGGACGAAAGTGCAGAACCCCGGTCTATTGGGCAGAAATTGGGGAAAAACAACTATCTGGACCCGAGATAGTACAAGAAACAACTGACAAAATCATTCACCGCACAGAAGAGCTACGCTGATAACAGACGTAAACCGTTAGAATTCCAGGTAGGTGACAAAGTATTGTTAAAAGTCTCTCCTTGGAAAGGAATGGTAAGATTCATCAAAAGAGGAAAGCTAAGTCCCAGCTATATTCGACCTTTTGAAATTGTTAGAAAAATAGGACCTGTAGCCTATCAGCTACAACTGCCAGAGGAAATGGCAGGGATACATGATGTATTTCATGTATCTAATCTCAAAAAGTGCCTAGCTGATGAATCACTCGTAATACCTCTCAAGGATATAAAGGTAAATGAACAACTCAAATTTGTAGAGAGGCCTCTACAGATTGAAGATAGGAAAATTAAGAATCTCAAGCATAAGAGATTAGTTCTGGTCAAAGTGAAGTGGGACTCCAAAAGAGGACCTGAGTACACATGGGAGCTTGAATCAGAAATGCAAAAGAAATATCCATACTTGTTCCAGTAGATCTCGAGGACGAGCTCTAAAACAAGGTGGGGAGGATGTAACAACCCTCGGTAAAACCAACACCCTCATAAATAGGTTCCGACACCCTAGTATATCTTAAAATGTCCCAATATGTCTTATATTACACCCCGTATGTGAAACCGAGCCCAAAATGCAATATAACGTTAAAAATAAAATAAAAACAATAAATATGAAGTTGAGACGGGCCGTGTAGACCCACCCCAACCATTCACGCGGGCCGTATGAAGGTGTAAACCGGATTCCTTTGATTTCTTTAAGTTGAAGTGGGCCGCGTAATAGTTCTCGATAGTTAACGTGGGCCATGAGTGACCTAAGTTGTGGCGCAGCCCTGAACTGACACGTGTCGATATCGTGTCAAACCTAGTAGATGACCGGGCCAAGCTATTGTGTTGACCAAGGTTGACGCGGGCCGCGTAAACCTGGCATGTGTCTTACGCGGGCCGCCTGGAAGTCAGATTTCACAACTATAAATAGAACGCATCAGCTTTCGATTTCCGTCGTTCACAATTTCAATCTCAAATCCCAATTTCTGTAGGAAGTTATTATACTCGGGTATTATACCCCCTAAATAGCGAGGTTATGCTACGATGTAAGTATTATAACCCCTGGAGATGTATTAGATACGCTGCCCGATTGATCTAGGGTTCTGTAACGGCTGTCGTGGTTCTGCCCGACGTAGTCGTTGGAATGCCGTCTCGGGGAGGGTATTACTAATGTTAAAATGGGTTATTATACTAACACACGTGCATTTGTGTAAATTATAGATATTCACCAGGAAACCCTAAAGGATAACCTAAAACAGCAATGTGAGTTGATCCACTTTTTGTAAATCTTTTTGTAAACCATACGAGTTTTTAACGAGTTTTTACAAGATGTTTTACAAGTTGGTTTTCTAAAACAAATGTTTTTGGGTAAAGAAGCATGGCTACAGGATTTTACAAACTATGTTGGATCGTCGTTGACCCTGAATGAGTCGATCAGAAGAGTCGTTTATCTAATTCAAAGGCGGAATCGATGAATTAGACGCTCAAACTAAATATAATGCTTCTTATATTGATTCTTGACAATGTTTACAACCTGGAAGCAATTTGGCAGCACTTCGTTACACTTTCAGATCCGTTACCAAATGAACTAACCTGTGCACTATATATAGTGGATCTGGTTCGCTTATAGTGACATCCAAATAAGCGAACCTGAGTGAATGATGTGGTTCGCTTATATGGACAGTGTCCATATAAGCGGACCTCCTTGCTAATTCACCACATTTCATTTCTCGAACCTCGTGCACACAATATTCTATCCTATCCTATTCTATTACATGAAACAAGACGAAGTCAATAGACGTAGTGCACTAACAAACTATAACCCACTTGATTTGAGTTGGTTAATTATGTTGCAATACACTTTTCAAAACAAGGTTTGTATTTTGACTCTTGTAGTCTAATAAAGTACTGCAACATATAAACAAGCCATGATTCCAATACCCTTATAAAACCTATGTACTCGCCAGCATTTCTTTGCAGACTTTGTTTTTACATATGTTTCAGGTGTTGTTGCTTGATGTGATTTCTAGGATGCATGCGTCACATAGGATCTGGACAAGGCCTTAGTGACATAATAACAATGATAGTCGATATTTAACTTGTTTGTTTTGTGTCAAGACAATGTAATGTTTAATTTTATCAATAAAACGAAACTATCTTTGTATCCATGGTTTTGAAACAATTATTCTATTGCAACACTCCCCGACGTTTCCGCCACGGTTTGTTGTCCTACATGGTCGGGGTGTGACAGAAGTAGTTGATATCAGAGCCAATGGTTATAGGGAATTAGGTTATTAGCAATGCTTTGACCTAGACTATAACTTTTAGGACCCCAACGCAAGTTTACTTGCGTTTAGATTTTTAAAACAATACCATCACCTAACCTTGGGTGATAACCACAATAAGTTCGAATCCGCTTTGAAAACTAATCATCTGTTCTAGGGTGATTGATTACTAGGTTTTGAACCCTCTAAGTTTTCAAAGTCCCGTCAAGGTTTGGGCCAAAATAATGTGAACACGTGCAAACTGGAAGAGTGAGTGCCTATACCCTGAGTTTTCTGTCTAAGGCTAGAGTGTTCGTACAAATTCACATAATCGGACCAGTCACTCTTACCTGGGAACTCTTGGGGTGAGTGTTCACTTATAGGCGAGCATGTCTTCGGCGATACATTATATCGACCCATTTACTTTGATTAGTCACTGCGTGTCGTTTGTTTATTCGAGGTAACGAACAAATGATCACCTTCCTTGTGTTATGTCGATGTTTTCAATACCTCTCTTGTTTATCCGAATGTCAATGCGAACGTGAATCCCGCCCGTGGACGAGCGTGCAACTTGAATGCAAACAAGGCGAGGGCTGACAACCTCGTTGTCAATGGAACCTTTGTTGTTAATGGTACGTTTCTTGTTAACAATCGACCTGCATCTGTTCTTTTTGATTCTGGCGCAGATAGAAGTTTTGTTTCATTATCTTTTGAACCTTTGCTTGCGATACCTAGAACTAAACTGAGGAAACCCTTATCTGTTGAAGTTGCTACTGGTAAACCTCTTGTTCTCGATTCTGTTATTCGTGATTGTTAGTTGAACCTTGATAACCACCTTTTTCCTATTAACCTCACGCCGATGCAACTTAGGAGCTTCGACATTATCGTTGGAATGGATTGGTTAACCAAACATCATGCTGACGTGGTTTGCTTTGATAAGATTGTTCGTATTCCTTTATCTTCTGGCGATGTTCTGGAAGTTCGTGGCGAGAAACCTTCAGGTGGATTGAAGCTTATGTCGTGTATGGAAGCCCAAAGGTATTTATGGAAAGGATATGTTGCTTTTTTTAGCACATGTCACCGAGGAGAAAGACAAGGGCAAGAGTATTCAGGATATTCCGATTGTTCGGGATTATCCAGAGGTGTTTCCTGATGAACTGCCTGGTTTGCCTCCAGTTCGTCAAGTTGAATTTCATATTGACCTTGTACCCAATGCCAACCCAATTGCAAAAGCGCCTTATCGACTTGCACCGTCTGAGATGCAAGAATTATCGAAGCAGCTTCAAGAGTTATCTGATAAAGGATTCCTTCGACCGAGCTTTTCACCCTGGGGAGCTCCTGTCCTCTTCGTGAAAAAGAAAGATGGGTCTTTTCGAATGTGTATCGATTATCGTGAGCTTAATAAGCTTACCATCAGGAATCGATATCCCCTACCTCGAATTGATGATCTCTTCGACCAGCTGCAAGGTGCTTCATGCTTTTCAAAGATCGATCTGCGTTCTGGGTATCATCAACTTCGTGTTCTCGAAGAAGATATTCCCAAAACTGCTTTCCGCACAAGATATGGGCATTATGAGTTCACTGTCATGCCTTTTGGTTTGACGAATGCTCCAGCTATCTTTATGGACTTAATGAATAGGATTTGTAATCCTTATTTAGACAAGTTCATCATTGTGTTCATCGACGATATTCTTGTATATTCAAAGTCTCGAGCCGAGCACGAGCAACACCTTCGCTTAACATTGGAACTCCTGAAGAAGGAACAACTTTTTGCTAAATTCTCCAAGTGTGAATTCTGGCTTAAAGAAGTTCAATTCTTGGGTCATATAGTCAATGAGCAAGGTATTCATGTGGATCCATCCAAGATTGTTGCTATTAGAGACTGGAATACACCAACAACACCTACAGAAGTTCGATCTTTTCTTGGTCTTGCTGGTTATTATCGCCAATTCATCTCAAACTTCTCAAAGATCGCGGTTCCACTCACTGCTTTAACTAAGAAAAATAAGCCTTTTGAGTGGGGACCTAAGCAAGAAGAAGCGTTTCAAACACTGAAACAGAAGCTTTGCGATGCTCCTGTTTTATCTTTGCCTGATGGAAATGATGATTTTGTTGTCTATTGTGATGCGTCGAATCTAGGACTTGGTTGCGTTCTTATGCAACGAGGTAAAGTCATAGCTTATGCGTCTAGACAGCTGAAAATTCATGAGAAGAACTACACAACTCATGATCTTGAGTTGGGAGCTGTTGTTTTCGCGCTTAAAATCTGGAGACACTACCTCTATGGAACGAAGTGTGTGGTTTTCACAGACCACAAGAGTCTCCAGCATATTCTTAATCAGAAAGAGCTGAACATGTGGCAACGACGTTGGGTCGAGCTCTTAAGTGATTACGATTGCGAAATTCGTTACCATCCTGGTAAGGCGAATGTCGTAGCCGATGCGCTTAGTCGAAAAGAGCGAGTCAAGCTTCATTCTGTTCAAACGCTATCTGATCTTCAAACTCGTGTTCTTCAAGCTCAGCAATTTTTTGTTTCATAAAATTTGATAGGTGTGGAATTGCCATGTCAGCTTGAGCTTAAGCTCGAAAGGAAGGACGATGGTTTGCTCTACTTCAAGGATCGTTTGTGGATTCCAAAACAAGACGATCTTCGCACCTTGGTAATGGACGAATATCACAAGTCTCGATATTCTATCCATCCTGGTGCTGATAAAATGTACAAGGATCTTCGTACTAAGTTCTGGTAGCCTGGTATGAAGAAGGATGTTGCCTTGTATGTATCAAAATGCCTGACTTATCTCAAAGTCAAGGCTGAACATCAACGACCTTCTGGTTTGCTTGTACAACCAGAGATACCGGTTTGGAAGTGGGAGAGCCTTGCAATGGATCTCATCACTAAGTCACCGCGTACGTCTAAAAGGTCATGATGCTATTTGGGTTGTTATCGATCGATTAACGAAATCAGCTCATTTTATTCCAATTCGCGAGAATCTATCTGCTGATAATCTTGCAAAGATTTATGTTGATGAGATTGTATCACGACATGGTGTTCCTTTGGATATCATTTTCGATCGTGATGCTCGGTTTTCATCTCATTTCTGGAAGACCATGCAATCTGCTTTGGGAACCCAACTAAATCTAAGCACTGCTTATCATCCCCAAACAGATGGTCAATCTGAGCGAACGATGCAAACTTTGGAGGTTATGCTTAGAGCATGCATAGACTTTGGTGGTAATTGGGATTCTCATCTGCCATTGATCGAGTTCTCTTACAACAATAATCATCATGCTAGTATAAATATGGCACCATTCGAAGCTCTCTATGGTCGAAACTGTCGTTCACCTGTCTGTTGGAACGAGACCGGTGAAGCTCAGCTTACTGGACCTGAACTCGTCCTGGAAACAACAGACAAAATCAAGAAAATTCGCGATAATCTTGTGACAGCTCGAAGCCGTCAAAAGAGTTACGCGGATATGCGACGCAAGCCCTTATAATTTCAAGTCGGAGATCGTGTCCTACTCAAGGTTTCACCTTGGAAAGGAGTGGTGAGATTTGGAAAGAAAAGAAAACTTGCACCTCGATATGTGGGACCATTTAAGATTGTGGAAAAAGTTGGGAAGGTTGCCTATCGATTAGAGCTACCTCCAGAGCTTGGGAATATTCACCCGAACTTTCACGTGTCCAAATTGCGAAAGTGTTTAGCTGATGCTGATCTTCACATTCCTCTCGACGAGATCCGAATAGATGAAAGGATGCACTTTGTCGAGAAACCAGTGGAGATCGTGGACCGTACTTTCAAACAGTTGAAGAACAAACGGATTAAATTGGTCAAAGTTCGCTGGAAATCCAAACGTGGCCCAGAGTTTACTTGGGAACGTGAGGACCAAATGAAGGCGAAATATCCGCATTTGTTTTCACAAGCTTCCTCTAGTTAAAATTTCAGGACGAAATTTCCTGAAGTAGGGGAGACTGTGACAACTGTGTTCTATAATAATTGTACAGTGTAAAACAATGTTGGTTATCAATAAAACAATGTGCTTTGGTGTTATTATATGTGTTTTGGTGTTATTATGTGTGTATTTGTGTTTGGTGATTTTACAATTTAATTCAATTCCAATTTCAAGCTTTAAATCGTTTTCTGGAAGGTTATACACGCACTGATGCGTAAATATAACCAATTTAATGCAACAAACACTCCGTGATAGTGAAATAGGCTTAACATACCTTAAATAACCTCCATATAACTTAAAAATAAGTTTTGGATGGTTTGGTGTGTTGAAATCAAGTTTGTTCGATCGCAGGGACTATTTGTGTCAAACTGCGAAAGTATACCGATTTGTATAGTAACGAACATTACGGAACTTGATCATAAGTTAAACATACCCTAAATAACCTTTACGTCTCTTAGAAATAGGCTTTGAGGGGTTCGGTATGCTAAAATAAACTTTATTGATCAATAGGGACTAAAAGCGTCAAAAAGTGCACAAGTTTGCATTTTCGCGCATATCTTACGTTCTGAATATATCCGGACATCGAAAAATTCATTAAAATAATATGTTTTAATGATTGGCTTGATAAAATTCCATTCGTCGCTTAATTTGGATCGTTTTTGCGTTCGTTACGACTTCCGTCGTAATTAAGCGAATAACGCAACCGTACGACCAAACGAACCGACATCCGAGATATTTTTGAGCATGTTTTGAGTTCCCTATACTTTAACTTTATTTTAGAGCCTTGAAATGGGGTTAACAGGACTTAAAAGTGCAAAGAAATCAAGTTTTACAAATGCAGGGACCATTTTTGAAATTTCTGACCAGATTCAATGAACCTAGTCCATTTTGAAGTGTTGATGGTCTTAACCCATGGTTTTGAAAAACCATGGGCTGGTATTCAATGAACCTAGTCCATTATGACTCGTATTAGGGGCTCCCATGGTTTTAGAAAACCATGGGCACACATGTAAGGTCCAGATCAAAGCTCAGTTTTCGATGAACGATCTTAACGGTTCTTGAATTCCTATAAATACCCACCCTCACTTCCTCCCAAAGCACACTTGAATCTTATTTTGGATCTCTAAGTTGAAGTTTATGCTTCATACCTAAGAGTAAATCGGATCAAGAGCTTGCGGGGACCTTCTGTAACTATTCTTTCGTTCTTTTCATTCGTTTCTATCGTTAAAGTCAAACTGCGTTTGACTTTCTGCTTTGACCAGTTTATGGTCAATGCGAAGTTCGTTTGAACTTCATAACGTGAGCGTAATCACGATGGTTATAGTCTCCAGTGACTATACCTACTGATTACCACGTTATCTAGGCTCAGTGACGAGTCGTAGTTTCGGCCAAAATGCGTTTTCTCGCGTATTTTGTAACCAAACTACTCTAGGATATCAAAACCATTTGTTTTGATATCAAAACCTGTTTTCTAACTTAACTAAACATGTTCTAGCATGTTTAGCTCGTCACTTTTTAGATTAGTGCTTGTGTAAAGTCGTAAGTCAAGCGGACTAAACACCCGCTTAGACTTTCGAACACGACCCATTTGGTCGATCAATAGGATCCGACTAAACATGTTTAGTGACCATAGTAGTGTAGGGAATAACCTTCCGAGGTTATACCTTATGGTCACTTAGGTTTGATTAGTCGTATGATAAGTAGTTTATATGCCTTAGGTAAATTACCAAAATACCCTTTTCATGCATAATTGGTAAATAAGCATATGTAACCCAAACTTTTGTCACATGACCGATTATGTAACATATTTAAACATGTATGGTCATATAATACTTGTCATAGGCCTAGTTAGACGTCTCAAACACGCATTGCGTGCACGACGCGTTAAAGTAGTGTAAGCTACCTTAATGGGTCGCAATGGGTCGAAAGCACTTAGGTTAGGTTTCAAGTTAGGATGTAGGCTTTGTTAAACCATATCACATGAGTTCCAACACTCATTTGGTTTAAAAGACTTCATTCTATCTGATCGTCCGATTTAGGCGTCTATTGTTTGACTAGTTGTTCAATTACTAGGTGCTACTTGATTTCTTTGATTTACTTGAGTTTGCTTGAGTTCTATTGATTGAAGATACTTTGCACTTCATGCGAGTACATAGTTCCCCTATTTTACAGTTTTCAATTGTTTTGGGGTGATTCATATGTACGAAATGGTTTTCAAAGTTTAAACGATGGTTTTTCAAAAACAATTAAGATGGTTTATACAAACTAATAACGATTTCAATAAAGTGAACAAACTTATTGGTTGTAGTTACATTACAAATGACATTCATTAGCATTGATCAAGCCGACCAGTATTAGGTTATGGTACCATAGGATCTGACAAATCCCGTTATTTTACATCACCCATGGTTATGTGTGGGGGTTGTGGGTAACGACTGAATCTGATGTTAGTTAATTTACCCTTTGGTGGTTTGTTAACGCGAGAAGCGAGACGCGAGGTAGTCGAGTCACAAAGGTTTGAATGATATTAGCGAGACAACCATATATAGTTTTCACAATTAAAACAAGGATGATTTAAACGATTTTAAACGAGTTAACGATTTGGAAACGATTTGAACAAGTTAAACGAGTTGGTTAAACGATTGGTTTTTGGTTAGTGTTTAGATAACGGGACGGGTGTAATATGATGAAGGCATGGTAGATACGCCGCTGGTACTTCTTATATATAAGTGTTTTCATGATGTTACATACCGTGGCGTTATTTAGTTCACTTGGGTAAACGATTTTGAAACAATGTCACACAACGATGTTTTCTAAAGGATATAAACCATACGAGTTTTTAACGACTTTTTCTAACCAATTGGGGTAGCCCAGTTGGCCACCGACACCCACCTCTTCCCAGAGGTACCGGGTTCGAGTCTTGGGAGTGGCATATGTCGCCCAGGGTAAGAACTCGGCATGGGGAAGTCACCGCGGAGCTAGCTTGGTCGGATAGCGGCTCCCGGAGTGAGATCACTCCGGCGGTTGGGAGGACCGTGCACTTACCCCCCCCCCCCCCCCCCCCGAGTTTTTAACGAGTTTTTACAATATGTTTTACAAGTTGGTTTTCTAAAACAAATGTTTTTGGGTTAAGAAGCATGGCTACGGGATTTTACAAACTATAACCCACTTGATTTGAGTTGGTTAATTATGTTGCAATACACTTTTCAAAACAAGGTTTGTATTTTGACTCTTGTAGTCTAATAAAGTACTGCAACATATAAACGAGCCATGATTCCAATACCCTTATAAAACCTATGTACTCGCCAGCATTTCTTTGCTGACTTTGTTTTTACATATGTTTCAAGTGTTGTTGCTTGATGTGATTTCTAGGATGGATGCGTCACATAGGATCTGGACAAGGCCTTAGTGACATAATAACAATGATAGTCGATATTGAACTTGTTTGTTTTGTGTCAAGACAATGTAATGTTTAATTTTATCAATAAAACGAAACTATTTTTGTATCCATGGTTGTGAAACAATTATTTTGTTGCAACACTCCCCGACGTTTCCGCCACGGTTTGTTGTCCTACGTGGTCGGGTTGTGACACCTTTGGCATTAGTTTTAGACTTTTAGTAAGGCCAATACCCAATTTCGTTAAGGCTTAAGGGCACATTTTTTCGAGCTCGAACAAGGTATACGAATTCTCAGGGCCGGTCGTCTCTCCTACCACATATGACATTCAACTTTTACATTTAGTATACATTATTAAGAACTTACTACGAATGTCATTTTAGTCCTAAATCGGTCACAAACTCGCACACAGAAACATGCGCGCACGCGCACACACACATATATATTAACAAAATCTATATGAATAGTAAGCTAATTTAGGTTCACGGGCTTGGTCCAGTTTAATAAGCAAAAGTTCGCATTCATTTATAAAACAAGGTTACTTTTAGATTCAGTCTCAGACTCATTCACTGAACAAGCTTCCTTTAGATTTAATCTCTGACTCAAGATTGCATAATGACTAATGATCAGTATAGATAACTTAACATCTTTATTAAGAAATTTTGTATATTTTGCCACCGAATTGCTAAAATTATTTTTAATTTATATCTAATAGTTTTTCATTATGTTAGAAATAACCCGTTAATGTGGCCTTACGGATCATTTTGTAACATTACCAATATGACATAACTAATCCCTGACAATTACTTGATGGTAGTAATTGTAATTATTGATTAGTTTAAGGGGCAATTATGATTTCCCTTTAGGTACCTTTAATAGAGAATGTAAAGAGTTTTCATAACCTACCATCACTTATGATCATTATATATTGATCATTGGTATTGATAAAAAGGTATGAAAAAACTCCTTAAGAACACCAACAATTAAATTCTCTCTAAGGTGATCCATCAACCCAAGGTACCATAACGGGAATCATGGCCTTATCTTCATCTTCAAAGATGACCACTCCCACAAGTAAGTGTCTCTAACTTGGTATCTATATTTACGTTATGATTGAATAAACATGATTAGATTCTATATTTTGACCCATGTTTATAGATATAATCAACATGTGGTATCAGAGCAATGTTGATTATATCAGGTTGATCATATAAATCGATTTGTTGCCATGTTTTATGTTTCATGATCTTCTGACCTGTAAGTTGATTTAGAAGTTAAATCATGTAAGTCAATTTGTTAATAATATCACGAGCTCTTTTGAATAATTCAAATAACTGGCAATTATGATGTAATGGCTTTCTTATGGAAGTAAAATATATTCATTTTCAAATGATTCATTCTGACACTCTTGATAACCGAAAATATATGGCATACAATCCAAAACAAAGAATTGTCATTTTAACTATATTTACATCATCTTGAATTGCAATTGATGGTGATTTTAATTAGTGACATATTTTTAATTGTGTTTTGTCTATTGGGTTTCACAATACTCTATTGCAATTCTTTATTCAATGTGATTAATTAGTGAATTAATGGTATATTAATTTCATATTTATGGTATATTAATTTTATAAATGCATGAATCAATTCTATTAATTCTCACGTAAATAATTTTAGTCTAAGCAACGTTTTAGTTGCATTTCATGAATTGAATGCATGAATCAATTCTATTAATTCTCACATAAATAATTGATTGGAATGATTTTTCTTATGAATTATTAAATACTAATATATATCTGTCTTCATTCACGATTATGATTATTGGCAATTTTAGTTCATATATATGAACTATGTGTGTTGAACCCTAATTGATGGGTTTAGATTGCTATGATGTGTTTTATATACGGTTAATTGATCAGTCATTATATTTAAAATTTAGCGCCTTGCCTTATGTCGATGGCTATCAAAACTAAATTGTATATATTTTTTGGTGTGAATCCTATCTCCAATTTCGCATGGCTCATTTAATTTATGAAATTAATTAATTGACTTTTTTGTATGATCCACAAAAATTATATATTAAGCTTTCGCATGTGATATTTTGTATAAATTATTTCTGCATAAATTTTCGCATAACGTTTATACGAATTCGCATGCCTTATGTTAACTTTTGGAAGCCTTATTTTATTTGGTTTCGTATGACCATAACTTGCGAATGGCCCAACTTTAATTTATGTCATTTTATGTTATTATGTGTATTATTGGATAATGAACCCAACAACTAATTGTTTAATGACATACATAATGAATTATTAGCCTAATTTACATAAATATTTCATTTCTGGCCCAAAGGTGTTATGTTATATTTATGTGTTTTACCTTATTGTGTATGTATGTTCATCATGATACATGAATTTTGGTCAAAGCCAAAGCGAAGCTAGAGTTCATGTAGAACATTGAGACAGTCTATATTTATGTGTGTTCATAATATGTGAATTTTGGTCAAAGCCAAAGCGAAGCCAGAGTTCATATAGAACACTAAAGACGGTCTATTATTTATATCGTTCATAATGCTGAATTTTGGTCAAAGCCAAAGCGAAGCCAAAATTTAGGTAGAACATTAAGCCGAGGTTTATTATTTTATATCGTTCATAATGCGTGAATTTTGGTCAAAGCCAAAGCGAAGCCAAAATTCAGGCAGAACATTAAGTTGGTTTTATTTATTATGTTCATAATACATGAAATTTGGTCAAAGCCAAAGCGAAGCCAAATTTCATGTAGAACAATAAGTCAGTCTATTATGTATGTTCATAATGCATAAATTTTGGTCAAAGACAAAGCGAAGCCAGATTTATTATAGAACATCAAGACAATTTGTTATTTATGTACGTTCATAAATAATGTCTGAATTTTGGTCAAAGCCAAAGCGAAGCCAAAATTCAGGTAGAATCTTAAATTAGTCTGTTATTTTGGTGTTATAGTAGACTATATCTTCAATATAATAATTTGTGTGTGCCTTACTTGATTACCCCATAATGTAAATCACTCCATGCTTCTTCTTAGGTTTGTATCTCATCTATTTCATCCACTCTAATTTCGAAACCTAAAATGTTTTGATTACTAAAGAGTTTCTACAAAATTTGCTCTTGTTATTTTGTTGATTATTTCTTAAGATATGATAATCATACTGCTCTTTGCTGATAAAAGTTTTTCAGAAGACAACTAGAGTTGACTAGTGGGATAAGTCAACCATTATATCTCTTATGATAATCAAGAACTAACTTAATTATTGCTATCATGTGAGCTATTCTAGATTCTAAATTTCCGAAGACTAATTTGTTTTCTTTGGAAGAATCAAAATAACTCCTAAGATGCATGCATTACTCTAGATTCTTACTATAAAGGTAGTGGCATATGCGAGTACATCATGGTGTACAATACCATGACCCATAATTTAAAGGTTTACACATGGAAATCAGTACACTTTTCCGGTGCATTACATATAACTTTTCCACCAATACCATAAGTTGCCTTAAGAATCAACTATACCACTCAAGAGTACCAAAGGAAACGAGTCTGTTGATTAGCAGCACATGTACAGGAAAAGGAATGCATGAAACTGGAAAATTAGATGTTGTTCATCTCACCGCCACTAAACCTTAAAGGAGGATACTTTTAAGATTCAGCGATAGTGTACAAGTACTATTTCCAGCTATAAGTTTCTTCAAAAGGAAAGTCTCGCTGCAAATTTGTGTCATTAAACCAGGCACGAGCATCGAGACTATCCATTATTCAATGGAACAGCTGGCTAAGATAAGTAGTCAGAAATTTATGATATTTAAGTCTGCTAATGATGATATTCCAATCAACACATGACGAGTTGACTCTAGTTCTTTGTGTTTCCTTACCAGAAATCAACAAATAATTAATATGAGAATTAGTGGCAAAATTTTATGTTAAGACTATAAGAACCATAATAAACTGTTTTATAATTAGGCTTTATGATACCTTATATATTCTGTAGATTATTCAGAATTTAGTATCAATATGAAAGCTACATTATGACAGTTGTGAGGTTTGCATGGTTAAAACAAAGTCACTCTTACCTTAAACTCTCATATTATTTGTCATCTCAATCTGGATAGAAACCTTATAAGATAGCACTAGATGATGCTACACTTTTTCGCAACCTTTTGTTATAATGAAAATGAAAATTTAACAAAAGAAAAATGAGACTTACAAATTCCATCCATTAAGACCAAATTTCATGAGAAATCATGACTAGGTTAATGAAGGATGAAATATTATCAAATCTCATTCTTAGTGACTTATGAGCATGTGTTATAAGCCTTAATATTTAAATGGCTAAGGGAATAAATTAAGTTCCATTAGAAGTTATATTTCATTGGAACTTATCCCAAAATAGAATATTCAGACATAATTCATTTATCATAATATTTACTTGTATTTAATATGTCTTATATGAATAAAGATATTAAAGAAATTAATTCATGTATACTATGATTCCTTCTAAATATGTCCTCAAATATTTTATAACATCTGGACATTAAGGAAATCAAGTCTAACATATATGAAAGGTTCCCACAACACGTACATCACTGAAACTCATATTGTAGCATTCCTAGAGATCTAAAAGGTTAGTGGGAGCATTAAGTGTCTTTATCTTAACTTGCGAGAGTTGCAAGAGGTAGGGGAGTGAAAGCTTGTTGTTACATCAATTTGTACCTCTTGTACAAGACACTGCTCCTTCACAACTTTTCTCTTTAAGAATATATTGCTACTTTAACAAAAGTTTCATTGTTGCTTAGACGTGGGCACAATCAGATTTCTTGCCATAATTGGAATCCTCAAACAGAGAAACTACAAGGAGTAACTTCATTAATTTGTTACTCTATTATAATTTATTGGTCTCCTAATGTTGACCATAAGCATGCTAAATTGTTAAAGATTTCTAAGTCAGTGGAAGCAGTAATAGTCCTTATCAGGACTTGCAAGAAGTACAAGAGGCGGGGGAAGAAACTTATTAATTTTTACTCCGATTACACCTCTTGTACACCATACTCCACCAACTCTTACACACTTAGAATCTTGAAAGCGATAGCAACTTAATCAAGAGTTAATCCATAAATCTGAAACTCATTATACAACCCAATAATCAACTACGGAGGTCATATAGGTTTAACTTTGATGATTATGTATCCTACTTGACTGAAGTTGAAATGGATATTGGAAAGTTTACTGATTCTACCTTTCCTAATTAAGCCATTTGCGTTAATCAATTTTCTAAATGGAATAAAAATTATTTTAGTAAAATTAATTTTTTGTTTAGAATAACGTTTGTTATCAAAGAATCATCTTACATTTTTGCAAAAGTTTTCTTTGAGGATCATTGTTGTTCTAGTAGCTTATAATCTTTTGTAGCTACATTAAATGGATATTAAAACAACTTTCCCTAAACAAAGACTTACATGTTCAAAACAACCTGAAAGTTCTATACTGAAAGGTCAAGAACACTTAGTTTCTAAGTCGATGAAATTCATATATGGGTTGAAGCAAACATCAAAATGTGACGAAATCTTAATGCAATTCTTTTCATCACGAATTAAGTGGATTTATGTGTACCAACCTCAGGATAAGTGGGAGCAATTAATGTAAACTTATCCTTATATAGATGACACTCTTTTGATAAGTACATGTTACATAAGTCAAATATTTTCTCACACATATTTTGATATAATGAATCTCGGAAATACCACTTACGTGAGAGATATCAAAATATACCGAGATAGACCCATTGGGGCATTAGTTTCATGCGATAAGCTTTACTCTAAAGTGGGTCCTTACATATGTAACAAACAATATTGCTCTCATTAAGAGGATAAAATGATAAATGAGATTACTTCCTTATTCTTCGTTAATTAGAAGCCTTACGAAGGTTCAAGTCTATACTCGTTTAGATATTGCTCACATTAATGAACATTAGACCACTATAGATTATTGTGAAGCATCTTACGATATCTTTTAGAAACGAGAAAGACTGTAAGACGAAGTGAGAACTCAAACAGGTTAATTACTTTTCCTTTGAATGTCAATTTCGGGGTATATCCTTACGTCAGCAGATATAATTGTCTCGTGGAGGAGTCATAAGAAACTGATAAAACAACATAAATTATAATGACATAATATGTTGTTAATTAACAACGCAATTGTCACTAAGTGTTGTTGAAAACTTATCAGTGGACTCATAAACTTATGAACTCCATATAAATACTATATTGAAGACTTACTATGAAAAGTCAGCTACCTTATTTCCTCGAGCAATAACAGTTCGAGAGGTGCTGCAGTAAACTTCGATACAAAATTATTGTTCGTTTATGAACAAGAAGAGGAAACCAAATATTTGTATCGAATACATTTACATTCATGATATGCTTGTGGATCCGATAACTAAGGTCTACACCCAAAGTCTTTTTAAGAGCTCATAATAAAGACGGGTTTTACTAAAGGCCTTACATAATAGCATATCGTACATATGAATGATTAGTTATTATTTTTCCTCAATTATACAATTTGTTTGTCTATAAATACGTATGTGCACCTAATGACGTATAGACAAGAATTATACAAATTAATTTTAAAGGGCTTACCTTAGTCATTTTGGTCTTAAATTTACATATGTTTTGATTTGGGGTTGTAACATGATTAATGGGGGTCTTGAGTTGAGAATAACTCAAGTACTGTATTTTTCTTTTGCAATTTCAATTTGAAACATTGATTAATGTTTTAACTTGGCCAAACCTACTATACTTATCACAAATGATCACTCGGCCAAGTGGGAGAATGTTAGAAATAACCCGTTAATGTGGCCTTACGGATCATTTTGTAACATTACCAATATGACATAACTAATCCCTGACAATTACTTGATGGTAGTAATTGTAATTATTGATTAGTTTAAGGGGCAATTATGATTTCTCTTTAGGTACCTTTAATAGAGAATGTAAAGAGTTTTCATAACCTACCATCACTTATGATCATTATATATTGATCATTGGTATTGATAAAAAGGTATGAAAAAACTCCTTAAGAACACCAACAATTAAATTCTCTCTAAGGTGATCCATCAACCCAAGGTACCATAACGGGAATCATTGCCTTATCTTCATCTTCAAAGATGACCACTCCCACAAGTAAGTGTCTCTAACTTGGTATCTATATTTACGTTATGATTGAATAAATATGATTAGGTTCTATATTTTGACCCATGTTTATAGATATAATCAACACATTATATATATTTGAGATCGAAACGAGATCGTAAATTTAGCGACCGGTTTGTGACGGCCCTTTGTTAAAAAGTTATGATATTTGTGACCAAAAGCAGGAGGTCGTAATAATGATCAATTTGTGACCGCTATTTTTAATTTAAATTTAATTATTTTTACTAACGATTTGCAACCACTATTTTATAATTAGAAAGGAACCTAATTTTATAATTATTTCATTCATTTCATTCAATTTTACTCACTATGAAAAGTTTCGAAATTATAAAATAATATTAAAACTTAATAGCTTTTATTGTTAAAAAGAGGTTTAAACATATGATAAACCAGTTGAATAAAGAAAATATTATATAGTTTATTATGAATATTTAGAAATAACAAAATGATGTTATAAGATAAAATATGATTGAAATTATGTATAAGTTCATAACTAATAATTTAATATAGTTGAGGTAGGGTTGTTTAGGAGTTGAGTCGAACCAATCGGACCTTTGTTTGTGTTTGGCTGATTTACAAACCGAACCAAGCTGATTGGCTCATTTACAACCAAGCAGAAAATCGAACGAGCATTTTCCAAACATGAATTCTTTCGAGAATGGTTCTAGTATGCTATGTATAAATATAATTGCGTGTACATATTAAAAAATGATTTGAGCCAACCGAGTGAGCTGACTTTTGTTCATGCTTGACTCGTTATCAGAATCGAACTGAGTCGATCAGCTTTTACATCCGAGCATAAAGTTGAACAAGTATTTTCCAAGCATTTTTTGATTGAGCGGCGAGCACGAGCCTCAAGAGATGATCTCACATAAATTACCATATTTATTATATATTTAATTAGATATAGGTTTTTTTTTGCAAGAAAAAAAGTTTTTTCATCATATTCGAATCTCAGTTGATATATACACCTTTTATAAACAATTTATCTGGAATCAGCTGCTTATATGAACAATAATGATCCATGCGGAAAGTGATTCCTATTTGGTAATTAATATATTAATCAATATTTACATCGGGACCGTTTTTCCATTGTCAAAGACTAATGTTGGAATGACTATGGACAAGCATGCATATTTATTAAAAAATATTAATAGGATGGCATGAGATGCATATGATTGTGTTTTGGCTTATATGTCCCCTCTAATATTAAAAACAAAAATATCAAGTAATAATATGATCATGGAAAAAAGACATAGGAAGGTGTAACGGGGTGGAGTACTTTGGAATCATTAACATCACTTCCCATTTTATCTCTACATTGGCATAGCTAGGTTTACATTCTTTTATTATTTAATGCATACAGGGATGACAAGCTGGATATTAAGTTTAAGTGACCTAAAGAATTTTATTTTTCTATTTACTATTCGACATAAAGAATTTTATTTTTCTATTTACTTTTCGATACTCTTGTCATTTTATTTGTAATATACAAAAAGTTCATCGGATATTTGTAAAATCAAACCTGATAAAAAAACATGCATGGTCAACATTCGTTAATTAACTTTTACTTGAATAAAACTATTTCCTGAAAGCTATAAATGAAACAAAGCTATAAATTAATGAAAGTATTTCCTGAAAGTAGTATGTTGAAAAAAATAAAGTTGTGCTATTTTGAAAAGGCATAAGAGAAAGTGACGAAGTTTAAGATTTCAAATCGAGGGGTCGAAAACGTATATATGAAATTTTTTTTATAAAATCAGGGGTTAAAAATGTACATACCAAAAAAAATTTATACGAAAACTACATACTCTTTACTAACGAACGAAAAGTTCAAAGGGTCGGTCGCCCCCTCCCGCCCCACAAAGCGATGCCCTTAATTAGAGATGAAATTTAGTTGTGCTATTAATATTAAACAACCACTTTCAATCATTTTAATTAAGACTCAAGTTAAAACATGACATAATGTTTTGGGTTTGCTTTCTTTTAACATGGACCAAAACGAAGATAGTTTTTCAACTTGAATAGGCCCTGAATTAAGAGATTATAACTGGATTTTGTAAAAACACATTTGAAACTTGACACGATAAAAAATAGAAAAAAAATATTGTTTTAAGAGGTAAAATTCATTTACTCTATAGTTTGGTTAGGGTAGAGTATTTTGTTGTAATTGTCGGAATGAATATGATTTATTTTTAATCTAGGGTACATGAGACTTAACAAACATGTTGTTTGACTAGGATATGATTATGATGATGTAAGGCATTACTTGGAAGCTTATTGGATTTAATAAGACTGATTCTAAACACACACCCCTCCTCCTGATTATACTCCCTTTATGAGAGGAAAACTTCCGGTCCCACGCAGGCCTCATCTGTAAGTATGTGAGAGGAAGGGGTGTAAAAAGTAATTAGGGGATGTAGAAAATAGCACCCAATAATAGTCTGGCAGGAACTATATTTATGTTTAAATATTTAAAAGAATGATGTATTATGTTTTAGGCCAATTGGATTTTAACACCTTTAACTATGAAGAGTTGGCCGATAACACCTGCAACTAACACTTTGATCTGTGACACCCCAAACTTTTAATTTCGTTTGTCATTTCACCACTCAGTTAAAAAATCAGTAACTGAGTTAGTTTTCAATCCTAGGTGGCATCCACGTGTCTTGTTTTTGATGAGGTGTCGTTATGAGGTGGAAATATATAAAAATATGTAGATCATCAGTGAAGATTCTGTCTCCCCATATAAACCTCTAAATCAACCAACATTTACACATGAGTCCTGCTTCTTCTTCTATCCATAAACACTCAAGTTCCAACAACCACCGGCTCCGTCACCGGCTCTGGCAAGTGCACCTCCAACAACCACCCCTAGAACCGCCGCCACACGACTTTCCGACGACGGGATGCCGTCAATTTCAACAAGAACTAACAGAGCTGACACGATTTCAACAACAACCAGTAGATCTGACTCGATTTCAACAAAATTTCGTCAAATCTGACTCGTTCCCTTCCCTACTCTTGAGCAGTGGTTGTTGTAGATGATGGGGCGGTGGTTGTTGTAGATGATGAAAGGGCGCAGTAGTCGTAGATGATGAAGGGGTGGCGGTCCGGTTTCTTATAGTTGCCGTAGTGGTGGAAGGTATCGGCGGTGGCAGTGGAGGCTGATGGTGGCGGTGGTAGCAAGGTGGTGGCAATGGAGGTTGAGGGTGGCGGTGGTAAAGAGAGAAAGGGGTGGGTTGACAGATGGTAAGAAATACCAGGTTGCTACCAAGGCTTCTTATATATGTGCCACGTAATCGGCTCCGTCACCGGCGGTGGTGGAGTGGGGGGTGCCGGAACGGCGGTGGAGGAGGAGTTGAGGCTGAGGCGTTGAAGGTCGTCAGAGATATCATTCGAATCTGGCATCGCCGGTGATGAAGATGAAGAACAGAGGAAGATGATGATGATTTGATTTTGTGTATTGATAAGGGGCCTTTTCTTAATTCAGGTTTTGATGATGATGATGTTCGAATCTAGGCCTCTGATGAAGAACCGAGGAAGATGATGATGATTTGATTTTGTGTGATAATCGCCGGTGATAAAATTCATTTAAAGATGATGTTTGATTTTATATATTGAATTTGGGGATGATTTATTGCCTGTACATATACATATACATACACAGATTTCACACATATTTTTATATATTTCCACCTCATAACACCTCATCAAAAACAAGACACGTGGATGCCACCTAGGATTGAAAACTAACTCAGTTACTGATTTTTTAACTGAGTGGTGAAATGACAAACGAAATTAAAAGTTTGGGGTGTCACAGATCAAAGTGTTAGTTGCGGGTGTTATCGGCCAACTCTTCAAAGTTAAAGGTGTTAAAATCCAATTGGCCTATGTTTTAATCAACTAAGTTTAAATATTTGAAAGAATGATGTAATATATTTATGAATTATGTTTTAATCAAGTATAAAGAAGCTATGACGTCATAGCATATAAAATGACCTTAACATGAGAAATGAAGTAAGCTTTTTTTCAACTTTGAATCTTTTTACCATCTAACTAAATATGATATTTAATTATTTGCAAAATGTAAAAACAACAAGAAAATAAATAAAAAATAATTGTGATTTTACACTAGTAGATCTATAATACTTGTAGAGTAATTATATTACTCTACAGTAATTATATAATCACTCTAATAGTGTAAAATCACGATTTTTTTAAATTCAAGGACTAAAATATGTGATTAATAAGATTGAAAAATAAATAGCAAGAACATGATGATGAGACAAAACCATGCGACATTTTTATAATGTTCTTGATGACAAAAAGAGCATTTAGCTTGAATCCGAAACGAGACACCTGAGAATCGCTTGGCGAAAGTATGAACAATTATGACAGTAGTGAGGACAAATAAGACAGTGACACATGCGAACTATATCTCAAGTAAAAATGCATATCAATCTGAAGTCTTATGTACACCGATTTAACACTTTGCTAAGTATTTTGTACAAACATTGTCACACCACAATATTAGTGGACTAGCAAGAAATATATGTAACTCATAAAACACACACATAGTCTAACCAAGCTCAGTGCCACTATGAGCAATGACAAAATAATCAACCTCAATATATACTAAAACAAGCAACTATATGTTGTTTTTTGAAACTCCAATGATAATATTATAAGCAAAAAAAAACACCAATCAAAGGTAGACCTCCGATCATCTACACAGCCCCTCCAAGTCAACATCTTCATAAGCATGAACAACGAGACCTACAAAACTAGCAAATAACTAATCAATGACTGTTGAAACCCTTAAGTCACCTAAGAATACGTTTGGATACAGATCGGTACTGTAAAGCATCAATAGTTCTCCAATAGTATTCTTGTGGAGGATCCTTAGCACTCCACAAGAATACTAGATTCATGTGAGAGTTGTTGTCCAACAGAGAGGTAAGGTAGATAAAGGTCCTTCTTTAACAAGAAGGCATGATAAGGTCAAGTAGAGTCAACAAAATCAAGGGGGTTGTGTCATGCATGTTATATCTTCGAAATCTCCATGAAGGTTGGCATCAGCCTATCTAGTATCACATCCATGAGAAACGGTAACCGATAATTAAATCAACATAATGGTTGGTTTAACAATCGGTTTAAAGTCTCAGTATGACCAATGCCCTATATCTAATGGAAGTTCTTAAGAACAATCCATGCTTTATATTGGTTAACAGGTACATCAGGGTGTCTTTTGATCTTACAAACTCACCTACACCTAACAAACAATGTGAGCCTAAGGAGGAGCAGACACAAAGAGTCAAAGATCCACGAGTGATTTGAGTGTAAAGCAACAATCTCGGTACACATGTCATCCCACCTGATCGACTATCTAAGCGCCTAAAGAAAAATAGGAGTAGAAGAGACATGAAGAAGAACTTGATGAGGAAATTAACCGATTTTTCTTTTATCTTTAAAATAAGGTTAGTTTTCCATTATTGTTTTGGTTTCATTTGTTAAAGTTTTTAGTTAAGATATATATATCTAAACCACACGTTTGTGATCTAGAATAGATAGTAACAACTACTTGTTATTTGAATTCTTTAACATCGTTCTCTAGGTTCGACAATATGTTGCCTTACGATTACGTAAACATTACTACCGATTAGGTATTTCAGCTTGTTCATGTTTTAATATTTGTATATGTGTTTAGTTAGACTTTATGGATTTAAACCCTTGGTATAGGAAGCAACCTTTAATCTAATTCCTCCTTTTAAAATGAAAAACAATTTGATCCATAAATGATTATAAGAATTACCAATCAAGAGAGTTAAATCTCTTTTCAAAATCTAGCTAGAATTCTTCTATGATGAGTATACTAAACATGGTATACCAACTTTTTATATATCTTAAGATTATATGGGTTCTATTGAGCTCTTTTCCCTCATGTTTTCAATTCTTGTTTCACTGGTACGGTGGACAAGGCTCTGGATTGCAACCTGATCATGCAAGGTGGAAGAATCCCTATAACAAATGTCATAATTGAAATGTTAATTTATCATAGCGTCAAATAAATCTTATAGAATAAGTAACACTTTTCAAGGTGTAGATTATAATCAATCGCAAAAACATTATTATGCAGAGGGTATAGCATATTATTGCATTTTTTTGTGGCTGGGGCCTCAAAAACTTAACAATAATAATAATGTCGTTGAAATATATTGAGGGTTGGTTTAAGATATGTGAATACATTGAAACCCTTTTTCAAATCATCCTAATGTGAAAGGCATTTCATCATGGGCCTCACACATTAGCAGTAGTACCTATGCCTTTATCTCTTGTACTTATCCAAAATGGTCCACACGCTAATAAGATCTTATTGTGGGACAATATAACAAGTCAATGCATGTCATGAATAAACCTTTCAGACAATCTTTCTTGACTCTTGTTATGAACTAATTAGCGTGTTCCATTTGGAAGGGTTTAGAGAGCTTATAGTGCTTGTAAACCCCATCAATTGTCACCCACCCCACCCCAACCCAACCCAAAAGAACTCTAGAAAGAATTAAAGCAACATTTAAAATATGGCAAAGTTGACTAGCTTCCCATCTTAATGTGTTTGATGCTTATTGGACAAACCATAAAACACCATACCCTACAGACCCACAGTTATGGCACATATGCATCCTTCAAGAATACTTTACTAATGAGACTTCTAAACTAACATAAGGTAAAGTTGTATGTAAATAGAGTCATCATAGTTCAGAATATTTTACCAAGTTTTTTCTTAATAACTTCTATTTTATATAAACTTTTCTGTGAGTTTCATTTGGTTGAATAGTTAATAGTGTTGGGATTCAGTCACATTTGCAGCGGAAGTTATAAGTGACACATTTGATTCGGTATTCATGATGAATAAGAAACAAGTATATGCAGAAACAGTAATATGAACAAAGGATAATCGAAGATGATAGAATGGACAATTGTAAAGAAACTTAAATTGTCTTCATACCGAAACAGTTTGCCGGACTTCACATATTTATATGTGTGATGTCTGGCGGTTCCTTGTGGTGGGAATAACTGCCTATAGCAGTTTAAATTCCACCCGCTTATCACCATCATCATAAGTCATTATACATATCGGTTATACAAGTTATAATATAAATACAAACATATTAGCATAATTAAGTTTAAATATATCTAACACAACCCCATAAACTTGATTATGCTTTGCAGCATACATCAAGACACTCCGGTTAGCTTCATCTACGACCTTCCTTGCTTGATTGAAGTCAAATCTGCGCCGTTTCTTTTGCATCTTTATCACACCTTCCCAGTCATTTCCGGCGAATAGGGCATAGTGTTGATAGGCTTCTTCATCTTGAACATCACCGTCACTCCTCCTCCTTTCATGGCTGACTTCCGACAGACCTGCATTATGTTCATCCACCTGTTTATCTGTTTATCGATCACCCTTTCCTGCACTCACTTGAATTTATAGTAGTAAACCAGCACATCTAGGTACATTGCATAAATGATCCTCATGAACTCGCTGTCATGAGTACTCATACCCCATATCTTTTGCAACCACCGGCCATAGGTTGTTATCGTTGACGGTTCTGTATCCTCCGTCACGTTTAACCACCATATATAGACCAAGCAAATCCACCTTTCTATTGTCAGAAGCATAAGGAGGGATAGGCCTAGTTGTGATTCCCAGTTTAACCTCTATGAACCATGTTAACATCTCCTCAAACTTCGTTTCCAATTCATGTTTATATTTAAACATAAACTCTCCATCCTCCATCATATCAAGAAGGGATTTACAGTCAATGAAATCATGAAATTCCGTTGCATGAATTATCATTTGACTCCAATCCGGTTCTTGTATTGACAGATTCAAATCTTCGAAATAAGAATTGAGATACTTTTCCTTATATTCATCGTTCACAGTACTTGCATCAATTACCCTCTATTTTTCTTTCAAGCCGAGTTCCTCTTCTTTTGTTAAACCATTCACATTGTTTACAGAATTCATGACCGGTGTTGAGAACATTGGGAATATTTTACAAGTGTCACCAGATTTGTTAACTGTGTAACCTTGCAAAGTTAATTGATCCAAACTCAACACATTCTGATCTAATTCTAGCGCATAGAATACACTTTGTATTCTTAACATTTCATTACTCGATTTGATTTCCACTGCCACGATTCCCCGAGTAAACAAGAAATTACTTCCCCCAGATTTTGTTTCCACCCCAATTAAGTGTTTAATTCGTTTAAACACATTCAAATTACCGGCAATATGATGGGGAAACACAGAACTTACATACCAGATATCGCCCCATTGGCCTCCCTCTGTTCCGGTGACAATCATCTCTTAATGACTATTAACTACATCTTCCTGTCTCTGAATTCCGGTATTTATCGCTTGTTTGATTTACTGGGTGGCCTCATCTTGTACCTTTGCTTTGCATGAGTAGATTTGATGTCCGGGTTGATGACAATAGTAACATAATCTTACACGAGGAAATTTCTTTTCCTTTTCATAATTTTCATCGAAACAATGTTGACAGGGCATTGTGGTTGACGTTGGTTGGATTTCTGCATTCCTTGGCAACGTGGCTCTGATACCACTATGTTGGGATTCAGTCACATTTGCAGCGGAAGTAAGTGACACATTTGATTCGGTATTCATGATGAATAAGAAACAAGTATATGCAGAAACAATAATATGAACAAAAGATAATCGAAGATGATAGAATGGACAATTGCAAAGAAACTTAAATTGTCTTCATACCGGAACAGTTTGCCAGACTTCACATGTTTATATGTGTGATGTTTGGCGGTTCCTTGTGGCGGGAATAACTGCCTATAGCAGTTTAAATTCTACCCGCTTATCACCATCATCATAAGTCATTATACATATCGGTTATATAAGTTATAATATAAGTACAAACATATTAGCATAATTAAGTTTAAATATATCTAACAAATAGCTGCAGTGCAAGTTTTAAATACAGTGGAAACAAAAAGAGAGGTTTTTTATTTTACATAGAAACAAGCAAGGTATGCAAAGAAAATTTAACTCATCTAAACTAATCTAAAGTTATTTACAATGAGTGGAAGTTAAGTGTGATAAATCTGTAATGTATTTATCTGTAAACATTACGGGTTACATAACTTTATAGTTCCTATTAAAACCTGCTATTACTAACTATATAGAAACTATTACTTATTATTAACATGCCTCTCAAGCTAAACATCCATATGTACTTATGTTTAAATTGATATTAAATAATCAAGAAACAAAATGTGGAGACTGATACTTAAAAACATGTTGTTGGAGCTCAAGAGTGATTCCATGAAAGGCCCCTGGATCCAAAATACGACTCACGATTTTAATGCTTGAGTCATAAGAACACTACAGCCCAAGTTCAGGCCCTCAAGATCACTCACTACACACTCACAAACTCACTAATGAAAGTTACAAATATGTGAATCGTAAAGAAGAACTTTCAGAAGAAAAGAAATTATAGAAAAGGTTATTTTATTTGTTAGCGGAAGCTGTTATCATCATCGTTGCCGTGTTCCTGTTTATGACTCTGTACATGTTTGTACAGAGAGTATACAATGAACTCTTGTAAATGGATATTTTATTGAATATCTTGGTACTCGGCAAAGATTGCCGGCAACCATCATTTAGACATAATAGAAGACGGTTAGTGGCAGTTAAGTATGGCGGGAACAACCGTCATTTGAAACGGTGTTTAACCAACCTACATGTATCTCCGCTTATATTGTAATACATACATATAATCCTAAGTTAATTAACATAATAATAATAATAATAATAATAATAATAATAATAATAATAATAATAATAATAATAATAATAATAATTAAGTTTATTTACTAACACACTCCCATAAACTTAATTGCTCCTTCGAGAATTCATCATAACGCTCCTATTGGCTTCGTCCAAAGCTTTGTTTGCTGCTTGTTCGAAATCGAAACGTCTCCTTTTCTGCAGCCTCTTCATTCCATGCCAGTCACTTCCAGCAAACAGAGCATAGTGTTGGAGTGTCTCTCCTTCTTGAACATATCCCTCGCTCTTCCTCCTTTCTCGGTCATAATCAGAAGGACCTTCATTACCTTCATATTTTGCTGATCCTTGCCCAAATCTTTGGTGATGACCAGATTGAATAGATCCATATTGTGACGTATCAAGAACAGTGAAAACTTGAAGATCTTTATCCTTGGTCTTGTGATCTTCTAATTGAATAGTATAAACATTCAGCCTTTCCCTTATAAAGGCAATCACTGCATCTTTTAATTGCATATAATGGTTATGTATTGTATGCCCTGGTTCTCGATAGCAATGATGTATTGGTGGTTCCCTTGTTCTAGTCTCTACTCCACACGAGTTTCGTATTCGTTTAAAAACATCTAAATTACCCGCATAATGGTGCTTAAATGCTGTATTTACATGCCATATATCTGCCCATAATCCATGTTCTGTGCCAGCGACGACCAGTTCTTCGAAAAAATCGTACTCTGCCCTCGTTCGTTGAATTCCGGTGTTGATGACGTCCCTGAGTAACTGGGTTGCCTTGTCATGTTCTTTTAATTTGCAGAAGGCAATTAAGTGTTCCATTTCATTCCAATAGTAACATCGCTTCTTCGTAAGATCCTTCCTTCGTCGTTCGTTCCTCTCGTCGGAATAGTGCTCACATGCTATCGTCGTTGACGATGATTGCAAATTGTTGTCTCTCCTCACATGTAATCGGGGACTTTTATAATCGGGATCGTTGTTTATTTCTCACCCGTTTCCTTGTCCGTTGTTCATCTTTATCATCCGTCTCTTCCCGGATCGTGTAATTCTGATCGTAATTCTCCGATTTCCAACCATTCCCATTCTCGTTCCATTTCTCTGTTCTTATGATCATCAAACATCTCCTTTTAATTCATACTTTCATTTCTGTGATCTTCCTTGTTTACATCACCATGAGAATTGAAATCTTCCATTTCTATTTCCGTTGTTTCTTCTCGTCTTTCTTCCGTCTATCGTTCCAGTAACTCGATTTCGACTTCTAATTTCATTAGACTCTCTCGCTTCATTCTTGCGAACATTCGTGATCGTGGAGTTGTGCGATCGGGGTTGAATTCGTCTCCGTCTCCGTATCCTCTGTTTTTGTTCTTCATCCGGTTGTGCCCGGAATCGTATAATATCGATCGATTTTCATCGATTTCCCACCGTGGCTCTGATACCACTATGTTAGCGGAAGTCGTTATCATCATCGTTGGCGTGTTCCTGTTTGTGACTCTATACGTGTTTGTACAGAGAGTATACAACGAACTCTTGTAAATGGATATTTTATTGAATATCTTGGTACTCGGCAAAGATTGCCGGCAACCATCATTTATACATAATAGAAGACGGTTAAGTGGCAGTTAAGTATGGCGGGAACAACCGTCATTTGAAACGATGTTTAACCAACCTACATGTCTCTCCGCTTATATTGTAATACATACATATAATCCTAAGTTAATTAACATAATAATAATAATAATAATAATAATAATAATAATAATAATAATAATAATAATAATAATAATAATAATAATAAAGTTTAAAGAAAAATGCTCGGATAGTCCCTGTGGTTTGTCCATTTTTCACCTTTAGTCCCTAACTTTCTAAAATTACAGCTATAGTCCTTAACTTTTGCAATTTCGTTTCGAATAGTCCCTGGCATGGATGGAAGCTAGTTTATTCAGTTAAGTCCATGTAAAATGACTAAATTACCCTTACTATTAAAAACTAATTAACTAATAAATAAAAAAAACTAAAAAAAAAACATGTGGGGTGTGGGGCCACCTTAACCAACCCAATCTCTTCCACCACATATACATATACTGATATACACCTACAAGTCTACAACTCCTTCTTCAGGGTTCGGTTTTTCGGCAACCACTCCGGCGACCGGCGACTTTCAGCAACCTAGCAACCTGGAATCATTTAACATCTTGTTATAAAAATCCACTTTAATAACATAATCTGATGAAGGGTTTAGTTATAATCAAATTGGAGCAATATGAACTTTGAAATGGGTGGGGATTGGTATCGTTTAACTATACTAGCAGGGCCACCAACATTAATAAACTTCACAAACCCACCCCTGATTCACCCGTAACTTGATCTTCTCCGGCAACCTTCTGGCTCCTACGACAAATCCCGTTACCGAGACAAATCCAGCTACACTATTAAATCCAAAGCACTTGCAAACGCTTACTTTGATTACCTCAGTCGACGGATCCACCGGGGTTGGAGCTAGTAATCCTAATCGGAGCTCTGGTTTGCCACAGCCACTAGACCTCCAAACTAGCGTTGGTGACCCATCATCTTCCCAGGTCGTGTATGACGGAGCCCTAGCCGTCGTAGTGCCATCGACAACCGCCATCCGCTTCACTCTCTCTCTCTCTCTCTCTCTCTGCTCGCACATTCACCACTGTCAATGGGGTTTAGAAAATCGATGGGTTTGTGGAACTAAAACGATGCCGGTTGGAGTCGTCGGAATATGAAGTGTTTGCAGGTGTGGGTTGGGTGGAGGATGAGGCTTAGTGGGTGGTGGTGGACCGGTGGTGGTGGTGTGGAGAAGGACTGAAGGAGGACTATAGTCCCTGATCGTTGGTTAATTTGCAGCTGCACATGGTGGTGAAGAGTAGGTGTGGGTGGGGCCAACAAGGTTTCTTTAAATTAATTATTCCATATATAACTTTGCAAGATTTTTGTGCATTACCACTTGTACATCATGTTTTAGGTGTTTTTCAAAAAAAAAGTTGATTTTTTATTTTTAACCCAAAGGTTTTTTACTTTTTACAATTTTAACCCTACATAATTTGTTTTTTTAACTTCAACTCAAAACTTTTCATTATTTGCAATTTAACTTCACAACTTTTGTCACTTGTATTTTTCATCTTTCGCAAATTTTCGTTTTACATATAGTTCCAAATTTTTCGAGTTAATACGACGCAACGTGTACGTGTGGTTCAACGTTTTTACCTCTATTTTTCCATGTTTGACAGGTTCGTCGCAACACGCATATCGTAGGTCGAGTTAGTGTTGGTGGTCGATGACGGTTGTGTGACATTAGTATTATTTGACACTGTTTTACGCCCCACCGCAACGCGGGGTGTGTTTTGGGGGGTTTTTAAAGAAAAAAAATGGTTATGCATATAGTTATCGTAACGTTGCCTTTGGGGGTTTTCCAAAAAAATTGATTTTTTTTTTACTTTTCACTCAAAAGTATTTCATAAATTACGTTTAATTCCAAACTATTTGTTTTTTTTTTACTTTTACCCGAAACTTTTTATCTTTTGCAATCTATCCTCATAACTTTTTTTACTTTCAACTTTGGTCCTTTATAGTTTTCATTTTCCGCAAATTTTTTGCTTTATGCTTGGTTCTGAATTTTGTGACTTAACACATCGCAATGTGCGTCTTTGGTTTAACGTTTTTACGTTTCGTTCTAAATTTTGCGAGTTAACACGACGCAACGTGCGTGTGTGGGTGAACGTTTTTACATCGTCTATTTTTTCCCCGTTTGACAGGTTTAACATAACGTGCGGGTCCTAAATTGACTTAGTTATAACTAAAGAATCCCCGCCGCATTGCGGCGGGTCGCAATCCTAGTTTGTTATTATTTTTTTGGTGTTATTTAATTAATGTTGGGCCCTACTTCAATTTATATTTTAAGACTAAGGGCATGTTAGTAATTTCATACTCACTTAGCAACAAAAATTAACTCCCGTCCACACCAGGGACTATCCGATAACGAAATTGCAAAAGTTGAGGACTATAGCTGTAATTTTAGAAAGTTAGGGACTAAAGGTGAAAAAAGAGCAAACCACAGGGACTATCTGGGCATTTAACTCTTAAGTTTATTTACTAACATTATTCACTAAACTATTAGACATCAGACATAGATGAATCGGTACTCATCGACCTTCCGTAATCGAAGTTAATGCAATTCCTTAACAAAAATCCATAGCCAAAATGGGTATTTGGTACGAATTTTTCCGGAGCAAATACATGTTTGTGATGTAGTAGCATGTATGTGTATAGTGGCGGACCTGCCTTTGTTTTTGTTTTAGCGACATCAAAATTTTCCTATGCTAGTTTGTATGTCTATCAAGAGAGATTTTTTATTGGATCGGGTTGGAATTTTCACTGTTTCATCAAGTTCGAAATTATAATCTGATTAATCTCACTCTCTTGTGCAAAGTGGCACATCATTGTGGAGAGTTGAGATTGAAGTAATAAAGTTATTGAAAGTAACTTAGAGAAAACTTAATACACATTTTCTAAAAATTCATATCAAAGTTGTTGGATTATTAAATAATAGTATCTAGAAATGTCTGACTTGATTATTGGATTATCAAATAATAGTAATATATGATATCAATCAAACTATTAGTTATCAAATTATCAATCAAGCTAAAAAAGCCTAGCAAAAAAAAAAAAAAATAAGCCCAACCATGTGACCAAGGAAAAAGAGGGTTAACCCCAACAGCCATATTTCTTTCTTTATGTCTATCAAACAATAGGTTTTCTCGGGTTGCCATCAAATAACCTACTGACCAATCGTGTTTCGGTTACAGAATCTGATAAATCGGCCCAAATTGCCTTACCAATAGGATGCCCCAATGCGTTACAAAATTTCGATTTAGCCAACGATCCAACCAGAGGCATAATTGGAAGAAAAGATCTCTTGCAGTAAGGTTGGCTAGAGATTAGAGATTTTAATGCTATATAACAAAATCCTACGGGTCGTAAAAAAACGCCATTAGATTTTATTTTGTAGACGTTTTCTTTCTATTCGTAGATCTCATCTTAGGTCAATATCATTTTAAATGATATTGACCTAAGATGAAATCTAAGAATAGAAAGAAAACGTCTACAAAATAAAATCTAATGGCGTTTTTTTACAACGACCCGTAGGATTTTGTTATATAGCATTAATGTAATCGAAACACGATTGGTCAGTATGTTATTTGACGGTAACCTGAGAAAACCTAGAAAGGTGAAGAATAGATGATATTGACCTAAGAATAGAAAGAAAAATGATGTTTGGGTCTCCAAACCGAGAAAGGTGAAGAAGTTGGTGTATAACTTTTTTAGTAAAAAATTTAAGGAGGATTATTCGGTTAGGCCCGAGTTAGTCTGCCCATTTGATAAGAAATTGTCGGAAGAGGATGCCACTTATATGACTAAGGATTTCTCGAAGGAAGAAGTTAAACAGACGTATTTTGATTGTGGCAGTGATCGGGCCCCTGGTCCAGACGGGTTCAACATGAAGTTCTTTAAAAGGTGTTGGGATCGGTTCGAAGAGGATTTCGTTAATATTTTTAAGCAGTTTTTTGTGTCGGGGTTCTTTCTCGATGGGAGGCTCATCTTCTTTCATTACCCTAATCCCCAAAGTTAAAGACCTGGAGATTTAGGTGATTACCGTCCGATTAACCTAGTGGGTATTATTAATAAAGTTGTTTCCAAGGTGTTAGCTAATAGGCTCAAATCGGTCATCGGGTCGGTCATTTCTGAAACCCAATCGGCTTTCCTTAAATATAGGCTTATTTTGGACGGCCCCCTCATTCTTAA
The DNA here is from genome assembly GCF_002127325.2 of Helianthus annuus. Taxonomy (NCBI): domain Eukaryota; kingdom Viridiplantae; phylum Streptophyta; class Magnoliopsida; order Asterales; family Asteraceae; genus Helianthus; species Helianthus annuus. Next base: position 146,979,995 of record NC_035445.2, on the reverse strand, counting down.
TGAAGTCTTGGCATGGGCTAGGAAGAATGGCAAGGAGATATTCTTTTTTAAGATTGATTTCGCCAAGGCTTATGACAACGTCAATTGGAATTTCCTCTCGTCTATTATGGTTCAGCTTGGTTTTCCTCCGAAATGGTGTCTTAGGATTCATGGCATCCTCTCTTCGGCCCGTTCCTCGGTGCTCGTTAATGGGTCGCCTACCTTCGAGTTCCCGTGTCAGAAAGGTATGCGTCAGGGCGATCCGATTTTGCCGTTTCTCTTCTTATTAGTTATGGAGGCTTTTTCCAGTATGATTAAGAAAGCTTGTGGGGTAGGGGCGTATAGGGGTATCCAGCTTCCGAAAGAGGGGCCGATGCTTTCCCACCTCCTTTACGCGGGCGATTGTGTGTTTGTTGGTGAATGGGCTTGGAACAATATTAAAAAGGTGGCGTTGTTGTTAAGGTGTTTTTATATGTGTTCTGGTCTGAAAATCAACACGAATAAATCATGTCTTTTTTGTGTGGGAGTGGGTGTTTCGGAAGTTGAAGATATGGCTGCGGTGTTGAGTTGTTCGGTGGGTAATCTTCCTTTTTTTCATCTTGGTATTTTGGTGGGCGCCAAGATGAGTAGAGTTGCTAACTGGAACTTTATTTTCGACATTTTTGAAGCTCGTGTGGCGTTATGGAAATTGTTGTCTATTGGTGGTCGTGTGACTCTCATTAACTCGGTCCTCGAATGTCTGCCGAATTACTATTTTTCTTTATTTAAAGCCCTAGTTTCAGTCGTCAATAAACTGCAGGCGATGATAAAGAAATTTCTTTGGTGCGGTGGGAGCTCGGAGAAAAAGCTTCAGTGAGTTGTCTGGGACCGGGTCTCGGCTCCGTTGGATAAGGGAGGAATTGGGCTTACGGATCTGAAAGATATTAATATCGCTCTATTGAGTAAATGGATTTGGAGATATCGGAATGAAAGTAATGCTCTTTGGAAAAAGGTGGTGGATTCCATTCATTTTTCTAACAGGGTGTGGTCCTCGGTTCCGCTGAACAGTAATATTGGTGGGATTTGGAAAGGAACTGTCTCTGTGGTCTCAAAAACCAAAGTGGGAAGTGTATCTTTGTTTCAAAACTTTAAGGGGGTGGTAGGTAATGGGCTTGCGATAAGGTTCTGGCTTGATTCGTGGGTCTGTAATGTGCCGCTCAAGGAGAAGTTTCCGGCTTTATTTCGGCTTCAGTCCATGAAAAATTGTTACATTTCGGCCCGGTTTAATAATTCGCTGTAGGTTTTTTCCGGTAGCTGGGGGTGGTCCAGGAGTCCGGCCTCGGTTGAAGAGTGGGAGGAGTGGAACGAGTTTTCTGTTCTTCTGAACTCGGTGAAGCTCTCCGGTACCAACGATAGGTGGGAATGGATCGTCGGAAAGGATAATTCCTTTTCGGTCGGCGCGGTTAAAAGATATCTCAGTAGCAACATCGACTACAGTAATAATTATGTTTTAAAATGGTCGAAGTAGGTGCCGAAGAAGGTGAACATCTTGGTTTGGCGAGTTCAAAAGGGCCGGGTAGCAACGATGGATGCTCTTATAAAGCGCAACTGCTTTAATAGGGATGATAGGTGCGTGATGTGCAGCGAAGGTTTAGAGACGGCGGAACATCTTTTTTGCTCGTGTGCGGTGGCTTCGGAGGTATGGTATCTCATCAGTAGATGGTGCAAAATCAGTCCGATATTTGTGTTTTCGCTGAACGATCTGCTTGTTGTTCATGATTTCTCCGGTTTGGGTTCTAAAGCTAAGATCATCCTCAAAGGTATTAGGGTGGGTTGGTGGTGTATTTGGATTGCGAGGAACGAAAGAAGATTTTCTAATAAGCATAGATCTGCCGCTAGTATTGTTCAAGATATCAAGTCGCTAGGTTTTTTGTGGTATAGTAATAGATCGAAAGATAGAAATGTTTTGTGGGAAAATTGGATTTCTTTTACTGTGATGTAATCGGTTTTGTTTTTGTTCGTGGCTGTCCTCGTGTTTGATAGAAAAAAAATTTTACTAGTATTAGATAGAAATAACCATTGACTCGAGTTACTAGGTTTGGAGTACACACGTGATCAAGATTCTTTAGATTTCAATCACCCTAAAATCTCAAGGGTTTTGAAAGCTTGCTTATTATGAGTAGCAAGTTGCTCTTGATAATCTCTGGTAACTAAAGAAAAGTGGCAAGTAAGATTAGTAAGAGTTGCAACGCTTCACCCTAATGGTTCGAACCTAATATAAAGAAATTCATTGGTCCATTAAACAAGCGAATTAAGAACTTCATTTATCACAAAAAGTACATCCCCGATCATGACTGATTCTTTCTGACTAATCCGATTTTTGATTTCTTATAATCGCAAATACGTAATATGATAGTGAAACAATAAACAATTCAAAAAGCTATCTGGTAATTTGAAATACGAAACCAATACATAGACGACCTACATTAGTTTCATGTCGGCCATTTTTGACTTAAATAGTTAGTTACGTTGTTTACTACAAAATAAATTAGTGTATTTACCACAGTAAGGGTGAACGGGGCACAATGCGGGGAGTGGTTCGGTGACCACATCTATCGATCGGAAACACCGTCGCCATCCATGCGGGGACCCGAATCGGTGAGGGTAATCGGGGGGAGTCACCGCGTTGAAGGCACGAGATTCAAGAGAGGACCGTTGGGCAACGGTCAAATTTAAAAAAAAAAAATTCAATTTTTTAACAATATAAATATAACCAACTTAATCAAATTTTTTATCACACCCACCACTCTCAAACTCACAAATCTATCAAATACAACACAAAATGGATTCCAAGTTTCCGTTTTTTTCTCCCCTACCCGACTTTTCCGACGATGAAGATGCATCGTCAAGCGATGGTAGCTTAATTTTCTTCCAAAACCCCATCCAACAAGCGGAGCTACTAGACACAGCATCGTCTAGTAAAAAAAAATAGTCCGTCGAGATCGTGAGGGAGGCCATGAGACACTCATGGCCGATTATTTTGTTGAAAATCCAAAATTTAATGCCGATACTTTTCGTCAGAGATTTCGTATGTCCAAGTCTTTGTTCCTAAAAATTGTTAGTGACGTGGAAGCGTATGACGAGTGGTTTCAAGAGGGCTTAGACGAGAGAATGAAGAAAAGTTTCACGCCGTTGCAAAAGGTTACTTCGGCGATTAAACAACTTGCAACCGGTAACCCACCAGACGAAAACGACGAGTATTTAAATATGTCTGAAAGGACCTCTCATGAGTGCCTTGAATATTTCTGCGAGACGGTCTGTAAAATGTATGCCGGTGAATTCTTACATAGACCAACGAGCCACGACGTTGCGCTATTGTATCAGGCTCATGAGGAGAGGCATCACCTACCTGGTATGTTGGGTAGTCTGGATTGTACACACTTCGTCTGGAGAATGTGCCCCACAGAATTGCGTGGACAAAACGATCATCAATACCCGACGGTTATGTTAGAAGCGGTGGCGTCTCAAGATTTGTGGATTTGGCATGCTTTTTGTGGCCCGGCGGGTTCACAAAACGACATCAACGTGCTGCAACAATCTCCATTATTTCTTACTCAACGAAACGGAACGGCGTCAAATTGTCCATTTCAGGTGAACGACCACTTACTGATGGGATCTACCCTAGCTGGTCCGTGTTTGTGAAGTCTTTTACATATCCTCACATCCCGAATGAAAAAAAGTTCAAGAGGCAACACGAGGCCGCAAGAAAAGATGTGGAACGGGCGTTTGGTGTGTTAAAGGCGAAGTGGGGAATACTAAATCGTCCAATGCGTTCGAAAACGGTGAAAAAGATAAGGTCCATCGTGTATACGTGCCTTATTACATAACATGATTATAAAAGACGACGGAAGGGCGATAGCACCGGTACATATTCAAGATCCTCCAGTCGAACCCGTCTTCGATGATACAGCTTATAGCGAGCTCATTGACAAAGACACGCATTGGAGACTAAAACACGATCTCATTGAGCATCTCGGAAGTTTAGATCTACCTCACCTTGAAGTGAGTTCCGACGACGAGTAGTTTGTTTTTATATTTTTCTAGTTTGAATGTAATTTTTATTTTTCTAGTTTGAATGTAATTTTTATTTTTCTAGTTTGTTTTTTTTAATTTAATGAAATGTCTTTTATTTAATTTTTATTTTTATTAATATTTTTTTAATTTATAAACATGCATAATTTTACAACAAATAAAAAAAACCCAAGTCCCCTAAGAGGGGAGTGCCGCCATCAAATTGGGGTGTTAGGGGAGTTTAAGAGTGGAGTTGACGTGGCACTAGCTGATTGGTGGTGCGTAAGAGAGGGGACTCCCCTCTTAGGGGAGTGCCCCTGTCACCCTAAGAGCATTCTCATCCAATCCATCAAATTATACATACATTCCACTAAAAAACAAGTCATATATCAATATATTTTAACTAAAAACAAATACTTTTTCTCTCCCGTTTTCAATTAAATAATATTATCATTACATTTTTCTCTTTCCTTCACTCACAACCACTTTCAATATATATTAAAAAAATTATACTGGGTGAACAGTGTCCCCCCAAATATATAGATGAACAGTAACATTTTCTCTCTCCTTCACTCACAACCATTTTTTATACCCTTTATAATATAAAAACTACCCCGCACATATTTTGAAGGTTTAGATGAGAATGCTCTAAGTCATCAAATGATCTATTAGAACAAAAAAATGGTGAATATTTTCGACTTCGTATTCACCCTCTTATTATGTCAAGTACACTACAATCAAAAGTTGGAAAAGTGTCATTCTAAACAAAGTTGGAAAGAAGATGGGATCACATTAACAACAAGCCTATGTGATTGGCCATTGTTCTACTTATTGTCACCATTATTGTAGTTGAAATAATACCAAAACTAAATAACATTCCATCCATCCTATATAGTGTTTGTTCCATCATCGATCATGCGCTATAACCAACAGCTGCAGGATCCCATTGCCCCATGTTATACGAGCTACATGTTGCCTTGGCAGCTTCATCCATGGCGTCTTTGCTAACACCATTGTTGCACATGTTAGCAAATGTTCGGGTATGTTTCATGCCATACTGGGTCAATGATCCGCAATGTGTCTCAAACGTCCTAACCTTAATTAATCAATTAAAAAGTATACCATAATTCAAAATAACCTAAACGTTTGTAAAGTGAATGAGATGGATCATGCTTAAGTTTGTTTAGCATACCATGGATTTAAGACATTCCCAATCGTCCACTAGGGGCTTTCCTACACCCCTCATTAATACATGTTGGTCACCTAAAAGCTTGACATTTATAGTGTTGATGCTGCTATCCACATGTGTCCTGTGTGTAGTGATTTCCTTGATTTTGTTTAGTAATTCTTCCTTTTGTTGTGGTTCTCCGGTCGATGAATTGTACTATACAATATGAAGTTGGATCAACACGTTGCAATAGAGGGATCAATCAAAGAGATTGTATATAAGTCACAAAATTTGAAACAAAAATCTATGTCGCTAAAAGCGTGTTACGTGCCATATGTACGGATTTCATATAGAATTTTTTTGCTCAGTAGGTTTATGTATGTACATTTCATATAGAATTTTTTAGGTATATACGTTTTCGACCCCCAGTTTTATAAAAAAATTACTTATATAGAATTTTTAGGTTTGGTGACTTCCGACCCCAATGAAAATTTTCAAGCTTCGCCACTGTGTGTAAGCCTATATATGCATTTTTTGTTTATTGGGTTATTCATGAATGAAGAAATGAATTAGTAACCTGCTTTCCCTCTAATTTGCTTTCTCGCTTCTCTCTATAATTTCTTGGATCATTTGATCACTCGGATCGTAACAAAGCGGAAGCAAAAATCACTTGCAACCTAGTTTTCTTGTAATTTTGATCAAGTTACATACCGTATGCCACATAGAATAAAGGTCGACTTCTCTTTGATCGACAACACCCTTGGAGTTGAAAGATTGCAAAGGATTCGCAGTGGCATTCAGAGGACAAGAACCTTGGTAAACCGAAACAGTCTCGTTGCTTATACGTTGCGTACCATATTGCATGACATGAGATCCCTCAGAAGTGTTGTTGTTCAGAGTCCTCAATTTCACCTACAAACATTTTGTCAAATTTTGTGCAAGTAAAAACGTCATGATTAATATCAAAATCTTACTACATGCCTAAATGGTCATCGTGGTTATCAAAACCAAAAAATAAAAAATAAAATAACAAAATAATACCAACCTTCAAGTATTGTTCCTCCAATGTTTCGGTCGTCAGATCTTCCACATCACTAAGAAAAAAACGTCGCAAAAAGTATAGTTAATGACGATTAGTTGATATCAGATGCTAGGAATAAGAACCATGTTGCTAAATACCTATCTTCCATCCATGAGACACTGTATAAGTCACCTAAGCAAGTGTTGTACTCTTGCGGTGGTGGAGTGGTCGTGTTGGGACAATAAGTGCCCCAACTACTCTCGACTGCATTCGATGCAGTCGTCACATATATGTTAAGATCTTCGGATATAAGACCTTCGAAAATGCTTCCACTTTCACAAGCTTCCACGTATATAACCTAAGTTTCAACATCTTAGTGTGGACAAAATATCTTTTTTAATCATCTATAAATCAACAGAAAAAATGTATCTTACCATCTCACTATATGTACCCATTGCATGCTTTGTTTTCAAAACTTGGATGAAATCATTAGCGTAAATGTTAGGCATGTTTGGCATCCCTTAACAATGTAGTTATGTTATAAACAAATTATTGTTACTATGTTTAACAATAAAATCAACTTGAGGTAACGGAATACCAAGAATTCCAGGGCCTCCATGATCCGCATAATACACAAATATTGTATCAAAAGGGCTGCTCGCGACAACTTTTCCACTTCCGCCAGTCAGGGATGAGGCGTTGCCAAGAAGCACAGCATAGAAATTTGCCGCTGTCACATCTTTTCCAGTGTAATCCTAACACAACATATATATGAAGAGGTACAAATAACCCAAATAGCAGATTAATACTTGGATAACCGGTGGTATGAAATATGCGTGAAAAGTGACAATACATCTCATGGAAGTTTTAAATTCTGATCTTAATTTCTTAATTGATTGTTCGATATTAAAATCTCCTACAAAAGCAGAAATAATTCAACAATATATAAACCTTAAACTCATTCAACATAAAAATTGTGTGGTTGGCCGCGTTTCGCAAAATTGTCAAAATTTTTGGCAACTAATTTTGTCAGTAAATGTACCACACTTTTACAGCATATTTTGTGCCATAGATGTTTATCTTATATCATAACAATACATCATACCTTAGGCACACCAGCATAAACATCCAAACCATTGGGACTATTGATTATGACACCAGGCCTCGGATTCCATGTGTTATTGGCAATGTCATCATACATGAACACGATTATGTTCTCGTCTTTCAAACCACCTCTTTTCAATATTTGATACGCATGACAAACATCCGCCTGAAATCAGTAATATATGAGGCATGATTGATGTTTACTTAAATAGAGTTTAAACAGACAAAAAGTCAAAGAAATACGCACCTGATGGCGATAGTTGAAGTAATAGTTTGAACCGGCTACCAGAACAGCCCATTTCGTGCCATTGAAGCCTGGTAAATCGAAATTCGAAGAGAATAAACTCGGACGAGTGGCTTCGGAGAGTTGTACCGCTAGCAGGGTTAGTAGTAAGAAAAGGAATTGGAAGGCAGCCATAGGAAGAAAATTCATTGACTGACTTTGGTGATTTCACGTATATATACACATTGCTAGAGGAAACATTGTAAAGGTGTGTGTACTCCAACAAGAAATTCCTAGCTGCCTCCAGAGTTTGTTTTTAAAAGTTTATAAATATTTTCACTAATTTTACAAAGTGTATATATAAAAGTTACAAAATTTACAAAGCTGTACAAATATTATAAATTAAGATTTGCATTACAAATGTTGTACAAAACAAAAGAAAGCAACAAACACAACATTGTACCAAAGAAACAACGATGTGTATTAAAAAATTGTTCATTTGTTACGAGGATATCAATGTCCAAATTGGAATGAATGAACTAGATTCGAGCATCTCAGGATGCATGCAGCTTTCAATATAAAAAATAAAGTTATGCTATATATCATGTATCCTTATACTCATCAATATGTTGTACTTTAAAATTTATACCATATAAAATGAATTCTTATAACCTTCCATATACTTGTATATCAATTTAGAGTAAAATGTCATTTTCGTCCCTAACGTTTGACCACTTTGGCGACTTTCATCCAATGGTTTGTTTTTTCACATCTAGGTGCTCGTGGTTTCAAAATCTTGTTGTATTCATCCACTTCACTAACCCCATCCAAAATCTATGTTCAGTTTTTGTTAAAAGACCAAAATACCCTTTATTAAAATATATATTTAATAAATAAGAAAAAAAATAAATACTAAAAATTTTAAATAAACCCCATCCCACCCCACACAAACCACCCCCCCCCCCCCACATACACACACCCACCACCACCACCATCATCTCCGGACACCTAGGGTTCCGGAAGTTCTTCTGCCATTCTAGCTAACTGTCTCTCTCTAACACCCACCCCTAGGGTTCCAGTGGGTCTCCAAACATTCCGGTTATCCCCGTCAATGGTTTAACCGCATTAGGGGTAGTGGTGGTTTGTAAGAATCTCTGGTGGTTCAAGTCGATGATGATGGTTGATGGATGTTGCGGGTCAAGGGGATGATGGCTAACAGATAGAAACCTCGCTTTTTCGGCAAATGCTAAGGTTTAGGCCAACAACAAAGGTGGATATATCGGTGTTATTGGTGGCGTCTGTACTTGATTCTCTGACGAGGCTAGAGTTTAGATGGTGTTAGAAAAGTTACCGACGATTTGGTGTGATTCCATTGGTTTGAGTTGAAGGTGTAGTGATGGTGCTGGGGTTTGGTTTATGATGGTGGTGAGGTTGGTTGATGATGATGATGATGATGATGATGGTGATCGTGGTGGTGGTGCTGGTGGTGGTGGTGGGGTTGGTTGATAATGGTGGTGGTGGGGTTTGCTTGGTGGTGGTGGTGGACTGGTACGGTTTAATTAATGATGTTGGTGGTGGTGTTTGGTTGATAAGAGAGAGAAGATTATTTTTTTATTTAGTTTGTGGTGTAATATTATATTATATTATAAATGGGACTTTAGGCCTATACAGGACCTATACTACACATATATTGTAACAACCCGCACTTTCGCGCTCATTACTCTCGTTACGCCTAGCACCCGAGATTCGGATCATAATGTGAACTATATCGCTACTACATCGCATATTTTCACACTACATCGCTTATTTTAGCACGCCATATCGCACTTCACAACGCTTACGCTTATAACGCTTACGCTTATAACGCTTACACTTATAACACTTACGCTTATAACGCTTACGCTTACACTACTACATCACGTGAGTATCTTAACTACTCGCTCGCTCTCGCGCAAACTCAAAACGCGGTTACTTCTATATATATGTATTATATTATATTATTGGTTACATATTATTATCTATGTGTTAAAACTCGCTTAAACGCTCACTCACACAACTCGATTTATCGCTCTAATACGCAATGTAACCCAATACTTAATACCTCGCCAAAATACTTAAAGTACTTGAACTAAATAACGTAGCAAAATGCACCAAACAAGCATCCTATATGCGAAGCGGAAACCTTTTACACCAAACTGGTAGCCTCGTACAAAGACACCCGACTTCGTACGAAGGCAAGGCCTTCGCACAAGACCACCAGCCTTCGCCTATAAATACCTAAGCCCTTCTCCATTTCACTCACTGCTACCGTTTCACTCCAAAACGCTGTCGAATTGTTGTCCAACTGTTTTCAAGTAAGATCTATAATTTTTCACACGTTTCACAGTGATTTGCACTACGATTTTACGCAAGTTTATCTTCGATTTCATCAAAACTCTTCCATTTTCATCAAAACTTCATTTTTTCACCTAAACTCCTTTATTTTCATGAAACCCCTCATTTTTTTATGAAAACCTTCATCTTTTTCATCAAATCTTCTTATTTTACTACGGATCTACACTTAACCGAGGGTATTGGGCCTAGCTTCGGCTTCTCAAGTTAGAAATCTACAGATTTCACACTCACCAGGTGTTAGGTGTTAGATCTAGGTAAAAACCCTTTAACCCTTTAAACTCGATTTCACACTAAAACAGACCTAAAACGACATGTATTTCGTTCACTGGATAATGGAACGAGGTGGTGTCGAAACCGTCTTGGATAGGACTCGAAAACACATCTAACTCATACGAAAACAAAGCTCCGAACGCCAAGAATAGCCACGAATGCGAGCTGGATTGTTCTGTGCGAAGCCCAGCTTCGTACGAAGACACTACCTTCGTACGAAGGCACATCGCTTCGTACGAAGGCACTAGTTTCGCACAACCCAGTCAATTTCTCACCTGTGACTTGAACAAAGACCTCTCCGACCTAAGTTTAATCAGTAGCTTAAGGTTGGAGGGATGAACACTCGATTCCTCAAAGCATGATGCGAAGAACACTCGATTTTGAACACGGAACAAGCCAACTGTATGAAGCCACCACCTTCGTACGAAGGCACGCCTTCGTACGAAGGTACCACCTTCGTACAAGGAACCTGCTCACCACTCGACACACAGATTCTACCGTTTCAGCACTTTGGAGGACTTACGCACTTCTGTTCCCGCACGCAGGCTAATCCGTCGCTCTCTCTGCTCCATTCCAGACCTTGTTTACTTGCTTAGCACGCACTGTGAGTATACTCAAACCCCTTTTTTGCTTTGCGCACTTTTGGGTGTTACATACGTTCTCTATCAAAATCACAACACTTAAACGCTTTACAAACGCTAACCTCACTTGCATGTTATACGTGATTAGTTGAATATTTGTTGCTATGTTACACAGTGATGACTCGCCCGACCGCCCTTAGCAACGATAGTACTATAGTTTGGACTCATCGCCTGTTTAACCAGGGGTTGTTAAGGATCACATACTTTACTTCACTTGTTTGCTTCGGTGAACATGTGTTGCGCATACTCTAGTCACAGTCATGTGGTTAGGTTGTATTATTCTTGATAGCTTACTTGATTCTCTCGTTACGTGTTACATGCCGGTTTTGCGTAAATGCTTTTTATACTATATTTATGCTAAACTTGTGTACTCACCTTTACATTATTGTATTGACTTTGTTTTAACGTATGTGACAGGTTGATGATCATCGTATGCTACAAATGGATTAGGAAGTCTAGAAACTCACAATAAAATCTAGGTTGTCGGATTTTGCTTTGTTTGAGAGACTTGTTATCCGTTATGACTATTTGTTGAAAAATTTGTTTATTAGTATGGGATAATGAACCTTTTAAATATTGTCATTAAATAGTTGTTATGGATTCTCTTAAACAATCTGATTCGGCTAGTGCCGCGCCCCGATAATTCCGCCATCGGTTGGGGTGTGACAGATTGGTATCAGAGCCATAACTATAGGGAATTAGGTCCAGTTATACAAAAACAGACCTAGTCTATAGTCTAAGTACCAAACAGACCCTCTCGTACGAACCCACCTATTGTGGCTTCATACGAACCTATGTGCTATATACTTGTGCGAACACACCTAATGTGGCTTCGTATGAAGGGAACCTTTCCTAAGGTTAAATAATATCTTGCATTTCCTAAGGCTAACACAATACACACGTTTGAAAGCACTCGTATAACACCAACGAGTGTTTGTGTCAAGATTAGGTGTGAAAACCAAGAACTCTCGATAAGATCACTCATCCCGCATTTACTCTAAGCATGAGAATCTTTCGTTGAGTTAGGAGTGACATCCATATCTCGACGAAAATCTCAATCCCTCTATCTGATAGCACTAGCGAATTTATTTGGTACAGGCTAGAAAATAAACAGAGTGACGTTGTTAAGTTAGGGGTGAAACCCGCATCTTAATAACCCATTCTACTCTTTAAACTAATTTTCAAAAGATCACACCAAAGTCTCGACTATTCCAATGACCCGAGTCACGTAGTAACTGGAAGGATGAATGTCGGTAGCCGTATCACGATGAGAGCATAGTCTATAAGGCCAAAGCGTGTGCCCGAACTTGTTGGGAATGGTTGAAGCACTTTGGATAGTCGACCTCTAACACCCAAGGCACTCTATTTATCTATTTTAAACCAGCAATCGCCGATTTTACACGTCATCGAAATTTATTGTGTTTATGTGTTTTCAATTGAAAATTTTACGCTTTATCAATTTCTCTATTTACCGCTTTTCGCTCCCCGCTTTTATATGCACAACTCGCACAGCCATCGCAATCTAAAATAAGAGCTGATTATCCGCAACAAAACTAAAGTCTAACAACTCTCTCTTCAACACATCCTCGCTCTATGTATATAAGCACATGTAACCATATACTACATAAATACACACATATATTTATGTGAATACGTGAGAACCTAGGAATTTTGTGCCTCCTATGTGTCTCCTATGTGAATATGTATTACTATATCAACTATGGCAAGTTTTAACGCGCTAAATCGCATCGCAATTTCAAAAATCATTATGATCGAATCTCACTCCAAATCTCTTTGTCTAGATGTCTTCGAACGCTTCCAACTCGCGACGTCAAGCCAGAAGAAACGCCGATAAGAGAAACGCCTCGCTCATGGCCAAGGAAACGGCCAAGGTTATTCCTCAAATCATCTCGTAGATTTAATCCCTCAACAATTCTCAGACATCGGAAGACTCTAAGACCGATGCACCAAAGTCTACTTTCTCCTACAAGTAGTTCAAAGCTTGTGGCCCGATGATCTTCACGGGCGATGAAGGAGTATCTCAGATGTTTCAATGGTTTGATGCTATCGAGGTTACCCTCCGTCAGAGTGGGTGCCCCGAGCATTTCCATACTACATGCGCTACAGGAGTATTTCAATCAAGAGCCCTCGACTGGTGGACAGCCGAGCGTAACAAACGTGGGAACGATGCAGCCTATGCGTTCTCCTGGGATGAGCTAAAGGAGCTCATGAAGGAAGAGTATCGCCCTCCCCATGAAGTCTAGAAGCTAGAGAACGAATTCTGGGATATCAAGTAAGTCGAAGGTGACAACGCCGGCCTCACAGCATGGTTCAAACAGCCTAGCATTATTTGCCCAAGCCAAGTCGACACTCCCGAAAAGGTCATCAAGAAGTACATACGAGCCTTGCCTGAGTGTGTGGGCGATTTTGGAAAAGCTGCAAGACCGGCTACTATCGAAGAAGCCTATCGCTTGGCTGCAGAAGTCAACGACAAGCAGATCTTGGTTGGATTCTTCTCCAAGGATTCCACCAATGAGGCTAACCAAGCCACCGATGAATCATCCGACGACGCCGCACTGCCGCAAGACACCGCCAAGCCTAGCCGTAAGAGAAAGAGCTCGAGCCTAAATTGCTCAGCAACTGCACCGCTTAAACCCGAACCTCTCCGAGCAATTCTGCTTTACCCAAGGCGTAACTACGCTGGAACTCTTCCCTGTGTCAGAGATGTACTTATCACCACCAGGCTGGAGCCAACAGTCGCTATTGCACAAATTGCAACTATTGTAGTCACTACACCAGCCACTTTCGCACAGGGCCATGACATCAAGGCACACTAGCACTTCCAGTACCGCCGATGCAACCTGCAGCCCCAGCAGCCGACGCGCCAGTGGCACCAGCAGCTGCAGCACCAGTAGCAGAAGCTCCAACCGCAACCACAGCCCAAGCAAGAGTTTTCAACATCAACACCAATCAGGCACAGAACGACGCTGTTAATGGTACTGATGTGTGTAAAATGCAACATATAAAACACATCAATTAAGGCATAAAACTAACCCTTTTTAAGTACTAATGTTGGAAAAAGAGTGTTTTTGTCTTCCTTTTGTATTTTCAGGATGAAATAAGCTCAAAATCACAAAAGAAGCAAAAAGACTACTAAATCTACCATAAATACAAGAAAAGGAACAAAAGTGAACTGCCCGGACCCTCAACGGCACCTCCCAAGACAAAGAGAAGAGAAACAGAGCCTGAACACGCCCCGTGTCCAGCGAACACGGGGGCGTGCCCAGGAAGCAGCAGAAAAGACAAACCAGTAGAAGCTTCCATTGCTCACCACGGGGCCGTGCCCAGCGGACACGGGGGCGTGTTGAAAGTACAGCAGGCGCATTAATTGTAATTCGCAATTACAATTAATGAAGAGAGAGAATGTCAGACGGGCACGGGGCCGTGTTCAGCGAACACGGGGCCGTGTCCAGCGTTCTGTTCAGCCTATAAATAGAGGAGCTTGGTTTCATTCTCTCTCATCCCTTGGCACACCACCTCTCTCACACTTCATCCACCACCCACCACCACCATAACACCATCATCCACCACCATCATCCATTGTCCATCATAGAGTGTGTGAGTCGTCTCGGGATCCAAGATTGATCGTAAGAGTTCTTGACAATCAAGGCCATGTTTGCCTAAGTCTCTTACATCACTTGGTGAAGACAAGTGTTTAGTATAATACTTTTTATTTTTAATCTTTTGCACTTTTTATTTGGTTTTGTATTAATGACTTTAATAACTAGTTACTTATGTTGAAGGTGATCTTTCCTTATCGTTTGTCCGTGGTGTCTTGGCATTATTTTACTGTCTATATAAAATAAAAGATTTTCACCATTCATATCTCCACGGTCTATATGGAGGTATGTTGGCTACCTGGTCGGGGGTTAAGGGAACGGTTTGGTAAAGGTCTTGCCCTTGTTCAGCGTTTAGAGGTCCTGCTTGGGACCTGGGTCAAATTTAGTAGGATCTCCTTCAATGCCCATAGGTATTGGATGGCGGGGATCCAAACTCTTTGACCCCCTCATAAGCTAACTACTATTAATACTATAACCCGGCTATTTAGGACTGTATCCCTGCTGACTCAGACTACTTAGCCGAGGGTAACGTCACCGCCAAAAGCGGGGCCTACCATAATTTGCATTAATAACTTAATTCATTATCTTTCAATAATCCAACCCTTTAGGATTGTATCCTTGCTGACTCAAACTACTGGGTTGAGGGTAACGTCACCTCCGAAAAAGGGGCCTACTACAATAACTAAGATAATCTCTTAAACAAGTGCAAAAGTGCGAAAATAATCAAAGGTTATACTAATACACTTGTCGGATCCAAGTGATTCATCTTGTCTATCTGTTTTTTTTTATTTTATTTTTCAGCATTTAGTTAGTTTTTATTTTTCTTAGTTTAAAACATTTTTCTAACTTTTTGATTTGATTAGACGTTGAGGATAAACCGGTATTAAAAGCTCTTGTGTCCTTGGACGACCTCGGTATCTTACCAACACTATACTACGTCCACGATGGGTGCACTTGCCCATATGTGTGTTTAGTGTTAGTAAATATCGTGTTTTATAAATTTAAAACTTGGCTAAAAGTGTAAAAAGGGCTTAAAAATACATCAAAAATATATACACACTAACACGCATCAAGTTTTTGGCGCCGTTGCCGGGGACACAAGGATTTTAAGAAAGCTTAAAATCGACGGCCTAATCAGTTTTTCAAAACATTTTTAAAACGCGCGCATTTTTCTGCATTTTAGTTTAGTTTTTGCATTTACAGTAGCCTGAACACGGGGACGTGCTCGCTGAACACGCCCCCGTGCTGCATATTTTAGAGTAGATACCCAGATACAGAGTCTGAACACGGGGCCGTGCTCGCTGAACACGCCCCCGTGCTCAAAGTGACCAGTAAATTTAATTAAAACGCCCAGATACAGTCCCTAAACACGGGGCCGTGTTCACCCAACACGGGGCCGTGTTCAGCTTCTGTTTCCGTCTTATTTTTGTTTTCTGGTCCCGAGACTCAGTTGTAGTCTGTTGAGTGATTCCTATGGATCAATACTCAAGAGGTTACAACTACACCTATGATGAGGATGATTATAGGGGTAATTATTGCACTAATTGTCGTAATGCACACTCGGTTCAATATAATACTTCATATCAACCATCCAATTCATACAACCATTATGAGGAGTCCAGGTACGAGCCATCAACTTCATACACATCCTATGAAGACCAAAGGTATGAACCTCCTTCCTCATACTCGTATTTTGATGAACCAAGGTATGAGCCTTCATACTCATACTTTGAAGATTCAACATATGAGCCACCACCTTCATACTCTTATTATGAGGAACCATGGCGTGAACAACCCACCTCATATGAGTACTATGAAGAGCAAAGTTTCGACCCTTATCCATCATATACTTACAATGAAGAACAATGGTGTGAACCATCTACTTCATATGAGTACTATGAAGAACCAAGGATCGAACAACCGGATTCAAGCTTTGAGGATCCAAATTCTTTCAATCTCGCCGAAGTGACCAATAGGATATTAGAACACATTAAAACTATCGAACGTTGCATAAGAGAATCTCGCGCAAGGGAAGAGGAATCCCGCGCGAGAGAAGAGTTAAAAAGTAATAATAACGTAGAGGTAGTTGAAAATGTAAAAATGGAAGAACAAGAAAGTGAAAAACAGACACATGAGTTAAACAACGAAAATGGTGAGTCCGATAATGTAAAAATTCAAGAAGAGTCTAATTTAGAGGAAATTATTCTCTTGTCACCTACTTTCGAAAACCATTGTTTAATAACCCCTCATGCTAAGTTTTTAAAAGAGTTAAACACTAGTGCTAAAATCAAAGAAATGGTAAGTGTTAAGTTAACTAATGATCAAACCTCGCTAATAAAAGAAGATCCTTTTGAAATTAACATCACACCGGTTCCATGTTTCTTTCAAAATTCGTTTATTAGTAATGTCACTATTGATAAAGATCTCTGTGTTAACATAATGCCCAACTACATTTTTGAAAAATTAAGTATTAGTGATTTTACTCCACTTCAAATACCCATTTTTCTATCCGACCGAAAAGTAATGAAATCAATCGGTGTAGTCGAAGATATTTTGGTTCAAACAAATCAAATGGTAATCCCAACCGACTTCATCATCTTAGATGATGCCCCCCTAGTCTTGGGAAAACCTTTTGTACAAACTCACAAAGCTTTGAAAAACCGGAAATTCAACAACCTAACTCTTCAATTAGGGGCATTCAAAAGGAGCATAGATCTTGAGCGCTCAATGAAATATCCTTTTGGCAACAATGACCCCCTAATTGAAGACGAAGCTGAACCACCTGATACAAACCACGAGGAAGACCACTTTGTCGACGAAGAGGTAGCCATAGAACAAACTTTTAAAGTTCTTGATCTAGATGAGCCACAAAATAAGGTGTCTCCTAAAGACCCACCCATCGAGCTCAAAGAACTCCCTAAAGGTTTGGAATATGCTTTTCTAGGCAAAGATGGTAGTTTACCTGTAATTATTTCGTCTGAATTAACTAGCATAGAAAAAGAAAAATTAGTTAACCTACTTAAAAAACACAAAAATGTGATCGCTTGGAAGCTTGTAGATATTAAGGGAATAAGTCCTTCCATGTGCACGCACAAAATTTTAATGAATGATGACTACAAAACGGTGATTCAACCACAACGAAGAGTGAACCCCAATGTTCAAGAAGTGGTTAAAAATGAAGTCATCAAACTGCTTGACGCCGGACTAATCTACCCTATCTCCGATAGCCCGTGGGTAAGTCCTGTCCAAGTAGTCCCAAAGAAAGGAGGTATGACGGTAATAACTAACGAGAAAAATGAATTAATACCCACAAGAACCGTCACAGGATGGAGAGTCTGTATAGACTATAGGAGATTAAATGAAGCAACAAGGAAAGACCACTTTCCTTTACCCTTCATTGATCAAATGTTAGAAAGATTATCCGGTCATAAATTTTATTGTTTCTTAGATGGTTTTTCAGGTTACTTTCAAATACCGATAGCACCAGAAGACCAAGAGAAAACAACTTTCACGTGCCCCTACGGAACTTTTGCATATCGACGCATGCCATTCGGTCTATGTAATGCGCCTGCAACATTCCAACGTTGTATGGTCGCCATTTTCCATGATATGATTGAAAAAACCATGGAAGTCTTCATGGATGACTTTTCCATCTTTGGAGACTCATATGATCAATGCCTCGATAATCTTGAACGAATGCTATCCCGATGTGAGGAAACTAACCTCGCCCTTAATTGGGAAAAATGCCATTTCATGGTAACAGAGGGAATAGTACTCGGACATAAAATCTCAAGCGAAGGAATGGAAGTTGATCGAGCAAAAATCGAGACCATATCTCGATTACCTCCTCCATCCTCCGTGCGAGCAATCAGAAGTTTCCTAGGGCATGCCGGATTCTATAGAAGGTTTATCAAAGACTTTTCGAAAATTTCAAGACCTCTAACAAAATTGCTTGAAAAAGATGCACCCTTCATCTTTGACAAAGAATGCAATCAAGCATTTCTGACCCTCAAGGAAATGCTAGTCAATGCACCTATCATGATAGCGCCAGATTGGAAATTTCCTTTCGAAATCATGTGCGATGCAAGCGACTTTGCTGTTGGAGCAGTCTTGGGACAAAGAAAAGAAAAACATTTCCACCCAATTTATTATGCTAGTAAAACTCTAAATGATGCACAAGAAAATTATACAACTACAGAAAAAGAGCTACTAGCGGTGGTGTTTGCTTTTGATAAATTTCGTTCTTATCTTGTTCTTTCTAAAACAATAGTTTATACAGACCATGCAGCCATCAGGTACCTCTTCAAGAAGCAAGACGCAAAACCCCGTTTGATAAGGTGGATTCTACTCCTCCAGGAATTCGACATCGAAATCAAGGACAAAAGAGGAGCAGAAAACACTGCTGCAGATCACCTCTCACGCTTAGAAGACCCAGCTTTGGAGACAACCAGGGACGAGCAAATCAACGAAAAATTTCCCACGGAGTCCCTGGAAATGATGGAAAGCAGACAAGAACCATGGTATGCCGACTACGCTAATTTCTTAGCCAGCGGTATAGTCACCAAAGGATGGCCACATCATCAAAGAAAGAAATTCTTTGCTGATGTAAAGCATTACTTTTGGGAAGACCCCTATCTTTTCAAAATGTGTGCTGATCAACTCATCCGAAGGTGTGTCCATGGTAATGAAGCACGAAGAATACTCCGTCATTGTCATGAAGGTCCATACGGAGGACATCATGGTGCCTCAAGTACCGCGAGAAAGGTATTTGATTCTGGATTTTACTGGCCAACCATTTACAAGGATGCACAAAACCTCGTAAAGACATGTGATGCCTGCCAAAGATCAGGTAATATTTCTTCCAAAAATGAAATGCCTCAAAATGGCATTCTCGTTTGTGAAATCTTTGATGTGTGGGGACTCGATTTCATGGGACCTTTCCCACCTTCAAAAGGAAACAAATATATACTTGTGGCGGTCGATTACTTGTCTAAATGGGCAGAGGCCGAAGCTCTTCCAACAAATGATGGAAGAGTAGTGGTAAAATTCCTAAAAAAATTGTTCTCACGTTTCGGCACACCAAAGGCATTAATAAGTGATAGAGGTACCCATTTTTGTAATCATCAACTCGAAAAAATCTTAACAAGATATGGGGTCTATCACCGGGTCTCAACAGCATATCATCCTCAAACAAATGGGCAAGCCGAAGTGACTAATCGAGGTTTAAAACGAATACTTGAGAAAACCGTAGGGATAAATAAAAAAGAATGGGCTGACAAACTAGATGACGCTTTATGGGCTTTTCGAACCGCTTATAAAACCACTATAGGCACAACCCCATATAAACTAGTCTATGGAAAAAGTTGTCACTTGCCAGTAGAAATCGCTCACAAAGCCTACTGGGCAATAAAAAACGTAAACTTAGATTTAGAAGTTGCCGGTAAGAATCGATTTTGTCAAATAAATGAATTAGAAGAACTTAGGAATTATGCATATTCTAACTCCGAAATTTATAAGGAAAGAATGAAAAATTTGCATGATAAATATATTAAATCTAATGAATTTCGGATTGGAGATCAAGTTCTACTGTTCAATTCGCGACTTCGATTGTTTCCGGGTAAATTAAAATCTAGGTGGTCGGGACCTTTTTCAGTCACCCATGTTTTTCCACACGGTGCAGTAGAAATTAAAACTCGAAATGGAACACCATTTAAAGTCAATGGCCAACGGCTGAAACTCTACAGAGGATCCATTGAGGATGAGGAAGAGGAAATCGCACTTCAAACGATCAACGAATAAACTCATACCCGACATGTTACAGGTAAGTATACATTCGAAATTGGTAAAATCATCTAACCATTATTCGGAGATAAGGGGCATGCACACAAGCACGTAAAAAAAAAAAAAAAAAAAAAAAAAAAAAAAAAATAATTTTAAAATTTTCACCCGGCACGGGGCCGTGTTCGCTGAACACGGGGCCGTGTCGAGGCGACTGTCGGGATAAAACCCATTTGTTCTATCAGTTACACCATTCCACACGCCCCGTTTCGCCGAAAACTCTCTGGTATAGAGCGATTTTCTGCCGATTTCGAACGTTACCACCAAGCCTAACAACGTCAAGGTATGATTCTATCCTTCTTAGTAGTTAGATTAGTTACTTGCATGTAGTTAAAACATCAAAAATTGGGGGAAATCTAGGGTTCTTCATGTTCATCCGGATCGAACTCAAAATTTTTGATAAAAATTGTTAGTAGTAGTTTAGAGTAGAGTAATAGGAAGTAAATAGCCATGTATTGTTGATAGATTTGTCCGATTTCCAACTAAAAACACAAACCCTTGTTCTTGAACCGAAAAACTCAAAATTGAAAGGGTAAATGGTTTGATTTTGGAAAAATGACACTTAGGGTTTCATTTTCGGGGGAAACCGCTGTTATTGGGCTAAAAATTTTCAGGTTTTCGAAACCGGGACGAAAAAATGAAAAATAGGTGTTACAGACGCCTGAACACGGGGCCGTGTTCGCTGAACACGGGGCCGTGTCCAGCCCACTGTTTGCAGTTTTCAACCCGAATTTCCATGTTTCGCACTAACTTTTGTTGTACTCTTTTCAGATGTCCAAATTCACACGGTTCAATGCCAACGAACTGGATGCCAGGGCTCGCTACGAGGTCCTACAAACAAGGCCCGAGGAGTATCCAAGGCGGGCATGCACCGATCTGCTGACAATGGTAAACCAACTGGACCGCTTCAACAACATAGTGACGGGTCCGCTGCACGTTGCATTGACTGCCCGACTCCGGTCGGTCCATCAGTGCACATTGGAATTCTATAGCACGTTTATCTTCAACTCAAGACGCGAACCGTTTGATCACGAGGCGGTCGAGTTTCGATGTGGGGGTGTAACCTATAGAACATCCATGGCGCAGTTCGGATCAATCATTGGGCTGTACACAGACGAAGAAGCGGGAAACGAGGAGAATACCGGGGGATTGCGAGACCTGGACGCAAGTGAACGTCAAGCAGCATGGGCACAAATCGGTGAAGGGATCTATAACTCCAGCAGCACAAAGAGTACCAAACTAAGGGACCCGCTATACCGTTACATCCACAGGCTCCTCACGTACTCGTTGAACCAACGCCATGACAGTAGTGGCGTTGTTGGGGTTAGAGATTTGGTTGTCCTCCACTGCATCCATAACCGGAAGCCTCTCGATGTTCCTTACCTCCTACTGCGGAACATGCACTTAAACCGCCTTGCCACTGCTCCTACACCAATCTTCTTCGGGGGATGGGTGTACCGTCTTTTCAAGCACTTCGCGAACATCCCGAAGTCCTTCGAAAGGAGCCCATGGTCGGGACGGGTTGATTACCATATCTGCCGGGCCATGAACTTGCTCTATGAAGCGGAGGACGGGACGGTGAGCTTTCAGAGGACGCAAGGCTACGCATGGAACCCGCAAGAGGCTCTAGTTCTTCACGCACCACCTCCACATTACCAATACCCTCCCCAAGGCGATCAGGGTCAATCCTCCTCTCAAGGAGGCGGTTTTCCTAATTTCCAAAGTTTGCATGATCTTTTGCAGGAAAACCTCATGTGCACCCGGAACACCTACAACCTCGCCAACAACACACATCTCCGGGTGGGAGCTATCGAACGAAGCGTCAACGACATACAAGACGACATCGGTAGCATCCGGGAGTACATGGCGAGGCAGGGAGGCGGAGGTGAAGACAGTGATGAAGATATGGAGTAGGAGGCCGGAAGGAGCAAAGGGCTAGCTGGTTATGAGCCCACAGGTTTGATTACCCTTCCTATCGAACAATTCATGGCCTGCGTGCCATTTGTCAAGACAATTTACTTTCCTTAACTCTTTTCTTTTTATTTTTTACTTTGTTTTTACTTTGTGTTGGATAATGTTTAACTATGGTAAGATTAGGATGTTTGGTGCTTGGTTGGATGGTATTGAATGCTTGAACAGGTGCAATGCAAGGGTTAGAATGCTAAACATTAGCACTCGCAGCCCTAGGAGGAAGAAACCGGGAGAAAACCATGTTTTTCTGGCTAACAGACTGTCCACACGGGGACGTGTTCAGCCGACACGCCCCCGTGTCCATCTCCCAGTTCTGCTGTTTGGCTACTGACCTGCAGATTTTTGTCGGACACGTGGCCGTGTTCACCCAACACGCCCCCGTGTTCACCCTCTGTAAGTTTTTCGTTACTGGCAGTTCAACACGGGGCCGTGTTCAATGAACACGGGGCCGTGTCCAGAGCGCCAGTAACACAAATCTTTGTTTTTAAACACACTTTTACATATTCTAATCAACCAAAAACTCTATTTTTGGACACATTGAGGACAATGTGTAATTTAAGTGTGGGGGGATGCTAAAACCTTGGAATTTTGCAAAATCCTAAAACAAGCCTTACACAAAACTCTATTGGAACCGCTAAACACCCCAAATTTTTTTCAAAAACTTTTTCATTTTTTTTATTTACTTGTCTTAGTTTAAGTTGGGAATAACAAGTTATAAAAGGGTTATATTTTTACAAACTTACAACTGATAGCGTCGTGATAAAAAGAACTAACATAAGAAAATTGTGAAACGGTATAACAAGTCTAGCTAAAATTCGATTATATATGCTTGGTCACATTAAAAACCCATTCCCACAAAAAGTGAGTTTTGAGCCTATATTGAGCATAAAAATACACATACTTAGATTAAATGCTCATTTTTCGTTTCTTGTGTGAATAGCCGCTCGGTCTTTACAAATCTAGAACTTGCCACGACGATACATTCCCGGTCCTTACCAACTTAAACCCAAGTAAGTAAATGATGGAGGCATTAGGACTAACTATTTTTCTTTCAAAACCATTATTTTTCATTTTTTTTTCACCTACCCAAAATCCCCCTAGAAAACCCCTTTGAGCCTAAACCTTTCATTTCATTACCCCCAAAACAATTTTCTACCCACCAAAAACCTTTTTCATTTTTTCACCTTTATTTTAGTGACAAACTCGGTTTTTCATAAACATACCCTTTACGTGACGATGAAAAAAAAAAAAAAAAAATAATATGATGAAGTCAAAAACAAACATAAGCTACAAAAAGCTTGTTTGGAGAAATACTTCAAAAATAAATGTCACCAAAAATAAGGTATTTTACGAAAACCGACACTTGTTACGATTTTCGCCCTTTTTACTAACCACTAACCAACCACCCACCTTTAAACCCAAGCCTTCACCCCAAAAGACCTCTTGATATTTACAAAGGTAAAAAGTTAAAAAGGAGGAGGATTGATCGCTTGGCAAGCATATGGAAAATGTAAATCCGTGCCGCTCTCGAGCGATTCACTTAAATATACACCTTCGGCCGAGTGATTGAGTGATCTCCCGTGAGGTATGTGAACTTGTATATAAATGGAATTTTAATAAGGCATGCTATGCCAAATTTAGTAATTTATCTTATGTAAAGTTCAAAATAAACCATGACGAATAAGATTGTAAATAAAATAAAAATAAAACCTATACAAACCTTGGATTCCCGACACTCTAGGACAAGTTAAAAAAACTTCTCTTCTACCTATTCCATTTGGGAGTGTAAGCCACATTAAAAGAGTTTTGCTTGAGGACAAGCAAAAGTTCAAGTGTGGGGGTATTTGATGTGTGTAAAATGCAACATATAAAACACATCAATTAAGGCATAAAACTAACCCTTTTTAAGTACTAATGTTGGAAAAAGAGTGTTTTTGTCTTCCTTTTGTATTTTCAGGATGAAATAAGCTCAAAATCACAAAAGAAGCAAAAAGACTACTAAATCTACCATAAATACAAGAAAAGGAACAAAAGTGAACTGCCCGGACCCTCAACGGCACCTCCCAAGACAAAGAGAAGAGAAACAGAGCCTGAACACGCCCCGTGTCCAGCGAACACGGGGGCGTGCCCAGGAAGCAGCAGAAAAGACAAACCAGTATAAGCTTCCATTGCTCACCACGGGGCCGTGCCCAGCGGACACGGGGGCGTGTTGAAAGTACAGCAGGCGCATTAATTGTAATTCGCAATTACAATTAATGAAGAGAGAGAATGTCAGACGGGCACGGGGTCGTGTTCAGCGAACACGGGGCCGTGTCCAGCGTTCTGTTCAGCCTATAAATAGAGGAGCTTGGTTTCATTCTCTCTCATCCCTTGGCACACCACCTCTCTCACACTTCATCCACCACCCACCACCACCATAACACCATCATCCACCACCATCATCCATTGTCCATCATAGAGTGTGTGAGTCGTCTCGGGATCCAAGATTGATCGTAAGAGTTCTTGACAATCAAGGCCATGTTTGCCTAAGTCTCTTACATCACTTGGTGAAGACAAGTGTTTAGTATAATACTTTTTATTTTTAATCTTTTGCACTTTTTATTTGGTTTTGTATTAATGACTTTAATAACTAGTTACTTATGTTGAAGGTGATCTTTCCTTATCGTTTGTCCGTGGTGTCTTGGCATTATTTTACTGTCTATATAAAATAAAAGATTTTCACCATTCATATCTCCACGGTCTATATGGAGGTATGTTGGCTACCTGGTCGGGGGTTAAGGGAACGGTTTGGTAAAGGTCTTGCCCTTGTTCAGCGTTTAGAGGTCCTGCTTGGGACCTGGGTCAAATTTAGTAGGATCTCCTTCAATGCCCATAGGTATTGGATGGCGGGGATCCAAACTCTTTGACCCCCTCATAAGCTAACTACTATTAATACTATAACCCGGCTATTTAGGACTGTATCCCTGCTGACTCAGACTACTTAGCCGAGGGTAACGTCACCGCCAAAAGCGGGGCCTACCATAATTTGCATTAATAACTTAATTCATTATCTTTCAATAATCCAACCCTTTAGGATTGTATCCTTGCTGACTCAAACTACTGGGTTGAGGGTAACGTCACCTCCGAAAAAGGGGCCTACTACAATAACTAAGATAATCTCTTAAACAAGTGCAAAAGTGCGAAAATAATCAAAGGTTATACTAATACACTTGTCGGATCCAAGTGATTCATCTTGTCTATCTGTTTTTTTTTATTTTATTTTTCAGCATTTAGTTAGTTTTTATTTTTCTTAGTTTAAAACATTTTTCTAACTTTTTGATTTGATTAGACGTTGAGGATAAACCGGTATTAAAAGCTCTTGTGTCCTTGGACGACCTCGGTATCTTACCAACACTATACTACGTCCACGATGGGTGCACTTGCCCATATGTGTGTTTAGTGTTAGTAAATATCGTGTTTTATAAATTTAAAACTTGGCTAAAAGTGTAAAAAGGGCTTAAAAATACATCAAAAATATATACACACTAACACGCATCAGTACGATCCCCGACGCTGGTACTTATACTTTATAATTGTTCTAATTGAGCTATTGTTCGATGTCACCTCCATATGCGCTGCCGACTCTCTCTCCCTCTCTCTCTCTCCCTCTCTCTAGCTCTCTCTCTCTCTCTCTCCCTTATTTCCGCTATCTCTCGAATCATCACACTTAGTCTAGGCTCACACACAGATTATATTACTAGCACCATATAGTATATCATGATATAATATGTTTTACCCCGACTATGCGTCTTTGGAATACGTTACGATAAACATGCAAGGACCAAATTAATCACGGGTGCACACAGGATTAAGCGTGGTGGATACGCCGCTAGTACTTCCTATATATATGCATCTTAACCATGTCGGCAAAGTGTGACATCTATTCAAGGGACGGAGGCGGTGTGGTCAAAGCATGGCGGATACGCCGTTGGTACTTCCTATATATAAGTGCTTTACCATACTCACAAACACTCGTGAAGAAAATGCCATGTGGAGTTGAACGTTATTAGACCTCTTATATTATTGAGACTATTTTTAACACACTAACTCCTTCGCAAGGCGTAACATCTCATTACTTCTCGATCGCACCATCGCTAGACCTTTCACAGGTTTACAGCAACACAATCTCACCTTCGCTGAAATCTATTTTACTTCACCCTCGCTTTCCCTCTCAACGCTTTAACGCTTATCGCATCTATCAATCTCATCGCTTCGATACCCTCATCGCTTTTCCCTCTCGATGCCTAAATGCTTAACGCACCTAGCATTCACGCTACTTCGATATTTCAATCACTAAACCATTCGCGCACGCTCTTATCCCTAACTAAGTTTGCAATCAACTTCACCACTCAGTCTACCTGGTCTTCCTTTCGAACTTGGTCCAACCATTTACCGCTTGGACCGAGGATACTAAAACCTATCCACATCATGTCGGCGC
This sequence comes from Helianthus annuus, assembly GCF_002127325.2. Taxonomy (NCBI): domain Eukaryota; kingdom Viridiplantae; phylum Streptophyta; class Magnoliopsida; order Asterales; family Asteraceae; genus Helianthus; species Helianthus annuus. The sequence continues at coordinate 146,953,239 of NC_035445.2, read as the reverse complement.
ACATGACATCGCTCCCGGGGACGGAGGTAATATGGCTAAAACATGGTCGATACGACGCTGGTACTTACTATATATAATTGTTTTAGCCATATTAACAAACTTCCGTGGAAAGATGCCATGTGGGGCTCGACGCTAATTAAACTTTTGGTACTGTTAAAACTCATTTGTAAAAACAAACTTTTTTCTTAGAAACAAACTTTTGGAAATAAATGGAAAATTTTCTAAAAATTTTTAAATGAAATAAAACCTTTGGACAGCGCACTACCTTCGTACGAAGGCGCTGGTTTCGCACAACCCAGTCCATTTCTCACCCGTGACTTGAACAAAGACCTCTCCAGCCTAAGTTTAATCAGTAGCTTAAGGTTGGAGGGATGAACACTCGATTCCTCGAAGCACAACGCGAAGAACACTCGATTTTGAACACGGAACAAGCCAACCGTACGAAGGCGCGAAGGCACGCCTTCGTACGAAGGTACCAACTTCGTACAAGGAGCCTGCTCACCACTTGACACACCGATTTGACCGTTTCAGCACTTTGGAGGACTTACGCACTTCTGTTCCCCCACGCTGGCTGATCCGTCTCTCTCTCCGCTCCATTCCAGACCTTGTTTACCACTCGACACACCGATTCGACCGTTTCAACACTTTGGAGGACTTATGCTCTTCCTATAATACACCTATAGGCATATACGAGACATATACTACACATATACGATACAATACAATACGATACTATATTGTACGATAATATACAATAGATCGGATAAGATACTATACTACACCTATAGGCCTATACGTGACTTATACTACATCCATAGGCATGTACGGGACCTATACGAGACTTATACTATACGGTACATAACAATGATTTTTTAAGGTACTTATTATAAAACATTGCTTAAACTATAAACATTCTATAAAATCTTTTTATAAAAAAATTAAAAAAAAAACATTAATATATGCCCCGTATAGGCCTATACGAAGCATATATGAGGGGAAAAAAGACAATTTTACCAATAGTTTATGCTGCGTATGACCCCAAACCAAGGGTAAAATGGTTTGTTTTTCTATACGCCACGTATAGACATTCACTTGAAAATTGAAAAGGCTACACGGACACGAGGGTGTGTGTATGTAGAATTTAAATCGTTTGCCTGGTCAAAATTCGTTCATCTTTTAACCTTTTGTCTTTTAAAATTATAGGTTTTTTTTTTAAATAAATCAATTTTTAACTTCTTTTATATATGCTTTCGTCTTTTTATAAACGTCTTTCTTAAATGCTCGTTATTTAAACTGTTCGTTTGTTTAAAATCATTCGTTTTTAATTCCTTCGATTTTTAAAATCATAATCTTTGGTTATCTATTATAGCTATTCCTACTATCTTTTCGTAGTTCCGATTCAATTTAACCGTTTCAACTGTTTTATATGTGTATTGGTTCTCAAAATATATTACTTTTTATTTGCATGCAAGTGTTCAATATTCTAGCTAGGATTCAAAAATGACATTAAAAAATTAATATTGAGGACAAATTACATAAAGGTATCATATCATATCAACTACTAAACTACCATCTCAAAAGTTACATGTGGTATATTTATCTTTTTATGGTTTATAGGTTTAATAAGACACAAACCACGAAATCAAACCGAAACCTAACTGTTAGTAACAGTTTGATTTGGTTCGGTTTTAAATTTCAATGGTTGGTTTTTTTATTATCTGTAACCAAAAAACGGTAAACACTTTGACTCAATGTTTGACAAAAAAATCATCAAAAACTGGACCATGTACATCTTAATATTTCTGATGGTTATTCGAACACGAGTACTTATACAACAACCAATATGCATATGTATTCCATGACCCATTCGAAGACGAGCATGATTTAGATTGGTATTCTCATTGGAAGTAATTAGCTTATTTATTTTTAATCTCACTACTATAAAACTGTTACTATTCCCACGTCAATTTCTGAAGGAAGGAATTCTACTCATGGGTAATCCTTTTCTGACGCATTTCCTACAGATTTTCCTATTCATTTCCAACACAAATGTTTCTTTGCAATTCTGCTACTCATTTCTCACGAAATTAATTGTCTTAACTTTCCAAAGCATTTCCCACAAAATATTTATTTTTAAAAAGTTTTGTTTAAATCAATTCTATTTATTTTTATTATATAATTTTTATATATTTTAAATTTCTTACACAATTCCTATAATTTTTTTTCTTCCTACACAATTCAACCGGAATGTATTCGTATGTGCTACATAGTTTCGGAACATGTATAGTCGTTTTTCCTATTAGTTTTTCGTACACAGTTTTTCCAACGGAATGTGATGAAACCTATTCGGTCTTTTTCCTACACATTTTCTATGGATACATTTAAAAAATGAAAAGAAAAACAAAAAAAAAATGTTTGCTTTGATTCTACTAAAAAATGCATATTAATAAATACAATTTGAAACAAAATTTTAACATAAACAAATAACATAAATTTGGAACACGTTTAATTTACAAAATCATCATTGTTAAAGATAAAGATCCGGAATAAATAACAAAAATTTTGAGCCCATTTAAATCACAAAACCACCAATGTTAAACATAAAGATCCGAAATAAGTAAAAAACTATCGCTAATAACTAACGTGAGGTTGCCACCTTTCTTCATTTTCTTTCATTTCTTTTACCATCTGTTGCACACTTTGCTCCAACTCTTTTCTAGCATCTCTTTCATTTGCAAGTTCGTGTTCCATTTCAACACGGAATTTTTCAACCTAAATTGTTAAAACATGTCAATAATCTAAGTTACTGTTTTATACTAATTAATTGTTAAAAACTCTAGAATTTATAGAATTATAATACTTCGATGAGAAGTAAACAATGCCTCCTCTTGCGACCTTATGGCATCAGAATATAATTCAGATTCGGTAGATGTAGACTATTTCCGAGTTACCATGAAACTAGGATCCGAAGATCCTACCCTAACCAGCCGGCCCTTCTTATCTCCTGTCTCGCCCACACATCAAGATCATCTCAGTGTTGGTTTTTCTCTAATTTTTTTCCAAGTTTCAAGAATCATCTAATCTCATCCCAGTGTTGGTTTTTCTCTATTTTAAATTTCTTACACAATTCCTATAAAAAAATTTCTTCCTACACAATTCAACTGGGTTCGTATGTGCTACATAGTTCCGAAACATGTATAGTCGTTTTTCCTATTAGTTTTTCGTACACAGTTTTACACAGTTTTTCCAACGGAATGTGATGAAACCTATTCGGTGTTTTTCCTAATGGATACATTTAAAAAATGAAAAAAAAAAACAAAAAAAATGTTTGCCTTGATTCTACTGAAAAATGCATATTAATAAATATAATTCGAAACAAAATTTAAAACAAATAACATAAATTTGGAACACATTTAATTTACAAAATCACCATTGTTAAAGATAAAGATCCGGAATAAATAACAAAAATTTTGAGCCCATTTAAATCACAAAACCACCAATGTTAAACATAAAGATCCGAAATAAGTAAAAAACTATCGCTAATGACTAACGTGAGGTTGCCACCTTTCTTCATTTTCTTTCATTTCTTTTACCATCTGTTGCACACTTTGCTCCAACTCTTTTCTAGCATCCCTTTCATTTGCAAGTTCGTATTCCATTTCAACACGGAATTTTTCAACCTAAATTGTTAAAACATATCAATAATCTAAGTTATTGTTTTATACTAATTAATTGTTAAAAACTCTAGAATTTATAGAATTATAATACTTCGATGAGAAGTAAACAATGCCTCCTCTTGCGACCTTATGGCATCAAAATATAATTCAGATTCGGTAGATGTAGACTATTTCCGAGTTACCATGAAACTAGGATCCGAATATCCTACCCTAAACAGCCGGCCCTTCTTATCTCCTGTCTCGCCCACACATCAAGATCATCTCAGTGTTGGTTTTTCTCTAATTTTCTTCCAAGTTTCAAGAATCATCTTATCTCATCACCAGTTGCCCGTAGACTAAATATACATTAAATAACTAAGTATAATACATAATACATTCATATGTTTCATTGGTTTAGTTTCATTTTTCAAAGAATCAAACTCTAGTTCCTAACTTCTTTTCCTAATAAACAATCAGTGTTTCAAGTAAAGCAACTAAAAAACATGAAAAACCATCAAAATTAACAACAAAAAAAACCATCAAAGTACAAACCCTCCCTAGATATCAATTTCTCCTAATCATTGAATAAAACCACAAAAAAAAAAAAAAAAAAAAAAAAAAAACTAGTCTAAAACATACCATGGGGCTTAATCATTAGATTCCAGCGAAAAGAAGGGTCTATGGCCGTTTTTTGCGACGTCGCTGGACGCTGGGAGGCAGAAGGGTTTGGTCGGGATGTTGTGTTCTCGTGGATGCTGGGAGGCAAAAGAGTTTGGGCGGGTTAGACTCTATTAGTTTTTATTTGTTTATCTTAATAAAAAAAACATCAAACTTCATTTAATTAGTTTGGGTTTGACACTTGGAAGATGGGTTTGTTAATAAAACAATTGGGCTTATTTTTATAAATTGGATTGGGGTTTTCATGATATGCCCCTAGAGGTGCACATAATCGGGTTTTTTTAAAAATCAGGTTTGGGTATATATCCATTTTTAATTAAAGGTGTCTTTTTACAATTTATTTTTGTTTCTTTCATTTTTACTAATATTTTTTTGTGTTTTTCGTGAGTATTGTTTTTTTTTTTTTAATTTAGTAACATTATGCATAAATCCATATATATAATTACTACAAATAAAACAAATGGTCACATCCACTAGCTTGCGTTGAGTCGAATCTACATACTTTAATTTGATCACTAAGTAGATTTCTCATTTCCATTTTGTTTTTGTACTTACTTTAAGAACTTTTTCTCATATGTAATCTCCAACTGAGAATAATACCTATAGTCGGCATTGCCGATTGCCGAACCACTTGAAGAGAAGGCGAAGGTTGCCACGTTGAGAGCCAAGCTGGAGGCTGATCAAGCCAAGTTTGAAAGCGAGCAGAAGAAAGAGAAGTGGTCTGTTGCGGGATGGAAAAGGAAAGCGGAGGCTGAAGCCGCTCAACTTGCAGAGGCTCGCAAGTGCTGGAAGAAAATTTGTGAAAGAGATAATAATGAAAAGAGATCTCTTCGTACCGATATGACCAATCTCAAGGCGGAGATTGAAAAGTTGAAGAAGGAGAAGACGGAGGCCGAGGTGGCCCGTGATGAAGCTCGTTCTCATAGAGAAATGAGCGAGCAGAGAGAGGTACAAACCTGCGCCACTCTTGCCCTTAGAAATAAATAGGTAGAAGAACCCACTTCTTTATTATCTGGTCAAGAAAAAACCAAGTCGGAGCTTGAGTCTGCCAAAAAAGACTTGCAGCTTGAAAGAGTTGAGAAAGCTGAAACCTCCCGCCGTCTTGCCGAAACTGAGGAGAAGTTAGAAAATTCTGAAACTGCCCGGGTGACGGCGGAGAGTTTAGTTGAACCTCTGAAGAATGACATGCTATGGATGAGGCATCATGGGGTTATTAATGTAAGTATGTCAACCCCTTGTGATATTTCTGATAAGTTTTCACATCTTCTTATTGTGAATTCTGTCTGCGCAGGTTGCAAATTCGATCTTAAACTCTATTTACTTGGATCGGATTGTCACCAATTTGATGGTGACCGCGCGCAATGACGGATATACTCATGGGTACGCGGAATGCACCCAACATGTCACTAACGCGTTGAGGGTTTATTGGGACAATAGTAGATCTGCCACTCGCGGAGCTGATACTGGTGCTGCTCATGCTGCTGCTAAGGCAGAATATAACAACTTGTGCCTTCCAGTGATGGGTTTGATAACTGCTGTACTTCAATCTGATGACTTGGTGGCGCAACTGAGGGATATACTCCCAGACGAAGCGGATGCTTCCGATGAATATTTAGAATAGGTTGTTTTGTACTTTGTGGTTGTTGAACATGTTTGGGATGCAGATCATGTTTAAGAAATATTTTTGTTAATGCGCTGTTACGCAAGTAACTTTTGCCAATGCGCTGCCATGCATGTAGTTTTTGTTAATGTGCTGTCGCGCAAGTAACTTTTATGAATACATGGTATGTTCTAATTACAATGTTTGCATGGGTAATAATACTTGGTTTATGTAATACAAATAAAGATGGTATAAAGCTCATGTGTGAACGTTAGGGCTGGACCTTGCGTGGTACCTATTACCGCGGACTGTTCATGAGACTTGTATTAGGTTAGCATAGTGTTTTTGTGCTTACCAAAACAATTTGCATGCATTTGTAATAAAACATGAAAGTGTAATGTAACAGGCTTTGTATTGATTTGGATAAGGCACAGAGGCCATGTAGTACAAGCTGCAATTAGGATAAATAAGAAACTTAAGTTACTTCGCATGTAAATAGTCCTTGTGCCATAAGTTGACAAGTTGAGGAACCTGCCAAATATGAAGGAAACTATAATTACATGCACGTTGCACTGTCATGGACCATTAGGCTTGCTTAGCGTTTTTGTTGCTTGGCCGTTCGTCACCACGGGTGATCTACTTGATTTCTTTGCGCACGTTCTGAAATAGATGGGTAAGCTCTCCACTCTTGAGTGCTTTTTCTATTTCAGTGCCCAGACTGATGCAGTTGTTCGTGGTGTGCCCATTATCTTTATGATACTCGCAGTAGCGGTTCGGATCTTGTCTTCTCTTATTTTTCATTTATGGTGGTGTTTTGAACTGGTAATCCTCGGTGCTAAGCACTTCCGCCGGTCTCTTGGTAAGAGGCGTCCACTGCCTTTCGTGATTTTCTTGCTTGGCTTCTTTTGGAGTTGTGATCTTGTTGATTGTTATACAGGCGTTCTCTAAAGAGTATGCGCTTGAAGTTGAGTTTTTCCAATTTTTCTTCAACTTCCGACCACTGCTTCCGCTCATGTCTTGAGGACGGTTCTGGGGCATTTTGAGCTTAAATTGTGCTCTGTTTGAGCGTAGACTTTGGCTGCTGCCATCAACTTCTCCCAGCTTTTCGGCAATCCTTCAGTTCCCGACAACACTTTGATCATATCATCGCATCTCACCATATTTGAACTGTGCACGGATTAAGTGTTCATGCGCGTCACCGATTTCCAACACTTCCTTGTTATACCTTCTTATGAAATCTTCCAAACTTTCATCGTCCTTCCGCCAGGTGTTCATGACATCCGCGGAATCTCGAATGGATCGGAGCTACTGACTGAAATGAACCAGAAACTTTTCCTTAAGATCCACCCAGGATGTTAACTTATCTACAGGTAAATTGTCAAACCAAAGGCACGCGGAACCTGTTAGGGTTTGGACAAACAAGTGGCACAACATAGGTAGTGTCCATCCGCCGACTAACCCCGCGCTGGTGAACACGCGCAGGTGATCATCGGGATCTAATAATCCCTTTAACTTTCCCATGTTTGAAGGTAATTTTACCCACACACGGGGAGCTAGTGCAATCTCTCTGACAAATTTTGAGTTTTTAGCAGCTTCCACTGGTTGATAAATCAGATTGTAGTCGAACTCCGCTTCTGGGTTATAAGTAGCATGGATTTTTGGTTTGTAACTTGCATGATCTTTCTGTATTCGGTTGAAAAAGCTTATGTTGTCATCTTCATTATACTTATGTCATATTCATCAGTTTAGGTATCCCGCTTCTGTGAGAAACGCGGGCCCAAACGTGAATGAACCGATTGGCGTTTTTGACAGTATTGCTCTTCACGGTGGTTTCATCGTCTGGATTCAGAGTGAGTAGCTTCATATCTAGTTTTGGATTTGGAGTAAACTTCCACATTGTTGACCGACATGTGTGACGGTGCATCATAATGCAACACTTGAGGTGCCGATGGAGCTTGCACATGAGTTGCAGATATACACGTCTATGGTGCTGGTTGAGCAGTTTGTGCACAAAGCTATGCATAAACGGCGTTCAACACACCGTGGGACTTAAGGTACCAAGAGATCGGAGTCTCACCAAGAGGTAAAATCGAGCTGATCGGGATTTCAAGTTGTACTCCTGGTGTAACATGATCATTTTCATGATTAACGTTGTTCTGAACATCGTTATCATCATAGGCTTCTTCCACGATTCCCTCGACGCGTGAAGGAGTAGCAAAATTGCCCCTGTTCTCTGGTCGAGGGCCCAGTGGATGATTCGACGGAGCTTCTGCCATGGAAAACAGAAAAGAAATGAACCGATCGAGAGGATGGGAATGAAAGTTGAAGAATCGGTGGGCGCCAATGAAGAAATAGTGATCTAAATTGACCGGAATCAATTAGATCGGGGGGGGGGGGGTTGTCTCTGCATAAAAGGGTTAATCTCCTCGTCGATTCGGTGGTTGATCGATCTTCTTCTCCGATGTTCACTACAAAACAAAAAGCCGTTAGACTCGCCATGGGGAGAATGGTGGTTCTCTCCGTGACCACCCTCCGGCATGAGAATAAGTACAGTGATCTCAAGGAAGACAATGAAGTAGTAAGTGTGAGAGTAAGTTGTGAGATCATACCTGGTGTATCTTATATATAACCGGATTTTGGCGGGAAAATGGTGTGATGGAGATAGTGACGGAAAGCACTTTTCTATTGGCGGTTATCTCTCCTTCCATTAATTATTAACTTGCACATGGATCGTGAGTCTGATCAATGGTTGGGGAGTTGCCATGTGGAAAGTGGTTTTGAGCAGATCTTACTTCAAGTTAGTGCCATCATCGTGATTTAAATGAGCGTCTACGATTGTGCCACGTCATATTCGGTTGTAACCGAATGACCATGCACGATGAGCATTTAAGGCTTTCTAGAAGATCTCCAGCTGTAAACCATTGTGCCTTTGCCATGTGTCCATTCTGATATAACAGAAAAGATTCTTTTGTTCAAGTCTTGATTTCAGGCGCGTGGAGATGTTTAGGATTTTATCTTCAAGTCTAACTGTACCCTTGCGCGAGCCCCCGCAAGGGTGTTAGTTGAATGTTTATCTCTCTTTTTCTCCGGCGCATGGTTCTCGAAGGCTGTTCTTTTCCAAATCTTGTTTAGAACCGCTACGCAGCCATGCAAGGTTTTATTTAAGATGTTTTTGGAATGAAGTCAGGGTATTGTCCTATGCGCTTGCGCGGGGTTTTTGGGACCATACCATTTCACAAGGATTGTGAAAAACTAACAATTAAGCTCAAAACAATTTTGTATTATAGTAAAGATAAGTAATCACAAACGAGAAATCATTATCAACAACTGATTTTCATTAATCACAATGATTCAAATGTTTTACACAATATAGATTTTACATACTCCCCCTCAGACTGGTCATTAAACAAAGATTGTTTGTACCAAAGAAAAGGTGATGTGTATGATAAATAGATCTCTAACAGGTGAGATTATACTAAGTACGAAAGCTTTGTTTGTGATTGGCTGACATCAACCTGATAGTGACATCTGACATTCCTAACAGAAAAGATTCTACATATGTTTGCAAACATTTGTGCAAATCTAACATCTGATCTAACTATGCTAAACACTGATACAAAACAAGTATTGTTACATTGGGAAACATCTGTTTGGACTATCCTTTGTTGCTTTGATCCAAACATCTATTTAGCCAGACAGATGTTTGGTTTTCTTCATCAGACCTTTGCTTCAATAGATTTTAGGCTTCAACATACCTTGTTTCTTCTTGAACAACGGTTCCAAGGCTTTGATCAGATGTTTGCTTGTCTTCAACAAATGCTCTGAATTAGTGTTCAAGATTCACTATCTTTGGGGAGAATCTAGTTTAAGCTCCTGTTTATTTCTTGATCACATGATCATGTTTAGGCTTTTGAATATCATCTGTTCTTTTGTATTTGTAACATCAACTTAAAAACATTTAGTTTATATAAGAAATTTAATAGTTAGTTATTTACGTTTGACGAACCAAATTTGTTCTGACCCAAGGTTTTATCATGTTGTGTGGAATGATATATTATATCTTACAGGGTCATTATGGTGCTTATTATGTAAAGTTCGATCTTGAAGGTTTATCTCATGTTATAATGAGTGATATTGTATCGTAATGGACACTAACAAGTCATACAAGCCCTAATAGACCGTGTGGGCCTTGTTATATCTTAATGACCAATTAAGGCCTTTATTATCTAACATTCAATGCTGAAGGGTTATATCGCGTTGTATTGAGTGTTATTATCTTGTTAAGAAGAATTACAAGTCGTACGTGTAAGACCCTTACTTTGTATATAGATTTTTTTATGTAATTTTCACACATAAAAGATTTTATTCGATTACACATACATATTAAAATACGAGTTTTCTTAAAACTTCTTGAAATTTAAAACATTCAACTTAAAGTCATCGTTTATCGCGTAACGACGAAACGTAATGCGGAAGCTTGAATCTTTGATCGTGTTCGGTTCTTTGTTGAGCTTGATCATCATCCGGTGCTTCAAAGTATACCTACATTTCATAAATCATGAAATGCGTTAGTTATATGGCATTTAAAATGTGTCTAAATGAGTTCGCAAGACAAAACAAGCAAAACAACAATTTTTACCCGCTCCATAGCCTGTCGTTGGCCGCGACAGGTTTCTTTCGCGGGGTGTGAAGCCCCTTGGTGGGCCACAACCGAAAAGATGGTTACCCGTCGCAGTTCGCGAGAGCCTGACTTCGAAAGAAGGTTTTGCAGCTGGAACTGCATATTTCCAAGATTGCCATTTTTCACTAAAATGGTCATAACTCCCTCGATTTTTATCCGTTTTACCTCTGGTTTCTTTCTACGTAATCGTAATTTGATTCTCTATTATATAGAGTTAATTCCGACATCCGCATTAATAAAATTCTTGATTTTAAGCCCACGGTTTTATATTTAATTATTAAACTTTTGACCCATTCATGATTTATCAAACAATCTTGTTTCTAAAAGGTCATAAAGTCATGACCTAAACATTAAACCCAAAATCCTTAACTCGGGTTCATAACTTTTACGAATTACGCAGTCATTAACTAAGTTATGAGCATAATTCATTTTGACTCGTTAAGAGAAATTAAGCATTTAAGCTTAAGTCTCGCTCGTTCCTTCTTATCTCCTATTATCATACTAAGATTTCTTTTATTTTCCACCACAACGATATTTGTGTTGGATTTCACAAAGAAAAATCGTATTTTTCGAATTGTACCCTTCGGTTTAGTAATTTTACGAAAAGACTCGTTTCAAGGCATTTGACCATTAAGGCTTATACCTCCAACTTTTACACTTATCAAAAGACTTACTCGATCATGAAACTTACTTTCAAACATCCCCTAATGGTCATTTGCCCGGTTTGTCATTCAAGGACATTTTGGTCAATATTAAACCCTTCTTTTACGACGAAGGACTTTCAATAACATGTTTGACCAAAATCGCACCTTCTAGCATATAATCTAATTTACACATACCTGGCTCGGGTCAAAGTATGACCCTTTTCAATACCTCATCATATTTGTTGCTAATTCATAGCAACGCAAATTCTCATACCCTATTTGTTCCTGCGAGCATAAGACTCGACAAGTAAACATTAGTTGTCATCATCAAATTGTGATACCATCGCCATTTGACCCGTTTGGTCTGAATGACCATTTTACCCATTCATCATCATTGTTTACACCATAATGTGAATCTTTTCACAACTTATTGTTTATTTGTCAACGCATGACTAATGTACCATTTTACCCCTTTTTATCATCAAACATGGTTTCCTACCATTTTTGTTTATTCCGACCCATATTAATTCGTATTGGAATGCCATAATTCAAAGATTCATTTCGAATACTAAGTCACCTTGGTTTTTAACCAAATACATGAATAGATATTCGATCTAAAGGATATAAGCTCTACTTACCTTGCATTCAAATACGCTTTTCCTTTGTACATAATCTTGTTTGACCCGCTTCTTCTCCAAGCTTCCACCTAGCTTGGCAAGCGTAAAACTATCATTTACACTTCACAATATGGTTAGATTAGTCATCAATTGTCACGACTATTCCATCTTATGGACTTTATATCAAGATCATCATTCGATCGTATTATAGGTCAGTTTGACTTTCAAAAGTCAACTGCCATTAATCATATGGAATGCACAATTGAGTTCAACCACCCATTTAGGCATTTTATAAATTATCCGGTAGGCGTTATTTTTAGGCCACCATTTTAACTAATTTCTAATCTACGTTCTTGCTATTATTAGCATCAAGTTTTCTTAGCTCTCAATTATCAAAGCTAATTTATTCTTTCATTATGCAAGAACTAAGGGTTTTCATACAAATACCTAATATAATCAAGTTCTACATACAAACTAGTAGATAACATGATATCAAGCATCTATTTACATGAATATAACATCAATTTCGTCATAACACACTAAACCCATTTCATGGTAACTATGAACACATACTCAAACTCATAATTATTCAAGTATCTTCCTATTACTACCATCCACGATGGTTTTATACATAATTTTATTATAAACTCATTCATATTATCAAAACCCATTTGATAATCTACTTGTTAATCACTTACAAGTGATCTCATCTCATTTATCTCCTAATTTCATCATGCCTAACGAAACTCGGCATTCATAAACATTCAACTTCAACTTTGGATCATAATCCAACAATCTATTTGCAAGTAACCTACTTGTCTCAATTTACAACTTTCACCAATCAAAGTTTTAAGACATACCTCATGATCCCCTTGTGTAAGTGATCATTAATTCATGTTCATTCATGAATTTGAGCCCCAATAGCCCTTCAAGTTGATGTTATTTGATGAACTAGAGTTTGGCACCCTTGTGCTTCTCCTGGTTATTCCACGCACGCACACACAGTGTGTGTTGTGTTTTGTTTTGTTTTTAATATTTTAACTTTCAAGTTATCCCACTTTGGTCCCTCATGTTTGGTTAGTTATTAAGTAGGCCTCAACCTACTTATTTCCAACAATATTTCCTCTTATTAACTAGGTTAAACATTCCTAGGTAACTTAATGGGTTCGGGGAGGTTATAACCACTTTTATATTAAGTCCTGTTAACTCGGGCCTCTTGTAAACTTTTATTTTCTCAAAAGCTTTCGTTCACCTTTTATTTAATATTAGGTTTATTTATTAAAATCCTAATATTCATCGGGTTAAATTTTTACCACTAACGGTATTTTACCCATTCATTAATATTAACGTGGTTTGATTACCAAACCTGTTTTCGAGGTGTTACAATACATGCCCTAATAGACCATGTTAGGCCTTGATATATCTTAATGGCCCATTAACGCTTTTATTACATAACGTTCTTTGTTGAAAGGTTGTATCACGTTGTAATGAGTGATATTTATTGCAACGGACAATTACAAGTCATGCGTGCCCTAATAGACCGTGTTAAGCCTTGATATATCTTAATGGCTTGTTAAGACCTTTATTATGTAACATTTAATGTTGAAGGGCTACATCATGTTGTATTGAGTCCAATTATTTCTTAACGAACAATTACAAGTCATGCGTGCCCTAATAGACCGTGTTAAGTCTTGATATATCTTAATGGCTTGTTAAGGCCTTTATTATGTAACATTTGATGTTGAAGGCTTACATCACATTGTATTGAGTGTTATTATACCTTAACGAAGAATTACAAGTCATACCAGCTCTAATAGACCGTGTTGGGCCTTAGGCCTGATATATCTTAATGGACCATTAAGGCCTTTATTATGTAACATTCGATGTTGAATGGTTATATTACGTTGTATTGAATGGCATTATATCGTAACAAACAATTACAAGTCATGCATGTTCTAATAGACTGTCTTAACTCTTGATATATCTTAATGGACACTAGCAAGTCATACGACTCTAATAGACCGTGTTGGGCCTTGATATATCTTAATCGCTCATTAAGACATTTATATAATTTTCGGTATTGAAGGGTCATATCATGTTGTATTGAGTGATAGTTATATCGTAACGACCAATAACAAGTCATACATGCCATAATAAATCGTATCGGGCCTTCATATCTTTTAATGGCCCATTATGACTTTAATTATGTAACATTAAGTATTGAAGGGTTATATCATGTTGTATGGAGTCTTATCAAATCGTTACGGAGAATATCAAGTCACACATGCCTTAAATTGAAAGGTTAATAAATTTGTTTTTTTAAATTGAAAGGTTAATAAATTTATTTTAAAAATAACATATGTGCTTATAGATAATAAAACTTTATATGTTAGTATTATTAATTTTATTTTAATGAATATTTTTTATTAGTAATGGATTCCTACGCATTTTTCTACGGCCGTATTAAATTCATTTTTTCCTACTAATTTCTGACGAGTTGTTAAAATGAAACTTATTTCGTTGGAATTGCGTCGGTATTTTCCTACACATTTCCTATTGATATTAATTAAAAAACATTCCGTAGGAGATCTCTCGGCATTTCGACACATTTCCTACGGATAATAATAAATTTGTTTTAAAAATAATATTTAAAATGTATTACAAATATTTTGGATCCATTCTGTCGGAATTGCCTCGGCATTTTCCAACACTCTTCCTACGGATATAAATTTATTAAAAATAACATATATATTTTTAATATCATGAATCTTACTTATTATGAATATTTTTATGATAAATTGGATTCCCACGGAATTTCGTCAGAAATTTCAGACACTTTTCATACGCATCCTGATTCCTACAACACGAATTCCGTCAGAGATCCCTGGGAAAATTCCGACACTTTTTCTACGTATAACAATTTGTGGATTTTGTCACAAAATTAATTCCCTTCTTGCTCCTCGGAATTTCATGGGAAAAGTGTCGGCATTTTCGTTCGTAGGAAATGCATAGAAAATTTTGATAGGAATAGTAGCAGTTTTCTAGTAGTGTCTCCGATTATTTCTTACGTAAATTTCGGAAAATGAACACTTTGAAAAAGTTTTCAAAAAATGGTCTTAGAAAGAACGGTTTATAAGAAAACGATTTAAAAAAAACAAAATTAGAAAAACGAATGGGCTAACAAAACAAACGGTTTTAAAAAAAAAGTATAAAAAGTAAACCATTTAAAAACAGGTTTATAAAAAAAACGGGTATAAGAAGATATGTATTTATTTGCATATTTATAAGGTGTTTATGAAATAATAATCGTAAAAATTACGAAATAATAAAAGTGCTTAGAGTAAATTACACAAGTAACCAAAAAAACTTTGTAATTGACATAAACAACCCCTGAGGTGTAAAAGTACCAAAATACTCAGGGTCCTGGTCTGAAAGATTTCTTTTTAGGCTGAAATGGTTAAACTGACTAAATCTCAGTGGCCAAAATAGTAGTTTACTCTTTAATGAAGTAATCGATTTTGGTACAAGATTATTAACATTACGGCAAGTCACGCTTATCATATCTCAAGCTAATTATATTTATATCGCATATTGCGGATACCACCAATTAATACCAGTTGTTACAAGACTCGTTTGAGTTAACTTTAGTAAATATGAAGCTTATCTGTGTTTTGTTACTTTGTAAATGTAAGGTTTTACTAAGGGACGAAGTCACTAGACCATGAGCGTTTCTAAGGAAGCACCACCCTAGTGGGGTTTGGGACGACGCCTTGAGGGAGTGCAAGGGAGCAATGCCTGATTTCCATCCAAGGGCATAAGAAAGCTACTACTACTAAGGGGTTAATCGGGTTTGCATGGCTGCTTAAAAGTTGCATGAAAAATCAGCTTCATAGGTAGTTGATGTGCGTAAAATTCAAGATATAAATTACATCAAAAAAGGCATAAAATCAACCCTTTTTCGGTAATAATGTTGGAAAAAACATGTTTCTTTGTTTACTTTTAATTTACAGGATCAAAAGAGCTTAAACGAACAAAAGGAACAAATTAACAGCATAAACCAACACAAATACAAAGAAGAAGGATTGACACGACTCGCCGAACTCACATCCACATCCAAAACAACAAAAATAACAAAAACATAAGCTTAGGCACGGGGTCGTGCCTGCAAAGAATGGGTCATGCCCCAGTCAAGATTCCCTGCAGAAAAAGAAAAATAGAAAACAACAAGGGACACGGGGCTGTGTCACTTCAGCACGGGCCATGGTCAACTCTCAGATTCGCAAATCTGGGTTCGTACAACAAGTACAGAAGACACGGGGTCGTGTCGTTGACACACGGGACGTTTGTGCAGAAGAGCTGACAGAGCATTAAATGAAGACAGAGAAAATGAAGGACACGGGGCCGTGCCTACCAGGCACGGGGCCGTGTGAGTCTCCTGTTTCCGACTATAAATAGAGGTGCTTAGCTCACATGCAAACCATCCTTTGGCAAACCACTTCTCTCACACTTGCCATCAGTCCACCACCACTACAACACCAACACCCAGCACCATCATCCATAATCCATCTTTCATCTTTTAGAGTGTGTAGTAGTTTCAGGATCCAAGATCGATTGTAAGAGTTCTTGTCAAACAAAGTCCATGCTTGGCTAAATCTCTTACATCACTTGGTGAAGACGAATATTTTATGTATTACTTTTAATTTCCATTCTTTGGCAACTTTTTATTTGGGTATGTATTAATGACTTTAATAACTATTTTTTATATTGAATGTGAACTGTACTTAATCATTTCTTCATGTTTTGTTGATTCACTCATTCATGTCTTTACGGTTTATATAAAGCGCGTTAACTGTCTGGAAGGGGGTTAGAAGAGTGTTTGGGTAAAGTTCTTGTCTCGTTCAGTGTATAGATCCTACGAGGACCTAATTCAAGATTATTAGGACTTCCCTTGAGGCAGTTAGCATCAAATCGGGGGAAGTAGGAACGGCTTGTAATCCCTTATTTATAAACTAATATTAAAACAATAACCCGACCTTGTGGGACTGTATCCCTGCTGACTCAAACCAATATGTTGAGGATAACATCTCCTTCATAAGAGGGGCCTACCACTTTTCGCATTAATAAATTATTTAATTATCTTTCAATAATCCGACCTTGCGGGTGTGACAACGGTCAAATTTGCATGCATCCGTACAATTTATTAGACAATAATTACTGATTAATGACTGTGCTGATTTACAATTTATGACTTGAATGGCTTTCTGATTATTGTTACCATACATACATGTGCACCATATATTGCAAATGATATAACATTGTGGCATGCAAACTTCATTGATTGAAATGATGCACGAAACACAGTTAGCACAGTTATCAGACAAATCAGAAAAACGCTGACAAAATTCAGAACATAGACATATATGATATTGAGATACAGAATGGACCAGAAACCAAGTATTACACTAGTATAGTGTGTAGGAAAGTAGGGATCACAAAACTGCCTTCCTAGTGATAGTTTAAGTGCCGGAAAGTGCCTAAAACTCACATAAACTGTAGAATTCTGCAGAATTCAGCGAACTTCAGCATTTGAACAACATAATATCATGCAGAAATATGCTTAAATGGTCCTGAATACTTTCCTAAGTGTCGTGAAACGAAACTGTCAGAAAAGGGTACATAAAGCACACTAAACTGCAAAGATTAGCACCTTAACGAACCGGTAACCAACCGAACAACCGGACATTACCCGAAACACCAAATTTTCACTAGAAGCATTGTTTTGACATTACCAAGCTAGTTATGATCCTCGAACATCATAACACACTATACAACATACTAATAACTAAATAACCTAACTAGACACTTGGATTTCAACCATGATCTAACCATAACATTACAACCTAGCCTAAGACCCCCCCCCCCACCTAGTTCACGGCCATAGTGTGGGGCCCGCTCTTGATTTTCTTTTGATTAAATAATGGATTGTGTTGGCTATTATTAGACACAAGAACCATGAGTTAAAGCCCCTAAATGGATTATAAGTAAGCACATCATGTTCATAACCTCATTTCTCATTCTTACACGCACCAACATCACTCCTTCTCTTCCTCTTGTCTTGCTCACGGCCACAACCAACAACCACAACCCCATCATCATTCAATCATTTTACATACATTCTAAGCATACTCAAAGGTGTTAAGAGGTTACATAAGGGAGCTTGGAGCTTTCGGAAGTTCAAGGACCTTCACCGTTTGCTTTTATCCACTTGTTTTCTTCACTTGATCATCCCTAGCCTTGTGCTAGTGGTAAGAGTCTTGATATTGCTAGTTTACTTCTATTTTAAGTGGTTAAAAGGAGAAACATAATCATAATCTTGAAGAACACTAAAGATCATAGGAATGAAACTTGAACATAGGCATGATTAATGAATAAACTAAGTTGATTATGTGTTGATTTACTTAATGATTGTTGTTTGTTTATATATATGATGTAGATCATCATATGATCTTGCTAGATCATGATTAAAAACATAATCTAGCAAGATGAGAAAGTAGAAATGTTGAAGGATGATAGATCATCCACACAAAGATCATGAACTTGATAGAATACATTGATTTCTTGTAAAATAATGATCAAAGTAAGTTATTAACCATGTGGATCTAAAGACTTCATGGGTTATTTCTAAATAAACCAAGTTAAAAATATAAGTTTAGTTAAATCTTGGTTCTTACAAAAACAAACCTTATTTTTGGTGGTCAAACAAGTGTAGAAACACTTGTGTAACAAGAAGATTTCATAAAGAAACATTTTTAGAAATGATAATCACAAGTTGTAAAGGTCCATATTCTTTAAAAATGAAGTTTTTTTTTTAAATCAAACACACCTTAAAGGATAACACGGCTTACTAAGAACACTAGTAAGTTACTACAATATTTTGTGAAATTTTAAGTTCATGAAGTAGTAGATTATACTTGTTTTTGGTAAAATTGGTAAGTAAAGGTTGTTTATTATTGTTTATGGATTGATTGTGATGATTTTTACAAAAGAAAATGATATGCTTGAAAGCATCAAAACCTCCATTTTTAGGGGAAACTATGGCAAAATTTTCTGAAAATATAAACACTTAGAAAAATATTTCTAAACAAGTATTTACAAGTGTATTTTAAACCATAAATTGTTACAAAACTTTGCCATAATTTTGTTTACAAAAATTATAATTATTGGAGGTTGGTTTTTATAAATAAAAGTGACTAAATATGTATTTAGGAAATATGTATTTAGATGACACCATGTGTGTGAGTATTTGTATATTTTGTGTATTAGTTATATTATTTTTGGATTTGAAATAATATAACACATCAAAAAACCAAGAATTACAATCCGAAATATTACCAAAATTCCAAGGATTAAATATACAAATAATACTCAACTTGTTGGTGGAACCGAACAAAGGAATATAACTCACAAAAATATTCTAGAAAACTTATTCACAAGTATTTTTTGGTAAATAATATTTTGGACACCAAGGAAACAAAAATATGATTTTTTTACACTTATTACAAGACTATATCATATTTTTTACAAGGAGAAAGTATATCTGGTTAATACAAAAATTAAGTATAAGGATACTTAATAAACACAATAAAAATGTGTATTCTCGTGCGTATAAAAACACTTCGGAATACGACACCGTTACATGGCAAAAATATAATGTACAAATACAAAAGTGTGATGAGTTAAAAGTATATTATTTTAACGATTATTCCAAAATTTAACTAATATAATTTAAGTTAAAATATTTATTATTTTAACAAATAGTTATAACTTGGAATAACATTGATGACAAAAGCTAACGTAACTCAAGACACTAATCAAGACCAAGGTTATGGCACGACCTACCCGTCTAATGGACCGTAGTATGCATGTAAGTAGTCGTATACACCAGAGAAAATTTTGAGTTACAGGCGGATTCGAAGAACGCAAACCTGTGAGTTCAAGTTCCCCCTTTGCTTTAACTGTTTTCGGTTTTATAACTTCGGGGGCGAAGTACATGTTTCATATTGTTTACAAACATTTTATACATGGTATGGTTAGCTAAGGAAGGGTACTACTAGATCATGCGAGTGGTGGGTATGACGCTTAAGGCCATTAATCCTCGTTGTAGAACCGAGGACATGAGTGATAGATCTATTTGGGTGTAGCGAGCCCCACCCATGAGTCCGTCGAGTGGACCATGTGGTGACTATGTCTTATTGACAAAGTGTGCTAGGTTTGAGTTTTCCTGCACCACGTCATAAATATTAATGTATTAGTTACACATTAATTGATCTGTTTCCTTGTTGCTTTATTACCGGGATTTCAAGTACATACAAACATACTTACAAATGTTTCAAAGCTTTATTCACAAACACACACATGAACCCACTCATTTTTTGTTGATGTTTTCAAACTACATGTATTTCAGGAAAGTGGTTATGGATCTGGCGGGCGTTCAAGATTTCAAGTGAGATTAAAATAAAAGATGTCATTCATGTGAATTATCCTTGATAGGATACATGTTTCAAAGCCTTGTTTGCATTAGAGTCTTTTGAAAATTCCTTATGGAACTTAAAACCTGTTGGTGTCGTATTCTGAATACGAAGTCTGTGTTTTTGAAGATCTAAAACAATGTTGTTGTAATGTCTTAAAACTTAATCAATGGGTGAACATCTTTGATTTATCATATAGT
Organism: Helianthus annuus; assembly: GCF_002127325.2. NCBI lineage: Eukaryota > Viridiplantae > Streptophyta > Magnoliopsida > Asterales > Asteraceae > Helianthus > Helianthus annuus. The sequence goes on along the minus strand of NC_035445.2, from coordinate 146,932,635 downwards.
TGTTTGTTATGGTTGAATGCAATGATATTAAGCAAGTCACACCAAATCACGCTTCCGCAAAAGTCAGGGTGTGACAGTTTGGTATCAGAGCTTCGATTGTAGCGAACTAGGATTCTTTCTTGAGTCTAGACTACAACCATTAGGCTCTCACAAAAATATTTTTACAACATGTTTTCATTGCATACACGAAACAGCAAGATCCAGGGAAACAAACAATTTTTACAAAAGAAAGGCACGAAACACATTTCAAGGTTTATGATTGTGGCTCAGTCTGAGAGACTGGGTGGTTCAGTCTGAGAGACTGGGTGGTTCAGTCTGAGAGACTGGATGGTTCAGTCTGAGAGACTGGGTGGTTCAGTCTGGGAGACTAGGTAGTTTAGTCTGGGAGACTAGGTGGTTTAGTCTGGGAGATTAGGTGGTCTAGTCTGGGAGACTAAGTGGTTTAATATGGGAGACTAGGAAAGATAGAAAGTTTTAGGAAGGATAAATGTGAATACATGATTACATGATGAGTTATCCTTGCTTGCAATACACTTGGTGCTAGTAATTACTATAGATATTCTTCACAGAGCGCGTTGTCCAACATTGACGATCCTATGGCCACCGTCAAGATAATGAGATTGCACCTATGCCAGAAATATATACGTCAGACACTGAGAGTGATCCTGACATGTTGTCCGAGGATGAGCACGACTTCCAACCGTTCGCGCTACCAGAATTTGATGATGATTTACCCTTGCTGATGGATTCCCTGATGAGGATCCTTTTGTCATTCCTATTCTAGTCCATGACCATCTTATCATTGGTCACCCCGATGGCGAACACATCGTGGCTCTGATCCTCGATGTCGTAACTCTCGTGGTCATTCCTCCCGAATATCTGCCTTTCAACGATTAGCTTGATGATGATGTTGATTTGTTTGTTGACGATCCTCCTAATGACGCCCATGATGATGGAAAGTTAGACGAGAATGTTGTTGGTATTCCACTTCTTGAGATCCCTGTTATTGAGTTACCCCCTAATACTAGTTTGCACTCGGTTTCAGACTCTTTTGAGTCTGTGACATCTTCAGCTTTACAAACGACTGGATTGCAGCTTTTTGTTACTGACTCAGACGACGACGACGCTATAGCTACTGCATTATCACCTGCTCAAGATCCCACACCTCCACACGACCCAGAGCCTGCTCCTGAGCTAGCTCCTGTTACGTTTGGGTCAGGCTGATGTTACGCCTATGGATCTTGAGCCGATTCCTGATCCTGACCATGTTTCTTTTGGTTTACCAGACCTTATACCCCTTATACCTAGCCCAGTGCCTGCACCTGTTGATCTTCCCACTTGATTAAGACATTTGTTCCTGCAACCGCACCCACTGATGTTGCTCCTTACCTCCTGTGGAGTCCGACGTCCATCGCACTGGTATACCTATCATTTTTCCTTCAGGACATACCCGCACCCCGGGAAAGTACTTCTGGTCAGTACCCGCGCGACAATCCCTTTGCTACAGCAGCATTTCCTCCAACCTCACAGGCTGCACCGTTTGCTCCATTCATTTCTTCACCGCTGGAGGAGCCATTCCGATGGTTGCTACCATACATTATGCTGATTTCAGACCCTTATCATCCCTCACATTATGGAGGCTACACACGGAATGAGTTGATCCTGTCACATCAGCTACAGTTTGAGGTTATAAGTCGCAGAGTTTTGGAGCTTGAGCTGACACCACGTCCTCCACCCTGTCTATACCAGTATAATGTGATCCTCCACATTTATCACTGTCTCTTTTTTGCACTCTCATTTGCTGCTATTACACCTTTCTTAGGTTTTGATGCCCGTTTCTTTACTATCAAGCAGCAAATTAGTTGCTTACTACAATGTGTATACGAGCTCGAGGAGGAGCTCGTACACGTTAGCAGTTTGCTTTTCTTCCCTTCTCCACCTCAGTCATCAGTATAGTTGGCTTTTAGTTTATGCGGATTGCATTACTTTTGGGTAAAGACACTACTAACGAGCCGAGATTATGGAGACTTTTGAAGACCGCTTTTGACCACGTGATTTTGATACACTGATAGACATATTGGATAAGGGTAGGGTGACCCTGTGTCCCTTTTGATGTGATACACTTTGTAGACAGTGTGATTGTGGTCGGTAAACAATGAAAGCCCAATCGTCATATTCCCCATTAAATATGTAAATCAACAATGTGCTTGCTTGTTATGTTCTCATTAAATATGTTCCCATCTACATGTTTGTGCTATAATTGTGATGTTATATGATTGCTTGCTATGACGATTGCTTATATACATATGTATACGCACCTCCTAGGTCTTATTCGTTGAAGTAGAGACTTATGTGCTTGTGTCCTTAATAAGGCCTGACCTAGCCGATCTTCTTCTTAGAAGATGTCGATTCAAGGGAACATCAAGACCAATAACCCTCTACCAACGACCGAGACAGAATTACAAGAGCGCATCTCACAGGCCATCGCACAACACGAGGCCCTTCGCTCCGAACGCAGTGGATGTACCTCAGGAAATAACCCACCCAACGGTAATGTTTAGTCAGTTAAGACACATTACAAAACGTTCGGACAATTCCAAGTGTGCATTCCTAATGCCTTATGTGAATGATGTTGCTTATGTCGCAGACTGCACCTACAAGCAGTTCTTGAGCTGCATGTCCCGGGATTTCGACAGCATTGGGGGTGCCATAGCCTTTGTGCGCTGGGTGGAGAGGACAGATTCTATTTTGCATTTGAGAAAATGCGCCCTAGAGCATCAGGTCACGTACATATCTAGACTTTTTCAAGATGGGGCCCTGTCATGGTGGAACCTTCAGGTTCAGACGTTGGGCGAGACTGCTGAGTTTGCTTTGACGTGGGACGAACTGAAAGAGCTGATGCGTAAGAGATATTGCTCGAGAGCAGAAGTCCAGAAGCTGGAAACTGAATTCTAGAACTTGAAAATGGAAGGTCCAAAGATAGCCGAGTATGTGCAGAGATTTCACGATTTATCGCAAGTTGCTCCACGTCTGGTGGAACCAGAATTTAAGAAGATCGAACGCTTCATCAGGGGATTAGCATCTCCGATTCTAAGCATGGTGACAACATCTAAACCTCCGATGATTACCGATGCTATCGACTTAAGTGTGGCGCTCACTGAGGAAGCTATTAAACTGGGAAAATTTTCCACCTCGGAGGAGAAAAAGGAGACTCATGTGGAGCCATCAAGAGATAACAAGAGGAAGTTCGCAAATTTCAAGAAGGGTACTCAGGCGAGTAACAAGAAGAAGGCCAAAAAGGGAAAAGAGTACATGGGTATCCTACCTAAGTGCGACAATTGTCTACGTTATCATGTAGGGTGATGTAAATATGGAAAATGTGATAACTGTGGCACGAGGGGGCATGTCAAGGAGACTTGTAGGCAAGGTACTGATCATGGAAATGGAGGCCAAGATGGTAGCGAGAATCGCGGAGGAAACAACGACAACAACGACTATCAAGGTAGGAAGAGTGACAAACAAAAACGTGCTCAATGGTGTTTTAACTGTGGAGACAAAAGGCACTTAAGAAAATATTGCCCTAAAAACAACCAGGCACGAGGATGAAAGCTGAACAGCGAAGCTAGGGAAGCACGCCAGGATCCAAACAAGGTCATCGGTACGTTCCATATTAGTCAATGTTATGCATCTATGATGCTTGATACTATTACAAATTTTAGCTTCGCATCTTTAGAGTTTAAGATTATACATGGTTTAGTAGCAAGTAAGTTAGAAATCCCATACTCGATAGAACTAGCTAATAAAAAGATAGTGGAAGCCAACGATGTAACGCCCTGCTTTTTCATACTTTCCATAATTAGAAAGCTCACCTTGTAATGCTATTTTTGGAAATCTTGTATTATTGTAGTCGTCTTTTCGTTGTAAAATCCGAGACTTGGATCATAAATAAAATTCGTATTTCTTTAAATTCACCATCTACATATTCATACATGTTCATACGTTCGAATTCATTGTACATCGAATCCTTATTTGTAATTCATACTTATACGATACTTATTCACGATGCATGTCCATGCTTATCCTTAAATTGTTGATACCTAGAAACCCCTAATAATATGCTTATTTATACAACGGTTAATCATCTAATATGTGACATATACTTGTCACTTACAAACATGTTACATACTTGTACATTACACTTTTTACCTAGTTAAATCATGTTTTATTTCATATTTTACCTTGTTACAAGTTAGGGGAAACATTGTTGCATATTATTACACAACTTCATTAACAAAATTACTCGTTATAATGTTTTAAAAATAAAAAAAAATAAAGAAATATGGCAGCCCCAATTCAGCAAAATTCAGCCCCATATAGTTGGGTTTTGTGGGCTAGTTTCAAGGTGTAACCCCTTCTAAACACTTCCAAAGCCCAACCCATTGAAACCCTAATCCTTCCCCCTATAAATACCACTTATAACCAGCCTCCCTACCACTTTTGCAACACTAAAAACTCTCAAAACATCCTCCAAACCGTAGCTGAAAGCAAGGGTTCGAGCAGATTGACACCCCTTCACGAAAATGAGCATAACTCACTCAATTCTTATCCGATTCACTCGATTCTTTTTCCTACTACTTTGTATTGACCTTATATTTCATGAAATCCTTGTTATTTCTTACCAAACTTGAGTCTATCTCATCTCAAACCTATGTCCTAATGCTTACAACCTCACTTATGGTTGGTTAAGCTTAAAAACAAGGTTGAGACACTATAAATCAGAGGTTAAAACCTCAAATACTTTCTGTTTTGTTAGGGTATTTAACCCACAAATCATGTCAAGCTTAGATCTTGATGAACGAGTGATTATGGAACAACTTGGGTTGTCCTACATACAATCCTCACATGATTTGATGATTTCTCTATAGTTAAGTTGTTTATGTTATTGTGCTAATCCTAGTTCGTGACCCTCCTTGGTTGTTTTTACATCAAGTGAAGTGGTGAACATTCAAGGGGTTCCTAAATGGAAGCATGTTCTTCCTACCCGATACATGACATCTATGATAACACGAGGTGCCTAAATGAAGATCCTAATCTTCTACCTCCTACTTGAATTATTGGACTAAATAATATGTAGTACTTAACCTAGATATATATATATACGCTCATTCGAACCTTTGATGTTGAACTTGTGTTTATATGTTAAAGTAGTAGAACATCACCTAAGACCTAAACCTTGTTGTGATTCTTATGGGTGTTCAACTCATGAAAACATTATCATAACCCTTGTGGTTACCAAGTGTCATACAAGTGTTAAGTGTTGAAGATGATTATTTTCACATGCTATTCTCATATCTTACTTTTATGTTGTTTTAAATACCGAATCTCGACTCTAAGCATACTTGAACTTTAACCCTACACATTCAATCTTCTAACCTCATCAACTCGTCAATAACTGAATAATTGGAAAGCATATGCAAACTTTGTGAGTATACTCGTATTTCCCCTTTTTACTTTTACCACTTTTGGGGTATAACATGTTTACTTATCAAAAACTTACACATGAACATTTTGCTTAAACACATGAACATTCCTATAACATGCTTGTATACGTGATGGCTTGATACTTTAAACTTGGGTGAAACTTATGTGTTGAATTTATCATTAACTTCGTACAAGCCAAACCGTGACATATGTAGCGCTATAGGATTAACGACCCGCCCTTTATCATCGGTAATGTCATGAGCATATTGTGTTTTCTTGGTTTGATATGTTAGACACATGCCATGTTTAAATGTTTATCTTGAATCACATGCTTGCTATGAGGAATTGTTTAAAACTTATCTTTTGTTATGTACGTACCAAACTTGTATACTCGCCTTTGCTTTTGCATTGAATTGTATTTTAAACATGTTACAGGTTGATGATAACGATGCCATGGAAAGAAGTAGCGTTGATGCCTAGATACACACATAGAGGTTTAGGTTTAATATGTCGTATCAATTTTGCTTATGTTATCATGTATTTCTTTTGAAGTTGTTGTTACTTGAGTTTATGTAATGTTGACAATTGAAAGTTATGAAATGAAATGGGAATTATTTAATTATCGTCACAAATAGTGTTATGATGTCTCGAGCAATCTTCACACTTCGTCTCATCCCGATGTTTCCGCCATTGGTTGGGGTGTGACAAACGAACTAATTAGAGGTTGTCTGATAGAACTTGGAGAGCGTGAGTTTACGCTTGATCTGCTGCCAGTTGAGTTGGGAAGTTTCGACATAGTAGTTGGATGAATTGGTTGTCGAGTAACCAAGCTGAGATCGTACGTCACAAGAAGATTTTCCGCAGCCCGATGGCGCATGAAGAGACGATCGTTATTCATGGAGAGAAGCAGGATACGCCACTACGGATTGTTAGTTGTTTGAAGGCACGAAAGTTGTGGCGTAAATGATGTGTTGTTTCCTTGGCTCATGTCGTGGACAAGGAAGCCGAAGAACCTAAGCTCGAAGATATCTCTGCGATAAGGGAACTGAAGTCTTCCCTAAAGATTTGACAGGATTATCTTCTCAATGACGAGTCGAGTTCCACATTAACTAGGTTCCAGGCGTCGCGCCTGTAGCAAAGACACCTCATCTACTTGCGCCTTCAGTGATGCAAGAGTAGTCAACGTATCTTCAGGAATTGTTAGATAAGGGATTTATAAGACCAAGCTTCTCGCTTTGGGAGTTCCAGTGTTGCACGTCAAAAGAAGGGTTGTAACTTTCAAATGAGTATTGACCACCAAGATCTGAACAAGTCAGCCATCAAGAACTGGTATCCCATCCCGAGGCTTAACGATTTATTTAACTAACTGTATGGATCCAACCTGCTATTCTAAAATTGAACGTTGATCAAGTATTATTAGCGGTGAATTTAGGAAGAAAGTATACCAAGGTACAGTGAGTCAACAAGTTGTGTTGAACATACGTTAATACTGTGTTTTATACATGATACACAAAATAGCTACACACAAAATATAGAACCTTGAGGGTTTAGGAATCATGCACTTAAGACCTTCGGGAACTTATGTCGAGACCCATTAAAGGTTATCACATAGAAACTCCGTCCGTTAACTCGAGCAAACCCCATTATTCTGACATATATGCTATTTCAGTTAACCAAACAGATAAAGCCCTCAAATTTCTTATATAGAAATTTCCGCTTTTGCTTCTAACAAGTAGAGTTTTGCATCTCTACTTCTCCTAATGATAGTTGCAACATAACAATTTTCTTCATTAAAGCGAACACTCCTTTGTCTCGGTACTTGATCATTTCTTCATTTTAGCAAATACTCATTGTTTCATTTCTAATATGTTACGCATGCACCACTTGTTTTGCATGTGGTTTCATTTCGAATAAACGCTTCATCAAAAGTTCAAAAATTATTTGCTAAAGCTAATTTTCGATTTGTGATTCGGATGACCTACATTATTGTAATTGTTGGCTCCTTTGATATCAAGCCAACACACTTTCTTGAAACTTCTTTTCTTTCAAGTTACATACATGGTTTGTCTTTGTATCCATGCCGAAATTCCCATGTTGATACATACGTTTATTGTTGGATTGCACTGAAACCAAGTTCAATTGCCTGAACTTGTCCATTTCGCATATTCAATTTAAGACACCATATGATGTATTGAGAGCATCATATTCAAAATTATTTTTGCAAAAGTTCTTTTGTTTCGAGTCGTAATAGACTTGTTTGGTCCATGACTCCAATAAATCGTTCATTGATTTTGACACCTTGTGGTGGTGTCTCGTTAATTTGAAGCCTGCGCTAATCACATATACACATCTCATACACGGATTTGATTGTTTATTTATTGACTTGCTCTAAATCCGTTTTGTTTACCATGATTAAAGCAGTCTTAACACAGTTGTGTATCAAGACAATGGTACATAAGTTCATTTTATATCATCCAGTGTACCTCCTAATGGTTCTTTCATTATCAATCGAATGCCTTGCGGTATTTATTGCTTTTTCATCTTCGATCGGAAACAGTAGTTCTCGATGTTCTATATTCAATTGAAAAACCCTACAATACCCTTTGAATCAAATTTTTAGGATTGCTTCATTAAACTTTCATTTGATTTCAAACACAATGAACTTGTTTGGTCACCGCTATTATTGAATCATGTCATTACAACACACCTTGTGGTGTCGGTACAAACTTGTAACTTGTGATAGTCATGGTCAACCGTTCCACACGAAACTACACCTACTTTTGTTTGACTTGTCCTTTAAACATCCCTAATGCAACTACGAATTAGGACAATGACACACCAGATTCGATTGTATTTCATTTCGGTGTATTTTCGCAGTTCAAAAATGTCAACACACTAATTTTATTCATTCATTTGATCGAAAGTTGACAGATCATTTTAATGTTATTATCATATTCGAGTTGTTGATTTTAAATTCATCTAGCGGATGCTATTGTTTCTGAAAACTCGTTTGCATGTTGAACACAATCGTTTGGAATTCTATTGGTCGAAACTCCTCTTTTATTGAACCCCTGTTAACTAAGTTACACTAGATTATACATCTATATGCCACATGTCTTTTGACATCAAATTCTGGAGCACATAACTTTTAACCTTTGGGTTCTTGCTGATTTTGGATTCATCTGATTTGAGTAAAATTTGATTCGGTTTTGTGATTATTCACTTTGGTGTTACACATATCCATACACGCATAACGTAACCCTATGGAGCTGATGTAGTTTAAATTTTGAGGACGAAATTTTCTTAACAGGGGGAGAATTTGACAACGGTCAAATTTGCATGCATCCGTACAATTTATTAGACGATAATTAATGATTAATGACTGTGCTGATTTACAATTTATGACTTGAATGGCTTTCTTATTATTGTTACCATACATACATGTGCATCATATATTTCAAATGAGATAACATTGTGGCATGCAAACTTCATTGATTGAAATGATGCACGAAACACAGTTAGCACAGTCATCAGACAAATCTATAAAAATGCTGACAAAATTTAGTGTATATCCCAAAACGAATCCGGATCACAGTGGTTGGTTGTTTTAACCCATAACACCTATTGATTAGGTGTTTGAGATATGAAAAGTTAAGAAAGATCAAAGATGAAGGTGAAGCTAATGGATTAATGAATACAACAAGTGTTGTATTGAATCCAAACAATAAGATATAACAATAAAACACCTTGGATATCAGATTTGAGCACAAGATCAACACAAGAATGTAACAACACCAATATTCATTCAAGAGCCAAAAGCTTAAGTTGGTTACAATTTATGGGCTATATATAGTGTTCCTGATTAGCCAGCAAATTTATAAATTTGCTGGAATCTTATCTACACTAGGTCAGGAACTTTACTTTTAGAGAATTACAAAACAAGCCCTTGTACATTCAAAATATCTACAAATTATGACTAAACTAATCCAGCACAAGTATCAACAATCTCAAAAGTTCTAACATTTAGAACATAGACAAATATGATATTGAGGTACAGAATGGACCAGAAACCAAGTATTACACTAGTATAGTGTGTAGGAAAGTAGGGATCACAAAACTGCCTTCCTAGTGATAGTTTAAGTGCCGGAAAGTGCCTAAAACTCACATAAACTGCAGAATTCTACAGAATTCAGCGAAATTCGGCATTTACACAACATAATATCATGAAAAAATATGCTTATATGGTCCTGAATACTTTCCTAAGTGTCGAGAATCGAAACTGTCACAAAAGGGTACATAAAGCACACTAAACTGCAAAGATTAGCACCTTAACGAACCGGTAACCTGTAACAACCCGCACTTTCGTGCGTTGTTACTACTCGATATACCCGTTATGCCTAGCACCAGAGATTCGGATCATAATGTACCCACATCAGTTACATCGCTATATTGCAATATTTTCGCATATTCTATCACTATCACATCACGTTACACGTGCTGACAACCACGAAGATGTCAAGTGAGGACCAATTGTAGGATCGATATTGACGATCTAGTGAGTGGCGGAAACAAACAAATAGTTTGAATCAGAGAGAAATGAGTAGAAGTAGACAGAATATCACTTTAAACACTGTTTCTCATTAAAGTTCACTTGAAAATCCGGCAGCAGTTCGACTACAACTTCGTGATTCCGTCCCAAAGGAGAAACATACTAGCCTATATATAAGCTTCGGATTTCGCTTGAAATGACCATGTTATTTCAAGCGGAATCACATTAATTCTGATTTCCCTTGAAATGACCATGTCATTTCAAGCGGAATCACATTAATTCTGATTTCCCTTGAAATAACCATGTCATTTCAAGCGGAATCACATTAATTCTGATTTCCTTGAAATGACCATGTCATTTCAAGCGGAATCACATCAAAATAACATAAATTTACATTTAGACCCCTATACAAGCTACCGACATGACCTAAGATGAAGTCAACAGACATATGCACCAACACCAATTCTACCCTCCTTAATAGTCGTAATGTGTCACAGTGCAACTCATTACTTAAAATACATCTAACGTTCATGATGGCATTGAGAGAGGACCTATTCTACCCTCCTCGATGACCGTGAAGCGTCGAAAAGAAATCGAATACTCGAAACGAAACTCAGTTAATGTATCGCAACTTGGAAATGTAGATATGTAAATACGACCCAACGTAGCAAATTATAATAAATATATGAAATATGGATGAGAATGTGTAACCAAAATATCGCAACGCTTAACGATCGAAACGGAACACCAAAACTTCGTTTGCCGAAGGCATCTGATCAAATGGCAGTTCGATCGGATGGCCATCCGATCGGACAGCCAGCCGATCGGACAGCCAGCCGATCCACAACACCACTTCACCTCCCTTCTCTTATTTGCCTATAAATACCCCTCAATCACATCAAGAACACTTGATGTGATGGCTGTTGTTCAACCAGATGCTCCAACCCCTTCATCTCTCGATTTCTCGCGATTCTGGTAAGTTTTCAACTCAAATCTTGTACTTCTTTGATCTACACGCACTCCTCCACCTTTCTATCTTTTAAATCTCAACTTTTAACCGTGAAATCAACGGATTTGAGGTATTCTAGGGTGATGTCATCATGAAGTTCTTATGAACTTCAAGCGTTGGCCTCATTCCACTAAAAACAACTCAGATTCGAAGGATTCCCACAAGAATAAACAACATTTTCACAGCATATCTACACATAATCATGAATAAAAGGATTGAAAGATGGTTTTCCAACTTTCTTTCAACTCTTTTTCACTCAAAGCACTCAAGACCGGCAGAATCAGAGCTTATACCGACCTTCTGCTCATTTCTAGTGCCATGTCGACATGATACTGTTGCAAACTTGATACACATTTATGCTCACACAAAGTTCTTTTTTAGAGTGTCGTTAAGTCATTCTTTTTTGTAGTTTGACTTCTTTTTGTTGACTTCATGTTCTCATTTTGTTTGTAAATCATGTTGTACGAGTATGAGGTTGTAGGATCCCCACTTGTTTACATCAGTCCGCTAGATCTGGGCCCCAAGTCTGCGAGAAAATGGGACCCGGATTGCACGCTTATCGTTACCGGAAATCGGATCATTTTATTCCAAAATCCAGAAGCCATCATCTCAACGTGTCTATGGCCCGAGAACTGTGAAATCCATGCTTTCTAGGATGGTCAGTTCTCTCTCTCTCTCTCTCTCTCTCTCTCTCTCTCTCTCTCTCTCTCTCTCTCTCTCTCTCTCTCTCTCTCCATATAATCTTTAAATGATTTGCTCCGGACACTTTACACTAAAAGTGGCAGAAATGGGTTTGAATTGGTATTAATGAAAACTGATACATACTTGGGTGATTTTAGATTTATACAATGGTTGGCGATAATGATAATAGTTGGATACTTGTTGGCCTCCACATACATGATCTAATATAAATAGAGAACGTGTGTGTGTATATATATTTGTGGCTTTTCTTGTGACAGTCTGTTGCTTTGTATAGGGATCATGTGTCAAGATACTTTCTAACAAACCAAAGCTTGAAGATAGTAGAGCTACAAAACAAGTTGTTGCCCTTTTGAGTGCACCGCTGGAGAAATATAGTGATATCATCACTTCTTTGACATTATCTAATTATCCTCGAGTCATGGATCACCTTGATAGCGGAACTAATAAAATCATGGCTATGGTTATTATCCAAAGTATAATGACAAACCAAGCTTGTGTATCATCTGCTGTCAAGGTATTGAACGTTTTTTATCGTCTTACTCATCATTTTGTTGAATCGGGTTATTTGACTCGCTTAACACTTTTGGTGTTCTCTTTTTTATAAATAATTACTGGATTAATTATGATAAAAAAACCATTTTGTTTTAAAGTTTCAACCCATTTGACCCTCTCCCCTTTTAGGTATATATATTTATTTGACCCATTTGAACCATTCGAGATAAAACAATAGGCCGGGTAACAGGTAGGTTTGGATCAAACGAGCGGCTGATGTGCAAACACTTTTTTTTAGATTGTTTACAAATAAGTAATGACTTAACTATGGCGACAAATGCAATATTATTGTATAATAATAATAGAGTCCTTAAATAAAAACGATATTGGAGGTTGTATGCATCAAAATAGACTTCTGGTAGGTTTGGGTGAAAACGGGTTGTTCTACTCACTAACGGTTTATTGTCACTTAAATTGTTTTAAATTAATAAATGCGTTAATTTTAATAACAACATGAATATTATTACAAAGTATATGGCTCTTAATCAAAGGATTCAGTATTTGGCTCTTAACCTCGACAAAGTATATAACTCGTGTTTTTAATCTTTTAATTTTTTTCTCTGTTTTGTAAACTATATTGTCGTTTTGTTTATAGGTGAGATATCTGATGACAAACGTGTTTGGAGACCCAAAACGCGGACCACCGTTATTAGAGCGGCTTAGTCCGAAAGACAAAGGTTTATAATCTTGAATGCTTCTACACTATTAGAAAGGCAAGTCAACAGTAGATTCGCTTAATAAATAATTATATGTTTATATAATATAGTTGTTACCAGTGGCGAAGCTTGAAAAAAAAGTTCGGGGGGTCAGAAAGTAACGGACCTAAAAAAAGTTTTCTATCGCGTAGTTTTGAGGTGTATGTTCGGGTTGGACGTCGGAGATTCGATTGGGCTCGGGTCAAACAATAATATCAAATAAAAAACGTTCTCAAACATTAAAAAAGAAGTTATCATTTTATTCTTATTAGCATAATCTAATAACAAAACAAGTTTAACTCTAGTTTCTATCTAAATCAAATCACAATAAGATTAAACAAATAAAATTAGACATAGTTACAGAAAGATTCAACAAGTTTAGGGCAAAAATTTGGACCAATTTCACCCTTAATTTCAACATAAATCATATAAATTGGAGCCCTAAATTGAACCTAAAGATAAAAAACACAAACCTTTACCCTTATGAAGATTGGATAGGGTGGGCTTTTAAGTTGGGCTATATAATGATTTGATTTTGGTTATATAATATACATTCTAGTATTCTACCAAATATAATGATTTGAGCTATAATATTTAGGCTAATTAAATATTTTATTTGGGCTATATAAATAAAAAAATTAAAACCGTGGGGTCGAAAACGTATATACCTAATTTTTTTTATAAAACCGGGGAGTCGAAAACGTATATACCTACATAATCATATACGAAACGTACATATATAACACTACTGACCGAAAAGTTCGGGGGGCGGGCGCCCCTCCCCGCCCCTTAAATCCTTCGCTGCCACTGGTTGTTACTACTTGTCGTTTGATGCTAAAGGCTGATCAACAAATTATAATGCCCTTATTTTATACTAACATGATTTTTGGCATTGATTTAGTAGTCCTCAACATACTTACCGTAATGCAACAACCTATTTTTGATACAGGGGAATATTGTCAACACATATAACACATATGACAACAAAAGACAAAGGTCAAAAAGCTAAAATGAAAAGTGACACACTAGGAAGCAGTGTTCAGCAATAACAACAGGCAAATGTTAACTATAAGGGACAATAAGCATTAATGTCTTATGAAAACCCTTGCACCAAAAAGTTTAGTACTCTCCAAACACATAATCCATACTCATATGCTAAAAAAAGGCTTCTCAAAAACTGAAAACCCTTTGCACAAAAAAGTATAGTACTTTTCAACACAGGAATTCAACTCATATGCTCAAAAACAGGCTGCACATAGAATTGTTGTCTTATATCCAGCAGTCTCGAAAATTCCGAAAAAATATTGAGGTCCCACCCCTATATAATCCATGAAACCATTTGGACAATCACACTTAACTCTATTCTTCATTCTCTCTTCTTTAACAAATGTCTAAACCGGATACCTCATCTGCTTCTGCAATGTCAAAAAAGGATTGCTCATCGGCTGCACCATTGCCTTCAATGTATGTGGTTATTTACTATTTTGGACCCTCTAATTACATTATTAGCATATTTATTATCCAACATGTATCATTTATTATCCAACATGTTTGTTTGTTTTTTGCCTTAACAGCATACCTCCATCCGAGATTACTTTCTTGAAGGATTTACATCCTTCAAGATCAGAGTTTACCATCAAAATCCGTGTCCTAAGAGCATGGAATCGAATGAGTTTCAAAAATGAGAACAAAATTTATGCTCTTGAGATGTTGTTGGTTGATGAAGAGGTACTCCTTACCTCATGATGCGACATTTTTATATCTGTCATATTTTTACTTAAATATTCATAAGTTATCTTCATTCTATTTTCAGGGTACTCGACGTCAAGGGACATGTTTGAAATCTTTTCTAAAGAAGTTTGGTACCCCCCTTCAAGAAGGGTCTACTGTGATAATCAAAAATCCTACTCTTGGGGACAATCTCTCTTCGTTTAAATACGCCGATTGCCCTCAAAAGATATGTCTTTATTATGATTCTAAAGTCATAAAATGCAATGATTTTTTGGGTTCTGCTAATGGGTTTTCATTCACACCATTTTCTTCAATTTTGGACAAAACTTTTCAGAATACTCAACCCATAGGTCAGTATACACTTATTCAAATTCAAATAAAAATTTACATAATTTTCTTTAATAAAATTTTTTTGTAACAAATACTTCTTTTTGAAGATGTTATTGGAGATGTTTGTGTTTGTTACGACACGGAATCTTTCACCGGTAAAAATGGGAAAGAATCAGTTAAAAGAACGATTCAGCTTGAAGATAAAGAGTTTGTCATATCTTTTAATGTCTATTTGAATATTATTTTACATATAAATGTTACTAATTCATTTATTTTAGGGGCAATAAAATATATGTGACTCCGTGGGACTCATACGTGCATCAGTTTAATGATTACATCTCACAAAATCCAAAATCCTGGTAGGGGTGTTCATCGAATCGAATAACGAATTTTTGAATTATTCGAATCGAATTGTTCGAATAATTTTTATTTTTCCTTGAATTCGTATTCGATTAAAATCTATCGATGTTCGAATAAAAAAACCCAATTCGTATTCGATTCGTATTCGATTAAAGTTTTGAATTCGAATCGAGAATAAATTCGATTTAATTCAGATTCTTTAAAACATGTAAAAAAAACTATCAAAATGAAACATAAGTTTTAAATCATCCATAAAGCACGATATCACATTAAAAAGTTTCAAATAAAGTACCACGTCTAAAATTCAAACCGAGAAGTCGGGAATAATCACCCCACATTACAAGTTAATATTTTTATGGTTAGAAATCTATTGATAGAAACTTAGGTTTTACTTATGGGTCATGTAGTGGGTTTGGTAATGGGTAATTCTAATACTTGGAAAAAATTTTGAAAATAATTTATAGTATAGCTTAATAAAAGTTACATATGTATTATATATAAAAATAATAAATAAAAATGTATAATTTTTATTCGAATTTCGAATCGAATCGAATTTGAAATTATAAATTCGTATTCGATTCATATTCGATTTACTTGACTCGAATTGAATCGAATTCGAATTCTTATAATCGAAGCGAATTTTTGATAATCGAATCGAATTTAAACGAATTTCGAATTTTTCGAATTCGAAACGAATCCTGAACACCCCTAAATCCTGGTGTTGCCCGTGTTGTTCTAATTATACAGTTTGGCAAGTTGTCTTGGTTTAAAGGTAACTTGATTTTAAATTCTTTAATTACATTCATGTATTTAATATATCTATCTACACATCCCACATATTATTTCTTATATGTTCTCATACCAGATAAACCGTATGTCTCAAATTCATATATTGTAACAAAGGTATTCATAAATCATGATTTTAGTGAGATTCAAGAATTCAAGACAAGGTATTGTTTATATTTGATATTAATATCTATCTACAACATGACTCGCCTTAAAAAATACTTTAATCTTACAATTAAAGACTAACCTAAAGACTAACCTTTTTTATCAAATTCAATTAACATCTACCATTTTCCATATATTCATCATAAAGACTAACCTTTTTTTATCAAATTTATACATGATTATGAACGTTCTATCAACTTATACATTACATGGTTATATTCAATATACTTTTATCCTATATTTTTTCTAAGTTTTGTTCACACATAACCACTTATTTACCTACATTTTATAATAACCGTATCAAAAATGGACATATAAATAATATATTTTCTTTGTTCCCCAGATTCCTATAAACGAATTCGTGCCGTGACCGATAGACAAAACCGAAAACATCGAAAACGATGTTTAGAGAACAAGAAAATTTCACATACATCAAAGTTGACTACTTCTAATGTTTCGCAAGTTTTACACGGTAATCTTATACTTTAGTTTTTTACTTCATTTTTTCATTGCATATTAAAGTCATAACTTTGGTATTTGTTATCAATCACTGTTGTAATTCAATAATCACGAGTTACTATCTTTTTATTTTCTCAGATTCAAACATGTTTACTATTCAAGCTAAGCATAATAGAAACTTGAGAAAGCAACATTTAGATTCCAGGGAATTTAATGCACCGTCTACGAATTCCATTGGTACCTATTTCTTTATTACTACAAAACATGTTTATTAATATTCTCAAATAATATTAATTGATTTAACCTAACTTACATTAATATACTTACATCTTATAATATAACTAATTGTCTTGCAGATGTTGGAAAGGGTAAACGCAAGTTATCATCTTCCCGTCAATTTACATTTTTTGTCGATCAGAACGAGCATGTAGGCCCACATATTTCAATCCCGTTGGTTTGGATATCCTCAATTTCCTACAGATGAATTGAACTCAGAGGATGAAGAAGTAATTAAAGGAATCTCTACCCATGGCATTATAGCCTAGTGGTATGTTGGTGGTGGGATAAGGCTTATGACCATTAGGTCATGGGTTCGATTCCCACAAAGGGGGTTTTCCCAGATTTATTGGGTTTCCTCCTGAATTGGTGTATAGGCATTATTGTCTAGTGGAGATGGATATGATCGGGTGGTTCTGCTGGTGGCACGATGATACTCCAGTGGTCCGTCAGTGATCCAAATTTGCCGTTCAAAAAAAAAATTAAAGGAATCTCTAAAGGTATGTATTTAAAAGTATGCATTTATAAATTTCATACATCATTATACAAACATATATAAATATTAAGTCAATTGTTGACCGTTATGTTTTCTAGATTACTTGGATCATCTTGATCAGGATAATGTATGTCAAATATGTAAAGCTAAATTATGGAAAGCTGAAGCTATTAGAGGTCAAAAAGACGAAAAATGTTTTTCTCTTTGTTGCGGTTATGGAAAAGTTGAGCTTCCTCCGTACAAACAACCTCCTATAAGTTATTTACAGCTATTTGTTGGTGGTAATAAGAAAAGCAATTACTTCTTAAAGAACAGTCGAAGTCTTAATTCAATGTTCTCCTTTACCTCGATGAGTGGCAAGATTGATAAATCAATTAATAAAGGAAGGGCCCAAACATTTTCAGAATAAGTGGTCAAAATTGTCATTTAAAGGGAAGTTTGCTTCCTCAGGATGGTTCTAAGCCAAAGTTCTCTCAACTTTACATCTATGATACTGATAATGAAATATCAAACAGACAGAGTGTTTTCGGGTATGCTGGCAAACTCATTTTTATTTATTTATTTATTAGTTTGTTTCACAACCTTATTTTAATCGTTCAACAATCATAACTTATAGTTCTTCTATTATTATACAGTGTTACTTCAAATAAATCTCAAGTTGATGAAACCATTGATGTGGAGCTTATACAACAAATTAAAGACATGCTGGATTTAGAAAATCCCTTTGTCAAGATTTACAGGATGGCTAAAAATTGTTTTCAGGAAGACCCTCATGTGAATCTAAAGTTACAGCTTATTTTTATTGGTAAAAGAGATAAGGACGGGAGGACATACAACATTCCGTCATGTTCTGAAGTAGCAGCATTAATTGTCGGAGACATTACCGATTGTGTAGACAGACGTGATATTATTGTTCACACACAAACAGACAATCTTATACGTATTAGTGAACTACGTCCGTCTTATCTTCCTCTTCAGTATCCTTTGCTTTTTTCCTTTTGGAGATGATGGTTATCGCGTTGATATCCCACATCGAGAGTTGCCTCCTAACAAAAAGAAACCTAAGAAGCGTAACTTGTGTACAATGAGAGAGTTTTTTTCATACAGAATTCAAGACAGGGAAGGATGTTTTTCACTTATTCATAATTCAAGAAGGCTATTCCAACAGTTCTTAGTGGATGCTTACACAATGATCGAAAATGAAAGGTTGTTCTTCATACGTGGCCACCAAAAAAACCTACGTTGTGAAATGTTCGAGAATCTAAAGAATGTAAAAAACGGTGGAGGTTTAAACGGCTCAAACGTTGGTACACTTGTGATATTGCCCTCATCTTTTACTGGTGGAGCTAGATACATGATGCAAAACTATCTAGACGCGATGTCACTATGTAAGTATGAGGATACTGATGAGATTAAAGAATACTGACGAGATTAAAGATGAGGGGATCCCCTTCATTATCAGACTCCGTCTGTTATCAGGCTACCTTTCCATCTTCCAAGACAACAAAACGTCGTTTATGGTGCTGAAGAAGATATAGGCGACGTTTTAAGCAAACCTTTAGTTGCTTCTACTATGTTTTTAAAGTGGATGGAAGCTAATGCAACATATCCAGAAGCACAACATCTAACATACGTTGAATTTCCAACAAAATTTGTATGGAAGCTTAATAGAAAATGTTGGGAACGAAGGGAAAGAGGCTTCTCTATTGGTAGAATTCATGCTGTGTCACCCGCTCTTGGTGAAGCATACTTTTTAAGGATTCTTTTGAATAAAGTTAAAGGCCCAAGATCATTTGTTGAAATTTTGACAGTCAATAAACAGATATGCAAAACTTTTAGGGAAGCATGTTACAAACGAGGTCTTTTGGAGGATGACACTGAATATATTGAGGCTATTCAAGAGGCAAGTCACTCAGGATCTGGGTATTTTCTACGGTCTTTGTTTTCGACAATGTTGCTTACTGAGACTTTATCTAGACCTGAATTTGTTTGGCAAAAAACATGGCAGTTCCTAACTGACGACATTCTCTACAAACAACAAATGCTACTAAAAAGTCCAGGTAATATAATTTATTTTTATAGTTTTAGCACTTACATCATTAAAATAACAATATTTGCATTGACATTACGTTATATAATTGTAACATGTTCTATTTGTAAAAACAATCCATGAGTTGCTATAAATGCAATTACAAATCGCATATGTTCATAAGTATGTAATAACCTTTTAATGAGCAATATATCTTTTTTACTTAGTTGAACCAAATCAAACGTCCCTGATATATACTAAATTGGCATTTAATCTATGTCTTGCGTATAATGATTAATCTATGTTTTCACTAATTTGACCGTAGGATATCCATAATCTCAACATTTATCCATATGTTTTTCTTTTTCTGTGGATGAGAAATGTAACATTGTAATGTAGGTAAACACTTTGTAGGCCTTTCCTTACATTGTTGCGTGTTTGAAAATTGACTTTGCACTTAGGCATATTTGTTTACAGTTTAAGTTTTTCTTATTGTTGCTAATATTGATTTCCGTTTACATTTGTTAAGGATGTATTAAATATTTCTTAAATTCTTAAATTGTCTTAAGTTAATAAGATTTCCATTTACATTTGTTAAGGATTTGATGAAACCTGCTAATGAGCATATAGATTTTTCTTTATGTTTTAAATTCTTATTATGCAATTTCCGAGCTGACTTTATTATAATCCACATTTGTTTGTTGTAGAGTTATCACTTACCGACAATCAAATCAAGAACCTTACACTATTTGAAATTGAGAGAATATTACTTCGTAATAACTCAACTTTGAAAAAGTTTCCAGCAATGCCTTTTCCTGATTCTGATTTTGTTTCAAATTGCAACAACTGATTGATTACCGAAGAGCTATCTTATGATATGGATAATCTGAAGACCGTTGTTGTTACTCTTATTAGTGCATTAATAGCTAATAGCTGAGCAAAGACATGTCTATGATAATATTATGACATCTGTTACACGAAATAAAGGAGGTGTGTTTTTTGTATATGGTTACGGTGGTACTGGAAAAATTTATTTGTGGAAGACATTATCAGCAGTACTCAGATCTAAAGGAGAAATTGTTTTAATTGTAGCTTCGAGTGGAATTGCATCTTTGTTACTAACCGGAGGCAGGACCGCACATTCCCGTTTCTCTATTCCTTTAAATCTAACCGAAACTCTATGTGTTTTATTAAGCCAAATAGTGATGCTGCAGAGCTACAAAAAAAGCCTCCTTGATTATTTGGGAAGAAGCTCCAATGACTCATAAACATGCCTTTGAAGCCCTAAATAGAACAATGAATGACATTTTGATCTCTGGCAATCATAGCAGCTCAAACATCATGTTTGGAGGTAAGGTCGTTGTTTTTGGTGGAGACTTTAGGCAGATTCTTCCTGTGGTACAAAATGGAAGCATGCATGACATTGTTAATGCGTCATTATGTTTTTCTTATATTTGGTCAAACGTCAAAGTCTTAAGGTTGACAAAGAACATGAGGTTATCTTTAGGGAACGACTCTACAAACATCAAGGAAACTACTGCTTTTTCAAACTGGCTATTAGACATCGGAGAAGGAAAAGTTGGTGAAGCAAATGATGGTGAATCAACTATTGATATACCTGAAGATCTTTTAAATGGTGATTCTTCTGATCCTATTATTGATTTAATTAACTTTGTCTATCCTTCCATTCTTGATAGATTCCATGAGCCTAACTATTTTGACTTTAGCACCTACAAATGAGGTTGTTCAATCTATCAAAAATCGCTTGATGTCTTTGTTTCCTGGCGATGAAAAGGAGTAGTTAAGTTCAGATTCAATTTGTCAGTCAGATCATGTCACACCCCCCAAAATCCACACGCGGAGTATCACCGCCTGGAGGAGTGACATGACCAGGATCAAGCCACCAATCATATTAAACAGTATAAATAGTAAATGTAATTCAGCCAACAATATGAAAGGTGTTTAAAACATAAGTATATTATCAACGTTTAGCGGAAGCATAAAGTAACACCCAATCATAAGTAATACGTAACAATTTGAAATATCATAAATGTTTAACATGGCATCCACGATCCATGTCCACAACGACTGCGCCTCCCTGTGCAAGCTCCATGAGTACCTAATGACCTGCAAGGCATGTAACAACGAGTCAACAAACTAGTTGAGCGAGTTCACAGTTGGTAGTTTAGTTATAGTATTCGTTTCGTATATCGTTCTGTAAACCATGTTTCGTATTTATTTGTATCACGGCCTTCCAGGCATGTTTGCGAAGATTAATGGGGGTTTCCCATGTATTCTAGACTAGTTGTATTTGTATCGCGGCCTTCCAGGCATGTTGGCGAAGATTAGTATTCGTATCGCGGCCATCCAGGCATGTGTGCGAAGATTAGTATTCGTATCGCGGCCTCTTAGGCATGTGTGCGAAGATTAGTGGGGGCTTCCCATGTTTTACCAGTCTAGCTGTGTCTATAAGTGACCATCCCCTAACTAGGTCAGTGGTACGTATTCAAGTAATGATGAAAGTACAAGTAATCATTCAATCCCATTCCCAACCCCGGGAATCCCATGCCTTGGTAAGAGTGTGAACTCACCTTGGTTTGCTCGGTATGCTAAGGTATGTGCTCACAGTTAATCAATCAAGTCCTAGAGTACGCACGTGTACATAATCAGTTTATATTCACGAAGTTCACGTATGCATATAAAATCACAGTAGATAGTGAATCAATGATCACCGAATAGCATAAAGCACTTATTCAAAATCATACAAGTCATGCTTAACATTTAACGGCAGTTAACTAACCAGGTTAACTCTTAACAAAATTAAACTAAGTTACTGTGCAGATTACCCACTCGGCGAAACACCCTTGTTTCGCCGTGAATCCCCTTCGACGAAACACCCCTTTGTTTCATCGTGATATCCCTCGGCGAAACACACTTGATTCGTCGTGTTCGTTTCGTCATAATTGGTTACGGCGAAACACATTTGTTTCGCCATGTTGGTTTCGTCATCAAGTGTTTCGCCGATGCATTTGTTTCGTCGCAACATAACAGTTACAGCAATAATACAGAATTCTAGTAAACCATCGGCCGACATCTATCAATTGCATCCAAGCATCATTGGACCGATACACTTAGGCAAGGCTTTTCTTTGGACCGCTAATTATCAACCGAAAAGACCCAGGAAAATAAAATCAATTTCCTAAACACACACATATCCCCCTTTACTGCACATGGTATGCTACTGATTTTGTTCATGAAGCATGTGCACCTCTAGATTCCATTCACTAGGCCACCACTTAGGTTTAGGGTTGACAATAATTATCATGCCACACACATATAGTGAGCCGACCAAGTTACTGACATAGATCGGTTCCCTAGAACTCATCTAATTTGCCTTTTATTTAATAACACAATCATCAAACCAAACCAAATCAAATCACAATAATCATGACTACATATACTAACATGTTCGGACTTTGAAAGGATAATATCAATAAATATGCATTACAGACGACACGTGATGATCATCAACAAACGCAGCCAAACAATAGTCAAAAGTGTTTTAAATCATATAATCGGGTAATGATTAACACTAACCACAGTGAACAAGGAAATAACTTGATCGTTCTTTGAGGGTCTCGAAGTCACGAGGTTGTCGTTGGGTACAAAGAAAACGAGAGAGAGGAGACGTGTTTTAGGGTTTGTTAGTTATCCAATTCGTGGGCACAGATTAAACAAGTCCTATATTCAATTGTTACTGGGCCAAAGCCCATTCCATGCGTTCGTTGGCCCAAAAGGTGGACGAAAACACCTTGTGTTTTCGTGGGGTGATTCCGTGAGTAGGGTGTTTGGCATGATTATTATTAAACAACAAAATGTTAATTCTAAAATATAGTATTAATCTACATTTCAAATATAATGCACACCATATATATAACATCTCAATCACAGTACGATTTAACATATTATAACATGTACAGTTGTGAAACAAACAAGTCGTGTCAACAAACAGTCTAAACAATTAACGTGTAATAAATGCGAATAAGGAATCTTGGAACTCGAGTTGTCACATTATCCCCAACTTGAAAGAAATTTCGTCCCGAAATTTAGCATGCGGTTACTGAGGAAGCTAGTTAAGTTGTGTAGTTTACTGGTTTTCCTGGGGTGTCACAAATCATGTAAACGAAACTTTTGATGAAAAGCTCTACTCACTGGATGTTTTAAATGGACTTAAACTTTCAGGTGTACCTAATCATCAATTAGTTTTGAAGGTGGGTGTTCCAATAATGCCACTTCGAAATATTGACCAGAAGAATGGTTTGTGTAATGGTACACGACTACGAGTACTTTATCTTGGTAATAGGGTGATTGAAGCTGAGATTATATCTGGTGCTAATATTGGTACAAGAACTTTCATCCCCCGCCTTAGTCTGTCACTATCTGATAAGAAAATCCCTTTCAAGTTCAAAAGAAGACAGTTTCCGGTTGTTGTTTGTTTTGCAATGACTATTAACAAAAGTCAGGGACAATCATTATCCAAGGTTGGATTGTTTCTCCAAGATCCCGTTTTCTCACATGGTCAACTTTATGTGGCACTATCAAGGGTTAAAAGTAGAGCCGGTTTAAAGATGCCGATAACAGATAAAGATGGCCATGCTACAAATAAGACCACAAATGTTGTATACAAATATTTTTTTGGAAATTTATAGTCTTTTTTGTTCATTTATCATTTGTTAAGGAAACTTTTGCCTTTATTTTATTTAAACTATTTTGAATATAAAGTTATATGTGTTTTCGTTTTTTACCGTTCAATCCGTGTGACACACGGGTAATAACCAAGTAATCATGAATAAAAGGATTGAAAGATGGTTTTCCAACTTTCTTTCAACTCTTTTACACTCAAAGCACTCAAGACCGGTAGAATCGGAGCTTATACCGACCTTCTGCTCATTTCTAGTGTCGTGTTGGTCCAAGATCTGAATTCTAACGAAGAGACGACCAATATCGGGTTAAACATGGAAAAACCGTCAAGAACAGCCAGAACTGATGGAACGGGGTGGTTCCCGGCCGTTAGAACAAGCCGAACTTGATGGAATTTCAGTTGTTTAGCACGTCACAGCAACGTCTCGACGAAAACCACTGAAAAACCTTTAAACTTTGTCGAATACAGCTGGACGGGCTAGCCGATCGGACAGGCAGCCGATCGGACAGGCCAGCCGATCGGACAATCTAGCCGATCGGACAGGCTAGCTGATCGGGCAGCCCATCCGAACGGGCCAGCATTCGATCGGATTATCATTCGTTCCTTGTTTATCCCACTATCGTTTAACGCGCTATTAAACGCTCACGCAATCAGTCTGTAATCAGGGTATTCACAAACACTTTCCCGCCAATCCAACCAAACTGTGTTAACCTACCAAATACGCACTGTGAGTATATTTGAACCCCTTTTTATCGCATTTTGGGTGTAACATACGTTCCTAACAAATCGAACTTATCAAACGAATTATTCAATCAATCAATTTATCACTTGCGAATAACTATTATGCATAGATATATGTGATGCTAGTTGCTTATGTGCTAGGACTTATACTCGTGACGTCCCACCACGACTAGTATAGTACTATTGCGCCCAACGGGGTCTAGTTATGCCATCGAAGAATCGAGCATCGAGGACTTAGCTGGTAGTATCAGTTTTGTGAGTATATATGTCATGTATTACGTTTATGCATGTGGAAATTCGCAGCACTTTTTTTAATCTATTACGCTACTACATATCAAACATGTATACTCGCCAATACTTTAGTATTGACATTATTTTAACGTATGTTGCAGGTTTAGTCGCAGTCTACATCAAATCAAGCTAGGAAGTCTAGAAACTCACCTAAAATCTAGGTTGTCGGATTTGAATTGTTCGAGAGAACAAGAAATCTGTGATGACTTATGTGATTGTATTATTTGTTAGTATGGGATGACGAATGTAATAAATATTATCGCATTATAGTTGTTATGGATTCTCTTGAGCTATCTTATTCGCCTAGTGCCGCGCCCCGATGATTCCGCCATCGGTTGGGGTGTGACATAACCAACCGGACATTACCCGAAACACCAAATTTTCACTAAAAGCATTGTTTTGGCATTACCAAGCTAGTTATGATCCCCGAACATCATAACACACTGTACAACATACTAATAACTAAATAACCTAACTAGACACTTGGATTTCGACCATGATCTAACCATAACATTACAACCTAGCCTAAGACCCCCCCCCCCCCAACCTAGTTCACGTCCATAGTGTGGGGCCCACTCTTGATTTTCTTTTTATTAAATAATGGATTGTGTTGGCTATTATTAGACACAAGAACCATGAGTTAAAGCCCCTAAATGGATTATAAGTAAGCACATCATGTTCATAACCTCATTTCTCATTCTTACACACACAAACATCACTCCTTCTCTTCCTCTTGTCTTGCACACGGCCACAACCAACAACCACAACCCCACCATCATTCAATCATTTTACATACATTCTAAGCATACTCAAAGGTGTTAGAGGTTACATAAGGGAGCTTGGAGCTTTTGGAAGTTCAAGGACCTTCACCGTTTGCTTTTATCCACTTGTTTTCTTCACTTGATCATCCCTAGCCTTGTGCTAGTGGTAAGAGTCTTGATCTTGCTAGTTACTTCTATTTTAAGTGGTCAAAAGGAGAAACATAATCATAATCTTGAAGAACACTAAAGATCATAGGAATGAAACTTGAACATAAGCATGATTAATGAAGAAACTAAGTTGATTATGTGTTGATTTGCTTGATGATTGTTGTTTGTTCATATATATGATGTAGATCATCATATGATCTTGCTAGATCATGATTAAAAACATAATCTAGCAAGATGAGAAAGTAGAAATATTGAAGGATGATAGATCCACACAAAGATCATGAACTTGAAAGAATACATTGATTTCTTGTAAAATAATGATCAAAGTAAGTTGTTAACCATGTGGATCTAAAGACTTCATGGGTGATTTCTAAAGAAACCAAGTTAAAAATATAAGTTTAGTTAAATCTTGGTTCTTACATAAACAAACCTTATTTTTGGTGGTTAAACAAGTGTAAAGGTACATATTCTTTAAAAATGAAGTTTTTATTTTAAATTAAGCACACTTTAAAGGATAACAAGGCTTACTAAGAACACTATTAAGTTACTACAAATTTTTGTGAAATTTCAAGTTCATGAAGTAGTAGATTATACTTGTTTTTGGCAAAATTGGTAAGTAAAGGTTGTTTATTATTGTTTATGGATTGATTGTGATGATTTTTACAAAAGAAAATGGTATGCTTGAAAGCATGGAAACCTCCATTTTTAGGGGAAACTATGGCAAAATTTTCTAAAAATATAAACACTTAGAAAAATATTTCTAAACAAGTATTTACAAGTGTTTTTTAAACCATAAATTGTTACAAAACTTTGCCATAATTTTGTTTACAAAAATTAAAATTATTGGAGGTTGGTTTTTATAAAAAAAAAAGTTACTAAATATATATTTAGGAAATATGTATTTAGATGACACCATGTGTGTGATTATTTGTATATTTTGTGTATTAGTTATATTATTTTTTGATTTGAAATAATATAACACATCAAAATACCAAGAATTACAATCCAAAATATTACCAAAATTCCAAGGAATAAATATACAAATAATACTCAACTTGTAGGTGGAACCGAACAAAGGAATATAACTCACAAAAATATTCCAGAAAACTTATTCACAAGTATATTTTTTGTAAATAATATTTTGGACACCAATGAAACAAAAATATGATTTTTTTTACACTTAATTACAAGACTATATCATATTTTTTACAAGGAGAAAGTATATTATTTTTTGCAAGTAAAAATATAAATATTTTCTTGGAATTATTGGAAGATATATTAATTTCGGAAGAAATATATACATATTTTCTCAAACACACATGAAATACATTATTTGTGGGAGAAAACGTATTTTCGTAAGTAAACTTGAAATATATCATTTTGGATGAAAAACGGGTTCATATAATATATTTTCTAAGCTCAACTTGAAAATATATTATTTTTTAGACTTGTATGAAATTTATAAATATTTTTTCCAAGGGAAAAATTATTAAGTAATACTTCTTAAAATATATATTTTGGAGAAATATATTGATGTATTTTTATTAAAGATACTATTCCGGAAAGGTTAATACAAAAATTAAGTATAAGGATACTTAGTAAACACAATAAAAATGTGTATTCTCGTGAGTATAAAAACACTCCGGAATACGACACCGTTACATGGCAAAAATATACAAGTATGAGAAAACGAATACAAATACTCCCATCCTTGGGAAGGATATTCATGTACAAATACAAAAGTGTGATGAGTTAAAAGTATATTATTTTAACGATTATTCCAAAATTTAACGAATATAATTTAAGTTAAAATATTTATTATTTTAACAAATAATCATAACTTGGAATAACATTGATGACACAAACTAACGTAACTCAAGACACTAATCAAGACCAAGGTTAAGGCACGACCTACCCGTCTAATGGACCGTAGTACGCATGTAGGTAGTCGTATACACCAGAGGAAACTTTAAGTTACAGGCGGATTCGAAGAACACAAACCTGTGAGTTCATGTTCCCCCTTTTCTTTAACTGTTTTCGGTTTTATAACTTCGGGAGTGAAGTACATGTTTCAGATTGTTTACAAATATTTTATACATGGTATGGTTAGCTAAGGAAGGGTACTGCTAGATCATGTGAGTGGTGGGTATGACGCTTAAGGCCATTAATCCTCGTTGTAGGACCGAGGGACATGAGTGATAGATCTATTTGGGTGTAGCGAGCCCCACCCATGAGTCCGTCGAGTGGACCATGTGGTGACTATGTCTTATTGACAAAGTCTGCTAGGTTTGAGTTTTCATGCACCACGTCACAAATATTAATGTAGTAGCTGCACATTAATTGATCTATTTCCTTGTTGCTTTCATACCGGGATTTCAAGTACATACAAACATACTTACAAATGTTTCAAAGACTTATTCACAAACACACACATGAACTCGCTCAACTTTTTTTGATGTTTTCAAACTACATATATTTCAGGAAAGTGGTTAAAATAAAAGATGTCATCCAGTAGGGTTTGAGTCATGTGAATTATCCTTGATAGGATACATGTTTCAAAGCCTAGTTTGCATTAGCGTCTTTTGAAAAGTCTTATGGAACTTAAAACCTGTTGGTGTCGTATTCTGAATACGAAGTCTATGTTTTTGAAGATCTAAAACAATGTCGTTGTAATGTTAAAAAATTTTAATCAATGGGTGAACATCTTGGATTTATCATATAGTTGTTTGTTATGGTTGAATGCAATGATATTAAGCAAGTCACACCAAATCCTGCTTCCGCAAAAGTCAGGGTGTAACAGCGGGACTGTATCCCCGCTGACTAAGACCAATAGTGTAATGCTCCGCTTTTTCATAACCTTCCTAATTTAGTAATTGTGTCTTGTAAATCTATTTTTAGAAGCTTAATTCTTTCGAAATCGCATTTCGTTTCATTATCGTAAAACCAAGACTTTAATCATCGTAAAAATCCAAGATTTGAATCATTCGTATTCCTTACGCCCATGTTATACACCTCTCATACATGTTCATGTGCTCGAATCGACTAAATATACGACACCTTATTCATACTTTTTGCTAAATATGTTAAACTTGCAAACACGTCATTATATGCCCAATCTAAGCGAAATTCGACACTATTTCTCGGCAAATATACATGTTTATACTCGTTTTATGTTTGGTTTATGATCCACTTACATAACATACCTTAAAATATGCTTATCGTGCTAAGAACACCCGAATTACACCTTAAAATATCAAGTTTGGAAGTCTAGGGTCTGAAATCGTCAAAATAACAAACAAATAACCCAACCAGACACTCTGGCGGCCCGCGACCCGGCCCAGATGTGTCTTCGCGGCCCGTGAGAGCGGCCCAGTTCAGAGATTGTTAATCAGACTTGTTTTTAGGTGCGAGTTTGTGTTTTATTTTAAGTTTAAACTCGTTTTAGCATTTAATACACACCAAACCCAACCCTAAACACTTCCCTATAAAATCTCACTCTTCTCCACACTTCATACACTTTACAAACTCACAAATTCACTCACAGAACTCTCTCAATCAGCTGGAATTCGCAAGGTTGGACAGGTTCATCACAAGTTGCTAAAACAAGCATATCTCACTCATTTCTTGGTCTTTTGTTTTGATTCTTTTTCCTACTTACTTGGATGGACCTTAGGAACATTTCCACAGGTTTTCCATAGAAAAATGTCACCAAAAAGGCTCCAAAGTGGACTGCAACTTTCTGTATTGATTCATACTTTGTTAATCTTGGTTAAACTTGACTTATCTCATCTCAAACCTATGTCCTTATGCTCATAATCAATTGAATGGTTAGTTGGGCTTAAAAACAAGGTTGAGATATGTAAAACCAGAGGTGTAAACCTCATAAAGTTTCTATTTTGTTTAAGGGTTTTACCCACAAGTAGTGTTCAAGCTTGAAACTTGATGTTTGTGTGATTATAGGACAAGCTTGGGCTATCCTACTAAAAATCCACACATTACTTGATGATTTCTTAGATTAGTTGTAATTATTTTCTTTCTTATTGTATGTTCATGATGAATGTTCATAACATCAAGTGTAGTGGTGAACACCAAGAGGTGCCTCAATGGAAGACTTGCACTTCCTACCTCCTACATGACTTGTATGATATCAAAAGAGGTACCTAAATGGGGGATTTATCCTCCTACCTCATGCTTGACCTATAGAACATACGTACAATATATAATACTAATATACTATCCGAATAACCAAACATTTGATTATGAGCAAGTGGTCATTGTCAAGATAGTAGGTTACATCATCTTGGACTTGATAACTTGTCACGATCCTAATGGGATTTTATCCCATGAAAACATTTAAACTCTTTCGAGTTTCATGGTGTCAAGAACAAGTATCATGTATGCTAGATGATTATTTTTTTCTCGTATGTCTATTTTTCATGTCCTTAGACTTCGAATCCGTAAATCCTAATGTAGACATCCCTTAAAACTCCAAATTGAACACAACCAATTTCCTAGTCTCAACAACTTTGTCGCATTGGATAATCGAAAAGAATATGCAATTTTGTGAGTACACTTGACCCGTTTTCCTTTTAATACACTTTGGGTGCAACATGTTTTACTTGTTAAAATGCACGATTCACAAACATGATTTATTCATTCAATCCTTATATATGCTTTGTTATGCTTAGGTTCATGCTAGAATTCATACTACTTGTTAACCCATCTTAACAATTATAGCGCTATAGTAGTAGCACACCACCCGACGGGGTTTTTGTTAAGTTATATTTTTTACGGTCTCGATATTGCTATATCGAGGGATGATATTATTCTTTACGGTCTCGATATTGCTATATCGAAGGATGCTATTATTCTTGTGGACACTTGGGTTTGACTTTTAGTTATGTATAATAGTTTGACCTTGTATACCAAATTGCTATGTTGGATTGAAAATACTTTTTATACATATGTCATGAGTCTAAAGCTAGTGTACTCGCCAATACTTTTGTATTGAACTATGCTTTTAAAACATGTTGCAGGTTTAACGATGGCGTTGATGATGCATGGAATCTAGTAGGATGCTTAGATACACACTTTAAATTTTGTACTCCTGTTATATTGTATTTCATTATTCATGTTGTTGTAATTGCTTCAAATCCTTGTAATTGACTCTTTAGAAATGGAATGAAATTTATTATTTAGATACTTGTCACAATTATTAGTGTTATGATGTCTCAAGAAATCTATTTCGTCTAACACCGATGTTTCCGCCATCGGTTGGGGTGTGACTGTAGGTCCGACTAGGAGGATCTAGTCGCCTAATCCTTGTATACAAACCAACCCGGTTGTGCGGAATCCAACCAGAAAGGCAAATCGAGATAGAACACGCAAATACACGACACGCAATATTCACCGATTAACACCTCTGTATTAATACGTATGAAAGGTTCAGTTACAAAGCAATGTTTACATATATATTTTGCAAACTCTCTCAAACTCTCGTGTGTGTGTGTTTGCTCTCTGTGTGCTCTCTAACTTGTCTAAGACTAGTAACAGTCTATTTATACACACAGACACAACGAAACAGGATCAGACTTGGCGAATCACTTTTGAAGAAACAACTTTTTGAAGAAACAAACTTTGAAGAAACACAAATGAGGTTGACGAAACAGACTTGTTTCGTCAACTACATGTTTCATCAAAGTTGGGCTTGGGCCCAAGAAGTGTTTCGCCAAACAGTTAGCCCAACTGACTCCTTTTGTTGATCTGTTTCAGCCCAGGGACTAATGTTCAAGTTCTTTATGTCTTGGCCCGCTTGTAATCTTCAAGCACACGACGGAGGAATGTCGTGATTCAAGCCTAGTCGCGTCGAGTCGCGTCCACATCATGTATCAACAAACTCCCCCTTGGACGCTACTCGCGTGATTCGCCTTTCATGTCTTCTATGTCGGAAGATCTTCAAAGTCTTCACGTATTGAAAGTAGAAAGTGTATCAACAAACTCCACGTATCATGTAGGAAGTGTGTTGACAAACTCCCCCTTAACATAAGCTCCCCCTTGAGTTATGCTCGTGAATGACTTGATCATTATGAATTGAGATCCTTGTGGTGTTCATGGTGGTCAGCGGCAACTCGATCATCTTCATCACTTGAGTTCCTTCACGTCGTGTCTTCATTCCGAAGCTTGTCATCGACTATGTTCTCCTTGCCTTTAGAATCTGCACATGCAAGAAATCTAAACGCGTAATGAGAACAACTTCTTGGAATATAGTTAGTATAAGCAAATGACACACGAATGACCATGTTTCAATCAAACACCGTCCGACAGTTTGAAAGTTTAATAAATTTGTCAATTTTAGTTTTTAACTTTCAAAACTTGCAAATTTCGACCGTTTATGAAGATTTAGTCAATTCGGTTTTCGTTCAGGTTTCAGGTAACGAAGAATCGAGATCCAACATCGTACGATCGAAAATAAGATAAAAAGAAAATCTTTTTGGCTTTTATAAAGTTTATATTAAAACACACCTAAAATCTTTTTGGTATTTTTGAATATTTCAAATGTAAAGACTGAAAGCAGTAAATAAATATATACAGACATTCTTTTTGCGAGTTTCGAGGGTAAGAGAATCATATCAGTTCGGTCATGCAAAACGCTCTTGTTGTTCAATTAATTAACATTAAGATAAGCATCTTATAACAATTATCGGTATTGTTGTCCACATAAGCTCAACTTATCAGATGTAATCATGGCGAGGAGATACGTTAAGATATGATTTATACTTACCGACCGGTGTTCATCCACATCACGACACATTCCCGTATCAAGGTATGCATGAGGGTTCATCTTACCGGTGAGTATACCGATTATCATCTGTTTGACCATATATGATGTGAGATTCTCACTTATTTTGATTTGAAAACAAGCCCTGTGTGATAGAATCACTTATTGATGAGGAACTTGATTTTCATATGCATGAGGGCACAGGAGCAAGTCTGTGAACAGGTCAGTACTTTCGTACAGCAGAGAGACGAACTTGACTCCCGGATAAATGTGATATATTATCACTTATTTGTATGGACATGTGATTGTTGATCACTTATTGAGGTCGAATGCAATATGTACACGTATGTATAGTATCATGGAAGATCTAGACTTGCGTCCCTGTTATTTTTAGGTAAAAGATACAACCATGATACCCAGATGATAAGCAGCATAAAGACCGAATATCTCAAAACCTCGGCAATCTATCAAATGAAATTTCGGTACTAAGACCATATGCCAATGAATGGTTCCCACCTGGTCTTCAGTCGGTTAAGATTGATATCACCCTGCACACTTTAAAATGATTGTGAGCCTACCGATACATCTTATATAGAGCTGCTTATCGTTTTTCATTTAAGGTTTAAAGAGGTTTGGATAGACCACTGATGTACTATCATTTTCTCTTTTGCTCGCAAGGAAACTCATTTTTGCTTTTCTATTGTTTTTGTGTTTTTGAAATTTTTCGATGTTTTTGGATTTTCAAGCTTTTGGATTTACTCCCCCTAAAATCAATAAACTAAGATAAATTTAAAACACAAAGGTATTTACAAAAATGATTTTCCGATGTTGGTTTACTCTTGCTTGACCTTAATGCCGTTTACCAATAATAAAAAGTCAAATCTTGATTTGTCAAATGCTTTGGCAAAAAGGTCGGCACGTTGGTCATCGGAGTGGACCTTAACAACATCGATTAATCTTTTCTCAAAGAAATCACGTATGAAGTGATACTTGATTTCGATATGTTTGGTTTTTGAGTGCTGCACAGGATTTCTAGTGATCTGTAAAGCAGCAGAATTATCAACGTAAATAGGAGTAGTTAGGAATTCAAAACCGTAGTCGCGTAATTGTTGTTGAATCCAAAGTACTTGGGAGCAACAACTTGAGGCAGCAATGTATTCAGCTTCGCATGTTGATGTAGCGACGCATGTCTGCTTCTTGCACTGCCATGTGACTAGGCGATTTCCCAAAAACTGACATCCAGCCGTTGTGGATTTGCCGTCGATTTTGCATCCGCCAAAATCAGAATCACTGAAAGCGATCAAGTCGAAGTTATTATCCCTAGGGTACCATAGACCGGTGTCAGGGTAACCCTTCAAATAACGAAAAATCCTTTTTACAGCTGCAAGATGTGAGGCCTTCGGATTGACTTGATATCTGGCAAGCAGGCACGTAGGGTACATTACGTCTGGCCTTGATGATGTGAGGTACATAAGAGATCCGATCATTGCGCGGTAGTATGAGGGGTTAATAGCTTCACCCTTCAAGTCTGGAGTAATTCCGTGATTTTGTGGCAGTGGGGTACCAATGGGCGTTGCATCAGACATCTGGAACCAGCTCAAGATGTCACCAACATATTTAGTCTGATGGATGAATATCCCAGACTCCGTTTGTTGCACTTGTAGGCCCAAAAAGAAGGTCATTTCCCCCATAGCACTCATCTCGAATTTATCCTGCATAATGCGCTCGAAATTCCTACACAAGACATCATTAGTAGAACCAAAAATAATATCATCAACATATACCTGTACCAGAAGAAGATCTCCATCTTGTTCTTTGATGAAAAGAGTACAGTCGATAAGACCTCTTCGAAAACCGTTCTCCAGCAGATAGTTAGATAAGGTTGCATACCAAGCTCGCGGTGCTTGATGAAGACCATAGAGAGCTTTGTTGAGCAACCAAACCCGATCGGGATGGATAGGATCTTCAAAACCTGGAGGCTGTTCGACGTACACCTCTTCTTCAACCACACCATGTAAAAATGCACTTTTCACGTCCATCTGATAAACCTTGAATCCTTTGAAGGACGCATAGGCTAGAAAGATTCGAATTGCTTCAAGACGTGCTACCGGTGCATACACTTCGTTGTAGTCGATCCCTTCCATCTGACGAAAACCTTGAACGACTAAACGTGCTTTGTTCCGGATAACAACTCCACGGTCATCCTTTTTGCATTTAAACACCCAACGGGTACCAATCTTCTTGTAGCCAACAGGTTTCTCTACGAGTTTCCAGACACCAAGCTTCTGGAATTGTTGCAATTCTTCCTGCATTGCTTCCACCCATGAGTTATCTTTCATTGCTTCTTTCCAAGTTCTTGGTTCTTCCTGTGAGACATAACACGCGAAAGACCAATCATTTTGTTGCCCGGATTCTCTAATAGCTGCATACAAGCCTGCATTGTTGTTGTTCCGCAGCATGTTCCTTGTTTGAATGCCACTTTGCACATTTCCGATGATGTTTTGTTGAGGATGGGTATTATGAATCCTTGTTTCAGGATTTTCTCGAACTGGAATATTTATACCCAGGTTGTTGAGATTGAGATCAACAACCAAATCAATGCCCGGAATTGACGAAGAGGATGATGCAGTAGCTTCAGCTGTTCTGGAGGCATCTACTGGAGGGGTACTCTCTGAAGTACCATGAACTGCTGTCGTTGGAGCTTCTTGATCTGCATCGAGAAATTCATCATCCTCTGAAGATTCGTTCAATTCGGCAGCATCGTGAAAATCCTCATTGTCGAGAGCATTGTTGTTCACCGAAGATGGTTCTTGATTAACAAGAATTGGACGAACCACCGGTGAAACTGTTGCATTGTCACTCTTGAAAAACATCCTTGCCGCAACATTCTCTTCAACGGCATCAACATTGATCGAATTGAAAAAGTCATCGTACTCAAACATCCAAGGCTGACCAGGACATTTGACTGGCAATGTGTGCCTTTGTACTCTGACCTCAGACCATTCCTCGACCCTTTTTGTCTCTAGATTCCAGACTCGTAAGTTCGGGGTGGCATACCCAAGAAAGTATCCCTCAATTGCTTTTGCCCCAAACTTTCCATTAGGATCGATCATTGTGCATGGAGCTCCAAACGGTTCAAGATATGACAAATCTGGTTTCCGTTTGTGAAGAAGCTCAAAGCAGGTCTTGTTGTGCCTTTTGACTGTAAGGACTCGGTTCAACGTGTAACATGCAGAGGCCACAGCTTCAGTCCAGAATGGAATAGGCAACTGCGACTCTACCAACATTGTCCTAGCAGTCTCGATCAATGTGCGGTTCTTACGTTCAGCGACGCCATTTTGTTGAGGAGTATAAGCTGCACTGAAATCATGAAGAATACCCTTTGAAGTGCAAAACTCCGCCATGGCATGATTTTTAAATTCAGTACCATTATCGCTGTGTATCCGCCTAACCTTCAACTTATACAAATTCTCAATCTGAATGATCAAGTTTTTGATAATACCAAAGGTTTCACTCTTGTGTGCCATGAACGCCACCCAAGAAAATCTTGAATAATAATCAGTTATCACGAGGCAGTATTGATCATTCCGAATACTTTTGTGCTTGACAGGACCGAACAAATCCATGTGCAAACGTTCAAGAGGAACTGCCACCGTGTTGATCTTCTTTGTAGGGTGCTTCTTCTTCGTTTGTTTTCCTTTCTGGCACGAAACACAGATGTCTTGAAAATGGAAATTTTTGAGAGGAACACCATTCACCAATTCATTTGATACCAAATGATTCATTTTGCGTAAGTGAATGTGACCCATGCGTCTATGCCAAGAGATTGAGTCTTTTTCTATGGCTTTAGAAACGAAACATGTTGCTTGTGCAGACGTAGTAATAGCTTGACTCATATCAAGGACATACAAATCATTTATCCTTGGAGCTGACAAGAGAATCCATTCTTTTGGGATTTTGAAGCCGGGTTTCAGCACATAACATCCATTAGCATCAAAGTGTACTGAGAACTGCTTATCACAGATTTGTGAAACGCTGAGAAGATTGTGATCAAGTTGTTGCACAAAGTTGATCTTATCAAAGCTGACAATCCCGTTGGATATCATTCCTTCACCCGTAATATATCCGCCCTTATCTCCAGCAAAAGCAACATAACCTCCTCTAATAGATTTGACGTCGTAGAGAAGTTTCATGTCGCCTGTCATGTGCCTGGATGCCCCACTATCAACAATCCAATGACTACTGATAGTTCCTCCTGGAACACCCTGCACATGAACTTAGTCAATTAGTTGGAGATGGGGACCCAAGCCATTGTGGTCTTGGGTCTTCCATTTTTATCAACAACAAAAAATTCTTTTCTTTGATGATTTGTGAACTGTGATGGTCCCCCTGATTCAGTAACCGTTTTTGGTTTCCAGGTCTGTTTTGTTTTACCAGTGTTGTTCTTTAAAATTTTAACTTCATGGTTGTCTGAAGTTTTTGAATTGTCTGGTTTGACAGAAACAGATGTTTTGTTAACCGCATCGGTTTTAATCGCCTTTTCAATTTTCTTGACCTGTTGGCGTTTCTGTTTCTTTTCCCTTTCTTTTACAAGGCGGGGATCTTGTTTTACAGAAACAGATCGCTTACGGTCAGTTTGGTCACGTGGAACATCAACTTTTCCTTTTTGTTTATGAAGGTATGGACAATTTCGAATTACATGTCCAATAGTTCCACACTCAAAACATGATCTTCGTTCAACAAGCCCCGAAGTATCCTATGATTGTTTTGCTGATGATGATGAACTTTGTGATCCTGAGGTACTAGGTTTTGAACTGCTTGGTTCATTTCTTTTCTGTACAGTTGCTTTCTTAACAAAATCTAAGTTAGATTTGTTTTCAAACGTTTCGATTTTGTCCGTTCCCGTCGATTTCACAAAGTTTACATTTTTGTTCTTCTTTTGATTCGGCTTCTTTTGAGCTTGAGCCGGTGATTTTCCTTTTGGCTTGGTGTAATTTTGCTGTTTTTGCACTGTTGGTAATTTCTTATTGCCAAATTGTTTTCGAACTTCGGCCTTTGGAATAGGAGGACATTGTGTTACTGTAACACGTGATCCTGTCTTTCCCAAAAACTTACTTGTCGAATTTTCAAAGACTTTACTGATTAATGATTGATTAACATTCTTAATCGGAAAATCTTTGTCTGAGTAAATTTTATCATCACCAACCAGAGTGTACAGCAAATTCACACTCTCTGGCTCTTTTTCAGAAGAGGACTCGATCGCAACAGTCTTAGCGGTTTTTGCAGGAGGATCACATAGAATGTAATTCTCAAGAGGTATGTCCTCATCGTTGATTACCGCATCAGACTTTGCTGGGATAGCATCATCAGATTCATCATCAGAAGAATCAGCATCCTCAATAATGACTGGAGGATCCTGATTCAGTTCAGCAGAAGACACACATGTATCTGCTGATGCATCTGAATCTGATGATACTTCTTTCTTGTATCCGAGTCCTGTTGCAAACTCCTTCACATCTAGAGGGACAGATGGTTCAAAGAAAGTTCTGTCTTCCTCGTCAGGCATCGCATCATAATTGTGTCTCACTGGTGGTGGACATTTCTTGTAGCCTATGCATGTGACATCCCGTTTTTCTTTCTGAACGTCAATGATGTGATCCAACACATAGCTAGAGCTCAAATAACTGTCTAGCTTAAGTTGGATCGCCTCACTTTCTGTTTTGACACAAGCCATCTCCTTTTGCATCATCTCAAGGCGAGATATATACAAATTAATGTCAGTTTGTTTTCTGGAAACCATTTTAGTTAGCTCGGTTTTATCTTTCTTCAACTTTTCAATTACCGATTTAAACTCTTTTTCATGGTTTTCATAAAACATGTTGGCTTCAGTGCACTTGGAAAGATCCACGGTCAACTTCTGGTTGTGGATAAATGTCACATCATATTTTTCTTGCAAAGCCTCATGTTTGCTTTGCAACTCACACCACTTGGCATTCAAAAAAACATGTTTGTCTTGCAAGTCAAACAAACTAGCTTGTAAAGCATCATGTTTGTCTTGCAACTCAGACATGTTTGCCTCTAAATCAGCACATTTAATACTCAAACTATCACAATTATCACAATTAACAGCAGTGGGTTCATCGACACATACCTGACTTGATGAACTGTCGACATTAGCCATAAAGGCTGAATGGAGAGAAGACAAAGAATAAGCAGCTTGATCCACCAAGATAGATCTTCTTTGAGTTCCTGCTGCAGCTTCCTCCAAAAGCTCATCAATATCTGCATCAACTGACGCACTTGATGTCTCACCCACATGATCATCACCTGAACTCGAGGATTCTTCATCTGAACTTCTGCTGTAACCCGAAGAGTCTTTATCCTCAGAAGATTCACCACCATTGGCGGAAGATTCTCCACCACTGGTGTGAACTAGATCCTTCACAACTTCAGCAAAACATGTTGTTCCATCTGGAGCATCACCACTTAACTGAATTGACCAGTCACAACCTTCATCTACTTGAACCACAAGTGCCTGGTTTGCATTTGATGGTCCTGATTGACTCTGGTTGTTGACAGGCACCAATGTGCGCTCGTTGTTCCTTACTTGATTCTGATTTTCCCTGTTGCCTTGACCTCTGAAAGGATTCTGGTTTCCATGTTGAGATGGTCTCGTACATTCACGTTTGAAATGACCACGTTCACCACAATTAAAGCACTTAACAGCCTGCTTATCGAACCCATACTTGGTGTCTTTCTTGCTTTCCAAGCTGGTTCTGCCCGTTCTCTCCATGAAATCCTTTGCTCGCCTAACAGCACTGGCGAAGGCCCACTTGATGTCCATCATCTCCATCTCCTCCTTATCGATCTGCTGATAGTCTTCTTGTGTCAGATTAATGTTGTCAATCTGACCTTCCACTAACCCACAGTACGCACTCACTAACGTGTTTAGCAGCTCCATGTGTTCCTTTGCTACTTCTACACTGACCTTTGAAAAGCTTGAAGTGTCGAGCCGTACTGTATTTGGCTTTGATTGCTGACCAGCAGATGATGTACTTCCATAACATGCTTGTTGTTGAACAGGATGTGGTTGAAGTGGGTTTCCATACAAGTCTGTGGTGGGAGCTGGCTTAACAGGGACTTGTATCTGATTGCCATACAAATCGGTGCTTGTGACAAACGCCGTTTGAAGTGGAGCATGTGAACCGGGTCTTGCAGACGAAGTACCAGAAGTTCCATAGTACATATCAGGATTGCTTGGCACGATGGATCTTGCAGAAGAAGTACTGGAAGTTCCATAATACATTTCAGGATTTTGTGGCACTGGAACTCTTTTTGCCTTTAAGGTTTCCTCCTGATCTTTGTTTTCCAAGAGCTGAACAAAATCATTGATGTGTGTCGTAGCCAAAACTCCATTATACTTCAGAATTTCCAAAAAGCTATTCCACTAAGGTGGCAACGCATCTGCAAACTTCTTCACAACCTCTTCTGGAGTTGTTACTACTCCAAAATTACCCAACTCTGTAAGCAAGTGATAAAACCGGCTTGTCATATCTCCTGTCACGACCCCCGACCCCATCCTAGCCGGAATCGGAAGCCGCGAGCAATCCAGTGGTACCGGTGATTATTTTGAAAAACATTGCAGCGGAAATTTC
Source organism: Helianthus annuus (assembly GCF_002127325.2). Classification (NCBI taxonomy): domain Eukaryota; kingdom Viridiplantae; phylum Streptophyta; class Magnoliopsida; order Asterales; family Asteraceae; genus Helianthus; species Helianthus annuus. Next base: position 146,891,919 of record NC_035445.2, on the reverse strand, counting down.
ATCAGGACCGTGAGTTAGGAAAAATATCAGAGTTTTAGAAACACCGGATTTTATTTAAATGGATGGAATAAATTCCATTGTTACAAAGGTAGCTTTTAATAAAATCAATATTTCTTAATTTGATTTAATTAATAAAATAAGCCACTTCTTGAAGTCTTTTAGTGCAGGATCCAGTCCTCACTCCAATCTACTTTAATTACCTGAAACGCGTTTTAAAAAGGTTTTGTCAGCTGAAAATACTAAGTGAGTTCATTCATTTTACTGAAAACGACACATTTGTTATAATTCACAGTATTAAGAGTTTTTACATATGTTTATTATCAACCAATTATCAAGAATAGGTATTTGTCACAGACCAGCTCTGTGACTGTGGTCATATCACCATTGGCTGTCCCAATGAGTGACGTATATCACTTTAGGCTCGCCCACCTAATGTGAAGGAAACAATAATAATAATAATAATATTGTGCACAATACCCCACATACCGGCTGTAATTTGGTGATTACATAAACTTAATCACTGTAATTATAACTCTGAAAAATGATTTGGAGTATTGTAAAATAGTTGATAAAAAAGAGAATGACTCACATTATAATCATGCAGATTCATACGGCCAAAGTTTAGTCTACAGATAAGCCTTGATATATTGCAGATTTATACAGGCAGAGCTTAGCCTATTGATTTAGCCTTGTAATCTAGTGTATACGAACTAGGTAGATAACTTAATACAACAATTACGATAACTCACGAGATCAAATTCTCACAACGAACGACAAAGTGCGATACTTAAACATCCATCGATTTAACGACGAACGACAAAGTATAACCCTATGTGGGCGGCACTTAAACATTCTTTGGATATATTGATCTCGGAAAATGAATCGTAATAGCGATCGAGTTAATACCCTGTATCGTAGCAGCATCCCCTCTACTAATTAGTGATTTTATAGTAATTGAACTATAACTCAGCGTAGAATTGGAATTTCTACGTCGTTTCAACTCCCAGATTCAAGTGCCAAGGCCCTCTATTTATACTGAAAATTTGCATCTCTCGCGTGTCGCGGAAGAATTCGGGGAACCTCCCGCGTATCGCCTGGGATGTCATTTTTAGGGTAGGGTAGGTACGTGTCCAACTAGCTCAGGTGAGTCGACAGTTTTTATAAATTCAATTTAGACAGCGTATTATATGGATAATCGTAAGCTAGGGTTTACCCCCCTGAGTTTTAGGGGCCCTGATCCTGATTCCGATTGTTCTAAAAATTTTAGGGTTTATGCGGAATTACTTGGGTGTCTCAATTAGGGTTTCTTATAGGTTAAATAAAATAATAATTTATAGTTTCGGGTGAGGGTTGTTACATCTCCCAACGATTCCTTATCCATACATGTGAAGCCATCGAATTCTTTCTTGAGTAGATCGTGTCGCAGTTGACGTGTTGCTTCATTCCCTACCCCTCTGGTCTTCAACGCGTCCCACAGCTTTTTCGTTGTCTTGAAACTGACAAACTGATGGTAAATATCTTTGCTTAACGCCTGAGTGAGAATGGCGTATGCTTTCTTTTCCAGATCATACGTCTTCTTTTGATCTTCAGGAAGATCGGCAAACGTAGCAGTAGATGAAGCTGCAACCTCTATAGCTTGATCGAAATCTGTGGTGAAACGTATCCACAATTCTGTATTTTGACCAAGAACGTATGTACGAAATCTATCAACCCAACCCGGATATTCGTTCAAGTGCATCAACTTTGGAGGTCGATTTAAACTTCCGGTTTCGCTCTCGCTCAATAAAATGCTTTGAATACTGGGCGTCTGATTAGATACGAATGCCCATTGACTGGTTGATATAGCATTTGCTTGCGAAGATGTCGACACGGGAGATTCGGCCCATGAGGGAGATAAGCTTGTATTTGTATACTTTCCTCCATCCGGAGCCGGAGTACCCCACCAACTTGGGTTCATCTTTGATGTGATAAAATGAATACCTGAAAAACACAACTCAAATATACAGTTAAACCACAAATGCAAACTTTCTGTTTGAAATCACAAGTGTTTCGACGAAACTGTTTCGCGAAACAGAATATTTTAATTTTTGACGGAACTGATTTTAAACACTAGTGATGATGAAACAGGGCCCAACTTATAATGACGAAACGGGGCCCAAAATTATTTAAAGCCCAAGTGGTTGACGAAATAAGTTATAACTATTTTGGCCCAGACTGATCGGCGAAACAAAGATCCAGTTAATTTGTTTGGCGAAACAGGTCTATTTGCTTTTGGGCTTCACAAATGGAATCGGCTCAAAGCTTCTCTTTGACGAAACTGTTTAGAATTTAAATAGCTTTGTAGGGCTTTAACTCTTTGGGCTTTATAACACAAAGTCAACGAGAAAAAAAACTTGTCTTGGACTCCACAATTTTGGCGAAACAAAAAAAATATAGAATTCTATATTTGGCCTCTTTAATGCTTTTGACGAAACAAGGGGGGGGGGGGGGGGGGGGGGGGTTTAATTGTTCAAGTGGTGATTTAATAAAAGTCAACAAAACAAAAGATCCCTTTTGTTTTTTTTAATCTCGGCGAAACAAAGGGACTTTATGGATTTCTTTAGCCTTTGACGAAACCAAAATTTTAATAGTACTGTTTTATGCTTGACGAAACAAAGTGAATATTTTGGCCCACTTGTTGACGAAATGGATTCTTACGAATGGGCTTTTGACGAAAACAAGAAGGAGGCCCAAAATGTGTTTCGTCAATTTGATAAAAGGAATTTTCTGTTTCGTCGTTTCCCTTTTTGGCGAATCAGACTTGTTTCGTCAAATGTCTGATTCGTCAAAAAGATGTCAGGGGTTGGTGAACTGTTTGAGCTTTATCCTTTTCTGACACACAACAGGCACTCTTTCGGCTAAAGCATACTTGTTTCACCAAACAAGTACGGTGAACAATATTATAATCAGATAACACACCCCAATGCACAAACAACTTTTACAAATGGTTTTCAAAGATTAAAATGGGTAAAACTTTGAAGAACACTTTGAATGTATGAAGAACACAACCCAGAAATATGAGTTTTCCGGTGAACTCACAAACTTCGGAACACAAAGTTTTGCTAAAATGTTTAAGAAAAACCAAGGACTAACATGTGGGCATGAAAATAACACGGTTTTTAGTAAAACACAAAGCAAAACAACAAGATTAAACCCGTTTTTAAGATGTTTTCCAGAAAATATAAACTTTAAAACCCGAAAAACAAACAAGAACACCTCGGTTTTAACAAGGAGAAGAGCCAAGGCTCTGATACCACTTGTAGGTCCGGCTATGACGATCTAGTCGCCTAATCCTTATATACAAACCAACCCGGTTGTGCGGAATCCAACCGGAAAGGCAAACCGAGATAGAACACGCAAATACACGACACGCAATATTCACCGATTAACACCTCTGTATTAATACGTATGAAAGGTTCAGTTACAAAGCAATGTTTACAAATATATTTTGCAAACTCTCTCAAACTCTCGTGTGTGTGTGTTTGCTCTCTGTGTGCTCTCTAACTTGTCTAAGACTAGTAACAGTCTATTTATACACACAGACACAACGAAACAGGATTAGACTTGGCGAATCACTTTTGAAGAAACAACTTTTTGAAGAAACAAACTTTGAAGAAACACAAATGAGGTTGACGAAACAGACTTGTTTCGTCAACTACATGTTTCATCAAAGTTGGGCTTGGGCACAAGAAGTGTTTCGCCAAACAGTTAGCCCAACTGACTTCTTTTGTTGATCTGTTTCAGCCCAGGGACTAATGTTCAAGTTCTTTATGTCTTGGCCCGCTTGTAGTCTTCAAGCACACGACGGAGGAATGTCGTGATTCAAGCTGAGTCGCGTCGAGTCGAGTCGCGTCCACATCATGTATCAACAGTGACAAATAGGTTGAGGGTAACGTCGTCTTCACAAGAGGGGTCTACCACTATGACTAAGATAATCTCTTAAAAAACCCAAAGTGCGGAAATTATCAAATGATACATAAAAGAGGAGTTGGAACAAAGTTATTCTTTTTTGTCTATTTGTTCTCCTTACATTTGTATTTCTATTTTCTAGTTTATCTTTTAAAAAACTTTCAAAACTTTTATCAAAATTTGGTTAGATTAGACGTTAACGATAAGCCGGCATTAAAAACTCTTGTGTCCTTGAACTACCTAGGTATCTTACCATTGTTATACTACATCCACGATGGGTGCACTTGCGCTAACGTGTGTAGAATGATAGTACTGTATCGTGTTTTATAAATTTAAAGTTTGAATCGCGAATAAAAAGTGCTTAAAATATATCTAAAATTTATACCCACACCCGCATTTATTATGGGTAACATGTTGTTATTGATCATTAGGGCTAACTAAAGAACAATGGCAACCTTGTTCTAACAATGGCAAGTAAACTCAACATTAAGCTACTACTTAGCAGTAGGAATTGTCATCAATGGAAGTATGTTACTACTAAGCGGTAGCAATTATGTCATTAGTATTAATTTTTTTTTAACATCTAATTTCTTTAATCTAATGTCGTTTGTAGGACTTGAACCCAAGACATTCCCCTTTCCAACCTAGGTGTTTTTAAATGTTTTACCTTTACCAATGAACGTTACTATTGAGTTGTAGTAGTAACTTAGCTTGGTGGTAGTCATGCTCAGTAGTAGTAATTAACAAGTAGCTTGTTTCTACTAATACATTCCAATGGTTTTTTTTTTAAATCCATCTCCACTAGGCATAATGACTATACACCAATTCAGGAGGAAACCCAATAAATATGGGAAAACCGGCCTCTTGTGATAATCGAACCCAGGACCTATCGGTCCCAAAGCCTTATCCCACCACTAAGATACCACTAAACTATAAAGTAATGTGCAATGCATTCCACTGATACACACAAAATACTTTAATCTAATTGTGAAATCATACATGATTTAGAAACTATCCCGTAATTTCCGTACTATAAATAAACAACATTTTGAGGTTTTATGGAGTTGTATTCCAAGTATGGGGAGTTTTTCAAAAAAAAAAAAAGTTAATTTTTCTTTAATGACTTTCATCCTTTGCATTTTAACCACTTTGATTAATTTACTTTAACCAAAAGTTTTTCATCTTTTGTAATTTAACTGGAGCACTTTTTTATTTTCAACTTTGATCCCCAATACTTTTCATCTTTTGCAAATTTTTTGTATTACGTTTCTTACTAAATTTTGCGAGTTTATTCGCCGCAACGTGTGTGTGAGGTTCAACGTTTTTTTGTCTATTTTTCCCATTTGACAACGCGTCTATTTTTCCCTACTTGACAGGTTTATCGCAACGCGCGGGTTCTTTTTCTATGTTTTACGTTCCAGTACAATTTTCTCTGCATTAACATGCCACAACGGATGTGCGTGGTTCAACGATTTTAGGTCTGCTTTTCGTTCGATGTTATTTTTACCTTTTTATTTATTTTGTTTTTACGAGTTTTTCCGGTGTTGATGGTCGTTGACAGTGGTATAACATTGGTGCTACTTGTCACGATTTACAACCCGGCGCAATGCCGGGAGGGGGGGGGGGTTGCCACTAGTTTGATATAATAAGCAACACATGTGTGGCGGTCCATTTTGACTTAGTTAAGTTGTGAAGGACAAAACAAATTTTCTTGGCCACAATAATTCATCAAATGATCTACTAGAACACAGAGATAATGATGAAACTTTTGGACTCCATATTCACCCTCTTATATTGAAGTTACAAAGGTATATGGGATCACCTTAACAACAAGCCCATGTCATTTGGCCATTGTTCTACTTATTGTCATCATTATTGTAGACAAAACAAAATCATACGAAACAGAAAACATTCCATCCATCCTATATACTGTTTGTTTCGTCATTGATCATGCACTATAACCAACAATCTTAGGATCCCATTTCCCCATGTTATACGAGCTACATGTTGCCTTGGCAGCTTCATACATGGCTTCCTCGCTAACGCCATTGTTGCACGCGTTAGCAAATGTTCGAGTATGTTTCATGCCATACTGGGTCAATGATCCGCAATGTGTCTCAAATGTCCGAACCATGGATTTAAGACAGTCCCAATCGTCCACTAGAGGTAATCCTGAACCCCTCTGGGATCCATGTTGTGTATCTCCTAATAGCTGGGCATTTATAGTGATCATACTGCTATCCAAAAGTGTCCTGTGTATTGTGATTTCCTTTATTTCGTTGAGTAATTCCTCCTTTTGTTGTGGTTCTCCGGTCCATTCCTTGTACTGTAGAATATAAAGTGGAATCAATCCATTGCAACAAAGGATCAATCCATTGCAACAAAGGATCAATCCAAGTGATCGTAAATCGGTCACAAAATTTTAGAAAATCGCCGCTTTGCGAACCAAATTCTGGCTGCAAGAATTTTTCATTTCTAGGTGTGTTCAGCAAATATATAAGTGTTTCTAAGCACTTTTTTCTGGAAGTGTTTTAGTTTCCAGGGTGCTCGCTACCCGGGTAGTGGACTCTAAAAGAATTTGACACCAGATATTCACGTCGCAAGCAAAATCCTGGAAAATGTTGACATAGCAAAGTTCGTGTCTTGCTTCTTAAACTAGAAACAGACTCCCTAAAAACCAAAACAAGTTTATAAAAAAGGAAAATTGCCAAAATAAGCATAAATTTATTACTAAAATTGACACACGTCAGCTAAGCCGACAAATTTGTGGGCAAAAACATTATTTTAGCCCATAAATTTATCGGCTTAACCAGCGTTTGTCTATTTTTGTAATTTTGTTTTGTCAAGTAGTTATTTTGGGAGGAAAACCGTCCTACAAACACATATGAACTTTTTAGACCACCTTAAAATACACAAAAAAAATTATGTTGGAAATACTGGCTTTTAATTTTGCATAAGCATACATACCATATGCCACATGGAATGAAGATCTGCTTCTCTTTGATCAACCACCCCCAAGGAGTCAAAAGATGGCAAAGGATTCGCGGTGTGGTTCGTCGGGCAAGAACCTTGGTAAACAGAAACAGTCTCGTTGCTTATACGTTGTGTACCATATTGCATCACATGAGATCCCTCATAAGTGTTGTTGTTTAGAGTCCTCAATTTCACCTGCAAACATTTTGTGCAAGTTTATGTCAGGAAAGCGTCATGAATACCCGAATCTTACTCCACATCTAAAGCATAATCAAGAATATCTAAACAAAGAAAAACCCAAATGAATACCAACATTTAAGTATTGTTCTTCCAATGTTTCGGTACTCAGATCTTCCACATCACTAAAGAAGAAAGTCGTGAAAAGTGTAGTTAGTAACGATAAGCATATATGTAACGAGTCGCTAATGACTAAAAAACATGTTACAAAATACCTATCTTCCAACCATGAGATACTGTATAAGTCACCTAAGCAAGTCTTATACTCTTTAGGTGGGGGAGGGGTCATACCGGGACAATAAGTGCCCCAACTATTCTCGGTTGCATTCGCTGCAGTTGTCACGTATATGTTTAGATCTTGGGGTATAAGACCTTCGAAAATGCTTCCACTTTCACATGCTTCTACATATATAACCTACATTTTGAGATTTCGCCGTTAGAAAAGTGAGTGTTATTACCAACAAAATATCGCTAACAACCATGATCAATAATCACTTATAAATTAATACAAGAAAGTTACTTACCATCTCACTATATGTACCCATTGCATGCTTTGTTTTCAATACTTCGATGAAATCATTAGCGTAAATGAATGGCATGTTTGGCATCCCTTAAAAATATAATTTATATAGTTATGTTAGAAACAGTTATTATTTCGATGTTTAACAACAAAAGAAACATGAGGTAACCGAATACCAAGAATTCCAGGGCCTCCATGATCCGTGTAATACACAAAGATTGTATCGAAAAGGTTACTCGTGACAACTTTTCCACTTCCACCGGTTAAGGCGGAGGCGTTGCCAAGAAGTACAGCATAGAAATTGGCTGCTGTCACATTTTCTCCGGTGTAATCCTAACACAATATATATGATGAGGGACAAATAAGTTAATTAGTGGATTTATACATGGAGGGGTGAAAGGGTAAGGATTCCTCTACAAAGGACATTTTTCCTAAGAAGTATAAAATCAAACGTAACAATGAAATGTATTTTAGACATGAAACTTAAAACACCATGCGAATAAAGTTAATCAGTATGTTTTAAATTTAATGCCTAGAATATATTTGCTAATGTTTTTAATTCTTAATGTTTTTCTATATAATACCATGCAAGAGGAATCTAAAACAGCATGCCTAATATTTAAAACACAATGTTTACATAGACTTCTCACACTTTTTAGGAAAAATACCATTTGTAAACTTACCCTACCCGGTGAAAGTGTGAGACACGCTTGAAAAAAGAACGATAAATCTAAACTTAATTTTAATAAAATTTCTTGATTTTCGTCTCAATAACCAAATTGTTGCATATTATTTTTAATTGTTATATTTAATTTCCTAGTTGTCAGATTACAAATGGTTAGATCTATTATTTTTTTAAACGGCGAAACTTGCACACCATGAGAATTGAATCTCTTACCTCCTATTATTTTAAACCTTATCTAACTCAGCAACACAGACTATTCCCAAGTGGATAAATGGTTAGATATACTAAAAAAACAAATTTTATTACCTTGGGGAACTTATTAAAATAGTATAAGTAAACCCTCAAAATCAATAAACATAGAAAATGGATGGTCCATAAATTTTAGCAAAAATGCCAAAATTTTGACAAGTAAATATTTTTTTTACCTAACCTAGTAATACATGGGTCTATAATTTGGTTTTGATACTAAAAAGGTTCATTTTGCCATATTTTTGCCATTGTAATCTTACATCATACCTTTGGCACACCCGCATAAACATCCGAACCATTGGGACTATTAATTATGACACCAGGCCTCGGATTCAATTCGTTATTGGCAATGTCATCATACATGAACACGATAATGTTCTCATCTTTCAACCCGCCTCTTTTCAATATTTGATACGCATGACAAACATCCGCCTGAAACCAGTAACTGATATATCAGTCACGTTTATTTGAATAAAGATTGAATTTAGTAAACGAAAAGTGGAAATGCGCGCCTGATGGCGATAGTTGTAGTAACCGCTTGAACCGGCTACCAGAACAGCCCATTTCGTGCCATTAAAGCCCGGAAGATTGAAATTAGGAGAGAATGAACTCGGACGAGTGGCTTCGGAGAGTTGTACCGCAAGCAGGGTTAGTAGTAAGAAAAGGAATTTGAAGGCAGCCATAGGGAGAGAATGTATTGACTGACTTTGGATGGTTTCAACTTTAAAGTATATATACACATTGCTAGGGTAAACATTGTTTAGGTGTGTACTCCAAGGAGAGATAGATTTTAGCTGTCTCCTAAGTTTTTAGGTTTCTCAGAACAAAGATTATACGATTCTCAAATTGCAAGACCATGTGTTAAGGAAGCGAGAAAGAAATGTTTGTCACGTAGTTAGGAGTGGTTTTACCTTTTATCTTTTGTAAGGTGTGTTATCGTAATGGGAAATTTGATGGGGCGAGTAATTTTTTTTTTACATTTTTTAACACATTCTATTAATTATTTTTAACATTTGATATTAGTTTTTTTATAAAAAAATACTTATCATCCGAAACGTCTTTCTAAGTATTAAATATGTAAGAACTGCTTAGCAGCTTAGGTGACCAAATAACAACTTTGTTTTTGTAAAAAAATAATAAAAAAATAAATGTTCCAAAAAAAAAAAAAAAAGAAGGCAAGATTGCGTATTTAGTTTTTTTTTTTTTTTTTTGGGAATTACCTAACACAAGTTCCTTAAGAATAATAAAAATTAATGTTAAAATTAAACTAAGAAAAAAATATAAAAAAAGTGGGAGGTATGTGGATGAACTAAAGAATATTTGGTGGATACATGGCCTCACGCGTGAAGAAAACCATAGAAAGAAAGAGGTAACGCCCCTTTCACGCCAGGGGGCGTGTTTTCACCCGTGCCAATGTCCACCGTGCATCTCTTCCGCACCCAACTTTCAGCAGCACAATACATAACCTAAACACTTGATACACATTTAACACACCTTCTAACTCTTAGGGGGCGTTTGGTTTGCAGGAATTTAATAGAATTTAAGGGAATTGGAATTTGAATTCCATCTCTTAAGATGTTTGGTTCACAGAATTTGATGGAATTGGTATCCCAATTCCAATCTTCATGTGTTTGGTTGACAATGGAATTGTAATTGGAATTAGGCATGAATTCCTTCAAATTCCTTTAACTAAAGGAATTCAAAATCTTTCCTATATGTGAAGGAATTAAAGTAAATTTATTGGAATCTTCGACCGTTACGACCCGCACCGTTTCAACCCGTACCATTTCGACCAATACTGTTTTTTATCCGAACCATTTCGCCCCGTACCGTTTCGACGCGAACGGTTTCGACCCGTAACGTTTCAACGCCAACGGTTTCGACACGAACCGTTTCGACCCATACCGTTTCGACGCGTACCGTTTCGACCCGTACCGTTTCAACGCGAACCGTATTAACACCCGTACCGTTTCGACGCGAACCATTTCGACCAGTACTGTTTCGACTCGAACCGTTTCCACCAGAACTGGTGGTTGTGGGTGCCGGGATGATGGATTCCAATTCATTTGATAACCAAACACAACAAAAATGGAATTGAGATTACAATTCCAATTGGAATGTTTAAATTCCAAATCCAATTCCTTCAAATTCTAATTTCTATACAAATTACAATTCCAATTCCAAATCATTCCACGAACCAAACGCCCCCTTACTTTTTAAGGGTAAAGTTCTTGTACAAATAATCTTAACATACTAAACATACAAATTGAAGGAAAACTCAAAAAGACAAGGTGGCATTTTTGTAATTATCAATAACTATCAAAGTTACTCTACAAATATACCTAAAAAAACCTAACCACTCCCCCCACCCCCAAAAAAAACCTAAACCCCCCACCCCCACCCCCCAAAAACCTAAAAAAAACCTACCCCCCCCCCCACCCCCCAAAAACCTAAAAAAACCTACCCTCCCCCCCCCCACCCCCCAAAAACCTAAAAAAAAACCTAACCCCCCCCCCCCAAAAAAAAACCTAAAAAAACCTAACCCCCCACCCCCAAAAACCTAAAAAAAACCTAACCCCCCCCCCCACCCAAGCTAAAATGCTAAAAACTAAACCCCTAAAAAACCTAAAAAAATCTAAAAAAATAAAAAAAAAAACACACAAATTATTTTATTTTATTTTTTAACATTTTTTATTAAAAAATCGCTACTTTTAGTAGCAGCAAAAAAAAAAATTTTTTTTTTTTTTTTTTTTGCTAACGAAATGTAGCGATTTTTTTAATAAAAAATGTTAAAAAAAAAAAATTTGTGTTTTTTTAGGTATTTTTGGTTGTAACTTTGATAGTTGGTGGTAATTACAAAAATGCCACCTTGTCTTTTTGGGTTTTCCTTCAATTTGTATGTTTAGTATGTTAAGATTATTTGTATTTGATCTTTTGCCTACTTTTTAATACACATAACCAGAATATAGTTTATAACCATTACAGTTTGTTAAATAAGTCTATAAAGATATTCACAAGTTTTGCACAGTTTATATTAGAATATAAATTTTACTAGGTTTATAAAAGATTACAGAGGAAATAAACAAAAATAAAAGGGTAAATTACACTTTTCGTCCTTTATGTTTGTACCGGATTGCAACGGATAGCCTTTAACTTCAATAATTACATTCATAGTCTTTTTTTTGTTAAAAGCATTACACCATAGGTCCTTTAGCACTAAGAATGAAAAAAGAGGGAAAACAAATAATATATTAAAATTTAAGAATGAAAAAAGAGAAAAAAAATAAAATTGGGCTCACAGAGCCGTTCGTCCCATGAACACCGCAATAGAACAAAAGGGTCACGGACATTCCCACAAAATAGGGCATCCTGCTTCCGTACCCTTCTCTTTCATAACACCCCAATTGACGTCCATAAGATGCGCATTAAAAATGATCTTACAAAACAAAAGAAACAAACAAAGAAAACAAAACATTGTACGAAAGAAACAAGTATTAATTAATGCACATTTGGTACGTTGATATCAATGCCCAAATTAGATTGGAAATGAATTGGATTAGAGCATCTAAGGACACATACAGTTTTAATACAGTAAATTACTATGTCTTGAAAAAATATCTTTCGTTAATAAGTATCAGAAATTACACATCACATGAAGCCATCGGGTCATCCTTGTGGTTGATGTCCGTTAAATGTTATTAAATTTTAATAATAGCTATTTAGCCACTTGGTTAAATAAATTCAAATTAGATTACCAGAACACCCCATCCAACTTTTGTCACGTATGCGTCATATAGACCATGAGGGCTTTGCCCTTCACATCACAAAAGGCAAGGGGCAACACCTATGGAGATCTTCACATTGAAAAGGGGCAATGCCCTCTTATCATGTTAGCAGGGTGGTGTTGGTGGCGTGGAGGGGCTTGCCCTCTCCTCTCCACACCCCCATTCCGTGTGGTCTAAACAACCATGAACTTCCTTCAAACATATATACCCCGTAGCCATGTTCTCGCGACTTAAGGACCCACACGCTCAACCTACGCACCAAACCCACAAGGTTTTGCTCAACCTCCGCACCAAACCCATAAGGTTTTCCGACCGCTTTTCATTTATCGAACTCTTGCAAACCAATAAAACCCGACACAAAAGATACCACTACTCCGCCTCACCATTCAATACTCCATATGGTGGTGAAGTAGCCCTGACTCTGTTTGACCATTGTAGGTTTGTCAATGGTTCTAGGCATGAATAGTCGTCGAGCGTGCTTAGAGTTAAGATGTGGCAGCAAGCGCGAGGATGGAGATAGCCTCAGTTAGGATGCACGGGATTTGAGGTTGGATCTATAAAGAAGTAATTGGAAAAGTCACCGGAGTTGTGATAGTTGGATGTTCCGCTAAGCGTTGCCCGGATCTCTGTTGGGCAAGATCCACCTCTTCAGGTTTTAAAGTTAAGAAAGAATGAACCACGCCAACGCCCTTGACACGAACACAACCCTGCGTCCTTTGGAGCATGAATCACGAAAAGCCTAATCTGGCTTATAACTAGAAAAGAAATGTGTTATGCATACAATTAATGTTTTGACCCCCACCACCGGGTTAAAGAACGGTGAAACAAAACACATTGAGATTAAATTCAAAAGTACAAAAACCAAAATCATTATCCATCAAGTTTGCACAACTTACATCAGTTTTAATCATGATTAACTTAAATACCCATGCCCAAACAATGCGTTTATCCCCAAAAAAATTAACCAAACCCAAAACTATGAAAAGCATCATCTCATCTGCACAATCCCAGCGCTGATCAGCTTCTGAATCTTGTTCATTACTGAAGGATTCTTCATGTGATCCTGTGCCGCCTTCGGGTTCTCTTGAAGGTCTTTCAAAACCTACACACCAAACACCCAAGATATATAAAATAAAACTAAAATCCAACTACAATTTTACGAACGGTAACCAAGAAAACGAAACATACTTGCGCCATAACAGGATCCGTAAGAATATTCTGAATTTCTGGATCTTGCATAGCCTTCGCCTGCAAACAACAAACAATTATAAAAATTAAATATGCTTGCACTGCGGCCTCTACTTTTCACCCTCAAATGTCCACGCCAAATTCTTGCATCAAACTTTTCACGGCGGATAAATTAAATTTGCTCATCAACTTTTCTCATTTAAAAAATATGATTAATTTCATATATAACCTTGCAAACTTTAAAATTTTCATATATACTCAACCAAAACTAAAAATATCATACATGCCCTTACAGATTAGTTGAAATATCAGATATACCCAATTCTATTAAAAACAGTCTAAGAAATTATCATTTTACCCTCATTTTTTGAACTTCAAGTTTTCATATATGCTCATCTACTAACTTCATATTTTTTAGCTTAAATTTATTTTTACCCATCTTTTTAACCCATAAACAACAGTATAACTCGATATATAATATTTAAGCTAAATAAATTGTGCTATAATGAGTAAATATAATGCTTGAAGTTAAAGTTCATATATGAGATTTCAAAGTTTTTAGAAAAATAAGGGTAAAATTGTCATTTATTAAATTGTTTCTAATGAATTGGGTATATATATGATATTTCAACTACTTTGTAAGTGTGTGTGTGTGTGTATATATATATATCATATTTTGCAAGTTTGTAGGGGTATATATAGAATTCCCCTAACAAAAATATATTTGAACTTAGAAAAACTTTTTATTTTAATTTTAAAATAACTTATTTATTCAAAAATAATCATTTAATCAACATACTTAAGTTAATGAAAACATAAGGTGTAACCTTCTAAGAATTTTGGATCAATGTAAACATGAGTATATAGAACTCAAACCTGTCTCTCTTTAAGCTCATCAGGTGTCAAATCCCCACGGCTGGCTCGGTTAATCTGTTGAACGCAGCTGCAAATGAGATAAAAATCAAGCTAGTGATCAAAACAGGTTGAATTGGCAAAAACATATAAATGAACAGGCCATAATTGCCACTTTTATAATGAATTGTATTGAGATTGTGATCATACCTCCTTACACCCTCTAGCAACTCGGGGTTTTGAGGATCGTGTTTTAATCCCTCTTGGTACGTCTCTAGAGCTTTATCATGTTCTTTCATGAAGAACTGGATTGCACCTTTTCTAGTGTACCCTTTCGAGAATTTTGGATCAATCTCTATGCATTTCTCTGCATCCTTCAAACCTTCTGGCATTGCCCCAAGTTTCGTGTAGCACGCGGCTCTATTACTGTATGCCTATACAAAAAAAAAAGCACTGTGAAATAAATGAATGTATGTATCACAAGCATAACGGTTTTCATTTCATACTAACGCATTCCCTTTATTGTATGATTTGTGTCATTATCAAGTAATATTCTACAATCCAACTATGTTTCATGAATTGCAAAAAAGAAAAATGTTTATTGTAAACACGCTTTACCCTTTATGTAGCACATAGCCCAACTAAGCACTAGAATAAAGTACATGGATGTCCATGTGGTTTGCCAAAATTTTGGATTTGGTCCCTAGATTTTCAAATGTACACAGATGGTCCCTGGGTTTAATCTTTGTAACGCATCTATTCCCTAGCCAACAAATCTAAAGGTTTCAGCAGGTCCAAGTTGAGGACTAAATGTGTTACAAAGTGCAAACCACAAGGACCTACCATGTACTTTTGAAATAGGTTGTGAACTAGATGCGTTATAAAATGCAAACTACAGAGACCATCCGTGTACTTTTGGAAAGCTAGAGACCAAATCCAAAATTTTGGTAAACCACAAGGACCATCCGTGTACTTTAAGCACTATATCAAGATCAAAAAAGCAAAAAAAATACCTTTGCATCTTTGGGATTTCTTCGCAAAGCTTCTGTGTAGTGCTTAATAGCATCAGGGTATTTTTGCTCTTTGAAGCATTCGTTTCCTGAAAGTCGATTGTAACTCAATTATCATGAACATTGAAAAAGCAAGTTGAAGTCAGATGTGTACAAACGCCAAGGATGTTAACAAAGTAGGGTGTTAAGTGACGTTTCAATACGTACTTACAACTAAACAGGATGGGTCATTTAGAGTTGACTTTTGACCCTATAACACAATTCATCCACTTTTGCATTAGCAACTCGTTTGACCCATTCCCTTTTTAGCTGCTATGCAGTTAAATCGGTGATATATCCCCATGTACATATCGGTGACAAATATCGGTACTGATATTGACAGGTATTTGACCAATATACCGACTTTCCCGATATCAGTACCCTTTTCTTAGTTCTACCATTCGTCTTTCTTCTTATTGTTACTATTAGTGTTTTAAGTCTTAACGGTTAATTGTTAGTGTTGAATGTTACTGTTTTAAGTCTTAATCAGTTCCTACTTGCTACAATTGTTAGTGTTTTGCAAGTTGCAAAAGGTTAATTTGTTAATGGTAGGAGCGTATACTGAATTGTTACTGTTAAATTGCTATATATAAATTCTGCATGATATTAAATTACTAATATCCCACCGCGACAACCTATATCTCAAATATAAGTCCTTGACCGATATCCGATATTTTACCTCATTAACTGCATAGCCCATTTTACATAAAAACATAAACCGATTCCACTTCCAAATATAACAAGCTAACCTTTTTCACGTTCTTTTTCAGCAAGTTCAGGGTCATAATATTCTTGTTGTTCCAGTTCCTTCTTTGCTCTCTCTGCCTCATTGAGCTTTTTCAAGGTGTCTGGGTTGCGATGCTCTGTAAGGGCTTTTTGGAAAGTCTCAATTGCAGGTTCATAGTCTTTAGACGTTTTCGCCATTTTAACCAAAGCAGTTCCTTTTCTTGTTAAAGCTCTTGCAACCATCTTATAATCTGAACGAAGCTCTCTTCCTCTCTCTACAGCTTTTTCACAGTCCTTTATGCATTCATCATACTGCAAATAACAGAAACAAGGTTTTGTATGGTATTAATGTGATGTAAAATAGAATTTCAACACCAATAACCAAGTAAGATAGCATATTTTTTTCAAGTTCCTTCATAGCTTGGTTTAAAAAAGCGTGAAGCGTACAAAAGCGACAAAGTCTAAAATCAAAGCGCGAAGCGCAAATTGCAAAAGCGGCGGGCTTTTCGTACGTGAGGCGCAAGGTGCTTATATATATTTTTTTTATATATATATCCTATAGGACTTTTAGCATCCCTTACCCAAAATATAGTGATAAATAAGGTTTATATATGATTTAATGTATAAATCACTTAATGTACAACCATTTTAGCTACATGTATAACACTTTAAAGCACAAAAACACCTGTACGAAAAACGCGTGCCTCAGTGGGATTTTTTTCCCATTTGTGAGCTTTTTGTACAGAGCTCCCCTTATGTCACACAAGGCGCAGCTCTTTGCACCTAGGGTCGCTCTGCGCTTAAGCGCGCTTAAGGCGCGCTTTTTTAAACCAAGCTTCATGGAGATACAAAGCCAAGAAGAAAACAGCATGCAAAGGCCACCAAAAGTATAGGAAAAGCTAACCCCTAAACCTATACCCTCCCCTTAAAAGGCTCATATTTTTTTTCTCAACTTAATGTTATGGTTCATTTCAGTTCACTTAATTACTAGCCTAGCCTAACACACTGCCAGTTCAATCGACATAGTTATAGGCATATGTTTCAAAGTTTAAGCTTTCACATTCACAAAACTCAAAATAATGCAATCAAAACATGCCCATACCTTCCCCATCTCCAAATACACCGCAGCTCTATTCGTAAGAAACGAAATATCCCCATCATCCAACTCAACCGCCTTCGTATAACACGCAATCGCAGTTTCAAAATCCTTCTTCTTGTACGCAGCATTCCCCGCCTCCTTCTCCTTCTGTGCCTGCGCTTTCCTCTCCTTAACCTCCCTCTCCTCCCCAGACACCTCCATCGGTTCCGGTTCAGGTTCCGGTTCCTTCACCGCCTCCTTCTCCTTCACCGCTTCATCCGCAGGCCTCGGAGGCGAACCCGGCATCTCCATATCATCTCCAGAAGGACCCGAACCATTCGCCTGTATTTTCACATTCAACAGCACAGTCAACGCCTGCATAACTCTCTGATCCTGCAAATACAAATTCAATCCGCTAGGGTTCCGTTGCAGCTCCTTCATCTTATTAACAAAATCCGGCTGCTGCATATACAGTCTCGTAGCCGGATCAGCCGTAAGCTTCGCCCACATATCCGGCCCAAACGCATCACCAAACAAATTATTCATCGGCGCACGTGACTCCCGTGCCTCACGTGACCTATAACTCGCCGACTGAGCTGACTCAGCATCCGCCAGTCCAGATTTCAACGTCTCATTATTCGGATCAACTTCTAGACCTTTCTTATACGCCGAAACGGCGTCGTCGTACTGTTTTAACCCGTGGTAAGCCGCGCCGAGCCGTGAGTAGCCTTTCGCCCAATCCGGCTTCAGATCGACGGTTTTTTTAGCATCGGAAAGTGCGTCGGAATACTGATTTAGAGATGCGTATGCGGCGGAGCGGTTAGAGTATAACACGTGGTTGCTTGGGGCTAAATTGATGGCGTCAGTGAAGTGTTTGATGGCGTCTGTGAAGTTTCCGGCGGAGAAGGCGGCGTTGCCTTTGGCTTTGGCTTCATCGGCCATGTGTTAGTGGTGGTTTGTGACGGTGTGCGGTTGTGGATTGTTGAAAGATTTGATTTTGATTTTGATTTGGATGATTACAGAGAGTGTGAGGGAAATTAGGGTTTATATGAGGACGATGAGCTTGATGAGAAAGGTTCTAGAGTGTTCTGGCCACGTAAAGAATAATTAGTTATTAACTAGGATTGCGACCCGCCGCAATGCGGCGGAGATTCTTTAGTTATAACTAAGTCGATCTAGGACCCGCACGTTATGTTAAACCTGTCAAACGGGAAAAAAATAGACGATGGAAAACGTTCACCCACACACGCACGTTGCATCGTGTTAACTCGTAAAATTTAGAACGAAACGTAAATACGTTGAGCCAAAGAAACATGTTGCGATGTGTTAAGTTACAAAATTTAGAACCAAGCATAAAGCGAAAAATTTGCGGAAAATGAAAACTATGAATGATCAAAGTTGAAAGTAAAAAAAGTTATGAGCATAGATTGGAAAAGATAAAAGGTTTTGAGTTAAAAGTAAAAAAACAAATAGTTTTGGGTTAAAAGTAATTTATGTAATACTTTTGGGTGAGAAGTAAAAAAAAATATTTTTTTTTTGAAAACCCCCAAAGGCAACGTTACGACAACCATATGCATATCCATTTTTTCTTTGGAAAACCCCCAAAGCACA
The DNA here is from genome assembly GCF_002127325.2 of Helianthus annuus. Lineage (NCBI taxonomy): Eukaryota > Viridiplantae > Streptophyta > Magnoliopsida > Asterales > Asteraceae > Helianthus > Helianthus annuus. The sequence continues at coordinate 146,873,018 of NC_035445.2, read as the reverse complement.
CCTCGCGTTGCAGCGGGGCATAAAACGGTGTCAAATAGTACTAATGTCACACAACCATCATCGACCACCAACACTGACTCGACCTAGGATATGCGTGTTGCGACGAACCTGTCAAACATGGAAAAATAGAGGCAAAAATGTTGAACCACACATGCACGTTGCGTCGTATTAACTCGAAAAATTTAGAAATATACGTAAAACGAAAATTTGTGGAAGATGAAAAATATAAGTGACAAAAGTTGTGAAGTTAAATTGTAAATAATGAAAAGTTTTTGGTTAAAGTTAAAAAACAAATTATATAGGGTTAAAATTGAAAAAGGTAAAAACCTTTAGGTTTAGGTTAAAAGTAAAAAAATAAGTTTTTTTTGGAAAATGTGCAAAGCACAATGTGCAACTTGTTATGCACAATAACTTTGCTAATTTATAATTTATAATATATAATTAAGATATTGAAAATTTAAAATTTGATGATAGTGATTAATAATTGAGTGTAGATTAGGTTTCGAATTTGTAACCCAAGTTTTTTAAGTTTAATATTATCAATCTTTTTTTGTTTTGAACTTTATTTTTATTTTCAATACAGGTAATTTAATCTGTGACTGAAGATAAAATCGTGGTTGAGTTCAATGACAAAATCAAAGTCAAGCAATCACATTGTGTGGTTAAAGTTAGATCGATTATCTGGGATGTTCACAGACTGGGTCGGGCCCATGACAGGGTGTGGGTTTGGACCAAGAATCGAGCGGCGGTGTAAGCTTACAAGGAGAGGCAGTTTGGTTCAGACCTATCTCAGCGATGGTTTGGTGTTGTTCTTTATCTTTTATGTCAGAGTTGAACATGTGAAAACGAGCAAGTTATTAGAGAATTTCAGAAAAAGAACACTTGAGTCATGTACTTGTGTTTATGAATATGTACCTCAAGTATTTTGTATCTTAAAGTGTAGATTATGTTAAAAGGAAAACGTATAGAGATGACGATGAAAGCTCATTTTGGAGTTTGTAGAATTTCCTCCTCAACGTGTTGAATGTCTCTCTTTCTAGAGTTTCTTGTTATTGGACAAGGTTGGGAATAAGTACATAACCCAAATGGGCCAGCCAAGGATGGGCCTAGGCCATTAGCACTGAGCTGAGGTAGTAGCTGTCAGCCTCTCCTGTTCTATGCAAGGTTTGGCCAAAAGATTGATGGCTAAAGCTTCTGTCCTCCGGTGGTGGTGTCATGTATAGATCAATGTTCCTTATGCAATTACCTTCGGTTCATTAAAAGTATGACTGTGTCCGACCTTATGGTCCAACCTTTGTGATTCCTTCTGGTGATCTGGCCTTAGGCTAGCATGCGATGTAACCCAAATCGTTTAACTGGTGATCACCATAAGAAAACACAGTGAAATAACAAATTCAACCAAAGTTAAGCTTATGATTATTAATAAACCATAACATCAAAGATATGCTCATTATTGGGCCTTTAAAAAAATTGTAGTAGATTTTGGCCTTTGCTTGTTGGTGTATTTGGCCTTTCTAAAAAAAAATTGTATCATCAAAATCAAACCCAAATTATACGTTGTATGGTATTTGAAGAGATCATAAAATTCATCATTGTCGTAGATTTTGGGTTATTGAAAAGAATAAATATAATATTCCAAATGTACTTGACGTGGACTTTGGAGCAAAGTTAGTGTGACGACGGTGAAATATATGATTATGGTTGTTTTTTAACGGCGGTTATGGTTGTTGGTTATGGGATAATTATAACCTTATTAAAAAGCAACTAAGTTATGCATATGAGAGTTGTACAATTGGCTTTGGGAGCTTTTCAAAAAAAAATTGGAATTTTCCTTTTAGACCCTAAAGTTTTAAACTTTGACAATTTAAGTTTAAAGTTTTAATCTTTGTTTCATTTTTAACCTTAAAGTTTTAATCTTGACAATTTAAGTTTATAGTTTTAATCTTTGTTAATTTAACCCCTTTCATTAATTTGATTTTTCACTTCTAATTCAAAAGTTTTCATATTATACAATTTAACCCCTTTGATTAATTTGATTTTTCACTTCTAATTCAAAAGTTTCCATCTTTTGTGATTTAACCACTTTGATTTTTTTTACTGATGTGTTGTAATCTTGGCTTTGGGAGTTTTTCAAAGAAAAAATGGTTATGCATATGGTTGTTGTAACCTTGGCTTTGAGGGTTTTTAAAAAAAATTGATTTTTTTACTTTTCACTCAAATGTATTTCATAAATTACCTTTAACGCAAAACTATTTGTTTTTCTACTTTTAACGTAAAACTTTTTATCTTTTGCAATCTATGCTCACAACCTTTTTTTCTTTCAACTTTGGCCCTTTATAATTTTCATTTTCCGCAAATTTTTCGCTTTATGCTTCGTTCTAAATTTTGTGACTAAACACATCGAAACGTGCGTCTTTGGTTTAACGTTTTTACGTTTCGTTCTAAATTTTGCGAGTTAACACGACGCAACGTACGTGTGTGGGTGAACGTTTTTACATCGTCTATTTTTTTCCCGTTTGAAATGTTCAACATAATGTGCGCATCCTAAATCGACTTAGTTATAACTAAAGAATCCCCGCCGCATTGCGGCGGGTCGTAATTCTAGTTTCTTTATAACTAGCAATCAAGAGGTCTAAGTAGAGCTCAAACTAGATTCAAGATAAATACGACAAAAGATCAAATACAAATACCCTTATCTTACAAAACGTACGAATAGGGTGAAAAGGTAAAACAAACGTGGTGGCATTTTCGTAATTATTTACTCGTTAATTATAAAAATTACCCTACAAATGATCTTGTGGAGTATCATAATTACTCTACAAATGATATTTTATGGTAATTTTGATCTTGTAGGGTAATTTTGGAGAGCATCATACTTACTCTACAAATGATCTTGTAGAGTAATTTTGAATTGTATGTTGTTTGATACATTTGTGGAGTAATTTTAATAATTACCTTACAAGATCAAAATTACTCTACAAGATCATTTGTAGAGTAATTTTGATAATTACCATACGAGCAAATAATTATGAAAATGCCACCGCGTTTTTTTTTTTTTTTTTTTTTTTTTTTTTTTTTTTTTTTTTGCTTTTTCATGTCTTTCGTACGTTTTATATGATAAGGCACTTTGTACGTGAACTTAACCCAGATAAATACAAGGTTGATAATGTAGATTTAGGTTCTGATTTATTTTTATGGTGGATAGGGGCTATGATTATAAAGAAGGTCTCCAACTTTAGACTAAGTGTTATGGTATAAAACTTCCTCCACGTGGCCGGAGAAGGGGCGTTATACACTGCCCAGGGACGGACCTAGCATAGAACAAAGGGCAACCCTCGTTGCCCCTTGACGCTCCGGCGGTAGTGTAAAATTAGTGTAAATTTTGAAAAAAATTGACGTTTTTTCGATTTCGTTGCCCCTTTTTATAGAAACGTTGCCCCTTTAAGTTTTTTCTAGATCCGCCACTGACACTGCCCGTAGGGACGTTAGACTCGGTGAAAAAAGGGCGTGAGGTAAAGGGCATTAGCCCCTTCACGTTGAAAGCCAAAAGGTGTAAAGGATGTACCAAGAAAACTAATTTCTCCATCCAATGAAAACATTCAAAAGTGCCAACCTCGGTATCTGTCATCCAATCAATCTTTTACACATCATCTCGTTTCTTTTTAAATTTTTGTAACTTATATAATTTTAATATTATTTTAGTAGGTGGTGGTTAGTGAGAGAGTGTAAAACCGTCACAGGGTGTAGTGAAAAAAAATGAGTGAAAGCAATCTGGTGATGTGACAGTCACTTTATGACATGACAATGAAAAAAAAAATCTACTTACTCGGGCTTATTATTTTTCAAGATTAAACCATAAAAAACACATGAATGAGTTGCTTAACAACACTAATGTTTGGCTAAAGTATCGTTTTAGGTTCTTGTGCACTCGTAAATTGAATAAAAAAGTAGTAGAATGTTAATCCTAAAATTTCAAGCATGGGGCCTAAAGTTCAAGCTACTAAATGAGTATTCTAATTTGAAATCTTGATCATAAAAAGGTTTGTATTTTGTAAACCAATATAATTATATGCATAACATGTGTTTTTACTGCCTTTAGTATGTGTTATAAATGTTAGAGTTAATTGTCATTTTTGTCCATGTGGTTTGTTCAGTTTTGTCATTTTAGAGTTTAGACAAATTTTCAAAAATGCACTGACATACTGGAAACGTGCAACTTCAGTACAAAAATTAAAACCCAGTTAAGTCAGACATGTTAAATGAGGGTATTATTGTCAATTCAAATATCTTTTATTTTCACATTATTTTATGAATTGACAATAACACCCTTTATTTAATTTGTCTGACTTAACTGGATTTTAATTTTTGCACTGAAATGACACGTTTCCGTTATGTTAGGGAGGAGGAAACTGATGCATTTTTTTAAAATTGGCTTGAAATGGTAAAAGTGAACTAAACACATGGACAAAAATAATAGTTAACTCTAAATGTTACACCCTTATCCAAACCAACATATTTAAATGCTTATAATGAATCTAACAACATATAGCTAGAATTTACATATTGTTTTCTTTTGAATTACACATTTTCTTTACCAAACGTTGGTGTAAATGATCTTTATACCAAGCTAAACTTTGATGAACACTCAATTTCACTGCACAGCTTGCCTTAAACTCGAAATTGATGCTTCAAGCAATTAGCAATGCATACATATTATGCAACAATATCAACTCTCCATAAACATGCATACTCCAAGAACACGCCTAACCGATCAAAGATAGGTTTAAGTGTGTTTTACCTTTATTTCTGTCACTGCCAATTCATGGATATGCTGATAAGCACCAACACGAACGGATAACCTAAACGCTTTTTACTTTTTTGTATAAAAATAACGTTGAGTCTAACTGCAGGAAGAAAAAGTAAGTTGCAATTGTTGTATCTTTGGAAGCAAGAAGATGGTTTTGAATGTGTCACATTTGATTTCACTAATTGCATAGCCTAAGATGACTGCCCTATTGCCATTACTCATAGACTACTCATATATTAGAACATTTCTGCTAACGGCACTAGTGAATCCACTGCTTACATCCAACAAACCAATCTTGCAATCCATAAATATATATTGGTAACCAGGCCTCTTTTTTTTGGATAACCGTAAGAACCTGTCACATGAAAACTCATGGGCCCTGCAATATCATGCTAACCAATGAGACCAGGTAAAACAAAGTTTGTGTTGTGGATAAGGCCTATAAGGGGTTAAAGGTAGAAACTAGTGGAAGTTGGATTCGAATCTGGATCACTTGACCGCTATATAAATTGCATACGTTAGAATATAAATTTAGTGAATTGAATTCCTTTTTACATGCGATTATCTTTATATTTTTATTACATGTTCATATTAACTCATGCAACACACGACCCATATTTGCATATTCGTTTTTTTTTTTCACTGAACAGATGAACTAGACTCACAAAATGAACACACCAAACACAATCTTTATGAGAGAGAGACTTGGATTTCTTATGCCAAAGTAGACCATTTGAATTAACAATAAATAGGTAAAATATAGCAAACGACAAATCGCAAATTTTGACCCATTTACTTATGAACAGGTCGTTTGGTCATACAATATATCTAACTGGTTAAACAGGTAAGATGATAAAATTAGAAAAAAAAGGAAACGGGTATAAAGTTACCTAAAGTGTATTTTGAATGCATACAACATACTAAATACGTTGATTCGGAAACTAGCTTATTATTGTAGTTATATACTTTTTGTAATCATATTTTTAACTTTAGCATACAAATCTACAAATTAAGTAAACAAAAAAGTTGACCCATAACATAAAAAAGTGGTGAAATGAAAATAAATAATCTCACCTAACTCAATTTGGCCGATAATAATCACAAGTCAGTTATTGGTCAATGATAATCCGAACTGGTCATTTTTTTTAAAATAGTCCGCCGTTCAAATAGCTTAACGGAGTTAAGTTTTTTTCCGAATTACAAACCGATGTTTTTAGAGCTTTTGATCAGAACGAGGATACGAGTCGATTGATTTAAAACTTACCTCGAAATTGTGCTCGAAATGGCTTTATTTTTGTTAATTGGAAGTTTAAACACCCGAATTGAAGCACCGTTTTCGTGGGTTGGGGCAGTATTTTGAGGTAAGTTTTACATCAATCGACTCGTATCCTCGTTCTGATCAAAAGCCCTAAAACTGTAGGTCCCGGTTTTCACTCCGAATCGATTGCGAAACGACCGTGCTACGTGCGGAATCCGTGCACGAACGAGACCGAACACAAGAACGTACAATTTAACGTGATTCCATTGATAGATCTGAAAGTAGTACAAACCTTGAATCACCACTTGGAGCACTTTCTCTCTCTAGGTTCTCTCTCTAACTTCTAAGCTCTTCAAGTTACAAATGGCCAAAAGTCTCAAATGTAAACCCTAAAGCTCCTATTTATAGGCCAAGGCATATGAAAGATTCCCTCATATTTACAATATTGCCACCTTGCCTTTTCTTACTAAATACAATATAAAGCTTTGTTTTTCTTCAGAATCTGCTACGAGCTTGATTGACGAAGGCGATAGACATTCTGCACTAACAGACTCCCCTTTGGATATTGCCGCAGTCAATCTCGTAGTCAAACTCGTAGCAACTTGTCTTTCTCTCTCTCTAAATTTTCTTGAAGGTTTGACGTTATCAGCAACCACAGACTCCATCTTTCTCTAACAGAATCCCGGTGGATCTGTCTTCAGGCTTCCGTTGCTCCCCCTCTCGTTAAACTCTTTCTCTTCAGGCTCCCCCTTTCGTCAAGCTTCCGTGCTTTTGGGATCGACACCTGGCTTTCCGGTTACAAGCTCTTCAGAATAGATTCCTGGCATTTTGAATCCACGCTTCCGTTTGCGTTGAGCTCGTCTTCAGACTCCCCCTTAGACTCGGCTGTCGGGATCGTAGTCTGGAATAACATCTGCAACACTCATACGTTTATAAGTGACAATGTTTTGAAATTGTCCAGAAATCGTATTCTGGCTCTTTCTAAGTCAAGATCCTGGCTCTTAAGATATAAAAATATGAATATATCCAGGATAACTTGATTTTCTCCCCCTATCAACAAACTTCATGGATTTGGCAGTTTTAGCGAACCGGATCGTAAACTGGCTTTATTACAAAATATTTTAACAATCTAAGCATCCAAATCCCTCACAGTAAATCATCCAAGTCCAATTTAATGACCTTGGAGATTTCACAAACTGTTTTTGATTTAAAAAAATTTCAAGTTTCAAATTAATGAACTTGTTTTATTTTCAGAAACACATTCAGCATACTTAGATTTTGAAACTCAGCATTCAGACATCGGTTGTCGAAAACAAAGCAGAAATCAAAATCTTTTTGTATTTTCTGAAAACATAAAGTAGTAAAGAAATATTTACAAACATATTTACAGATAATATTTTTGTTTAAGTTCGTGTTAGAGGATCATATCAGTTTATGACAAATCACTAGCACCGTTGAGCTTTAAACACTTTAAGTTTTAAACGATTCACTTAGATTGTCAGTATACTGATCCACTTTAAATTTTCACACAAACTTCAATTGATTCGAGATACGAGATTAGTGTTTTAAGAACTTAAACTTATTCGCGTGTCCCACCTCAGAATATACTCCCGTATCCAGATCCCAATATTCAGTCTCACAGGTGAATATACCACAGATGATATCTGTAAGGGGTTAGATGCGAGGGCCGTGAGAGCTCAGGTCGATACTTCCGTATACGCAGAGAGATGACGGCTTCGACTTATCGGTGTGTCCCCTTTAGAGGATCTTTTTTTTACAAGAGCAATGATTATCAATTTTATTGTTTCATCAATTTGCTGAGGGATGCGCTATGTTTCAAGCAATGCAGAAAGTATTATTCGGGAACTAGGTCAGAACTTCCATTCAGCAGAAGTCCCGGAATAATACCCCAGATATCACTGAGTATAAAGACCTAGTATCTCAGAATAAGGGACCTTTCAAACAAGATTTCGGGGGTTACCCATATATCCGAGAGATGTTCCCCACGAGATAAGTAAAGTTTGAAATTTAGGTTTATATCTCGAAAACAATTTACTAAGCGTGTAAAAATCTACTGGCATATCATCAGTGAGACCGTTTATCACATTATAGCATTACAATTCTTTAGCGTACTGTGATTGTCTACCGATGTACTATCATTTCCTCTTTTTACACAAAAACTCAATTTTTTTGAATTTTATCATGTTTTTAGCTTTTTTCAAATTTTCTAATATTTTTGGATTTTCTGACAATATTTCTTACTCCCCTAAAATTCAAAACCATTTAAAGAAAATTTGACAAACCGACACTGATAGCTTTGTCACGCTATCCATTTTCTGCTTCACATGCTCTGTTTTGCAGAAAACATAATGTACCCCCATGATTTACAACACATTGATATTTTACAGTTTGAAAACCGTTTTTCAATCTTATGAAAGTAATCATGTTTGTTCCGCCGTGAGGGTTTCGGCATATTCACGTAACATTTTTTTATTTAGGGTTTTTAAAAATATTGTTTATTTATATACAGAAAAGATAAACTCCCTGTTCAACCAAACCAGGGTTCTGCAGCCTTCTCCTCCTGTGCCGGGCTGCTCATCAATTCTGTTTCTTGACAGTCAACCTTCATGAGTACCTGCACATTCACAAAAACTCAATTACTTGAACAATTTAGCCCAGGTCTGTTGGACCTTAGGCATTTCAACACAATATTCATTTAATGATGGAAAGTCTTTGTCGTACAAAAACTTTTTCATATTTGATTTCAACTTTTTCATTATTTTCAGAAGTCATTTGTTTTTTAATCACCCAGTTCTGTCCTTTTGAAGCACTTCTTTTGTAAAATCGTGACTCGTTTTGATTATTTTGACTTTGAACAACAACTTTTGGTTTCCAAAATTGATTTGGCTTTGTCATATCAACTGATGTTTGCCAACTTTGTGTTGTTCTGAATCTGGGTGTGTGAGAATTCTGGGTTTGTCCTGAATCAGACCGAGTCTGTTTTGGTTTCCAAGTTTGATTCGAAGCAAACTTGTTTGTGTTATACTTCCAGGTTTGTTTGGAATCAAATTTGGTAGACTTTTGTCTCACATCCTCAGACTTTTGTTTTTCAACATCAACAGGCTTTGTGTTTGGACACTTGCGTGCAACATGTCCAATTTGATCACATTTAAAACACATTTTCTTTGAAACATCTTTAGCCTGTTGTTGTTTCTTTTTCTGAGCATGGAACTCTTCATTAGACTGTCGTCTAAATTGAAGTTCTTTCTCTTCTTCCGAACTTTTCCCATGAACAAAATTCGTTTTCTTTTGAACTTTTTGTTTTTCAAAACTTTTATTTTGATTCTGTTTCCTTTTATAACCCAACCCTGCTTTCATATTCTTCTTTTTGTAACTGGGTTTGTTATAAAAAGTTTTCTTGTTTTTCCCAGCAAACTTTGAAATTTCTGATTTTTCGATCTCAACCATCTTAAAAACTTTATCAATCTTTTCTGAAATCGCATTTTGAATCGGGAATACAATATCTAAGAATAATTTGTCCGATCCAATCTTGGTATAAACCAATCCTTTTGAATCATCATTCACAACTTTCTCAGATTTTGAATGTTTGAGATAACCATCATGAAAATTTCCCTCATTTTCATCATGTGATTCAGGCTTACCTTTGGTTGACTCATCTTTCAAAACGCTTTCAACAACCTTACTTACCACCTCTGAATCATCAGCTTCATCAGATTTGGTGTAAATCACATCGATACATTCAGGTAATTGGTCAACAATGTTCAGACCTTTTGCCACCTTTTCCTCATCATAGAAGGTATAATTGTTTCTCAATGGTGGTGGTACCTGATGAAATTTTGAACCAATACCCTTTTTGTTCTTGTCAGTATATGTGTCATCTGGTGTGATGTTGAAAATGCGTTCGAGAATATACGAAGAGTTATGATAACTTTGAAGTTTTGTAACTATCTTTTCCTTTTCAACCAGAACTTGTTTGAGATTAACAACTTCATCAACACACTTGTTTAATTCAAGTTGCTTTTCTTTGAACTTTCTCTCATACAGTTCTTTAGTTGTTAAAGTTTCAGACAGTCTTTGATCAAAACTTTTGACTTGGCTCTTCAAAGTATCATAAGCTTCTTGTACTCTCTGATTTGACCACTTCAAATTATCATATTCTTTTTGAAAATTTTGAAGCTTATTATCTTTTTCATCGCAACCAACACATTTTGCTGTACACATTTGTCTATACATTTCATTTTCCTTTTCAAGCTCATGACATTTCTGTGTCAATTTTTCAACCTTTTGTTTCAAAATTTCTTCTTTTTCGATCATTTCTTTACATTTTATTGTGAAAACATTTTCAAGTTTATTTATTTCAGTTTCTTTTGTTTTTATCATTTCATCTTTTTCAGTACAGACTTTGCACATTTCTATGCAATTCCTGCACTTGTTTTCATTATTATCAACAGTATCAACATTTGATAGATCAGAAGATTTACTTACCTCAATCTCTTTCAGCACCGGTTCTTCTGTCTGATCTTCCTCTTTCTTCTCTTCTTCTTCTTCTTCTTTCTGTTCTTCTTCAATCTTCTGTTCTTCTTCAACTTTCTGTTCCTTTCCAGCAGCAAGCTTTGCGACAGTCCTCACTTCTTCAATCATCTTCTTCAATTCTTCTTCTTTTCTCTTCTTCATTTCTACCACCTTCGGTAGACTTGCTTCACAAACTTCTCTTATCTTGCTCTCCAAATTCGGCAGATACGTTTTATCAGATAACCTTCTTATGTTGAAAGTAGCCTGCCTTGGAAGCAAATTTGTTACAGCTTCAAAATTCACTTTTGATGGGTCAACAACTGGATTACCCCGTGGATCCATGTAACACTCCAATTCATCATTCCATCTTTTGGCTCTTTGGGCTTCTTTGAATGACTCTCGGAATTTTTCAATTTCCCATCTTGCATAATCAATTTTCCACCATCTGTCAGGATCAGCCTCAGCCACAAATGCATGTCCGACCACATCTTCTTCAGGGTAAACTTGACTCCAGTCGTAACCTTCATCGTCATGAATAACTGCCATCGCCCTAGATTTTGATGACCCTTCATCGATTTGTTTCTGATTCATATTTGATGATCCACTGGAACGATGATAAATTGCTTTCTTGTAATAATCATCTCTGAATGTATTCGTGGGTTCGTCAGTTTCCCTGTTGGTGCACTCTCTTTTGAAGTGTCCTTTCTGTTTGCATTTGAAACAGGTAACTTTTGCCTTATCAAATCCCAATTTCGAATCACTAGATGCCAAAGACGATCTTCCAGTGATCTCCATGAATCGCTGTGCTCTCCTCATTATGCTAGCCATGCACCATTTAATATCCATTAGCTCCATCTCCTCTGGATCGATCTGATCATAATCTTCTTTTGTCATTTTTGGGTTTCCAACTTTTCCCGCGATCAGACTTTCATACGATTCCAGGATGGATGCTAAGAACACCATTTGTTGCTTGGCAACTTCAGCATTCAGGCTTTGAGAGTTTTTCAGATCTATAGCGATATTGCAATGGACTATGTTTGGATTTGAAGAATTTGAACCAAATGAATGATAACCCGGATCTCTTGAAGAACTCTGCTGAGGTGAATCCATTGAGCTTTCAGCACTAAATCCCGAATTTGACTATTGCTCAAACATGTTTCCTATGTAATATAGCTCCACATTCTGTTGGTATGTTTTGACTTTATTTGTTTTTCTGGTCTCCAATTCATGGCTTTCAAGTCTTTCAATCAACAAGTCAACTGTAAGATCCTCAGACTTGATCGTATTCTTCAACATCAAAGCATAATATTGCCAATCCAGCTCATCTGGCAACGAGTCAAACAATTTATCGACTAACTCTTCTTGAGAGTATTCACTCCCATGTCTTGCCAGTTCTAATTTCAAGTGTCCAAACCTCCCAATCATTTGACAAACTGATTCATTTTTTAAACAACCAAATAAATCATACTCTTTTCTAAGCAATTTCTTTTTGTTCTTTATGATTTCGGCACTTCCCAAACATTTTCTTTCAAGAGCTTCCCATAATCCCTTAGATGTTTTCTCATTTTCAAGTAGTGATATAATGTCTTCTCTTACTGATTGATGTAACAATGTGATCATTTTGTTTTCAGCTACAATATTTTTAACATCTATTTCTGTGAACTCTTTTTCGTTTACTAACTCTCCTCCCTCTTTTACTGGTTCTGTATATCCATATTTTAATTTTAACCAGCTTTCAGGAGCGAAAGCTTTTACCCAACCCTCAAACCGATTTTTCCACCAGTGATAATCTTCAATCTTCAATAGTTTCGGTGGTTTTTGTTGGCTTCCATACAGATTATCATATTTCAAATGATCTAAGATCTCTTTCGAATAATTTCTTGTTTCGGATCTTCTCTCAGATGATTCTGAAGTGAAAGCGTTGTAAAACGTATTGTAGAATTCTTCGCTGCTGCCTGACATCTTTGAATAATTTCTTGAAATCTGTTCTTTGTAAATCACCTGCAAATGATTCACACAAATGAATTCAAATAAATGTGAAATAATTCGTGAATCGGATGAACTTATTGATAAACTCAATTGGATGGACTTGATATTCTAGAATCGGTTGAAATTAATCTGTTCGAGTCAATGAAAATTAATACAATCCGATCAAGTGTGACAATTAATCCTATTTGACCCCAAAGTTCACTAACCCGACAAACTTTCAATGTATCACAATATCATTCGGCCGTTGATTTTGATCACATGCAAACAATTAATGAAGTTGACTGACAATGTTGATAAAGTGAGATCTGAACGAGTTGTGTGTTATAAAACTATTTGTTGATCGATCGGTTATGCCACTCGATCAAGACACTTCCTAGCCGATCGAGTGAGCTACTCGATTGAAACACTTCCTAGCCGATCGAGTGAGCTACTCGATTGAAACACTTCCTAGCCGATTATTATCAACCAATAACTGACTTGGTGTTATTACCGGCCAAATTGAGTTAGGTGGGATTATTTATTTCCAATTTGCCTAAAAAAGTTAAACGTTTTGACCCGTCACCCAATCGCTCGTTTTCCATCTCTAGCCTAGAATGAAGTTTTTTAGCTTCAATTTTTTATTCTTTATGTAACAAAAATGAGTTAACATACCTTAAGGCCACCTGACTTGTCACCAAAGCGATTAATCTGTCCTATCCTTGAATTAAGATCACCAATGACATCTCCCATATGTCACAATTTCAAATCTTACAATGGGTTCAAAAATCTTGGATCGCGCTTTCCAAATTCCTTCACATAGAAAGCTCCTCTAGTTGCAACCAGGATCGCTAGGACACTTGACCTTGTATCCGCTACTTCGTTCTGTTGGCTCAAACAGAATGGTTACATTTGCAAACTGTCCTTAGCCACCTGACTGTTTCTTGTGGACATACGTCACCTCTTTGGATTTGCATTTCATACTCAGTTTGGATAAACAGATTATGCTATTGACTATTATATTGCTTTGGATGAAAATCACTTTCATACCAATAGCACCAAGCTCATTATCTGAGGGTAAAATAAAAAATGACTCGTTACAAATGTAAGTGACCCGAGAGGGTCGTTTATAATCTTGAAAGCTAGCCTAGAAGACGGTTCATCAGCCTAGAACCCTTTGAAAAACATCTGCAACCACAACAGGGAGTTGGAGTACAAGTGGTTTGCACCAAACCGATCTGTTTAGTTAACAAACCAAATTTTTGACACCTCATTCTTGTCAACTTGTCTTTGCTCCATCTCATACTATGTTTCAACACCGGCAACATTGTCGAACAAGCAAAAGCCACCATCAAAAACCCAAGCGGCTCGTTCCACCTCAAGTGTAAAGTCCATATGGCCAGGTTTATCAATGATGTTTGCGCGGTGATAGTTTAACAATGTGAGTCAGTAGACACATTTACTGAAAAATATTTGTTGTTTCTGCCAACTTCTAGTAGATCACCACACAAGTGGTAACTTTTGTTGAACCGCAAGCCGCTTCTATGCCATATTATCTCCAACGTTGTAGGACCAGATAATGTGGCTCAGTGCCCCTTCCACCTCATCATCTTTGACACCCCTCTCCCATTTCCTGGGCGCTAGGGTGGGGGCGCTATCCGTCTCTTCGCCAAGCAAATAACAGGCGTTTTGCGCTGATTTCGAGAAGGAAGGTCATAGATAACCGTTGGGAAACGGTCAACTAAAAAAACTTAAAATTTTAATTATATAAAACTTGTATTTTTTTGTATTAAAATTATGTTTCTTATATTTTATTTATGTTATTTAAATTTAAATTAATAAAGTTTCTTGTATCTTATTTATGTTATTTAAATTTAAATTAATAATGTTTAAATTTAATTAAAAACAATTAGGTAATGACGATGGAGTTTTAATTGCAAGGATGTTAAAGAAAGGGCCTTTAAAGCCCTCATATGACGTGACGTTGACGTGACGATTAAACTCCTAGAGACTTTATACCAGACCACCCAGGTTAAAAGAAAAAGAAAAAAGAATGGCGTTTCGTTTCGGTCTCCTACAGAAACACATGGAATTGACAACGCACCACATAAATTTAGTGGGCTGCAAAGAATTCTTTGAAATTGGGCCAATAATCAACGAAGTGGTGGACTCAGGATTGCATTAAAATCCAATTGGGCTGATTTAGTATTATGTGGGCTTTATAATGATTGCAATTAAAGTTGAATCAAATATAGTTCATGGGAATTATTTGGTTGGGTTCAAAGGAAGTCGGTAGTTAGCAGCTAGGAATTATAGGGTTGAGATCCTGTACAAACAGTGCTAATTATAAGAACCGTAAGAACAGATCTGAACCATTGATAATTTAAATCAAGGGTTGATATTGATTATAAATAAAACTCTTATAATTAAAAATTACTACTAACAAATTAGGGGTAATTTTGTAAAATTGCTAGTCATTTGACCATTTTCTATTAAATACAAATTCCACCAAGGTTTTTTAAACTAAAATAACTTTTATATACTTCATTATTTTTTTTTAAAAATATATACAAAAAAATCGAGTATTTTTTTATCTTTAATATGCGTACCATATTGCTATACCTTTTTGTATTTATAAAAGTGTTTTTTAAAAAAAGTTAACAAAAGGTGTTTTATATTTGTGCTAATAAGGTGCTGATTATGTGTTAATTACAAAATAATACAAACAAACACCAAAAGTAGATATAATCAGCACATCTGGTGTGCTGATAATGGAGAACGATTGAAGATGTTGTGCTAATGTCGTTTATGTTGATAATGGAGAATGATTCGAGGACGATGTGCTGATAATGAAGAACGATTAATGATGTTGTGCTAATTATATAGTGTTGTGCTGATTATATTTTTTGTAATTATTTTTAATTAGTTATAAATAAATATGGTCAAAAAGTCTAAATTACCCCTAAACTAATTTTTTATTGATGGACACTTGTCAATTATGTATTGGTTCTTATGGTTCTTACAAACTTAAGTGTTTGTATTTGATCCCATTCCAGGAATTATATTGTCAATACGGAAAAACATCTTCATCTTAGGTAGGGCTGTGTAACGGTTCAGAACCGGACCGAATCAGAACCAAAGCGGAACCGTTAATTGCTAAATTTAAGAACCAAAACCGAACCGTATTATAACGGTTCCAGTTCAATTCCAAACCGGTTAAACGGTTCGCGTGTAAACGGTTCTCGCGGGAACCGGTTGACAATTAAATCGTAAAATTAACAATTCAATAAAAACAAATCAAACCATTTAAAACATTAACTAAGAGTTTCAACATTCAAAGTTCAAACCAACCAAAATAAAAGTAGCAAAGCAACTATAAAAAATTTAAAGCAATAAAACAAACTCTAAATAAAACTATTACAACCATCGTGTTAACAATTAAAACAAACATCTTCAAACTTCATTCGATCTTCATCCTCTCAATCTTCTCATAAACATCTAAATGAAACCAAGTGTTAGCAATTAAAAAAAATAAACGAATAATGCATCTACTGTGTTTAGTTCACGTGAATAGATTGATCAATAATGCATCTACTGTATTTACCAAGTGATACACTATTTATATACACATATACAATTTAATCAACATTGATTTGATTATTTTTGTTCAATTTTTATTTTCGCATATAGAAAACTATATGTATCAGAAAGCAAACATCTAGAAAGAAAATATATGCATAAAATAGGTCATGTAGAATAGCATACCGGTATTTGCAGTGTGTTGATGGAGATGAACTTGTATGATAGCAATTAGGGTTAGGGTTGAGAGATGGAGAAGAATTAGAAGATGAAAGATGAGATTGTGGAATGAATATAAGAGGAGAGAATAAAAATTAGGATGGTCGTATGATGTTGAAAAGCCCATTAATAAAATAGGGTTTTAAGTATTTATAATCCCAACTGGTTCTAGCGGTTCTTTAACCGGAACCTGGTTTTAACCGGAACCGAACCGGGAACCCTTTTTGCCCAAATTTAAGAACCGAAACCATACCCAATATACAAAAATACGGTTTGGATCTAGCGGTTCCGGTTCGGTTACCCGGTTCTGACGGTTCTGAACCGTATAGTGCTCAGCCCTAATCTTAGGGGGTGTTTGGCCTAGCTTTTATTTTTTCTTTGCTTATGCTTATATTTTAAAGTAGCTTATGCTTATTTTATTTCATTTGATAAGTTATTGTTAAGTGTTTGGATTAGCTTATATTCTACAAGTTGAGTTAATAAATTGTGTATTATGGGAAGGGGTAGAATACCATTGTGTGCATCATATTCAAATGAGTTAATCCACCATTTGAGGGCAAATGAGTAAAAAATCATCTTGTTCAAATAAGCTTATTCAAATAAGCTAAAAAACCATCAACCCATTAGCTTCTTGAAATTAGCTTATATAAGCTAATAAACATAAGCTTAAAAAGCTAAACCAAACACCCACTAGTGCTTATTTTGTAAAAATAAGCTAAAAAAGTTATAAGCTTAGATAAAAAAGCTAGGCCAAACACCCCCTTAGAAGGTTGGAGACTCCGAGCAAAGATATAATAATCTATCTATCTATTCTAATATACTAAAGCTAATTTTGCTTGTGTTATTTATATATTAGTCTACCCTATTATATTGACAAGTGTCATCCTTCACCTTTCATAATTTAAACAAGATTTACCCTATTATATTGAACTAAATTTTAAAAAATCATAATTTTAGGATCTTAGTTTTTCCACATTAATCCAAAATGAGTAATTTGCAGCTTTTAAACTTTTTAATTACGTTTCTTTTAAAAAATAAAACCATTTTTTATTGAGAGTAAAATTCTGTAAATGTAATTTTACTAAAATATATATCTAATATTATAAATCAAGAAAAAATTAATTTAATTTGAGAACAAATAACTAAGTGAAGAAAAAGAAAGTCAAACTTAGACTTAAACCTGGAAAGACTATTAATTTATAATTTAGTAAAATAAATAGTTGTATGACTTTTAGCTTTATTTTTTTTTTAATTTTCGTAAACTTTTTTAATTTAGTACTAAAAGTGGGAGTTCTGATCATCTTATTCGCGTGTTATAGAAGTGTTATAGAAGCTAATGTAATAGTAATTGAACTTTCATTCTTATAATTTCCCTTAACCTCTAGTGCCAAGCCACCAATGAAGCGCGCAATGCGCTTTGGTTCTGGTGTAACCAAATATGGAACCATTCTAGACATCGAATTAAACTTAGAGACGTAAGTTCTGCAATCTAAGTTCTTCATGACTAAAGTCAAGAAGTCCGTCTCCACCTTTTCTACCTCATGCTAAGGGCAAGAGGTTTCTTTTACCAAATCCACAAATTTGGTCCATGAAAGATTGTAGAGAGGAATCTTTCCAGTGGATAGTGGATTGAACCAGTGCTTTCCACCAGGTTAGGGCATCGCCCTTGAAAGATTGGGATACAAACTTAACCACATCCTCTTTTGCACATCCACTTATATCTACCACCGTTTCCATTTCATCTAGCCATTCCATACAATCTATGGCTCCTTTTTCTCCATTAAAGTCTCTTGGTTTATAAGAGACGAAGTACTTATAAGTGCAACCCTTGTTGAAACGGGGTTCTTGATCAAACACGATCTTCTTGGATGGTTCACTCTTTTGATTTGATGAATTAATAGATTCATCCTTCTTAGATGTATGCGGTTTAGAGTGGGACTTAGAGTGAGACCTGGAGCGAGTAGCACTCGACTCCTTGAGCACTCTGTCTACATAACTCGCCTCATTTCATCTTTTTTACTCTTTCTTCGATTTCAACAAATCTTTTAAACAATCAGAAAGCAAATACAAAAATTTAGTCCTAGATAATCAGTAAGCAAATATACAACGGTTCTCCAATTCCGGATAAGCGTTGTTTATCACCATGTGTAAGCATTGGCAGCTCGACAAACAATCTTGCAATTAGTTCTCGAAGAATCTCATTTCGTATTTTCTCCTTTTGCTAGTTCTCGAAGAATCTCATTCCGTATTTTCTCCTTTTCTAGTTCTCGAAGAATCTCGTTCCGTATGTTCTGCTTTTCTAGTTCTCGAAGAATCTCGTTCTGTATTTTCTCCTTTTCTAGTTCTCGAAGAATCTTATTCCGTATATAGATGTCAATGATAGATGTCAATCAAAGTTACACAAGGCAATTAAACCTTACAAACACCATCTAAAAACTTATATAATATGCTTCATATATTAAACATAAAATAAGTAAAATATATTCCTCTATTCATTGCTTCACTTGACCCAAAAGATGATAACTTTCACCAAGATGTTTATAATAAAACTTCAAGCATTCTGAACCCTAGCTACAAACAACCCAACAAACTCTAGCTAGAAACGGTTCCCATAAACCAACTTATACGCGATAAATCCTCTGTTAATCAACTTATTCCCACCGATTTTTGCTCTTTTAGCACGTCTAATTCCGACGTAAAGTTCACCGTTATCTGCTCCATGTAGTGAATAGTTGATATGATTAGAGCATGAAAGTATCATTTAATGAAATTTAACGTACATACCGCATTCGAAGTTCCTTGCATTGGACACAAACCCATGGAATTTGTGGTGGATCTGACTGAGTAGAAGAAATAAATTTATGGTGGATGGCATATGCTAAGATGTAAGAAGATCACAAGACGCATAAATACGTGGATTTCGGTTGGTTCAGATCTCTATTTGGCCATCTTTCCAAACTGCAACACCTGAATATGTGGTTCCCATCACAAAGCCAAAGTGTTTACATGCAGTGTACAATGTTCTAATATCACCATATTCAAGCATTCTGAACCCTAGCTACAAACAACCCAACAAATTTCGGATACTGAAAATGCTATCTAAGAATTACTAAAATTTGTTAAACAACAACAGGCCCGCAAAGTCCATCAACGACTGTGTGATGTGGGCATTGAGACAACAATAGATAATGAACGAATTGTTGGACTTCTTGTTCCAAATGCAGCTGTAGGATCCGTACTTAAAGGTATCTCTCTCTCTCTCTCTCTCTCTTACATAGTTGATATGATTAGACCACGAAAGTACTCCATCCAGTAGTTAACAGACGAATAACAGTATCATTTAATGAAATTTAATGTACATACCGCATTACAAGATCTTTGGATCAGACACAAATCCATGGAATTTGTGGTGGATCCGACTGAGTAGAAGAAATAAATTTATGGTGGATGGCATATGCTGAGATGTAAGAAGATCACAAGGCGCAGGAATTCGTGGATTTAGGTTGGCTATGATCTCTATTCGATCATCTTTCCAAACTGTAACACACGAATATGTGGTTCCCAATTTGTAAGATATCAACACAAAGCCACTGTGTTTACATGCACTGTACAGTACCCTAGCTACAAATAACCCAACAAACTCTGGATACTGAAAACGCCATCTATAGAATTACTAAAATTTATTAAACGGTTGTTCGGTTTTACACCCAAAAAAAATTATATATAGGGCGTATAGCATTATACGGCCCGTATACAAATCTTAAAACCCAAAAATCTGATCATACCTCACAAAGATAAACACATTTGGCCGTATAACATTATAGTGCTCGTATAAAATTGTATACAACTCGTATAGTGTTATACGGCCCGTATACATGTAAAAACAAAAAAGAAAAAAATCCAGTGTATTTATTTCTATGCAAAATCATTCTATATGGGCCGTTATACCTTATAAGGCATGTATACACTAGGGATATGAAAATAAGATTATAGGGATATGTGTATAGAATCTGCCTTTATTAATTAATATATAGATAGATTTAGATACTAGTTATTATAATAAATAATAAATAGATTGATTTAAAAAAGTTTGAGGGTAACAAAGTTTTCACATATTTGTAAACTAGGTTCGAACCTTGTGTATTACATGGGTTGAATAAATGTAATTTTATATGTTAAATAATAAAATAATATATCTTTAAAAATCTTGTTTATCGCATGGGTTGAATAAATGTAATTTTACATATTAAATAATAATAAAAAAATTAAGAACCCCTTGTGTTGTACGAGTTGAATAAATGTTATTTTATATACCAAATAATAAAAAAGTATATCTTTAAAAACCCCATCCATTACACATTACACGGGTTGAATAAATGTAATTGTGTATACAAAATAACAAAAAAGTTATATCTGTAAAAAAACCTCATGTATTACATGAGTTGAATAAATATAATTTTACATATTAAATAATAAAAATGTTAAAAGTTAGGTTTGTTTTTATAAACTAAACTCAATCAAATAAAAATGCCTTTCTCAAGGTTATAACACCTCACCGATAGGAGCATAAGATATATATAATATCGTTATCTAACTATCAATATAATGTTAATGTTATATTAATATTAAAACATGTGAAATATTAATTTACATAATCTTATGTTAATATCTTTTAAATTTGATTAATATATAGTTACCGTGTGGATATTATATTTATCAAACAATATTAAGTTTGGTTTTCATGATATTTATTTGGTTTATTTAAAAACATCTTATCTTAAATTAACAATTTAAATTTGAAAATAATTTTTTATTAGAAAATCAAAAGGATTCTATTTCAAATTCAAAGTATGAAAAGATTTAATATTAATTTATTATTTAATTAATATAAGAAGCATGAAAAAGAGGCGGGAAACAAAAAATTAGATGACTTCAATGAATGACACATGTCACACATTGGTTTACTTTATTATATAGTATATATACTAAAGTCAATCAAATAAAAACGTATTTCTCAAAGGTTATAACACCTGACCGATAGGAGCATAAGATATATATTATCAAACTATCAATATAATGTTAATGTTATATTAATATTAAAGCATGTGAAATATTAATTTACGTAATGTTATGTTAATATTCTTTTAGTTTTGATTAATATATTAGTTATCGTGTGGATATCATATTTATCCAACAATATAAAGTTTGGTTTTCGTGATAGATAATTTGGTTTATTTAAAAATATTTTATCTTAAATTAACAATTTAAATTTAAAAATACTATTTTATTAGAAAATAGAAAGATTCTATTTCAAATTTAAAGTATGATAAGATAAAATATTAATTTATTATTTAATTAATATAAGATAAGCATGAAAAAAGCGACAGGAAACAGAAAATTAGATGGCTTCAATGAATGACATGCGTCACACATTGGTTTACTTTATTATCTAGTATAGATAAAAGTACATGAATTTACTAAATTCAATTAGTTATGTTAAAAAATAAAAATCATTATACTTAAAATGATGAAGATTAACAAAAAAATATTACGAGCTAGTCAAATGAGTCAAACAAAATAAACATAAAAGAAAATAAAGTGGTCAAATGAGTGACACAAAAATCTCACATGATCTGAAAATTTAAATACTTGAAAAAGGAGTTAGAATGGTTAAGGCGAAACTACATTTAGTTAATCAAGATCTACATATGTCGAGAGGGAGGGAGGAGCCTTGGCTAGAGGTCCGGTACCGGAAATACAAAGAGCCTGTCACCACGTTTTTTGTTACAAATCTACCTGGGAACGTGTCGAAATCTCTCCTGTGGAAGGCTTTCCAACCACATGGGGTTATCAAGGATGCGTATGTGGCGAAAAAAAGGGATGCGAGGGGTAATTTCTTCGGATTTGTGAGGTACGCCGGGGTGGAGAATGTGGAAGCGGTCTTGAGAAGTATGAATACAGTTAGGATTTTTGAAGCCAAACTCACTGTAATGATTACAAAATTCGACAAGGACCACAAGATGTTCCCAAACAATGCAGAGCCTCTATTTCATCAGTAGCAACTCAACAACAACAATCCGAAACCGACGATGAGATGGCAGCCGGTAAACATTGTTCCTGGAGTGTCCTATAGTGACGCTTTAGTGGGCCAGAACCGCCGCAAACAAGTTATCGCTGAGGAAGCAATCGACTTGTATCCGAAACATTGCATGGGTAGAGCGGTGGTAGGGGAGCTAGTGGACCCAAAAGCGGCGAGCTTTCTCCGTGCCATGCTTAACAGAGGTGGCCATGAGGATGCAGCTATTTCTTATGTTGGAGGACTCCACTTTTTGGTGGTGTTCAAAGACAGGGATGAGGCGAGGAGGTTCACTGAAAATGTGGACTTATGGCGAGAATTTTTTTCCAAAGTAGACCTGTGGGAAGGTCAGGAAGCAAGCCTGCCCCGCTTGGTTTGTCTTAAGATGGTAGGTGTCCCGTTAAAGCTGAGGGATTGCTCCGTCTACAATAAGATAGGGGAATGTTTCGGTAAACTAGTGAAACACTCAGATTTTTCCTGGACCACCACGAATGTTTCTTATGGCCGGTGCTATGTTCTCACGGGTCAAAAGAAGCTAATTCAGGAGGAGATTGATCTGCTTTGGAAGAGCAGCAGGTTCCAAGTAGGGGTTGCGGAAGTGGAATACGGGTGGTTCACATCAATTGTGTCTGCATTATCTTCACCGGTGCCAGCGAGCCCGGTCATCTCGGTTGAATCGGTAAATGGGGTAGACGACCAACTCGAAGAAGGGGAACTCCGGGAAAACCAGGATGACCAGCTAACCGGAGAAGACCAGAATGGGGTTGCCGGGAGTTCGGAAGATGAACCAGCACCGGTGGGTGGTTTGTATGGGGTTCTCCAAGAGTCCCTACATGGGGAATCACTTCCGCCGCCTTCTGGGAAAGAGGATACACGTGCAGCAGATGTGAACAATGCAACAAACGGTCACGTGCGTGGTCCCACATGTGAAAGCATTGACCTAAACAAAGTGGGTCAGTCCTTTTCTGTTGGGCCTAACTCTGGCATGGATATGGACCCTCCCATGAGGTCCAGGAAAAGATCTAGGGCATGTAGAAGCCCTGTGTCTAAGGCCCAGGATGAGGACAAGGCGGTGTGGGGTTGTGATTGGGACAAGGCGCCGGGGCCGGATGTCATAAACTTCCGGTTCCTCCGGCGATGCTGGAATGGGATAGAAGCTCATTTCATGAAAATGTTCAAAGAATTTTATCACAACCCATTTTTTAATCAAGGGAGCATGTCGTCATTCATCGCACTAATTCCAAAGGTTAATGACCTCGCGGGTCTTTCCGACTATCGTCCTATTAGCTTGGTGGGGTGTATAAACAAAGTTATCTCAAAAGTTTTATCGAACCGGTTAAAAGGGGTCATTCACCGGCTCATCTCGGAAGAGCAAACGGCCTTCCTTGCACATAGGAGTATATTAGATGGTCCGCTTATGTTGAATGAAATTGTGGCATGGTTGAAAAGGACCAAGAAGGAGGGTATGTTATTTAAAGTGGATTTGGAAAAGGCGTATGACTCCTTGAATTGGGGATTTCTTGACTCAATATTGGAGCAAATGAACTTCCATCCTAGGTGGAGGTCTTGGATTATGGCGATAGTATCCTCGGCAAGGGCTTCGGTTCTAGTAAATGGGTCCCCTACCCAAGAGTTCCAATGCGGGAGGGGCCTTAGACAAGGGGATCCAATATCTCCACTCCTCTTTATTATAGCCATGGAGGCCTTGTCCGGGGTAATCAAGAAAGCTTGTGTCGTTGGGCTTTTCAAAGGTCTTACTTGCGGTTCACACGGTCCGACTTTGTCTCACTTCTTGTACGCGGACGACGTTGTGTTCTTGGGGGAGTGGTCGAAAGAAAATGCCCGTAACCTAAACCGGATCATGAGGTGTTTCTATCTTGCATCTGGTTTACGGGTGAACCTTGCGAAGAGTAGCTTGTATGGGGTCGGGGTGAATGGTCATCAAGTCCTTGAGTTGGCGGGGATTCTGAGATGTCGGGTAGGATCATTTCCATTCAGATATTTGGGGCTCCAAGTCGGAGCAAATATGAATTTAGTGAAGCATTGGAAGCCTGTGATTGATACTTTCAAGAAACGTTTATCGGTTTGGAAAGCAACCACCTTATCATACGGCGGCTGGATTACACTAATCAAGTCCGTATTAAGTTCGCTTCCAACCTATTATTTCTCGATCTACAAAGCACCGGTCCAAGTAATTAAGGAATTAGAACGACTGAGACGTGATTTCTTATGGGGTGGAACCGACGAGGCGGCTAAGATGTGCTGGGTGGCTTGGGATGAGATTATGGCTCCAAGAGATTTAGGGGGCATGGGGATTCATGCGCTTCGTGAAACCAATATCGCCATGCTCGCCAAATGGTGGTGGAGGTTTAAAGAGGATCGCAATGGACTTTGGAGGAAAGTTATATGGGGATTTCACAACAATAGCAGAACGTGGAGTTTTATTCCTGGTAAGCTGTCGCTCCCGGGTATATGGAAACAGGTGGCAAAGTTAAATCACGACCTTTCGATCCTTAATATTAATCTCCCCGGTTTGTTTCGGGGATTACCGGGGAACGGGTCGGACATATCTTTCTGGCATGACAGATGGGTTTTGGACGTCCCTTTGGAGCAAAAATTCCCTGCTTTATATGCGCTGGAATCCAGTCGTCACGTGTGTATCGCGGACAGGATTTGCGTCGAAAACGGGTTCGTGGTACTGAATTTCCATGGGAAGCGAATGTTTAATACGACTGAGGAATTTACTGAATCAGGGGAACTGGTGGGGATTCTGAATTCGGTATTTCTGAACGTTGGACCGGATCGCTGGGCCTGGTCCTTAGATGACGCTGGGTCTTTTTCGGTAAAGAGCTTTAGGCGACTGATGCAGGAAAAGAAGTACGCAGAACCGGGGCAACGGTATGTATGGAACAACTGGTCACCGCTCAAGGTAAATTTCCTACTATGGAGAGTTTTTTTGGGCAGACTTCCAACCCTTGTGGAGCTCAAAAAACGTAACGTTCATGTCCCTAGTGTTAACTGTCCAATCTGTGGGAATGATGAAGAAACAATCGAGCATCTTTTTATCGCATGTCCGTTTACGCAGAAACTGTGGGACGAGGTTAGCGGATGGGTCAAGATAAGTTCCATGTTCTTATTAGAAAGTAGTCACCTGGTATATCTTCATAGTAATGTTCGAGGATCAGACATGTGGAAAAAAGCGATATATTTGGTCATGCAAGCAGTTGTTTGGTGCACATGGCGGGCTCGTAACGAACTTGTTTTTAATCAGAAGTAGCCGAGGATCGGGAGGGTGATCGAGGAAATCAAGGCGATAAGTTTCTTATGGTTTAAGAACCGAGCAAGAATGGTGGCGCTAACAGGGGAACAATGGTGTGGGTTTAGTGCAAATTGTATGGGACTCTAGTTTTGGTGTGGCTGGGAATTTTCTTGTTCCTCTGTATGTTTCTTTTCTTTCTGCTGTGTGCTTTGGTGACTGGGGTTAATAATGTTAATCCAGTTCTTATCTAATAAAATGCGTTTGTTGGCCGTTCAAAAAAAAAAAAAGAATGGTTAAGCAGAGAAAACAAAGAAATTGATGGCCCCAAGGCCGGCTCTTGGATAAGTGAACTAAAGCCTATGCTTTAGGCCTCCACTTTTCAAGGGCCCCAATTATTAGTTTATATCATACGCATTTGCATTCTTTGTTAGGGCTTGGAGTCTAGAAATTGATGATAGAAGCTTAGATATCAGGTCTCAGAAGTCATTATTGAAAAGGGAAGGAAATCGAAGCGTCCATCTTGAACAATGAAAGGTCGGAAATTAAAAGTTGCAACTGGTAATCTTTTAAATGAACTTCGAAAGCTATCAAGGTAAACTGAAAGCCAAAATCAAATCATATTCTCTTGTTTTGTTGCTCAATCAAATTGTGACATTGAAATACAAACTATTAATAAGTTCTGTTGTAGTGAATGTTTTGTCCAAGCTGTTGATTGTTTGTTAAAATAACATGTAGCAACCCAGAAACACTTTATTATCAACGATTTAACCAATCAAAAGATCGAACAACTGAAATAACTCTCAACTCACAACACAGATCATTAACACAATGATCTGTAAATCTCACAACTATAGTTTATCAACACAATGATCTGTAAATCTCACAACTATAGCTCATCAACACAATGATCTAAAACTCTCACAATAGATCTAACAGAAGCAAGAAGATCCTAACACAAGATCAACGATCGACTAAAACAAAAAACGATGTGAAACCCTAGATGAGAGAACAGAGAAGAGAGAAAAATATCTGTAACTGTGATTATGTGTTTCAACAACTGATTGTCATCAGTGTTATGTGAGAACTTCAGTCTTCAAGTCCAAGCCCAACAGTCTTCAAGTCAAGCCCAACAGTCTTCAAGTTAAGCCCAACTCATTTCCAAAGTGCCCAGTTACATGTACCACAAATAAGGTCTAAGTTAGACAGTAACAAAAATAATAAGAGAAATAAAAGTGTTATTATTTTTAACACTGTTCAAGAATCAAGACCTAAAGGTACAAAGCCATTTCCTTAATTTTACCCCCAATTTTCTTCAAGTTCTATTGATTGTTAATGGTAAATAGAACAAAATGATAATCTAATTTGTTAGTAATTGTTAACTCATCATGTCATAATCAAGATTTAATGTTAAAAATTTCTATCTGTTATATTAATTTAAACTAATGTATTTACATTTGTAAATATGTAAATATTTGTTTGTTCATAATTAAAGTATGCATAATTATGTAGAAACTGAGTTGTATCGGTGTACTCTAAGATGCATTACTCTATTATTTAGGATCTTTGTAGCAATATTTCTCTTTATTTAGGATACTTACATTTTTCTTTTAGATAAAACTGGTTATGCCACAGTTAGCACAAACATGATCTAATATCTAGACGTGTTAGACGAATTGAAGATTCAAATAAGTCAAGTGGGTTGAATGGTTCATCTAACGTGAAATTTGAAAAGGGGCCCAAAATTTTTATTTTGCTTTGGGCTCCAAAACGGTTGAGCCATGGCCTCATTGATTGACATGCCTCCCACTATGATTTTATTTGTTACATATAGAAGATATGGAAAATAAATAAATTCTGTGAAAATTTTATATGTGACATGGTAACAACTTTTATAATAATTTGGTTAGAATGTACAATTGAAATAGATATGATAACAATTTAAATAAAGTTTATTAAATCACATTTAATTTGACATATTCGGTCCTTGTCATTATTTTAAGATGACATGAAAATAGAAAAACAATTTTGAATAAAACAAATATTTATAAAATAAAATGTGATTAGAACCTACGTGGTCGCGTGGCTCTAGCCCCGGGTGGGAATACACCTCCGGATTTGAGGAGTTATTTAAAAAAAATCAGGGAAGTCTCACTTTGGGGAAACGAGAGAGATGAAAATGTGTGTGTTGTTTGTTTTTCTACCTTTGTAGGTGATCGGAATTGAAGTGTGGAGAAATAAGAAGATATGTTTTTTTTTACAAAAAAAGGCACCTATAGTTTGGTTTTAATTATTAAAAACCCTAAAGTTTGTATGATTTCTAAAAAAGACATTAAACTACAATAATTCAAATATATTATTATGTTCATTTTTAGTTGAGAATATAAAACTAATAAAACCTTAAACTATAATAATTCATGTATATTAAAACGTGGTTTATTATTGATGTGCTAAAAGTAGTTTATTAACGGTTAAATTAACCTAATCTAGACACAAAGTTATATTTTCTACTCTCTAAAACTTAACTAAACTACTAACCAGCTAGTGAACGATCGACCCTAGTAAAGCAAACTAAGTATGGAAATCGATCCAACGAGACTCTTTAAATTATGTAAATTAGACTAACTAGACCTAATGACTGATATGAGTAATTGTTTTTATGTTTTAAGGGGGTTTTCTAAAATCCTAAAATTGCGATTAAATTAAATACTAACTAGACGACGAACTAAAGACGCAAACTGGATTTTGAAGTTTTACTCAGATGATGGTGAAATTACTACCTAGACTAGAATCCTAACCAACTTGGAATAGATTTCTACTGGCGTGACTAAACTATGGAACCGGGATCATAATATACTAAACTCACCAAGAAACCGAATAGGATCCCCAACCCTTCTCAGGAAGATATCTATGGAAAATTAGCAAAATGTAAAGTACCAGTTTTTATATGGATTTCCTTTCGGATTTCCAATTTATGTTAACTAAGTACCCTAATATGACAATTACCTGCACGACGCAATGATCTATGGTAACTATGGTAAACTAGTTTGACTCGGTTAGCACGAATTGCGAGGTTAACTAAATTGGTCCTTTTTCAAAAATACTAACTTTAGTGATCTAAAAACATAGACAAACCAATAATCCCTCACCTTATGGATTTTAAGATTAGTAAACCACCTAGACATACTCGATTAACGAAATTACTTCCTACGGTGTATTGGCCAATTAACCACAAAGAATATGAACACGAATAATCTAACACTAACCTTTTACATGAAAGACATTCATCAAGATACGTGTGTAAAAGCAATAAAAATGAAATCAAACAAGTAAAGATGTCAAACACACCAAAATAGTATTACCAAGTTCGTTACTTCATTAACAATCCATAGAAAATAATCACGACCAATAAAAATCCAAACTTTGTCGATTATTCATCCTAATCTAGGTAGTAAATAGTATTTAGCCAACAATCATCGTATAAACAAGAACAAAAATCAAGTAGGAGGTACAAAACATGATTAAAATCAACGAAAGTAGAAGAACGAGAAAACCCGAATGATATTCACGAGCCGACTCGATCCCCAACCTTCGAATCTTCAATCGGTGCTTCAAAACATTCAACTTTAGTTCTAGAATCTCCAAAATTCGTCCAAAGTGCTTCTAGATTCGTAGGGTTGTGGTTTATCTAAGCTTATGATACTTTTATGTTACTAAGTTTACGATACTTTTATACTAATCACTAGCTCAAACCCTTCAATCTGACGAATCTTTCTGTGAAAAAGAGCTCCCGCGTCGCGTGGAGAGCATACGAATCGAAGAACGTGTGACGCAACGTGTAAAATCTGCTACGGGCCAATCAAATCTCCTCGCGTCGCGCGGGAGATGGTCTTCTTGAACGCACGACACTATGTATTTCCTCGTTTTCTGTGCCAATTCAGCTCTCATACTCCTGACCTCGATCTGGTGCTTGGTTTTTTACATGTATGACTCGTTTTTTGACCTTCTCAAGTATTCTTCATTCCCGAGACCTGAAAATCACAATTCAATCAGTCATACACATACTCTAACAAAAAACTAATCTAAAACTAATAAAAACTATACAAAATGTACACAGAAAACAGATGTATTTTGCAATACATCAATTATTTAGTTTAAATTTTATATATTAGAACTTTAAAATATATTACATTTTTCAAGTTTAAATTAAAATAAAATAAATTAGTTTTAGGGAAATTTAAGGAAATCTGGGACGACAACATGAAATTTAGAGAAATTTGGGGAAATCTGAGAAAAGTGGAGAAAAAGCTGATGTGTCACATGAAGAAAACTGAGGAAAATGGGAAGACTCCTTATGCCTGTATGAGAGCTTTTTATCAAGACATATGAACATATCAATTTCATTCAAATTAGCATTCAAAAATGTTTCTAATCATGGTTTCTTCATCAGTCAACACTATTCCACTTAGACACTTAAGTAATTGACCAATTTTATGCATTCTCATCATATCATAATCAACCAAATCAAGAATTGTAACTTAACTTTAGTTAGACAAGCTTAAATGATCGATTATAAGTGCTCATGCATAGATTCTATCCATGATTTCCTTCTAAATTTCCTGATCTTGTGGTGGAAAGTGTTTCCCCTTTTCTTTCTCTGGTTCTAGTCGACACAGACACACACACACACACACTGATGTGCATGTGTTTATGTTTTAATTTTGTTTTAATACTTATCTTTCCAACCTTTCACAAATTGGTCCCTCTAGTTTGATTGTTTAGTTTTAGATGGCTAGAACATATCTTTTATGTTAAGATTTTTCTCTTGCATTCTAACTAGATTCATATCCCTAGTTTCCATTTTATAGAATTAAACAAACATTTATACTTATATCTTTATTTTAACATATCATATCTTAAATTTTTGGGGTGTTACAAGTCTACCCCCTTTAAAGGAGGTTTCGTCCCCGAAACCTCAATACATTCCAAATAGTGCCGGGTAGTGCTCTCGCATTTCATCATTCAATTCCCATGTTAGATCCAACCTCTTTCAGTGTTGCCATTGGACTATGACTTGTCGAATGGCCTTGTTACAAAGATGCGTTACTTTGGAATCCTTGATAGCTATTGGTCTTTCAACACAACTCATTCTCTCATCCAGTTCGATATCATCGAGTGGAACGTAAGCTGTTTCATCCGTGAGATACTTCCGTAGTTGTGACACGTGGAAGGTGTTGTGAATTTCATCCAATGCAGGTGGTAAATCCAACCGGTAAGCTACCATTCCAACTTTGGCTAAAATTTTGAAAGGTCCTATGTAACGAAAACCAAGTTTCCCTCATTTACGGAATCAGATTACACCTTTCTATAGGGAGACCTTCAATAACACGTGATCCCCTACTTGAACCTCAATGGGACATCTTCGATCCGTATAGGCTTTTTGTAGAACTTGTGTCGCTTTTAGTCGGGCCGTACGATATTAATCTTCTCGCTATTCTTGGCCACTACATCCTTGGGTGCAATCTCCCTTTGTCCCACTGAAACCTATTTCATCACTACTAGACCGAGTCTACTTCTAACCTTTGTTAGTTTATTCATTCAAAATGTGCACTATAACGTGAATTCCCTTGTGGTGCATAAAACGACTTCATTTGCGAAAAAACATAATCCTATGTTTCATTCATACCTTCCCTTTTAAACAATCCACATTTCATGCTTTTATTAATCATATGAATCGATTGCTACCATTTTTCAACCTAAAAGCCATGCTAGATGTACCAGTCTCACTTTTGGTGCAGAAGGTGCTCTTCTCTAGCTTACTACAATATTTCACCATTTTCATTCCTCTTAATTATATATATATATATATATATATATATATATATATATATATATATATATATATATCATAGAGTAAGTTAGATCACGTATATGCATTTATTGCGACATTCCATCGTGGGTATTGTTATCACATGTTTCTTCATAATCCCACAACATATTCATAATTCTAACTATGCTACTCACATGTTCGTTGACTTTTTAGAAGCTTAGCGGTCAAGCATACTAATTTTTAAATTAAAAACTTATGTCCATCTTTATATAGTAAACCATACTAGCGACACCATATACATTTCATACTCATGTTTTTAGGACACATACAGACGCATGACCAATTAACAATAACATACACATAGATAATCCATTCAATACATATTAATGCTCTCACATACTACAATAGTCAACTACATTCAAGTAAGCAATTTAACATAATCCTAACATCATCCTTTACTAGTAAGTCCACAAGCTATATGTCCAGTACACATCCATTTCTAATTTACCATTATGAAACTAGCCCGACATATGGTTTGCACCACACCAATCAAGTATGGAGTACAAACTCCTAAAGCATACCATAAACTACTCTTTTCATACTTGACTCGAGAATTAAGCATCATTCTACGTTTGCTTCCGTTACATGTACTATGCACACCCTTAGGTTTAACCTCAAATCATTTCGTTCTTATGACTTTATTATTAGTTCTCTTCACGCACTATTTATTCTACTTAAGTAAATATGTTGCACGAGTTCATCGTACGAGTGTTTAACCAATACTTCAAATTTTCACTCAAGGAATTTGAGATTTCCTCCTAATGACATAAATTCCTTATGTTGACCGTTAGAAGTCACACATTCAATACCATACCATACTTATCCCACCCTTCATTTCATTCATAAGTACTATTCAATCTACACATTCTTACTCATCAGTTATGAGCTAAACATTTTATTAACCTTGATTTCGTTGCATAAACCGACGATCCGCAACCCGGATTGGCCCGCTCCTTCATAAGTCCATACTATAACTAGCTTGACCACATCCATCCATGTGATGAGCTTCCGCTCGTGAGCATCCTTTCACCCGCGCTACCAGCTTTATCACTTCAAGTATTCTACCATTCTCATTCGTAAAAGTTAACGGTTAGAACATTTCATTTAAATATTCATCTATTCCGTGTTTATTCACCTATATTTCTCTCGCAATTTCTTACTTACATGCTATACCATATTACACAGTTCATTTCTTACATACAATCTTTACAGCTCATTAAAGTTTTGTCAAATTTATGTGGTCTGACATCTCAAGGTCAAACTATATATTCTCACTTTTTGTATTCATATAAATGGTGGTTCGCGTTTGTACTTTCCTTCAACTCGAACCTACTTACTAAAACAACATTTTCATCATTTTAGCTTTTTTTGTGAAAATTTCCCTCGATCTTTCTCACCCGATCCTTACTCTTTTTTTATTTTTCTTTCCTATTCGTTCAATCCATATTAACCTACGGACTTACTTTTCGTTCATACATGTTTAATCCGTACTCACCTACGGGTTTATCTTTTCATTCATACTTGTCATTCTTGTATGTTTGATCCGTACTCGCCTACGGATTTAACTTTTCATTCCTACATTTCATTCTTATAAGTTTGATCCGTACTCATCGACGGATTCAAGCTTTTTCATTCTCACCATTCGTTATTACTTGTTTGATACGTACTTACTTACGGGTTCAAACATTTTCATTCTCACATAATACCCTCATTTTCTTGAGAGTCTTACAACTTCTTTCACATACACATCCACTTACTTCCAATTCTACTAGATATTCATGTGACAATTATAATAGTCTCACAAGTGCCGTATGCTTCTCGCGCACTGGCCAGGTGCGCAATCCACATACTAGACTCGTGCCTTCATTTAATCGTCAAGTATAACATTTTTATGCATGTTAGCATTTTCATAACTTCACATCTAGTATATTTCATACTTAGCTAACTCAACATCATTCCAATTTCCATCCCCTTCAATTGATCTCATAAGCTTCACATTTAGTATATATTTACTTCTCCATTTCAATTAAGCAACTATTCAAACATATGGTGAACATCATACCACTCCAACACAGGGTATAACCTTTTAATGCACACTTTTTACCAAATCACATAACCAACCAAAATTCTGACATGTATTCCATCTATAACATATTTCACATGTTTAATTATCTAATGGTTGTATCCTATACTCATTCACCCATCAATTACATAAAATTTCACAGCCGTTTATATAAACATATTTACATTAGCAAATTGCATTTTGCATTCCTTCACCTCGATCCAATACATCATTACTTATTTCTTGATTATTATTTTTATCAATGTGGGACCATAACGGGTCTCAACGCCCCTTTTTTCTATTGTAGGATTGGAGGATTTGTTATTCTCTACATTCTCAACTTTTAGTTTAAACCATCTTTGTTTCCCAAGCATCTTAACGTAAAACACTTCAATTTACATGCTTTCTTACTACCGTATGGCCAAAAGCGGCCACGAAGCTCCTACGTGCCATCATAAAGTCGGCGAACTTATTATTTCATACATTCTCAATCTTCCTTCTGAAATGTTCGTTCTCGAAACATCTAAACATAACACAATTACATTACATGACTTCTTATCAGTTTTTGCCACTTTTCGGGGGTCTATAGGGGTACGGGGTCCGTGACACGAAAAATCATCAAAAACAGCGTTGCAGGCCTACAAGTGGCGTCGGCGACGGTCTGGGCTGCGTCAGCGACACACCTGGTAAACTTGCGTCTCCAGTTTTTGCGTAGACTAATTTTTAGCGCGTCAGAGCAGAAGGCAGCGTCGGCGACGACCTGGGGTAGTGTCGGCGACGCCTTGCCTATTCTGGTGACGTTGTTCATTCTTGTTTTCGCTTGTGTGACCTGTTTTCGATTCCCATTTCAACCGAAACTATTCCGTATCCTCTAGTATCACCATTAATCTAATAATTTCTAGTCCCATTCTAAAATTCCCATCCCGTTCCGTTTACCATATGTGTAATCTTTAAACCTTAAAAGCACTTACTTGTATTGCGCCTTAGAGCGAACACACACACGCCTGCAAGAGCTCTCGGTTTGAGTTCAAGTACTCCGATCCTATACTTGAATCTCTCAAACCATGGCTCTGATACCAACTTATAAGGCCCATTCTTTCACGCGGTCGAAACCAAATATTAAACAACGAAATTTTACGACCAAATTTAAACTTTTATACATTACTTGAAATTCAGCCAAATTATACAAAGTTAACCTTTTAAAAGTATATACAACCAACTACCATTTACCAAAAGTTATAGTCACTGTTTTTGGAACATGTCTAACAACTATACTTTAAGTACATAAACAACCAAAAGTTTTGACCCATTGTATAAACTAGTTCGGAAGCGCGTTGAGGGCGAAAAAGAGTTGTGCGTGTGTTCGTTCCAAGTTCGCGAGTCCGCTTATTGTGCGGTTTTACCTACAACATAAACAAAGATTTATTTAAGTACAGGAAGGGTAAAGTCCTAACTTTTATTGAACATGACATTCCACCATTTTCATTATTCCCACAAGCTTCATGTTTATATTCCTTCCATTACATTAGATTTGACTTACTCATCTAGTCGATTTTATCACTTTAATCCGTTCAAATGATAATCAATTTATAAACATTTGACCCGCTCACAACGGAATATACATGACTATTTCAAACATTATATTCTAGCTCGTTGACCTGCTTGTACCGGATTCGTCTACATGATCATTCCAAACATAACATTCTTATTTTTTGACCTGTTCATACCGGATCGTCTACATATTCATTCTATACATAACATTCTTGTTCGTTGTCCCGTTCGCACCGGATCAATTGTATGACCATAATAAAAATTTTATTCTAGTCCTTTGACCCGTTCATACCGGATCAACTGGATGACCATATTAAACATTTCATTCTAGTCCGTTGACCTGTTCGTACCGGATCAACAATATGACCATATTAAACATTTCATTCTAGTCCGATGACCAGTTCGTACTAGATCAACTGTATGACCATATAAAACATTTCGTTCTAGTCAGTTGACTCGTTCGTACCAGATCAACTGTATGACCATATTAAACATTTCATTCTAGTTCGTTGACCCGTTTGTACCGGTGTGAAACTCTGCCAAAGTTGTATTAGTAAAACGCTCGGTCCTGGTGTGAAACTTACTCCTACTACAGGATTGACAAGAAATCAAACCTCCTCCTTTTTGAAATAATCTCTGTAAATAAGTTTTTAGGTTGATTGAATGTGTAAAAAGGTGTTGAAAAACAAGATTTTGTGTTACTGGGCATCTGGCCATGGCCCCGTTTTGGTCCGGGCACGACCCCGTGGTCAGATTGCCAGTACCAAAATTTCACAGAAGGCTGGGCACGGGGTGTGTTCAATGAGCACGACCCCGTGTCCAGTTACCTGAACTGGGTAAATTTCTACAAAGCCTTGGGCACGGGGCGTGTTGGGCTGAGCACAGCCCCGTGCTGAAGTTGCTGTAATGCTGGAAAATTGTCAGGAGGCTCTGTTTTTGTGCATGGTGATGTGTGCAAAATGCAACATATAAATTACATCAAATGTGGCATAAAACTAACCATTTTTTAGTACTAATGTTGGAAAAAGTGTGTTTTTGTCTTCCTTTTGTATTTTCAGGATTAAATGAGCTCAAATGAACAAAAGAATCAAAAAGGCAACTAAATCTAACATAAATACAAGAAAAAGAATAAACATGGCATGCCCGACCCCTCGACAGCATCTCGCCAAGCAAGAACAAGATAACAAAAGGATGAACACGCCCCGTGCTCACTAAGCACGGGGGCGTGTCCAAGTGTCTACAGAAAAGACAAAGTTGTAGAAGCTTTTATCACCCACCACAGGGGCGTGCCCAGCGGACACGGGGTCGTGGTCAACACAAAGATTCGCAGAATCTAGACAAATCTTGATAGTACAGATACGCTTCTGCACATGGGGTCGTGCCCAGCGGACACGGGGGCGTGGTCAACTAATGCAGACAAACTGCATTTAATGAAGAAAGAGAAGAGGGGTGGACACGGGGATGTGCCCAATGGACACGGGGCCGTGTCCGGGCTTCTGTGTAGGCTATAAATTGGAGTGCTTGGCTCACTTGCAAACTATCCCTTGGCAAACCACCTCTCTCACACTTCACCCACCCACCACCACCATCACAACCCACATCCACCACCATCATCCATCATAGAGTGTGTGAGTAGTCTCGGGATCCAAGATTGATCATAAGAGTTCTTGACAATCAAAGGCCATGTTTGCCTAAGTCTCTTACATCACTTGGTGAAGACAAGTGTTTAGTGTAATACTTTTTGTTTTTAATCTTTTCGCACTTTTTATTTGGTTATGTATTAATGACTTTAATAACTAGTTTCTTATGTTGAAGGTGAATCTTCCTTATCATTTGTCCGTGGTGTCTTGGCATTATTTTACTGTCTATATAAAATAAAAGATTTTAACCATTCGTATCTCCACGGTCTATATGGAGATATGTTGGCTACCTGGTCGGGGGTTAAGGGAATGGTTTGGTAAGAGTCTTGCCTTGTTTAGAGTATAGATCCTGCAAGGACCTAGGTCAAGTTTAGTAGGACCTCCTTTAATACCCACTGGTATTGGATGGCGGGGGTCCAAACTCCTTGACCCCCTCATATGTTAACTACTATTAAAACATTAACCCGACTATTTAGGATTGTATCCCTGCTGACTCAAACTACTTAGCCGAGGGTAACGTCACCTTCTAAAGAGGGGCCTACCACATTACGCAGTAATAACTTAATTAATTATCTTTCAATAATCCAACCTTTTAGGATTGTATCCTTGCTGACTCAAACTACTGGGTTGAGGGTAACGTCACCTTCAAAAGAGGGGCCTACTACTATAACTAAGATAATCTCTTAAAAAGTGCAAAAGTGCGAAAATAATCAAAGGTTACACTAAAGGCGAGTCGGATCCAAGTGATTCATCTTGTCTATCTGTTTTATTTTTATTTTTATTTTTCAGCATTTTTAGTTTTTATTTTCTAGTTTAAAACCTTTTTCTAAATTTTTGATTTGATTAGACGTTGAGGATAAACCGGTATTAAAAGCTCTTGTGTCCTTGGACGACCTCGGTATCTTACCAACACTATACTACGCTCACGATGGGTGCACTTGCCCATATGTGTGTTTCGTGTTAGTAAATATCGTGTTTTATAAATTTAAAACTTGACTAAAGTGTAAAAAGGGCTAAAAATATACGTAAAAACCTATAACACACGACACACATCAATGGGGTGTGGTTTAAACGTTCCCTTGGTAACCTCCACCTTTTCGAGTGTGTTTTATTCCTGAAAAGTAAAGCTAAACTAGAAAATATAAAAGTTACACTAAACTAAAAACTATGGATAGTTTCGCGGAATGCCTCCGTGGTATGCCACGTTTATAAGGGTCCTTGGCTAGACCCTAAGTCAGTCATACGTTACCCGGGCGGGATGTCTCGCATCCGGTGTTGTATCGTCGGATAGCGTCATCTACACTTGAGTCTATGACATCCATGTAGTTGACCAGGTCGTCTTCTACTCTTTTCCCAACCCCGAATTTCATCTCTTTGTCCCCGACTTTCAATGTTAGTTTCCCATCACTCATATCCACCGTTGCGTGAGCGGTGGCAAGGAATGGTCTTCCTAGAATGAGCGCTACTTCGGTGTCTTCCTCCATGTCGAGTATAACAAAGTCGGTCGGCAAGACAAAGTCTCTGACTTTTACCAATAGATTTTCGGCGACACCTTGTGGGTATTTGATAGACCTATCGGCTAGTTGTATGCTCATCTTTGTGGGGCTTGTTTTACCTAGCCCGAGTTGGTCAAACATTGATGCGGGCATGAGATTGATGCTAGCCCCAAGGTCGGCTAGTGCATTGCGTACAGTAGATCCCCCAATGGAACAATGGAAGGTGAAACTTTCGGGGTCGATTTTCTTTTGTGGGAGTTTATTGAGTAGCATGGCAGGGTATTCTTCACTTAAATTGACTAATTGCAATGTTTCAGTCTTCCTTTTATGAGTGAGGAAGTCTCTCATAAATTTTGAATATTTTGGCATTTGAGTGAGGACTTTCACAAATGGAAGATTGATATGCAATTGTTTTAGTAAGTTTATGAATTTTGTGAATTGGGGTCTTTTAGCGAAGTAACCGACCAGGGTAGGGTACCGAGGGGTTCTTAGTTGGTTCGGGATTTGGCGGAGGCGTTGTTTCCTTATGGGTTGGAGGTGAGGTCGTGGTTTGACTGGGTGGACTTTTTTCGGATGGGGGTAGTGGGGCCTCCTCGAGACCTACGATCCGGTTTCTTAGTGTTATGAGATGTACTTGCGCCTTTGGGTTGGTTTCGGTATTGCTAGGTAGTGCGCCTTGTGGTCTCTCGAAGAAATTTTGGGCTAGTTGATTTAATTGTTTTTCAATGTTTTGTATACTAGCTTATTGATTTCTAAAGTTTGATTCCATTTGTAGGAATCGATCCGAGTTGTTTTTTTCGGTTTCGGAGATGAGGCGTGAAACAATGTCTTCAAGCCGCTCTCGTCCCCCTTGTTGTTGAGAGAAATTTTGTGACTCATTTCTTGGTTGTTGTTGAAAGTTTGTTCTTTGGTTTTGGTTTTGTTGGTTACTACTATTTCCGGGTTCCCTCCAACCAAGGTTAGGGTGGTTACGCCATCCTTAGTTGTAAGTGCCCGTTGGGGGACCCGACGGCCTATGTCTATTATCAATGTAGTTTACCGTTTCTGTTTTATTATCCATTTCTTTCATACAACTCTAATTTTCATGTGGCCCACCACACCCTTCGCAAGCCATAACCGAGGCCGTTTTTGCCATTTCTAACTTTTTGATTTTTGAAGATAGGGCCTCGATTTGGGCTTGTAAAGAGGTGATTTCATCCACTTTGTGGGCACCCGGGGCAATAGATTTTGTGCCTCGGGGTATGTGCCATAGAAAATTGTTTTGATCAATTTCCTCAATTTGATTATAAATTTCATTTGGGCGACGATTACCTAGGAGTCCCCCGGAGCTAGAGTCGAGTGTTTCTCTTGTGTGTGGTAACAACCCATTATAGAAAGTGGATACTTGTTGCCACACTGCGAGACCATGATGAGGATATTTCCTCAATAGCTCCTTGAATCTTTCCCAAGTTTCATATAAGGATTCCCCGTCCTCTTGTGAATATGTATTGATTTCAGTCATTAATTTAGCAGTTTTAGAGGGCGGGAAATACTTATATAGAAACTTTTGGGTAAGTTCATCCCAAGTGTTTACCGAACCACTTGGGAGGGAGTTAAGCCAAGCCTTGGCTTGATCCTTTAGTGAGAATGGGAACATTCGGAGGCGGATGGCGTCGTTTGATGCTCCGTTGATCCGAAAAGTATTACATATTTCCAAAAAGTTGGTAATATGTGGATGTGGATCTTCATCAGCTAGGCCATGGAAGGTTGCGGAATTATGGAGCATTTGAATCAAATGCGGTCGAAGTTCGAAGTTGTTGGCATCGACATTCGGTGCATTGATAGCGGCTCCGAGATTACCTACCGTGGGCCGTAGGTAATCCATAAGGGTACGCTGATCCGCCATTAGAAGTTGGTCCCCCGAAGTTTTCTCTTGGCTTTTAGCTTTTAGTCTCTTTCTCAGAAAGCGTTCGGGTTCGTCTAGAGGTTCTTTTATGTCTTTATTGGAACTGGAGCTCATGCACTGCGTAGAAAGTTAAGGTGTTGCGCTTGGGTTCCAAGTCCAGCGATAAAACAAAAAGAACGTTGGTCATAAGTCTTACCACGGCCCCGTGGTCACTGACCACAGCCCGTGGTCACTGACCACAGCCCGTGGTCGTTGTTACAGTGATTGTTTTATGGATCACAGTTACTGGGGAGTTCAGCACGGCCCCGTGGTGCACCGCCACGGCCCCGTGGTCGCTCTTCTGTAACTCAGAAAAAAAAACTGCCAGTAAGGTTGCTGGGCACGGTCCCGTGTCCGACCAGGCACGGCCCGTGCTGAAGTCTGCAGTAGCTGAAAAATTAAGAAAAATCCAAAAAAATAGAAAATTAAGAAAAAATGATTAGGCCGTTGATTCCTAACTTTCTTAAAATCCTTGTGTCCCCGGCAACGGCGCCAAAAACTTGGTGTACGTTCGGTGAAATATGTTTTTATTGATATTTTAAGCCCATTTTACACATTAGTCAAGTTTTAAATTTATAAAACACAATATTCTACTAACTCTAAACACACACTTGGGCAAGTGCACCCATCGTGAGCGTAATATAGCGTTGTTAAGATACCAAGGTCGTCCAAGGACACAAGAGCTTTTAGTACCGGTTTATCCTCAACGTCTAATCAAGCTAAAATTTTCGAGAAAAGGTTTTAAACATGAAAAATAAAACAAAAAATGCAGAAATAAAAATAAAATAAAAAACAGATAGACAAGATGAATCACTTGGATCCGACCTGCCTTTTAAGTATCCTTTGATGATTTTTGCACTTTCGGACTTATTAAGATATTATCTTAGTTATAGTAGTAGGCCTCTCTTTTGAAGGTGACGTTGCTCTCAACCCAGTGGTTTGAGTCAGTAAGGATACAATCCCCAAGGGTCGGAATATTGAAAGATAATTAATTAAGTTATTAATGCGAAAAGTGGTAGGCCACTCTTTTGAAGGTGACGTTACCCTCGGCTAAGTGGTTTGAGTTAGCATGGATACAATCCCAAGTAGCTGGTTTAATGTATTAATAGTAGTTTACATATGAGGGGGTCAAGCCATTCACACCCATATCATTGTCGTGGGTCACGCAAATTTAATCCCCAAAACAACTATAGATAGTGGTAAGAGGGTATCGAACTCAGGGAGTATGTGGAAGGTGTGTCGATTGTATAGCTTTGTACTTGTGCTGAACAAAGCCATGAATATGTACAATGAAACAAGCGAAGAATAGGCAACAGCAATGAAACCACTTCAAGGAGCGTTCATGATAAAACAGAAAGTTGTGAACAACTACATCGAGAAGTGTGCTGTTCTGGAACAGAAACTGGAGACTCAAAGAACTGAAATAGAAAGAGTAAATCATTTGTTAAAAAGTTACTCGTGTACTTCTTATGTCATTGACAGGATTTATCCAACTGTGGAAGGCATGAAGGTTTTTGAAGAAGAAACATCTGAAGAAAAGACATCTGAAAAGAAGAAGGACACTAAAGTGACAGTTTCTGGTAAGAAACAAGGTGTCGGTTACACAAAGTGTCCACCCCTGCTTGAAAATGGATATTCGCCAAGAAATCCAAATTCAGAAAGAGTCGAAAAGGCAACCAACTTATAGTGGGAGTCTGAACCATCAGTCAATTTTCCAGAAAACATTAATGTCACGTTCACATCGTCTGGCACTGATCAACAATCTCAATTGATGAAGAAAGTGGTGGATCATGTGTTAGAGAATGATGAAACTTAGGAGTCAAAGTCGGAGTCTATGTCGGAGTCAAAGTCGAAGTCTGAGTCCAGCACTCCGAGTCAAACCATCAAACAGGGCAAAAGAGTTTACAATAATGAATTCCTGTTATCAAAATCTAATTTGAGTGATGAAACATTTAAAGTAGCATATACTTTGAATGATTCGGACAAATTATATTCTGATGAGGAATTTCCAATAAGAGGTGTCAAACTAGAATTAATAAAAAAAGGTTTTCAAATTAACAGAAATTAATATTTCTGAAATAAAAGATGTAAATCTTAATGAAAAACCTAAAAAATACACCTCAAGAGTACAACAAAGAGAAAACAAGAAAAAAGGTTACAGTTCTGGTTCTGGTTATCGAAAGAAACCAAACCATAACGGTAATTTCAAAAAGAAAGGATTAGGATTTATTCCACCAGAAAATCATAAAAATGAAAAATATGTTAGAAATTTTAAATCAAAAATGATATTTGTTCCAGGTACATCTTCTGAAGAAGAAAAAGAAAAATTATTCAGAAATCAGTCAAACAGAGAATTCCTTGCGAAGAAGCAAGATGAAGAGATGAAGACTGTTGATCAAAAGAAGGAAACTCGAATCTGTTTCAAATGTAGAAAAAATGGTCATATTGCCATGAATTGTTCACAGGCAAATCAAACCAAACAGGGAGTTTCTAAACTGAAAGATAAAGAGATTGTGTTTGAACCACTAATTGACAGAACAAAAATTTTCAAGAATTCAAAATTTGAAATTGGTGAATGTTCAAACAGGTTTTACAAGAGAAGTGCAAAACTTGACAACCAAAAATGGGTTGTTAAGAAATCTGAGGATAGTTCTTGCAATGATTCTGATATGGCAAAATCAGAGGAGCTATCTTCTGGCGATGAATCTGATTCCACAAAGTCAGAGGAGCCACAGGTTGAATCAAAAAGTGAAAAATCAGTTCCGATTGTGGATGATAAGAACTTTCCACCACTTCGGGTTGAAAATTTTAAGAAGAAAATTGGAAGGGTTGAGATTTCAAATCAATTTTTTTCTGAAAAGAAGGAATTTGATGTTGAAAAGGCCTTTAACCCCACTGTAAAAAATATATTTGGAAAAATGGTTGACAGAAAAGTCAAAGGGGTTAAAGAGTTCTATGAGAAGAAGATGAACGGTAAGAAACTGAGTGTTGGTAACTCGGTATCACCCAAGGCTGGTCAGGCTTAGGTGGATATTTTCTTGACTTGCCAGAGCTCCCAGGTTGGTAAGAGTGGAGCAGGAATCGGCATCATTCTTTGTATAAGATTTGATTGTGCATACCTACAAGTGGTAAATCAAGGACATTAAGTTGTACTTGATTTTCTACAGTTGGTAATTGGTTTGATCTACAAGTGATAAATCAGGGACATTAAGTTGTAATTGATTTTCTACTAGTGATGGTTGGGTTGATAAAAGTATAAAATTGTTAAATTTTGCAAGTGGTTGAAAGAGCAATGTGATGAATCCCTAACCTACAGTTGGTTTCAAAATCAACAAAACTAATTTTCCGGAAAAATCATTTTTGATTAAAACAAACTTAAGTGTTTTGAAATCAAAATGAGAAAATAGTTTGTTGATAGGGGGAGTTTTGATTGTTTATGTCAAGTGGATGGAGATTTGAAGCTTGATACATCAGTTTGTCACATTCTTGTACAGTTTGTTTTAAATTTCTTTAAATGTTTTTTGAATTTTAGGGGGAGTAAGAATTTCAGAAAATCCAAAAATATTAGAAAATTTGAAAAAAGCCAAAAACATTGAAAAACTCTAAAAATGAGTTTTGTTGTATAAAAGAGGAAATGATAGTACATCAGTGGACTATCACAACACGCTAAAGATTTGGAATGTCAAATAGTGATAAATGATCTCACTGATGATGTGTCAGTAGATTTTTACTTATTTAGTAGATTGTTTTCGAGATATAAACATAAATATAAATGCTTATTTATTTCGTGGGGAACATCTCTCGGATATATGGGTAACCCCCGAAATCTTGTTTGAAAGATTTTCTGTTTCTGACATACTAGGTCTTTGTGCATGGTAATATCTGGGGTATTATACCAGGACTTCTGATTTTGCGGAAGCAATAGCCTAGTCCTCGTATAATGCTTTGCAAAAGCTTTAATCTTAAAGCCAGCCCTCTGCTAAAAAATTGAGAAATATCGAAAGATATGTATCAATGGCAGTTGAAGAAAAGATCCCCAAACGGGACACACCTAAAGTCGAGCCGTCATCTCTCTGCTGAACGGAAGTTCT
This sequence comes from Helianthus annuus, assembly GCF_002127325.2. Lineage (NCBI taxonomy): Eukaryota > Viridiplantae > Streptophyta > Magnoliopsida > Asterales > Asteraceae > Helianthus > Helianthus annuus. The sequence continues at coordinate 146,828,671 of NC_035445.2, read as the reverse complement.
GACCTGAGCTCTCACGGTTTCGCATTTACCCGTTTACAGGTATTACTAGTGTACACTCACCTGTAAGACTGAATATAGAAATTTGGATACGGGAGTATATTATGAGGTGGGACACGCGATTAAGTTCAAGTACTTAAAACATTAATCTCGTATCTCGAAACAGTTGAACTTTGTGTAAAGATTTAACTGATAATCTAGGTGAATCATTTAGATCTTAAAATGTCTAAAGCTTAACGGTGTTGATGATTTGTCTCATAAACTGATATGATCCTCTTACACAAACTCACAAAAATATTGTCTGTAAATATTTCTTTACTGTCACACCCCGATTTCCACATGTTTCACCGGTGGGCCCGGTAGGGGATTACCGTGACATAGTTGGCAACAATATAGTCAAACCACAATATTTAAATGCACAGCGGAAGCATAAAGATAGATATATTCCAACCATTAAATGCAATATCCAAGTATCACAAATAGTTGAATATAATCCACAGGGGATCAAAATAAAAATATAAATATTGTTCAACAGATATGGCATCCCAAGCTTGCGAGACTCTAACGATGCTTAAGGAGTGGCCAGTCTATTTCGTACAAAACCTGCATTTAATCTTTTGGGGAAAATACGTCAGTTTACACTGGTAAATACATTCAACCGACACTTTTGTAAAATGTTTAAAAAAATTGATTTGAATGCACGAGGCACAAACTCCTTTATAACTTGGGATAATTTATCAATTTAATCTTGTAAAAGAATTACATGTTCACTATGCGTTCGGTCGCCCGGGTCGTGCCGGGTTTAAGGTTAATAGACACGCCACAAAGCATAAAGCCGTGGCGGGAAAACCAACGGTTATACCTTTATAATTATAGACACCTTGTCGGGTGTACGCCTACACCCGCGTGTCGAGGTCGTGGCCATTTCGTAAAATGATGCCAAGGATATCCGGGACATGGTCATTAAGCTCCCAAAGGTGTAAAGCCAATAAAACCAATTTTTAAATGGGTCACATTGATAATATCCAACTACTAATGAGTTGGGGTCAATTGCCCGACCAAGCGGTATTTTAAATACCGTAACCCAAGCCTGTATAACAGAAAATAAGTTAAAAGTATTTACCTGAGCAAGTAATAATCTCAATCAAATAAATGCAAGTATCTTTTACTGGTCTCCTATTCTGGAACGAAGGTTTAAAATAACCTATTAGAATCCTAACGGGTCTTTAGTTTAGCCTTAGCTTAGACCGGTTAGTTTCAAGGGATAATTACAGTTTAATCGCCTGAAAGGCGAAAACCGGGAATGGAATGTGGTTTGGACCCAACAAGTTTGAAGACTTGTTTTATATGGGTAATATAAACACACTCTGGATTTTGAGGTCAAAACAATAAGGTTTGACCCGTTTCGGCTAGTTTATGTAAACTAGTTACATAAACCGAACCGTGCACGCAAAAGGCGTAACGGTTAACCGTAAGAGTCCTACACAGGTTTCCTAAGTCAATATGCTTTAAAGAGGTTGTGGTATCAGTAGGATACCTTCCATAATGCCTGAAATGAGTTTAATTCCGATATATGCCCCGTAGGGGTATTTCGGTCATTTTAAAGATTATAAAAGAGGGTTCCGAGTTCTACAGGCAATCTGAGTTTTCTGAACAGTTTATAAAGTCCAAAATACTCTATTTATTATTTAAAATCAGTAGCAACTAGAATCGGGTCAAATACCTTGTAGAACTCAAGTTATGTCCAAAAAGGGTATATTCGGTATTTACCGAACCGATGCCATAACCGCAGGTTATGAGCAGGTTAAAAATGATTAAAAATCTTTAAAAATCTCAAAATATTATTTTACATCAGTGTGTAGAAGGTTTGGTGTCGAAATTTGGGTTTAGATAGGCTTTATGCTAAATGCGCCGTTTAATTATTAAAGTTTCCGTAATTGTGCTATTTAGCATAACTCCTATTCTAGACCTCGGATTGACGTGAAATTTTAGGGAAATGCTTAGGAATCAGTAACTAAGGTTATTGTCCTTTCACATATCCAAAATTTCTCGTTTTAAAGTAAAAGGGGCGTTATGGTCAACTTTTAGGCGTTTAACGGAAATGTGCAAAAGACTCGGACAAACAACGAACCGGTCACAGAGGGTTATACCATTATGTAACCTGTTCCTAAGAGAGTCCTAAGGCATATCTAAAACATACCATAACGGGTCAGAACTGAAGTCAAAGCAAAAGTCAAAGTTTTGCGACTTTCGGTTCCGAACCGGGTCAAAACAGTAAATGGTCGAATCAAACAAGCTTAGACTAGTTAATATACTTATTATCATGTTGTATGAGTGTTAAAACAGGTTACACGTCATCTACATTACTGATTATGCATAAAATCGCAATTTAGCATTCTGTTGACTTTTTCTAAGCAGGTTTGACTCGACATTCGGACTAGTTAAAGTGGGAATCAGAGGGTGCCCTTTTAGGGGTTTAATGCCCACATGATTACCAACATATAACTGCCTTTGATTCGACAAATCACTGGACCATTTGTGATTTATCGTTAAGTCAATCGTTAATTACGACGGATTGACTTTTAGGCTATATCTAAGCAAAACTTAACCAAGAAAGGGTGAAGCATACTTACAAGAGTCCTATGCACGACTTGTGAAGCTTAGAGAGAATGCTTGAGCCTCAGAAATGATCAGAAAGCAGAATGAAGGTGTGAAGAACTTGGTTGCAACCCATTGGCCTTTTATAGTGTTCTAAATCCTCCAAGATCATGACAACTAGGTCTAAGGGGTGATCCAGATCATTTACAAGTGTTTCCTAGTGTCTAGGAAAGGTTAGGGGTCGCCCATGTTGCTGAAAATATCTTACTAAGTCGGTTTAACCGTTATAACAGCCAACAGCCAACTTACTGTCGCTGGGCACCCCTTACGGACCGTAAGGCAGGGCCCTTGCGGTCCGTAAGCCTTTGACAGAGAAAATGTTTTACCCTTTCGCACCTTACGGACCGTAAGGCAGGACCCTTGCGGTCCGTAAGCCCTTGTCAGAAGCAAAAATTTAACCTTTCATGCATTGAATAGTCAACTTGCAATGCATGATTTCTGGCCATGAATTATCAGTACCATGCCTTTAACCCATGCTTGAACAGTTGTCTACCCCATTATGCAATGTAATTGAATTGAACAATGATAGGATTCATGAATGGAGATTTAACGTGCATTATTTTCATAGGATCCATTTCTTGCAAAGTTGGCATCCATCATTATTAGTAACCACCGGATTAAGGTATATTAGATGTTTATTAATCATGTTAGGGTCTCGGGATTTATAATGGAGTCGCTCAGAGGTGTAAGTTAACATGTCGATGTGTTCAAAAATCCTACCATACATCTTTAATTAAATCCAGGTTTACTTTACTTTAGTCGTAAGTGACACGTGTCGTTCATATATTGGACACAAAAATTTCGAGGTGTTACATCCTCACCCCCTTAAAAGAAATCTTGACCTCGAGATTTATTGAAATAACTGAGGGTACTTTTCTTTCATTGTGGACTCTACCTCCCACGTGTACTCGGGACCTCTACGGGCATCCCATTTTACCTTCATTATCGGTATATACTTCCTGTGAAGCTTCTTAACCTGTCGATCTTCGATCGACACAGGTTTTTCAACGAACTTTAAGCTCTCGTCGATGTGTACGTCTGTATGCGGTATAACCAGTGATTCATCAGCGAAATACTTCTTCAAGTTACAGATGTGAAACACATTGTGGATACCACTGAGCTCTTCCGGTAAGTTTAATTTGTAGGCAACTGATCCGACACCTTCGATTACCTCGAAAGGTCCAATATATCTCGGGCTTAGTTTGCCTTTCTTACCGAATCGCTTCACCCTCTTCCAGGGTGATACCTTAAGCAAAACCTTGTCGCCTACTTCGAAATTGAAAGGCTTACGCTTCAAATCTGCGTAGCTTTTCTGCCTGTCTCGGGCAGCTTTCAATCGATCGCGAATTTGGACAATCTTGTCCGTTGTTTCAAATATTATATCAGGTCCTGTCATTTGGACATCTCCAACTTCTGCCCAACAAACGGGCGTTCGACACTTTCTACCATATAGGGCTTCGAAAGGTGCAGCCTTAATGCTCGAATGGTAGCTGTTGTTATAGGAGAATTCGACCAAGGGTAGGTGGTTATCCCAATTGCCACCTAAGTCGATCGCACATGCACGAAGCATGTTTCTAACGTTTGGATTGTACGCTCACTATGTCCATCTGTCTGAGGGTGGTAAGCCGTACTGAAATTCAAACGTGTGCCCAAAGATTGTTGGAAACTTTTCCAAAAGTGTGATGTGTATCTGGTATCACTATCAGAGATGATAGACATAGGCACTCCATGAAGGGCTACAATCTTGTCTACAAACAACTAGGCTAATATATCGGAGCTATGAGTTTCCTTTATGGGTAGGAAATGTGCTGACTTAGTCAGTCTATCGACTATTACCCATATTGTATCGTTTCAATTTGGTGATGAAATCCATCGTCACCATTTCCCATTTCCACTTGGGAAGTTCAGGCTGTTATAGCAAGCCTGACGGCTTTTGATGTTCAGCTTTTACTTGCGCACAAGTCAAACACCTTGCTACGTAGGTGGCTATAGACTTTTTCAAGCCTATCCACCAAAAGTTTGCCTTCAAGTCCTGGTACATTTTATCAGCACCAGGATGAATGGAATATCGGGAACTGTGGGCTTCCTGAAGGATAACGTCACGAAGACCTCCATAAACAGGAACCCATATCCTTCCATTCAATCTCAGAATTCCGTCTTTGCCATAGGATAACTGTTCTTCAGTTACTCCTAGCTTCTCGTTTGGATAGTTAGCTTCTGACACAGCTTCCTTCTGTGCAGCTAACAATCTCTCATTTAGACTGTTCTTGATTTCAATGCTCTTGGCATTAATCCTTATCGGTTTCACTCTTTCTTTCCTGCTCAAGGCATCTGCGACTACGTTGGCCTTGCATGGATGGTATCTTATTTCGCAGTCATAGTCGTTCAGAGTTTCCATCCAACGTCGCTGCCTCATATTCAGATCTTTCTGATTGAACAGATGCTGAAGGCTTTTGTGATCAGAATAGATCACAAATTTAATGCCATAAAGGTAATGCCTCCAAAGCTTTAGTGCAAACACAACGGCACCCAACTCCAAGTCATGGGTGGTGTAGTTCTTTTCATGCACTTTCAATTGTCGCGAAGCATAGGCAATCACCTTGCCCCTCTGCATAAGCACACAACCCATATCGGTGTGCGATGCATCACAATATACGACAAATTCTTCCATTCCTTCCGGCAATGTCAACACTGGAGCATTGCTCAGCTTTTGTTTGAGGATATCAAAAGCTTCTTGCTGCTTAGGGCCCCAATTAAACTTTATACTCTTCCTAGTTAAAGAAGTTAGGGGTGCAGCAATTCTTGAGAAATTTTCGATGAAGCGTCTGTAGTATCCTGCTAGACCTAGGAAACTGCGAATCTCCGTAGGTGTCTTCGGCTCCTGCTGTCACACCCCCAAAATCCACACGCGGAGTACCATCGCTTGGAGGCGTGACATGACCAGGATCAAGCCACCAATCATATCGAACATAGCATTTAATAATAAAAGTAGATAAAGTAACTCATCACGACATGATTGATGTTCAAACCAAACTTTGTTTAAATAGCGGAAGCATGTAAATAAACCCAACATAATCAATAGTTGAAATGTCATAAACGTTTAACAAGCATTCACGAATCTTTGTCCACAATCCCTGTGCAAGCTCCAAAAGTACCTGAGGTCCTGCAAGGCATGCAGCAGAGAGTCAACAACTAGTTGAGCGAGTTCACAGAAAGTAAGTTCAGTAATAGTATTGGTATAGTAAGCATTGCGTTCGTTCATCTAATCATGTATCGTATTAGTTCGTATCGCATCCCTCTAGGCATGTATGCGAAGATTAGGGAGAGTTCTCAAGTATTCTAGACTATGTATATTTGTATCGCTGGCCACCCTGGCATGTGTGCGAAGTTTAGTATGTATAGTTCGCAGCCTTCCTATGGCATGTGTGCGAAGATCAGTCATAATATCGCAGCCAACCCTTGGCGTGTGTGCGGAGATCAGTTCAAGTAGGTATACTAGTCTAGTCGTATCTTATCATTTACCATCCTCACCCTGAGGACCATATCATTAGGTTCCATTAACTATGTGCGCACGAAATAATCATCCAATCCCATTCCCACCCTGGGAACCCCATGCCTTGGCTGTGTGAACTCACCTTGGGTTTGCTCGGCAGATACACAAAAGGAGAGGGTTCTTGAACTAACAGTGGTCAACCACGTCCTAACAGGGTTACCATACAAGTCAGGTTCGTATATCGCACGTATGTTCTACACGTATTGTATCAAGTATGATCATGGCAAATCACATAATACACGTTAACACTTTAACAATAATAGTCAAGCACTCATCATGTCTAACTTGTACGATCCGAAAGATATAGCCCAATAACAGTCGGCCCAACATGTTGTGCGTTCAGCACAGCCTTGTGCGATCCACAACATGTTGTGCGACTCCGTTAGACCCCCGGCCCAAAATAATAAGAAGCCCAAATAACATAACAATCAACAACACATTCTCGGCCCAATCCGATAACACATAAAAGCCTTGTGCGATCCGGCTTAGGCTTGTACGATCCGAGCTGCTTGTGCGATCAGCTCTATTACTCGGCCCAAGACTACGGCCCAATAAATAACTAAGCCTTGTGCGATCCTATTGGGTTGTGCGACTGGATTTGGGCTTGTTCGGCCCAACTGTTAACGAACCCGATAACTTGTGAGATCCCACAGTTCTTGTGCGACTGAGGATCTCTTGTGCGACATGCCCTTGTGTGATCGGATCAAGTCTCTTGTGACTTGTTTCTTGTGCGACCAACTTGTGTGATTGGTTTTAAATTCCGAAAATCATTCCCATAATCATGCTTATCAGTTACAATCTTAATCAATTTGTTTGACCAACACATAGTTTCCATTTTAATGAACACAATTAACAGTTTCTCAATCAACCCATATTCGATAAAACAAGGAAATCAAACATCTAATCCATATGAACCCTAGTACCGTGCCTATGAACAATATCTATCCATATGCAATCGAATCAAACCTTAAAACATAACAACCACATACCAGCCGATTACATGCATAACCCGATTCACTAGCACACCAACAAGTTATCAATCCGGAACATATATCGTAACAGCAATTTAATCAAGCATCATTGAATCGGTTTTGAAGTTATTCTCATGCAATTCGATCCACAAGAACATCTATATACGGTTCATTTTGTTCATCATAACAATCAACCCTAACGGTTTTAATAAAATCATATAATCACAACATCATTCAACAAGATATCAATATCAAACACTAACCGATATGAAAGAGGGTGAACAAGAATTGATCCAACTTGTAATCTTGGTGCCGTCGGCTTCGAAGGAGAGAAGAGGGAGCTAGGGTTTTGTGTGTGTTAGTGTTTTTGTAAAAAGTGGGGAATGGTCACAACTCTCCTATGTGTTAATCGGTTTAAGGAAGGATGGGCCGAACCCACCACTTGGGCTGCCCTATAGTCTGAGTACAAAACAGCGCGGCCCATCATGGGCTTGTGCGACCGGGTGCCTTCTTGTGCGATCGGTTTATGGTGTGTGGTTCGGGTTTCATTCAAACATGTAAAATGCACATCACATATAACATAATCACATAATCATTCAATTAATAACGTTCTCATAACCACGTATCGTTACACAAAGTAGGTCTAAAGTTCGAGTTGTCACATTATCCCCAACTAAAAAGAAATTTCGTCCCGAAATTTGGTACGCACTCACTGAGGAAGCTATGTAAGTTGTATTGTTCACTGGTTTTCCTGGGGTGTCACATCCTCCCCCCGTTGATCTGGAATTTCGTCCCGAAATTCCGAAGTAGTAGCTTCAGCCTCAGTAGTGGTTGCATTGGTTCCGAATAACTGGGGGTACTTTTCTGTCATCCTGTCTTCGCGTTCCCAGGTGTACTCTGGGCCACGACGGGAGTTCCAACGAACTAGAACAAGAGGGATTCTCTTGTTTTTGAGGACCTTCACATCCCGGTCCGTGATTTCAATTGGTTCCTCGACGAACTGCAACCGCTCGTCGATAGTGAGTTCTTTAAAAGGAACTATGAGGGTCTCATCTGACAGGCACTTCTTCAGATTCGACACGTGAAATACATTGTGAACTGCACCGAGTTCAGCTGGTAGATTTAGCTTGTAGGCTACTTTGCCTATTTTCTCTATGATCTCGAATGGTCCGACATACCGCGGATTGAGTTTGCCCCGTTTGCCAAAACGAACCACACCCTTCCAGGGTGAGACTTTAAGTAAAACCCAGTCCCCGACCTGAAATTCCAATGGCTTTCTACGCTTGTCCGCGTAGGCTTTCTGACGGTCGCGTGCTGCCGCCATGCGTTGTCGTATCTGTGCTATCTTTTCTGTGGCGTCCACTACAATCTCTGGACCCGTGATCTGGCTATCCCCCACCTCTGCCCAACAGAGAGGTGACCGGCATTTACGTCCGTACAATGCCTTGAATGGAGCGGCTTGAATGCTGGTGTGATAACTATTATTATACGAGAACTCCACCAAAGGGAGGTGCTTTTCCCAGCCGTTGCCGAAATCGATAACGCATGCCCTAAGCATGTCTTCAAGTGTTTGAATCGTTCGCTCAGACTGCCCATCCGTCTGAGGGTGCTATGCTGTGCTCATGTCTAACCGTGAGCCTAAAAGATTTGTGCATTGCTTGCCATAGTTCTGACGTGAATCGTGCATCCCGATCCGAAATGATGGAAGTGGGCACCCCGTGCCTCGAAACAACTTCTTTAAGATAGATGTCTGCGAGAGTGGAGAACTTATCCGTTTCCTTTATAGCTAGGAAGTGTGCAGACTTGGTGAGTCGATCCAGGATCACCCATATGGTATCATTCCCACGCTGGGATCTGGGTAGGCCTGTAACAAAATCCATGGAAATCTCTTCCCATTTCCATTGCGGTATCGTGGGTTGCTGAAGTAGACCCGCTGGTTTCTGGTATTCTACCTTGACTCTCGCACAGGTCAAGCATTTGCCGACATAAGTGGCAATGTGGGCCTTCATGCTAGGCCACCAATAAGTAGTTCTGATGTCGTGGTACATTTTGTCCGACCCTGGATGTACCGAGTAGCGAGACTTGTGAGCTTCATCCATTACCAGCTCGCGTAGACCGCCATAAAGTGGGACCCAAATACGCCCCGTTACATAGTAGGCGCCGTCTGCCTTCTGTTCTAACCGCTGTCGTGAGCCGCGTAGGGCTTCAGCCCTGACGTTTTCTGGTTTCAATGCTTCTGCCTGAGCATCTCGTATCTGTGCAGGAAGACTAGACTGAATCGTAAGTTGTAGCGCTCGCACGCGCCGAGGTAAAGTGTCTTTCCGACTGAGAGCGTCAGCCACAACATTGGCTTTGCCTGGATGGTACTTGATGGCGCATTCGTAATCATTCAGAAGTTCAACCCATCTTCGTTGACGCATGTTCAAATCCTTTTGCTTAAGGATATGCTCGAGACTCCTGTGATCGGTGTAAATCGTGCACCTGGTACCGTACAGGTAGTGTCGCCATATCTTAAGCGCGAACACAACAGCTCCCAGCTCTAAATCGTGCGTCGTGTAGTTCCATTCATGAATCTTAAGTTGGCGTGAAGCGTAGGCAATAACCTTGTCGCGCTGCATTAACACACATCCAAGACCCTGGATGGATGCATCACAATATACTACGAAATCGTCCGTGCCTTCTGGCAATGAGAGGATAGGTGCACTGCAAAGTCTATCCTTTAGGTGCTGGAAAGCAGTCTCCTGGGGCTCTCCCCAGCGATAGGTGACACCCTTCTGTGTTAGTAGCGTAAGCGGCTGAGCAATCTTTGAAAAGTCTTTAATAAACCGTCTGTAGTAACCCGCCAAACCCAAGAATTGGCGTATTTCCGTTGGCGTACGCGGTGCAGGCCAGTTCCTGATCGAGTCCACCTTGGATGGATCAACATGGATCCCATCCTTGTTCACTACGTGGCCTAGAAAGTGGACTTCACGAAGCCAGAAGTCGCATTTCGAAAACTTAGCGTACAGCTGTTCCTTCCGTAGGAGTTCCAAAATAAGGCGTAGGTGCTGCTCGTGTTCCTCCTGACTCTTGGAGTAAATCAGAATGTCGTCGATGAATACTATGACGAACTTGTCAAGATAGGGTTTGCACACCCTGTTCATAAGATCCATAAATACAGCAGGCGCGTTCGTTAACCCGAACGGCATGACAAGAAACTCGTAGTGGCCGTAGCGTGTTCTGAATGCTGTTTTGGAGACGTCCTCCTCCCGGACTCTCAACTGATGATAACCAGACCTCAAGTCTATCTTCGAATAGTAACACGACCCTTGCAACTGGTCGAATAAGTCGTCTATGCGTGGAAGGGGATAACGGTTCTTCACCGTCACCTTGTTGAGTTCATGGTAGTCGATGCACATCCTGAAGGTACCGTCCTTCTTTCTTACGAATAATACTGGAGCTCCCCAAGGCGAAGAGCTTGGACGAATGAAGCCCTTTTCCAAGAGCTCTTGTAGCTGCTTTGACAGTTCCTCCAATTCTGATGGAGCTAGACGATATGGTGCGCGAGCTATGGGTGCTGCTCCTGGAGCGAGCTCGATTTGAAATTCGACCTGACGATGAGGCGGTAAGCCAGGTAAGTCTTCAGGAAACACCTGAGGATAGTCACGTACAACTGGAATGTCTTCCAATTTCTTTTCCTTCACTGATGCATCTGAAACGAGTGCCAAGATTGCGGTGTGACCCTTCCGCAGACACTTCTGAGCCTTCAAGAAAGAGATGATGCCAACCACAGCACCACTCTTGTCGCCTTGAACTTCGAGAGGTTCTTGACCAGAACGGGGAATGCGAATAATCTTCTCACTGCATAAGATCTCTGCCTGATGTTGGGATAACCAATCCATCCCAATAACGATATCAAAACTTCCCAAGACTATGGGAATAAGGTCGATGGAGAAAACTTGACCGGCTAAGACAATACTACAACCCTTGACTATTTGCGTGGCTTCTAAACTCTTACCATTTGCTAACTCTACGACATGTTTGGTGCTTAGGGGTGTTGATGTACTTTTTAACAATTTACTGGCTTTCACAGAAATATAACTTGTATCCGCACCCGAATCAAATAAAATAGTAACATAAATATCGTCAAGGAGAAACTTACCCATAACCACATTGGGATCGTTCATTGCCTCTCCTCGTCCTAACACGAAAGCTCGACCCCTTGCCTCGTTGCCATTGTTGTTGTTGTTCCCACCGTTGTTGTGCCCGATGCCCTGGTTATTGTTGTTGTTGCGGTTCTGGTTCTGGTTCAACTAAGGACAATCGCGTTTGTAATGACCTTCTGCTCCACACTGGAAACATCCCCGGTTTCCACGCTGTGGTTGCTGCTGCTGTGGGTTTTGAGGAACTGGTGGCGGAAGTTGCTGATTCTGGTTCGCAGGTCGTGAGCTCCTGCAATCTTTGGCTTTGTGCCCTAGCTTGAGACATCTCTGACAACGTTCTTTGCGACACCTTCCACTGTGGTGCCTGTTACACTTGTTGCATAGTGGGTGAACTCCCCGGTATCCACCCTGCCCCTGACTGCCAGAAGATTGCTGACTCGAATTCTGGTAGTCATTCGTCCTGCGCTGCTGTGCTTGAGACTGAACGGAAACTGATCCCCTGCTGGAATCCCCATCCCATTTCCGTTTGTTGTCGTTGGGTGTAGCAGAAGTAGCAGCTGGAGTAGTGGTTGCACTGACGCGTTTGGGCAGCTTGTTCTGTTCTACTGCCTGATCTGTGAGTCGATGAGCAAGACGCTGGATGTCTTGGATGTTGTCGAGGTTTGCCGATGTAACATGGCTCTGGATCTGGCGCAAGTCCCTTGAGATACAACTCAATGCGCTTCACTGGAGGGTCCACCATAGTTGGACACAGAATGGCCAGTTCGTTTGATCGTTTCGTATAGGCTTCAATCTCTGACCCCGTCATTTTCAAGTGATAAAGCTCGTTCTCCAACTTGTGGATGTCATCACGCGTGCAATATTCCCTCTTAATGAGTTCCTTGAAGTCGTTCCAGGGTGTGGCGTTAGCCGCTGCCAACCCTAAAATCTGAACTTGGGCGTTCCACCAAGTTTGTGCTATTCCTTCTAGCGTGCCAGTGGCGTATTTCACCATGCGAGCCTCAGGGCATTCACACATCTCGAACACAGACTCGAGCTTCTCAAACCAGTGGAGGAGTCCCACTGCCCCCTCTGTGCTGCTGAAAGTACTTGGACGACAGTCCATGAAGTTCTTGAAAGTGCAGACAGGTTGCTGCGCGTGTTGACCTATTGTGTACGAATAAGGCAAAGTTTAAATACAAGGGCTAGTTTAGGAGTGTAGGATCTAAAGATCCTAGTGTGTGCTATAACTACAGGATATACCTCCTGCTTGCGCGGCTGCAAGTGCCGCAGCAACTTGAGCTTGAACGAGAGCCTCTAGCTGGGCTTGAGTCATGTTAATTCGTCCAGACATGATCTTCATTGTAAAAGTAGCGTAAGTGAGAATGGTTCGCGAGTAAGGCGATGACAGAAAAGTGTAAGCACATAGGTATTCTCATGTAATAAAGTCATGTGTATCTAAGCGTAGTACGAGCAAAGTTCTATATAGTTCTAGCAAGCAGGTAATAAACATAAACCTTATTACCTAGGATATCGAGTCTTGCACGTGGAGCGAAGCGTCGTTGTGGATCGTTGAGAGCACTGTTCTGGTTATAGTCTGGTTTTAATAAAAACGTTTTCCCATATTAAAACCAAGTTCTCTATAACCAATGGCTCTGATACCAATCTGTCACACCCCCAAAATCCACATGCGGAGTACCACCGCTTGGAGGCGTAACATGACCAGGATCAAGCCACCAATCATATCGAACATAGCATTTAATAATAAAAGTAGATAAAGTAACTCATCACGACATGATTGATGTTCAAACCAAACTTTGTTTAAATAGCGGAAGCATGTAAATAAACCCAACATAATCAATAGTTGAAATGTCATAAACGTTTAACAAGCATTCACGAATCTTTGTCCACAACGACCTGCTCCTCCCTGTGCAAGCTCCAAAAGTACCTAAGGTCCTGCAAGGCATGCAGCAGAGAGTCAACAACTAGTTGAGCGAGTTCACAGAAAGTAAGTTCAGTAATAGTATTGGTATAGTAAGCATTGCGTTCGTTCATCTAATCATGTATCGTATTAGTTCGTATCGCAGCCCTCTAGGCATGTATGCGAATATTAGGGAGAGTTCTCAAGTATTCTAGACTATGTATATTTGTATCGCTGGCCACCCTGGCATGTGTGCGAAGTTTAGTATGTATAGTTCGCAGCCTTCCTATGGCATGTGTGCGAAGATCAGTCATAATATCGCAGCCAACCCTTGGCGTGTGTGCGGAGATCAGTTCAAGTAGGTATACTAGTCTAGCCGTATCTTATCATTTACCATCCTCACCCTGAGGACCATATCATTAGGTTCCATTAACTATGTGCGCACGAAATAATCATCCAATCCCATTCCCACCCTGGGAACCCCATGCCTTGGCTGTGTGAACTCACCTTGGGTTTGCTCGGCAGATACACAAAAGGAGAGGGTTCTTGAACTAACAGTGGTCAACCACGTCCTAACAGGGTTACCATACAAGTCAGGTTCGTATATCGCACGTATGTTCTACACGTATTGTATCAAGTATGATCATGGCAAATCACATAATACACGTTAACACTTTAACAATAATAGTCAAGCACTCATCATGTCTAACTTGTACGATCCGAAAGATATAGCCCAATAACAGTCGGCCCAACATGTTGTGCGTTCAGCACAGCCTTGTGCGATCCACAACATGTTGTGCGACTCCGTTAGACCCCCGGCCCAAAATAATAAGAAGCCCAAATAACATAACAATCAACAACACATTCTCGGCCCAATCCGATAACACATAAAAGCCTTGTGCGATCCGGCTTAGGCTTGTACGATCCGAGCTGCTTGTGCGATCAGCTCTATTACTCGGCCCAAGACTACGGCCCAATAAATAACTAAGCCTTGTGCGATCCTATTGGGTTGTGCGACTGGATTTGGGCTTGTTCGGCCCAACTGTTAACGAACCCGATAACTTGTGAGATCCCACAGTTCTTGTGCGACTGAGGATCTCTTGTGCGACATGCCCTTGTGTGATCGGATCAAGTCTCTTGTGACTTGTTTCTTGTGCGACCAACTTGTGTGATTGGTTTTAAATTCCGAAAATCATTCCCATAATCATGCTTATCAGTTACAATCTTAATCAATTTGTTTGACCAACACATAGTTTCCATTTTAATGAACACAATTAACAGTTTCTCAATCAACCCATATTCGATAAAACAAGGAAATCAAACATCTAATCCATATGAACCCTAGTACCGTGCCTATGAACAATATCTATCCATATGCAATCGAATCAAACCTTAAAACATAACAACCACATACCAGCCGATTACATGCATAACCCGATTCACTAGCACACCAACAAGTTATCAATCCGGAACATATATCGTAACAGCAATTTAATCAAGCATCATTGAATCGGTTTTGAAGTTATTCTCATGCAATTCGATCCACAAGAACATCTATATACGGTTCATTTTGTTCATCATAACAATCAACCCTAACGGTTTTAATAAAATCATATAATCACAACATCATTCAACAAGATATCAATATCAAACACTAACCGATATGAAAGAGGGTGAACAAGAATTGATCCAACTTGTAATCTTGGTGCCGTCGGCTTCGAAGGAGAGAAGAGGGAGCTAGGGTTTTGTGTGTGTTAGTGTTTTTGTAAAAAGTGGGGAATGGTCACAACTCTCCTATGTGTTAATCGGTTTAAGGAAGGATGGGCCGAACCCACCACTTGGGCTGCCCTATAGTCTGAGTACAAAACAGTGCGGCCCATCATGGGCTTGTGCGACCGGGTGCCTTCTTGTGCGATCGGTTTATGGTGTGTGGTTCGGGTTTCATTCAAACATGTAAAATGCACATCACATATAACATAATCACATAATCATTCAATTAATAACGTTCTCATAACCACGTATCGTTACACAAAGTAGGTCTAAAGTTCGAGTTGTCACATTATCCCCAACTAAAAAGAAATTTCGTCCCGAAATTTGGTACGCACTCACTGAGGAAGCTATGTAAGTTGTATTGTTCACTGGTTTTCCTGGGGTGTCACATCCTCCCCCCGTTGATCTGGAATTTCGTCCCGAAATTCCGAAGTAGTAGCTTCAGCCTCAGTAGTGGTTGCATTGGTTCCGAATAACTGGGGGTACTTTTCTGTCATCCTGTCTTCGCGTTCCCAGGTGTACTCTGGGCCACGACGGGAGTTCCAACGAACTAGAACAAGAGGGATTCTCTTGTTTTTGAGGACCTTCACATCCCGGTCCGTGATTTCAATTGGTTCCTCGACGAACTGCAACCGCTCGTCGATAGTGAGTTCTTTAAAAGGAACTATGAGGGTCTCATCTGACAGGCACTTCTTCAGATTCGACACGTGAAATACATTGTGAACTGCACCGAGTTCAGCTGGTAGATTTAGCTTGTAGGCTACTTTGCCTATTTTCTCTATGATCTCGAATGGTCCGACATACCGCGGATTGAGTTTGCCCCGTTTGCCAAAACGAACCACACCCTTCCAGGGTGAGACTTTAAGTAAAACCCAGTCCCCGACCTGAAATTCCAATGGCTTTCTACGCTTGTCCGCGTAGGCTTTCTGACGGTCGCGTGCTGCCGCCATGCGTTGTCGTATCTGTGCTATCTTTTCTGTGGCGTCCACTACAATCTCTGGACCCGTGATCTGGCTATCCCCCACCTCTGCCCAACAGAGAGGTGACCGGCATTTACGTCCGTACAATGCCTTGAATGGAGCGGCTTGAATGCTGGTGTGATAACTATTATTATACGAGAACTCCACCAAAGGGAGGTGCTTTTCCCAGCCGTTGCCGAAATCGATAACGCATGCCCTAAGCATGTCTTCAAGTGTTTGAATCGTTCGCTCAGACTGCCCATCCGTCTGAGGGTGCTATGCTGTGCTCATGTCTAACCGTGAGCCTAAAAGATTTGTGCATTGCTTGCCATAGTTCTGACGTGAATCGTGCATCCCGATCCGAAATGATGGAAGTGGGCACCCCGTGCCTCGAAACAACTTCTTTAAGATAGATGTCTGCGAGAGTGGAGAACTTATCCGTTTCCTTTATAGCTAGGAAGTGTGCAGACTTGGTGAGTCGATCCAGGATCACCCATATGGTATCATTCCCACGCTGGGATCTGGGTAGGCCTGTAACAAAATCCATGGAAATCTCTTCCCATTTCCATTGCGGTATCGTGGGTTGCTGAAGTAGACCCGCTGGTTTCTGGTATTCTACCTTGACTCTCGCACAGGTCAAGCATTTGCCGACATAAGTGGCAATGTGGGCCTTCATGCTAGGCCACCAATAAGTAGTTCTGATGTCGTGGTACATTTTGTCCGACCCTGGATGTACCGAGTAGCGAGACTTGTGAGCTTCATCCATTACCAGCTCGCGTAGACCGCCATAAAGTGGGACCCAAATACGCCCCGTTACATAGTAGGCGCCGTCTGCCTTCTGTTCTAACCGCTGTCGTGAGCCGCGTAGGGCTTCAGCCCTGACGTTTTCTGGTTTCAATGCTTCTGCCTGAGCATCTCGTATCTGTGCAGGAAGACTAGACTGAATCGTAAGTTGTAGCGCTCGCACGCGCCGAGGTAAAGTGTCTTTCCGACTGAGAGCGTCAGCCACAACATTGGCTTTGCCTGGATGGTACTTGATGGCGCATTCGTAATCGTTCAGAAGTTCAACCCATCTTCGTTGACGCATGTTCAAATCCTTTTGCTTAAGGATATGCTCGAGACTCCTGTGATCGGTGTAAATCGTGCACCTGGTACCGTACAGGTAGTGTCGCCATATCTTAAGCGCGAACACAACAGCTCCCAGCTCTAAATCGTGCGTCGTG
Source organism: Helianthus annuus (assembly GCF_002127325.2). Lineage (NCBI taxonomy): Eukaryota > Viridiplantae > Streptophyta > Magnoliopsida > Asterales > Asteraceae > Helianthus > Helianthus annuus. The sequence continues at coordinate 146,811,498 of NC_035445.2, read as the reverse complement.
TAGTTCCATTCATGAATCTTAAGTTGGCGTGAAGCGTAGGCAATAACCTTGTCGCGCTGCATTAACACACATCCAAGACCCTGGATGGATGCATCACAATATACTACGAAATCGTCCGTGCCTTCTGGCAATGAGAGGATAGGTGCACTGCAAAGTCTATCCTTTAGGTGCTGGAAAGCAGTCTCCTGGGGCTCTCCCCAGCGATAGGTGACACCCTTCTGTGTTAGTAGCGTAAGCGGCTGAGCAATCTTTGAAAAGTCTTTAATAAACCGTCTGTAGTAACCCGCCAAACCCAAGAATTGGCGTATTTCCGTTGGCGTACGCGGTGCAGGCCAGTTCCTGATCGAGTCCACCTTGGATGGATCAACATGGATCCCATCCTTGTTCACTACGTGGCCTAGAAAGTGGACTTCACGAAGCCAGAAGTCGCATTTCGAAAACTTAGCGTACAGCTGTTCCTTCCGTAGGAGTTCCAAAATAAGGCGTAGGTGCTGCTCGTGTTCCTCCTGACTCTTGGAGTAAATCAGAATGTCGTCGATGAATACTATGACGAACTTGTCAAGATAGGGTTTGCACACCCTGTTCATAAGATCCATAAATACAGCAGGCGCGTTCGTTAACCCGAACGGCATGACAAGAAACTCGTAGTGGCCGTAGCGTGTTCTGAATGCTGTTTTGGAGACGTCCTCCTCCCGGACTCTCAACTGATGATAACCAGACCTCAAGTCTATCTTCGAATAGTAACACGACCCTTGCAACTGGTCGAATAAGTCGTCTATGCGTGGAAGGGGATAACGGTTCTTCACCGTCACCTTGTTGAGTTCATGGTAGTCGATGCACATCCTGAAGGTACCGTCCTTCTTTCTTACGAATAATACTGGAGCTCCCCAAGGCGAAGAGCTTGGACGAATGAAGCCCTTTTCCAAGAGCTCTTGTAGCTGCTTTGACAGTTCCTCCAATTCTGATGGAGCTAGACGATATGGTGCGCGAGCTATGGGTGCTGCTCCTGGAGCGAGCTCGATTTGAAATTCGACCTGACGATGAGGCGGTAAGCCAGGTAAGTCTTCAGGAAACACCTGAGGATAGTCACGTACAACTGGAATGTCTTCCAATTTCTTTTCCTTCACTGATGCATCTGAAACGAGTGCCAAGATTGCGGTGTGACCCTTCCGCAGACACTTCTGAGCCTTCAAGAAAGAGATGATGCCAACCACAGCACCACTCTTGTCGCCTTGAACTTCGAGAGGTTCTTGACCAGAACGGGGAATGCGAATAATCTTCTCACTGCATAAGATCTCTGCCTGATGTTGGGATAACCAATCCATCCCAATAACGATATCAAAACTTCCCAAGACTATGGGAATAAGGTCGATGGAGAAAACTTGACCGGCTAAGACAATACTACAACCCTTGACTATTTGCGTGGCTTCTAAACTCTTACCATTTGCTAACTCTACGACATGTTTGGTGCTTAGGGGTGTTGATGTACTTTTTAACAATTTACTGGCTTTCACAGAAATATAACTTGTATCCGCACCCGAATCAAATAAAATAGTAACATAAATATCGTCAAGGAGAAACTTACCCATAACCACATTGGGATCGTTCATTGCCTCTCCTCGTCCTAACACGAAAGCTCGACCCCTTGCCTCGTTGCCATTGTTGTTGTTGTTCCCACCGTTGTTGTGCCCGATGCCCTGGTTATTGTTGTTGTTGCGGTTCTGGTTCTGGTTCAACTAAGGACAATCGCGTTTGTAATGACCTTCTGCTCCACACTGGAAACATCCCCGGTTTCCACGCTGTGGTTGCTGCTGCTGTGGGTTTTGAGGAACTGGTGGCGGAAGTTGCTGATTCTGGTTCGCAGGTCGTGAGCTCCTGCAATCTTTGGCTTTGTGCCCTAGCTTGAGACATCTCTGACAACGTTCTTTGCGACACCTTCCACTGTGGTGCCTGTTACACTTGTTGCATAGTGGGTGAACTCCCCGGTATCCACCCTGCCCCTGACTGCCAGAAGATTGCTGACTCGAATTCTGGTAGTCATTCGTCCTGCGCTGCTGTGCTTGAGACTGAACGGAAACTGATCCCCTGCTGGAATCCCCATCCCATTTCCGTTTGTTGTCGTTGGGTGTAGCAGAAGTAGCAGCTGGAGTAGTGGTTGCACTGACGCGTTTGGGCAGCTTGTTCTGTTCTACTGCCTGATCTGTGAGTCGATGAGCAAGACGCTGGATGTCTTGGATGTTGTCGAGGTTTGCCGATGTAACATGGCTCTGGATCTGGCGCAAGTCCCTTGAGATACAACTCAATGCGCTTCACTGGAGGGTCCACCATAGTTGGACACAGAATGGCCAGTTCGTTTGATCGTTTCGTATAGGCTTCAATCTCTGACCCCGTCATTTTCAAGTGATAAAGCTCGTTCTCCAACTTGTGGATGTGATCACGCGTGCAATATTCCCTCTTAATGAGTTCCTTGAAGTCGTTCCAGGGTGTGGCGTTAGCCGCTGCCAACCCTAAAATCTGAACTTGGGCGTTCCACCAAGTTTGTGCTATTCCTTCTAGCGTGCCAGTGGCGTATTTCACCATGCGAGCCTCAGGGCATTCACACATCTCGAACACAGACTCGAGCTTCTCAAACCAGTGGAGGAGTCCCACTGCCCCCTCTGTGCTGCTGAAAGTACTTGGACGACAGTCCATGAAGTTCTTGAAAGTGCAGACAGGTTGCTGCGCGTGTTGACCTATTGTGTACGAATAAGGCAAAGTTTAAATACAAGGGCTAGTTTAGGAGTGTAGGATCTAAAGATCCTAGTGTGTGCTATAACTACAGGATATACCTCCTGCTTGCGCGGCTGCAAGTGCCGCAGCAACTTGAGCTTGAACGAGAGCCTCTAGCTGGGCTTGAGTCATGTTAATTCGTCCAGACATGATCTTCATTGTAAAAGTAGCGTAAGTGAGAATGGTTCGCGAGTAAGGCGATGACAGAAAAGTGTAAGCACATAGGTATTCTCATGTAATAAAGTCATGTGTATCTAAGCGTAGTACGAGCAAAGTTCTATATAGTTCTAGCAAGCAGGTAATAAACATAAACCTTATTACCTAGGATATCGAGTCTTGCACGTGGAGCGAAGCGTCGTTGTGGATCGTTGAGAGCACTGTTCTGGTTATAGTCTGGTTTTAATAAAAACGTTTTCCCATATTAAAACCAAGTTCTCTATAACCAATGGCTCTGATACCAATCTGTCACACCCCCAAAATCCACATGTGGAGTACCACCGCTTGGAGGCGTAACATGACCAGGATCAAGCCACCAATCATATCGAACATAGCATTTAATAATAAAAGTAGATAAAGTAACTCATCACGACATGATTGATGTTCAAACCAAACTTTGTTTAAATAGCGGAAGCATGTAAATAAACCCAACATAATCAATAGTTGAAATGTCATAAACGTTTAACAAGCATTCACGAATCTTTGTCCACAACGACCTGCTCCTCCCTGTGCAAGCTCCAAAAGTACCTAAGGTCCTGCAAGGCATGCAGCAGAGAGTCAACAACTAGTTGAGCGAGTTCACAGAAAGTAAGTTCAGTAATAGTATTGGTATAGTAAGCATTGCGTTCGTTCATCTAATCATGTATCGTATTAGTTCGTATCGCAGCCCTCTAGGCATGTATGCGAATATTAGGGAGAGTTCTCAAGTATTCTAGACTATGTATATTTGTATCGCTGGCCACCCTGGCATGTGTGCGAAGTTTAGTATGTATAGTTCGCAGCCTTCCTATGGCATGTGTGCGAAGATCAGTCATAATATCGCAGCCAACCCTTGGCGTGTGTGCGGAGATCAGTTCAAGTAGGTATACTAGTCTAGCCGTATCTTATCATTTACCATCCTCACCCTGAGGACCATATCATTAGGTTCCATTAACTATGTGCGCACGAAATAATCATCCAATCCCATTCCCACCCTGGGAACCCCATGCCTTGGCTGTGTGAACTCACCTTGGGTTTGCTCGGCAGATACACAAAAGGAGAGGGTTCTTGAACTAACAGTGGTCAACCACGTCCTAACAGGGTTACCATACAAGTCAGGTTCGTATATCGCACGTATGTTCTACACGTATTGTATCAAGTATGATCATGGCAAATCACATAATACACGTTAACACTTTAACAATAATAGTCAAGCACTCATCATGTCTAACTTGTACGATCCGAAAGATATAGCCCAATAACAGTCGGCCCAACATGTTGTGCGTTCAGCACAGCCTTGTGCGATCCACAACATGTTGTGCGACTCCGTTAGACCCCCGGCCCAAAATAATAAGAAGCCCAAATAACATAACAATCAACAACACATTCTCGGCCCAATCCGATAACACATAAAAGCCTTGTGCGATCCGGCTTAGGCTTGTACGATCCGAGCTGCTTGTGCGATCAGCTCTATTACTCGGCCCAAGACTACGGCCCAATAAATAACTAAGCCTTGTGCGATCCTATTGGGTTGTGCGACTGGATTTGGGCTTGTTCGGCCCAACTGTTAACGAACCCGATAACTTGTGAGATCCCACAGTTCTTGTGCGACTGAGGATCTCTTGTGCGACATGCCCTTGTGTGATCGGATCAAGTCTCTTGTGACTTGTTTCTTGTGCGACCAACTTGTGTGATTGGTTTTAAATTCCGAAAATCATTCCCATAATCATGCTTATCAGTTACAATCTTAATCAATTTGTTTGACCAACACATAGTTTCCATTTTAATGAACACAATTAACAGTTTCTCAATCAACCCATATTCGATCAAACAAGGAAATCAAACATCTAATCCATATGAACCCTAGTACCGTGCCTATGAACAATATCTATCCATATGCAATCGAATCAAACCTTAAAACATAACAACCACATACCAGCCGATTACATGCATAACCCGATTCACTAGCACACCAACAAGTTATCAATCCGGAACATATATCGTAACAGCAATTTAATCAAGCATCATTGAATCGGTTTTGAAGTTATTCTCATGCAATTCGATCTACAAGAACATCTATATACGGTTCATTTTGTTCATCATAACAATCAACCCTAATGGTTTTAATAAAATCATATAATCACAACATCATTCAACAAGATATCAATATCAAACACTAACCGATATGAAAGAGGGTGAACAAGAATTGATCCAACTTGTAATCTTGGTGCCGTCGGCTTCGAAGGAGAGAAGAGGGAGCTAGGGTTTTGTGTGTGTTAGTGTTTTTGTAAAAAGTGGGGAATGGTCACAACTCTCCTATGTGTTAATCGGTTTAAGGAAGGATGGGCCGAACCCACCACTTGGGCTGCCCTATAGTCTGAGTACAAAACAGTGCGGCCCATCATGGGCTTGTGCGACCGGGTGCCTTCTTGTGCGATCGGTTTATGGTATGTGGTTCGGGTTTCATTCAAACATGTAAAATGCACATCACATATAACATAATCACATAATCATTCAATTAATAACGTTCTCATAACCACGTATCGTTACACAAAGTAGGTCTAAAGTTCGAGTTGTCACATTATCCCCAACTAAAAAGAAATTTCGTCCCGAAATTTGGTACGCACTCACTGAGGAAGCTATGTAAGTTGTATTGTTCACTGGTTTTCCTGGGGTGTCACATCCTCCCCCCGTTGATCTGGAATTTCGTCCCGAAATTCCGAAGTAGTAGCTTCAGCCTCAGTAGTGGTTGCATTGGTTCCGAATAACTGGGGGTACTTTTCTGTCATCCTGTCTTCGCGTTCCCAGGTGTACTCTGGGCCACGACGGGAGTTCCAACGAACTAGAACAAGAGGGATTCTCTTGTTTTTGAGGACCTTCACATCCCGGTCCGTGATTTCAATTGGTTCCTCGACGAACTGCAACCGCTCGTCGATAGTGAGTTCTTTAAAAGGAACTATGAGGGTCTCATCTGACAGGCACTTCTTCAGATTCGACACGTGAAATACATTGTGAACTGCACCGAGTTCAGCTGGTAGATTTAGCTTGTAGGCTACTTTGCCTATTTTCTCTATGATCTCGAATGGTCCGACATACCGCGGATTGAGTTTGCCCCGTTTGCCAAAACGAACCACACCCTTCCAGGGTGAGACTTTAAGTAAAACCCAGTCCCCGACCTGAAATTCCAATGGCTTTCTACGCTTGTCCGCGTAGGCTTTCTGACGGTTGCGTGCTGCCGCCATGCGTTGTCGTATCTGTGCTATCTTTTCTGTGGCGTCCACTACAATCTCTGGACCCGTGATCTGGCTATCCCCCACCTCTGCCCAACAGAGAGGTGACCGGCATTTACGTCCGTACAATGCCTTGAATGGAGCGGCTTGAATGCTGGTGTGATAACTATTATTATACGAGAACTCCACCAAAGGGAGGTGCTTTTCCCAGCCGTTGCCGAAATCGATAACGCATGCCCTAAGCATGTCTTCAAGTGTTTGAATCGTTCGCTCAGACTGCCCATCCGTCTGAGGGTGATATGCTGTGCTCATGTCTAACCGTGAGCCGAAAGATTTGTGCATTGCTTGCCATAGTTCTGACGTGAATCGTGCATCCCGATCCGAAATGATGGAAGTGGGCACCCCGTGCCTCGAAACAACTTCTTTAAGATAGATGTCTGCGAGAGTGGAGAACTTATCCGTTTCCTTTATAGCTAGGAAGTGTGCAGACTTGGTGAGTCGATCCACGATCACCCATATGGTATCATTCCCACGCTGGGATCTGGGTAGGCCTGTAACAAAATCCATGGAAATCTCTTCCCATTTCCATTGCGGTATCGTGGGTTGCTGAAGTAGACCCGCTGGTTTCTGGTATTCTACCTTGACTCTCGCACAGGTCAAGCATTTGCCGACATAAGTGGCAATGTGGGCCTTCATGCTAGGCCACCAATAAGTAGTTCTGATGTCGTGGTACATTTTGTCCGACCCTGGATGTACCGAGTAGCGAGACTTGTGAGCTTCATCCATTACCAGCTCGCGTAGACCGCCATAAAGTGGGACCCAAATACGCCCCGTTACATAGTAGGCGCCGTCTGCCTTCTGTTCTAACCGCTGTCGTGAGCCGCGTAGGGCTTCAGCCCTGACGTTTTCTGGTTTCAATGCTTCTGCCTGAGCATCTCGTATCTGTGCAGGAAGACTAGACTGAATCGTAAGTTGTAGCGCTCGCACGCGCCGAGGTAAAGTGTCTTTCCGACTGAGAGCGTCAGCCACAACATTGGCTTTGCCTGGATGGTACTTGATGGCGCATTCGTAATCGTTCAGAAGTTCAACCCATCTTCGTTGACGCATGTTCAAATCCTTTTGCTTAAGGATATGCTCGAGACTCCTGTGATCGGTGTAAATTGTGCACCTGGTACCGTACAGGTAGTGTCGCCATATCTTAAGCGCGAACACAACAGCTCCCAGCTCTAAATCGTGCGTCGTGTAGTTCCGTTCATGAATCTTAAGTTGGCGTGAAGCGTAAGCAATAACCTTGTCGCGCTGCATTAACACACATCCAAGACCCTGGATGGATGCATCACAATATACTACGAAATCGTCCGTGCCTTCTGGCAATGAGAGGATAGGTGCACTGCAAAGTCTATCCTTTAGGTGCTGGAAAGCAGTCTCCTGGGGCTCTCCCCAGCGATAGGTGACACCCTTCTGTGTTAGTTGCGTAAGCGGCTGAGCAATCTTTGAAAAGTCTTTAATAAACCGTCTGTAGTAACCCGCCAAACCCAAGAATTGGCGTATTTCCGTTGGCGTACGCGGTGCAGGCCAGTTCCTGATCGAGTCCACCTTGGATGGATCAACATGGATCCCATCCTTGTTCACTACGTGGCCTAGAAAGTGGACTTCACGAAGCCAGAAGTCGCATTTCGAAAACTTAGCGTACAGCTGTTCCTTCCGTAGGAGTTCCAAAATAAGGCGTAGGTGCTGCTCGTGTTCCTCCTGACTCTTGGAGTAAATCAGAATGTCGTCGATGAATACTATGATGAACTTGTCAAGATAGGGTTTGCACACCCTGTTCATAAGATCCATAAATACAGCAGGCGCGTTCGTTAACCCGAACGGCATGACAAGAAACTCGTAGTGGCCGTAGCGTGTTCTGAATGCTGTTTTGGAGACGTCCTCCTCCCGGACTCTCAACTGATGATAACCAGACCTCAAGTCTATCTTCGAATAGTAACACGACCCTTGCAACTGGTCGAATAAGTCGTCTATGCGTGGAAGGGGATAACGGTTCTTCACCGTCACCTTGTTGAGTTCATGGTAGTCGATGCACATCCTAGGCAAAGGATACCTATTCTTGATTGTAACTTTATTCAGCTCACGGTAATCGATGCATAGACGCATCGAACCATCTTTCTTCTTGACGAACAGGAATGGTGCTCCCCAAGGAGATGAACTTGGTCTAACAAAACCCTTGGCTAGCAGATCATCTAGCTGCGTCCTCAATTCTTTCATTTCCGTGGGTGCCAATCTATAAGGTGCTCTCGCAATAGGCGCGGCTCCTGGAATGATGTCGATACTGAATTCCACTTGCCTATCTGGTGGCAAACCAGACAGTTCTTCCGGGAAAACTTCAGGATAGTCAGAGATGACTGGGATGTCTTCAATTCTGGGTTTCTCCTCACCGATAGTCACCTGTGCCATATAAATGACACATCCTTTCTTCAAACATCTGGACGCCTTTAACATAGATACATGTGCAGGCAATCCATGTCGAGTATCTCCCTGGATGGTAAGTGGTTCTCCAGACGGAGTCTTGATTACCACTTGTTTCTGGTTGCACACGATTTGGGCTTGGTTATGCGATAACCAATCCATACCCAATACTACGTCGAACCCAGCTAGTTTAAAGGGCAATAGGGATAAAGGAAATGAGTGATTCCTAATGGATATAACACATCCATCTAAAACAGTTGAGACTGTCCCCATAGTCCCATCAGCTAGTTCTACCTCATATTTCTCATTCACGGTTTTAACAGGCAATTTTAAAACTCACAGAACTTATCATCCACAAAGGATTTGTCTGCTCCAGAATCAAATAATACTCTTGCGAATACATCGTTGATAAGAAACGTACCGGTTATGACGTTGTCGTTCTGGATAGCCTCTTTAACATCCATCTGGAAGACCCTCGCATTGGTCTTTTTCCCTTCATCGGTCTTCTTCGCTATCTTTGGGCAGTTAGTCTTGATGTGCCCTTTCTCGTTGCAACTATAGCAAGTTGCATCCTTGAGTTTCTTGCACTCAAGAGTCCTATGCTCAGAGGACTTGCATATCCCACAGGCCTTTGGCTGGGATTTCTTTTCAAATCTGCACCTTCCGAAGTGGTGCTTCTGACAAACCTTGCACAAAGGCTTATCGCCCGACTGTCGATCACTCTTTTTGTTCTCTGGCCCCCTCTTGTGGTCACGATTTCCCCGGTGTTTCTTGTTGGATCTTCGTGAATCATCATCTTCACGCTTCCTTTTCTCACTATCGGCATTTCTCAGAGATCTCTGTCTCACTGCATCTAGTGTGAGTGACAGGGATATATCTGCCACGGGTCTGAAGGTAGCAGGCCTGGAAGCCTTCACGCTAGCTTTTATTTCTGGGGCCAAACCCCTAATGAAGCGCGCGATCCGTTTGGGTTCCGGTGTTACAAGATACGGAACCAATCTCGACTGAGTGTTGAAAGTCGTGAGATAAGCCTGGCAATCTAGGTTCTTCATGACCAACGATAAGAAGTCAGACTCTATCTTCTCAACCTCGTGCTGAGGGCAGTAGTTTTCCTTGATGAGAGCAATAAATTCCCCCCATGTCATGCTATACAAAACAGCCTTCCCAGAGGCTTGAACCAGAGATCTCCACCACGCTAGGGCTTCACCCTTGAACGACTGGGATACAAACTTCATTACGTCTCTCTCAGCACAACCACTGATGTCCACAACAGTGTCCATCTCGTCTAACCAGGTCATACAATCCACCGCGCCCTTCTCCCTAGTAAAATCTCTGGGCTTGCAGGAGACAAAGTACTTATACGTGCAACCCTTGGCGCGAGGTGCGTCATCGACCACTTTCTTCTTAGGGTGGACGCTATTCTCATTGGATGAGTGCCTATCGTCGTCCTTCTTAGGCTTTGACGGAGTCGAGGGTGGTTTGCTGTGAGATTTAGAGTGGGTTTTTGGCTTTGAGTGTGGTGTAGATAAGGTCCTGCTTCGAGACTCGCTGTACTCTTCATATTGACGATCTAAGGCTGTCTTCACAGCGTTGTCTACCAAAGCTTTCAATTCAGCGCCCGTTATATGAATTTGGGCGTTATCATTGTCATCCTCTTTTGAATGACTATTAACTTCATTTGGGTCAGCCATCGAGATCTTGATCTGCTACAAAGAATATGACAGAATTTTATTTAGGAGTTTATTATGGAATTGTCTTTTATGGCAATTCATTAACCATAGTAAACATAGACCATATTTGGTTAATTTGTTACTCACTTTTATTTAGGATTTAGATATAGCTTATCCTATTTACAAATAATATTGTTAGTGGCACAAAAGCCTAGTCACAAGGACGTTTTATAATATAAGCCGGGATCACAGAGAATCAAGGCATGAAGGTTTGAACCGTAGTCCTTTTACCTTTTCTGACAGGGAGTCATAGACTACAATTGCCTTTTGTCTTATATGACAATAAGTATGGCCCGTAGGCACTTCATCACTAATGGATGTTTAACCCATGATTTATAAATCATTAACTTAGGTCTTGGAATCCGCTGAAGGATTCTTATATAAGAATGACGCGTGCGATTTTAACGAATCACATCTGCCAAGGATGTTAACATGTTTACAGAGGTTAACAGGAATCTGAACCTTTTAATCGGGTCTTACCATCTTGGCCGGGTCTTATAATGACACCAGGCTAGGTTTCACCATTAAGATTCTTTATTTAAGCAGATTAATTTAAAGGAATGATTTTTGATTTATTTCATATAATAATGTATTAAAATGACAACAATGAAATTTATAAACTTAACATTCCATTAATCATAATAATGCTTACACACTACCCTAAACGGGACTTTTTATTAGACAAATACATACGCAGAGGTTTACAGAAAAACAAGTCCACGTAGGGACCAAATACAAGGATAGGTGTCCGCACAGGGACAAAAAGATAAGTCCACGCAGGGACTGAAAGGCAATTGTCCACGCAGGGACTAAACACGATAAATGTCCACGCAGGGACTAAAATACTCAAAACAAATGTCCTCGCAGGGACTTGATTGTAATAGTAAATACTATAGTACATAAAGAGACTAATGATCTCGTTTCTTCATCCCTTTTAGTAGGTTTGCTAGGCCTTTGAGGAATCCACGATTACTTTTACGTTCTTGCTCAAAGTCTCGTTCCACTCGGTTTAGACGGTGGAGGATTTCTTCTTGCTCCGGTGGAGAAAAACGTGGCTGTTGCGACGGCTGCTGAACCAGAGGTCTAGGAGGTGCTGGATACCCATGAGCTGCGTATCCTAATCCCCAAGGATCCCCATAAGGTCTGTCGGGATGGAGGGCGTTGTAATTGGCCGCTACCACGTATGGGTCGGCATCATAATTATAGTTGTAGTGCGTGTGAGTCGGCTGCTCAAACGGGTTGTACGTGGTGGAACCGGCGTACGTGGTATCGGATTGTCATAGCCGAATGGTGGCGGAGGTGGTGCAACTGGTGCAGAATTCACCACTACAGGGTGACTCGAAGGTTCACCCAATTGTGGTTCTTCAGGTACTGGCGGAAAGTGACTTGCACTCGAGTGGCGAGGGGTGCTAAAGTGGAATTCCCCTCCTCGGGTGGACATCCGCGCACCTGATCTCCTACGCCTTGGCGGATCTGGAGGTGCTTGCTGAACTGGTGGCGGTGGCGTAACTGCCACGAAACGCGAATCCTCAGAAGGATCTTGTTGCTGTTGCTGCTGGTGAGGTGACGAATGGTGAGAGGGTGTAAAGTAACAATCACACTGGTTAAACCTCGCCTGGTAACTGTCGGGACCTTGATAGGGTGTTCCATGAAAGGATGACCCATCAGAGATCTCAATAGGATGGTTGGGAGTACCTCGTGCAGGTTCTATGGGATCCGTGTCTTCATCCATATCTACCGCATTATCTTCGGAGAAATGGTCTTCAGGTCCTAGCGGATTAAAACCTACTGGTTCCTGTACATAGTCTGCCGGGTTGAACCGGCCTTGGAAGAAAGGAGTAGGATCGCCATAGGAACGGTGCGATGCTGATCGCTGGAGAGGTATAAACGAAGGTTGAGGGTTACTGGGCTCATTCTCTGAATTTGGTCCAAAGGAGTGACGGTATGAAGGTGTCGAACTGTGTGAGGTAGACCGTCTTGCGGGCTCAAAGAGGTTTCTTCTACGTCTCTGAGGTTCTTCACTCCTCGTGCTGGAAGGAGCTCGCATGTTCGAAGGTCCGGCCTCGTGATCATTATGAGTAGTGATCGGCCCTTTGCCTCTTCCTCCTCTTCTAATTGCTGGTGGCATAATTCCTGCTTAACAGATCTTTAAATCACAATAAACAATAAAGGACAACTAGAATGACAATTCGAATTTGTCCTATGTTCTTGTCTAGACTCAAGTACGTGCAATTGTGTAATTGAGATTAAACACATAAGGATAGTGTTTAATTCACTCAACGTTGGCTCTGATACCAACCTGTCACACCCCGATTTCCACGTGTTTCACCGGTGGGCCCGGTGGGGGATTACCGTGACGTAGTTGGCAACAATATAGTCAAACCACAATATTTAAATGCACAGCGGAAGCATAAAGATAGATATATTCCAACCATTAAATGCAATATCCAAGTATCACAAATAGTTGAATATAATCCACAGGGGATCAAAATAAAAATATAAATATTGTTCAACAGATATGGCATCCCAAGCTTGCGAGACTCTAACGATGCTTAAGGAGTGGCCAGCCTATTTCGTACAGAACCTGCATTTAATCTTTTGGGGAAAATACGTCAATTTACACTGGTAAATACATTCAACCGACACTTTTGTAAAATGTTTAAAAAAATTGATTTGAATGCACGAGGCACAAACTCCTTTATAACTTGGGATAATTTATCAATTTAATCGTGTAAAAGAATTACATGTTCACTATGCGTTCGGTCGCCCGGGTCGTGCCGGGTTTAAGGTTAATAGACACGCCACAAAGCATAAAGCCGTGGCGGGAAAACCAACGGTTATACCTTTATTATTATAGACACCTTGTCGGGTGTACGCCTACACCCGCGTGTCGAGGTCGTGGCCATTTCGTAAAAAGATGCCAAGGATATCCGGGACATGGTCATTAAGCTCCCAAAGGTGTAAAGCCAACAAAACCAATTTTTAAACGGGTCACATTGATAATACCCAACTACTAATGAGTTGGGGTCAATTGCCCGACCAAGCGGTATTTTAAATACCGTAACCCAAGCTCGTATAACGGAAAATAAGTTAAAAGTATTTACCTGAGCAAGTAATAATCTCAATCAAATAAATGCCAAGTATCTTTTACTGGTCTCCTATTCTGGAACGAAGGTTTAAAATAACCTATTAGAATCCTAACGGGTCTTTAATTTAGCCTTAGCTTAGACCGGTTAGTTTCAAGGGATAATTACGGTTTAATCGCGTGAAAGGCGAAAACCGGGAATGGAATGTGGTTTGGACCCAACAAGTTTGAAGACTTGTTTTATATGGGTAATATAAACACACTCTGGATTTTGAGGTCAAAACAATAAGGTTTGACCCGTTTCGGCTAGTTTATGTAAACTAGTTACATAAACCGAACCGTGCGCGCAAAAGGCGTAACGGGTAACCGTAAGAGTCCTACACAGGTTTCCTAAGTCAATATGCTTTAAAGAGGTTGTGGCCATGCATTGAATAGTCAACTTGCAATGCATGATTTCTGGCCATGAATTATCAGTACCATGCCTTTAACCCATGCTTGAACAGTTGTCTACCCATTATGCAATGTAATTGAATTGAACAATGATAGGATTCATGAATGGAGATTTAACGTGCATTATTTTCATAGGATCCATTTCTTGCAAAGTTGGCATCCATCATTATTAGTAACCACCGGATTAAGGTATATTAGATGTTTATTAATCATGTTAGGGTCTCGGGATTTATAATGGAGTCGCTCAGAGGTGTAAGTTAACATGTTGATGTGTTCAAAGATCCTACCATGCATCTTTAATTAAATCAGGGTTTACTTTACTTTTGTCGTAAGTGACACGTGTCGTTCATATATTGGACACAAAAATTTCGAGGTGTTACATTTACTGTATTTCATCAAAAATCCAAAAAGATTTTCAGTGTGTTTTAGCATAAACTTTGTAAAATCCAAAAAGATTTTCGACAACTGATGTTGAAAAGCTGATTTTCAAGATTCCGAGTGCTAAACATGATGATCATTTTGAGAGGGAGTTTGTGATTGAAGTGATAAAAGATTTTGAAATTTTTTTCATGCAAGTGGATCATCAAAAGCTTATTATTGTAAAATCATTCTATTTCTGCAAGTGATATAAGTTTGTCAAATGATAAATTTGAAAAATTTATTGTGAGGTAGGGGATATGCAGGTTTGAGAAAGAGCTGGGTCAATCAATCCTGAGAAGCTTGTGTTTAGAGAAAGCCAGGTTTCGATCTTTGATTCAGAGAAGAGAGCCAGATCTCGATTCTGATCCTGTGATATCCAGACTACGATCCCAGCACAAGTTGAGGGGGAGTCTGAAGGTGTATATAGACAAGTTTCCGATCCTGATAAAGGAGTTTGAGGGAAGTCTGTTGGTGTTGAAAAAGAGAAGAGAGAGATTTGAGGATGCTTTACAATGTCAGATACTTCGAAGAAGAGCCCGAAGACTGATATAGACTGAAGACGTTGAAGACTCGACACTTAAGACTCGTCAACATTCGATGGGGAGTCTGTTGGTGCATGCGTCTGTCGACTTCGTCTTGTATCGAGTCTTGCATTGTTCGGGGCACGAAGATCAAGAAATCAAGTCTAAGAGCTAATTCCGTTTGAAAGGACAACTTGTAATTCCGCACGGAATTAACAAGTAATTCCGCTTGTAATGTTAATTCCGCTTGAAGTCTTAATATCGCTTGTATTGTAATTTCTCTTGAGTGATGTTCAAGCGGAATTACCAAGTCTATAATAGTGGTGATTCCGTTTCATTTGAAACGGAATTAGGAAGAGTGTTTCCGACGACGAAGCTCTGTCGAAGTGTCGTCTCGCTGTAATTTGTCATCAAATCAATCAAACGATAGTTTAAAGTGATATTCTTGCTGAATTGACCTCAGTACGACTGTTTCCGCCTTTCGTACTGAGCATAAACTCTTCTTAACGACTCATTCGGGTCTGCAAACAATCCTATAGAACCCGTTTTAATATGTATTGTCTGATAACTTAAACATTGGGGGTTAACGCGACCGTGTACTGGATATTCATCGCTCATTTAAGTTAATAATGGCCACGACTGAGCACAGGGTGTAGGCATACACTAGTCAGATGCTAATGCTTATATAAATGTTTTCTTACCCGTTGATCAGGGGATACCCCTTTGTGGGTTTAAGTGGTGTGTCGGTTAATCATGTCTCGGTTTTTAGTACTGGGTCCCATATGTATTTGCCATCATGTAAAACATACAAGATCATTTTGAATTGTCCAAAGATATTTATAAAACATGTGCCTTGTGAACTTAAATCAGTTTTGAAAATGTTTTCAAAATGTGTCGGTTGATTGTATTTACCAGTGAAAACTGACGTATTTTCAAAAGACTAAGTTACAGGTACAAATACGTAAATAGGCTGGAAGCTGCTCGGTAATGCTAGAAGAGGAATTTGCAACTCCTTTGTATAAGCCTATTAGTCTGTTGATCTCCCTTTTGTACATTTTGATCCGCCTGTGGATTATTATTACAAGCTTGTCTGTATTTATTATTTTGGAACTTTTAGACATTTGAGTTTGTAATAATATTTTATACTCCAAGACTTGTGTTGTGCTACTTGTGATTGTTTGACTATGACGATACCAATCTTACATCACGATACTCCCACCCGGGCCCACCGGGATTGTGTTGGAAATTCAGGGTGTGACATATCACAACTATATTCGTTTCTATGATTTTCGATCGATGTAAAATCATCATCATCATCATAAATTAGTTGGTGACAACAAGCAGGTCCGCTACTTGCAAAAATTGTTTGGAGGTCTTAATAATTTACCTTTACATGATTTTTTTTTATTAAAAGTTGTTTAACAACATAAATGATCTTGGCTCATTTTCATAAATTTTTATGAAATAGTTTGGTATGCCAATGTTTTGTTAATAAAATAGCGATTGACATCAAAATGTTTGATAACTTTATAACAAGTTCAAAATGCCCACTGGTTTTAATCTAAACCTTTAAAGGTCCTCCGGTCTAAAAATGGCTAAAGTTGGCTAACCCCCCCTCCCCCCAATGATGAATCAGTCAAACTACCCTTAAGGGTAGAATAAAAATGATCCTCATAATTGGGATGAACCTTCCAGTAATGTAAAAGTGGGAGGCGTAAGCTTTTTGGCTTAATGCCTGCTAAAGGGTCGTTTTGGGTGGGAGACATGTTTTAGAATGCGAAATGCCTCCTAACCGGTTAGTTGGGTAATTAACTAGAAACCGATAGAATGATTTAAAGGACACAAAAAAGGGGTGCAGGGGTTGAAACTGCCAGCTTGGAAAACTTTCTGAATGAAAGCCCCCCTCGCTTCACGCGAGGGGACAAGAGTAATGCTATCGCACAACGCGACAATAATCTGCTTCAGAAATTTTGTTTTCTTATGTCGTTTTAACCCGCTTCGATTGTTTAACTTAAACACTAATTGTTCTTAGTGTTTGTGATAGGTTTTCTTCGGACTGGAACCGGATGGAAAGACGACCAAACACGAGAAGAACCGAACACTCTGAAACCACAATCTTTTGGAAACAATCATGAGAAGGACGAAGCATGACCATGCACAATAAAGTTTTCGAGTTTAAAACTTTAATGCTTATAAACTTTAATTAAGTGTAATAGTCCATTATGTCGGTTCGTCTAGGTTATCAGTTAACCCCAACGTATAAGTTATATGTTTTAAAAACGAAAACAAAAATTTGGTACTTAATTATCCGTACTTATTAAAATATCATTCATAACGGTTGCGAGTGTTATAGAACTGATACCAATAAAAACCGTATTGTTGACATGTCGCACGTTTGGAAATTTCCCTACTTAACAAACAATAACTTGCTATATAAAGAACGTAATCGTGTTTAAAATTATTTATTTAATTATCTAATAATTATAAAGGTGGGGTGGGGTTCGGCTATAAAGTCCATTTTTCTACAAACTGTACAAAGTTATAAAACATCACAATTTCGGTCATAAAACACCACAATTTCAGTCATAAAACAAACTCAAAACCCACAAATAACATAGTGAAGATCACTAAAACACAATACCTAAACCCTAACAGTCCATAAAAACTTCAAATACACTATCGTAGAACTATGAATATAAAACACAACAGGATAATCAGCATAAAACACACTAATGTTAGTCATTTGATAATCAAAGTGTTATCACCAAAAACACAACACAAACCCACAAATATGTCATTTTAATTATCTTCGCTTTGTTATTTGTGGTTTTGAGTGTGTTTTATGGTTGACATTATGGTGTTTATGACTTTTTACACTTTATAGGAAAAAATGGATTTTGTAGCCAACTCTCACCATATAAAAATATCTACATATATATTAATCAAATTAACGGACATCATGATTAAGTTCAATCGTTCTGATAAATAATATATTTGTATTCATGTCTAATCGATCGACATCATCAATCTTGTCTCTTATAAATTAAGCCTGGAAGGAGTATCTATTTAAGCCATTAAATTGTATATTTGTTATTGGTTTTCATCTAGCAAAAAAGTATATTTATCCAACTATTTTATATATATGGTCTTTTAATAGAAGTGGTTATCCGAGATGTTGTGTTTATGATTACTTTAATAGAACGTTATAATAATGGTGATAGCTATAATACAATGATTATTATGATAATGATACATACTAATAATCATACAAGTAATTAATTTACTATTTAATATTAACATTTAACCATTCAATTCTTCTTTTTAGCCGGACATTGTTTTTTTAGACTAGAGGGTATGGAGAGCTCCATCCCTATAAGGATGGGCCACCACGTAGGCGCCACATCACCAATCCATGAAGGATGGGCCTCCTTGCATTTTGATGGAGGTGGAGGATGAGCCTACCCCATCTAATTATTTTATAATTTTCTAAGTTTTTTTTAACTTAATAAAAACTTCATAAAAATTAAATAAAATAAAAACAAAAAAACAACATAATTAAATTCATTTCATAACATAAAAAAATTACATTTCCTAAAAATAAAAATTACTAATCCTAGAAACGGAAAACATAAAAACGAAAAAAAATTACGATACGATTAAAAAACTAAACAACCTACGACGTCCATTTTTTCTTAACCTCTTCTTTCATCCTCCGATAAACCTCGCGTTCATCCTCCGGAACCAAGTCGAGATCAAACCTCATAATCCTAAAATCATCCGCTCGAGCATAGTCGGCCGACACGGTTTTCTTGTGACCATATTTTTCGGCCGCGAACTCTTTGAATGAACGGAATTCGGATATCAACTCGTCCATTTTCGAAGCCGCCCCCTCCACCCGAACCGCCACCTCCACTCGAGCCGCCCCCTTTTCGCTTTCCGGCCGCCTCTTTTTTTGATTTGTCCCTTCCGGGGGGGACGTTCCGACTCGTGAACGGGCAACACATACTCGTCATATATCGGGTCGTCGTTTATGTCGATTCGACAACGAGCGGTGGAGCCTCTCGCACTATAACTTCCGGACTTGGAAGTTTTACTCCGTTTGGCGGTTGCGACCTCATTTGGAACCGGCTTCCATTTGTTTTCTTTCTTTAAAACGTTCCATGCTCGGAGGTGTGGGAAAGGCGCCAAATTTTTAGAATCCCATTTAGCCATCGCAAGGTTAAGAATGTCCTCGTCGTTACTCCCACTAGGAGGATTAGTGTAAATTTGGTTATAATACCCGCAAAATTCATTAATGGTCTTGTTCATTTTCCGCCACTTGCCCGAGACGTAATCGATATCACGCATCGGGCCTTGACCCATAATCCCGTTAAATCTATCCGTTGTCGCCTTCCAAAAACTAGTACCCGTTTGATTGTTCCCTAAATTAAAAGAAATGCATTAGTCAAAGTAAAAAATAAATCTTTTTAAATTTAAATTAAAAAAATAAACTTTGGTTCATACCGACAATCGGGCAAGTTGAGGACTTAACAAACGCAATTGCTAGCGTCTTCTCCTCTACTTTTGTCCACTGTCTCGGCTTTGCTCTCGAACCGTTTTTCTTTTTTTTTTTTTTTGCGGTGTCAGGTTCGGTTTCAACCGCCTTCCCCTTCCCCGTGTTTTTTTTGCGCTTGAGTTCTTTATGTGGCGATTCGGGGACTTCTTCTTCATCATCATCGTCAAGTTGAACCGGGGGTTGCGGTTGGGAAGTTGGCGGTTGCGATTGGAATTGTTCAAGCGAGTTGCGTTGCATGAATTGTTGGAGTGCTTGGTATTGTTGCATTTGTTGAACTTGGGACATTTGTGAGAAGGCGTTGGGTGATTGTTGGAAACCCAAAAACGTAAATTGTGGAGACACCTACGAAGGATCCATAGTCGAAGTGTAAGCGGGACTCGAAAATAAGTTAGGTTGGTTCGGGTTGGGATTGTTCGGGTTGGGGTTATTTGAGTTGAATGGATTCATGATTGTATAAAAAAGAGGGAGTGTTTTTTTATAAAAATGGATGAGAATGGGAGAAGAATGAGAGAAAATGGTATAAAACTGGATGAAACTAAGGAGGGGTATTTATTTAAAGTTAAAAAGTTTTTTTTATTTAATAAATATAGCCGTTGTAAAGGCTAAATGTTTGAAATGAGGGCCGTGAAGATCGTCGAGTGAGAGCCGATGTTGACGCGCCGGGCCTAGGAGGCGGTGTGGGGGACTGGCGACGGGCCAGGACGGGCCTAAGCCGGCCCCCATACCGTCTGGTCTTACCATCGTCACCTTCATCTAATAAATCATACAAGTACTTCATTTATTATTTAATAATAACATTTAACCATTCAATTCTTCTTTTCAACGGACATTGTCTTCAGTGCTGAATCTAAAAAAAATGTTATAGAGGCAATGTTTTAAAAAAATAGGTAAGTAGATTGAAAAAACGTTAAATTTTTTCAAAATTTACACTATTATCGGATCGTGAAAGCAACAGAGACTACCCTTTCTTCTTCATCTAAATGTGCTTTAATATCCACCATAGAAACAATACATCTTAAGAAACACATGCTTAAAATCTTTTCTATTCTTATACATGACACTATCATAACTTTTTCTGGTTCTAAATGCGTAACAGTGTTCATTTCATTGTCGTGGTACACGCACAACTAAGGTAATGAAGATGATGAATATGAGTTGTATTTTAGAATTTAATCTATTTGACCCAACTCAATTAATATACTCAAGATGATATTTGGTGAGCAAATAATTCATGTTTACCTTTTTTTTTGCCCTACTATGATTATAATTAATTGTATAAAAAGACATAAAATGCTTAATCGTAAAGATAAAGCTAGAGTCCACATCTAGAACATGATGCATAGTTTTATGATGAGGAAAATCATGAATGATCAACACCTTACTTTACACAATAACAAGAAAATAATAATATTATTTTAATTTATCACTAACTTTAATTTTCATGATAATAAATAAAATAATTCGGAATTTTATTAAGAGTTATTTTTAAACGTCTAACTAAAATGTATTTTATACCTACTTCTAGATCCACATAATGTCTAATATGATACTAAAATGATCAACCAGTTAAGAAACAACACATTTAGTACATATTTTAATACCGCTAGTCTACAAGTCACTTGCTCGAAACATATTAAGTGATCTTTAATTCCTAGATTCATCATTTCAATTAAGGTAATAATAAATAAGTTAATTAGTTAGACATTTTTATAAATTTCAAAATTAACTTCCATTTGATTTTTGCATTAATTTCGTATATAATATGAAGATAAGAGATCATATACAAGAGAAGAATTTTGTACAAAATGTAGGAGAGAATCATTATCATACATTTGTTTTTCTCAATTTAAGGAGAGAAGAGTATGGTGGTATTTTCTCCATTTAACTAGTTTCCTCATTGATTTCAAATGGCTATAATTTTTTCGTACGTTAATATTTAAAAAAAAAATTAGATGTATTAACGAGCATTTCATTCTCTTTAATTCGAGTAGTCTATTGCTATAGTGTTCGTAAAAATAATTTACAGGACTTTGAATACCCATTACGTGATTACGAGATTTTGAATACCCAGTGCCCATTACGTGATTTTGAATACCCAGTACCCATTACGTGATTCTTGAATACCCATTACGTGATTACACATTCAACATAAATGATTACAAATTCAATGTAAATTCATTACGTGATTACACATTCAATATGATTTGTTATAACTAATGTTGATACAATTATGCTTATCACGTGCTTACACATTCAATAATAAGAACTTGATTGTTTATGCTTTATTATGTGATTAAATCTCTAATATACGACATTTTGTTGTTATTATAGGTTGATGTGGCTAATGTTTTGTATATAATTTATCCTTAATACGTGATTATACCTAAAATATTAGGTATTCCATATGAAATGTTATGTATTATATGTTTTGTTTATACGTAATTACGTAATCATTCAGTAGGGTTTCATATAAATACTATAATGAAATCACGTAATCACAAAATGAATATTTAAAATCATGTAGTCATGTAATAATATATAGTCAACTATTGTTACGTAATTACGTAATCACTTACTGAGATTTCACATAAAATATTATAATTAAATAAGGTAATCACGTAATGTGTATTCAAAATCACGTAGTCACTTACTGGGTATTCAAAAACATGAAATCACGTAATAGGTATTCAAAATCCTACAATTTTTTTAAGAAAAATATAGTAATAGGCTGCTCGAATTAAAGAGAATGAAATGTTAATACGTTGTAATTTTTATAAAAAAAATATTAACGTATGAAAAAGTTATAACCGTTTGAAAATCAAGGGGGAAGTGGGTTTATTAGTCAACAATATTGAATTTTCCTATTTTATCATTTTCCCTACTTGTTGCCTGTTTTAGTTATGTGAATTATATATTTAGAAATCACTTAATCTCAACCATTGATCTAGTAGATCAATTTTTTTAAAGGAAAACTTCATTAAAACGCAGCCAACCCGACGAAGAAAAAAAACCGACCGCGACCAAACCAACTACAAGGAATTACATAAATTTACACCAATCAATCCATGACATATCTTTATACTTTGTCCTACTTCTAAACCAAAGAAAACCTATGGATTTAATCGCATTGAACACCTTCTCAACCTTCGGAATCTTACCCGAGAAAACAAGCTCGTTCCTGGCCTTCCAAATTTGCCAACAAGTGACAAGAACAATACCTTTGTAACAAATCAACGCCTTACCTTTTAAACCGCTGAACAAATGTCCCTCCAAAATGTCCCGGAACGAAAACGCCACCGGAAACGGCACCTTACACCACCGGCTAACCTTCGACCAAACCAAAGTGGCGAATTGGCAAGCAGTAAATAAATGCAGAACCGTCTCACTGTCCGACGAGCACAGCGGACACGAAACATCCAAGAACGGGATATTCCTCTTGCAAAGCTCAACTTTGGTAGGCAACCTATCCTGTTCAGCCCTCCAAGCGAACAAGTTACATTTTAAAGGGATCCAATTACACCACTCCCAAACATACCTGGCACTGAAATCTTTATTCGAGTCAATAACCTGCTTGACCGACCTCAGGCTAAAAACCCCCGACTCGTTGTCCCTCCACATCCACTTATAACTGTCCCCCGATAAAACAACATCACGCAATCTCAAATTCAAATCTAGTCAATCCGCTATCTCCTCATTAGACGAAGGAGGCCGACACCATTGCCAACTCGCAGCCGGATTGGAAAATGGGCTAACAATCCTGTCCCGGACTGCACACTTTTTATCCATTTCAATTCGAAAAAGATTAGGATAACAAATTTTCAGAGGCTCCTTATCTAACCACGGATCTAACCACGGATCAAGCCAAAACGCTATGTCACAACCGTTACCAAGTTCCCCACACATCTAATTCCGAAGCCAAACACCGGACACAATTGGCCTCGAAACCACTCTAACAATATCCCCCCCCCCCCAAAGAGGCCTTCATAGGAAGAAAATCCCATGATCTCCGATGCCCGTGAATCACAGAAATAACCTTAACCCACAGGTTGTTCTTCTCAACTTTGAACCTCCAGGCCCATTTTAGAAGAAGCGCTTTATTAATAGAAGTGAAGTCCCTAAGGCCCAACCCACCACGATCAATAGGCGATGACACCCGGTCCCAGGAAACCCAACTCAACTTCCTGTCCCCACCTGAACCGCCCCATAAAAATTTTCTGACAATAATCTCCAGCTTATTTACGACACCCACCGGCACTCTGTATAGCGAGAAAAAGTAATTGAGCAGAGTGGCAGACATTCCAAAACAAATTTGATAAGTGTTACTCTGCCTCCCATTAACAGAACCGAAGCCTTCCAAAGAGATAATCGAGATTCAAAAATGTCAAAAATTGGCCTCTAGTTTGCCACTTGGTTCATATTGGCCCCCACTGTCCCAAGATAGACAAATGGAATTCGTTCCTCCATGCACCCCACCAACGCAGCCATGTCGGCGACCTCCGACTCGGGAACCCCAATGCAAATAATTTTTGACTTAGACAAATTAATTCTAAGCCCAGAACAAATATAAAAAAATCTGAGGATTCTAACCACGTTAACAAGATTCTCCATAGACCACTCCCTAACCACCAGCGCATCGTCGGCATAAAAGAGATGGGAGAGAGACGAACCGTTATTAGGGAGCCTAACCCTAGTCACCGCACTAAACCCAGCCGCTCTATCCAAACATCACGAAAGCATCTCCATAACAATGAGGAAAAGAAAAGGAGACAATGGATCACCATGTCTCAAACCCTTCTGACACTGGAAATCAAAAGTAGGTGATCCATTAACTAAGACAGCCGCTCTAGCCGACGAAAGGAAACCATTGACCCATTACACCAAAGAGGAGGAAAACCCATCTGAGCCATGGCCATGTTCACAAAACCCCAATTGACATTATCGTAAGCCTTCTCAAAATCCAGCCTCAGCAAAAACGCCTTGTCCTTCTTCTTTTTAATCCTATTAATAACCTCGTTAATGATAAGAGGACCATCTAAAATATACTTCCCTTTCAAAAACGCAGACTGACAGTCCGAAATAACCGAACCGAGCACAAGTTTAAGACATTAGCCAACACCTTTGAAATAACCTTATTAATTGCACCCACCAGACTTACCGGACGGAACTCACTTAAACTTGACGGATCTTTGACCTTCGGAATGAGAGTGATAAACGATGAGACACACCCTCTATTAACTACTCCCCTAGAGTGGAACTCCTCCATGACCCTAATAAAATCAGCCTAAAAAAATCCCAAAAGTGTTTGAGAAACCTGAAATTTAGACCGTCAGGACCAGAAGCACGGTCACTCCCACAATCCGAAATCGCTGCTCTAATCTCCTCTCTACTAAATTCAACCACTAGCCTAGCCGCCTCACCAGGGGAAAGCTTTTTGACGTTCTCACAAGACACCGACGGACGGATACTCAACTCCTCTTTGAACTTCTCCCTGAAAAAGTTCGAAAACCACTTTCTTTATCTTTGACGGTTTAGAGCACCAAGACCCGTTAACCATCAAACCGTGAATTTTATTACTCGTCTTCCGACAATTAACCATGGAGTGGAAAAACTTAGAATTTTCGTCCCCGTCCTTCGCCCACTTAATTCGTGATCTTTGTCTCACGTCCTTATTTGTGTTTTCCTCTAATTCTTTAATACGTTTGTAATTCTCAGCTAGAATCCATTCTTCCTCTTCCATAAGGTCTCTACTTTCCATTAGAATTTCCGACTCCTCTATCTCGGATCTAGCCAAAGCATCGCTTTCCTTTTCCTTTTTGAGCATTTCATCTATCTATTTCTTAATCCGACTCCTAACATGCTCGAACTTTTTTAACAAACACAAGTCAGCTGGCCCAACCCATTCAAACGAACTCGCGGCTTCACGTACCATATCATCATAACCATCACGCCCAATCCACGAATCAAACACTCGAAAGGGTTTGGGCCCGAAATTAGAGTCCTTCGTAACTAAAACAATTGGACAATGATCAGACAAATACTTAGGAGTGCCCTAAGACAAGCTTCTGGCCATAAATTAAAAATCCCATGGCAAACAAGAACCCTATCAATCTTACTAAACTTCTTTCCATTGCTGGAACACCACGTAAACTTCCTATCCTTCATCCCGTACTCCAACAACCCGGCCTAAAAAATGAATGAGTTAAAAAAACTGGCACACACCGGATTGAAACCAGAATTAAGCCTCTCCTCTGGGGTCCTAACCGCATTGAAATCACCAAGCAAAATAAAAAAACCCACTGAATTATCCATCTCGAGCTTTAGTCTCTCCCACAGCTCCGTTTTCGCCTGAGGCGCATAGATATTAGCAATATTGACCTGCTGGCCACTCCCCTTAATCTTACCCTTAACGATAACAAAATTCTTATTCTTCAACATCTCTCCTATGTCAAAAACTTTCGGGTCCCACATGCTAACAAGACCCCCTGACAGACCGGAAGAATCCACCCAGTCTACATCGAAACTGTCACTACCCCATAAGGAAGCCAGCTCCTTCTTGTGAGAAACCGAACACTTCGACTCTTGTAAAACCCCAAAATTAACCCCAAACTTAGCCTTAATGCCCCTAACCCAACGAGCTTTATCATCTCCCCCTAACCCTCTTAAATTTAAAGACAAGAAATTCATGAGGAAACAACATTAATACCCTTACCCAAGATAACATTCTTCACCATAGCTTCACAACCCTTTAAATTCATTCCGATCTGACTTCCCAGATCCACCGTCGCATTGACCTCGACGTCCACAGGAGGGACTCCACCACCCCCTTTAGCTCCGGTCATGGCTGGAACGACCGACACTGAACCTAACGGCCCTTCACCCTCATCAGACGGCACCCTATGATTGAGGTCAATGGAAAGTTCATTGGCTGAAGACGACTGGCCCTCCCGTGTACTATTATCTTCCTGCATCTCTTTCCTATTTCCACGGTTCTCTTTATTCATGCAGTTCAGCAGCCGATCCAAAGAAAACGGATCACTTGACTCTTCCACTTGGGCCCTGGGACGCTTACTGGGCCTACCCTTCTCAATAGAGTCCATGAAGCAGTTTGGGCTACCCTTTGACGTCGACAACCCACTAGCCGCCTTTCTTCTATGGTGTTTTGTCCATTTCTTAGAGTTAAAATAAAAAACCTTTTCATTCACTTTGTTTCCTACCTCGAGCCACGGACCAGAATCAAAAGCAGGAAAGATGGACCCTTAGACTTCTCACGTGTACTTCTCCCACATTCCCCATGTTTCTTGAGCACGAGTCACACGGCTCTTCCCCTTCTTTCCTACCTTTCCCATGCACAATCCCTTCGTGTTCCAGATTACCCGTTTCAGGCATCCTTACCACCGGCGACGACTTCTCCGGTGACTCCCCCTTCGAATAGCATCGGTCTGCAGCCCGTAAACAGTCCGGGATCCACTCTTCTTGTTCCTCTTCCACCCATACCCTGAAACTTTTATCTTTTCATTTAAGGACAACTTGCTCCTTGATCCTCGAACCTTCTCCTGCCAAAATTCCCACTCTCTTAAACGAAAGGTCTTGATCTTTATCAAGAAACCTGGGCACGTAAAGGACTTTTCCAAACAATTCTCCAATATAAGAGAGCACCTCCGGATCAAGAATATGCAATGGAACACCATGAATCCTAAGCCAGGCCACCCTTTCCGATGAAAGAGATTGACCATTCCAAGCTTCGAGCTTCGAAAACCATGGTCCCCATATCCCCCTAGCCTCCAAGAACTTCTCCGCCGATTCCAATTCATTAAAAGAAATGAGGATAGAAAGACCCCCCAGGTACTGTATATTCGAATAAACCGTCCCAGCAATTCTAAGTAACCGGTCGAAATCGACCAAGGTCTCCAGGTCCACCGTCCTCCCCACCAAAGCAAACCCATGCAACTCCTTAAAAGATGTCGTCCTATCGGGCACCACTAAAACTTTATCACACTTGCTCTTCTCCACCCCTGACTACCCCCTTGACGTTACAGTCGGCACCGGCAACCTTTGTCTTCCCCAACACGTCGCTATACGACCTAAAATCCCTGAAGTTGAACTGATTACTTCTATTCCCCACACCCGAGTCATTGGATCCATGCGTCTTCTTCTCCGGTTGACCAGCATACCCCGAGTTCTTCGTAGCGAACCGAGCGATATTCATCTTCAACTTATATTCACCCATCTTGACTCCCTTGAGAGACTTCTCCAATTCAATCTCGTCCTTGACATCCGCAAAGCTAATAAATCCAAACCTGCAACCTCCTTTGTCTCTTTTTTTCGCTACATACGTCCCGACAATCTTCCCGAACCCTTCCAGGCAGCATCTGAGATCCCACGGTGTACAACCCTTCGAGAGATTTGACACGAAAAACTTGATAATGCCTCCCTCCCCAATACTCCATGAGGACAACCTGCGGGAATCCGAACAAACCCAGAAAGCGAAGGGATGTAGCGACAGGTCAGAATAGGGAGAAAGGTAGAATCCAGGCTCACTACCAATAAGCAAACTGATGAACCTCGCACACTATACCAACCTGTTCTTCATCGTCGAGCTTCCCGACGTCTTAAGGATATTCCGACGACTTTTGGTGTTCCTTAGAGATAGAGCTACTTAATACAGTTTTATTATGCATAAAACTCAATTACCAAACTGTTCTTCTCACTTATTACCTTTAACCAATAAATTAAATTGGTACACACCAAAAAGTAATAATTTCTATTTTTTCATAAAAAAGGAGTAACATATTTATTTTATGGGATAAAGTCGGCAAGACCATGCCCCACGACATTATTGTATGGCCATACGAACGTAGCCCACCAATTTATTTTAGGGGTAATTATTAAAATCGATCGAATAATAAGAATATAAATATTTTTCTTATTCATTTAAATATAAATATTTTAAAGAATAATCGTAATAAAAAATCTTTACATTTATGAAGCCAGGAATCTTATTCTTTGTAGGTGTGCCACATCTATACTCGCATGATATTCATCTTTTTCAGAAATTATTGTTGCAGAATTCCAATTTTGTGAATTTTGGGTCGTTGCGGACCGTAAAATATTTTTATTTCGATACGTGGATGATAAAAGATATATATTTCTTGTTAAATCATAGAATATATTGGATACGTGGTTGATAAAAGATATTTTGTTTTTGTTTAAACATAGAATATATATTTAGGGCCGGGATTTAGAGAAAACAATAGAAAGTGTGAGAACGGTGAGAATGCTTATCGATCGTCCGATCAAAACAATCTATAGACTAGATTGGCGCGGTGGCGTTTTCGTAAATAACATCAATTTTATTACGTGGACGCACTTCATTAAGGGTAAAAGGGTCTTTTAACTTCTCCACACAAAACGCCATCTCATGAAATAAAACGCCAAAAACAAAAATCACAGACCATTCTAAGTAAAAACACCATTAGATATAAAACGCCAAACTTAATTGTAGTAAAATCCCGCCTAAAAAAACCGTCAAAAAAATCCTATATATACAACATCTCAGACCTTCAATTAAAAACACACACAAAAACCAAAACGCCATATTTGATATATCTCATTCGCCTTAGAAACGCCAAAAAACCCAAACATCAAATATCTTCTAACCCAAACATTTTTTTGATGTTCAGTTTGGTTGTCTGTAAGATTTCGCTCAATGAAATGGACAAAATCCTTAGGTGAGGATATTGTCCATTTCATTGAGTAAAATCTTATTGACTTATCCTCAACTTCCATCCAATTTGTAACGCCAAAACATACAAAAGTATGGGGTGGACAACATTGTCAGTTATCTTTCTTAACCGAGGATTAACAATGTTGTCCATCTCATACAGCAAAACCTTATTGATTTTAGCATGATCAAATTTTGAGGTTTAAGTTGCTCTTATTTCGCGGCGTTCTTTTTATCAGTAAAACGCCAAAAAAGTTAAAAAATCAAACATCGTTCATTGTAAAATTCAAGATTGTTGGCTGAAGGGTCTAAACTCAATAAAATTTTGCTGCATGAGATGGACAAATCTTCAACAAAAAGATGCTGATGTCAGACTGTGTGCTTCCAAACAGCTACACAAAAAACTACTTGAAAAACAAAAAAAAAAAAAAAAAAAAAAAATGAATCATACAAAAGTTGAACCAGCCAGTTAACATGATTCAAAAAAGAAGAAATAGACTGGTGACAGTGAAGATTTGTAAGATCAATTGTTTATATATTATTTTTTTTATTTTCCTTTTCAGTTGATTGTTATATAATAAAAACGCCATATATAATAAACACGACAAAACAGCCAAAATGCTTGTTTAAACGATATCATCCCGTTAAATGTCCCCAAAAACTCCCAAACTATAATAAAATTACTTTGAAAAAGTATTATAAAAAACAAAAAAAAAATAAAAACAAAACTTGAAAATGTAACTAGAAACAGTAAATACAAATCAGTAATACTGAAGATAGGGAAAATTTATTATATTAGAATCTAAAACACCAAACTTGAAAAATGGGACGTGTTACAGACTTCAGAGATAAAGCTTATCAAAAACAATAATTACAAACAGTAATTGAAAAGACGAATACTTTATTATAATAATGCACCGCCTAACTTAGGCGCCAAAAAGACATCCTATAAAATGATACGTCTCAGCAACTTCCATTTGATCAAACCAAAAAAAAACAAACGCCAATACTACTAAATACCGCTCACTGTAAAACGCCAAAAATAAAAAAAATCAAAGATGGCTAATATGCTTTCTTGGATATTCAGAATTGTTCTTCATGAAGTTTCACTGAATGAATTGTTATCAGAGGGGAGTAACTCAGAAAGATTTTGCTGCATGAGATGCACAAAAATTCAAGAAAAAGATATTGATGCCAGTCATATCGCATTTTGTATTTTTTGTTCTTGAAGAAGGGTTGGATGAGGAGAAGAGATCAATGACACTGAAGAGTAGGTTGATTATAAAGATGAAGATCAAGATAAAGAAAAAGCGAAAAACCCACTCACACGTCATAGATCCATGTCCCCAAATATCCACATAAAAGCCAGTTCAACAGACGAGTAGGCAAAATAATCAAACCGATGGGTTTGTTAAGTTTTAAATAAAGCGCCATATATTTGGTGACAGTTCTTGAACTATTAAAGAAGAGAGAGGCTAATGACAGTGAAGATAGATCCGATTATGATTTTTAATTTATTTTCTTCGTTTGTATTTTTTTTCATGTGGTTGAAATATAATCTAACAATAGTAAAACGCCAAGATACCACAAACGCCAAAATGTTTATAAAAAATAATAGAACAATGGGCCATATTGTTTAAAACGCCTTGAAAAACGTCATTCAAATAGATTTCCTGACCCCCTGGGTTCCAATGGCATACGATTTGAATAAACGCCAAAATGTTAATACAATGAAACCATTAAAACGGCATTAATTATTGAATTTGGTTAACGCCAAAAATCTTAAAAACCAAAAATTAAAACAATATTGAGAAAAGCGGAACTGGAAAAGCAGAAGATAAAAGGACAAAAAAGCCCCTCCGCCCTTTTCTAAGCGGCGTGACACGTGTTAGGCCAGGAAGCGTTCTCACCGTTCTCACACTTTTGAGCGTTTTCTCCTGATCCCGTTTCTATATATTTATATGTAATATAATCGAACTATTTTAGTAATTATTTCTTTTATCTTATTTTCTCGGTTAACAAGATTATGATAATTTTGCATAAATAACAAAAACTAAAAAAAGAAAAAGAAAATATATAAATTTTACTAATGGTCATCATCTTGTTTAGACTCAGTAACACATGACTAAAAATTGTTAACAATTTAAATTGTCTTCATAGGAAAAAACATATCATTACCATTATTGTATTTTAGCTGATAGTTAATTTAGGGTGTAAGGAGTGGTTAAACATTTTGAAGTGGCAAACTAAAAAACCGACCAATCAGAGCGTGCCATGTCAATAAGTCAAAAATGTTTAAACTTTGGTGAAAAGTGTTGGCAATGGTTTAAACACTTGGTGAAGTGGTAAACTATTTTTTTTAAAAAAAAAGGAAAAAATTGTGATTGGTTGAGATAGGAATGGACCCCACCCACAATATCCCCTCTCTCTCTCTCTCTCTCACTACCCTCTCTCATGTTACCGATCGGCAATATGTTACCGAGCGACAATGTTACCGACGCGGCAAAGGGGTTGGCGGCGGTCTTGCCGCGCGACAAACCACTTTGCCACTTCCCTTTGCCGCACCACACCGTATACCCTTACAACAAAAACAACGTGACTAATCATTGTTGTATTCATGACATATGAGATAATACATCGATGTTGACGTTAATTTGTTAATTTATTCCCCGTGATTATTCATATATTAATCTACTAGGTTAGAACCCCGTGTATTACACGGGTTGAATAAATGTAATTTTATATATTAGATAATAAAAAGTTATATCTTTATGAACTTCGTATATTGTACGGATTAAATAAATGTAATTTTATATATCAAATAATAAAAAAGTTACATCTTTAAAAACCATGTGTATTACACAGATTAAATAAATGTAATTTTGTATACTAAATACTAAAAATGTCGTATCTTTAAAAAAACCCGTGTATAATCGGATTGAATAAATCTAACAAATAATAAAAAATTACATCTTTAAAAACCCCGTATATTACACGTGTTGAATAGATTACACGGGTTGAGTAAATATAATTTTATATACTAAATAAAAAACAATATATTTTAAAAAACCTCATTACACATATTTGGGTAAATATAATTTTATATATTAAATAATAAAAAAATTATATCTTTAACAACCTCGTTTATTGTGCGGGTTGAATAAATGTAATTTTATATACCAAACAATAAAAAAGTTATATTTAAAAAAAGGAAAAATTACAAGTTTTGTCCTTTATCTTAATACCAGTTATCAGGCGGTGTCCACTTTAACGAATCTTGATAAGTTTTGCCCTTTACAACGAAGTTTGTTGCCCGTTTTGTCCTTTAGGTTTAACCCAGTTAGATTTTCTTGTTAAATCTTGTCATCCAAGGGTATTTTAGTTTTTTTACCCATTTATTTAATATTATTTAAAAGAATAAAACAAAATATTTTATGGTTGACTCTTGAAATAAAGTTATATTTTAAAAAAAACTCTGTCTATTATATGTGTTGAACAAATCTGTTTTATATAATAAATAATAAAAAAAAGTTATAATTTTAAAAACCATATGTATTACACGGGTTACATCTATGTAACCAAATAAAAAATTTACACCCACTATTACATTATTAAAAATAGCAACATAATCGCCCCGTGTTGAATATAATAAATATTTACCAACTCGACTAAATTCATATATTTTGTCAATAAATTATCAATATTATTTTATTAGATGTAATATAACCCGTGTATATTGTATTGATATACATTTTAAATTATTTAATATTTTAATTGTATGATATATATTTTTTTAAATAAATAAAGATCATATATCGGATAAAATTTAATTAATATTTAATAATTTAAATTAAATAATAATTATCTACAACTAAGGATGGTCTAGAATAATGACAAGTGTCCCTTTATTGGTTTCTTTTATTATATAGTATAGATTAGGTTAGAACCCCATCTAGTACACGGGTTGAATAAATATAACTTTATAAAAAAATTACATCTTTTAAAATGTGTACTGCATGGGTTAAATAAACACGTGTATTACACGGGTTGATTAAATATAATATAATTTTTTTAACACATATGGTCGTCAAGATATGTTTTTAAAAAAATGAACTTTGATGTATTGTAACATTTTACTTTGTTTTTTATTTATTTATTGTTAGGTTAGAAACTTGTGTATTACACAAGTTAACATTTTTACTTTATTTTTTACTTATTTATTAATAGGTTAGAAACTTAAGTATTATGCATGGTTAAATCGATTAAATTTTCAATTAAATAGTTATTAATAAGCGGAAAAATTAAAAGAAAACGTTAAAAGAAAAAATGTTATTTTTTTTTTAATTTTCTTTTATGATGTTATAGTTTTACTTTCATATTTGATTAGGTTAGTATCGTAGTAGCAGAGGAATTAACAACAAATAATTTTTTTCCTCCTTTTGAACTACTTGTGATTGATTGGAAGATAACCCTAATATGATGTTATAGTTTTACTTTCATATTTGATTAGGTTAGTATAGTAGTAGCAGAGGAATTAACAACAATTTTTTTTTTGCTCCTTTTAAACTACTTGTGATTGATTGGAAGATAACCCTAATATGATGTTATAGTTTTACTTTCATATTATTATTATTATTATTAATATTATTTTATAAAAGAGATAAATAAAAATTAAAGGGTGAGAAATTACCAGAGAATGACACGTGTCCAAAAAGAATTTTCATTTAGAAAAGATATGAATATGAATATGAATATAGCCATATTTTTAAAATTATATCTGTTTTTTGTGTCACGTCTTCGGTTGTAAAAGTATACAGTCGCAATTTTTGTCGCTAATTCTTAGATGAAAAATTCTGTCGCTAAGCAAACGCCTGTCACAAAAATTGGTTTTAATTCTTTTTGCGACGAGGGTTTTACGACCGTCGAAACTGGTCACAAATGCTCGTATTTGTATGTCACAAAAAGTGGTTTTAATTCTTTTTGCGACGAGGGTTTTACAACCGTCGAAACTGGTCACAAATGCTCGTATTTGTATTAAACGTATGAAAATATCAAATATCACTACACATATAAAACACATACACCAAAGAGCATTCGGCTAGGAGTATCCATATGTGTAAAAATATAGAATGGTGCCTTTTTCCAAGGGATCGATGGCTTGAGTTTCACAACACACAATAGTATACACATAATTATAGAATTGTGAATAGATTGGATTCAGGGGCAGAGCTTTTAAGGGGTAAGAGGTGCACCCGTCTCCGCCAATGTTTCGGTTATTAGTGTAATTTTTTGATTTTTCGTTCGAAATTTTCAAAATTATATAGGTTTGCCCCCGCCAATTATTTTGCCTAAAAATTCCCTGCCTGTACCAAGTTTATTTTCTAAAATATTTACACATATTTTCATATTGAGTTAAAAAAACGTGAAGAATGAGGCTACTAGTAATTTTTTATAAATATTTTTAAACTTAAAGTGAGTTTAAAGAAAGTCTAAAACTAGTTTTTATATAAATGAAATTTAAGTGTTCGAATTTAGTTTTTTTTTTAATGTGTAAGAACATGTCTTTTCAATGAATGAAGATCATTTAGTTTTATTTAAAGTTATTATTGTTTGACCTGACCCGAATCAATAGTCGACCCACCCAGACATATAAATAGAAAAAAATATTTTAGTTCCATGACTTTCCCTCTACGGAACTTTCTGTCAAGCTTACTGATTGGATTCTTGTTAATAAAATATAAAAACACCAACATGCTGTTTGACAACATCTATTTGACAACATCTATGAAGTAATAATTATTATATTATGAATGAATCAATCATTATTTGATTACATCGTAAAAACATGGTGAAAAGTATACAAACTTAATTAACTATGAATAACTTTTTGGGTGCCACAAAAAGCGATAAAACTTAACCCTATACGGGGACGTTCCAAGGCTGCTCCCCGCACCGTGCAGCCTTAGCCCTTTGCATAGTTGTTAACAAAGGATAGAGCGATGCTAGCCAAATGTGCAATATTCAAAACATGTTTACGAACCATGATTTTAACCTCGGCATTCATTCGTTTGTCGGAAAAACCATCCGTACATGTATCATCATCCGTCAACGCTGCACTGACCCACGTTTCTATACTGTTCATATTAAACAAGAAATCGGATCCGGATCGGACTTTACCCATTTCCACCATGGATATATGGAGCTCGTAAGCCGAGTCACCGATCTCCTCGAGGCAATCTTTCATGGCACTCATTTCCCTTCGCGTCATTTTATGCGTTTTGGTGTAAGTTATGAGTTGTTTTGAAGTGGTCC
Source organism: Helianthus annuus (assembly GCF_002127325.2). Taxonomy (NCBI): domain Eukaryota; kingdom Viridiplantae; phylum Streptophyta; class Magnoliopsida; order Asterales; family Asteraceae; genus Helianthus; species Helianthus annuus. The sequence goes on along the minus strand of NC_035445.2, from coordinate 146,776,044 downwards.
GTGTGGTGCTGAGGGTCGCGGCCAGCGCGGTTTGAGCCAAGAGTCTTGGGCTGGTTCCGATTCGGGTTGCGAAGCGAGAGAGGTACAAGTAGCAAAGCTCAGGGTACAATGTGGTGTGACATGATTTGTAGATGAATAGTGTGTTGGATCTTGTCGGGGTTATGGCTAGGCTGAATATGAGAAATGGCAGCCACATATATCTCTTTCTCTCTCTCATCTTTCTCTCTCTTGATTCTCTCTCTAGAGGAATGAAGATATGAGAGAAGAATGGGTCGCTATATATGGGTAAAGATGGCATATAATATGATTGTGGGTATGATATATTTTCATGTCACTATCTATGTAGTATTGATCCCATATACACTAATCATACAATTTTAAACTTCTGTTTGGATGCATGATTTGACTCGAGGGTGCTCACAAAAGTCTGTAGGGGCTGCAATCAAACTAGTATTAATAAGTAAATAATTTAACACACCTTCAGGCTTTGGCGTATATAGAAAGCGTGACGTATTCCCACAATTCTGAACTTAAGCAATTTGTTTTTATTCTATAAAAATGGTCCTGATTTTAAATGTTGTTTTAGGGATTGTTTGTTTACCTCATAATGAGTCTTTTAATGGTTTCATACTTTTTATTGGTTCAGCACTTAATGATTCAGACTGTTTGTTTCGCGAGCAGATGTCTGAATGGTTCAGATATTTGCCTCTAAATAGTTAAGCATTATACTGAGTCTGAATGGTTAAGACCTCTAATCTGGATTGGTCAAACATTTGTCTCTAAATGGTTAACAATTATACTTGCTCTTAATGAATAAAAACTCTTACTGGTTCATCACTTAATGGTTCAAATCTCTTACTGATTCAACACTTATCAATTCAGAAGTTGCCAAACAGTCCTTAGGGTGGAGGGTATAGTCAATCACTCTAGGGTGTTTGAGTGAAATCCTACCCAATAATATTATGCCATGTCAACTCCTCATTCTACTCCCCATTTTGCACTGAATCAGGGGGTATAGTCAATCACCCTAGGGTGTTTGAGTAGGTTAAAAAATAAAAAAAAAAAATTGTGATTGGTTAAAAGGGGTTAGGACCCACCATTTTCTCACTCACTCTCTCTCACCCATTTTCGGTAAACACTCACCGAATTCTCACCCTCTCTCCAACTCAAACACTCACCCACAATCACAAGGTATAGTCACCGAATCGGTGACTCAAGTCACCGCACAACTCCCCGAGGGTTATACCCTCCACCCTTAGACTTTAAAAAAGTTGAGCCGATCTTACACACATTCAAATCATATGGATCGTGTTTAGAAGTGCTTGAGTGAAAATGAGAATATATAAACAATTTGAAAAAAAAATAACAATAACATTATATAGTAATTGGTTGATTATAGGGTCTGGTTTTTAAGTGTGAGTATATATAAACCAACTTGAAAAAACAATAACATGGTGTAAAGTAATTGGTTGATTATAGGGATATGTAGGTTATCTTATAATTATATTAATTGACCATCTTCTTTTGTTTATTACACTAACGAATATAACCAAACTACTTGTTAGGTTTAGTGAATATTAAGTTCATTTATGCTCATATTAAGTAATGCAACTCTATCCACAATAATTATTTTAAAAATGCCATCACTTTATATGCACATCCATAGACTTTTCTTCGTCCTTATGTACTATACTTTTCCAATAACTTAAATTCATGATAGTCACACTTAACTATTTATGAAAACTGATTATTACTAATTAACTATTGTATTTAAATAATAATCTGGTCTAATTATAAGACTGAACGGTGTGGGTGTGTGGCTTCCCTAACGCCGGCACACCGCCCCTTTCATTGGCGTGGAAGACTGGCGTTGGATTTTTCAAGAAGCGTGGGGTGATGGAGGTTGTCGAGGTGGCGATGGTTGATTGGTTGATTTGGATACGAATGTTTTTTTTTTAATTTTTTGATTTTGTTTTTTTAACATAAATTAAATAAAAAAGTGATTGTCACGTGTCGTTTCACAACCCCTCCAACCCAGTGCTTTTTAAAAGATGAAAGAAAAATCCCTCTTTACTGACTTGGCTGCTGCATGACAAGCCCCTCTACACCTAATAGTGTAAAAGTCATAGTAAAAAATCAATCCAAACAAACCTTAATAATCATGAAAACAAATTGATAGTGTCGGTACTTTGTACGAGTTTGCATATTTAAACTATCTTGAATATAAATATGTAGATAAATAATTGGTATAGTAATTTTGAGAACGAAATTAGTGTTGACTATTCGGGTAGGCCTAAACGAATAGATGTTCAAGATGATAACTTATTGTCCTTTGCATCCAAAATTAAATAGAAAAAAAAAACATAAAATGAAAGCGGACTTAATGTGTATTTTGATTTTTCTGATCAAAAAACACTTCATATATTTAAAATGACCTCATATCTCGTAAAAAAGCTGTGAACTTGTGTTTATGTTATGAAGTAAATCTCTTAATTTTTTTAGAATAAATAACATTAATTTGGGTCAGATTATAGATTAGGTCTCTGATTGGTGTTGATGTACCGATTAAAGTCGGGTATCGAATCACAGAGTTTTTGGTTGGCATTTAGACTTAACTGATTCATGAACATAATGTAAACTTGATTCGTTCATGGAGTTGTTTAGATTAAGTAATTTGCAAAGTAAAACCTAAATTGATTGATTTGTTCACAAGTAATTAAAAGATGGTCACACCAAGGATTGGGTTTGCACATTCAATAAGCAATCTAATTCAATAGCACATTGATCACTAGATAGACATAGTAAAGTTCACCATATTCACATTGGATAACCAATAGACTCTTCAATCAAACAACAACTCTTCTAACAATTCTAGACCGAATAATTTATGTTGTATGATGAAGTTATTTTCAATTATCAATTCACTATCCAAAGCTATCAATCAAAACACCTTGTTCTCTAATGATAAACACCAAATAGAAGAAACAATGTTATGATGTGTTCAAAATATTAAATTGTTCAACATAGAAACATGATAAACATAAGAAATCACAAAGAAAATGCCAAGTACTTGACAAATCAAAGCAAATCCATGCCAAATGTACTTAGAATTCAGATTGAATACCAAATGAAATCAAACGCTAGACCTTGATGCAACCATGAATGATTTAGCTACTCATAAGGATGTAAATTGATGATGGAATGTGAAATTCGGGAGTGTAAGATATGATTGGATGATAGAAAAGCTTTGTCACTCAAGATTTTTCTTCCTTGGCCCTCCCTTAGCATTTCCTATGTTGAATGATGTGATTTTCACGATTTTGGCAATAGTACTCGTCACGGAACCATCTAAAACCGCTAGTAACTGCAAGTAAGGCTTATGTCCATGCTCATCCTTGCCTTGCTTCTATCCTCGTGCACACATAAGGCTCACGCAACCAAGGGCGGGCCCAAGCCTAGCCCAAGGTGGGCGGGCGCACCCTCGGGGAAAAAGAAATTAGTGCTAAGTTCCGTCGAAAATCCCGTCCGCACCCCTTGGAATTTTTCAAACGCACCCTTGAAATTTTTCGTTCGCATCCCTTAAGTAAAAAGTGTTATCAATTTATATTTTAATTTTTTTTTAGTAAACTCTTATTTAAAAAAAATACTACCTAAATTATATAACTTTTGATACCTAACTAACTAAACCCAAGTACCCATACCTTTACCCAATTATAATTCCTAACTAGCTAGCCCACTAAGTCTTAACACATTAACCAAACCCAACAATATTTCAAACTTTTGTAAAATAATTAAAGCCCAAAATCTTTAGAAATTCTCTCCCGCTCTCTCTCTCTCTCTCTTGCGTCCCTACACTGCCAACGAACAACATCACCCAGCGACAACAGTCCAACGACCAGCGACCACCGTACTCAGCCATCATTCTACCGTTGTTTGACACCAAATCTAACCGGAATCCGAACACGGATAAGTTTCTTTGTTATTTTCATGATTTTGGTTGATATTATAGGAGAAAAAAGGGTAATAAAGTTGTTAAATAGGTTTCAAATTTTGTGTGTTTTGACGTTGTTTATGATTGTTTAGATGATTTTTAAGGTGATTATGTTGTTTATATATTTTTAGGGCGATTATGTTGTTTATATATTTTTAGGGTGATTACAATTTACGTTATGATTTCTAGGGCCTGAATAGTTGAAAATTAAAAGTAAAATTGAAACATTATGTTATGGAGCGATGAACTTATGTTATATAGAGAAAGAATTGTTTAAGAAATTAGTTTTAGATGATGTTTTGGATAGATTTCAAAAAATAAAACCCGTATGGGCGTCGACGTTTTAATTATGTTTGTAACAAGGTTTGCCATGTTTTTGATGATTATATAAATTTAATTTGATGTTCGTTTGTTTTACATGACCCGACCCGACCCGATACGAACCGATTTTTTTACTTATATACCTAAGGGCCTAATTTTTTTTTAAATGTTCTGCACCCCCATGGAAAAATTCCTAGGTCCGCCACTGCAGGTTGCTACCCAAGGGCGGACCCAAGCCCAGCCCAAGGTGGCGGGCGCACCCCCGGGGAAAAAAGTAATTAGTGCTAAGTTCCGTCGAAAATCCCGTCCGCACCCTTTGGAATTTTTCGTCCGCACCCCTTAGAATTTTTCGACCGCACCCTTGAAATTTTTCGTCCGCACCCCTTAAGTAAAAAGTGTTATCAATTTATATTTTAATTTTTTTTAGTAAACTCTTATTTAAAAAAAAATACTACCTAAATTATATAACTTTTAATACCTAACTAACTAAACCTAAGTACCCATACCTTTAACCAATTATAATTCCTAACTAGCTAGCCCACTAAGTCTTAGCCCATTAACCAAACCCAACAATATTTCAAACTATAGTAAAATAATTCAAGCCCAAAATCTTTAGAAATTCTCTCCCGCTCTCTCTCTCTCTCTCTTGCGTCCCTGCACTGCCAACGAACAACTTCACCCAGCGACAACAGTCCAACGGCCGGCGACCACCGTAATCAGCCATCATACCACCGTTGTTTGACACCAAATCTAACCGGAATCCAAACACGGGTAAGTTTCTTTGTTATTTTCATGATTTTGGTTGATATTATAGGAGAAAAAAAGGGTAATAAAGTTGTTAAATAGGTTTGAAATTTTGTGTGTTTTGACGTTGTTTATAGTTGTTTAGATGATTTTTAGGGTGATTATGTTCTTTATATATTTTTAGGGCGATTATGTTGTTTATATATTTTTAGGGTGATTACAATTTACGTTATGATTTCTAGGGCCTGAATAGTTGAAAATTAAAATTAAAATTGAAACATTATGTTATGGAGCGATGAACTTATGTTATATAGCGAAAGAATTGTTTAAGAAATTAGTTTTAGATGATGTTTTGGATAGATTTCAAAAAATAAAACCCGTATGGGCGTCGACGTTTTAATTATGTTTGTAACAAGGTTTGACATGTTTTTGATGATTATATAAATTTAGTTTAATGTTCGTTTGTTTTACATGACCCGACCCGATACGAACCGATTTTTTTACTTATATACCTAAGGGCCTAAAATTTTTTAAAATGTTCCGCACTCCCATGAAAAAATTCCTAAGTCCGCCACTGCACACAACTCGTGATATCTTCACTACAAACCTGCACAATCATAAAATAGACAAAGTAACCACATTCAGTTCCAAGCATATATCCTAGCAAAAACATACAAAACCATGACAAAATAAATCCGTCAACCATAACTCATTAGTCTCTTTCATTTAAAAACTATAAAAACTTGTCTCTCTTAAGATGGTAATAAAACACAAGCTTCGCGGGTATATACAGGGGAAGGATCCACTAAAAAGTGGATTTTACCTAAGTAGCATAAGAAGGATTGTGATGATAACATGTGGTACTCCTAATAAGCAGGAATGAAGGGCATTTTGGTCCTTATAAATAGGAGTGAAAATAAAATGTGGCACCCCATTTGTTTTTTAAAAATACAACAAAAAAAATCTAGTACAAAATAATCTAGCACAAAAAATCTAGTATAAAAAAATATAGCACAAAAAATCTAGTACAAAAAAATATAGCACAAAAAATGTAGTACAAAAAAATATAGCACAAAAAAAAATCTACTACAAAAAATATAGCAAGAAAAAATTCGGCAAAAAAATGTAGTATAAACAAATCCAGAACAAAAAATTGAGAAAAAGAAAATTTAAGACAAAAATTCAGCAAAAAAAACTTTAGCACAAAAATATAGTACAAAAATACAGCATAAAAGAATGTTATACAACATAGAAATACAACACATTTTAGTGGGTTTTTCAGTCTTCATATTTTATATAGCAATATGGTACTCAAATTAAAGATAAAAAGACGCTCGATTTTACAGTGAAATTTTTATGAAAAAATAATGTCGTATAAAAAAGTTAAGAACGTTTAAAAAATGGGGGTGGAATTATGCATGTGGAGAGAGAAAATCCATAAATAGGATTTCCCAAGATACCATTGCACTCATCCTTTCTCCTACACTTTCATCTTAACCATTGATTTAAAAATGAAAGGTTAAGATTTCTTCTCATCCTACTTAGGCAAAATAAACTTTTTATTTGATCTTACCCCGGTATATACATCATATATATATTTAGAGATGGATATTAAGTATAGGGGATCGCTAAAATGAAAACCACCTCCAGTTGTAAGAACCGCGAGAACCACTTTCTGGCCATTAGATCTTAAAAATGGATGGATGAGATTAAACGTAGTTAAAAGTAATATTAAATTCTTTTTATCTTATTATGTCTTTAATATTTTAATCTAAAAGGGTATTTAAGTAATTTTGTTTTTTTTGTCTTATTAAGTTTATTGTTTTTTATTACAATTTTGTCCTATTACATTAATTATTTTGTTCTAAATCAGATTTCTTTATTAAACAAATATTTTGAAATCAGATTTTTTTATAAAAAAATTTACGCGCGTTTTTTTACCACCCGTTTTTTACGCGCGTTTTTTTACGTCCCGTTTTACGCTCCATTTTTCACGCCGTTTTTGCGACCGTAGTTTTTCAGTGCCGTTTTTTAGGCCCGGTTTTAGGCGCCGTTTTTTGCCGCGCCGTTTTTACGTCACGTTTTTTACAAAGCCGTTTTTGCGCCCCATTTTTTACGTCCCATTTTAACGCGCCATTTTAGCGTCTCGTTTTTATGTCCCGTTTTTACGCGCCGTTTATACGGCTCGTTTTACGCGCCGTTTTTTTGCGCCCCGTTTTTTTCACGCCGTTTTTGCGACCGGGTTTTTACGTGCGTTTTTTTTATTTCCGGTTTTACGCGCCGTTTTTACACTTTTTACGTTTTTACGTTTTACGTTAACCTTTTTAGACTTTTTACATTTTAAGTTTTACGTTAAACTTTTTACGTTTTACGTTAAAAATTTTACGTTTTACGTTTTACGTAAAACTTTTTACGTTTTACGTTTTACGTTAAAACTTTTTACTTTTTACGTTTTACGTTTTACGTTAAAACTTTTTATTTTTTACGTTTTACGTTAAAACTTTTTACGTTTTACGTTAAAACTTTTTACGTTTTACGTTTTACGTAAAACTTTTTACGATTTACGTTTTACGTAAAACGTTTTACGCTTCACGTTTTTACGTTTTACGTTAAAAAAGTTTACGGTTTATGTTAAAAAGATTACGGTTTAATTTTTTTTTTTTACAAAAAAATTTTTACGCAAAAACAAACGCACCCAGAAATCGCAAACTCGGGAGGTGTCTCAGATATATTGTTATCATCATCGACGCCTCAAAAAAATATAAAAACCCAACAAACAAAAATAAAAAAAACGAGTGGAATCTTAAAAAAAAACGATGTTTTGGCTCAGATTTTCCGATAATCAGAGGCTGCAAAGTAGGGTTGCAGGTTCAAAAACCTACCCTCCACCATCCTTGTCGCGCCCTCGTCATCAAAATATACGGTTTTTGTTTTTGCATCATCATCGCCCAAAATCCAAAACGGACCAAAACCCACATATTCAAACATTCAAAAGCACCTGATGAACATCATTCAAAACACATTCAACAGATTCAAACAGATTCAACATATTCAAAAAGCACCATATTCAACAGAATCAAACCCCCAACAAGATCACGTCACCGAAAACAGTTACCAAAAACAGTTACCAGCAAAAAATCACGCCACCGACCACCACCTACCTACAAAGATCAGAACCAAAAAATCACCATAAAAAAAGGGAACAAGATCAGAACCAAAAATCAACAACAAACACACCTGCATCATCAAAACCACCACCAAAACACGGGGAACGTCATTTGCGCAAACCCTCACCGCCGTACCCCGTCAAAACCCACCGCCACCACAACCCCGCCCCGTGAACAGCGTTGGTCGTCGTTGACATCGTCGGCGACGTCGGCTCTCTCTCCCACCTCTCTTTCTGGTACCCACTGTCAGGAACGTCATCAAAGGGGTGTGTGTTGTGCATATGAAGAAGGGAGGTGAGGGGTGGTTGTTGCTGGGGTTGTCAACGGAACCAAAACCTTCGCCGGAACAGAACTTGCTCCACTAGTCGCCGATCAGAATGACGAGGGGGTGGGGGGTGTCGGCTGTGGGTGTTTGGAAGGGGAAGGGGAAGATGAAATCAAAAGCTTTAAGAGGGGCTGGAGAAGGAGGGTGGTGGTCGCCAGCAGAGAGACCAAGAAGGGTTTTCAAAATTGAGGGGTGGGGTTTCAAATGTGTGGAGAGAGAAAAGACAATCTGACAAATATAAAAGCTTGAGGAGAGAGAAAACTGAGACAATAAATGTGGAGAGAAGTATAGAAATGACATTTGTGGGGAAATGACCAAACTACCCTTTTAAGTGGCAAAATCTAATTGGCTGGGAGTGGTTCTCACAGTTCTTACAACTGGGGGTGGTTTTCATTTTAGCGGCTCCCATTAAGTATATACATCATATATATATATATATAGGGGAAGGTTCAAATGAAAACCATTAGTTATTGTGAAAACTAGAAAACCAACTAAAACCCACTAAAAATGAGGGAGGGAAGACTTTTAATGAAGGAGGGGTAAAATTGGAACAAAAAATATATAACTTTTCAAACATTTCTCATTTCTCCATACGTTATCATTTTAAAACAAAAATGGCACCATAAGATCACAAATTTTCTTATCTTTCATTCAAGTATATTCGAGCATATTTTTTATGACATAAAAAAAGATTTATGGTGTCGTCTTGTTTTCAATACTATTATTATAGTAGTGCACATGTGCAATATAACATGTACTACAATGTGCATTACATGCTTAAAATTAGTTTTTTGATTCTAGTTTAGCTTTTAGGGTTAGTTTTTTTGGAGGTTTAGGATTAGGATTAGGTTTTTGGGTGTGGGGGGAGGGGGGTTTAGGTTTTTGGGGGGTGGGGGTGGGGGGGTTAGGTTTTTTTCGGGTTTATGTTTAGGGTTTAGTTTTAGGTTTTCGGGAGGGTGGGGGTGGGGGGTTTAGGTTTTTTTTTTGGGGGGGGGGGTTAGGCTTTTGGTGGGAGGGTGAATTTAGGTTTTGGGGGGGGGGGGTTTAGGTTTTTGGGGGGTGTCGGTGGGGGGTGGGTTAAGTGGTTTAGGCTTTCCGTATTAGTGCACATGTGCAGTACAACCAAATTTTTTTTTTTTTTTTTTGAAATTTTTTTTCCATATATAAAAAGTAGCGATTTTTCTAAAAAAAATTGTAAAAAAAAAAAAAATTGTATGTTTTTTAGGTTTTTTTTAGGCTTTTTTAGTTAGTTTTCGAGTTTTCACAATAAAAGTGGTTTTCATTTGAACCATCCCCTATATATATATATATATATATATATAGGTTTAGGATCCTGTACAAAGTGCTTAATTTGTAAGAAGTGTAAGAAATATTCCTGGAATGACAAGTGTCCATCCTCTTAATTAATTCAAAAGGGTAGTTTTGTAATTGTACATTTTGTCATTTAATTCAAATATCAGCGAATTATATGGTAACCAGCGAATTATATGGTAACCGTCATCAATCTCCAAAAAATCAACGAATTTCTTCATACTTTATCATAAATAGATCTATAATCAGATTCATGGCGTGGTGTTTTAAAACAACTGGATAAATTGACTATGATGTTGGTCATGGTGTTTTATATAGAAGGTTGCTGGGGATTCCAGATAAAACATCATGACTTGAATCATGGCGTGGTGTTTTATCTGGTGACATTGTTCATGGCATAGTGTTTTAAACATCTGGAGACAAAACACCACGCCATGAACAATGTCTCCAGATAAAACACCACGGCATGAATAATGTCTCCAGATAAAACACCACACCATGAACAATGTCTCCAGATAAAACACCACGATATGAACAATGTCTCCAGATAAAACACCACGCCATGAATGATGTCTCATGATAAAACACCATGACTTGAATCATAGATGTTTTAAAACACCACACTATGAACAAGGTCTCCAGATAAAACACCATGACTTGAATCCTAGTCTTGGTGTTTTAAAATCTGGGAATGTTTTGTATCTATAAAACACTACGCCACGAACAATGTCTCCAGATAAAACACCACGCCATCAACAATGTCTCCAGATAAAACACCATGACTTGAATCTGCGATTACGTTTTAAAAATCTGGGAATGTTTTAAAGTATGAAGAAATTCGCTGATTTTTTTTTGGAGATTGATGGCGGTTACATATAATTCGCTGATTTTTAGGAGTTTGATGGTTGTGTTTGAAACGGTTACCATATTTGAAAGAATGGAAAAGACACTATTGCCCTTCAATTTTACAAAAGCCCCTTCTAATTAAAACACAATTTACATTTTAATACCCTTTTGATCTCAACCATTAGATCAAAGATCCAATGGTTTAAAACACTTCTTACACTTCTTACACTTTGGACACTTTTTACCATATCCCTACCCTATATATATATATATATATATATATATATATATATTTAGAGATGGATATCAAGTCAACAAAGTTGGTGTTGTGGTGGATAAAGTTGTTGTCTACATGATTGTGGATGCCGGTTCAATCCTTGAACTTTCCATTTTTAATGCTTAATTTTTTATGGCAAAACAAAAAAGTTTTGCTACTAACAGATATAAACCCGGGTGCATCCATTACAACAACATACCTTTAACCATTAAACTCCTACCCAATGTGGTTTCAAAGACGATTTTTGTTTTATTTAACTAGTATAAGAAGGTAATTCTTATTATACTTATTTGAGTCCATATATTTTCTTAATTCAAACTAAATGTAACTAGTAAGAAGGTAATTTTTATTATACTAGTCCATATATTTTCTTTGAGTCCATATGTAATTAATGATTTAATTTTAATATTAATAAATGTTTTGCTATTATAGTATCGTTAGTATTGCCATTCAAAACGAGCAATGTTCATACCAGTGTCGATTCTATTAAAATTGTTACCGATATTCGTTTTTAATGTTTAAGATTGTTGTAACGTATCCACATTTTTTTGGGTAATTTCACCCGATACCAATCCAAGTTCCTGTCGTATAGTGCGGGTTCATTTTACTATTTACCTTTAAATAGAGATGAGATTGGTATTGTACCAGTACCGAAAGTGATCGGTATGGTATTATCCGGTACTGATCCAGAAACAGGAAAAAATGGGTATCGAAAACGTTTCAGTACGGCGGAAAACTCGTGCCATAACATTTCTTTCATTTTAAACTTCTTGCCTTACTTAAAAGTCCATTATAAAATAACTCTTTTACTTTGAATACATCAATCGACTCATTTACTAAATAAAAACATAAATTATGTTTATAATATTACATAAGCAAGCATTCTCGTACAATCCGTCATGTGACTCGGTCTTCGATCTTTACTCCTCGGATGATATTCCGTGATTGGTAACGCCTGCACTCACCAAATATCGTCATAACATTAGCACACATCATAAATAAAGACAAGATTCATCCTCGTATATTCTTTATTCCGTTATCTCTTTACATTTAAGCATTTCATCTAACCATCAATTTCCTGGTGAGATTTCAACATTATACCTGCATTACACTTTATACTCGAAGTACATTATTAATAACATCAGTATTCAATCGTATTGAAAACCTGCATACATACCTACAATATACAGTCGTACATACATACATACATCCCTACTTGCATACATGCCTACCCACATACCTACCTACATACGTATTTACCCTCGTACATACTTACATACATACATACATACATACATACATACATACATACATACATACATACATACATACATACATACATACATACATACATACATACATACATACATACATACATACATACATACATACATACATACATACATACATACATACATACATACATACATACATACATACATACATACATACATACATACATACATACATACATACATACATACATACATACATACATACATACATACATACATACATACATACATACATACATACATACGTTCGCATATATACCTAAAATATACATACGTATATGCATACATACATACATACTTACGTTCACACATACCTATGTTTCCTAAAACATAAAATACGTTAGTCGTACTTAGCTTGCAAGTGCCTAAAACGTGTTTAAACGGGTCCGTAACTCAAAATAAACACCCAGCAACGAGTTTGCTGTTAACTTGGGTCCTCGTGGGGTGCGACCAGGTGTGCCCAAAACTCTCGCGGGCCGTGACCCCAGTCGCGCTGCGCGACCATATTCACCTTCTTCTGTCGCGTGGCCTGACGGCCTATATTTAACGGAATGTTTCGACTTGCAGCTGCATATTTTCAGCCAAACTAAATGTTTACGAAAACGAACATAACTCCTCCGTCATTGATCCGATTTAAGTCACGTTTCTTCCTACATGATCGTAATTTGGTCCTCTATCATATGGACTTGAAATCCCACATCCGGTTTAAGGAAATTCTTAACTTACGCGCTTTCGACTTAATAATCATTTTCTAATTATTCAACCTGTTCATCTTTTCATCAAACCCCTTATTTGTTTTAACCCAAAACATACATGAACATTATAACCATAATAATTTTACTTTATCCGGAGTTTCGTACTTGGGGTTTACGCACCCGATACCCGGTATTCGTTAAACTCATTCATTTCATTTAAATCTACGAATCAAACTTTGTTACTAAAACCTCCACTTGCGCAAATGTATATCTGTTAAATCAAACTCACATCTGAGTCTGTTGACTATTAAACCGCATCTCCGATTCCCGGATTGCGTACTATGCAATTATACCCATTAACCGGTTATACTACCTTAGCCATTTCTTATGCAACATTTCGATATAATCATAAGACCTCATTTTGACCCGTTTGGTCTACTTAGCGAAATTCACCGATTTCATACAACTAAATCCATATTTGACTTTAAACATCATGTTTAATTAATTTAAATGCTACATTACTTAAGCAAACTAAGAAGTGATTACGGAAATCACTTACCTTGTGCATCCGTGTCCGTATCCGCTTCCTTGCCTCCTCTTGACCCGTTAGCCTTTCATGCTTGAGTCCATCTCGTCATGGTTCCTATACTTTCATGTCACCAAATCACATTCTCGTTAGCATACACAATTGTACATGTTAACGATCATATAAATCGCATATTTCACATTTGACTTTTTTTAGTCACAACTAACAAGCATAAGACATATAATCAAATTCATATCCTTTCAAACTCATGTAATTCATCATGCCATCACAAATAACGCGTATTGACATAACATGTAACATACGACTTCCTATAATCCTACCTTTAAGAAAACAAATCAAATCATGCTTCTTATGCGTAGTTGACTTTCAGAAATCAACATTTCATCATATGAACTTTCGAATTATTCTCATCTACTCGTAACATCAAAATATGCTATACGAAAGACACTATATACATTACCTACTCACGATGCAAATGTGCTTACAACCACATTTAAACTAGTAATTTAACATGATCATGACATCATTTTCATATTTCGTTCCTATATACACCAAGCTGTTTCATAAAATTTTGCATCCTAACTTCACTTAGGTATTTCATCATACACTTGGTGGGCGTACCATTAATTAAGCATAGTGTACAAGTATCATTTGCATAACATGACCAATTCATGTCAAAATCATCAAGAACATCGAATTCAATAGAATTTCACATAACTTTTCTTCTAATTCAGTTCTAGCTAACAATTTATCAATATAAACAATCATCATACATACGCTCATTCAATTTCACACATTACAACTCATACCCATTCTACTCTAAGTGGGTTTTCACTTCCAACATTGATTTAATCAATATTAAGCATTCATAATGTTCTAAATGGTAATCTTAGTTCAATATCATACTAATTTCATATAAACTCGTGGAATTTCTTGAAACCCAATATATTCAAGATCATCAAACTATCAAATTCTTTTTACCTTAAGCTTTAATAGGCCTAGATGATCAAGAAATCATTGACATGCATGAGTAACAGCCACGATTAGGGCTTCAATTAGCTGAATTTGTGTGATTAGAAGGGTTTCCCCTTCCTTCTTTGGCTCTGGCGTCGAACACACACACACACGCCTGATGTGTGTGTGTTTTATTTTTTGTTTTCATTTTATCATTCAAACTTTCTTAATATGTTACCATTTGCCCCTTAAGTTTAATGTTCACACTTTGTTGCAAGTTTCTTTCTCAACTTGATTAAGTTTCATTTTGATTATATAAGAGACTAAACTCATTTCTTTATATCAATCGAGTACTAATTTACCATACTCGTTTTTGGGGTGTTACAAGTCTACCCCCCTTAAATGAGGTTTCGTCCTCGAAACCTTTCTCATTTCCATTTAACACTAATTATATTTCCTTCCCGGCCCATCAACAAGACCACGAGCACATCTAATGACGACCTTCTATCTTCAAGAACCCATCCCAGAGTTATATTAGTGTCACTTTCACTAAATATTGCTAGCGTCTATCACGCTTCATAGCTAGCGGTTTATTCATCATTTCAATATTCATAGATCATGTACAATATACCATTTTGTTTACTTGAAACAATCCCATTAATAACATTCCTTTTCGTTCATTTCCAACAGTCATATTATTTTCTTCGACGATACGATCTCACTTCGTAATTTCTACATACACCTCTATGTTTAACTTTGATAGGTACATCATAATAATAGGTAACCATCCATTCTCTATTCATAAACTATTCATATAATTGACTTCTTTCTAACAAGTCCATACCTCCCATACCTTACTTTCACATAGCATTCTTATTCCCCAGACCTTTTTGCAATGGGTCAATATACATACTTCTTCACACTTGTAATAGTACCTGCACTTGTATGATTAGTTTATAACAGATCCAATACCTTCACCTCTTAAGGTTACATTCTATACATATATCATATAACATTTAATTGTTTTTGTTATCACAACGAAACTATTATTTCATAGCCATACATACGTGCTTAACTCCAAAGTTAACATCATTCTACATTTCTATTGTTACTTGTACCATGCATACCTTTACGTTACCTTCAAATCATCTCATTCATTTTACATTACTATTGCTCTCACTTCATGCATTACTTAATTTGCATAAGTAAGCGTGTCATGCACATTCATCATATGAGAGTTCAATCAATACCCGAAATTTTCACTCAAAATTTTTAAGATTTACTTCTTGATGAAACAGTGTTTAACCAAGAGAGGTTAATTCACTGGTCTCGTCAAGTACAGTTAATCCCTTCTTTCCGAGGATCGGTGGCTGGACCGTCAGCCGGGCTGTCTCCTGCACAAGGAAAACACATCGTGACTCGTAACAAGGAGGAAGGGGTGGGGGGGGTGCTCCTTGTTACCACTCTCCTGCGTGAGAATCAGTAATTTGCTTGCGAAGCAAAGTGTGTGATAGTAGTAGTAGTGAGAGAGTTGAGAAGCGATACCTCAAACCTGGTTTGGGATGGGTATTTATAGCCGAGGAGTGAAAGAGGGTAGTTAAGTGGTAAGACTGACGACGCACCGCCCTTATGCAGGTGTGTCAGGCTTGTCGGTTGTGGAGGTGAAGCCACGTCCTACTGCGGTGTCAGTCTGTTGCTTACGTATTAGCTGGCAGGCGACTGTCATTGGTGCCACTTGCTCTGTGGTGTCAGTCCCACTTGCCTCGTGGGCAGGATGCGGTGCTGCGCCGCATCGCTGCATGCGGTAACTGCTGTTGTTTCCGCGTTCTCACTCTGGCGAAGAGTGCGGGATGCGGTGCCAGGCCGCATCGCCACTTGTGGTGACTGTTGCTGTTGTCTAGATCCCTTGTCGTGACGGAAATGTTCATAGGATGCGGTGCTAGGCCGCATCGCTATGTGTACACCCATTTTCATACACAAGGTAAGTCTTCTTCCTATCGCTTGACCGATTGGATTCGACTGCAGTGTTCGCGCGTGCCCGCACGGATACATATAAGTTCTTGCTGGTGGGGGGTTTTTTGATAAGGGTAATGGTCACTCGCAGCTGGGGCTGTAAACGAACCGAACGTTCAGCGAACAGTTCGTGAACCGTTTGGCGGGAAGTTCGTTTATGTTTGTTCGATTAGCTTAATGAACGAACACGAACAAAAATTTTCGTTCGGTTAGCTTAGTGAACGAACACGAACACATGTATCGTTCGTTCGACTGCGTTCGTGATCTTTCGGTAATATGTTCGGTTATGTTCGTTCGTGTTCGTTTGATTATATTAAAAGATAATAAATAATAAACTTTTTATCTAAATGTATTGAAAACTTGAAACCCTATTTTTTCTAAGTTAGCTAAAATTTGGACATTCTAAGACATTTATTAGGATAATTATGTTTAAGTTGGTTAAACTTGATTCATCGTTTGGTGGTGTAGTAGACTTCTTGTGTTTTGATTTATCATTTGATGGTTGTATTTAACTACTTATATCCAATGTTTAAAGATAATATTGTATTTTTTTTCAAGTTAAATGTTCGTTTGCGTTCATTTTTATTTGCTTGCGTTCATTTGTGTTCGAGACCAGTGTTCACGAACTGTTCGTGAATAGATGAATTTCCTTAATGAACGAACATGAACATAAAGTTATGTTCGGTATGCGTTCATGAACAGTTCACGAACATGTTAATTTCCTTAATGAACGAACACGAACATGGCCTTGTTCGTGTTCGTTTGGTTTGTTTACAGCCCTACTCGCAGTCATGCTGGTGCGAGATCTGGGACCATACCCCTTCAAGTCCCCCTAGTCTAGTGTTGTTTCCTTATGCAAGTTGCATGTGGGAGGAATACTGGACTATGGTGTCTAGAAGGTAGTTTGGAGTTTGGAGAAGATTCTAGGCCATGCTGATGGCTCCTGCTTCAAGAAAATCAAGCTGGGGATCTAGTAGAGTCGTGTGACGTCTCTTCCGTACCGGTGAGCAAGTTTCGTCTGATGCGGAATTCTCAGCCGAGGATTTTTATCCGGTAGTATGGTCTACCTTTTTCTGATGTCATCAGGGTTGGTTGCCACCTGTTGGTGTGTCGAACCAACCTTTGAGATCGTGACTGAAGATGTCAGTGACCGCAACTCTAGTTGTAACCTCTGCGGAAGCGGATGCAATGCTGTAAGTACCTTGCTCTCGCTTTATGTTTATCAACTGGACATGTAACGATGATCCCTATTTTGTGGGGTGTTCATGTTCTTCCAGTTTAGCTCTCAAGTAACCGCACGTCCTTTGCGGTTACCTCGTTCCTTTGCATTATTGGCCATGTTTGGTCGAACAATGTAGGGTACTTGCGTCATTGTTGGCTGTGTTTGGTCGAACAATGTGAATCTGGATAATGGTCAAATAAACATGGTCATAGGCATGGTAGTGCCCACTGTTGTGCACAAAATGCAACATATAAATTACATCAATTGTGGCATAAAACAAACCCTTTTTTAGTACTAATGTTGGAAAAAGTGTGCTTTTGTCTTCCTTTTGTATTTTCAGGATTAAATGAGCTCAAAATAACAAAAGAAGCAAAAAGACAGCAAAATCTAACATAAATACAAGAAAAGGAACAAAAGTGGCATGCCCGACCTCCCGACAGCATCTTCCCAAGCAAAACAAAGAAGACAGAAGACTGAACACGCCACTTGCTCAGCGAGCACGGGGCCGTGCCCAAGTGTCAGCAGAAAAGACAAAGCCATGGAAGCTTCTGTTGCCCACCACGGGGCCGTGCCCAGCGGACACGGGGGCGTGGTCAGCTTCCTGCAGACGCATTTATTGGAATTGCGAATTGCAATTAATGAAGAGAGAGATTCAGATGGACACGGGGCCGTGCCCAGCGGACACGGGGCCGTGCCCGAGCTTCTGTTCAGCCTATAAATAGGAGTGTTTGGAGCTCTTGCAACTCATCCCTTGGCACACCACCTCTCTCACAATTCAGCCACCACCCACCACCACCATAACACCATCATCCACCACCATCATCCATTGTCCATCATAGAGTGTGTGAGTCGTCTCGGGATCCAAGATTGATCGTAAGAGTTCTTGACAATCAAAGGCCATGTTTGCCTAAGTCTCTTACATCACTTGGTGAAGACAAGTGTTTAGTGAAATACTTTTTATTTTTTATCTTTTGCACTTTTTAATTGGTTTTGTATTAATGACTTTAATTACTAGTTTCTTATGTTGAAGGTGATTCTTCCTTATCGTTTGTCCGTGGTGTCTTGGCATTATTTTACTGTCTATATAAAATAAAATATTTTCACCATTCATATCTCCATGGTCTATATGGAGGTATGTTGGCTACCTGGTCGGGGGTTAAGGGAACGGTTTGGTAAGAGTCTTGCCATTGTTCGGTGTATAGATCCTGCAAAGGACCTGGGTCAAATTTAGTAGGACCTCCTTCAATACCCAAAAGTATTGGATGGCGGGGGTCCAAACTCTTTGATCCCCTCATAAGTTAAACTATTATTAAAACTTTAACCCAGCTACTTAGGACTGTATCCCTGCTGACTCAGACTACTTAGCTGAGGGTAACGTCGCCTTCAAAAGAGGGGCCTACCACATTATGCATTAATAACTTAATTAATTATCTTTCAATAATCCGACCCTTTAGGATTGTATCCTTGCTGACTCAAACTACTGGGTTGAGGGTAACGTCGCCTTCAAAAGAGGGGGCTACTACAATAACTAAGATAATCTCTTAAATAAGTGCAAAAGTGCGAAAATAATCAAAGGTTACACGACACACGAGTCGTATCCAAGTGATTCATCTTGTCTATCTTATTTTATTTTATTTTCTTTTTTTCAGCATTTTAGTTAGTTTTATTTTTCTTAGTTTAAAAACCTTTTCTAACATTTTGATTTGATTAGACGTTGAGGATAAACCGGTACTAAAAGCTCTTGTGTCCTTGGACGACCTCGATATCTTACCAACGCTATACTACGTCCACGATGGGTGCACTTGCCCATATGTGTGTTTAGTGTTAGTAAATATCGTGTTTTATAAATTTAAAACATGGCTAAAAAGTGTAAAAATGGCTTAAAATATATACCTAAAACATAACACACTTCACGCACATCAAGTTTTTGGCGCCGTTGCCGGTACACAAGGATTTTAAGAAAGTTAGGAATCAACGGCCTAATCATTTTTTTTTCTATTTTCTTTTTATTTTTTTATTTTTTTTAGGATTTTCTTAATTTTTCAGCTTCTGCAGAGCTCAGCACGGGCCGTGCCTGGTCGGACACGGGCCATGCCCAGCAGTGTCACTGGCAGTTTTTATTTTCCGAGTTACAGAGAGCTGAGCACGGGGCCGTGTCGGTGCAACATGGGGTCATGTCCAACTTTCCAGTAACAGGGATCCGGAAAACAATCGCTGTATCTCCGACCACGGGCCGTGTTCAATGAGCACGGGGCCGTGGTGAACTTCCTGACCAACGTTCTTTTCAGTTTTTATTGCAGGACTTGGAACCGGACACCACATCTAAACCTTCTACGTAGTGTATGAGCTCCAGTTCTAGTAGAGACGTAAAAGAACCCCTAGAAGAACCCGAACGCTTTCTCAGAAAAATTCTTAAAGCTAAAAACCAAGAGAAGGTTTCAGGGGACCCACTTCCAATGGCGGACCAACGTACCCTCATGGATTACCTACGACCCACCGTGGGTAATCTCGGCGCCGCTATCAATGCACCGAATGTTGAAGCTAACAACTTCGAACTTCAGCCACATTTGATACAAATGCTTCAAAACTCCGCAACCTTCCATGGGCTTGCGGACGAGGATCCCCATCTACATATTACTAATTTCTTAGAAATATGTGATACCTTTCGGATCAATGAAGCATCAAATGACGCCATCCGCCTTCGAATGTTTCCATTTTCACTAAAAGACCGAGCAAAAGCTTGGCTCAACGCCCTCTCAGTTGGTTCGGTAAACACCTGGGATGAAATAGCCCAAAAATTTCTATATAAGTATTTCCCTCCCGCTAAAAAAGCTAAATTAATGACTGAAATTAATACATATTCACAAGAGGATGGGGAATCCTTATATGAAACTTGGGAAAGGTTCAAGGAGCTATTGCGAAAGTGTCCCCATCACGGTCTTGCGGTATGGCAACAAGTATCCACTTTCTATAATGGGTTGTTGCCACACACGAGACAAACACTTGACTCTAGCTCCGGGGGACTTTTAGGTAATCGACGCCCACATGAAATATACAATCAAATCGAGGAAATTGCTCAAACCAATTTTTAGTGGCACACTCCCTGAGGCAATAAATCTATTGCCCCGGGCGCCCATAAGGTTGATGAAAGCACTTCTTTACAAGCCCAAATCGAGGCCCTTTCTTCAAAAATTAAAAAGTTAGAAATGACAAAAACGGTCTCGGTAATGGCTTGCGAAGGGTGTGGTGGGCCACATGAAAATTGGAGTTGTATGAAAGAAACAGATGATCAAACAGAGTCGGTAAACTACATTGATAATAGACCTAGGTCGTCGGGTGCTCCAACGGGTACCTACAACCAAGGATGGCGTAACCACCCTAACCTTGGTTAGAACCCGTCAATAGTAGTAACCAACAAAGTCTAAACCAACGAACAAACTTTCAACAACCAAGAAATGAGTCACAAACATTCCCTCAACAACAAGGTGGACGAGAAAGGCTTGAAGATACTATATCTCGCCTCATCTCCGACACTGAAAAGAAAAACTCGGATCGATTTCAACAATTGGAATCGAATTTTAGAAATCAACAAGCTAGTATACAAAACATTGAAAAACAAATAAATCAACTAGCTCAAAATTCCTTCAAGAGACCACAAGGCGCGTTACCAAGTAATACCGAAACAAACCCAAAAGCACAAGTTCATCTCATAACATTAAGAAACCGTACCATGGGTCCTGCGGAAGCTCCGCCACCACCAATTGAGGAAAGCATAACACCGCCCCAACAAGGTAAGGCTTCTCCTCTACTTCAAGAGCCCACCAAGGCTCCTCCGGTTCCGTACCCCGGTAGGTTAATTCGTCAAAAGACTAATGAGCAATTCGAAAAATTCGAAAGTCTCCTAAAACAATTGCATGTTAATATTCCTTTCATCGAAGTCCTAACTCAAATGCCTAAATACTTGATGTATTGCAAAATACATCATTTATTCGTGTAAAGTTTGTATAGTTTTCGTTATATTTAGTTTTGATTTTCGTTAGAATATGTATACTATTGATCAAGTCGTGTTTCACAGGTCTTGATGCTCAAATATGCGAGAAACCGAGTTAAAATGTTGAAGTGTCAAGTCTTGAAGCATGTCAAGTCTTTGTGAGGAGGACTGGCCCGGTTCACCATGGGGTTGGTACTGGTATTGGGGAGGTGGAGCGTGAAGGACTAGCGCCTCTTGCGGGTTCCATGCATGGCCTTGCATCCTTTGAAAGCTCACCGATCCGTCTTCCGCTTCATAGATTAGGTTCATGGAGCGACAAATGTGTACATCGACCCGTCCTGACCATGGGCTCCTCTCGAAAGACCTAGGGATGTTCGCGAAGTGCTTGAAGAGGTGGTACACCCATCCCCCGAAGAAAATAGGTGTTTGTGCATGAGCAAGCCGATTCAGATGCATGTTCCGGAGTAGGAGGAATGGAACATCGAGGGGTCTTCGGGTGTGAATACAGTGGAGGACTACCAAATCTCTTAACCCAACAACGCCGCTGCTGTCATGTCTCTGACTAAGAGAATAAGCAAGGAGCCTATGAATGTAGCGATAAAGCGGATCCCTTAGCTTAGTGCTCTTAGTACTGCTTGGAATGTAGAACCCATCACCAATCTGAGCCCATGCGGCTTGGTGTTCGTTTTCATCCAACTCTCACATTCCTCCAGTGTTCTCTTCACTTCCCGAATCCTCTTCCGTATATAGCCCCACTATTGCCCCGAATTGCGCCATAGAGATCGAGTACCGAGTTCCACCACATCGAAATGCAACCCCATTATTGTCGAAAGGGTCGCACCTTGAATTGAAAGTGAAGGTGCTGTAGAACTCCATAGTGCACTCGTGTACCGATCGAAGTCGAGTGGTTAGGGCAACCCTTAGTGGGCCGGTAACGAGGTTGTTGAACCGGTCAAGTTGGTTCACCATGGCTAAGAGGTATGTGCATGCTTGCCTTGGGTATTCTTCGGGTCTTGTTTGAAGTGTGTTATATCTGGCCCTAGCATCGAGCTCATTTGCGTTGAATCTTGTGAACTTCTTTGACATCTGAAAGAATACACCAAAAGTTAGCATGAAACTGTGAGATTTTTGGAAAAAAACTGCAAACAGTGAGCTGGACACGGCCCCGTGCTCAGCGGGCACGACCCCGTGTCCAGGCGTCTGTTACTCAAAAATTCCATTTTTCGACCCGGTCCCGAAAATCAGAAAATTTTTGGCCAAGTAGGTGCGGTTTCCTCCGAAAATGAAACCCCAAGTGTCATTTTTCTCAAAACAAACCGTTTACCCCTTCAAGTTTATCTTTTTCGGTTCAAAAACAAGGGTTTGGGGGTTTTGTGAGAAATCAGGCAAATCTATCAACAATACAAGTGGATTTACTTCCCATAACACTAATCTAAACTAATACTAACAGATTTAAGCAAAAATTTGAGGTTTGATCCGGATGAACTTCAAGAACCCTAGATTTTTCCCCAAATTTTTGATGTTTTAACTACATGCAAGTAAATAATCTAACTACTAATGATGATAGAATCATACCTTGATGTTGTTAGAATGAGAGGAGACGTCGAAAATCTGCGGAAAATCGCCTGGACCAGAGCGTTTTTCGGGGAAACGGGGCGTGTGGAATGATGTAACTGATATGAAAAGGGGGTTTTATCTAGACAGTTGCGCGGACACGGCCCCGTGCCGAGCAAAGTTTTTTTTTTGAATTTTTTTAACAGTGCTCGTGTGAGTGCCCTGTTTTCCCAAAAACTTGGTTAGAAGACTTACCGGTTTCGATGTTTACCCGTTTGTTCGTAACATACCAGGTATGATGTTGATGCCTTTACTCGTTGACCGTTTGAAGCGAGATCTCTTCCTCCTCATCCTCAATGGATCCTTGATAGAGTTTCAGCCGTTGGCCATTGACTTTGAATGGAATTCCATTATGAGGTTTTATTTCTACTGCACCGTGAGGAAAAATATGGGTGATGGAAAAAAGTCCTGACCACCTAGATTTTAGTTTACCCGGAAATAATCGAAGTCGTGAATTAAACAATAGAACTTGATCTCCCACTCGACATTCATCAGGTTTAATGTGTTTGTCGTGTAAATTTTTCATTCTTTCCTTATAAATTTTTGAGTTAGAGTATGCAAAATTCCTTAATTCGTCTAATTCATTTATTTGACAAAATCGATTTTTACCTGCAATTTCTAAATCCAAGTTTACATTTTTTATTGCCCAGTAGGCCTTGTGAGCTATTTCTACTGGCAAATGACAACTTTTTTCCATAGACGAACTTATATGGGGTTGTGCCTATAGTGGTTTTATAAGCAGTTTGAAAAGCGCATAAAGCATCATCTAATTTATCGGCCCATTCCTTTTTATTTAAACCTACGGTTTTTTCAAGTATTCGTTTTAAACCTCTATTAGTCACTTCGGCTTGTCCGTTTGTTTGAGGGTGATATGCTGTTGAGACCCGTTGATAGACCCCATATCTTGTTAGGATTTTTTCTAGTTGATGATTACAAAAATGGGTACCTCTATCACTTATTAATGCTTTAGGTGTTCCAAAACGAGAGAATAATTTTTTCAGAAATCTTACCACGACTCTTCCATCATTTGTTGGAAGTGCCTCAGCCTCGGCCCATTTAAACAAGTAATCGACTGCCACAAGTATATATTTGTTTCCTTTCGACGGTGGGAAAGGTCCCATGAAATCGAGTCCCCACACATCAAAAATTTCACAAACGAGAATGCCATTTTGTGGCATTTCATTTCTAGAAGAAATATTACCTGATCTTTGGCAAGCATCACATGTCTTGACAAGACTTTGCGCATCTTTGTAAATGGTCGGCCAATCAAATCCTGAATCAAATACCTTTCGTGCGGTACTAGTGGCACCATGATGTCCTCCATATGGACCTTCATGACAATGGCGGAGAATCCTTCGTGCTTCGTTGCCATGTAAACACCTTCGGATGAGTTGGTCGGCACACATTTTGAAAAGATAAGGATCTTCCCAAAAGTAATGCTTTATATCAGCAAATAATTTCTTTCTTTGGTGATGTGGCCATCCCTTTGTGATTATACCGCTAGCTAAATAGTTAGCGTAGTCGGCATACCATGGTTCTTGTCTATATTCCGCCATTTCCAGGGACTTTGTTGGAAATTTTTCGTTCATTTGATCGTCCCTGGTTGCCTCCAAAGCTGGGTCTTCTAGGCGCGAAAGATGATTTGCTGCTGTGTTTTCTGCTCCTCTTTTGTCTTTGACTTCAATATCAAATTCTTGGAGGAGTAGAATCCACTTGATCAAACGGGGCTTTGCGTCTTGTTTCTTGAAGAGGTATCGGATGGCTGCATGATCTGTATAGACTACAGTTTTAGAAAGAACAAGGTAAGAACGAAATTTATCAAAAGCAAGTACCACAGCTAGCAATTCTTTTTCAGTGGTTGTGTAATTCTCTTGTGCATCGTTAAGTGTTTTACTAGCATAATAAATTGGGTGGAAATACTTTTCCTTTCTTTGTCCCAAGACTGCTCCAACGGCAAAGTCACTTGCATCACACATGATTTCGAAAGGTAATTTCCAATCAGAAGCTATCATGATAGGTGCATTAACTAACATTTCCTTAAGGGTTAGAAATGCTTGATTGCAATCCTTGTCAAAGATGAAAGGCGCGTCTTTTTCAAGTAATTTCGTTAGAGGTCTTGAAATTTTAGAAAAGTCTTTGATAAACCGTCTATAAAATCCGGCATGCCCTAAGAAACTTCTGATTGCTCTAACGGAGGATGGTGGAGGTAATCCAGAAATTGTGTCTATTTTTGCTCGATCAACTTCCATTCCTTCGCTCGAGATCTTGTGACCGAGTACTATTCCCTCTGTTACCATGAAATGGCATTTTTCCCAGTTAAGGGTGAGGTTAGTTTCCTCACATGGGGATAGCATTCGTTCGAGGTTATCGAGGCATTGGTCGTATGAATCTCCAAAGATAGAAAAATCTTCCATGAAGACTTCCATTGTCTTTTCTATCATGTCATCGAAGATGGCCACCATGCAACGTTGGAATGTTGCGGGGGCATTATATAGACCGAATGGCATGCGTCGATGAGCAAAAGTTCCGTAGGGGCATGTGAAAGTTGTCTTTTCTTGATCTTTAGGTGCTATTGGAATTTGAAAGTAACCTAAAAAACCATCCAAGAAACAGTAAAATTTATGACCGGATAGTCGTTCTAACATTTGATCAATGAAGGGCAAAGGAAAGTGGTCCTTCCTTGTTGCTTCATTTAATCGTCTATAGTCTATTTATACTCTCCATCCTGTGACAGTTCTTGTTGGTATTAATTCATTCTTTTCATTAGTTATTATCCTCAGACCTGCTTTCTTTGGGACTTCTTGGACGGGACTCACCCATGGACTATCGGAGATAGGATAAATAAGTCCGGCGTCAAGTAATTTGATGACCTCATTTTTACCACTTCTTGGACATTTGGATTTACTCTTCGTTGTGGTTGTATTACTGATTTGTAGTCATCGTTCATTAGAATTTTGTGCGTGCACATGGAAGGGCTTATTCCTTTTATATCTACAAGCTTCCAAGCGATCGCATTTTTATGTTTTTTCAAAAGTTTAATTAATTTTTCTTTTTCTACACTACTTAATTTAGATGAAATAATTACAGGTGAATTACCATCTTTGTCTAGAAAAGCATATTCCAAACCTTTCGGAAGTTCTTTGAGCTCAAGGGGCGAGTCTTTAGGAGACTCCTTATTTTGGGGCTCATTTTGATCAAGAACTTTAAAGGTTTGTTCTATGGCGACCTCTTCTTCAACAAAGTGGTCAATCTTTTCACTTATATCGGGTGGCTCATCTTCATCTTCAATTAGGGGGTCATTGTTGCCAAAAGGATATTTCATTGAACGCTCAAGATCTATGCTTCTTTTGAATGCCCCTAATTGAAGAGGTAGATTATTAAACTTCCGGTTTTTCAAAGCTTCGTGAGTTTTTACAAATGGTCTTCCCAACACTAGAGGAGCTTCATCGAGGATGACAAAGTCGGTTGGGATTACCATTTGATTTGTTTGAACCAAGACATCCTCAACTACACCGATTGATTTTATTACTCTCCGATTGGATAGAAAAATTGGTATTTGAAGTGGAGCAAAATCACTAATACTCAATTTTTCGAAAATGTAATTAGGCGTTATGTTAACACAAAGATCCTTATCAATGGTGATGTTGCTAATAAATGAATTTTGAAAAAAACATGGAACCGGTGTAATGTTAATTTCAAAAGGGTCTTCTTTTATTAGCGAAGTTTGATCATTAGTTAACTTAACACTTAACATTTCCTTAATTTTTGCGTTAGTGTTTAGCTCTTTTAAAAACTTAGCATGAGTCGATACTAAACAATGGTTTTCAAAAGAAGGTGACAAGAGATTAATTTCTTCAAAATTAGACTCTTCTTTAATTTTAACGTTATTGGCCTCACCTCTTTCGTTGTTTAACTCATGTGTTGGTTTTTCACTTATTTGTTCTTCCATTTTTAACTCTTCAACTATCGTTTCTTTATTTAATTCTTCTCTTGCGCGGGACTTCTCTTCCCTTGCGCGAGATTCTTTTATGTATCTTTCGATAGTTTTAAGTTTTTCTATTATCCTATCAGCCACTTCGGTGATAGAGAAAGGATCGGGATCCTCAAAGCTTGAATCCGGTTGTTCGATCCTTGGCTCCTCATAGTACCCATATGAAGTAGATGGTTCACACCATTGTCCTTCATTGTAAGCATATTATGGATAAGGGTCGAAATTTTGTTCTTCATAATACTCATATGAGGTGGGTTGTTCACGCCATGGTTCCTCATAATAAGTATATGAAGGTGGTGGCTCATATCTTGACTCCTCAAAGTATGAGTATGAAGGCTCATACCTTGGTTCATCAAAATATGAGTATGAAAGATAAGGTTCATACCTTTGGTCTTCATAGGATGTGTATGAAGTTGATGGCTCGTACCTGGGCTCCTCATAATAGTTGTATGAATTGGATGGTTGAAATAAGTTACAATATTGTACCGAGTGCGGGTTACCACAATTAGTGCAATAGTCTCTCATGTAATCATCCTCCTCATAGGTGTAGTTGTAGTCTCCTGAGTATTGATCCATAGGGATCACTCAACAGACCACAACTGAGTCTTAGGACCAGAAAACAAAAATAAAGACGGAAACAGAGGCTGCACACGGCCCCGTGTTCAGTGGACACGGCCCCGTGTTCAGGGTCTGTATCTGGGCGTTTTAATAAAAGTTACTGGTCTCGTTGAGCACGGGGGCGTTTTCAGTGAGCACGACCCCGTGTTCAGACTCTGTATCTGTGCGTTTAATGAAAAATATGCAGCACGGCCCCGTGTTCAGTGAACACGTCCCCGTGTTCAGACTACTGTAAATGCAAACTAAACTAAAATGCAGAAAAATGTGCGCACGTTTTGAAAAAGTTTTGAAAAACTGATTAGGTCGTCGATTTTAAGGTTTCTTAAGATCCTTGTGTCCCCGGCAACGGCGCCAAAAACTTGATGTGCGTTAGGTGTAATATAATTTACGTATATATTTTAAGCCCTTTTTACACTTTTTAGCCAAGTTTTAAATTTATAAAACACGATATTTACTAACACTAAACACACATATGGGCAAGTACACCCATCGTGGACGTAGTATAGTGTTGGTAAGATACCGAGGTCGTCCAAGGACACAAGAGCTTTTAGTACCGGTTTATCCTCAATGTCTAATCAATCAAAATGTTAGAAAAAGGTTTTTAAATTAAGAAAATAAAACTAACTAAAATGCTGAAAAATAAAATAAAAATAAAACAAATAGACAAGATGAATCACTTGGATCCGACTCGTGTGTAGTGTAACCTTTGATTATTTTCGCACTTTTGCACTTGTTTAAGAGATTATCTTAGTTATTGTAGTAGGCCCCTCTTTTGAAGGCGACGGTACCCTCAACCCAGTAGTTTGAGTCAGCAAGGATACAATCCTAAAGGGTCAGATTATTGAAAGATAATTAATTAAGTTATTAATGCATAATGTGGTAGGCTCCTCTTTTGAAGGCGACGTTACCCTCGGCTAAGTAGCCTGAGTCAGCAGGGATACAGTCCTAAGTAGCCGGGTTAAAGTTTCAATAGTAGTTTAACTTATGAGGGGATCAAAGAGTTTGGACCCCCGCCATCCAATACCTTTGGGTATTGAATAAGGTCCTACTAAATTTGACCCAGGTCCTTTGCAGGATCTATACACTGAACAATGGCAAGACTCTTACCAAACCGTTCCCTTAACCCCCGACCAGGTAGCCAACATACCTCCATATAGACCGTGGAGATATGAATGGTGAAAATCTTTTATTCAGTAAAATAATGCCAAGACACCACGGACAAACGATAAGGAAGAATCACCTTCAACATAAGAAACTAGTAATTAAAGTCATTAACACAAAACCAATTAAAAAGTGCAAAAGATTAAAAATAAAAAGTATTACACTAAACACTTGTCTTCACCAAGTGATGTAAGAGACTTAGGCAAACATGGCCTTTGATTGTCAAGAACTCTTACGATCCATCTTGGATCCTGAGACGACTCACACACTCTATGATGGACAATGGATGATGGTGGTGGATGATGGTGTTGTGATGGTGGTGGGTGGTTGGTGAAGTGTGAGAGAGGTGGTGTGCTAAGGGATAAGTTGCAAGAGCTCCAAACACTCCTATTTATAGGATGAACAGAAGCTCGGGCACGGCCCCGTGTCCGCTGGACACGGCCCCGTGTCCATCCGAATCTCTCTGTTCATTAATTGCAATTCGCAATTACAATAAATGCGTCTGCAGGAAGCTGACCACGCCCCGTGTCCGCTGGGCACGACCCCGTGGTGGGCAACAGAAGCTTCTATGAGTTTGTCTTTTCTACTGACCTTTGGGCACGGCCCGGTGCTCACTGAGCACGGGGCGTGTTCAGTCTTCTGTTTTCTTTGTTTTGCTTGGGAAGATGCTGTCGGGAGGTCGGGCATGCCATTTTTGTTCCGTTTCTTGTATTTATGTTAGATTTAGCTGTCTTTTTGCTTCTTTTGTTCATTTGAGCTCATTTAATCCTGAAAATACAAAAGGAAGACAAAAGTACACTTTTTCCAACCTTAGTACTAAAAAAGGGTTAGTTTTATGCCACAATTGATGTAATTTATATGTTGCATTTTGTGCACATCACTTGGGCTGCGACAGCTGGCCTTAAACAGGTTCGTACTGTTGTCAAATTGCTTTCTGATGAGCGCAAGGGTTGGAGGGAAGCTTGTGCTTGGGAAAATGAAAAACTTTTCCGTGTTCGTTAGGAGGTCACTAATCTCAAAGCAGCGAATGCTGCTTTGATGAAGGAGAAGGCCACAGCTGAAGCGGTTGCCAAAGAGGCCAAGGAGGCGGAGGCCCACGGTGCCAAGGCTCTTGAAGAGGCGGATGCTGATCACAACAACTTGAACAAAGTTGTTGAGGATCTTAAGGTATGAACCGCGATTCTAATTGAGTCTGTTGCCTTTTCTTTTACAAGTATAACTGATTGCCTTCCTATACTTGTGTTTTCTTTGCTCTTGAAAGGCTGAAGTGCAGAACCGAGTGACTATTCTTGAGGATGTCACTACCCGCGCGGCTGAAGCTGAAGCGCGGGCAAGGGAGGCTGATGAGGCTAGAGATAGCCTGATTTCTTCCTTGGATCAGCTTAAGACAGACCGTGACTGGATTCGTGACCACGGTATCGGGCATGTAAGTATCCGATGCCTTTGTTATTGTTAGGTTTGCCTTTGTTTACCCTCATTACTTGTGTTGTGCAGATTGTTGGAACCATTCTTGACACTCCTGAGAACGCAACTGCTGTTAATGAGCTTAAGGAGCGTGCGCGGGAAGCGGGGTTCAAGGATGGGTACAACGAATGCCTTTATCATGTGAACCCTTTCTACCAGTGCAAGTTTACTGATGAAAGATCTGGGTTCCATGGTGTAGATACTGAGGCTCGGTACGTTGCGGCTATTAACGCATACAACAGCTTGTCCATTGCTGCCATTGATGATATTGATAAGTGCTTGGAGGCTGAAGATTATGTGGACTGCTTGCGGTTGTTGTATGATGATCCTGAAGAGGAGGAGGAGACCGCTGGTGGCGCAAAGGGTGATGCGGGTACCAGCGGTACAAAAGAAGACTAGGTTGGCCTGCGTGCCCTTTATGACTCTTCTTTTTGATGTAAATGTTCCTAGAGGAGAACTGATGTAAACTTCTTCTGCACCGCAATGGTGTAGAAATATTTTGGAATATATAAAGTTTAACCCTTTTGTTTGATTTGTACAAGTCTTTTTACTACTTGCATTCTTGAACATGTGTGAGTTAATTTTTTTTGTGAATAACATTAAGTCTGAGTTTGCCTTTTGCATATCTAGGTGGTATGCAAGTATGTGCGGCTCAAGGTTCATAAGTAAAGGATATTTACTGTCCTTGTGTGAGCGCAGTTGAAATAGTGTTTGTTTAAGGCCAATGTTTCAGGCACATGTAAATAATACTAAGTCATTGTTTGCTATTTGCATGTCTAGGTGACATGCAAGTATATGGATAACTCTGTTGGCTATAAAGCGCAGTTGAGTATACTCTACACCTTTGTCGTGTGAGTATTAGTCAATTCCTGTTTTTGTTCCGTTTGGGTTTAGGAATTGTTTAAGTTTTGTAAAAACTGTATATGCGTGTCCAGCCGGATGGACGATGATGTTTTGCCTTTGCTGGCCTATTACAATATTTGTGTGGTCACCACTTTGTGTGGGTATCGCGACTGAAGATTTTGCCAATCTGTTTTTGCAGATACCGTGAAGTGGAACACACATTTGTAATAGAGGAAATAAACAATATTTCATTGAATTGTTCATTTATTTATTGACAAATGGCCTACGGGCCAATAGGTTACATGGAAAATGTGAACGTAGCTTACATGCAACAGCGTCGAAGTTGCTGTGCGTTCCATGTTCTTGCGATGGGTTCGCCTTCTAACGTTTGTAATTTGTGCGTGCCTTTGCCCAAAACCTCTTGGATGAGGTAAGGTCCTTCCCACTTGGGGGCAAGTTTTCCAGGGCGTTCTGCGTTAGAGGCTTCATTGTCCCGAAGGACATAATCTCCCAGGTTGAATGTGCAGATGCGGACGCGCGCGTTGTAATACTTTTCTGGTTTGGTTTTTTGTACTTGGCCTCTTTGATTGCGGCGTTTTCGCGCCTTTCTTCCAAGAGGTCCAAGTGAAGCTTGCGCTCGTCACTGTTGTCAATTTTGTTGATCGCTAACATTCGGGGTGAAGGGAGACCGATTTCAGCGGGGATCTCCGCCTCGGAGCCATAGACTAGGCTGAAGAGTGTCTCCCCGTGACTTGTCTTTGGGCTGGTCCTATGGGCCCATAGGGTACTTGGGAGTTCATCGACCCAGCCGCGTCTGGCTGTTCCCAACCGTGCCTTTGTTCCCTCGACTAAACTTTTATTGATGCTCTCGACTTGGCCATTCCCTTGCGGATGCGCCACTGAGGAGAAGACGTGTTCAATGTTTAGTTCTTTTAGCCAGCTTTGGAAATTTTCGGCCGCGAAGTTGGTGCCATTATCGGTTACTATGCACATTGGTAGGGGCTAGCGGTTTTGCTTCTACCCATTTGGTGAAGTAATCGACAGCCACTATGATAAATTTGACCGCACCTGGTGCGTCTGGAAAAGGTCCCACCATGTCGATTGCGCATTTTTGAAAAGGCCATGCGGTGGGGACGGGGACGAGGTTGTTCTTTGGGCCAAAGTCTTTGGTGCGTGTCTCTGACAATTAAAACATTTGCGCAAGACTTTGACCGCGTCCAAGTGCATGCGGGCCAGTAATACCCGGCGTTCATGATCTTGGCCACTACCATGCACGGGCCTGCGTGTATGCCACATATTCCGTCGTGTATCTCCCTGATAAGATATGTGGCTTCCTGAGGGTTGACGCATCGTAGAAATGGCCCCAGGTATGATTTGCGGTATAAAATACCGTCTCCCATCTGGTAATGGCACGCTTTGTACTGTAGCTTGCGTGCCTTTGCTTTACTTTCAGGAGTAACACCTAATTGCAAGTATGCGATGATTGGTGTCATCCAAGACGTTGTCCCGTATTGGATGACATTGACTTGGCGCAGGGGTACTGAGGGATTTTGCAGGATCTCAATACGTATCTCCTTTGCCAGATGCTGGAAGCTGGTGGATGCGAGTTTTGAAAGTGCATCCGCGGGTTTGTTTTCACTCCTGTTGATATGTCGGATATTGAAGGACGTGAACTTGGATTTTAGTTGCATGGCTTGTTCGAGATAGAGGATCATAATATCTCCTTTCGCGGCATAGTCGCCGCGGATTTGCCCCGCAGTAGTGAGTCGACGTGTGCTTCCAAGTGTTGGACGTTGAGTTTGACTGCCAAGCGTAGCCCTGCTAGCAAAGCTTTGTATTCTGCCTCGTTATTTGTACTCTTGAAATCGAGGCGGATGGCGTAGGTGAGCTCCTGACCATCAGGGCTTACGAGTCGCAGACCTGCACCTGCATCGTCTTCGTTGGACACACCATCAGTATATAGTGCCCAGATGTCTGATGAGGACGGTGGGGGTGTAGGGGTTTGTTCATCTTCGCATTCTTGAATGCGGTTCGCCGGTACTTCGGCGACGAAGTCAGCTAAGACTTGGCCTTTGATTGCTGGGCGTGGTTTGTAAACCAATGTATGTGCGCCTAGTTTAATGGCCCATTTTGCTAATCTGCCAGAGATTCCGGGTTTGGAGAGGATTTGCCCGATCCTGTAGTTGGTGAGCACGGTGATGACATGGTTTGCAAAGTAACGGCGCAGCCGTCTGGACGCATACACCAGTGTGAGTACCAACTTCTCCATGATGGAATATCTTGTCTCTGGATCATTCATCATCTTGCTGACGTAATAGATTGGTGTTAGGACTCCTTCTCTTTCCAGAATGAGCACCGCACCTTCCACGTTGTCTGCGGCTGATAGGTATAGGATGAGCGGTTCTTTCTTGCGTGGTGCAGTGAGAGTTGGGAGTTGGATCAAACACTCTTTCATCTCCCGAAAGGCGTTTTCTGCTTCTGTGGTCCACTGGAACTATTCCTTTTTAAGCAGTTCCGCAGAGTGCTGATAAAGGGGTAAGATTTAGCCGCGTGGTTGGCTAGGAATCTGTTCAGCGCGGCTAGCCGGCCGGCTAGTCGTTGCATTTCCTTTATCGTAGAAGGCGATGGCATGCGCTCGATCGCCTGAACCTTTTCCGGGTTTACCTTGAATCCATCTTTTGTGACGATGAATCCAAGGAACTTGCTTTCTTCCATTCAAAACGAGCATTTCCCTAGATTGAGCTTCATGTTGATGCTTCGCAGAGTTTGGAATGTTCTTTCGATATCTGTGAGCATGGTATCCTCCTCCATGCTAATGACGACTAGGTCGTCCATGTAGATTTCGACACTCTTGCTGATTTGATTGCCAAAAGTGCAGTTCATTAGTTTTTGATAGGTTGCGCCCGCGTTGCGCAACCCAAACGGTATTTTTGTATAATAGTAATTCCCCGTAGGGGTGCGGAATGCCGTTTTGTTTTCGTCCTCGATTGCCATCTGTACTTGGTGATAGCCTTTGTAACAATCGAGAAAACACTTCCATCGGAATGGGGCGAGGTTATCGACCTTTTCGTCGATCTCCGGAAGTGTGTAGCAATCTTTGGGGTAGGCTTTGTTGAGATCTTTGTAGTCGACGCACATGCGCCAGCCCCCAGTAGCTTTTTCTACCATGACTGGGTTAGATAACCAAGTCTGGTATTTAACTTCCCGCAGGATGCCTACGGAGAGCAGTTCTTTGACATGCTCGTTCATCGCCTCGTTCTTTGCGGATCCAAGGTGGCGTTGGCCTTGGATCACTGGCTTGATACCTGGTAGGGTATTCGAGAAATGTTGTCATGTCTGCGGGTGTCCACGCGAAGATATCTTGATTCCTGAAGAGGAGTTGCTTCAGGCGCGCCCTTGTACTGTTAGACAAGGCGTTACCTAATGTCACTGTCTGTTCTGGGTGTCTTGCGTTAAGAACCCATTTCTCTGGTTGGGTGCTGGGGGTAAGCCTTGCTGTCTTGGTCGGACGTAGCTCGTTCATGGTCATAACTTCTCTGCGGGTATAAATTATGGCCACCCCCGTCTCGGTTGGGAAACCGATGGCAAAATGGGGGACAGAAGTAATCATGTTAAAATCGCCTTGGGACTCTCGCCCGAGAAGTACGTCGTATCGGGGGGTGTGGGGTAAAACCATGAAGTTTACCTCCTCGATCCTCATGTGCCTACCGTTGGTAAGGCGCACGGGGAATGTAACTTGGACTAGGGGAAACACCATTTCCCCCGCGAATCCGGCGAAAGGGTAGTCTACCGGCTGCAATCGATCTTTGTCTTCCTGATTGAACTGGTTAAAGCATTGCTCATAGATGATGTCAGAAGTACTGCCCGGGTCGATGAATAATCGCTCCGTGCAATAGTGAGCTAGGTAGCCGGTGATTATGACAGCGTGTCTGTTGCGCGGTCCGCCACAAATTTTGGGGAAAACGACCTGTTCATCTTTCCAGTCGTTATCCCCTCTTCTTGCCGCCTTGCGCGACCTTCCACGACCTACATTAATCATGTAGGTTGAGGCCACGTACATGGTCTTTTTGCCCATGGAAGTGCCCTCGTCGCTAGGGGTAATGCGCTTGGTTTATTTCTGCGCGGCTGTCAACAGATGTTGCAGCTTCCCCTCTTTTAGGGCTCGTTCAATCACTAATCGGAGACTGATGCAATTGTTGGTTGAGTGGCCTGAGTACTTGTGATACTCACAATAAAGTCTGAGATCTTGGTTCTTTTTGGACTTCATCGGTTGGGCCGGTCGCAAGAACTGTGCATCCGTCTGGAGGACTTCTCTTGGCGACTTGTTGATCTCGGTCCAATTGCGGTCCCGAGATTCCTTCTTTGATGCCCGTTGTTCGCGTTGGGCATTGATCGTTTCCCTGCGTCGGGCTGGTAGGTGCGCGGGACATAAGGTATGGAATCGTTGCCACGATTCCTTGTGTCCCGGTTGCGCTTTTTGTTGTGCTTGGCGTCTTGGCGGGAGAATTGACCTTCCGCGTGGGGCTGTGCCTTGGCAGTGTGCGGTTTGAGAGACCGCTGAGTTTGGGCGTACGTCTTGACTGCGGCCATGATGTCGTCCCATTTTTCTGGCAAGCCCTCCTTGCCTGAGATGGTCATCACATTGTCCTTGACGGCTAAAATGAAATGGTTGCGGGCCATTTGATCTGTGATCCCGCCAATCTCAAGGCATTCTTTATTGTAGCGGATAACGAAAGATTCTAGGCTTTCGTTGTCTCCGCGCCAGATGTTCATGACGTCCATTGAATCACGTTTGTGACGTCGTTGCTGGCTGAAATTTGCAAGAAATTTTGCTTGCAGCTGTTCAAATGAAGCCAGCTCTCCAACTGGCAAAGAATCGAACCAGGCCCTTGCTAATCCAGTGAGGGTCTGGGGGAAAAAATGGCACCACGTGGCCTCGTCCCACTTTCCATTGCACCCAACGCCGGTAAAAATGTTCATGTGGTCGTCCGGGTCGGACAAACCACTATATTTCCCAATCGTGAGTGGGAGTTTAGTCGTTGTGACTTCGGCGTAGGCGATCTCCGGAACGAATTTGGAGTTTTCGGACGCGGACTTTGCCCTGTAAGGTTGGGTTGGTCTGCGCTTTGCAGCGCTGACGTATGTAGTGCGAGGTTGACTGGGAGGAATGTAGTTGTATCCTCCCGGTCTGCTGTTTGCGGAGTGGGATTCTCCGCAATACGTGTGGTCGTCTGGGTCAGTGTGATCATGCCCCTCGTTGTGGGGCTGAGGTCCCAGACGGCTGTGGATGCCGGAGCCGTAGTGGGTTGTTGATTGCCGCCGATTTTCGTCATGCGGGCCTAGGCGGCTTTGTATTAGACCCCTACGACGGGATCCACATCTAGAATCGTCCTCATCGATCATGCGGACGTCACAGTATGAGGATCCGCGTTCTTCCACCCTATCCCGGGAAGCCGGGTTTACGAGTGCCCTACTCTCGTATTGCAAGATACAAGGCGCAGGTGTGTATGGTGCGGGGGTGGGTCCTCCGTGTACTTGCGTTTCGGCGCAAGCCTTATTGTAGGCTGCTGCGAGGGCGGCCTGTTGTTGGTAAAACCAGGAATGGAGATCCATTCCTGGAGGTATTACAGAACCGAACTGTGAAAAATCTGGCATGAACACTGGGGGAGAGCCCCCCTATGCGGATGTGCCTATGTGGCCGATTGGTTGTACGGGGGTGGTATTCCCCGTAGGTACCAAGTTTGCGGGGTTGAGATTGTCCCCGGTAGGATTGTTTTGACGATTAGACATGATCTTCAAGAAAGAGAAAGGATGCGGGAAAAACGTGCTAAGTGTAGCGGTGGGCGCCAATGATGAAACAGTGTTTAACCAAGAGAGGTTAATTCACTTGTCTCGTCAAGTAGGGTTAATCCCCTCTTTCCGAGGATCGGTGGCTGGACCGTCAGCTGGGCTGTCTCCTGCACAAGGAAAACACACTGTGACTCGTAACAAGGAGGAAGGGGTGGGGGTGCTCCTTGTTACCACTCTCCGGCGTGAGAATCAGTAATTTGCTTGTGAAGCAAAGTGTGTGATAGTAGTAGTAGTGAGAGAGTTGAGAAGCGATACCTCAAACCTGGTTTGGGATGGGTATTTATAGCCGAGGAGTGAAGGAGGGTAGTTAAGTGGTCAGACTGACGACGCGCCGCCCTTATGCAGGTGTGTCAGGCTTGTCGGCTGTGGAGGTGAAGCCACGTCCTACTGCGGTGTCAGTCTATTGCTTACGTATGAGCTGACAGGCGACTGTCATTGGTGCCACTTGCTCTGTGGTGTCAGTCCCACTTGCCTCGTGGGCAGGATGTGGTGCTGCGCCGCATCGCTGCCTGCGGTAACTGCTATTGTTTTCGCGTTCTCACTCTGGCGAAGACTGCGAGATGCGGTGCCAGGCCGCATTGCCACTTGTGGTGACTGTTGCTGTTGTCCAGATCCCTTGTCGTGACGAAAATGTTCATAGGATGCGGTGCTTGGCCGCATCGCTATGTGTACACCCATTTTCATACACAAGGTAAGTCTTCTTCCTATCGCTTGACCGATTGGATTCGACTGCTGTGTTCGCGCGTGCCCGCACGGATACAGATAAGTTCTTGCTGGTGGGGGGTTTTTTGATAAGGGTAATGGTCACTCGCAGCCATGCTGGTGCGAGATCTGGGACCATACCCCTTCACTTCTTAATGACATGGTTTTCTTCTTATGTCAACTGTTAAAGTTAAATATTCCATACCATACCATACCTATTCCATCATTCATCTCGTAGGTCGTTTTCAATTTTACTAATTCATATCTATCCGGCATGAGTTAAAACATTATACTTACCTCGATCTCATTTCATACTTCAGCGATCTGTAAACCATATCGATCCGCTCCTTCACGAGTACTAACCGTACCAGGCCAGCTTTCATTCATCCTTGTAATGAGCTTCCACTCGTGCACATTCTTTCACCAATTCGATTGGTTTCATCACATTAAGAATTCTACCATTAACATCTACAAAATCGGCAGTTAGCACCTTTCATTCAAACATTCATTACACTAGGTGATTACTCACCTATAATCCTTTTACATCTTCCTACATACATGCTATAACACATCCCACATTTCATCCCTTACATGCAACTCTTTTATTCTGGCTACTTATTTCGTCAACCCTTGTAGTTTGACTTTTCAAAGTCGACCTGTCACTTCTTTCTTATTATAAATACACATAACGAAGCACATATTTGTACTTCTTGTCAATTCAAGCATGCATACAAGTTCATCACTTCATGTCTTAGTGTTTCTCACGTATACTTGTCCTTTCCATTAAAACTTAAGCCTTCCGCATGGGTCGTAACCCGTCATTCACTTTGATTCTCTAGAGTAGAATATTAACATATTTCATGCTTGTAATTTATCTAAGGTTTATTTCTTAAACCTAAAGCTTATTGGCATGTCAGCCGTTTTAATGTTTTATACTTACTTACTTAATGGACCAGACTGCCCTATCCATTCTTTTATTACTTGTTTTATTACTTATCATTTTATTTCGTTTGGCTTTCGGAAGTTTGATTTGTAAATTCATTCTTACATATGCGTACCAATTATCCTATTCTGACACATCCACCTCTAGTCGAGTAATAAGCTCCTATTAAGTATAACCCTATTTTTTACCATACCTAATGCAAGAAAAATTCATTGATTCATTATTCATACCTTACGATGGTTCTCTCTTTAAATTAGTGACATTGCGTGCCCATTCATCGAGTTCACCTATGCGTATGAAACTTAACAGATCAAAACATTAATTACCGAGTCCAAATAGCGATCACCATCTGACCCGTATGACCCATTTATTCTTTCAACCATTCTTGCATACAATACACAAGCATAATTATATTCACACATATATATATATTCAAAACATAACTTGTAAAATATTCGCCTTTTATAGAATATTACTCGTTTGATCTGTAATTACTTACAATTTTGAACCTTTCATTCTTGTCATTCATTCTTACTTATTTGATTCGTACCTATTCACGAATTTCAAACTTTTCATTCTATCATTCATTAACATATCATTCATATCCTTCATTCCTTTCATGTTTCGAATCCGTCTCGCGGATTCTAACATATTATTCATATCTTTTCATTCCTTTCATGTTTCGAATCCGTCTCGCGGATTCTAACATATCATTCATATCTTTTTATTCCTTTCATGTCTCGAATCCGTCTCGCGGATTCTCAAATATCATTCATATCTTTGTTTCCTATTTCTCATGTGTATTTGGTACTTTCAAATCCATGAAAGTCTTACATTTCCCCTCACCCTCACGTCCACCTACTAACCTAATTCTAACGGACATACCTGTAACAATTATCACGGTCTCACGAACGTCATATGTTTCTTGTGTACTGGCCAGGTACTCAATTTACATATTAGTTTCGTGTCTTCGTGTAATCGTCACCTTATGTCCTGAGAATAAGGTTTCAGCACCTGTAACATTTTCAAATCTTCATTACCATTCTATTATTATATTTCATTTAAAATTTTTCTTCACTTGATAGATTTTTACCATTACACGCACCCACATGTTAAATTTACATACCTGGGTCGATTTGACTTATTACATGCCTTGGTGCTGGTCCTAGGCCGCATTCACGGATCATCCTCTCCAAGCAATTACGCTTACCTTTGCTTCTACCCTTAGATCTTGATCGAGTCTCGGATTGTACGGGTTCCTTGTCACAAGAGCACACAGGTTTGAGTTCAAGTATTTACCTCCTCATACTTGATTTCCCTCAAACCAGGGCTCTGATACCAACTTGTAAGGCCCTAATACGTATTTGACTAAAAGTCGCAGCGGAAAATTCATGCCATAAAATTTCTTTCATTTTAAACTTCTTGCCTTACTTAAAAGTCCATTATAAAATAACTCTTTTACTTTGAATACATCAATCGAATCATTTACTAAATAAAAGCATAAATCATGTTTATAATATTACATAAGCAATCATTATCGTACAATCCGGCCTGTGACTCGGTCATCGATCTTTACTCCTCGTGATGATATTTCGTGATTGGTAACGCCTGCACTCACCAAATATCATCATAACATTAGCACACATCATAAATAAAGACAAGATTCATCCTCGTATATTCTTCATTCCGTTATCTCTTTACATTTAAGCATTTCATCTAACCATCAATTTCCTGGTGAGACTTCAACATTATACCTGCTTTACACTTTATACTCGAAGTACATTATTAATAACATCAGTATTCAATCGTATTGAAAACCTGCAAACATACCTACAATAGACAGTCGTACATACATACATACATACATACATACATACATACATACATACATACATACATACATACATACATACATACATACATACATACATACATACATACATACATACATACATACATACATACATACATACATACATACATACATACATACATACATACATACATACATACATACATACATACATACATACATACATACATACATACATACATACATACATACATACATACATACATACATACATACATACATACATACATACATACATACATACATACATACATACATACATACATACATACATACATACATACATACATACATACATACATACATACATACATACATACATACATACATACATACATACATACATACATACATTACATACATACATACATACATACATACATACATACATACATACATACATACATACATACATACATACATACATACATACATACATACATACATACATACATACATACATACATACATACATACATACATACATACATACATACATACATACATACATACATACATACATACATACATCCCTACTTGCATACACGCCTACCCACATACCTACCTACATACGTATTTACCCTCGTACATACTTACATACATACATACGTCCGCATATATACCTAAAATATACATAAAAATATACATACGTATATGCATACATACATACTTACGTTCACACATACCTATGTTTCCTAAAACATAAAATACGTTAGTCGTACTTAGCTTGCAAGTGCTTAAAACGTGTTTAAACGGGTCCGTAACTCAAAATAAACACCTAGCAACGAGTTTGCTGTTAATTTGGGTCCTCGCGGGGGCCGACTAGGTGCGCCCAAAACTCTCGCGGGCCTCGACCATATTCACCTTCTTCTATCGCGTGGCGCGACGGCCTATATTTGACAGAATGTTTCGACTTGCAGCAGCATATTTTCATGCCAAAGTAAATGTTTACGAAAATGAACATAACTCCTCCGTTATTGATCCGATTTAAGTCACGTTTCTTCCTACGTGATCGTAATTTGGTCGTCTATCATATGGACTTGAAATCCCACATCCGGTTTAAGGAAATTCTTAACTTACGCGCTTTCGACTTAATAATCATTTTCTAATTATTCGACCCGTTCATGTTTTCATCAAACCACTTATTTGTTTTATCCCAAAACATACATGAACATTATAACCATAATACTTTTACTTTATCCGGAGTTTCTTGCTTGGGGTTTACGCACCCGATACCCGGTATTCGTTAAACTCATTCATTTCATTTAAATCTACGAATCAAACTTTGTTACTAAAACCTCCACTTGCGCAAATGTATATCATTTAGACCAAACTCACATCTGAGTCTGTTGACTATTAAACCGCATCTCCGAATCCCGAATTTCGTACTTATGTGCAATTCTACCCATTAACCGGTTATACTACCGTAGCCATTTCTTATGCAACATTTCGATATAATCATAAGACTTCATTTTGACCCGTTTGGTCTACTTAGCGAAATTCACCGATTTCATACAACTAAATCCATATTTGACTTTAAACATCATGTTTAATTAATTAAAACGCTACATTACTTAAGCAAACTAAGAAGTGATTACGGAAATCACTTACCTTGTGCATCCGTGTCCGTATCCGCTTCCTTGCCTCCTCTTGACCCGTTAGCCTTTCATGCTTGAGTCCATCTCGACATGATTCCTATACTTTCATGTCACCAAATCACATTCTCGTTAGCATA
Organism: Helianthus annuus; assembly: GCF_002127325.2. Taxonomy (NCBI): domain Eukaryota; kingdom Viridiplantae; phylum Streptophyta; class Magnoliopsida; order Asterales; family Asteraceae; genus Helianthus; species Helianthus annuus. The sequence continues at coordinate 146,733,551 of NC_035445.2, read as the reverse complement.
CACAATTGTACATGTTAACGATCATATCAATCGCATATTTCACATTTGACTTTCTTTAGTCACAACTAACAAGCATAAGACATATAATCAAATTCATATCTTTTCAAACTCATGTAATTCATCATGCCATCACAAATAACGCGTATTGACATAACATGTAACATACGACTTCCTATAATCCTACCTTTACGACAACAAATCAAATCATGCTTCTTATTCGTAGTTGACTTTCAGAAATCAACAATTCATCATATGAACTTTCGACTTATTCTCATCTACTCGTAACATCAAAATAGGCTATACGAAAGAAACTATATACATTACCTACTGACGATGCAAATGTGCTTACAACCACATTCAAACTAGTAATTTAACATGATCATGACATCATTTTCATATTTCGTTCCTATATACACCAAGCTGTTTCATAAAATTTGCATCCTAACTTCACTTAGGCATTTCATCATACACTTGGTGGGCGTACCATTAATTAAGCATAGTGTACAAGTATCATTTGCATAACATGACCAATTCATGTCAAAATCATCAAGAACATCAAAGTCAATAGAATTTCACATAACTTTTCTTCTAATTCAGTTCTAGCTAACAATTTATCAATATAAACAATCATCATACATACTTTCATTCAATTTCACACATTACAACTCATACCCATTCTACTCTAAGTGGGTTTTCACTTCCAACATTGATTTAATCAATTTTAAGCATTCATAATGTTCTAGATGGTAATCTTAGTTCAATATCATACTAATTTCATATAAACACATGGAATTTCTTGAAACCCCATATATTCAAGATCATCAAATTATCAAATTCTTCTTACCTTAAGCTTTAACAGGCCTAGATGATCAAGAAATCATTGACATGCATGAGTAACAGCCACGATTAGGGCTTCAATTAGCTGAATTTGTGTGATTAGAAGGGTTTCCCCTTCCTTCTTTGGCTCTGGCGTCGAACACACACACACGCTTGATGTGTGTGTGTTTTATTTTTTGTTTTCATTTTATCATTCAAACTTTCTTAATATGTCACCATTAGCCCCTTAAGTTTAATGTTCACACTTTGTTGCAAGTTTCTTTCTAACCTTGATTAAGTTTCATTTTGATTATATAAGAGACTAAACTCATTTCTTTACATCAACCGGGTTCTAAGTTAACATACTCGTTTTTGGGGTGTTACATATTATCAGACCCATATCGGTATTAACTTTTATGGTTAGGATTTAGGGTATAGTAGTATCGAAACCGATATCGATATTCGTTTTTATGGGTTTTGATGAGTCGAGCTGATAACATCAAAGTTACGCCACGTAACACTGTAAAAACGAAGAAAATCCCATCACGTAGTGCGAACAGAAAACCTAGTTATACATATATTAGTGGAAAAACGAATAAAATCCCATCACGTAGTGCGAAACAGAAAACCTAGTTATACATATATTAGTGATTCCCTCTTTTTCTATAATTTAATTCTAGACCCTTGTTATGGTCACATTTATCTAACCACCCTACCTCTTTTCCACCATTATTGTCTACTATTTGCTTTTAGCGTGATCGACGATGACTTAGTTTTAGTCCCCCACATACGAGATGAAAAAGATAGAATTAATATGTATTCTAAACTTTTAAGTTTTTGAAAACTTAAAACGCTGATACTCTATCTAGTGACTTAGAAAAGAGAATTTTTTATTCAATTAGATTGTGTACTTCATTTAAACTAGAATTTTGACCCGTCGCACGTTGCGACGTATCAAAACATAAAATAACTCGAATTTGTACCATCAAATATTTGATCCGACTTGTTTTCAAACAAAACTTATGTCAAAACGTAGACCAACTAAAACTTACATAAAATAAGTACGAAAATGTATTATATTTGACCTGATTCATTGCCGAGAAAAAAAATTACGTCAAAACGTAAACCAACTTAGATATGTACCGAAACATATTTAAAAAAAAGCACGTAAGAAAATAGTGTTTTATAAGCTAAATAATGGTACCGCGCGTTACGACAGCGTTGAAATGTAAAGTAACTCGAACTTACATACCGCCTAGTGAAAACGTTTTATATTTAACCCGACTTATTTTCGAATAAAATTTATAACAAAACATAGACCATTTACGTAAAAAAGTAAACCAACTTAGATCTATACTGACACATACTTAAAAAAAAGGAAAAAAAATAAAAAAATATAAATCAATTGGCTGCAGTGATTTGGCTTTTGAGAAATGTTATATATACAATATAACATAGTCGCAAAGCCAATATAAATATATAATTACTAGTCAAATACTTAATTTTCGATATAAATATTAAAATCTTTGTATTAAGCCCCTGCGTTGCAGCGGTTTTCCTAAAACTGTGTTAAGTAGTAGCAATACTATACCATTGTCAGCGACCACCAACACCGGAAAAGCTCGTAAAAACAAAATAAATAAAAAACGGGAAAAAATTAACGACGAGCGAAAAGCAGACGTAAAATCTTTGAATCACGCACACTCGTTGCTGAGAAATTAAACCGAAACCAAAAACATAGAAAAAAATAACTAAGTTCATCCAGGGCCCGCGTGTTGGACGAACTTGTCAAACGCAGAAAAATAGATGTGACGCGACGGGCCAGTCAAACTGGAAAAAAATATACGAAAAAATGTTGAACCCCACACGCATGTTGCGGTGCGTTAACTCACAAAATTTAAAACGAAACGAAAAACTTGGAAAATATGAAAAGTATGGTGGACCAAAATTGAAAATAAAAAAGATTTGCGATTAAATTGTAAAAGATGAAAAACTTTAGGTTAAAAGTAAAAAAAAAAAACAAAGGGTCTAAAATACAAAGTTGAAGTTATTTATTAATTTTAAATAAAGATAAGGATAAAAATAAGTGATATCTATATATTGGTTATTAATTAATATTAATATTAAAAGAAATTTATTAAACATAAATAAAATTTATAAGGTTGAAGGACAGAATGTCATATGTTATTATTTGAAGTCTGTTGTTTTAAGTTAGATTATATATAATTATTAGTCAATTTCTTAGTTTGTCTTACGAAAATTAAGTAAATTACTTAATTTGTCTTACAAAAATTAAGTATTTTATTTAACGAAATCAAACAAACATTTGTTGTGAAACAACAGTCTATTAGCAACCAATATACACGATAAACATGAGAACATAGATCATGTAGAGAAAGAAATATGGAGAGTAGGATAATTCTAATTGATATTGAGTATATCATATCGAATACATAGGTCCTCTATATATAGGCCATGTTATTAATACATGAGTAAATAAAGAGACAAGAGTTAAGAACGTGGAGAGTCACCATAAATAATTTATTCATAACACTTCCTCTTGACTATCCACGTGATAAGTGAAAATAATATATCTACTTTTAATATGCTTGGTTGTCAACTTGATACGCTTAGAGATGCTGCCTCGTTAAAAACCTTGCTAGGAAAACCCAGTGGGACAAAACCTCAGCTAAGGAAAAAAAGAGTGCAGCGCGTATTTTCTCCTCCTGATACTTTTGGATCAGGTATGTTGCCTCATTAAAAACCTTACTAAGAAAACCCATTGGGATAAAACTTAGTTAAGGGGAAAAAAGTGCAACTTGAATAAGTCTCCCCCTCATTTTAACATGTATCCTTTAAGTGACGTGTGTCCATCTTACTTGAAAGTCAAATAAAGCTTTTGTAGTGAATGATTTGTCGCTTGATCCCTTAATGTGCAATCCTTTATGTTGAGCAATGTTGTATAATCTTCTAACGAGACTTTAGGTGCATCCCTCCAAATATTATCATATGTCCACAACTGTGTTTCGTTACATTCCAGCATCTACAAGACTAACCAAACTTGTTTTGACGGGTTAGTAAAATATAATCAAATATCGTTTATACCTGAAATATTTCTTTGAACTCATTCCAATGTTTCTTCGCTTGGCAAAGGTTATATCATGACAATAAGCTCAAGTGAAAGATATTATAATCATACATAGCTAGCAAAACATATTAAAGCACTTATGCATTTAACGGTGGTACTTTTAGAATGACAAACTCTACTTTGATAGGAGATGATAATAGGCATTTCTTATAACAAATGACTTAACAACCTTCAACATACTTTAAGGTTCAACTATGTCGATACTAAAATATCCAAACATCATCTTCTAGATGTACTTGAGGGATTAGTAAAATATAATTACATATATACTCGAACTGCAATTCGAGTAATAATTAGACCGTGCCAAGGTCATTAAAAAATTCTCCCTCTAAAAGCTCGACAATTTCTCTCAAAGATGCCTAGACATCATTACTATAAATTGCGATTATAGTGAACTTTTAAAAGTAGAATGTTTATAGAACATGGCTAGTTTAATCAAACTTATATCCCTCTTTATGCGAATATCTCGAGTTGTACAACACTCGTTTCGACTATTTAGTCCATATGTATTTTGTCAACTTCATATAATACATTCTTGAGGTTTTGACATCATTGATGCTTTTAGCATTATCAATCCATGAGGGAATTTATTTCATCTTATCCAAATATGCATGTGTTGTCACTCTTTAGAAGTTTTGCTACATAAATTTGCTTATTTAACATATAGATATCTATATCATATACAAAAATGTCATGAACTCTTGCTTTTATCTCCAAATCCATATTGTACCATGCGTGTACACTATTTATTGAGATATCACAATCACTGGGTACAAGTTTCTATGTATGTTTATTGGCGCACAAGAATTACATCATTAAGATGTTTTGATTTACCTTTAGGGAACTCAATTGCTTTAGAAAACTCATCAGGAGTTAAATCGTAAACAAAAATGAATCTATATACAATGATCATATTGTTCTCGAGAACTTAACTTACATGATTTTGATCATTCAAATCCTTTAGGGACCTTCATGTATACTTTTAGTATCAAGTGATACATAACTTTCATAGACGCACAGCAATTCTCTCTCTATATTACCAGACTAATAAAATATTGGAAAGTCAATGCATCCACCACTGGAGAATACGTTTCCTCATAATCAATCATAGGTCTTTGTGAAAATTCTTGTGCCACCAATTTTGACTTATATCACTTAATTTGATTTTCACATGATTTGCGTAAAAGACACATTTGTATCCAACATATTTTACAACTTCAGTTGTTTGGACTGTTGGTCCAGAAACTTTCCATTTCATTAGAGAATTAAACTCTGCCTTATTTGCGTCTTTCTATTTTGGCCAACCATTTCTTAATATTCATTCATAGGCAGATCTTAAATCTTGATCCTCATCATTTAATCATTTTAAGCGCTACATTATATACAAAAGTATAACGGCGTCGATTTTTATTTCGATTCCATACATATCTTAGACATGATACAACTTATCGGGATCTCTTTATTTTCAGGCACCTGAAGTTCTTCTTGAACCATCATGTCTATTGTCTCTTCAGGAGATCTTATTACTATAACCTCGACTTGACCATCTTAATTACTTGCTCCAATTTGTGACAAATTTTATTATTGGAATCAACTAGTATACCACGCTTCAGGCGTGCAATAGACTCATTACAAAAGTATGTGGTTGTCCTCTTGGGACACAAATATAACTGGAGCATAAGCAGTTGATCATGTGACTTACTTAGTCACTCTATTTAGGTCAGTGAACTTGTCTGGTAATTTGTTCTTTAATATTGGTAAATGAATTATACTTTAAACTTCTAGTTCATGGGTTATAGTCTGAGGATCAAGATGACATGATAATTCATTTTACTTTTCACTTTCCAACTGCTTGTTATCTCCCCCTAATGTTGGGAACATTCATTCACTAAAGTGAAAACCAATGAGCCATAAACGAATTTCTCACTAATGGCTTTAAGTATTTAATCATAGACGATTACTTATGCCCAACATCTTCTCAAAATTTTTAGAAGTCTCATCTTTGTGCAGTGTGGTGGATGAGTTTCATTATATGTCGCACAACCAAAATCTTTGATGAGACATCTTTGGTTCCTGACCAAAAACCAACTGTATAGGGAGAACTATAACTTTTTGGCTTGATGTGAATTGATGGTACTATATATAAATTATATGTACCTAAATGGACTTTTGCTCATCTCATGATCATTGGCTTTGTAACCAATAGTATACGTTTAGCGATCATCTCAACAATAACACTTATTCCAATGATCGTTAATAACTTGAGAATCAAATTCACTATTATCAAATAAATATACCAATATGGATTAATGTGCTTGCTATCACATTAGCTATGTCACAATCACACAAGCTTCAAGTTGTGGATTTGATAACCATTTAGACGATGCATCGATTTAAAACACTAAATGGTATCATGTTGGGATACGCATATCCTTTATTCACTTCCAAAATATTTAGGGATACACACCCGCCTTTATTGGCAAAAATAAAATTTCCCATGAGAGCAAAACAATACATGCTATTTATCAGCTTGAAGAATCTCTAGTTCTTCATTATGTTTCATATCATCATTGACTCGGTGTGGTCTAACCGGTCATGCCAACTAATTAAATAATTATGATCCATAAACTTCTGGTTTATGATCGTATGTGTATTACTTGCTCGTATGTAATACAAAACGTATGATACGAGATAATATATTACACCTTCAAAGTTCAAACCATCACGTTATGCAATCACTCCTTAGTTTGCCACTTTTGTGGTCCATTATCATTATTAAAATGACCATCATTATAATTCTTATAGTCATTCTCATCATTACAAGTTTCTCAATTAGTTCCATCATTACATATACAATGATTAATATATAATCACCTTCACTTTTGGGAATGGAGTAGAACCAAAACAAGCTTCATAGTTTTTCATTATTTACTCGGTCACATGAGTATAAAATCATTTCATTTTTTTCATGACTCTTATAATGATATTGCTACTTTAGGAGCATATGTCTCAAGTGTGACAAATGAAAAGAATTTAATGTGAAGTAGATGTTCTCTTTGCTTACCATCAATTGTGAAGTAGATGAGTCGTATAAGATTTATCAATCTTATATCTTACGACCTTTATAACGATCATTGTATAGTCATCTCATTATTAACATGGTTGATCTGATTACATGAGCATCATAACAATTATCTCAATTACCATGATTACGAACTTTACACCAATTATTATATCATCACATTCAGTTCAAGGAATGGATTATAACCAAACAATGATCATGGTGACATCATTACAATTTTCTTAGTTATTATATACATGATCGCGACCTTTATATTGGTCATTATATCATCACATTCACTTCATGATTGGATTAGAATCACAAAACTTTCATGATGGTCATTTCAAACCTTACATATTCTTTAACAATCTTGCTTCTTCAAGAGCATATTTGAGGTTTGACAATGGAATTCGTTTTATTCACATGTATAACTAATCTTTTCACCACATAACTTCAATTATACGACCGAATCATTAAGATTTATCAGTCAAAAATCTTACAAGCATCAATAAATTTACAATAAGCTTTAGTGAGTTTGAAACTTCGAATGTCGTATTATAAATGAATCTTGATCACTATTCAATCATGTTTATAATGTGTGATCATATACACAACTTTAATTTAGCTGCTTCATTGAAGACAGTCTTTACACATAAACAATGGCATATTAAATATAATGTACAAAGTCAAATTGTACAATATATAATTGATATAAGATGACTTCTCATCAAATACAATACAATAAAATATACATTTTTTTATTTTCCTTACTAATCATGGTTAAATGTGAAGAATATATCAAAAACACTATTAAAATGTTTAATGTAATACGTACACATTACATATTTTCTTAAGATAATGTGTTAACTGCATAACTGTATAATACATTACATAGGTTTTCTAAACAAATATAAAGGTTTTAATCATATAGTATCACCGAGTATATGAATCATATAAGAATCATTCAACCATAATATAATATAATATAACTATGTACACCATCGTATATGAAATAAAAATCAGTTTCCTAAAAACACATATTTATCAATTATCCATATTAAAATGATGACTTCAATACTAAATATATAGTCACAAGATTCATAATACCATTAAAATATGATATTTATTCATAATTTGATGTCTATAAACCATGCAATATTTATATAAAGTAAAATAGACAAGCAACAAAAAAAAACCTTGCAATTTAAAGAATCTTTTTAGTAGAATGATAATTATAATATAAACCACCATTAAATATTGAGGTAAAGTAACTTTTACATGTCACTATATCATCAATTTACCATTGAATCTAAAAAACACTTTTATTTATAATAATTAACAAAACCTACAAAATTTAGGAACTCAATCAAATACATATTTAAAATAATAAAGTTTGGGAACTATACACTTAAGAAATTGTTTGTAACAACTATATCATAATAACATTTTTTTAATATTAATTAACTAAAATATAATAGTATATTTAATGAATGGCAGTTATAATATGACTAACGCATGCAATTCTTGAGGCGCTTACTTTACCTTGTCCGAAAATTATGACGACTTTATTGCCCAAGCCGCCAGATTATACGCAAATCAGAGATCTTATTTGGTTTCCAAGTACTTCCAAAATATACTTAAAGGAATTAATTTATTTAATGTCAAAGGGATTTTAACACTTACTTGAATTGAATTGTGAATTAATATGAGAAACATGATGTTGAACTGGAACGTTGGTTTCTTCCTTATCTGTGGTTTTTTTTTTCAAAGGTATTTTCTTTTTACCCATCCCACGTATGCTCCCAACCATTTTTTTAAGAATAATAAAAAGAGGTGGTAGTTTTTTACCTCTTTACGTTTCCAACTTTCCATCGCTGAAGTGCAACCCATCTTCTCCTTTGATTCGTCAGTTTCTTTCTAATAGTTGTGAAAGATTAATTCCGGCTGGAAACTAATCCACATCAAAGTGAAGGCGGCCAAAAACATATAGCACTCTTGTGCTGATAACGTGTTGTGAAACAACGGTCTATTAGCAACCAATATACACGATAAACATGAGAGAAAGAAATATGGAGAGTAGGATAATTCTTATTGATATTGAGTATATCATATCGAATACATAGGACCTCTATATATAGGCCATGTTATTAATAGAGAAGAGTTAAGAACGTGGAAAGTCATCATAAATAATTTATTCATAACAACATTACCATTAAAAAAAGGAGAAAAAATAATATCTTATTTCATTAATTACGCCTACTGCTTGAAGACATTTATTTAATTATTATATAGAAATGAGATGACCCAAAATGTACTGCTTGAAGACATTTATTTGATTAATTATTATATAGAAATGAGATGACCCAGAAAATGGATGGTGCAGAAACATGCTGGTGAAAACTCTTGCATCAACAAGTATACTGATATACGACCTACTTAATTATGAGTAATGATATAATTGTACTTAACGGCCTTGATTAAAAGTCTATATATTAAAATCTTTTATGATATCGTTACATTATATAGCCGACAATATTGTTATATATAAATAATCGTGATTACGAACAAAGTGAACGACCTAAACTAATTAGAAAACTTTAAAGTAGTAGTAATATTAATTTTGAATGGCTTAAAGTACTAGTAAATGATAGAGATTACAGGGTAGAAAGGATCAAAATATCAAGTTATTATAGTAAAAACGAAATAATTTTTTTAAAGTTTCGTATTGGATTAAAGAAATTTTGGACTTGTAATACTCAGAAACTTTTTTCATGATAATAAAATACTCCAAATTTTCTATTTTCTATTTTCTATTTTCGAGGTAATTTTATTCGAAGGGGATCTGTGGCGTAAGCGGGTATCCCTACCCGCAATCCAAACACGATGGTGCGGGTAGGATTGGGGTTGGGCACTACTGATGCTTTTTGTGTGTAATTGCTCTTTTCAGACTTAACCATTGGATGTCAGCCCAATGGCCACCAGCCCGCATTCTAACCCGGAGGTGGTGGGTTCGAGTCTTGCTCATTCCCAATGCCCCTACGGTAGCGGATTTACCCCCAGACTCAGGCTTGCTGGGTGGCGGTCTGCGAGGTGGGATCACCTCGGCGGTTTGGAAGAACGTGGAATACCCCCCTCTCTTTTCAGACGACTATAAAGCCGTTAAACAATTAAAAAAATGAATTTTTATTTTTATTATTTACATTTAAACCAATTTATTTATTACTCATATTTAAGCCGATCCATTTCACATTCTATCTCATTCCAAAATATCTACCATTTTTGTTACAGATTTTATCTAAACTCAATATTTTCTCATCATAATCTATTGGCATGGGTGAAGGTTATCCGTTACTTATATATGAGGGACACATGACACTCTATGAATTGATCTCAATTGTTTTTCCCAACTAAATAAATAGATATTGTGACTATTAATTAATTTAAAGTTATCCATAAGTTAGTTACACAAATTTTTAGAGATAACGAATAGCTCATATGTATTATTTTAATCACATGAATTTTATCTATTTACGTTTTACCCTTTTGTTTTTCATATTTATCTATGCAACCAAACAACTTGCAAACCCAACGCCTTCAAACCAACCTCCTGAATACTACCAATAACAACATCTTAAAGATTTAACCGTTGAAGAGTTGAACATGGCAAACGATTTAACCATGAATTAACTTCAACTTCTGGGTATAAGAATTGGTGTGGGCCTGTGGCGTGTCATCCTGCACCACCAAACCCTCCACCAACAAACCCGAACCTGGCGCAAGACCTCCCAACTATGAAACTGACTCGGGGTAGGAATGTGTCGAAAGTTTGGATGAGGATATATGTTGCCCAACACCCAAAAACCGCCTCATCAAAATCCCGATCATAGGTCAGACGGTCGTGACAATGATCGTTCCGTCTCCTTGGCCGAATCGTTTTTGGGTGATTAGGATTAATAATGTTTATTAGTAATGTATTAGTTTAATATTGTGTGTCTTTAATTTTAAGTATTAGGAAGGTATTTTTTTTTTTATATTTTTAGGAATGTAAGTTTTTTTATATTTAGGAATGTATTTTTTTGTTTAACTTATAGGAATGTATTAATTAATTATGTATTTAATTATTTATATTTGTAAAAAAAAAAAGGAATTGACGTGGCCCAAGGAAATTGGAGGGATTTAGGATAAGAGCGTCCACATTGGAACCTCTATTTTATATAATATAGAGAAAATAATACAGGAAGTAACAAAAACACCACCACTTTGGAATCTCTAGAGCAAAATATATATAAAGTAAAGTACACCTCTATATTTAGAGGTTTATATTCAACCCTTTATATTTATATTGTGAGTGTGTAAGAAAAATAAAAAATTATAAAATAATTGTTTGTGAATAGAAAATAGATAGAGATAGGGAATTGAATGTAACCGAACCGAACGAACATGAACAAGGCCCTGTGTTCGTTCATTAAGGATTGAGCCTCTTCATGAACTCTTTACCAATGTTTACCGAATTAGAATTTTTATTCGTGTTTGTTTATTAAGGAAATAAGGAAGATGATAGTTTGGGAACCGGAATTGGTCTTTAAACCAAACCGAACCCTGATTTTAAAAGCACTTTGGAACTGATCCATGCCAAAGGGTTATAATCAGTTTGTAAATCTGCCCTTTGAAACTTGTCAAACCAAACTGATTAAAACGTGGTTTCAAACTCGAACCAAATTGATCCTATCCCCAAAAGAAAGTTTGGACAAAAATCCGTTTTGTCCATCTTGACCCAACACGAACCTATTTTGTAAATCTATAACTTGATCCGTTCCGTTTTGAGCCCACAACCCAATTTGTGCACCTCGAGTCACGTGACCCTTTACACGAATATAACACCATAAATGAAATTGAACAAGGCGGACACAAGCCACGTGATCTTCTTTAATATACATGTGTGACTGCTTTCTTGTATGTTTCGAATTACTATTACTTTTCAAGAGTTAAATTATTTTTCCGTGACAAAATTCTACCTATAACCTAAGCTATAGATGTGACAATATTAGTACATCATATAAAAGCAGGATAACCACCTTACATCGTCTACATGTTGGATGTTTTTTACGAGTGACACGAAAAAATCGATAAAATTAACAACCCGTAAATAGACGATCTGTTGTTTCCACTCATGGAACTCTTAATATCACATGTACAAAAGCAAGATGACCACATATGATAATGATACATGTACTCGATAACATACAATATCAAAAATATATTCTATTTTGAATAAATTTTGTTATCAACAAAAGATATCGTGGATTTAAGAATAAATTAAACGCAATCGTGTATTCAGATTTAAAAAAAATGAATGAGAAAAGTTATCGGGAAAAAAGTTAACATTAGTAAAAATATAAATGAGTTAGAAGTGTATATAATATATATATATGAATATATGATATAAAAGAAGTGTATCTTATATTTGGTGTAAAAAATCTCATTGTTGAACGAAGGTAATAATGTCTCTAAGATTGTTTATTTTCTAAACCCAGTGGGCCGGAGCTACATGAAAAGATTAACTCAATTGTTGAAAGAACTTACAAAGGCCTTATTTAGTTATTCTAGCTAGTTGGTCTCCTAAAACAGATGTAGCCGCTCTCGAATAGCTCACGAGTGGTTCGTCTCGTTCGCACCACTAGCTTCTTTATCAAGAAAATATTCAATAAACCACATAACATATCATCAAATTCTCAAAATTATGAATTGTGAAGTCTGAATTTGATCTTGAGCCAATATCATAAGTTTATATACTTAAAACAATTGTTTATAGAACCGGATTTAATTAGCAACCAAGTACATAACCGGTCCGGTGAAGATGCAGAATGAGAGTCACGATCTCTTAGAAATTTCAGTAGGATTGCCCGGTTATGGTTTCTGTGGCTAGTGGTGCGTGATGTCCGTGAAGATTCAAAATGAGAGGTGCCGTGCTACTAGTTAAAACTGTGTAATCCATGGGTCAAAAGCGGACTCTCTGTTGTTGGATTTTGCATATGGGCTTAGCTTAAACGTTTAACCACCAAGGCCCTAATGTAGAATGGGTTATCCATATACTTTCCTATGGCCGCTAGGCTTTGAATTTAATCGAAACATGATCAACAGGGGCATATTAGAAGGGGCGGCACGGGTTAACCCTTAACCTCGTCTTCGTACCGTTTTCGTAGTGTAAAAAAAAACTAAAAATTTCCGGTTTTATACAAAGGATACCCTTGATACAAAAAAAAAAAAAATTGGGATGCCCTGAATTTTTGGGCTAGCCCCACTACTACTGATCAATCAGTATGAAATTAAATATAAAGGTTTTCGTAGGTTTATGATGGTTAGTATTGGGTGATATCAACAAGATTACATGTCCCATACTCGTTTACTCGTATCCCCAGGCTATTAAAATCTTAAATGATAATTCGTATTTAACAGTTGTTAGAAAGTTTGGGACTCAATAAAAATAATCATATAAAAAATGATCTTGTATAAAAATCTTAATTAGAATATCATAATTTTAGCTTTGATTAAAATCAGGTCAACCCACATATGTAGTTTGATGAAGACATGAAGGTAAAATAGAAATGGTAGAATTCAAAGCTAAAATCTTGAAATATGAATCATTATCTTGAAATTGTATGCACTTCATTTCTTGTTCACCAAACTCCCCCATCTTTTCAACTTATTAAAGTATATAGCATCACATCTTGGTTAAATAAAGTCTTCTAATACTCATTTCGCCATTGATCATGGAGTTTATAAAGATATTTGAATGTTGAAAATCCAATTCTAACCGCAAAATCACTTTCTGGGTACAAAGTATTGGATGAGCTTGAAGTACACCAAACATGTAAAAAGTAAAAAATAATATATTCTTTGAGAGCGAATTGATAATTTTTCTGAATAAGGAAAAGTAGAAAACAATAAGTCAAACCCTTTTTTTTTTAACGGCAAATTATACTTTCATTCCACACCAAATATTACAAAAGTCTTTATGATCAAATGGTTAGTAAGTGACTAGCCAACCACCTGAATAAACCAAAACACCCGATTACATATTTATGTTTTAAACTAACATCAAAACTAAAGCTACCCAAATTCGAATTTCAGCCAATTATTCCACTCCCAGTTTGTTTTCTTTGCCCTGCTTTTGATCCAAGAGAATGTTGTTGCTTGCATTTCTCCGAATATCGCGTCTATATTCACCCTTGTTCCATTGAAAATGAGCTCGTTTCTTGCCTTCCAAATCATCCAGCACGTTGTTATGATAATCGTTTTAATATATCTCCTTTTCCTCACCTCAATTATATTCTGTTTATAACATTCCAAAAGATCCTTCGTATTAAAAGCAAAAATGTGTGGGATTTTACACCACACACTCACTTTAAGCCAAAGAACCGAAGCAACATAACAAGCAGTAAATAAATGGTCGGCATCCTCTTCTTGTTCTCCGCACAGTTTACATATCGCCGATTCCGGTAACATACCTCTTCTTTTTAGACCTCCCAGTGTTGCTAGCCGATCTTGAATCCCACGCCATCCGAATATATTTACTTTTTTTGGCACCCATTTATCCCAGTCGTACGGATAAAAAGGCACCGCAAACCGGTTCAGTTCTGCTCTAAGCGAAGCTACCGAAAACTGCCCATCTTGTGCCAAGATCCACGACCACTTGTCCGGGGCCGAACTCAATGAAAGAGACTCCATAATGCTCGAAATTTGTTGAAGATCCCCAAGCTCGGCTGATGTAATAGGACTTTGCCTCCAATCCCACCCCGATACGCGATCTTCCACCGTTACCCTTTTATGTCTCTCCAATCCAAAAATAACAGGATATCTATCTTTTAGAGGGCCGTCCCCATCCCACCAATCCAACCAAAAACTAATGTTTTTACCGTTACCCACCACCCCCTTCATTAACTTGCTGGGATCCAAATTAAATGTTTCCATATCCTTACCTGTTTTAACTATTCTGTTCCAAGTACCAGCAATCCCTTCTTTGACCGGTAAATATGATGATGACTGATTATGATCATGTATTGCCATTATTGTCTTAACCCATAAACTATCTTTTTCGTTTTTAAATCTCCACCACCACTTTGATATTAAACTAATGTTCATGTCTTTGAGCGACCCCAACCCCAATCCACCCTTTTTAGCTGGAGATATCACCTTTTCCCAACACACCCATGCCGTTTTTGCTTTTTCATCATTTCCCCCCCAAAAAAACCTCCTTCGTAATGCCTCTAACTTGTCGAAAACACCATGCGGCGCTTTGAACAAAGAAAAATAATACAAGGGAAGGCTATCTAATGTTGCTTTCAAAAGAGTTAATCTCCCACCGATCGAAAGAGTTTTTGACTTCCACAATGATAACCGAGATTTAAAATTTTCGATAACCCCTTTCCAATGTCTTATTTGATTCATATTTACCCCCACCGTAACCCCGAGATACTTACATGGAAACTTCCCGACCTCACAGTTTATAGATTGTGCCATATTATGTAAAGACTCCTCCCCCACCCCAATCCCAAAGATATTTGATTTTTTATGACTAACTTTCAACCCCGATATGTAATAAAAACATCTCATCAATCTTATTATGTTACTAATCGATTTACCCTCCCAGTCCCCCATAAAGACCACATCGTCCGCGTACATCATATGAGTTATAATTGGCCCGTCATTTGGTAACGAAATGCCTTTTACCAAGCCTAACTCCGAAGCTTTTGACATAAAACCCGTTAGAGCCTCCATTGCAATTATAAAAATGAACGGAGATAACGGATCACCTTGACGCACCCCCCGATAACATTGAAACTCAAGAGTCGGAGACCCATTTATTAATACCGACGCCCTCGCAGATGTCAAAATGCCTCTTACCCACATCCTCCATCTACCGGGGAACCCCATTTGCTCAAGAACTTTTTCAATGAAAACCCAATTAATCGAATCGTATGCTTTTTCGATATCTATTTTTAAAATAAAAGCTTTCTTTTTAGATTTTTTAACCCAAGAAATAATCTCATTTAAAATGAGAGGACCATCAAGAATGTTCCGGTTAGAAATAAAACCGGACTGGACCTCGGACACAACAGACCCCACCACCCCTTTGATCCTATTAGCCAGTATCTTAGATATGATCTTAGAGATACTACCAATAAGACTAATTGGTCTATAATCATTGAAAGAGATAGGATCCGTACCTTTAGGAATTAATGCCAAGAAAGACGAGCCACATCCTTGATTTATTGTTCCTCTTTCGTAAAACGCCTCCATAATTTTAACTATATCCTCTTTAAGATTTTCCCAAAAAAACTTTATAAATCCAAAATTAAAACCGTCTGGTCCTGGAGCTCGGTCGCTATCGCATTCCCATATCGCCTTCTTGATTTCGGTTATAGTAAATGGTGCAATTAAACCATTCGCCTCCCCATTTGATAATTGCTTTAAATTTGGAACAAGGAAATTCGGTCTATTTCGTATCGGTTCCCGAAACTTGAAAGCAAAGAACCTTCGGGCTTCCATTTTTATTTTTTCAGGATCAGTTACCCAAGCCCCCTTAATATCCACCCCGTTTATCCGTTTATCCACATTATTTTTATTGATAAGCCCATGAAAAAACGCTGAGTTTTCATCGCCCTCCACCGCCCATTTTACCCTCGATTTTTGTTTAAGATCGCTAGCCTTAGCTACTAAAATCTCATGAATCTGTTTTTTACTATCAACCCATAATTGTTTTTCAGAATCGCTCAAGATTCTTTGTTCCATAGTTTCCTCCAAAACCCGTATTTTAGACTCTAATTGTTTACTGACCGATTCTTCTTTGTTACGTTCACTAATTACCCAAGCCTTTAAATCTCTTTTTATAAGTTTAAGCTTTTCAGCAAAAACAATATCCGGTGGTCCAATACAATTCACACCATTAATTGCATTAGTCACTACCCCGTCCAAACCATGAATTATAAAATCTAAAAGGAATAGCGCCGAAATTACTTACATTGGTGGACAGAGTGATAGGATTATGATCAGATTCACATCTTGGAAGTGCCATCACCGCCGCATCAGGCCACCGATTCCAAAACGAGGGAGAGACCAAGAATCTATCCAATTTGCTTAATTTGTCTCCCGAACCAGAGACCCTTGTGAATTTTCTTCCTCCCATAGGGTATTCCATCAGGCCGTTGTCATCGATGAAATCATTGAAAGCCTCAGCACAACCTGCATTGAACTCTGTATTGAAGCGCTCTTCTGGGCATCGAACTGCATTAAAATCGCCCATAATCACCCATAATTCTTCCATAGAACCGAACTGATCCGAAATTGCCCCCCATAATGCTCTCTTCTGTGGCAGAGTTTGTGGTGCATAAACATTAACAAAGTGTATCGTTTCCCCCCCTTGCAGTTTCCCCGATAATAGAAGGAAGTTTTGATGTCGAAATACCCCAGTTTTCCTGAAGAAAACAGGGTCCCAACAGCATAATAAACCTCCCGATCTTCCATCCGAATTCACCCACTCCGACTCTACCGTGCCCCTGCCCCAAAATCGATTAACCGGAATTTTTGCCCCATCCTTCGATAACGTTTCTTGAATAGCCACAAATTTTGCCTTCTGTGCCTTAATTAGTTCCCCCAGTGCTAATATCTTATGGTCTTCCTTCACCCCACAGATGTTAACAGAAATTAACATCATTGATTACCATTTTGTTCACCTTCATCTTGTACCATCTGTTCCAGACCTCGTTCGAACCCAGACATGGAAATCCCGACTGCATTCCCGATATCCACGGTTTCTCGGGTCTCAACCGCCACATTCCCGATCTCTGCTTCAGCAACGCCGTTATCAATGTCTAGTGCAGAGATATTGACCTCATTTGAAACTACTTCCGGATTTCTGTCCTCGACCCTTACCTGATTATTTGGATCAGTAGGAGGAAAACGAAACTTGAAAGCATTTTCAGTTTGAACGACTCCACCGGAATTCCTATTATTGCGCCGTCTCCTATTTCCCTGATTGAGCGCATTGTTATCTTGTCTCGATCCTGAATTCCTGTGACTAGGGTTGCTAAACAATTGGCTGAAATGAGTAAGGGCCATAGAGGGTGATTCGTTTAGATCAAAGTCCATGGGTAATTCTGCGACCCGCCTACTCCTCTTTCTGGACACTTGCCCATCCCAATTTTCCTCAGTGGGCCTCTCCTTATTACCCAATTCAACTGAGACAGACCCATTTATGTCACCAATAATGTTATTAATTTTTATTGACCCACCAAACCCCTGCCCTATTCCATCAGTTTCTCTCCCCAAGACATTATTATCCACCAAATTATTGGAACTTGTTCCCACATTGCCGCTTCCTTTGCCAGTGTTGGAATCCGCAATCGACGGTTCATCGACCCTAGTATCGTTTGGGGTCCCCTGATCTTCTACCGTGAATCTTGTGCCTTCCGGCTCCGGCGAGTCTCCTGTGTTCTCGTTTCCGATCTCTATAGTCGCCTGAACTCCATCGTCCTCATCTCTGTTATTTTCGTCACCAACAATCTCTCCTTCTTCCACCTCTCGATCCAAATCTGGTTTGTGCTCTGTTACCTTCTCCACACTAATGGGAACATCTTTTACTTCTATAATCTTCCCCGGCTCCTTGATCACAAAATCCGGAACCCATTGCTCTTCTAACTCAATTACCCACACTGGGAAGCTCGCTCCCCTCCACTTGACCTCAATCTGCTCATGAATCTTCCACCCATCGTTAGTAACCACAGCAACCATTTCCTGAGATAAATTACCATCGCTTATAGAAGCCCTCGAGCCATAAGCTATCATACCAAACTGATCCGCAATGAGGTTGAAGACTTCTTTGTCCCACAGGTTTATAGGAACACCAGAAATCTTTAACCACACTACCCTCTCGAATTTAAGCTCTTGACCTTCCCAAATCTCCATTGCCGAGAACCAAGGGAACCAAAGCTCCTTCATATCCTTAACAAAAGCATTTGCAGAACGGAAACTAGGAAAAGTTAACATTATTTTCATACCCCCCACATAACGGATAATCAAATCATTAATATTGAGGAGAAGACGCAAATCGTTCAACCGACACAACCTTGTGGCATCCCTAGCAGTTCCGATCAGAGAGAATTTTCCCCATGACCGATTGGATTGAAATTCTTTATCGGGAATCCAAACCGTCTTACTCCCCCCCACCTGATTCAGAGGGTTGATACTTACCTTAGGATTTGGGATAGGATCTGCCATGTTCACCTGTTCTAAAGGTTTCCAAGCATTTTTCGTAACAGGGGGTATCCTCCAAACCTTTGGTGGCATATTATACCCCATGTTATTTTCCTTTCTGTTCTCCTCCTTTTTACCAAACTTAGCCACATTAACCTGAACTTTTGATTCTCCAATCATCACCGCTCCCAGTGCTTTCACCATTTTCTCTTTGTCTTTTACTCCCTCAAACCTTATAAAGGCAAAAAATCTCCCTGCTTTGTCTTTTCTCCTCGCTAAGTATGCATCGGTCATATTCCCACATGAGCGGAACTCTTTCCACAACATACCAAGCGTACAGAATATAGGAAGGTTTGAGACATAGAAAGAAGTAGTCTCACCCCCATCCATATTCTCTGATTGTTTTTCCGGCCATTTTTCCGGCCGTAGGTCGCCTCTCTCTCCCATGACTTTTCAGTTTCACCGCCTCCCAGTTTTTTTAATTTCCCACCTGTTGGGCTGTTGTAACAGGTGATCGGGTGTCAAGTCAAACCCTTTTTAAAAGCCAAATCTTAATTTGATAGGCACTCACATATCTCGGAATTTGAATTTTACATAACAAAATATATACCCTTCAAAAGTTATTACAAGTTACGTACAACTTGATGGATCACACAAAAGTTATTTAGAAAACATATTGGAGATGGAGCATACTTTAAGGAAAGCTATGTACCCTTCAAAAGTTATTGCCGAAAGGAGACACCTAATTAGGGTTGTAAAACGAATTGAGCGATTATAAACAAGACTTTGTTTATGTTCGTTTATTAAGGAAAAGTTGCATTCACGAACTGTTTATGAACATTTACTGAATGAGATTTTCTATTCGTGTTCATTCCTTAAGGAAATGAACATGTTTGTTTGTTAATTTTTGGTAACGAACACAAACAAATGTTTGGGAACACTAAAACACACAGAGACGTTCATAAACACAAATGAACAACATGATTTCCTATGTAATTAAAGAAATATGATGGTTTCATGTAAACAGGTGTGATGCATGTTGATGACGGGGGTAGCCCAAGACAAAATAAAATGACTAAAATACATGAGTGCCCAAAGGGTTAAACGGTTCAAAGGTTGAAAAGCTGAGGAGGTGAAGTAAAGCAATGTGAGAACAGTAAATGGTCACATCTCCACCAACTCGCCAGCCGCAAAAGCAATGCAGGTCCATAGAACACACTCTATTATCCAGGGGTCAAAAGGCTTTAACCCCCGAAAGGGTAAGCCCCTCACTGCAAGCAAGGTCGCTAGTCAAATGCATCCCTCTTTGGGAAGGTGTCTTCTCCTATATATTTGACACTTCATTTACTGAGAAACACATTCCCAGACCAGCCCTGATTCTTGATATCTCTGGTCGTTTACTTCAAGTACTTGCTTTTCGCAAGATACTTCCTTTCACATCCAACACACACATTCTGTTTGCTCCTCATCCGAATCTGAACACATTTCAGAGGAGGACCTATAGCAAACAACAGGAATAAAACTAGTGAACCTCCTTCCACGTCTTGAAAACGTGGGGGGACCCCACGACCTGCGTTAGGCAAAGTTGAATCCTTCAACCATTTTGCCTAACCAGCCCAGCTACTACCCTTGGTCTATTATTTGTTGCATCAACAAGTTGGCGCCCACCGTGGGGCTACGCCACTATTTTTCTCCAAAAGACCTAGTAGTGTAGCTCCATTCTCCTGAAATTGCTATGTCAGAAAGTGGATCTCCCGGAGAAGTGAATCAGGTTCCTAACACTTCTACCCTAGGTGCTAGTCAAGCCCATGCAACTACACCTGCTTCTTTCTCGACACCGGGAGGTACTCCTGAGTGCCTAACTTTCAGTACACCTACTCCGTCCAGATCAGGGGTCCCTTCCCCTAATGTTGGTGTCACTAGTGCCCCGTCGCATGTTGAACTTATCCCGGAGGGGGTCGCCAACAATTTCCTTGAGTTGAGATCTCTCCTCAACCAATATGTGAGTAGAGAAAGGGACAAGGGAGTGAGGATCCGTCTAGACTATGATGAACCTGAGCCGACATTGTCTCCTGGACCTCCTATTCCCCCTTTTACATCTAGGGACGAGGCAGGTCCTAGTAATCCTCCAAATCTTAACCCGTATCTGTCTGCAAGGCCAAATCCTACAGTATACCCTCTCTTCTCATCCCAACTTGCTCCAAACGGTGCTCCACTGGGCCATGAGCTGACCCTTGACCAACTCCTGCAGTCCCCAGTAAGAAGTCTTCCACCCTCAACGACAACTTTATGGGAACAGGCCTTGTCGGTACTCCCTTTAGCACGAAGTGCCGTTATAAGCACTCCCTTGGGAGTTAACTGCTCTGTTGCACCCGGAAGCCTTCAAGGCTTCAACCTCATGCCCCAGATGATGGCCAACTTCCAGTGGCAACACTTCATTAATCAAGTGCTAGCCACTCAAGGGAACAACAATGGTAACAACAATATGGGTGCAAGGGTTGAAGAAGATTTGGCCAAACCTTATAAACCAAGTAACCTTTCATGCTTTTCACAGCAGATAGCTGATTATGACTTCCAGACAAAGATCAAAATGCCGGCCCACATCAGAACGTATGATGGGACTGAAGATCCTGAAGACCATCTTCAGATCTTTACCGGTGCCGCAAGAATCGAAAAATGGTCAAATGCTGAATGTTGCTTGATGTTCATGCAAACCCTTGTCGGATCAGCAAGAATCTGGTTCAACGACTTACCTGCTCGAAGCATTCGAAGCTTCGATGACCTTAGCAAGGGGTTCCTAGCCAATTTCTCCCAAAAAAGGCGGTATGTTAAAGATGCTACAGTGATCTTTCAGATCAAGCAAAGAGATAATGAAAGCCTTCGAGAATTCATAGAGAGATACAAGAAGAAAGGTCTAACCTATGTGGGGGCAAACGAAAAAATGAGGGTGGCCGGTTTTATGAACGCCATTACATCTAAATACCTCACAAGGGATTTTAACAAATCCCTCCCCAAGACTTGTGAAGAAGCTCTTGAAAGGGCTGAGGCCCACATTCTAGGGGAGGAGGCAGTAGATATCAAAGAACAAAGGAAAAGAGGAAACAGCTGGCGAGGTAGCAGCCCAGCCAGAAAGAGAGGAAACTTTAACTCCTATGACAGACGCCAAAAGGGTTCCGACCATCGAAGGCCGCCTGAAGGTCGCAACCCTTCCAGCAGAGAAAAAGACATGAGTTTCACACCTCTCACCAAGACTCCTCAAGAAATCCTAGCAACAGAAGAAGTCAAGCAAAACTTTTGGCCTCCTAGGCCTCTCCCCAAAAGCAGAAAAAACGAGAACTCCACACAATATTGTGAATTCCATGAAGAAAAGGGTCACCACACCAATGATTGCTTCCAACTTAAGAAAAGGATTGAAGAAGCTGTTAAGTCCGGAGAACTTGCTCACTTGGTGAAATGAGTAAGGGACAAAATGGCTGAAGGAAAAGGCAAGGAAGTCAATATGGTGGATTTTGATGGAAGGGTTCCACAAAAGAGACAACGGTTGGAAGCTTGGGAGCTTCAGTGTGTGTGCTTCCCCCCAACAGAGAAAGATCCCCTTTCAAGTCCTCTTGTGGTAGAAGCAACTGTGGGAACATTACAAACAAGTAGGGCATACATAGACACTGGGGCAACTACTGAAATCATGTTTGAGAAGTTCTTCAACCGCTTGAGCAATGAAGAACGTTCAAGGCTTCAACCCTCTAGAACCTCCATAAAAGGTATTGCCGATATACCCCTTAAACCTTTAGGGCAACTGACACTTAATGTTCGTTTCAGCGAAGGTCAGAAAGAAAGAACTCAGCCACTCATCTTTGTGGTTATCAATATTCCCTCAAACTATGACGTGATCATTGGGAGGCAAGGGCAATGTGCATTTTACATGGCTGTGTCCGTCGGCCATGGCACTGTCAAATTTCCCACCGAGAGGGGAATAGCAACCCTTCAACCTTCCCAGGAAGCCTACATGGTTAAAGGTGAAAGTTCCAAAAGCGAAGAAGACAAGCAAAGGCTGATCATAAATCCTAAGTACCCTGAACAAAGAATAAGGGTCAATCCAAGCCTTTCACAAGAAACCCTCTCATATCTTGAAAAGTTGCTAACACACTACAGCGATGTCTTCGCTTGGTGTCCAGAGGATATGACAGGGATCCCTCAGAACATTGCCGAGCACGAGTTAAGAATACCACCGGATGTCAAGCCCGTGGTTCAAAAGAAAAGAAGTGTGGCACCAGAGAGAAGTTTGGCCACGTGCCAGGAAGTTGAGAAGCTTATGTCAGCTGGCATTCTCCGAGAGGTCAAGTACCAATCATGGGTTGCAAACCCAGTTATGGTCAAGAAGCCAGACAACTCTTGGAGGATGTGCATAGATTTCAAGGATCTTAACAAGGCTTATCCCAAGGATTGCTATCCATTGCCGGAAATTGATCTCAAGGTTGACTCCCTCACCGGCTACCCTTTCAAATGCTTTCTAGATGCTTACAAAGGGTATCATCAAATACTCATGAAAGAAGAAGATGAGGAAAAGACGGCATTCCACACCGATAAGGGAATCTTTTGTTACCAAAAGATGCCTTTTGGCCTCAAAAACACCGGGGCAACCTACCAACGTCTAGTGGACAAAGCCTTAGCTAGCCAAATTGGTAAAAACATGGAAGCATATGTCAATGACTTGGTGATCAAAAGCAAGACGGAATATCAAATGCTCGATGACATTCAAGAAACTTTCAAGAACCTAAGAAAGGTTGACATGAAGCTCAACCCTGAAAAATGTTCATTTGGGTTTGAGGAAGGCAAGTTCTTGGGCCATATTGTTGGGAAACAAAGCATCATGGCCAACCCAAACAATGTGAAAGCTGTTCTTGAAGCCAAACCACCAAAAACCAAGAAGGAGGTTGAAAGCTTGAATGGGAAGCTTGCAGCCTTAAAGCGTTTTACCTCAAAGTTAGCGGAAAGGTCTCTCCCCTTCTTCAAAATGCTCAAAGGTTGCACTGATAAGAAGGACTTCAAATGGATTGAAGAGGCCGATGAAGCCTTTAACCAAATAAAGCAGCACCTAGCTTCCCTACCTGACATGGCAGCCCCAGAAACGTGCGAATTGATCTCAGTCTACCTCTCAATTTCCGAAGAAGCAATAAGCGCGGTCCTCACCATTGAACGAGAAAAAATCCAGGTACCCGTTTATTTCTTCAGCAAAACTCTAAAATTGGCTGAAATCAAATATCCCCCTTTAGAAAAACTTGCCCTAGCCCTAGTCCAAACAGCTAGAAGGCTCCGAAGGTATTTCCAAGCACACCCTATACAAGTGGTCACCGACCAACCTATCAGGAGTGTGCTTGAAAAACCAGAAAACTCGGGACGATTAGCCAAATGGGCCATAGAACTAGGTGAACATAACATCACCTATGTTCCAAGAAAAGCTATCAAGGCCTAAGTCTTGGCTGATTTCGTTATAGAAGTCCCTAAGCAAACCGTCACTGAAGTAAACACTGCAACCTCTGAACTCTCTAACCTTGAAGCCTGGAAGCTTTTCACCGATGGGGCTTCAAGCGTTGAAGGATCAGGGGCTGGACTCATTTTGATCAACCCAGAAGGGTTGGAATTCACATATGCTATCCGTTTTGACTTTCAGACCACCAATAACGAGGCTGAATACGAGGCACTAATCGCCGGTTTAAGGCTGGCCAAAGAGATGAAGGTCCAGAAGCTTGAAGTGTTCACAGATTCATTACTGGTCTCAAGCCAAGTAAACGATAGCTATGTTGCCAAAGAGCCCAACATGAAAAGGTACAAAGAAAAATCCAAAGAATTGATGAACACCTTCCAAGTGTGTACAATCAAACAGATTCCAAGGTCCCAAAGCAAGAAGGCAGATGCCTTAAGCAAGCTTGCATCTCTCACTTTTGCTCACCTAACAAAGAAGGTGTTAGTAGAAGTGTTAAAAGCTCCATCAATTGATGAGTTGGAAGTTCAAGACGTAGTCACTGATAAAGATCCAAATTGGATGACTCCAATCAAGAAGTTCCTTAAAAATGGTGAACTACCCAATGATCAAGTAGAAGCTAAAAGGGTTAAAATCAAGGCAAGGCAGTACGTACTACAAAGAGAAACCCTTTACAAAAAGGGTTACCTTGCCCCCTTGCTAAGATGTGTTGGTCCTGAGCAAAGTCAGTATTTGATCAAAGAGATACACGAAGGCATATGCGGAGCTCATTTTGGAGCTAGGTCGGTGGTTGCAAAACTCATGAACCTTGGGTATTTCTGGCCCTCAATGCATCGTGACACCGCTGAGCAATTAAGAAAATGTGATGCTTACCAGATCCATGCACCGATCCCAAAAAGTCCTAAGCATGACCTTGTCCCAATAACCTCGGCATGGCCATTCCATAAATGGGGAATGGACATTGTTGGTACATTTCCCCCAAGCAAAGGAGGAGTAAAATTCTTGCTGGTGGCAATAGATTATTTTACAAAGTGGCCCGAGGTTAAACCACTTGCAAAGATTATAGGAAAACAGGTCATGGACTTTGTTTGGGAAAACATTATTTGCCGTTATGGATTGCCGGGGGTACTCGTCACTGATAATGGGAAGCAATTTGCTGAGAAGCCTTTCAGCATTTGGTGTAAAGAGTACAGGATCAACCAGGTCTTCAGCTCAGTGGCTTACCCGCAATCAAATAGTCAGGTCGAAAGGACAAATTGAAGCATAGTGGAAGGTATCAAAACAAGATTGGGAAGGTACGAAAGCAACTGGCTCGATGAATTGCCTAGTGTTCTATGGGCCATAAGAACAACCGAAAAAACAAGCCATAAGAGAACACCCTATAGCTTGGTATTTGGATCCGAGGCCGTGATCCTAGCCGAGGTAGGAGTTGTAACACAACGAATTGTCAACATGGATCCCGAAACAAACCAAAAAGAGACCATGTTGAACTTACAACTCCTAGAAGAAGCACGAGACCAAGCCGCAATTCAAGAAGCCAAGTACAAGCAACGAATGGAAGCCTATTACAACAAGAGAGTCAAGAATGAACGTTTCAAGCCAGAAGACCTGGTCCTTAGAAAAATGAAGCTAGCAAGAAAGAGAATCAGGGAATGCTTGGCCCAAAATGGGAGGGTCCATACACCATTCTTGAAGCACATAAGGGTGGATCCTACAAGCTAGCAGACTCAGAAGGTAAAAGGCTTCCAAGGCACTGGAATGGAAAAACCTTGAAAAGGTTTCATGTCTAAACGGGAAAGATTGGTTTGTATTTTGCAATGTTGCATTTCAAGAGTTGAACTATGAAAACATTTTGTAAAAATGTCTCTTGAATGAATGAAGTTGTTTTATCAAATTTGTCTTTCTATCCTAAAAACAAGTTGAGAACCTAGCAAGAAACTCCATGGCAAGGGCCATGTAAGGGGTTGAGCTCCCAGGCCACATCGCTCAATAGGTTCAAGGGTTGAATGGACCTATATAAGGGGTGAGTTCCTAGATCAATACAACTCCATGAGACTTATTATCAATAGCAAAGAAGTCTCATAGACAGGTTTGAACAGCCTACACCAAATGTTCCTTAAGCCTTAGAAAAATAATCAACAAACAGGCTTACGAAATCAAACAAAAACAAGAAAACAAATAGGATAGGTGCTATGCCTTCTTGTTAAAAATACCAAGGCTAAGTGACTGCAACACTGAACCCTTTAAGGTATAAAAAACATAAGGACAACACTGACTCGACAAAGACAAAGTTATAAGAAAACAAAAACAATGTAACTTGAACGAAAAATTTTAAACACAAACGAAGTCAAACCAAAACACTAGGAATCCTTCAAGTCCCCGAGATAACAGCTTGAAACCTCAAAGGTTTCAATCTATCTATAGATAGCCAAAAAGCTTAAAAGCTTAAAAGTTTAAAACCAACCAAGCTGCCTTAACAAAATAGGCACAAGTATAAAAACACAAAAAATAGTTGAACATAATATCATAACAAAGAAAGCCCTGAAAGACTTTCAACAAAGCACAAGTTAAAACAAGTCCTATTGACTTGCAAGTTCGGATATTGTTCAAGCGGCCATACAGGCCTAAAAGCACAACCACATAACAGGAACCTTAGGGGTTCCTGCAAAACCTAATATTGTTCAAAGTTAGCATTACAAACCACAAATTGTTTTTTAGTGCTAAGAGCACTACGAATATCCGTTAAACATTGGCAGAAGGCTTGGAAACCCCGGAACCTTCAGCCTTGGCCTTCTTTGCTTTCTTGGACTTCTTAGCTTTTGAACCACCATCACCACCTACTGCTGAGGCCTCCAAGCTTGCATCCTTCGAAGCATCAGGCACACTTGAAAGAGTGTCATCACTATCTCCTGAGTAGGATCTTTTCTTCGAAAGAGAACCCAAGACTTCAGCGCAGACTTTTTCATTAAGGCCCTCCGGTTTCAAGTCCTGTAACACAGCAAGAGGCTTACCAAAACAAGAAGAAACCAGATGAATATAAGGGTAGGTCAGCCTCTCCATCTGTTCAACAGAGCCCTTAAAAACAAAGGAGACTTTTCCAGAGGATGCCGAGCTTCATGTAACTTATAACCAGCGATGAGACCTTGATGTTTTCCCAAGCTAAGCAACTTAGTATAAACTTCACCAAGAGAAGAGTTAAATTCAGCAGAGTGAAGTAGATAAGTAACAACTTGTTGAAAACCCTGCTCAATCAACCATTGGCTATCGTTGGTAGCCCGAGAAACCAAAGCCTTCAAGCTTTCCTTCTCCTCATCAAAGGCTTTCTGAGCAACAGACAAAGCCTCCTTACCCGCCTTTAGCTTCAACCAATCGGCCTCAAAGCTTTTCTTAAAATCACTCATTTCAATCTCATGCTGCTTAGACAAATCATTAACCTTTTTTGACCAAGCCTCTTCTTTCTCAGCAAATCCACTTATCTCCTTCTTCATCGCCACCATTGAAGATTTCATCTTATCTTTCTTCTTAGAAAATTCTTCATATTCCTGCATCCTCTGACGAAAACGGGCAATGCCCTGAGGAAGCATGGCAGCAAGGTTGCATGTACTCAGAATCATGCGAGATAACATCATGTCATCATCCATCTCAGAAATAGTATTATGAACTGAAGGAGGAGCAATGTGACTCAGAGCATCTTCATAAATAGCAGCATCCTTGAAACTGTCATCAATCTTCACCGACCAACCTGGCACATAAACTGCATCCGGATCCAACCCTTCAACATCCCTGCTCGAAGAACCCTGAACAGGGGTAGCAATAACCTTTTTGGCTGAAGCCTTTTTGCCATGAACAACCAATTTCTTCTCTTTTTCAGAACCCACTTCAACACCTTGATCCCTAGAAGCTTCGATATCATCGCTCAACTCCACCGGTTCAGTAGAGGTGGATTGAGGAACACCCTTCAAACGACGGGTAGATCGCCGGGTTGAAGCCTTAGGAACAATAGGTTTGGAAAAACCCTTCACATTGGAAACACTAACATAACCCGAACGATCGAACCTTTGTTCAGCAGTCCTAACTACAACGTTTACATCAGGAACAGATGGGACATCCTCATACACAACATCAGAAGTGTCGTCACTCTTGATAAAATCCAGGGCAGACATAACTACAAATAACAAAAACAAAATTCATAAGACATAAATAAAGAAGAATGCAAAGATGGCAAACAAGGAAAATGCATACCGGTGCCACTTCTCATTAGAACCGGATCCCGATCGGCCTTTTCCCACAAATCACTAACCCCTAACATAACCAGCAAATGTTCAGGGAAAGGACGAACCCTCGAAGGGCATACCCGGATGGCTTTGAGAAAAGCGTCATTCAACTCAGACTCAAAGGGCTCCGGTTCATTGAGAACGGCATCCTGGTGCCTCCACACCATTTTAAATGGGAGAATACAGTCAGAAACCCAGAAAAAGTGATCCTTCCAAGTTCCGAGTGTTGTAACCATAGACGAAATAAGACAAGCATCAACCTTGGAAGTTTCAAAGGTGAACCAATCACCGTTTTTAGCCAATCGGAAAAAACGACGAAAAAGCAAAAGTGAAGGATCATACCCAAGGGCATGGCATAAAACTTCGAAATGTAAAACCCTAGCCATACCCTTTGGGTGGATCTGGCCAAAAGAGACTCGGTAATACTCCAATAAATTCAGAACAAAGAGGGAAAACGGATGACGGAGATTCGAAAACTCAAAATGACGGCAGTAAAGAGCAATAAAACCAGCCGGACATTTGTCAATAGGAACATCACAAGCAGGAGCAGTCGGTTTAAACATTTTCCCAATACCATATTCCTTACAAAATAATTCTACCTCTTCTTGGGTTAATCGAGAAAAGGACTTGGCAAATTCTTACGAGCACCCATTTTACAAGAAAATATGAAGAAAGTAAGGAAATAAAGATGAAGTCGGAAGTAACCTTGAAGAGAAGAAGGGAAATTGTAGAGAAAACTTGAAAAGATAATGTGGAAATTAAATGATATCTCCAAATATAAAACTCAAATAGTAGTGATAATTGCAAACGGTTACTTTCTGCAAAACCGCTGCCCTATGAACTGCCACACATCAATCAAATCAGTTGTCAGATATTTAAATTTCAAAAATTAATTGCCTCCAACCCTTTAAGCCTTCAAGCTTTGAACCCTTATAGCCTTTAGTCAATAAAACACGTGTATAAAAGTCAGAAGTCTTTGAGCTGATCTCCCAAAAACCTCTAACTTGGGGGGCTGATGACGGGGGTAGCCCAAGACAAAATAAAATGACTAAAATACATGAGTGCCCAAAGGGTTAAACGGTTCAAAGGTTGAAAAGCTGAGGAGGTGAAGTAAAGCAATGTGAGAACAGTAAATGGTCACATCTCCACCAACTCGCCAGCCGCAAAAGCAATGCAGGTCCACAGAACACACTCTATTATCCAGGGGTCAAAAGGCTTTAACCCCCGAAAGGGTAAGACCCTCACTGCAAGCAAGGTCGCTAGTCAAATGCATCCCTCTTTGGGAAGGTGTCTTCTCCTATATATTTGACACTTCATTTACTGAGAAACACATTCCTAGACCAGCCCTGATTCTTGATATCTCTGGTCGTTTACTTCAAGTACTTGCTTCTCGCAAGATACTTCCTTTCACATCCAACACACACATTCTGTTTGCTCCTTCATCCGAATCTGAACACATTTCAGAGGAGGACCTATAGCAAACAACATGAATAAAACTAGTGAACCTCCTTCCACGTCTTGCAAACGTGGGGGGACCCCACGGCAAAATTGAACCCTTCAACTCTTTTGCCTAACCAGCCTAGCTATTACCCTTGGTCTATTATTTGTTGCATAAACACATGTCATGGTAATGAGTTTTATTCGATCCAACTTTATGGATCACACAAGATTAACATCGAATGATCACGCCCCTTTATTTTTTATTTTTTGGATCATGTACATTCACATCTTTTGGAAGGTTTAAATAGGAAACAAACACAAAGGATGAAATTAAAAAAAAAAAAATAGATGGTTTATGAAACATGCGAAAAGATGCAATGGTTCACTACGCTTATGTATGGATGTTGTGACTGCTCGAAAATGTGTCAAGCTAAATTTAAAGGGTTCCATCTACCCAATAAATAAAGACACTCTCAATTCATTTAGGCTATAATGGATCATATTAGTTGTAATGGTTTATATTATTTTGTAACGGGTATATTATGTTGAGGGCTTGAGGGGGGTCATAGTAGATCATAATATGTTATAACTAGGTTATAACCCGTGTATTATACGGGGTTGAATAAATAAATTTTATATACTAATAATAAAACAATATATCTTTAAAAACCTCATTTCTTTAAAACCAAATGTATTACACGGGTTGAATAAATGTAATATTGTCTATCAAATAATAAAATAATACATTTTCAAAAAAACTTATTTTGTTACACGGGTTGAATAAATGTAATTTTATATACCAAATAATAAAAAAATTACATCTTTAAAAATATGCGCGTTACACGGTTTGAATTAATGTAATTTTCTGTACTAAATAATAAAAAAATATATATCCTTAAAAACCCCATGTATTGTACGAATTGAATAAATCTAATTTTATATATCAAATAATAAAAAAGTTATATCTTAAAAAACCTCATGTATTACATGGGTCGAGTAAATGTAATTTTGTATAGTGAAAATAAAAATAGTTAATATATTAATACAAAGTTTGGTTTTCGTGATAAAAATAGATTATTCTGTTGTTGCAAAATTTGTTGACGAAGTCTCAATACATTTGACTCTTTATTTAAAACTACGTAAATGTATAAATGATAAATAATATTAGTTAATTTTATTTTAAATTTCGTAAAATCTATTTGATACCAAACTAAACAAAACATTCAAATATAATTAGTTCAAATAAATAATATTATAAAGAGTAAATTACGATTTTGGCCCATGTGGTTATATCTCTTTTACCCTTTTGGCCCCCAAAAGAATCTTTTAACATCTGACCCCCCAGGGTTTTTTTTTTCTAACCTTTTTAGCCCCTATAAATGGATGAGGTTAGTGTTAGGGCCCAAAAGGGTTAGAAAAAAAAGACGTTAGGTGCTCAGATGTTAAAAAAAATTCTTTTTGGACTAAAATGGTAAAAGTGATATAACCATAGGGGTCAAAATCGTAATTTACTCTATTATAAATGAGAAGGAGATTAAACTAAATAATAATTATCCATAAGATATTAAACTAATAATATTTAGTAGGAGGGTTATCTATAATATAAGATATTAAATTAAATAATATTTAGTAGGAGGGTTATCTATAATTAATTAGAAAAGATTAAACTAAAATAATAATTATCTATAAGAGATGGCCTAGTATGATGACAAATGTCCCGAAAGTGGTTTTTTTTTATTATATAGTATAGATAGATGAGCTATAAAATGTCTTGACTTAGGAATATTAGTGTTTGGAGATAAAAGAATAAAGATCACAATTACAAACGAGCAATTTATAGTTTATTAGAAAATTGTATATTTAATCAACATGTAACACATATTAATGAAGAGAAGTCAATTGAAAATGCACGTTTGGGGATGTATTAAAGCTACAAAACTTACATCGGTAATTATTAATGAATCTTTTTGCAAGTAGTCATTATCTAGAGAATCTATAAGAAGTTTTTTTGGTAATTAAAAGGGAAAACGATAGTCAACCAATGATCTATTGGTAAGTTGTTTCGTAGGTTAACATCGACCATTCAAAATATGTCGTAAAATTTTAATTATGTCATTTCTTTATTACTTTTAACATTTTAGCGATGTTTGTATGAGAATATTTCCATGATAACCGATGTGTGATGAACGTAACCGTTGGATTACTGAAGTGTCAAGAGTTGTGAGTGGATTTTTTTTTGTACCTGGTTTTGTATATCAATATATACCGTTACAGTAACTCGGTTTAAAACTAGGGCTTAGAGCATTCGCATCCCTTTCACCATGTCTACGCTATAATTACACACAACTATATTTTCTTTCTCATTTCAATTAAATAATATTCTTTTACCTTTATCATTATTTTGCCTCTTTTCTCCACTTTCAAAATATATTAAAAAATCATATAGAGTAAATAGTTTCCCTCAGATATATAGATAAACAGATTTTCTCTTACTTCCACTCACAACCACTTTTTAGAATATAAGATATCTCTTACAGAATTTGATGAAAGTATTTTGAATGCTCTTAGATTTTATTATATTGAACCTTATATCTACTTTTTATATATCTATCTACTTTGAATATATAGTGTTAAGATAAAACACAAATAGATTTAACATACTAAACATACAAATATAATAGATTAATTAGTATACTTTACGAATTTTAAACTAGAATAATTATTATTATTACTCTAATTCAATTTTATTAATGTAATTAATCTAGTTCAAAACTATAGAGTCATCATCATCATCATACTCAGTAAATCCCACTAATAGCAAAACTAAGATATGATCTAAGAAGGGTAACATGTATACATAATATAATATGTTACAATGAGCTATGAAATGTCTTGACTAAGGAATATTAGTGTTGGGAGATAAAAGAATAAAGATCACAATTACAAACGAGCAATTTATAATTTATTAGAAAATTGTGTATTTAATCAACATGTAACACATATTAATGAAGAGAAGTCAATTGAAAATGCATGTTTGGGGATGTATTAGGGGGAGGGGTGGTGATCACTCATCATTCACAATATCCAATCAAGTTTCGTCATGTTATCAACTATTATTTCATTACTCACAACATTTTTTAGTGGAAATGTCCATCAGTCACAAAATCCAACAATAAACCCTCACACCCTCTCACATCCTTCCTTCCATCACGCGTTAATTTTATCACCCAAACAACAATTCACGCGTTGAACTTTGTTGATGGCGGTGGTTTGTTTGCATTTTCCACGCGTGAAGAAATCCATCACGGTGAAGAAACCCTCGCACCCCGCCTGCCCTTACAGCGACAAAACTTTCATCGGCAATTACTAATGAATCTTTTTGCAAGTAGTCATTATCTAGAAAAACTATAAGAAGTTTATTTTTTGGTAATTACAACGTTAATCAACCAATGATCCATTGGTAAGTTGTTTCGTAGGTTAACATCATTCAAAATACACCGTAATTTTTTTTAACGGCCAACGAATCATTCAAATGGGCCATTGGTGAAATTTATCACATCGGGATATAATCGCCCCCGAACCGGGAACCCTCACCTAGGGCCAAGCCCGTGAACACTCGCCCGAAGGCACGACAGTGCGGTGGGGTAAAACCCGCTCAGTTCAAGAATCGAACTAGCGATCTCCACCTTTTCGCCTAGTCTTCCATCATCACCAGGTGCTGGAGAAAATAATGGGGAGGCCAGGAATCGAACTTTGATCCCTTAGAACACCAAGTCTCTCCCTTACCACTCCACCAATTTTAATTATGTCATTTCTTTATAACTTTTAACATTTTAGCGATGTTTGTATGAGAATATTTCCATGATAACCTGTGTGTGATGAACGTAACCGTTAGATTACCAAAGTGTGTTCTGAGTGGATTTTTTTTTTTACCTGGTTTTGTTTATCAATGTATATCGTTAGAGTAACTCAGATTAAAACTAGGGCTTAGAGCATTCGGATCTCTTTCACCGTGTTTATCTTATAATTACACTAAAAACAACTATTTTCTCTCTTATTTAAATTAAATAATATATTTTTTTTACCTTTATCATTATTTTTTCTCTTTTCTCCACTTTCAAAATATATTAAAAAAAAATATATAGAGTAAATAGTGTTCACTCAAATATACAGATAAATAGTAACATTTTCTCTTGCTTCCACTCATAACGACTTTTTATAATATAAAATCCTCTTACGGAATTTGATGGAAGTAATGTGAATGCTCTTAGATTTTATTATATTGAACCTTATATCTACTTTTTATATATCTATCTACTTTGAAAATATAGTGTTAAGATAAAATATAAATAAATTTAACATGCTAAAAATATACAAATAATAGAGTAATTGGTATATTTTATGAATTTTAAACTAGAATAATTATTATTACTCTAATTCAATTTTATTAATGTAATTACTTTAATTCAAAACTATAGAGTAAATAAAGTAATAATAATTACTCTAGTTATTTGTAGGTTTAGTGAATTAATTGCATTTGAGAAAATGTTTGAACTATATTTAGGTATCATTTGGCATGGAGTTTTTAGAAGTTTCTAGTTTTAAGTTTTTAAGAAAAAAATTCTACTCAATAAAAAGACTTGTTTGTTTGAACGAGTTTGAAACTTTTAGGTTAGGAGCTTAAAGTTTTTGGTTAAACACTCCTACTAGTAACGTTTAGTAGAAGCTACAAGCTTTTAGAGAAAAAATGATTATTTTAACCTCTAAAGATAATGAAGTTTTTAAAGCACCAACTTTTTAAAGTTTTTTCTAAAGATAACGAAAAATCAAATTCTTAGTTATCTTTTAAACAAATTCTTTGATTATATACATGATCTTCATATGCTATTGTTCTCATACATTCTTCTAGAGATAATGAACTTTTTTAATATGCATCAACTTTTTAATTTTTTTTTTCCAAAGATAACGGAAAACCAAATTCTTAGTTATGTTTATTTAATTAAAAATGACCATTTTTATTTACTTGAGAAAGAACTTTTATATATATATATATATATATATATATATATATATATATATATATATATATATATATATATATATATATATATGTGTGTGTGTGTGTGTGTGTGTGTATGTGTGTGTGTGAGATTACGTTTAGTATTATGTTTTTTAGTTATGTCCATTTTGTCATTTTATACATTTTATTAAAAGCTGCAGTTACTCTGTCAAACGTCACTAGGGCTGCAAACGAACCAAACATTCGGCGAACAGTTCGTGAACCGTTCGGCGGGAAGTTCGTTTGTGTTTGTTTATTAAACGAACGAACACGAACAAGGAATTTCGTTCATTTAGTTAAATGAACAAACATGAACAGAGGTCATGTTAGTTCGTTTATGTTCGTGAACGTTCGGTAATGTGTTCGATAGTTAAATAGTGTTTTTAATTTTTATATGTATTTAAATACTTCAAAATTCCGACAAGTTAAATGTCTAATAAGTGTCAGTGTATTATATATTCTGTTCATGAACGATTTTTGTGTTCGTTTATTTCCATTTGTGTTCATGAACATTAGTTTGTGCTCATTTTTGTTCGTCAACGTTTGTTTTTGTTCGTTGCCTAAAATTAACAAACAAACACAAAGGAATATGAACAAGTCCATTTCCTTAACAAACGAATACAAACATAAAATCTCGTTCGATAAGTGTTCGTGAATGGTTCACGAACACATATATTTCTTAACAAATGAACACGAACAAGGCCCTGTTCGTATTCGTTCAGCTCGTTTACAGCCTTAAACGTCACCTAAATATATCTAAAAAACTATAACTACCAACCACTAGCTATTTGGCTACTTTTGCCAAAGATAGTATTAAAGATATAGTAAAACCTCAAATACACAAAGCTGGTCGGCGTTCAAATGTCAAACCTCTATGTGAAACACGAAATTTGACCCAAAGTTTGGACAATTGTCGTTTTTGCCTTCTCAATAATTTCCTACTTTGTTTTTTCTCAAGCAATATTGCGGAATTAAAACAAAAGCATATAATTTGTTTTCAAAGAAAGTGTTACGAGCCACTAGAAATTGTGATTTAATATTACTAATTAATAAGAAAGACTTGAAAATAAAGGTTAGCAAGATTTAGAAAATGACACGTTACTAAAAGATTTTCATTTATTATATAAAAAAAGTATAGATAAAGATATTAATATAGTTGTAGTTATAGATAAAGATATTGATATAGTTTTAGGCCTCCATCGTGTAGCTCAGTTGGTTAAGTGAGCGTGAGATTTGCACAATAAGCTCAAGATCACGGGTTCGATTCCGATCCTAAACGCCAATCGCCTTGCCGCTGAGTTAGGCTGATTTACCTCTTACACGTCAGGCCTGGGGCAGCCTGGTGTGGGCCGGTTAGCGTGTCCGCACATACACGTTTTGCACAAAAATTAAGTTTTTAGTTACTTATTAAGCGACTGTATTGGGCTAGATATTATACCAACAGACACGAGTTGTCACATCTATTTCTAGTCATATATTATGATTGCGTGATTATGATTGTCACTTGCATGATACATGGAGAAATAGGAATGTCGGCAAAACTAATAAAATTGCAAAAGAAAGGACAATAGTTTGGACAACCAAATTGCAGGATGGAGATTTTTATTTAATGTTATGTACTAGAGTCTAGACAATCTAGAAAAAAAAAAGATAAGGATTTAGTCATTCTAATTTGAAGTTTTTTCAAACCTATTTGAGTCAAATAATTTTTTGAAACTAATTCATGTAGTTTTTCTTTGTATAATCATCGTACCTATAGGTTTACAGCCCATCCCCCCCCCCCCCCCAAAAAAAATAAAAAAATAAATAAATAAATAAATAAATAAAAGAATTAAAATAAAAATAAGAATTAAAAAAATTGTAGTAAAACTCTATTATAATCTTTACTAGGTTAAAACCCCGTGTAATACACGGGTTGAATAAATATAATTTTATATACCAAATAATAAAAAAATATATCTTTAAAAACTCGTTTATTACACGGTTGAATAAATGTAATTTTATATACCAAATAATAAAACAATATATCTTTAAAAATCTTGTTTACTACATAGGTTGAATAAATGTAATTTTATATATTAAATTATGAAAAAGTTATATTTTTAAGAACCCATGTCTTATATGGGTTATTAAATTTAATTTTATATGTTAAATAATGAAAAAAGTTACATTTTTAAGAACCTTATGTATTGCATGAGTTGAGCACATGTAATTTTATATACCAATCAATAAAAAGTTATATCTTATTATATCTTTATAAACCTTGTGTATTATAAAAGCTTTGGACTAAACTGACAAAATGGCTCAAACCACAGGGATTAAAATGATATTTAACTATTTACA
This sequence comes from Helianthus annuus, assembly GCF_002127325.2. Classification (NCBI taxonomy): domain Eukaryota; kingdom Viridiplantae; phylum Streptophyta; class Magnoliopsida; order Asterales; family Asteraceae; genus Helianthus; species Helianthus annuus. The sequence continues at coordinate 146,695,679 of NC_035445.2, read as the reverse complement.
TTATATTAATTTATATTTAGTGTAGTCTTTTGTTAATTTCAAAATAAATAATTTTGAAATCTAATAAATATTTCAAAAGATTATCTCCTATAGAAATTGTTTAAATTTATATTAAATTTTATTTTATAATTATCTTTTAGTTAATATTAATTTTAAGGAGATAGAAATGAGAAAACTAAAAAATAGATGACTCCAATGAAAATGAATGACACGTGTCCTCTATTGGTTTCTTTTATTATATAGTAGGTTATAACCCCGTGTATTACACGGGGTTGAATAAATAAATTTTATATACTAAATAATAAAACAATATATCTTTAAAAACCTCATTTATTGTACGGGTTGAATAAATATAATTTTATATATTAAATAATAAAAAGTTATATATATAAGAACCATATTGTACGGGTTGAATAAATGTAATTTTATATACCAAATAAAAAAAGTTATATCTTTAAAACCACGTGTATTACACGGGTTGAATAAATGTAATATTGTTTACCAAATAATAAAATAATACATCTTTAAAAAACCTCATTTATAACACGGGTTGAATAAATGTAATTTTATATACCAAATAATAAAAAAAATTACATCTTTAAAAATATGCGCATTACACGGTTTGAATAACTGTAATTTTCTGTACTAAATAATAAAAAATATATATCCTAAAAAAACCCCGTGTATTGTACGAATTGAATAAATCTAATTTTATATATCAAATAATTAAAAGTTATATCTTAAAAAACCTCATGTATTACATGGGTCAAGTAAATGTAATTTTGTATAGTGAAAATAAAAATATTTAATATATTAATACAGAATTTGGTTTTCATGATAAAAATAAATTATTCTGTTCTTGCAAAATTTATTAACAAAGTCTCAATAAATTTATTACGATGTCGTGACTAACTTCAACAAAGTCTATTAAAATCTCATTTGATACCTTTAAAATCAAGGTATGTACTTGTTTTCTTTTTTACTTATGACTTCTTAATAAATTTTTTGTTATCTAGAAATAAATGCATAATAAAATAACACAATAGTATAAGTAAATAAACTCAGATACTATCTAAATACCAGATAAATTACTACGATAAAAAAATAAAGCTAACAATGTTGAATATCAATTTATTTAATACTAATTAGATATAACATGTATAATTAATTAGAAGAGATTAAACTAAAATTATAATTATCTATAAGAGATAGCCTAATATGATGACAAGTGTCCTAAAGTGGTTTCTTTTATTATATAGTATAGATTTTTTTTAAAAAAAAAAACCAGTATAAATATTATAGAAAATTGAATTTATATCCAACATACCATATAATTTTGGTCTCATAATTTTTAAGAACACGTTATGTTGGGTACAAGACAACTTCCTTAAGACTCTTGTTGAACTTGCGTAACATGATACATTTCATGATACTAAAATAAGTGAGATTTCGTCAGATTTATAAAAATGATGATTAAAAAAGATCGAAAACCACATTTGAAGATATGATACTTATATCGACTTGTTATTAATGTGACTTTAGTAGTTTGGTAAAGAATATAGATATATGTGGATACTAAAATAAATACATTTCATGAGAATCCAAATCACTTCAATAATCCCATCTATTATTCTTACCTAAATTGTTGAATGACTTGATTGATGTTGATATCTAAACTATGGAGTTAGATAGGGCAGTTGAAGGTAAGTGTCAATTACTTGTAATTTTTGAACTTACATATACCTAAACCATGGACTCAGATTCCTTTTGATATATTTATTTTTTGAAAGCTAAAGTTGTATAACTATGTATGTAGAACTTTAAGTTTATAAGTTGGGTGTTTTAACCAAAAAAAAAAAAAAAACACATGGGGTTACAATGGCAACAAGGAGGGTAAGTGTGTTTAAAGAGACAAGTGAGTGGTTTATCAAAGGATTTTCCTGCAGACCTGCAAGGCCTCACACAGGGCCCTTGGTTGCCCAAGAACCAACCGTTTTACATATTAATATGGGTCATTGGTTTTTTCAGCCATAGATTAATAAAAAAAAGCGGCCCTAACTCCTACCAGTGGTAGGCAAGAAGTGCAAGCATTTCCCTTACACGACTAACCGATAAACTTAAGCGATTTAATGCAATTTATAGTGGATACAAACTTCAAAACATTTTACGTTATATTCTCACACCACCAATACTTGTATATCATCATGCATCTTTGCACATATGTGGTAGCGCACCACAATATTGGCTTTACTTTTGTTAAAATGGACACTTGATCAATATTCCTATGCGAAACACCCATTTTCACTCGGACTGTTTCTATGGACCTATCCACTCATAGAAATTCTCAACTTCCACCAACCACTTCAATATTCCTGGTGTTGACAAACCAATTTGAACACTATCTATCCCTTAGGTTGGTCCATTATTCATTTTTTGAACTAGAGCGGAGCTCACGTTCCACCCTCACGCCTTAAGAAGATCACCAATCGCTAGGTTGACTCCTTGCTATGAGCACTATCACTAGTCACTATTTCAAAACTTTTGCGAAGAGTGCTCGAAGGTTCGAACCTGATATAGTATCACTTGTCACGTGGTTGTCCTAACAGGTCCAATTACGCAACACCGGTTGTTGATTGAGGGCCAAACATTTGGTTCGGCTATTTGATGTGTGCGGCCCCAAACTCTCGACCATTGATATTGTGAGAAATGCAAACACATCTATGGGATGACTCTACTTAATCGTTGAGGTTCTCCTGATGAGATACACGAATAGCCGTTAAACCCAAACAATTAAACATAATTGAAATAATGTGAGATTAAAATTAGTTAGCACGCCATGACTTTCTCTTTCATCTAAATTAAGGCTAGAAGTTGGTTACAAAGTTCAAATTTCATAAAATGTGTATAAAGTTATCAAACACCAAAATGTCAACCATAAAACACACCCAAAACCCACAAACAACAAAATAAAGATTACCAAAAGATCATATATGTGAGTTGTGTTTTAGATGATAAGGCTTTGATTATCGAATGACAAACATTATTGTGTTTTATATTCATAGTTTCTACGATTGTGTGTTGGAACTTTTTATGGACTATTATGGTTTAAATATGGTGTTTTAGTAGTCTTCACTTTTTTATTTATGGGTTTTAGATGTGTTTTATGGCTGAAATTATAGTGGTTTATGATTTTTTTCACTTTTTAGGAAATTTGGACTTTGTAACGGAACCTCACCCCTGAATTAATCATACACACACACACACACATTGGGAAGGGTTATCCTGAGAACGCTAAATATTGCGAGAACCGTAAGAGCGAATGAAAAAATCAATCAAAATTATTTTTTTGTTACAAATCTCACTATAATTAAAATACAACACTAAAAAAGAGTTTACATTTTAAATATATAACTATCCTCTCTAGGGTAGGAGTTTGCTACAAAGCCAACTTTTCCTACAAAGTATAAGAAGCGTTCTCCATTTGACATGTGACATTTAATATTTTTATGCAAAAGGGCAAACTTGTAATTGGATAATTATTTTATTTATGGAAGATTTTATCTCCTAAAACAATTTGAGATATTTATGGTAACTGAATATCTTCTTTGAATTCAAATTCGAAAGTTTTAGTTATATAGAAAGATCATTGCTAATTCACAAACACACATCATTAGATTTTATCTCTTTCGATCAATTCATATTACTAATAAAAAATCACGATTTCAAATAACATTGTTGATATCGGTTTATGTTTTAGGAAGAAGATGTGTTTTACCTAGGGCTGTAAACGAACCGAACGAACACGAACAAGGCCGTGTTCGTGTTCGTTCATTAAGGAAATAAATGTGTTCACGAACGGTTCATGAACACTTACCGAACGAGATTTTATGTCCGTGCTTGTTCATTAAGGAAATGAGCGTGTTCGCGAACAGTTCACGAACAAAAACGAACACAAATAAATTTGGCGAACGTGACGAAGGATAAAGATAGATGACCCAGAGAGTAGCACTCGAACTTGAATCCCTTATTGTGGAACGGATGTCGATCGTATTCATGGAGGTAAATAATGAGAAATGAAAGGGAAATGATGCATAAACAAGGTGAAAGTGGGTTTCCTAGTTTAATTGTTAAGGAAATAAAATAAATAAAAGTTTAATATTATAAAAAGTACAATTAAAATATAAGAAAGTACAAAGATCTTCAATTAAAACACAAACATATGGACATAAACCAATGAAAATCAACGAATGTTCACGAATACGTTCACGAACACCTTACCGAACGTTCACGAACACAATCGAATGAACGAGACCTCTGTTCAGGTTCGTTCATTTAACTAATCGAATGAAATTTCTTGTTCATGTTCGTTCGTTTATTAAACGAACGAACATAAACGAACTTCCCGCCGAACGGTTCACGAACTGTTCGCTGAACGTTCGGTTCGTTTACAGCCCTAGTTTTACCTGCTACAATCCTTGATGAACAATTTTTAACGATGTGTTTTACAGCTGCAATCCTTCATGAACAATTTCTTGACGATGTGTTTTACAGTTACAGGTTAATTCATAATGTGTTATAACAGTTTATGTTTTAGGAATGAGATGTTTTTGTAGATGTGTTTTACCTGCTACAATTCTTCATGAACAATTTCTTAACGATGTGTTTACCAGCTGCAATCCTTCATGTACAATTTCTTGATGATGTGTGTTATAGCAGTTTATGTTTTAGGAAGGAGATGTATTTGTAACTATTGACGTTGTGTTTTTAGGAAGGAGATATACTTATAATTTCTTGACGATGTGTTTTACAAGTTAAAGATTTCTTCAGAATGTGGTATACCAGTTATGATTCACAAATGACATGTCTTTTGTGTTTTCTTGACGTTGTGTTTTATAATTTTTTGGGTTTCTTCCCGATGTGTTATATTGTATAACACACCATACAAGTTAAATGACGTTGAGTTATATTGTATGATTCACGATATGTTTTCTTGGGTTTCTTCACGATATGTTATATTGTATGATTCACGATGTGTTTTCTTGACGTTGTGTTTCTTCGCGAAGGAGAGAATGAAGAGAGAGAGAGAGAGAGAAAGTTGCGAGAAATGTGGGATGTTTTGTTATATGATAGTCATTTCCATATTTAAAACAAGCTAAATGACACATTCACCCCTAATTAATTAAATCATCCTATTTTTAAGACATACATATTACCAAAATGCCACCAAGATGATCTCAACCATCAAACACACTCATCCAACGGTCAAGATCACTTCCTACACTTTGAAGGAAAAACACACTTTGTAGGAAAAACACACTTTGTAGAGGAACCTCACCCATCCTCTCTAAATCACTTTTAATAAATTTTTGGGTAAATTACACTTTTCGTCCTTTATGTTTGTATTGCCTTGCAATGAGTACCATTGAACTTCAATAATTACAGTCACAATCCTTTATTTGGGTAAGTCATTACACCCTAGGTCCTTTAGCAGTAACTTAGTTAAAAGTTTTAGTTAAATATGACATGTGTATTGGACATGAGGGCAATTTGGTCATTTGATCCTAGATTCTTTTTGTTGACCCTGTTTCCAAAAACTAGAAGCATCTTGTGATCCTAGTTGTTCCTGATTAATGATTAGAATTAATATCAAAATTTGTCAACACTAGCTACTAAATTAATGCACCATCTTGTTTAGGAAGAAGAATAAATAGATATGTTTAGAAACCGAGCTAAATTAGCCATTCTAGCCACAACCATCTGCATCTCCATCACCACCACCGTAACCCTCCAACAACCATGAGCACCACCACCAACTTCGTAACAACCACCTTCACCATATATCTCTCTCTCTCTCTCTAAAATCACCATCACCCTCACCACCGCATCACCTCCGTCCTCCACCCACCACCTCCCTAATCCTACCCACAGTTAACCCATCCAAACCCACCACCACCACCACCACGACGCCCGGTTCACCCTATCCTTCAGCAGCTAAAGCCCACCAGAAACCGACTGCTCGGTCCCACCGGAGCAACCGATCAACGAGTAACAGATCTCGATTGAACTTCATATCTCGATTGGAGATCAGATTTACCTTCAAACTAAAGAACAATGACTCAATCTCGATTGAACATCAGATTTGTTTATAGTTTACCTTCAAAATCCATAGAACCCCCCTTTTTATCAGATTTAACCGTTGACGCCCCTTTATCAGATTTCTCGATTGGACATCAGATTTCTCGATTGAACCCGCAGTGGTGTGGGTTTGGTTGTGAGTGAGAGAGAGAGATAGATAGAAAGAAAGAGAGGAGGGGGTATGTAAAACTCGTACTTAACTAAATGAGAATTAATAAAAGATTTGCATTTGTATAAAGGAAATGCAAATAAACATCCTTATAGAATTTCAAGTTTGATAAAACTTTATAACATATCATTACAAGAATTAGAGTTTCATAAAAACTTCATAAGGCTTTCAAACAATTCAACATACTATTATAGATAGATTTGATATTCAAAAGAACAAAATGCGGAAACATGACTTTTAGACGTGTTCGGTTCTTCTTTCAACTTGATCTTCATCCGTAAAGTCTTAGCTATCACCTATACACCAAATATCAACTCATACGTTAATTATATGAAGCTTAGACATGGTTTAGTAACCCAAATTCATCAAAACAACAAACAAAAAAAAGTTGACTGAAACCCGTCGTAAGCTACGGCGTATGCCGTAGCCTACGGCACCCAGAACAACAAAACAACAGTCCACCTCTCTCGTAGCCTACGCCAATGTGCCGTAGGTTAAGACACCCCTTTTGCTGCATTTTGTTTCTCTTTTGCCCTTTTTACCAAAAAGTCCATAACTTTCCGAATACTTATCCGTTTCACACGAAGTTTGTTTCTATGTGTTCGTAATTTAAGTACGCACATTTTAGACTCAAAATCCTCAACTGGGAATAATGACTCTTACACTTTATGTTATCGGCTCACAATTAACTCATACAATTATTCGACCCGTTATCTTATTTAACTATATTAACCACATTTTATAGTAAGGATCAATTCCTTACATATTTTAACCCTCCTCCGGGTTTACTAAACTTGTGTTTACGCTTCCGTTACCCGGTTTACGTTTTCGCATTGTTTTGACCCGTTTGGTTACTTTAACCAAATGAAAAACTTGTTTTGACCCATATCTTAAATTTACCATTCATAACCTGCGTTCCCGTTACCCGGTTTACGCTTTCGACTTGTTTGGTCATTCGTGTGATATAACAACTCTCCCAAATCCTTTAAACACCCCTATACGTCCTAAAATACACCCCGTATATGAAAAACGTGCCCGAAATACCTTTATATTATTAAAAATCAAATAAAAACAAAAATACATGTCGCTCGCGTGGCGCGACCCAGACAACCCAAGGCTGTCGCGAGGCGCGACAACATGACACCAGGCTGCACCCTGTTGCGCCACGTGTCCGTTACGTGTTGGGGCTAGGGGTTGAGTCGACAAGGCTAGGGCCTACCCTAGCGTCCTCGCGGCCCGCGAAGGCATTGCCTTCTATCTCTCGCGAGGCGCGAGCGAGCCCGGATCAGACCCTATAAAAGGGGCCAAAGGCCTCAGTTTACCTCCGCTAATTTCTTTCATTCTCTCTCTCTCGAATCTCTAGTAGGTAAATATTATCGGGTATTATACCCCTAAAAAGCAAAGCTCTACCTCGTTGTAAGTATTATAACCCCCGGTTACGTATTAGTTACTCTGCCCGATTGATCTAGAGCTCCGTAACGCATGTCAAGGCTCTGCCTGACTCAGTTGTTGGAGTTCTGTCTCGGGGGCATAGCTAATGTAAATTAGGTTATCTTACTAACACGTGTGCATTGTTTAATTTAATAGATTATAACCAGGAAGTCACCAGAAAGCAGTAGTAGTATCTAAAATAGCAATGTGAGTACATCTGCTTTTTGTAAACTGTTTTTACAAAACCTCAATTATTTTAAGTATATTTAACAGTGATTAAGTCTATGTATTCTACAATTACTGTCGGTATGTTGGGGTTTTGTATACATTACTTGTTACTACACTTTGAGTAGTAGCATGACCACAAGTCAGGATTGACAGTACCGTGGGTGGTAATTGGGTAGATAAAAACATTGTAATCGCTCTCAATACTGTAATATTATAAAAGCTTGTTTTGATTAAACAGGGATGCACTAGCCAGTATTTCTTGCTGATAAAACTTTTTAAAACGCGTTTCAGGTAACAAAATGTGAAAGTTAAATAGAAGCCAGCTGGAGAGCACTGAAGGCTTGGAAAAGTGGCTATAAAAGTTACCTAAACAAGAAAGAAGTTTTATTTCAATAAATTGGGGTTTATCCCTATAAACATATTGTAATGGAAACTTAGGTTTTTTCCCATGTATTTATTATTTATAAAAGTGTAGTGTTTAACTCTGATAAACTATTTCCTAACTACGGTCCTGATGTAAATTTACGCTGCCAAATTAATAAACACCGATACCACTGATACTGTCCTCGTGGTCGCCCGCTCCCAGAGTAGGGGTCGAGGGTTGCGACAGAGAGTGATATCAGAGCTACAGCCACTGATTTAAGCCATAGAAGTGTTCTGCTGACACCATGATTTTATCACTTGTGTTAGAAAATAATCTATGTGACTATGTGTATATCTGTATATTATTGTTTTGTGTTATTTGACAATCTCTTAGTTTACAATATGAGTGAGCAAGGTACTTCTGACGCCTATTGTCACCTAGCTAGTTCTCCTAAAAGTGAAGGGACTTCATCACAGCCTACTCCTTCGGGGTATTCTGCTAACACTGAAAAAGGAATCTTCATTATTAAGGCGCAATCCGAAGAACCATTCCCTTCAAAAAAGAGAGGATGGTTCAGTCGGGGAGCACATGAGAGAAGGAAACAGATGAGAAAGTTACAACAACAAAGAGCATTAGCAGCAGCCAATAGGGAGATGAACGCCCATACCCAAGAAATAGTAAATAGACGGTTGGCAAACTTCCATACACTAGCCAACACTGCAGCAGATCCAAACCTAGACCAAATAATTGCACCACAACCATTGCCACTATTCCCAACCCAACCAACGAGATAGAACTTACCCAAGGAAACCAAATTCCCGTACCAGCATTTGACCCTAACGAGATACCTAGAATCCCAGCACCTAATCTTCTAATGTATGATCCATGGGAGGATGACCATAGGGATTACCAAGAACTCTATCCACAGGGAGAATCGATACCAAACCCCATAGCACAATATACCAACCTCAATCCTTTAAATCCATATTGGAATGCCGATCAGTATATGCAGTAAATATTAAATAACCCATACCCATATGGAGAACCTATACCTCAGTACCCTGACCCAGTACCCGCATCATTGTCGTCCATGAGTGAAGAGAATGTGCAGGAACTCTGCACCTTTGGTGAGGAATTAGTGGAGGAAGAAGAGAGGATAAAACAGATAGGAGAAAAGCTCGTGTGGAAATACGACGAGCGAGAAATGCAATTCTGGAACAACCCCTAGTAATAATAATAGTAATAATATATATATATATATATATATATATATATATATATATATAGGGGACCGCTAAAATGAAAACCACCTCCAGTTGTAAGAACCATTAGAACTTTTTGATCCGGGGCGAGTTGGACCAAAATTTTTTTCGTAAACGTAGATGCGTGTATTATAAACACATTTGTAAAAAAAAATTCAAAAAAAAAAAAGTCGTGAGTGTAGTTTTGAGCACAACAAGTTTGTTTTTATGGGTACCGTAAAATTTACTTAAAATTTACGGTACCCGTAAACACAAACTTGTGGTGCTCAAAACTACACACACAACATTTTTTTTTTCTTTTACAAATGTGTTTATAATACACGCATCTACGTTTATGAAAAAAATTTTTGGTCCAACTCGCCCCGTACGGTGTAGTTCTCATGGTTCTTACAACTGGAGGTGGTTTTCATTTTAGCGGTCCCCTATATATATATATATATATATATATATATATATATATATATATATATATATATATATATATATATATATATATATATATAAATGTGTGTAGTTGAAAAAAAAATCAACTAAAATAGATAACCTAATACCTATTGATGCATAACTAGTAAGTGTGTTTCAATTCCAGTTGTAGATTGTAATATATATACATATATATATATGTATATATATATATATATATATATATATATATATATATATATATATATGTAGGGGAAGGATGTATAGAAAACCCACTTTAATTTATAAAACCCGGGAAACTCAAAGATCCCGATGTTTTTTTTTCTTGAAAAAATTTACACATGTTATATACATGTTTTTAAGGGTTTTGGGCAAAAAAAATCAAAAAAGTGCCGAGTAGATATTTTAAAAAAAAATAATCAAGTTTTGGTGTAATACATGTTACATTCATTTGACATATTTGTAACATGTGTTACACCAAAACTTGTTTATTTTTTTTAAATATCTACTCGGCGCTTTTTTGATTTTTTTTGCCCAAAACCCTTAAAAACATGTATATAACATGTGTAAATTTTTTCAAGAAAAAAAAACATCGGGAGCTTTGAGTTTCCCGGGTTTTCTAAATTAAAGTGGGTTTTCTATAGATACTTACATTATATATATATATATATATATATATATATATATATATATATATATATATATATATATATATATATATATATAAAGAGTAAGTGTCGCAATGTTTGACGATTTTGATCAATTTGATTGCGTGATTGTTTGCATTAAATCTTATCCTGTGATATTAATACCTGATAAATGTTTATAATTCAGATGGACAACAGAGTAAATTAGGAAAACCAGAATAACGATAATAATGGGAACCAAATAGATAACAGTGCCATCCAACATATAGTAGCACAAGGAATTATAGATTCTATGCCGTATATCATCAAGACTGTTAAAGAAGTAGAAAATAATAAAACTAATAGTGGAAGTAAACGACCACCTACGGATCCCAGTCATAGCGTGAATAATGGACCGCTACTCCAATTGCCTATTCAAAAAAAAAAGAAGAAGAACCATGTCGTATGGTTGTTCTTACAAATGATTCTGGTCTTGCAAACCAATAGAATTATCTGGAAATGAAGGAGCCATTGCAGCTCTACGTTGGATAGAAAAGACAGAGGCAGTCTTAAAAATAAGCAAATGTGCAGAGGAAGATAAGATTTTGTTTGCTTCCAATCTTTTTAAGAATGCAGCCTTAGAATGGTGGAATACTATTCTCCAGTCTAGAGGAAGTGACAAAGTTTATAATATGGAATGGACTGACTTTAAGAACATGGTTGAAAGGAAATTTTGTCCTCCTCACGAAAAAGAACAAATCACTAATAAGTTCTTAAACCCTAGAATGACTGGTATAAACTGCAAGGGTTACACTACCATATTCTTCGAATATGCTAGAATAGTGCCAACCCTAGCTTCACCAGAACCAGTATTAATCTCCCGTTACATCTAGGGATTAATTACTGAAATCAGACACGTAGTCAAGGCAGCTAGACCACAAACCATAGAAGAAGCCGTAGAACTAGCCAATACCTTGACTGATGAATTGGTACGAACGCAAGAAGAAAACCAGAGAAAGAACCTAGCCCAAAAAACTTACCCAGGAATTCCGCTATGGTAATTCCAACCGTGGGAAAGGTACATGTTCTACTTCTACACCTTACTATAAATACTGCAAGAAGAAGTATTATCGGGACACAAGGAAGAAGACTACAGGAAGAAACCCTGCAATAAGCTATGCTTCAACTGTGGAGAGACGGGGCATATCAAACCCAACTGTCCGAAACTAGCTCCAACCACAAACAGCAAAACTACCAAGAACGCTAGAGCGTTTATTCTGACTGCTGAAGAAGCCAAGATGATTCTGGACGTGATTGTCAGTACGTTTTTAGTTAATGGTATTTTTGCTAAAGTATTATTTGACTCTGGTGCGAATCAAAGTTTTATTAATATTTCGTTTTGCAAACTTCTCAATCAACCATTAACTAAACTTCAACAAGAATGTCTGGTAGAAACGGAAAATGGAGAATCCATTAAGATCACTGAAATCTTGCAGGAAGCAAGAATAGAAATTTAAACCATAATTTTATTGCTAACCTTTATCCAATGAATCTGGCTGGATTTGATATCGTATTAGGGATGGATTGGTTAGTAGCCAATCATGCCAGTATTCTACGTGATCAAAAGTCAATACAAGTAAGTTCACCAAAGGGTTAAAAGATCACAATTAAAGTAGACAAGCCAACTAGGTCTACAAAATTCATCTCTATGATGAAAACAACAAATTATGCAAGGAAAGGATCCCTAGTGTATATGATTTCCATAATCATTAACACTAAAGGAAAAGAATTGAAAGATATTCCCGTAGTATCTCAATTCTCAGAAGTATTTCCAGAAGAATTACCTGGACTACCACCAGATAGAGAGGTTGAATTCAGAATTCACCTACTACCAAGGACAGCACCGATTGCCAAGGCACCTTACCGTTTAGCACCAGCAGAGATGTAGGAACTGGAGAAACAATTAGACGAACTTCTGGAGAAAGGTTTCATACAGCCTAGTTCATCGCCATGGGGAGCGCCAATCTTGTTTGTCAAGAAAAAGGACGGATCAATGCGTATATGCATTGATTACCGAGAATTGAACAAGGTCACGATTAAAAATCGGTATCCACTACCGAGAATCGATGATCTGTTTGATCAACTTCAAGGAGCTCGATTCTTTTCTAAGATCGATTTACGCTCAGGATATCATCAACTGAAAGTACAGGAAGAAGACATTCCTAAAACTACTTTCAGAACAAGGTATGGTCATTATGAATTTACAGTCATGCCATTTGGTTTAACCAATGCCCCAGCCGCATTTATGGACATGATGAACAGAATATGTAAACCATATCTGGATAAATTCATAATTGTCTTTATAGATGATATTCTAATTTACTCTAAGAATAAAGAGGATCATGCAGAGCATTTGTTTATACTTCTAAATTTGCTGAGAAAAGAAAAGCTTTATGCTAAATTCTCAAAATGTAAATTTTGGTTACAAGAAGTGCAATTCCTTGGACACTTGGTTAACCATGAAGGAATTCATGTGGATCCCACAAAAATCGAGGCGATTACTAAATGGAAAGTCCCAGAATCACCAACGGAGGTGAGAAGTTTTCTTGGACTGGCAGGATATTATAGACGGTTTATCCGATATTTTTCTAGAATAGCCATTCCCTTAACAAAACTGAATTGCAAATCAGTTAAGTTTGAATGGGGACCAAAATAGGAAGAGGCTTTTAGAATTCTTAAGCAAAGATTAACCAACGCACCCATACTCGCGTTACCAGAAGGAACTGAAGACTTTATAGTCTATTGTGACGCTTCTAAGTTAGGTTATGGATGTGTGTTGATGCAACGTCAAAAGGTTATAGCCTATGCCTCTAGACAACTTAAGAATCATGAAGAGAATTATACAACCCATGATCTAGAGTTAGGAGCCATAATTTTTGCCCTTAAAATTTGGAGACACTATCTTTACGGTAGCAAGTTTACTATTTTCACCGATCATAAGAGTCTAAGATATGTTTTCGGGTAAAAAGAGTTAAATATGAGACATAGACGATGGATGGAAATTCTTAGTGATTTTGATTGTGATATCCAGTATCATGTGGGAAAGCCTAATGTAGTAGTTGATGCTTTAAGCCGAAAGTATCATGAGAAGCCAAGACGGGTACGTTCTCTTAAGTTAAATCTGCTGATAGATTTAAATGAGCAAATTAGAGAAATACAGGAATCAGTAATTAAGAACGATACTGAAAAATTAAAAGGAATGATTAAAGAATTAGAACAAGGAACAGATGGAATTTGGAGATTCCATAAGAAAAGAATCTGGATACCCAAACAAGGAAACCTACGCCACCGAATTTTAGAAGAAGCCCATAAGTCTGGTGGATAGGAATGAAAAAGGATATAACAACCTATGTTGCCAGGTGTCTAACTTGTTCACAAGTTAAAGCTGAACATCAGAAACCCTCAGGTTTATTGCAGCAACTAGAAACGCCGATATGGAAATGGGAATTGATAACAATGGATTTTGTTACTAAATTACCCAAGACACGAAAAGGTAATTATACAATCTGGGTGATTGTAGACAGATTAACCAAGTCTGCTCATTTCTTACCGATGAAGTAAACTTTCAGTATGGAACAATTAGCCAAGTTATATGTAAATGAAATAGTTTCATTACATGGAATTCGTTTATCTATTGTTTCTAATAGAGATAGCCATTTTACTTCTCATTTTTGGACTAGTTTCCAAAAAGCAATGGGAACCAAGTTAAATCTGAGCACTGCTTATCATCCTCAAATGGACGGACAAAGCAAAAGAACAATTCAGACAATGGAAGATATGCTTAGAGCTTGTGTAATTGATTTCATAGGAAATTGGGACGATTATTTACCATTAATAGAATTTTCCTACAATAACAGCTATCATACCAGTATCAATGTTGCACCATTTGAAGCACTTTATGGACGAAAGTGCCGGACTCCAGTCTGTTGTGCAGAAATTGGAGAAAAGCAACTGTCTGGACCAGAGATAGTACAAGAAACAACGGACAAGATTATTCTGTAGGATCGTTTGCACGACCAAACGAGTCGTTCAGAAGAGATCTCGATCAATACGAAAGGCGGAAACAGACGTATTGACGTTGAATCAGCTTGATATACACATTAACTGTCTTGTTTATTGATTTGGCAATGTTTTACAGGCTAGAGACACTTCAGCAGCACCTCGGCTTCCGGAATCAAAAGTTACAAATGAAAGACCAAACACAACTATATATAGGCAAGCCATTTCGTGCGAAATGGCTGCATTACATATGTTTCTCGTTTTTCGTGCCCTGATCTATCATACTAGTTACAAGACTCGAACGAAGACGAAGTCGACAGACATATGCACCAACAGACTCCCCCTTGGATGTTGACGAAGTCTTAGGTACGAGTCATCATCATGTCGACTCTTCAGTATTGATCAGTCTTCTTGTTCTTCTAAAAAATTCTCCATTGTAAGTGTTTTGGTCAAAAATTACCTAAGCAATTTAGTGATCAAATTAGTTAAGTGAGGTAGTGTGCTAGAAAGTGTATTGAAAATGTGCTTGTTAAGTTGTTTAGAAAATCAGTATTCAGGATACGGCTCCGGATATAGAGCTGTATCTAAGATCAAACTATGAGCAAAAGTAAAGTAAATGACACGAGATGTACGAGGAAAGCCCTTGATCAATCTAGATCGCCGGCATAAAACCTCGGGAGCTGACAATCGCAGCTGCCTTGTTCTTCTATTGCTTCAAATATCAGGATACAGTGCATGATGTGGTGCGGATCGACTAAGTGTTACAACGAAATTTGAATACAAGTGTGCTGTTTGCAATGAGCTAGAAAGTGAAAGTATGCGAGAGTGTCAGTGGAGATTGTGTGTCTTAAACGTATCCGCCCCCATCTATTTATAGTAAAGATAAAATAACAAACTATCCTAAACTTCCGGGATCCACCGAATATTCCTTCATCGAACGTTGTAGACCTGGTCTTTCGGGCTCAACGTCTCTCCTTCAACAAACTCGTCCGAGTCCTGAGGAGAAGAAGTCCTCTTGACCGTTAGCAAGTCTCAGCCTTTAACCTGCACGTGGTTAATTAATAAACCTCAGGATATCGCCCAAGATGTTAGCAATATCCTCTTCCAGCATCCTGGTCACAAATAAACAAACAAAGGCAGGATATTGGTCAGGATATGTATGCTTAGAAAATGAGCCATAACAATTGTCACTAAATATATCGGTTGGTATACCAATCCAACGGATATATTTCAAAAATCTTATCCCATAACTCAAGGCATTTAAAACGAAGCGACAGTCAAGATCACATCGTAACTTCCAACGCGTTTTTTACTCAATGGAGATCCACGATGCCCCAATATCTTCTCTTTTCTTGTTTGAAAAGCGGATATCTTCAACAGAACCCTCAGGTAATTTCTCCATTTCTGATTTTCTCCCTGTCAATTTACTTCACCTTACTTGCAATGGATGCCGAGACCTTCACCCAGTAGAATCTCCTTAAAAATCCCGAAAAGGAGATCTGTGCTTTTGACAACGCAGACATTGCAGCTTTAAGAGCTTCCGGCGCTTTCCCTGATAACACGGTCTTCAGACCATTCGATCGGTCAATCTGATCGGATGTTTCTTCCACTGAATGGGTTTGTTTTCCAGCATATCCCTTTTCACTAGGTCTTCGATACCCTTTTCCTGAATTCATGATGCAATTCTTTCGAACCACCGGCATCTCTTTTGCCCAAACCATGCCCATGGTTTGGAGAGTACTAATTGTACTTAGCCAAATCAAAAATCTCCATTGTTCCGACCTTCGCATCGAGGATTTGCCTATTGCTTATCGCCTCCGATCCCACGGCTCTAGCCGATTCTTGCTCTTCTCGACATCCAGCAAACCCTTGATTCTCAAGGCCACCAAAAACGAAGACGGATGGCAGCGCAAACTTTTCTTTGTCAAACGAGACTCCATTGCTGAGGGTGCCAGCCTTCCGGTGGAGTGGTTAACCACCGGTAGGATCATAAATATCCTCATAGACCATTTGATTGTTATCTTCTATTAATACTCTTCTTTTTGATCTTTATACAGTGAACTTCAAGGAAGTTGCTCCCCCTACCGCTGAGTCAGAAGAGAGAATCAATACTGTTTACCGGTTACCTGCAATAGACAGGACTTTCACCACACACGTCCCGAGTTCCAGCTAATACTCATCATCCGAGATGTCTGGTAAGAATTTCTTTCAAAATAATTAGTCGCAACAGTATAATGATAAGATAAAGAGTAAAACTTTTCCCTTTATGCAGCACCAACTAAGATCCCTGAAGTCTTTGATCTTGACGAATTGGACAGCTATTCTGACCAGATCCAGGTCAAGAAAGAACCTAGCCCCAAGACCACAGCTACATCCAAACCCAGCATCTCCAAAGCCATCATCATTCCTAAACCTTCACCGGCTACCAAACCCCGGAGTTCAAGTTCCCGCAAAAGGAAAGAACCTGATTCCCCTGTCATTTCTTACACATTTCCTTACGAGAAGCACGGGTTTATTGAAGCTAGCGGGTTTATGACTTCTTTTCTTAACCAGGTCAGTATTCTCATATCATATCCTGCAATTTACATTATTATCAAAGATTTATCAATATTAATACCTATCGTCTTACCTTTGTAGGGTCTTGAGCGCTTAGTTAACTTATATCAAGAATCCTGCAAGCTCAACAAGACACTTGAATCTAAACTAAAGGAAGCAGAAATCACAATCTCCGACCAAGGTATGATTGCGGCCGCCAAATCTTGTCATTACGAGGAGAAATACAAAGCTATGACCCAAGAACACCAAGTTGCTCTCAACAAAGCTACTCTTCAAGCCCAGGCCGATTTGGAAGCCGCCCATGTGCAGTATGAACGGGATATGGTCAGCTACCGGGAAAGCCTCAAAAGTTCCGTCGTCATTTCTCTCCTCCAAGCCAGGTTGAAGATGGCTCATGAAGCCAAAACATTAGGTTTCGACTGCCCTTCTTGGGATGTTGGTGCTTGGGAGACCAAGCTAAAGAACTGTTTTGGTCAAGAATCACACAAGGATAATGCAACCAAACTTTATGTAAACGGGGAATGATGCTTGGTATGATGAATAAAGTGAAGGATCACTTAAATATAAAATGCACAAGTGACACAAGGATTTATACGAGGAAAAAGCCCTTGATCAATGAATGATCTCCGGCATAAAAAACCTCGGGTGATGGAAACTACCGATCACCAAACTTCAATATAACAAATAAAGGTTACAACTTCGGATGGTAACGAGCTAAGTACAAGGATCACTATAGTATCGTGTGTCAAAGCGTGAGGGAAGTGTGTTGTGTCTTCCGAATGTGGAAGAGAGCTATTTATACAAGTGTGAGTGGCCCTATTTTAGGTAAATAGACTAACTATTAGCTCGTTACCCTTTTAGGAATAAAAGTAAATCTAGCCTAAATTATCGCCCTTAAATTATGCCGAGTTTCCATATCGTCCACAACGTTCATCTCTGATTAAGCATATGCCAAAGTTGTAAAGACGAGTCCCTTGTTTACGTTGCTAAGAGCGGATCCTGCCAGACATTCCTGCAAGATAACATTAAATCCAATGAAAACAACTGTTAGTATGAGGATCCCTGTGATGGTCCGTGATCCTGATCCTGGAAATCTTCTGAGGATCACTATCTGCCAAAGAAATAAGGATCACTGGTTAGGATCATATGTAAGGATCATAAGTCATAAAAATCCAGCCCTACCAATTGCCCCCAAAATATAAGGAGTAATATTGTAAATAAACGAGTTGTATTTTGTTTGATCTTATCCTCAACAAGTTAATCGAATAACTAGCCGTTAGAGACGGACTAGCCGTTGCGAACCTTACGTCACAGAAGTGACAGCCCTGCAAATCATCATTATAAATAGGTGTTAGAGATAGGATCAATTTGCATTTAAATTCAAGAGAGACTCCCTTTATATTTTCGTCCGAAGATCAATCAGGTATCTCTTTTCCTCCTTCTTCATTCTCTTACTCTGTTTTTCTATTTCTTTCCATTATTCTGCAAAGATGTTGCTCCGGAACTCCCCGCACAAGGATCCTAAGAAGAGCAGTCCCTTGAAGGGTCAAGGGATCATCAAGGATTCTTCAACTGAGAGGTGTTGTTTTACCGACTCTCAGATTGATAAAATTCGTCATTGCTTTCCGGCGAGCACCCTCTTTAAATCTTTTGATCCTACCGCTTTAAGTGACTTCATCTCTGATACTTGGGTAGCCTTTCCTGTTACTCCGTTCTTGATAGGATATTCATATCCTTTCCCTCAATTCACCCAGTCCTTCTTTTCCCTTACCGGCATCCCCTACATCCAGGCCATGCCAATGATCTGGAGGGTTTTATATACCCTTGAAAGGATCATTGAGCAGGAAGGGATTGACTTAGGAATGGCGGAGCTGGCTGAGATGTATGATCTCACAACGTTTGGATCCCATCGGTATCTGTTTAAGCGGAAAGCTGGAGAGGATCACCCTGTTCTTAAGGTCACCAAGAACGACACAAACTGGAAGCGTCGGTTCTTTTTTGTTAGGAGGGATACCATCCCTGATGGGAAGGATCTGCCCAAGGAGTGGGCTACTCATGGTAGGATAGAGGATCCTGGAAGGATCACCATAAGGTTTGTTCCTTAGGATAAGGGTCACTAATATTTTCTTTGTTTTTTGTGCAGCCATATCCGTTGCTCATCTCAAGTTGACTCCTGCTGCAAAAGAGAGAGTTTTAGCCTTCAAGAAGCTTGATCACGAGATTAGAAGTTTTCAAGTTGCCACCCAAGATTCACAGGAAGTATCCTCCGCATCTGCCACAATGTCAAGTAAGTATCCTTGTTAAAAAGTAGTTCTATGTAGGATTTCTAAATTAGTTAGAATACTTATCTTATTTTGGTTGTGTAGGCGCTGGAAAATCTGCTAAGTCTGCTTCAAAATTTGGCGTTGAAGATCTGTCCAACGTCAAACCTTCAAGGAGGAAGAATCCTGCCAGCCCGAGTACCTCTGTCCCCAAGGCACCTGTGAGAGGGAAGGGAGGAAAGAAGAGGAAAACCTCTGATGCTGAGGGTCTCCAAGGATTTCCCCTGCTCCGCCAACAGTTTCTTGATTACGTCAATGAGGTAAGGATCACTGCCCCTGCTTGTATATCCTGCTTGAATATCCTGCTTGTATATCCTGCTTGTTTGAGGATCACCTGGTCCTGGGCTTACCCTTTTCCCTTTTTGCAGAAATTTGCTGAAATAGAAACTTTTATTGGCCACGTTGAGGATCAAGACCGCCAAATCGCTGACCTCCAACAGATGGGTGTGCTGAAGGATCTCAAGATTGCTGATCTTGAGAAGGAGCTTCGGGCTACCAAGGATGAAGCTGCCAAAATGGTGATCAACTTCGATTATGAGAAGCATGATATCACCCAGGATGCCAAGGTCTCTGCTGCGATAACCATGTACAAGATCCAGTTGCAGATGGCTGCGGAGGCTCAGGATCCTGCCTTCGACAAAAGCACATGGGACGTGGAGGGCTGGAAGGCAAGGCTGGCAGAGTTGGAGGATGATGATGAAGCTGAGGAGATCCCAATGCTTGAAGGTGGTGATGCTGGCAAGGATCAGGGAGAAGCAAGTGGAGCTGGTGGTGATGGTGCAGCGAAGGTTTGAGCTGCAGAATTGGGCGATGAAGGAAACTTCTAGACATAGCCGGAGCCCAATTTTTTTTGTGTTTGTTGATGTTTTTAACGATGATGGTCTGTAACTCTGAACAATAGTTTTAGGATTAAGGATCCAGGATCCTTCAGACAATAGGTAGGATTGCAAATGGTGGAGGGATCCTCTGTTTGGGGGATGAAGCCATTGTGATCCTGCCGCCTTTATATCCCTGCATTACTTTTGAACCTATTATCATGGACACCCTTTACCTACCCCAGCGGACGGGCCACGTATTGCTGGTAGATGCTTGGGGTAGGTAATTTTGACAACCTTTGAAGGGTTAATCCTTTTGTTAATAAATAAAATCTTAAACTTTTGTCGCTTATCTTGTGTTATTATCCTTTTTATTTTCAATTATTTTGACACATGTTTGTTTGAGTAAGAAAAGTTGAGAAAATTATGTTTAAGAAATTTAGGATATGATCCTGGATCAAATATCCTATAACCGAAAATTTTCAAGGTAGTTTATTTTAAGGATCATAGGTTCAGTTGTCAAGGTCTAAAGGTTATTCAAATGGATAATGAAATTAAAAATAGTTAAGGATCATACCTGAGGATCCAAGTTAGGATCCTAACCTTTAATCAGGATAACCATAAGTAAAACTTTAATGGATAATAAGGATTAAGGATCCTTAATTGTTTAACTTCGAGAACCTGAAAAAATGGAATATAACTTGGGACTAAGCCAATATAAAAGATAAGTTAGTAACTGGGGACAAGCCCAAAGGATAACTGGGGACAAGCCCATAGGATCACTGGGGACAAGCCCGAAGGATAACTGGGGACAAGCCCAAAGGATAACTGGGGACAAGCCCAAGGATCGTATGTAAACTGGAGTATGGCCCTTACTGGCGACTATCCAAACTTAGTGACATGAAAATGCCAAAACCTTAGCTAACGTGAAAACGTTAGAAACCTTAGGAACGGATGTATGGTACGTCTACCATTATACGTAGGATCCTAGGTATAGCCAGTACGATGAGGTTATCAGCCCCTGGAGTGGGTACTGGTCCCAAAGACATGAACTATACCAGGATCATCGTGCGCTACAGGCGAAAACTAGGGACAAGCCCAAGGATAACTGGGGTTGAACCCAAGGATCTGAGATGCTTTTGAAGACTATCAATAATATGCTGAGGATACCTGGATTATCAAAACTCAAATTCTCGTGAGAGGAGGATGAAGGATACATGATCCTTATCCTTTGGTAAAAATAAGAAAATGGAATAGTTTAGGATTAGGATATTACCAGAGTAAGGATCATTGACATTATCGGGATCCTTCGAGGATGCTTTCAATGTAAGGATCATATGTGCCAGGAGGATCCTGTTCACATGAAATATTTCTTTAAGTGAACAGCATTCCAGGCTCTAGGTAACAAATTTCCTTCCATGGTTAGCAATCTATATGCCCCTTTTCCTGCTTCAGCTTCAATCAAGTAAGGGCCTTCCCACTTTGGTGCTAACTTCCTGTCGGCAGGATTGATGGTATTTTGGAATGCTTTTCTCAATACCATATCCCCCACTTGGAATTTCCTTATTCTGACATTTTTGTTGTAAGCACCAGCCATTCTTTGTTGGTAGCTAGCCATCCTTATCCTAGCCAGATCCCTGATTTCTTCAATAGTATCCAAATCCTGAGCCAAGTTTGCAGCATTCTCTTCAGGATCATGGGTACTTGTTCTAGCAGTTGGAACCACCATTTCTGTTGGGATCACTGCTTCTGCCCCAAACACCAAAGAGAAGGGTGTTTGACCAGTAGCATTCTTTGGAGTTGTCCTGTCAGCCCAAAGCACATAAGGCAATTCCTCTGCCCATTTCCCCTTCTTGGATCCAAGTTTCTTCTTCAGATTGTTGATGATGATCTTGTTGGATGATTCTGCTTGGCCATTGGCTTGTGGGTGGACTGGTGTTGATGTTATCATCTTAATCCCCCAACTGTCACAAAAGTTAGTAGTCCTGCTCCCAATAAATTGGGAACCATTATCACATACAATTTCAGAAGGAATGCCAAATCTAGTTATAATGTTTCTTTTAATAAAGGATATCACTTCCTTTTCTCTGACTTGGGCAAAGGCTTCGGCCTCTATCCACTTGGAGAAGTAGTCAGTCATGGCAAGCATGAATACTTTTCCACCAGGTGCCTTAGGGAGCTTGCCAACTATATCCATCCCCCATCTCATGAACGACCAAGAGGATGGTATAGGATGTAGAAATTCAGCCGGCTGATGAAGGATATTGCTGTGTCTTTGACAAGGATCACACTTCTTAGCATATTCCACAGCATCCCTTTTCATAGTTGGCCAATAGTATCCTGTCCTAAGGATCCTTGAGAACAATGCCCTGCCCCCAGTGTGGTTTCCACAATCTCCTTCATGGAAGTCTTTTAACACTTCTTGAATTTCAGGATCCTCAATACATCTTAAATATGGTCCTGCAAGAGATCGCTTATATAACACATTATTTAAGATTGTGAATTGAGATACCTTAATCCTGAAAGCCCTAGGATTTTCTTCCATAGGAATCTCCCCGTGTTGTAAGTATCTCATGATTGGTGAGATCCATGATCCTGAATAAGATTGAGTATCCTCGCTAGGGATCATTGTAGTGTCCTCTTCTATTTCCATGGCCACCTGTTTTTCAATAGCAGGAGCCAGGATATGGATGATGGGGATACTTATATTCTCTGGGATCTTCAAAGATGATCCTAGATTGGCCAATGCATCAGCTTCTGTATTTTCCTCCCTTGGTACCTGTGACAAACTGAAAGAAACAAAGGAGAGTGCCAATTCTTTGACTATCTCTAGATATTTGGTTAGTTTTTCACCTTTCACAGCATAGGATCCATTAAAGTGGTTAGTAATTAACAATGAATCTACATATACCTCAAGATACCTGATCCCCATATGCTTAGCAATTTGTAAGCCAGCGATTAAGGCTTCATATTCAGCCTCATTATTAGTGGCTTGGAACTCACAAGCTACGGAATGGGGTATTATGTCCCCCTGTGGCGATTTTAGTAGTATACCAAGCCCTGTGCCTTTGACATTTGAGGATCCGTCAGTATGTAGTACCCAAGGATCCTTGGTCTCATCCAGCTGCTGGACCTCCAATTCGGCTTCCTTTTGTAGATCACTACTGAAATTAGCCACAAAGTCTGCTAATGCTTGAGATTTGATGGCTGTTCTAGGCTCATATCTTATATCATGGGCACTAAGCTTTACTGCTCACTTAGCCATCCTTCCGGACATCTCTGGTTTCCTGAGGACATTCTTGATTGGAAAATTAGTTCTAACAACAATAGCATGGGTTTCAAAATAATGTCTTAGCTTAGTAGATGCCATAATTAATGCAAGAATAAGTTTTTCAAGGTGTGAATACCTGGATTCAGCATCAAGTAAACTCTTACTTACATAATAGACAGGATATTGTGTACCCTCATGATCCTTAACAAGGACCGCACTTACTGCTTTTGAGGATACCGCCAGATATAAGGATAACACATCTCCCTTTTCTGGTTTCATCAATGCTGGAGCTGAGGACATGTATTCTTTGAGGGCTTGTAAAGCATTCTCATGCTTTTCAGTCCACTCAAATTTCTTGTTCTTTCTTAGGATATCATAGAATTCTTTACACCTTTCTGAGGATTTGGATATAAATCTGTTTAGAGCTGCTATCCTGCCTGTTAGCCTTTGCACATCCTTAGCGTTGGCAGGGGATTTGATATTCACCAATGCTTTGATTTGTTCCGGGCTTGCTTCAATGCCCCTCTGAGTTACCATATATCCTAAGAATTTGCCTGCTTTAACACCGAAGTGACATTTTGAAGGATTAAGCTTCATGTTATAATTATCAAGGATATCAAACGCTTCCTCCAAGTCCCTTAGGTGATCCTCAGCCTTCTTGGATTTCACAACCATATCGTCTATGTATACTTCCATAGTTTGTCCAATTTGATCTTTGAACATCATATTCACCAGCCTTTGATATGTTGCACCTGCATTTCTTAATCCAAAGGGCATAGCAATATAACAATATAAACCGGTTGGGGTCATAAAAGCCGTATCCTCCTGGTCAGATGGTTCCATCTGAATTTGTTGGAATCCAGATGATGCATCCATAAAGGTTAACAGTTCATGACCCGCCGTTGCATCCACAATGGAGTCAATGTGGGGTAATGGGAAAGGATCCTTGGGACATGCCTTATTTAGATCAGTGAAATCGACA
The DNA here is from genome assembly GCF_002127325.2 of Helianthus annuus. Classification (NCBI taxonomy): domain Eukaryota; kingdom Viridiplantae; phylum Streptophyta; class Magnoliopsida; order Asterales; family Asteraceae; genus Helianthus; species Helianthus annuus. The sequence continues at coordinate 146,671,037 of NC_035445.2, read as the reverse complement.
CATACCCTCCACTTTCCATTTTTCTTTTGAACAACAACCACATTGGCTAGCCATTTTGGATAATTTACCTCTCTAATCATACCTGCTCGAAGTAATCTTTTTACTTCTTCCTGGATAATGGCATTTCTTTCCGGTGCAAACTTCCTCCTTTTTTGATGGATTGGTTTGATTGACCTGTCAATGCCAAGTTTATGAGTTATAATATCCTTAGATATACCTGTCATATCCTCATGTTTCCATGCAAAGGTAGACTTTCTTCTTTTGAGGAAGGATACTAGGTCTTCTTTCATCTTGCCAAGGATCCCTGATCCTATATAGATTTTTGATTCAGGATCATTAGGATCCAAAAGGATTTCGTCCACATCCCGTTGTCTTGCCTCCAAGACATCCCTTGGAGGATACTGTAATTGCTATTGCTCCCTTGGCTTCGAGGCTGGTTTCATTGACGAGGTGTAACAATCCTTAGCCTCCTGCTGATCACTGTCGATCTTGATTATTCCCCATGGGCTAGGGAGCTTCACACATTGATGATAGGTGGATGGGACTGCTTTCATATCATGTATCCAGGGCCTGCCAAGGATTACATTACTGTTAGGGCTGGATTTTTACAATACATGATCCTCACATGTGATCCTAACCAGTGATCCTTGTTTCTTTGACAGATAGTGATCCTCAGCAGAGTTCCAGGATCAGGATCACGGACCATCATAGGATCCTCATGCTAACAGTTGCTTTCGTTGAATTTAATGTTGTTTTGCAGGACATCTAGCAGGATCCGCTCTTAAGCATCACAATTAAAGGACACGTCTTTACAACTATGGCATATGCTTAATCGGAGATGGACGTTGTGAAGGATATGGAAACATGGCATGATTTAAGGGCGATAATTTAGGCTAGATTTACTTTTATTTCTAAAGGGGTAATGAGCTGATTATTAGTCTTTTTACCTAAAATAGGTCACCTACACTTGTATATATAACACTCTTCCCCATTCGGAAGAACACACAACACAACTCTCACATGCTTAGACACTCGAAACTATAGTGATCCTTGTACTCAGCTCATTATCATCCAAAGTTGTAACTATTTTTCTTATATTAAAGTTTGGTGATCGGTAGTTGCCATCACCCGAGGTTTTTTATGCCGGAGATCATACATTGATCAAGGGCTTTTTCCTCGTATAAATCATTGTGTATTTGCATATTTCACATTGAAGTGATCCTTTACTTCTTCTACAAACCAAGCATCATACCCCATTTACATAAAGTTTGGTTGCATTATCCTTGTGTGATTTTTGACCAAAACAGTTTGGCGCCCACCGTGGGGCAATTGGTGCTTCATTCATAAGAAAACCTTTTGTTCGAAATCATTTCAAAGAATTACATGGCTTCATCATTGAAAAACATGTCCACGGCAATGTCTGCAGTCACCTCGTCTCAGAACACTCTGCCTCCTCCACCGGCAGGATCCCAGAAGAATGCTGAGAAGAGACAAACTCCTACTAATTCTAAAACTCCATCTCCTTCTGCTATGAATTCTTATATTCCCAGTACTAGTGACGTATTTACTTTGATTTTGCAGATGAAGGATCGTTTGCAGCGGCAGGATGAAACTAATGAAAGGATCCTCAGGGAAATTGGAGATCTCAAAAGACAAAAGAAAACGGCAGAGGATCATTCCCCACCGATGCCCAAATCCTTGAGCTTTGATACTCCAATGATCACTTCTCAGCCATCGGGAATTCCAGACGTGCAAATTATGGGAGAATCAAGAGGATTGCACCTCGGATCGACAGCAATGACTCAGGCATCAGGCTCACACTTTCAGCCGGCAGGATCCTATCCCCAGCATATGGGATCCTTCATGAATTCGGGAGCTTATCCGGGAGCACAGCAGTTTCAAGGATCCTACTTTATTCCAGGATCATCCCAGGGTCAAGGATCCTCCTTCGTTCCAGGATCATTCCAGGTTCAAGGATCCTCCTTCGTTCCAGGATCATCCCAGATACCAGGATCCTTCCAGATGCCAGGATCCCTAAAAAGTTTGCAAACAGGAAGTCTAGATGTCCATCAAGGGGACTTCATTCCAATACAGACCATTGCTTCCACTGGTCCCTCCGTTATCCCAGAATCCCAGCAATATGGATTCACTAACTTGAACTCAATGGGAGGTAACACTTTAAATAATCATCTTACCACTAACCATGGATTCATGCAGGATACAGGTGTCAATCATGCTATGGCCAGGGAATTGCAGAAACTAAAAGATATGATCTCAAGTGTTCCAGGGGTAGTCAAGCCTATCCCAGAGATTGCAGATGGAAGCCATAAGGTATCTCGCTTTGCACCGCCAATTTGTGATGCAGAGGTACCCAAAAGGTTCCATATCCCTACTATGAAGCTGTATGATGGTACAACGGATCCAGAGGAGCACATAGCACAATACAGGGAGAGGATGGAGATCAATCCTATCCCAGAAAAGTTGAAGGAAGCATGCCTATGTAAAGGATTTGGATCCACTCTTACTGGATCAGCTCTTAAATGGCTGCTAAGTCTTCCCCCTTACTCTATTACTTCATTTGCTAATTTAGTTAATTTATTCAATAACCAATTCTCTTGTAGTAGAAAATTTGAAAGATTAACTAGTGATTTGTACAGGATAACTCAAAATCATAATGAATCATTAAGGGATTATATAACTAAATTTAGTAAAGAATCCTTGGACATTCCCAACTTGGATATGGCTACGGCTGTTGAAGCCTTCAAAATGGGACTGCTTAAGGATTCATTATTCTATGATGATCTTGTTATGACACCATGCAGGAACCTAGATGAAGTAAGAACTCGGGCACTCAGGTTCATCCGGCTAGAGGATGACAAGAGGATCCAGGAGAGACAAGAAGGATCCTCAAAACAGGAGAAGTAAGGATCCTCCTTCAAGAGCAATAAGTTCAAATCCTACCATAGAAACGACAACCAGAATGTGCATGCTGTTGACCAAGAAGAGGATGATGAAGATTATCCTCCAATCTCAGAATATTGTTTTTCCGTTGATAATCATGAACTAATCCTTGCAATGCAGAATCTAGGTGAAAAAGCTAGGTGGCCCAGGAAGAATGATAAACCATCCGGGACTAAAGACAAGTCAAAATGGTGTGCATACCATGAGGATTTTGGGCATCTAACTGAAGAATACATAGCTTTAAGAAAAGAGATTGGATATCTGTTAAGCAAGGGGCACCTAAAAGAATTGTTGGGAAGAAAAAAGCAAAGGACTCAGGATCCTGAAAGGATCCCTGAAAAGGCTCCTGCACCTCCGGCAAATGCACAAGTGATCAACTTTATTTCCGGAGGATCAGACATCTGTGGTACATCTTTCTCGACGGCCAAAAGGCATGCAAAGGAGTCAAAAATGGATAATGGAGAAAGACCTATTAGAACATCAAGTGTCTCAGAAGGGAAGATGATAACGTTTGATGAGGATGATCGCATTAACATTCAGGATCCTCATCATGATAGTTTAGTTATTACTCTCTTTATCTCTAACCATTTTGTCCGCAGGATCCTTATCGATGGAGGAAGCTCAGTGAACATTATCCAGCTTGATGTTCAGAAGAAAATGGGTATTCCAGAATCAGACATCACACCAAGATCCTCCGTACTTGTAGGATTCAGTGGAGAAACGAAGAAAACTCTGGGGACATCAAACTCCCAATCTACGTGGAAGGATTACATAATTATCAGAAATTTTGTGTTATTGACTCTTTATCCTGTTGCAATGTTATCCTTGGCAGGCCTTGGATACATGATATGAAAGCAGTCCCATCCACCTACCATCAATGTGTGAAGCTCCCTAGCCCATGGGGAATAATCAAGATCGACAGTGATCAGCAGGAGGCTAAGGATTGTTATACCTCATCCATGAAGCCAACCTCGAATCCAAGGGAGCAATAGCAATTACAGTATCCTCCAAGAAATGTCTTGGAGGCAAGGGAACAAGATGTGGACGAAATCCTCTTGGATCCTAGTGATCCTGAATCAAAAATCTATATCGGATCAGGGATCCTTGGCAAGATGAAAGAAGAATTAATATCCTTCCTCAAAAGAAGAAAATCTACCTTTGCTTGGAAACATGAAGATATGACAGGTATATCTAAGGATATTATTACTCACAAACTTGGATTGACCAGGTCTATCAAACCAATCCAT